>NC_091691.1:38730000-39980000 GCF_041296265.1 Equus caballus
GCAGTCTGGCAAGATGTTCCGGTGTTTCTGGCAGGTGGATCAAGCATGTCTGGCGGGTGATTCAAACGTGTCCAGCTGGTGGTTCAGCCGTGTCCAGCAGGTGGTTCAGGCACGTCTGGAGGGTGGTTCCGGCTTGTCCAGTGGGTGGTTCCGCCATGGCCAGCACCTGGTTCTCGTGTGTCCAGCATGTGGTTCCAGTATACCCTTCATGTCTGGCACGTGGTACCAGCAGGTCGGGCAAGTGGTTCTGGCATGTCCTGCGGGTGGATCATGGTTGTCCGGTGGGTGGTTCAGGTGTGTCCTGTGGGTGTTTCAGGTTTGTAGGGCCGGTGGTTCAGTCATGTCCGGAGAGTGGATAAGTCGTGTCCGGCAGGTGCTTCCTCTGTTTCTGGCACCTAGTTCCGGCATGTCCAGCAAATGCTTCCGGCGTGTCCAAAGGGTGGTTCTGGCATGTCTGGCAGGTGATTCCGGCATGTCCTGCGGGTGGATCATGAGTGTCCAGCTGGTGGTTCTGGTCTGTCCAGCGGGTGGTAAAGACATGTTCGGCGGGTGGATCAGTGGTTTCCAGTGGGTGGATCAGTCGTGTCTGGTGGTTGGCTCTGGTGTGTCAGGCACCTGGTTTTGGCGTGTCCGGAACCTGGTTCCCGTGTACCCAGCATGTCATTCTGGCGTATCGAGCACCTGATTCCAGCATATCTGGCAGGTGCTTCTGGCGTATCTGGTGGTTCATTTCAGTGTATCTGACAGGTGGTTCCAGAGTGTCTGTCAGGTGGTTCCGGCATGTCTGGTAGGTGGTTCCGGCGTGTCCAGAGGGTGGTTCCAGCATGTCTGGCAAATGGTTCCAGTGTGTCCTTCAGGTCATTCCAGCATGTCCGGCAGGTGGTTCCTGTGGTCCGGCAGGTGATTCCAGCATGTCCGGCGGGTGGATCAGGCATGTCCGGTCATGGTGCAGGCATGTCTGGGAGGTCGTTGCGGTGTGTCAGGCACGTGCTTCTGGTGTGCGTGGTGGGTGGTTCTGGTGTGTCTGGGGGGTGGTTCCTGAGAGTCTGGCGGGTGGATCAGATGTGTCTGACACCTGTTTCCAGCGTTTCCGGCAGATGGTTCCAGCGAGTCCGGCACATAGTTCTGGTGTATCCGGCAGGTGGTTTCAGCATATACAGCACCAGGTTCTGGCATATCCAAGAGGTGGTTCCGGCATGTCCTTCATCTGCCTGCGGCATGTCTGGCAGTTGCTTCCGGCAGTCTGGCAGGATGTTCCAGCCTTTCTGGCAGTTGGATCAAGCGTGTCTGGCAGGTGATTCAGACGTGTCCAGCCAGTGGTTCAGCCATATCCGGCAGGTGGTTCCAGCATGTCCTTCAGGTGGTTCCGTCATGTCTGGTATGTGGTTCTGGCATGTCCTTCATGTGGTTCCTTCGTGTCTGGCACGTGGTTCTGGTGTGTCCTACAGGTGGATCATGTGTGTCCAGCATGCCTTTCAGGTGGTTCCATCATGTCTGGCATGTGTTTCCCGCATTTCCTCCAGGTTGTTCCTGCATGAACAGCAGGTGATTCTGGTGGGTCCAGATGTTGGTTCTGGCATGTCCTGCGGGTGGATCATGTGTTTCTGGTGGGTGGTTCAGGAGTGTCCAGCAGGTGGTTCAGCTGTGTCCAGCGGGTGGATCAGTCGTGAGTAGCAGGTGGATCAGTCGTGTCTGGTGGGTGGTTCCAGCATGTCCAGAGGTTTGTTCTGGCATGTCCAGAGGGTCATTCCGCCATCCAGTGTTTGCTTCCTCCATTTTCGGCACCTGATTCTGGTGTATCTGGCAAATGCTTTCTGCATGTCATCAGGTAGTTCCAGCATGTCTGGAAGGTTGTTCTGGCGTGTGCAGCAGGTGGATCAGGGCTGTCTGGCAAGTGGTTCCAATGTGTCGGGCAGGTGGTTCCAGAATGTCCAGCACCTGGTTCTGACGCGTCCAACAGATGGTTCCAGTGTGTCTGGAAGGTGGTTCCAGGATGTCCGACAGGTGGTTCAGGTCTTCCAGCAGGTGGTTCAGGATTTTATAGCAGGTGGTTCAGTTGCATCAGCACCTGATTCTTGCATGTGCTGCATCTGTTTCTGGCGCATCCACCAGGTGGTTCTGGCGTGTCTGGCATGTGGTTCCAGCATGTCTGGCACTTGGTTCTGGCATATCCGGCAGGTGATTTTGACATGTCTGGCAGGTGGTTCTGGTGTGGCCAGCACCTGCTTCTGGCGTATCCAACAGGTGGTTCCAGCCTGTCTGGCAGGTGACTCCAGCATGTCTGGCAGGTGGTTCCGGCATGTCCAGGTGGTGGTGCCAGCATTTTTGGCAGGTGGTTCCGGCATGTCTGGTGGGTTGTTCCAGCATATAAGGGACCTGGTTCCAGCATATCCTGCAGGTGATTTCTGCGTGACCGGCAGGTGGTTCAGGCATGTCCGGCAGGTGGTTCAGGCCTGTCTGGAAGGTGGTTCTGATGTGCCCAGCATGTGGGTCCAGAGTCTCTGTCAAGTGGTTCAGGTGTATCCAGCAGGTGGTTCAGTCTTGTCCAGCAGGTGGTTCGGTCTTCTCTGGCAGGTGGTTCAGGCTTGTCAGGCACATGGTTCAGTAGTGTCCAGCAACTGGTTCTGGTGTGTCCAGTGGATGGTTCTGGCAAGTCCGGGTGGTGGTACTGGCATGTCCGGCGGGTGGTTCTGGCATGTGTGTCAGGTGATTCCAGAGAGTCCTGCCAGTGGATCATGTGTCCGGGGGGTTGATCAGTAGTGTCTGGCTTGTGGATCAGTCGTGTCCAGTGGGTGGTTATGGCATGTCCGGCACCTTGTAGCAGCATATCCGACACGTGGTTCTGGTGTGTCTGGTAGGTGGTTCTGATGTGTCCAGCATGTGGTTCAGGTGTCCCTGGCAGGTGTTTCTGGATTGTCCACCAGGTGGTTCAGTAGTGTCTGGGACCTGATTCTGGCATGTGAGGAATCTGGTTCTTGCATATCCAACAGGTGGTTCCAGAGTGTCCAGCAGGTGGTTCCAGCGTGTAGCCACCCCTGATGCAGGAAAGGTTAATAATCACTGGAAAAGGCTTGCCAAGAAAAGGTGACCTGGAGGTGAGGAGGCCAGTTAGCCAATGACAGGTAAGACCTCCAGGGGGAGGCAACCTAAGCCAGGCATGGTCACCTGGGGACACAGATGGAGACACGATATAGATATCGGGTGCAGGAGGGGCCGTTGCCTAGGAGACCTTGCCTGCTCCAAGATAAAAATATACGAGCACAGCAATAACATGATAATATCAAAACAGAGGCCGAGGGAGGGCTCCTTGAGAAATCACTAAGAATTCTTGGCATTCGCTAATTACTTCATCCAGAACACCTGTGTATGTTTAACAGATGTAAGCTATGTATATATTGAAATGCTGGTTATAATAAACTCAGAGTGGCCATCAGCCCTCTCCGCATCTATCCTGACGTGTACATTGGATTGCGACACCGACATAGCATGTCCAGGACCTGATTCTAGCATACCTGGTGGGTGGTTCCAGTGTGCCTGGTTGGTGGTTCCAACATGTCCAGCGGGTGGTTCTGGAGTGTCCGGTAGGTTGTTCAGGCCTGTCTGGCACCAGATTCCAGTGTGTCCGGTGGGTGGTTCCAGCGTGTCCAGCAGGTGGTTCCGGTATGTCTGGCATGTGGTTCCAGAGTGTCATGATGGTGGTTCTGGCATGTCCTGCAAGTGGTTCCAGCATGTCTGGCAGGTGGTTCAGATGTGTCCAGCACCTGGTTTTGGTATGTCTGGCATGTGATTCCAGCATGTCCAGCAGGTGGTTCCAGCATGTCCAGCAGGTGAATCTGATGTGTCAGGCAGGTGGTTCTGTCGTGTCCTGTCAGTGGATCAGGCGGGTCCAGGGTGTGGTTAAGGCTTGGCCAGCAGGTGGTTTTGGTGTGTCTGGCAGGTGGTTCCAGCGTGTCCGGCAGTTGGTTCCACTGTGTCCAACAGGGTTTACTGGAATGTTAGGAAGGTGGTTCCAGTGTTTCTGGCATATGGCTCTGCGTGTCCAGCACCTGGTTCTGGCATTTCTGGCAGGTGATTTCAGTGTGTGCAGCAGGTGTTTCCAGCATGTGTGGAAGGTGGATCCGTCATGTCCAGTGGGTGGTTCAGGTGTTTCTGGGGTGTGGTTCATTTGTGTCTGGCAGCTGGATGAGTCGTGTGCAGTGGGTGCTTCCTGTGTGTCCAGTGGGTGGTTCTGGTGTGTCCATCAGGTGATTTCAGCATGTCAGGCAAGTGGTTCCAGCGTGTCTAGCACCTGGTTCCAGCGTGTCCGGCAGGCGGTTCTGGTATATCTGGCACGTCTGGCAGGTTGTTCAGGTGTGTCTTGCACATGGTTCAGGAGTGTACAGCAGGTACCTGAGGGATGTCCAGCAGTTGGTTCACGACTTGCCAGTGTGTGGTTCAGGCTTGGATGGCACATGGTTAAGTCAGGTCACACACGTGGTTCAGGCGTGGTCGGCACGTGGTTCAGGCTTGGACGGCACATGGATCTGGAATGGATGGCACATGGTTCAGGTGTGTCTGGCAGGTGGTACAAGCACGTCTGGCAGGTGGTTCAGGTGTGTCTCACACGTGGTTCAGGCATGTACAGCAGGTAGCTGAGGGGTGCCTGGCAGGTGGTTCATGATTGGCCAGTGTGTGGTTCAGGCGTGGCTGACATGTGGTTCTGGTATGGCTAACATGTGGAACAGGGGTGGCCGGTTCATGGTTCATGCCTGGCCAGCACATGTTTCAGGGGTTGGTGAAACATGATTCAGACATATGTAAAATGTGGTTCAGCCATTGCTGACACCTGTTCCAGGTATGGGTGACAGGTCTTTGAGGTGTGGCTGACATGTGACTCAAGCGTGGATGACACATGTTTCAGCCATGGCTGGCACATGGTTCAAGTGTGTCTGACACGTGGTTCAGGTGTGGCTGACATGTGACTCAGGCATGGATGACACATGTTTCAGGCTTGGCTGGCAAGTGGTTCAAGGGTGGCTGACACGTGATTCAAGCATGGGTGGCATGTGGTTCAGGTGTGGCAAGTACGTGGTTCAGGCATGGCTGTCATGTGGTTTAGTCATGGCTGACACGTGATTCAGGTGGTTCTTGCCTGGCTGGCATGTGGTACACCCATGGCTGGCATGTATTTCTTGCGTGGCTCACATGTGGTTCAGGCGTGGCTGGCACATGGTTCTGGCATGGCTGACATGCAGTTTATGCATTTCTGACATGTTGTTCAGGCATCCTGGCATGGGGATCTAGCATGCTGAGACATGGTTCATGCATGGCTGACACATCGTTCACGTGTGGCTGGCAAGTGCTTCAGGTGTGGTTGGCACCTGGTTTAGGTGTGGGTGACATGTGGTACAGGGGTGGCCAAAACGTGGTTCAGGCATAGCCGCAATGTGCTTCAGGCATGGCCACAACATGGTTCAGGTGTCACAAGCATGTGGTTTTGGCATTGCCATAACCTGGTTCAGGCATGGCTGAAATGTGGTTCCAGCATGGCTGAAATGTGGAACAGGCGTGGCTGAAACATGGTTCAGGCATGGCTGAAACATGATCCATACGTGCCTGCAATGTGGTTCTGGCATAGCCACAATGTGGTTCAGGCGTGGCGAGCACATGATTCAGGCGTGGATGGCATGGTGGTTCAGACATGGCTGCAACATGTTTCAGGCATGGCCTCAACGTGGTTCAGGCATGGCTGTAAGGTGGTTCAGGTGTGGCTGCAACGTGGTTCTGGCACGGTAGGCACGTGGTTTAGGAGTGGCCAGCACATGGTTCATGGTAGGCTGGCACATGGGTCAGGTGTGGCCGGCACATGGTGTCAGTGTGGCCAAAACGTCATTCAGATGTGGCCGGCACATGGTTCCAGTGTGGCCAGCACATGGTTCTGGCATGGCTGAAACGTGGTTTCAGCGTGGCTGACACATGGTTCCAGCATGGCCGAAATGTGGTTCCTGTGTGGCCAGCACATTGTTCTTGCATGGCTGGCACATGGTTCAGGCATGGCAGGTGTGTGGTTCAGGTGTGGCTGACACGTGGTTCAGACATGGCTAACATGTGGTTAAGATGGTGACCACCAGTTTTCTCTGTTGCAAAGTTACTATTTCCTTTTGTGAAATAAGAACAAATATGCTTCTGAATGGTTTAGAGTGATTTGAGCTAAAATAAAATGAAAAATTAAGCAAACTACCCAGATAATTTAGGTAAATCACTCAGTATTTCATTAGCCCTTTCCATTTATATCTCCCTAGCAGGAATAAGTCACATCTTCTACCTTAGAGTTCTACAAGGCATGTTTTAATTAACTAAAATGTCAGTTAGGGCCACAGTTGCCATAGAGTGTTCCAGTTAGTGCCTACACCTTGAATTTGGATCTGTAGGAGTTAGTAGAAGGGGAAGAAAGATAAAGACACTAGTGGAGCATGGAACAATATTAGGAGAGGCTTATAGAACAGAAGGATGATAAGAAAACCAATCTAACTGGAGGACATATGTTGGGAAGAAGTAGAAATTCAGATTCAGTAGCTAGGTAGCACCTGAGAGGCACCAGGGATATAGGGCTGAGTGCACAGAAATAGGCATGAGACTACCTAGGTTTGCCTCCCAACTCTGCTCCAAGCCAGTTGTCTATTGTCATTGTGGGGGCTAAGGTGCAGGTGCTTACAGAGAATGTGGCACAGGGGTTTGCTGCATTGTAACTATTCAGTTATTGTTGGCCAGTGAACTTATTATTATTGAATATTGCACCAAGGAATTTAAAGTTGATGTGGTAGGAGATGAAGAGTACCCAAAGTCTGGGACAGTGAAATTCATTTAGTTATTCATTCCTTCTCTTATTCAAAAAATACTTATTGAGTTCCCCATGAGGAACTTGCGGGTACAATGTTGTACAAGATAAAATCCCTGCTTTCAAAGAACCTCAAATCCCATTATGAAAATAAGATGGTCTGAGATGATTTGAAATACAAGACAGGGTGTGATAAGTGTAGGATGAGGTCACAGCACCAAATAGGGAGCTGACACTGTGGGGGACCTACTTGACTTGCTTCTTTTCCCCCTTTATTTTTACCACACAGTGGAAAAAACATGAGCAACAGCATTTGACAGGCAAAGACTGACGTTGGAAACCTCACTCTGAGTCACTTAATCTCTCCATGTCTCTGTTTCCTTATTTATAAATAGAGATGTTGGTAGTATCTGCCTCATGGGATTGTGGTGAGGCTAAAGCAAGGCAAGATGTGTAAAGCGTCTAGTCTGGCAGCAGCTGGAGTCCAGTATAGTAATATTTTGACAGCTTTTTTTTACCTTGATTCCTCCCAGAGGCCATTCTCTTCCCAAGTCACCAGGGCAACAACTAAACCCCGCAGAACCTGACCCCTGTTTCTGACTGAGTCAGCTGTTGTTCCTTTGGAAAGGATTTGCAGCAGCTGCTCCTTCTAGTTTTCAATATTTAGACCAATATCTTCATTGGACACTGTAGATAATGTGTTGTGGCCCGACCCCTGGGTGAGCAATGGTTACCTGTGTTGGCTTTGAGTCTCTACTCTGTTCATTTCTTTCAGTTGCTGGTTCTCCCCATCTTAGAAAAAGAGAGAATGGCAAAGTCCCATTTACTAATCAATGCTTCATAAGTGTTGTGATCAGTTTGTAGTCAACACTAGGAATTTTTAAAGCTAATACAAAACAAGCTAAGGTGCAAAAGTTCCATTTGTCCAGATTCCAAAACTGGGTAATTCCAAAACTAGCTACATGTTCTGGTCTGGTAGAAGCAACTGCTGAGAATGTGAGTCTTTAAACTTTCTTCACCTTTGGGGGAGCAGAATGTTCACTCTTCAAAGGAAAACGCGAGATTCCAGATGGTGGCAGGACAGAGGGGCTGTCCAGCTCCTCAGAAGCTTTAAATATCATTTAGCTGTGATGACAAATACACAATGTCACATGGCCACCCGCCAGACAGCAGGAAAGTTCAGGAAAGTGGAGCCAAGAAGTTAAGAGATTATTTCGTAATTAAGACAGAAGCAAGAGAAGGTGTGCCAAGGGCTCAGCTGGAATCTGCCTGATGCTGGGGAAATGTCCTGGCTTGCCTGAGTCTTCTGCAGGCCCTTTGTACACAGGCTGACTAGAGCAAGCCAGCTAGTAGGGGCATGGACTTAGCAGGTGCAGCATAAATTCTCTGAACCTCCACTTACTCCCCTGTAAACGAAGAACAACAGCACCTATATCATGGGTGTTGGGAGGACTTTTCGGATAATGGGGATCAAGTGGTTAGAACAATGACAGGATTATAATAAGCACTCAGTAAATGGTAATTATTATTGTCATCATTGAGAAATATCCATATTTTGGAGTACAAAAAAGGCAGAGCAATCCTAAACACACTTTTTTTTTTAAACTCCAAGTTCAAGGAAGAAAAAAATTACCCCTAGTTCTCCAATTGAAATGTAAAAATCCTTAACCCCTTGGAGTATGAAGGAAAAAACAGCCCTTCACCATATGTAGCTCTTCCTCTCTGACTCTTCTAGTGCTTATTTGATATTACACAAAGATGCACGATCTTGTGTCTGTGTGTGCCATGCCTCTTAGGGGGAGGGGCTTGAGGATGGAGGTGCTCAGTGCTTCTGCTCTGATACCTCTCTTTTCCTAGACTGAGTAAAATGCCAGCTCCTCCAACCACAGTCACTAGGCATCTGCCTGTTTACAAATTTACAAAAACGGAGTGATTAGGAAGTGTTGTTTTATTATTTTATATCCTATTTGAAGAATATCTTGATGACACATTGAGAAAACTGAATCTGGAATTTATTTTTCAAAATTTGCCTGAAATATATATATTTTTCCCTTATAGAGGACAATAGTCTCAAAACTAGTTGCTGTTTTATGTTTTGGAACATTTTCTCCAAAAAAATAAAAAGCAATTTAAGTATCTTTGGCCCACATAATTTTTACAATCTAATTATCAGAATTAAGAGGATGTGTTTAATACTCAAGCTTCAAACACTGACCTGTGTTTCTATCATTTCCCCGAGCCACACCCATAATAAACATATTAGTCAGACACATTTTTAAACAATAGATTATTGCTCAAATGTAAAAAAGACTATAAAGTTTATATTCTAGGGCTGCTCTGTTCTTTATACTTATTTTGTATAGAGCTCATTAAAAGTATATATGTTCTTTGTTGCAAAGCAAAACTGATCTAATCAAGTAGAGAAGCTTTATATAAGTTTTAGTGTGTTACAGTCTTCGACTAGAGGAATCTAAGCAGGTGCACTGCTGTTGTGTGGGTCCTGGGCAGTGTCAGAAGGATGATTGCTAAGCCAGTTTGCTTGTGTAACATGGAATTATTTCTCTGCAGAGCTGATTTTTATTCAGGGTAAGATAAGCCTTCATGGTAAGAATTCTCCAAGAATATAGGTCCTTTGCCATAGTAACTGGACCTGGTCTCAATTTGACAATTTTTTAAGCTTTATTTGAATAGGTAAATTTGATATAATTTCCATAGAAACCTGAATATCAAGACAGAATGCATCCCCTACAGCCCCGTCCTAAATTGGGAGGATTGTTTCTGTAGGGTACACTTCTTGGGTGATAAGCATCTTAATTATAGGGAAAATATTTAGTAAAATTAACCTATAATAACAAGCTAATATTGCTGAGTGTCAGCTCATGGACTTAAAGCATGTGGACCATGAATTACATCTGTAATTCAAGAGCATCATTTATTTATTTATTTTAAATGAGCCATCCTGCACTTATCCTGTCTTCCAGGAACTCCTTCGACTTCCCATGTCCCTTCAAGTTTATCTGCATGCCCTCCTGTTCTTCCCTTCAATCTGAGAGAAAGAGGCATCTGTTCTCCTGTTCAAGAAATCATCGCCTTTTCTCCTTCAGTGTTTACTTCTCTGCTGGCCCCCACCCCCTTTACTCCTGGCACACACATACATGTAAACATATGCACACTTCCAACAACAGAGTGTGATGCCATTTTATTACCTGGAAAGAACTGCTGTGCTTTATGGAAACAGATAGGAGTGCCCCAATCTGCGGCCACAAAACATTCCTCCCACGGTCTACAGTAGAGTTTTTATAGATTCATTGTTTATATATAAATCTTTAATCTCTCTGAAACTTATTGATAACGATACATTTTTCCCCCAGAGGACTCACCATTTATTCTAGCACTGTTTATTGAATAATCCGTCTTTTCTACTGTTTTAAAATGCCTCCTTTATCATTTGCATTCCTTTATATATTTGGATCTATTTATAGACTTTCTATTACATTCGTCTCCTTGTCCATTCATTCATTCATTCAACAAATATTTGTTGGGAGCCTTATACTTGCCTGCATTGCAGACACTCTTCCTGGTGCTATAGACAATAATGAACAAAACATGTTTCTTAGCCCTGTGGAGCTTGACTGTGGAAGCAGACAATAAACAAATAAATATGAATCAGCTGCTGATACTACAATGGAGATAAGTCCTGTGTCTGTTCATGAGCTAATTATCCATTGTTTAAACTATTTTGAACTTTGATCTTGAAAAGGAGATGGGGGGGGCCAGAAGTGAGTGAGAGGGAGGGAGGAAGGGAGAGAGAGACAGAGAGTAGGTTAAATAAAGAGATGGTACAGAAGACTGAATGGACTCCATCTACTCCACCGAATACCATCTGTAGAACCCTGGGCAAGGTGCTTCTCCCAGATGTCAGAGTTCTCACCTGTGAAAGGGGGACACTGCAGAGGATTGTTGTGAAGCTAAATGAAATGTTAGTAAACCACCCTGCTGAACAGTTAGTGAACATTTTCTTCTTAACCATCGCACATTCTGAGTAGCCAAAGCCACCTACCATTCAACTGCCTCTCTTTCAAAATGGAATTTTCAGAACTTTGGGCCTGGGTTGGGGCTGAGGCTTGGAAACATTGAGTGGATGAGGAAGACTCTATCATTTTGGGGAAAACATGAAAAAACAGCTCACTTGAAAATACAGACATAGGTCTTCCTGGTTCCTGGTTCTTACAGTAGAAGAAAGAAGGAAGGAAATGTGAAAGAATTTGGTGCCAGCCACTGGCACAGAGAAAGGGTGGATAAAGAACAGCTACTGCGAACTTGCTGCTGTGATGAAAGAGGTAAATCCTGGCATCCCGTAGAAAACTTGATTACCAGTGGTCACAAAGAAGGA
This sequence comes from Equus caballus, assembly GCF_041296265.1. Classification (NCBI taxonomy): domain Eukaryota; kingdom Metazoa; phylum Chordata; class Mammalia; order Perissodactyla; family Equidae; genus Equus; species Equus caballus. The sequence continues at coordinate 38,741,211 of NC_091691.1, forward strand.
GCAGCCCCAAAGCTTGGAGAAGCCAGAAGAGGCACCATGCCCTTGTCAGCTGTGCAAGGTTGTGCCAGCTTCCTGGACTCTGGCTGGTTGTCTTAGGTCTGCAGGCAGGTGTGGTCTCAGTCACAGGCTGGACGGAACCTACAGATTGAGGGTGGATATTGCCCCAGCTGCTAGGCCTCACTGAAAGAGAGCAGACTGCACTGAGAAAACCCAAGAGTTTTCTTGGATTACTGAGATGATAGCGGTTTTCTTTTATTACCTGGAGGGAGATAGGCCTTAAACAACACTTGAAGTGTGAATTTTCACCCAGCTACTTCTGGATGAAATGCAGAAATCTATGCTATAGTATGTGAGCTTTGAAGCTGATGAAAATTCTAGCACAATATTACCTTCCCAGATTGACAGTCAAAGAGTTGATAAACAATGTCCCGTTTTCTCAATTTAAAGCTATTTACTTTCTGGGATATTTAACAAAGTATCTTTGTGATTTAAAAAGCAAGCCATAAATTTTAAATTACATTTGAAGGTTCACTCAATTAAATAAATTATATAGGTAGAAAGACAGATAGATACATAGGCCTTGATCTGCTCCAAAGCTGTGTGAACTTGCTTTAGAGATCACCTTTCTCCTAGTGCACTATTGCAAAATTACAGGTATACTAAAAATATCCCGAGTTTAATGGATATCCAGTGGGGGAAATATCAGTTTTTTTCTTTTTTAATTTTTAAAAGTTCTTTGAACTTTCTTCCTCCTACGGGGGGCAATTTGATCACGGAGGAACTTTGATCACAAATAACAAGTTTAAGTTGCTGGCAAGTAAAGTCCATTAAAAATACAATAGCAGCAAATATTGGCTCCCCACCTAAAATTAGTATTGGGGCTGGCCCGGTGGTGTAGTGGCTAAGTTCCGTGTGCTCTGCTTCGGTGGCCCAGGGTTCATGGGTTCCAATCCTGCGTGTGAACCTAGTGTCACTCATTAAGTCAAGCTGTGGTGGCATCCCACATACAAAAAATAGAGGAAGGTTGGCGCAGATGTTAGCTCAGGGCCAATCTTCCTCAAGCAAAAACAAAGAGGAGAATTGGCAACAGATGTTAGCTCAAGGCCAATCTTCCTGGCCAAAAAAGAAAAAGAAACAAACCAAAAAATAATAGTAAAATTAGTATTATTTGGGGGTAGTAGACATAGTCTTTTATATTAGGATTTATGAAACTAGGAACTAGTTTATGAAACAAGTATTTTTCTCAAAGTAACTACAGTTGTGAATGGCCCTTAACCTTTTTGGCCACACACAACCCTTAAGAGTCTTTTTGTCAGATGAGAGTAACTGTGGAAAAGTTTGAGATGGGGTTCTTACACCACTGATTTTCTTTAATCTTCTATATCTTCAATTACAGCCTGCTCCTTTTGGTTCTACCCTTAAAGCAGGAGAGCCAAGTTGCTTCTAGAGTATTTACCAATACAAGTAGTCCAGAGAGATTAAGAGGAAGAGAACGGGCTCATCATTGTGGGATGCAGAATTAATTTGCTGGGCCCCTTGCTAGCTTTGTGACTTTAGGGGAATCACTTCCTCTTTCTGTGCCTCAGTTTCATCAAGTGCTCCTGCCTTATGTATCTCACCAGATGTGGATACCAAACCCAGATGCCTTGCTAATTAGCAAAGAGAACATCAGAAATATATTTTCATTGGTAAAATTAATGACTTGTTCATCATAATCATTAATCTGATATGACTGGGAAAAGTAATGGTGCTCAGGATATATGATTAGCTGAAATATTTCAGAAATGTTTCCCACACTTAGTATCTCAAGCTTGATCCTCACATGGTCCTGTGTCCACCTTTTGGATTTCTGATGCCAGCTATAAGGTTAATAGACTCTGCCTCTGGAATATTTTTGAGTCAGCTTCGAGTGGACTTTTATACAAAGGTCATTAGAACACTTAAGAGGACAAAGAGCTGAGTTTTCTATCATGTAGTATGAACTGTTTTGTGCTTGCTTGTGAATACATGTTTAATAAATGTCTGTATAGGTGGTAGAATTGGGCCTGAGCCTCGCTTTTCTTATAGCCCGTCATCAAAGTGTGGGGAAATGGACACGTTCCACCGGCTCAAGTCCTAGTGATTCTGCCTCTGCTCTTTTGCAGACATTGCTTTCTTTACGTTCCCACTATCAAAGCCTCTGTACTAGTTTGTATTCTACTGTTACTAAATCCCTTACAATAGCATCTGTAGTGGGTTGAATTGTAGTTTCTAAAAAGATATGCCCAAGTCCTAACCCCTGGTACCTGTGACGTGACTGTATTTGGGAAAACAGTCTTTGCAGATGGAATTAAGTTAAAGATCTCTTGATGACATCATTCTGGATTCACTAGGTGGACCCTAAATCCAATGCAAAGTGCCTATATTAAAACAATGAGATACCACAACGTACCTGCTAAAGAGGCCAAAATCCAGAACACTGGCATCACCAAATGGTGGTGAAGATGGGGAGCAACAGGAACTCTCATTCATTGCTGGTGGGAATGCAAAATGGTGCAGCCGCTTTGGAAAACAGTGACAGTTTCTTACAAAACTAAATGTACTCTTACCATAGGATCCAGCAGTTGTGCTCCTTAGTATTTACCCAAAGGAGTTAAAAACTTATGTCCACACAAAAACATGGACATGAATGTTTATAGCAGTTTTATTCATAATTTCCAAAACTTGAAAGCAGCCAAGATGCCCTGCAGTAGGTGAATGAATAAGTAAACTGTGGTAGATCCAGACAATAGAATATTGTTCAGTGCTAAAAAGAAACAACCTATCAAGCCATGAAAAGACGTGGATGCACATTATGAAGTGAAGAAGCCTGTCTGCAAAGGGTGCATCCTATAACATTCCAACTAAATGAAGTGGCTAAACAGTGGAGACAGTAAAAGATCAGTGGTTGCCAGAGATTGGGAGAGAGAGGGAAGGATGAATAGATGGAGCACAGAGGATCTTTAGGGCGATGAAAATACTCTGTATGATACTATCATGATGGATACATGTCACTATACATTTTTCCAAACCCATTGAATATACAAGACCAAAAGTCAACCCTAATGTAAACTATGAACTTTGGGTAACTATAATATGTCAATTTAGGTTTGTCAAATGTCCTTTGGTGCAGGATGTTGATGATGGGACAGGTTATGCACATGTAGGGGCAGGGAGTTTATGGGAAATCTCTGCATCTTCCTCTCAATTTTGCTGTAAACCTAAAACTGCTCTTAAAAAATGGGGTTTCTTTGTCTGTACAAGAAAGGGAGAAGAGATACAGAGAAGGGCATGTGAAGACAGAAGCAGACACTGAATCTGCAGCCCCAGGCCACGGAGTGTGAGGAGCCACCAGAAACTGGAAGAAGCAAAGCGTGGATTCTCCCCAGAGCCTTTGGGGAGCACTGCCCTGCTGAACCTTGATTTCACACTTCTGGTCTTCAAAACTGTGAGAGAAGAAACTTTTGTTTTAAGCCATCCAGTCTATAGTACTTGTTACAGTAGCCTGAGGAAGCTAGTACTGCCTCTGTTTTCAGATACCCTGCTTTCCACTCTGTCAGCCACAAGTGGCCATGTTGTGACTTTGCTAACCAGAATCTATTCACCGCTTTTTCCATTAACAGCACTCACATTTTCCTTGGAGAACCATCCATCTCCCGCTCTGCCCATGGGGTTTTGGTGGGTGTGGTAGGTTATTGGCCTCAATGATCCCACTTCTCTATCCCTGACTGCATCACACCCTTTAGTATGTGCCTTTGGGGTTTTTCCTATAAAGTTCAGGTTTTTCCTAAAAAGTTGGAATTTATTTCCCAAACCTATGTGATTTACTTTGGCCAACAGAATTACATAAAAGAGAATCAAGACCTCAAGAAGTTTTGTGTGTTTCTGATTGCTCTTTTGTGCTCCTGCTGTGCCATGGAAGGCCATGAGAGGGACGGAGCCTTCCTGCTGGCCCAATCCCAGCAGCCCCCGGGTGTGTGAGCAGTAAATGCTCATCACTGTGGCCTTGAAGCTCTGTGGCTGTTTGCTACACAGCACTGCTGCAGCGGCAAGTCATGGATAGAATAGGACTGCTCTTCTCCTGCAGCCAAGAGCATGGGACCTGAACTTGACCTCAGTAAATATTTCAGAGCTGCACATGTTAATCATGTCCTCTGAAAATAAACTCAACTTTTAATTGGGAAAGAGAATCTCTCTCTGCTGAACTTGATGCTAATAGAAAACAAGGCTGGAGTTGCTGGGGATCATCATGACTTGAGAATAAAACCATCACAGGGAAAGCTGAGTAATCAAGAGAGAGACTGAGTTCTAATGAACCCCTGGATCCAACTATGCCTGGCTTCTTCCTTATGTCAGTCAGTAAACTCTCTTTTCTCTATAATATAACCTGAGTTAGGATTTGATCCCATTAAAAGAACTTAAATTTTTTATCCAGATCACATTGCTGCCAAGCCGTGCTTCCTAAAATACTATTTTCATTGTATCACTTTTAGAGAATTATTGCTCTTCCTTTTCTTTCAGATTCGTTCATCAATCAAGGCCTTTGTGGCATCTGGCTCTCATTTTTTCATTAGCGTGGACTTCTGACTCTTTTCTTCCTTATATTTTCCAGGCATTTGATATGTTTTCCTGCTTTTGTTCATGTGGCTCCCTTTGCCTGGAAAGCCATCTTCTTCTGTATTAGTCAGGACATAACACCTGTCATAAACAATCCCAACATTTCAGGAGCTCAGAGCAATAAAAGTTTAATGTTTGCTTGTATCACGGTTCTTAATGAAAGTGGTGGTGGGAGACGAGGCCGACTAAATGCAGTCATTTAGGTGTCCAGACATTTTCTGTTTTATAACACCAATTTCTTTGACTTGTGGCCTCTGGGGTTGTGAAGAAAGAGGAGGAGTGTAGACAGAAAATCTGAAGGGTGACTGATGTTAGGGGCCAGTGCTGGAAGTAGCCTACATTCTTTTAACCCATGTTCCATGGGCCACAACTCGTCACATTGTAACCAAGCAAAAATGGGCTTGTTCTGCTCGCTGCAATCCAGTGCCAATCAATTGCAAATGAACCTGTGGTTGAGAAAGGAAAATACATACAATTAACTGGCAAAATCAGAAGATGGCAGGGGCCGGCCAGGTGGCACAGTGGTTAAGTGCCCACGTTCCACTTCTGTGGCCCGGGGTTCACCAGTTTGCATCCCGGGTGCAGACATGGCACTGCTTGGCACACCATGCTGTGGTAGGCATTTCACATATAAAGTAGAGGAAGATGGGCACAGATGTTAGCTCAGGGCTAATCTTCCTCAAAAAAAATTAAAGAAAAAAGAAGATGTCAGACCAGTGTCCTGAAGAATCATCGTAAAATCATACAGAATCTTGAGGCAGTTATATACGGGAAATGGGCAGGGAAGGAGGGAGTCGGGGATGTTGACCATCCAGTGTGTGATAAACTTCAAGGCGCCACGTTCTCTCTTTCTTCTGTCATTTGTGATGAGTACCAATGCAGAATTTTTCTTTCTGGAGGTTGTCACGTTCCTGGAGAACTCAGAGAACAAAGCTATCGTCTTATCACAGCTGGGTGATATACATTAAGCAAGAGTCATAGAAACAGCAGAACATGTATATTGCAAAAGCGAGAAGTGCTTAATCATCCAGGCTACACACAAGGTAGAACATGTTCACAGACACTAGCGAGTCAGGGTCATAGTTACAATATTGCTTCTTTTTCCTAGGATGGCTTCCCTCATGCTAATTTAAGATCTAGCTGTTACAACATGATCCCCTGTGGCCTCACCTCGTTCCACCTGTATTGAGGAGGCTGGAAAATACTGTCTTCATTGGTGCTCAGGAGGAAACAGAAATGGTTGGTGACCATAGAGCCCTGAGTTGCCATGTCTGCTATCTCTGTCTGGTAAAATCTTCCCAATAGAATGTGATTTTGCTTTTAAAACTTTGATATGTAGAGTGAATTTTACGTGTGTTTACCTTATTCTCCTTTTGGGTTGATTCGGTCCATTGGCACCATGTGTAAGCACACATTTATGGAATTCCACAGATACCACGATGAACCTGACCTTCTCCCTGCCCACAAGAGCTCAAGTCTTGGGATACACATCAACAATTATTATCTGATGCAGGAGGCACGGTTATAAAGGAGTTTACAAAGTGCTGGTAAAACACGGAGGAAATGGCTTCTCAATGGTAGGGACTGTGTGTTGTTTGTGTATCTCCACAAGTACAATGGATGTGCAGAGGGGAGTGTGCATGTGCTAAACAAACATCGGTATTTTCTGAGCGAGTACACCTGAGTAAGTGAGCGAATAAGGGAAGGAGGAACGGATTTCTAAGGACTCTGAGATATACTGATGTAGAGTGCAGAGGGACCTACGCAGATGGGGGCTTTATTTTTTATAATTAAATATCGAACAAAAAATATACAAAAAGAGTAAATGACAGCTTTAGGCATGTACAGAAGGTAAAATGCTGAAAAATCTTAAAGATTATTGGCAAACTACCTCCATGTGTAATCTGCAAAGAGGTAAATCTGTGAAGAGGTAAAACCTGTTCACAAAATTGTATTTTTGTGGGTACAGAATTGTACTTCTTGTGATTTTGACTTTATACTCCACCTATTTAGTTACAATGTTTAGTTTCAGTTCACAGGGGGATGTAACAAGTTAAAGTCATAAATAATCACTAGGATGCAATGAAATGTAGTTGTGGCCTGGAAGTTCTACCTCCTGCGTGAACTTTTAGGAGAGCATTCTGATGTCTCACTTCCCTCCCAAAAGCTATTATTCAGTTGTGAGTGAGTGTTAGAGTCAGTGGAGGAACATTCTCAAAATAACCTGCTCCCACATCAGATTTCGCAAATCAGTCACTGGAAGGTAGGGCCCTAATTGAGCACCAGTGGTTTTGTGCCCCCACCTCCTAAGAACTCTGTCCTCCTGTACTAGTTTCCTATGGCTGATATAACAAATTGAAACAATGTAGTGGCTTAAAACTTGCTTGGTTTAAAAACAATAAATGTTTAGTTTTAGGTGAACACAAGTGCTATATTCTTTTGTGGCTTCACAGTACTAAAATTCAATCTGTAACTTAGAAATAGATGTTAAATCCATAGTGCATGTGATGTGGGCTTGGCAAGCCGAGGAGTTGAGAGAAAGATTTCTTGGACTTTCAAGATCTGGTAGTGGTGCTCCTTTATTCAGAGAACAGCATGGGGACAGGACCCATGGGCAGCGAAGAGCTGCAATGGGTTGAGGGTAGGGCTAAGTTTATAAGGCACAGGTATGTGAGTTATTTCTTTACAAGACAAAGGAAAGATCATGTAAAAAAGCTGTTAAAATGGTATCAGTGCAGGCGGGGTCTGGTTATAGGGTGATCCTGGAACTTTGGATACAAATCAGATCCGATCAGGTCAGGATGTCATATGCTTCTGGAGGATATGGATGGGTATGTAGGCCAGGACGCCTTGGCCTGGGGAAGCCTTGATCCTCATCGCATGCACATTGCTCAAAATATGAGAAATTCTCCAAACCTTGATATTATCATGAACCTGTGTTGCTTTGGGATCATAACGAGCCCTTCGAAGGCTGCAGATGTTTCCACTAGGCATTTCTGGGTGGGTGGGTGGGTGGGTGGGGTAAATCTGTCCCCGACAAACGCACAGGGATGGGAGGGAGCGGTTCCGGAAACACGACAGGTCCTGGCTGTAGTGAGCACTGAATAAATTCTGTCCGGATCCGCATCTCTTACTGGCTGACTGTTCCCAAACCTCAGCCTCAGTTACAGCTGGGCAATGCGGCACTCCTAGTACAAAGGAAAAATGAGCGACAGGAGATGAGCGAAAGGAAGACAAGCTGGGCTGTCCCTTCTCTGGGTGGAGGCGGAAGAACAGAGTCTCAGTCTGTGGTTGCAGGTGACGGAGGCAGAGCTGAGAGGGGTCAACGGAAGAGCGGGTGCCCCCAGGCCGGACTCAGGACCGGGGCCTCCGTCCATCCCCAGAGGGCCCAGGATGTCCCCAGCGCAGGGCTCAGGCTGTCCAGTCTGCCCTGCTCCCCTTCGGCCCCGTGGCCTCGGGCTCCTCCTGCCCTGGCTCCACTTCCCTGGCTCCACTGGGCTCCTGTGGGCCCGACTTCTTCCTACTCTTCCCCTCGGCCAGGTCTGGGGGTCCTGAGGACACACCCCCAGGGGCCCCCTCATCCCACCACGCACCTTCTAGTGCTCCAGCGGAGGCCGGTGGCAACCCTACCACCCCTTCCTATCTGTTCATGCTGCAAACCTCTCAGATAGTTTATAATGCACCTGTGAGTGTGTGTACATCAGATTAACCAGACCACTACTGATAGATTTAACACAAATAGGCAGGTCTCATCACAGCGCCAACCATCACAATAACCAATTTTAAAAAGTCTGAATGTGTATGCCAAAATGATAATTTAACCACGCTTGTCAAAGAATAGCATCAGCCACAAGGGTTCAATTCCTCATCTCCATGCAGAGAAACATCTAGATACCATATTAATTATGAGATTCCAATTCGGTGAAAAGAAACATCCAATGAGACTGAGATGCAAGATCCACGTATCATAATGATGGAATAATGAGTGTGGCAATGTTGGTCATGTGAAACAATGTGTATTATCATTTCCCCAGAATCATTACGTTTAAAGCATTAAATCTGTGTGAAAGTCATGACCTTGAACACCCATTGAACTAACAGCTGAAACTTAACATTTGCTCAGGGTTGGAAAGCAGGAATAAAAATTTGGTTCCCTGACCTGCCATGGATCAGTTGGTTGACCTCCAGGTCTTGCATGAAAGGCCATTATGAGATCACAATTATCTTTTCATAAGATTACTAGAACACTTAGAAGGTTAAAAAAAAAATCGGATAAAATTATTGCCACTCTAGAAATAGCAAGGGTAATGTGAAAAGAATTGCGATATTTTATCTGTGATCTACACCCATGATGGAGTACTACGCTGCTGTGTCCTGATACGACATACATTCAGGACATACTGGTAAAAATAAGTCTCACCCAACGTATATAAAGATTGGCAGATGGGAAGATGGGCAAAGACTGGGAGTGAGCACCATCTGTGTTTAATTTTTATGTCTTTAAATTTTGAATTAATTCAAACAACAAAATGAAAAATACATTTTAAAAATTAATGTTGGAGAAAAAAGAATGTATACTGAAATAAAATGTTCTAGAGATTTTTAATCTTTTCTCCTTTCTACATTTTACATCTTGTTTAATAACAACAGTACCCTACTTATAAAATTAATGCATTCTTATTGTGCTAAAATTTTTTTAAAAAATGGAACATGAAAAGGAGAACAAAAATCACCTGTAGTCTTTCCTCTGTTGCTTTAATCTTTCCAGCAGACATTCGTGTTTGAGTTTATGTATCTTCCATCTCATCACTACAGACTAGCATGTCGGTGAAGAGGGAGCCTTATCAAGCCAAACACCTGGGTATGAAGCCCAGGTACACGGTTCCTCAACTCTGTGAGGACAGGTGGGTCACTTCACACCCATGTGTCTCCGCTGCTTTATTTGGAAAAACAGGATAGTAAGACTAGGGATGTTCTGAAGGTTAAACATTTAAATTTTATCACATTATTTTTAGTAATTCATTCAAAGAACATTTGTTGAGCACATCGTATGTGTCCGAAAAACTTATGTACCCAGATTTTAAAAAAGTAAAATAAAATCCCTAATCTGCTTTTTCACATTTTCTACCCGCTATGGGTCATGATCAAAGACAACATGGGATGTGTCACCCTGTTTCTCATCCTATCCAATCCTTCTTAAACTGGTCTTCATGACAGTAACAAGCAGGTCATCGACTTGCCCCAGGCTGAAACCTGAGAGTCATTCTTCTTTTTTTTAAATGTGTGTGTGTAGTTTAAAGAAAGAAAATAAAAAGGGCTCTCATGTTCTGACATCCAGATTAAGAAACAGAAACAAGACTTATCTTTATAGTCTCTCGTGTGTGTGTGTGTAAACAGGTTAAAGAACCAGCGCCAAGGTCCCAGTATCCGCTTTGAGTCAGACAAAATGACTGTTCACTTTGCAGTCTCCATTTTCTCTATTCACATCATTTTGAATTTTATGTTAACTGTTACCTTGTTTTAGTTTATAGAACTCAACAGTATAATGTTTAATTCTATCTGTATTTTACACTTATTTAAATTAAATGTTATACAATGTATTCTTCTGTGGCTTCCCTTTGTTGGTTAATATTTTGCATTTTGAAATGTTGATGGCTGTTTCTCTAGTTCACTTATTTTCAACAATATGAGGTATTCTACCATGTGTAGATATAAAAATGTATTGATCTATTCTGCTATTGGGGATGGTATATATTTTTGTGGTTTTGCTAATCAAAAGTGAAGCTATTTATGTAATATTGTCTGTGCTGGGCACAGTTCCATGTACCAGTAATATTGATATTAAGCTAAACAGACAGGATTTCCCACCCTCACAGAGATTACATTGCTCATGGACTTTCTTCTTGAGATCCCCAGTGCACTTACGTAGGAGGAGCTCAGAGACACACACCACGGGGACTTGCTGTGCTGCTCTGTTGCTCGCTCTGACCTGCAGTGCCTCTGTCACATAGCAAGTTTAGGTGTATGTCTAGTTTTGCTTTCATGGCTATCTTCTGTGCTCCAGTGTTCTCTTTCCCTACCATTCTACCAATAACTCACTGTTTGAATTACAAGAGTTTTATAGTATAGTTGGATATCTGGTAATGTTAACAAGCTTAAATCCAGACACAGGGGCTCCTGCTTCAGAGGGCCCTGATGCACTTTTAACAGTCAAATCTCCTCCACGATTGGACCCATCAGGGCAGCAGTATCATCTTGGTGGGGTTCCCAGAACTGTCTTGGTGGGGCTCCCAGTGCCTGGTCAGAGTGAGGTTCCATCCCCACCCATCTCCCCCGCTCAGGGCACAGGGCAAGCCGTTCTCCCACATCCCAACCAAATGTCCAGAGGAGCTCCAGGGTTTGCACCTGTGATGTCAACCCAAGGCACTGTGGCCAACCCCAGTTCCAAGAGGTGGCCGAGTCAGTGGATCAGAACCGCTGTCTCAGCAGGGTATTTCTTTTCGGGATTGCATGAGAGTAAGACACCAAAATGCTGATGTGCTGAGTTGGGGTGACTCAAGCTGTAAATATAGAAGGGGAACAGCCAAAGTGACTTATCCTTAAGCACAATCCATGTGGGCAGTCCTGCATGTAGGATAAGTCATGCACTTGTAATTTTCAGAAGTGGCCTGGCTTGTTGGCACTTTGTTAATGCAGATGAATTCTGGAGCCAGCTTTTCCAAGTTCAAAGCCTTGGGTATTTTCATTGGAATTACATTGAATGTAAGGATTAACACTATCTAATTTTCAAATGTAGTAACATGACATTATTGTTTGATTTACTTTGGATTTATTTAATGTTATTCCAAAGTTTTATAAATTTCTTTTTAAAATTTCACCTTAAATGGAAGATGAAATAAATTGAAATATTTTTTATTTGCAACTATTAAAATAATCTTATGATTTCGCTAAATTAATTTAAGATGTCAATTATGATGAGGATTTTAGGCTGGTTACTTTTAAAACTGCAGATGAGAAGCAGGCTTCGAGGACTCGAATTTTGCTTGCCCTTTTGAGAGACCTTTGCATTTGTGAAGGAAGGGGGGATGACCTTGTAGGGACCTGAAATTGGCCACCCCAGGATATGTCTCTTTGGCATCGGGATTGTTTTGGGCTGATTGCTTTCGATAAACTGGGACAGGGAAAGAGGCTCTGGGGAATGGAACTTGCCCTTGTTGGGACATATTTACATTTGTAAGGTAAATCTATCTGTAAAAGATGCCTCCCTCTCTGTACCAGGAAGAAGAAGAGAGATGACCTTATCCCTAGAAACTCTTAATGGGGAAGGCAAGAACTTAAGTTGGTTGCTGTCTGGCAATCTCATGTAACTGACTTAGGGTGGTGGCTTCTAACCTTTCTAACCTTTACTTAATCCGATTTGATTCTTGTCTAAAAATCATGGGATCACCCAATGACCAGACCCCACCTGCACTGATACCATTTTAACTTTTTTTCATGTTCTTTCCTTTGTCTTGTAAAGAGATGACTCACATACCCATGCCTTATAAAATTAGCCCTAACCTTCAATTCGGGGCAGCAGCAGGAGCTCTGACTGCCCATGGGTCCTGTCCCCACGCACCAGCTCTGCCTGCCCAAGGGTCCTGTCCCCATGCCAGCGGGGGCAGCAGAAGTGGCAGCAGCCACAGCTCTGACTGCCCATGGGCCCTGTCCCCATGCTATTCCACACTATTCTCTAAATAAAAGAGCACTACTGCCAGATCTTAAGAGTCTAAGAAATCTTTCTTTTGACTCCTCGGCTCACCGACCCCGCATCATTTCATATCATTGAATTTTCTAATTTTGAAGCAACATTACATGCCTGAATATTTCAAGATATTAAGGTGGAGACCTCTAATTCATAGTCATCTTTCTTTGCAAAATCCTATTTTATTTCACTTTTTGTTTTATTTTCCTTTTTATATTTTTCTTCCTCATATACTCTTTGGAGTAATTCTGTTAATAATTGACTTAACTTATTAAATACACCAATTCTTAGGTCAAATCTCCCTACCATGAGCAGTTAAAGCCACATATATATTCCTTCCAGTATTGCTCTATCTCTATGTCAATGAATTCCAACATGTCATGTTTTGGTCATTTTTTTCTTTCTAAAGATTTTCTAATTTCCATTATGATTTCTTGTCTTTTTCATGAGTCATTAAGAAATGTATTTCTTCCTTTGTTTTTTTAAGTCCATTTCTTTTCTCTTTTTTTCCTGAGGAAGATTAGCCCTGAGCTAACATCTGCCACCAATCCTGCCTCTTTTTGCTGATGAAGACTGGCCCTGAGGTAACATCCGTGCCCATCTTCCTCTACTTTATATGTGGAACACCTGCCACAGCATGGCTTGAAAAGCAGTGCGTAGGTCCACACTTGGGATCTGTAGGGGGCTGGAAATGGCCACCCCAAGATATGTCTCTTTGGCATCAGGATTATTTGAGGCTGATTGCTTTTGATAAACTGGGACAGGGAAAGAGGCTCTGAGGAATGGAACTTGCCCTTTGTTAGGACACGTTTACATTTGTAAGGTAAATCTCTATCTGTAAAATGTGCCTCCCTCTCTGTACCAGGAAGAAGAAAGGAGATGACCTTCTCTCTAGAAACTCTTAATCAATGCCAAAGGCAAGGACTTAAATCTGCATTTTATTGTGCTTGTCTGGTAACCTCCTGTAACTGACTTCCCTCCCCCTCCCAATGTTGGCATTTCTTTAAGGATTAAGCACTTTCCTTAGGCTAGGAACTGATTGCTGTGCTCACCTGTGACCACCCAGCTCATCTGTGACCACCCAGCTCGAGACAACAGACCTGCCACCCTGCTGTGTTCAACGAGACAGCAGACCTACCTGCTGTTTCCATCAATGCTGTGCCGACAGAGCAGTCTCGTGACTATTGTAAAAGGGACATTTCAATCCTGTGTGAAACATCCTCTCTGGGGGTATACAACCACTCTGTGCACCCCACTTCTTTGGTGCCCTTTCTTCCTTCAAGAAGAAAGGCCCCGGGTTATAATCCTCAGATTTAAGCTCAGAATAAACTCACCCAAATTTTCATTTATAGATTGGTTATGGATTATTTTCATCGACATTCCTTTTCTCTCACTTTCTTTCTTTGCCTGAATACTCTTTATTTTACCTTCATTCTTGGGATAAAAGTCCCTGAGGTTAAAATTTTAGGTTAAGAGATATTTTCTATGATGTATTTTTAATATATTTAATATATTTTTCTTTTTGCTTTACGCTTTATCTTTTCTTAGTTTTCATTCTTTTGGCTTTCACGTAATTTTCCACATTTCTCTGGGTCTTTTAAAGAGATTCACCTTATCTTTGATGTCTTGTAGTTTCATTGAAATGGTTTTTACGCAGATTTTTATTATTATTTTACTTGTGCATATGACTGCGTCCTCAAAGCACAAAAGCACATGGCCAGCAGCGCCCTCTGCCGCGAGGTGGAAGGCGGCACGGGGCATCCTCAGGGTCTGAGGCGGGTGGCGCGGCGCAGGAGGGCTGTGGAGCGCAGTGACGGCGGGGGCGGGAGAGAGGCCAGGGGCTTGGGGCGGGCAGGGGGCATGGCTGGGGGGGTGGGACGGGCAGGGGGCAAGGCCAGGGGCAGTGGGACAGGCAGGGGGCTTGGCCAGATGCCGGGGGTGGGGCGGTGGGGCGTGACCCGGGTCCGGGGTGTGTCTGGTCCGGCGGTGGCGGGGCGGGGCCCGGGGCCTGCGGGGTGGGGCCAGAGGCGGGGTTTGGGGCGGGCGGCGGGGCGGGGCCTGGGGCTGGTGGGGCGGGCGGAGGGGGGCGGAGGCCAGGTGTCGGGCGTGTCCAGTCTGGCGGCTGGGCTGTAGGGCGGGGCCGGGGGCCGGGGGCCGGCCGGGTGGGGTGGGGTGGGGTGGGGCGGGGCGGGGCGGGGCCGGGGTCCAGCGCGTGTCCGGTCCTGCGGCGGCGGGGTCGCCGAAATGTCCCGGCCGGCAGGTGGGCAGTCCGCGAGGCCAGCGGCTATAGGGAGGTGCAGCGGCGAGCGCGGGTTACAGCCTTTCGTTCGGCTTTGACTTTTCTGCGGTGCGGGTTGGATCTTGCACCTCCGAAGCTGGAGGGTAACGTCCCTCCCGTCTTGTCCCCGCGTTTAGCGGAGCGTGGAGACTGAAGGGGGTCCAGCCCGGGCCGGAGGCCGCGGCGGCCTCGCGCAGACCCCTTTCTTCTCTGCCTGGAGCCTCGAGTGTGGGGTAGAGGGCGGGACAGGGGATGTGTGACAACTGGTGAGGTTAAGCAGACTCAAACTCCGCAGAGCAACTACCAGCCTGTCGGATTAATGCTCAGCGTTTAGCTAGAATGGAGCTCAAGTTTTTAAGCTATGGCGTGGTTTTTAATGGCTGAAGGACCCGCAGGTTTTTCTCTTAAAAGTTACCCATTCGTATTGATTAATATTTCTTGCACCAAAAGCAAGGACCCGGCCCTGGGAAGGTCGCCCGAGGGGGACAGGCTCTCGCCTGAAATGGAGATCACGTAGAACGTGCTTACAATAGGCTGCGTCACTGCGGCGCAGAACGGTAATGAATTTTTTGAAAGCCTGTTGGAGTGTGTAATAAGTAGTAAAACCTGAGTTTTACCTGAGTCCTAGGAATTTTAGGGAAAACTGAAGACTCCCAAATGTTTGCTGTAATATAAACAGAGCATCAACAGGCAAGAGCAAGGATCAAATTATGGCGAATAGAACTGGTCATAAATGGGGCTGCATTATAATTAGTATGTGGAGTCAGGACCCCAGGCCCTACACAGGATTTGCTCAATTGCATGCATTTGTGAGGAGTTACGCCTTTCTCATCTACTTGATATTGGTTGATTCCTTTTGAATATAGAACAGTAAAAAAGCAAATTATTGGTCGGTCTTAGCGGTTTCATTACTATTTAGACTAAAAGACCACACTTTTACCCCAGATTAATTATAGACCTAAGAATATTCAGTTATAGATAATTAAACGTTAGTCTTAAGGAAGCAGAGAATCTAGTGGAAAGAACATGGAAGCCGTCAGACCTGATTTCAAATCTCAGCTCTTGAACACAGTAAATACAGTAAGGGTAGAAGTTGGGAAAAGTTACTTCACTTCTTTAAGCTTGAGGTTGCTCATCTGTGAAATGTTTTGTGGTTTTTTTGGTAAGTTAAAATTTAGGAAAGCTTAGTTTGCATTACTTAAGGAAATGAGGAAGTTTGTTAATTTAAAAATGAGTTTTAATCTTTACCTGCTTTTTCTTCTACGAACTCAAACATTTTAGTGCGTTTCACTTTTTTTTTTTTAATTCAGGTGTTCCCTAAACTGTATTCCATGAAACATTGCTCCTTTGCAAAATGTTAATAGATGCTTCGTGGAAAAAATTTCTAGCATCAATACTGGGGAAAACATACATCTGTTGCTGTGAGGTTATTGGAAAAACAGCGCTATAGCATTCTTGCCAAAAACAGGTAGCTGGAATCTGTGAGGAAACACTTGGATAATCGATGAATCCAGAATGTGGTTTGTTTGGACTTTTCCATAATGTCAATATCATGAAAGACAAAAAAAAAAAAAGACATAAGGACTGATCTGCATTAAAGGCAGCTGTGAACTGGACAGGGTTATGGATTTTTTAAAAAGTTGTATAGTACGTTTTGTGGACGATTGGGTAAATTTGAACATGGAAGCGTAACGATATACTGTTGACTTAAATTTCTCAGGTATGATAATGATATTGTGGTTCTTAGAAGAATGCTTTTGTTCTTAGGAGATGCGCGCTTAAGTATCTAGGGGTGAGGTCAGGATATCTGCGAACTTCTTTCAGATGGGCTAGCCCCAAAAACGAAGTGTATGTGGAGAGAAAATATGGCACTATGTTACTTGTGTTCAAGGTTAATAGTACATGAATGTTCTTTCAACTTTTCTGTAGGATGGAAATTTTTCAAAATAAAAAATTGAGAAATAAATTTTTAAAAAGTATATGGCCAAGCCTTGAACTTTCATCATTATTCCCATTGCCGTTGGTCACCATTCCCTCTGTTTCCCCTGTAGTTCTGATTGGATGTATATTAGCAATTATTTCCCTATTCTCTAGAAGTGTATCAACACTTCTGTCACACTTTCCTCATGTCGTTTCTGAGATATTTCTTCACATCCATCATCTTTCAGCTCTTTCTGCTGGTCTGATCTATTTTCCCCCATTTTTGGTGTTTAATTCAATTGTTTTATATGTGCATATTGTGAGAAGTTTGATTTGGCTGTTTTCTTCTTGGCAGGATTGCCTTCATGGTCTATTTTTTATTATACTTCCTATTCCTTCTTTATGTTGTATGTATAATAGTGATTATAGTATATTTTATATCTTATTATGTTTATCTACAATCTTGGAACGCTGATTCTAATTGAATAGCATAAAAGTAGTCAGAATATCCCCTTATCATTGTTTGTCTGTAGGATCTGTGGTGTGGAGTCGTCTTTAATTCCTAATATTGCCAGCCTCCATATGAACACTTTTTTTAATGATCACTCTGTCTGGAAGTTTATAAATTTTATCCATCACAAAGAACCAACTTTTCCTTTCTTGTTTTTGGTTTTCTCTTTTAATTGCTTCTACTTTTATCTTCATTCTCTGCCTTTACCTTCTTTTTAGTTCCCTGAAGACAATTGTTTTATATATTTTATCTGGTTTTCTAGTCATTTCGGGCTGGAAGAAAATATGGTCTGTGTTGCTTCGTCTTTGAGAGCAGAAGTGCCTCAGAAGAGTTTTCTTTACCTCTTATTTTCCACATTTTCTGATATACATGTTCAGTAATTATTTTCAATGAATTTTTCCTATCTCCAACCTACACCATATCCTTCCTTAAGTCCTGTTGGTTATTGGGAACAGCGGGATGTCCCCGAAGTCCGGCACAGAACTTCAGGCCTCATCGGGGCAAGAAAACTGACTCACTGGACATGGAGCTGGCCATCAGGGACCAGATCATCCACGAGCGGCAGATGCTGCATGAGTGTAACTCCCCGTACATCATGGGCGTCTATGGAGCTCTCTGGACCAGGCATTGAAGGAAGCCAAGAGAATTCCCAAGAGATTCTGGGGAAGCTCCACATTGCAATTCCCTGAGGCTTGGGGTATCCCCAAGAAAAGCACACCAATCATGCACCAAGATGTGAAATCTTCTAACAGCCTCGTCAACTGCAGAGGGGAGATCAAGCCGTGCAATTTTGGGGTGAACGGGCAGCTTGACTCCACAGCCAACCCCGTTGTAGGAACTCGATCCTACACATCTCTGAGCAGTTGCAAGACACTCACTGATCGGTGCAGTCAGGCATCGGGAGCACGGCCTGTCCCTGGAGAAGCTGTCCGTGGGAAGGTACCCCATCCCTCTCCTGATGCCAAGGAGCTGAGGCAATATCTGGCTGGGCCATGGTCGGGGGGGTGGAAGGAGAGCCTCCTAGCATCTTCCCAAGGCAAAGAGCACCTGGACACCCCGCAGCGGCCACAGATGGATAGCTGGCCAGCTCTGGCCATCTTGCAACTGCCGGATGGTATTGTGAAGGAGCTGCTTTCCAAGCTGCCACCAGCAGCTTCGCTCAGGACCTCAAGGAGTTTTAAATAAATGCCTAATTGAGAACCCAGCAGATCTGAAGATGCTCATGAGCCATCCTTTATCAAATGGTACAAATGGTTGAAGTGGATTTGTCAGCTGGTTGTGTAAAATGCTGCTGCTGAACCAGCCCGGCACACCCATGTGCACCTCCATGTGACAGGACAGATTCCCTGCATCCAGTTGGTGACCTGTCCCCTCCACCCCTCACCCCTTCCAGCCCAGGACAGACCACCTCCTCCTCTCCCTCTGCCCCTCCACCTCTTCCACCATGCCGTCTATGGAGACCAGCGCAGAGATGGGAACGTTGGACCTCTTCCCCCTCCTGTCCCAGTCCCTGGGGCCCTCTGGTCTCTGGGAAAAGGGGAGGCTGCTCCTGCTGTCTTCTCAGAACCTACTCATTTAGGTTTAAAAGAAAACAAAACAGGGAAAGAAAAAGCAAAGTATGCCCATTATAAAAAATATATATAACGTAGATTAAACATAAATTGTTTTAAGTGTGGATTACAATGTAGATTTTAAGTACATGCATTCTTTTCCATATCCTCTTCCAATACGTGTTCCCCCTAATGACCGTAATCTTTTATGAGCTATATCGCTATCAGCTGCTCACTGCATTCTTGATTCCTGCTCTCCCCCTCCCTCCCTTTCTTTGACTTTACCCTCAGCATTGTGATTTAAATGGTTAGTTTCGTGGTTGTTTCCCTGCTTCGCAGTGTTTGCTCTCTGTCCTGTTACCCACGGAAGAGAACCAACCAGACAGGGGCAGTGCACCAGCGCTGGTGAGAGTGGCCAACTCACAGGCCGTTAGCACTTTGCTGAGGAGCCGACCACTCTTTCCACATGTCCGCACAAGTCAACCAACAAAAGAAAAAGAGGGGGTCACACGTGTTCGTGTTTCTTCGCGACAATGCTATGAAGAATATTATACTACCATCCAAAAGATTTTTTTTTAAATATGTTAATTGTGCAGACTTCAGTTGTATTACTCCAAAAATTTCTCTTTAGAGGCGACCTTGCCAAAGCCTACGTGGTGGTGTTTCTTCTACTAGATTCCCTATATAGGGTGCCCCATGAATAATTCCATTTTTCAGTGTTTTAGGACATGAACAGACCAGTGACACAGCAACAGTCAACATGTCAGAGCTATTTAAGACTTAGACATTTCCTCTAAAACATTGACTGTTTTCTTTTTAACCCAGAGAAAACAGCACCAGGTACTAGGGGAATTTTCTGTGGCTTTATGTTTTATGAATAAAAAGAATGTATGCCAGTTGACATGGAGGACCAATGTGAATGCCTTGTAGCTCTGTCTTTTCAAATAGGAGTCTAACTGACAGTCTTTCCTTTATACCAAAGCTCTCCAACTGCCACGTTAAATCTCAGGATTAGCCCTGAGACATAAGATTTCAATTTTCTTCCCTACCAGAAAGTATCATTTTAAATATGACAAAGTCTATGCAAATGTAATTTTTGAAAATGTATTATTTCAATTTTTTCTGACTTTGTTATACTGTTGTTCTCATTTGTTGTTTTGTTGTTTAGAGATTAAAATGAGTATTTTGAATTTCCATTTCTCTTAATCTCTGTGAATATAATTGACTACAAAATTTCAGCTAAAGTAGAAGAGATGCAAGAAAGATTAATGAAAAAAAATATTGTTATTGTGACCCAGTCTCTTTAGAAGAGTTAACAAAAGAGAACTGGAAGAAACTCTGGCTGTTTATCATTGGTTGAAAACAGAGAAAACCCAACTTAAAAAAGTGAAATGCAACTTGTAGAGAAAAGTATTATCTGATTCCCAATTTGCTTGCTGAAATTATAGTACATGAAGGTGGTAAACATCCTTAGGCTGTGAATAACTTAGTCATGCTATTTACCCACTGTGACCAACAATTACAATCACCCCTATGTATTGACCTTTCTTTTTATTTTTATCAGGAGAAATGAGATTAGTAGGAATGACTTAGAATGAACATGGATTAATTATATAATTTAAAGAAAAAGGTCAATGTACAAGTATATGATGTCAAATTCTTGCTTCCGCAAATTAAATCTGCTTTTACAATGGCTACTTACTAGCAACTGTGGTCAGACAATTAAATTTTTGAAATGCATGAATGTCATTCAGTATTTTTTCAAATACTATACTTTCATCAACATGATTCAGTATATTATACCAGAGTGCTTGACACATGCACTGTTTAATTCCTTACATTAAACTTTGAAGGGGATATTTTAACGGATTTCATAAAGTAAAAGCAACTCTTGAGGGTGGGAGAAGTGGATGAGATTTTTTTTAGTCAAAGTAAGAACATTTTCTTGGGTTTCTTGGCAAACACTTTCTTTTGATTATGAGTTAATTAATCTATATTTTGCTGTGAACTCTGAGGGAGAAATCTTGTCCAGTGTAACCACTATCCTGTGTCTGGTTTTTAATATATTCACAAGAAAATAGGAGACATTCAAATATATCTTGAATACATGAATAAATTATCTAATTCACCAATTATATGTTGCACCATTATAAATAGAAAAAAATTCAATAAGAGAATATGTGATCTTTTTTCCTCTTTAATATGTAATATACTATTTAATTAACACATGTACAGAATATATAATATAAATTATTTTATCCTTTAATCTTAAAAAGACTAGGTGAACTCAGGTCTCTGTTTTGTTTCTCAATCTTTCATTAAAATTCAGATGAACACAGTCTCTTACTGGTAGCTACGATCTGAAAAATAATGTTTGCTACTTTGCCATTTTGGAAGTGAGCTGGTAAGACACTGGAAAAGGCAGAGGCCTAACGAAGTTTTTATTTCTGAAAATGATTATGAACAATCACGTTTGCTTTAGTTTATGACAGAACATCACAAGAGCATGTCTCAAGGTCATGTTTTATTTTTTTATTGAGGTCACATTGGTTTATAACATTATATAAATTTCAGGTGTACATTATTACATTTTAACTTCTGTATAGACTGCATCGTGTTCACCGCCAAAAGTCTAGTTGCCACCTGTCACTGTACACAGGTGCCCCTTTACCCCTTTCGCTCTGCCCCTACTTTCTCTTGCTAGTGTCCCGTAATTCACATAGGCTTTTTTCACTCTTTTTCATTCTATTTTCTTCGTTCTCCTCTTACTGGATAATTTCAAAAAGGTTGTCTTTGCGGATTCTTTCTTCTTCCTGTTCAAGTCTGATGTGGACGCTCCCTATTGCATTTTTTATTTATTCACTATATTCTTCAGCTCCAGAATTTCTGTGTGGTTCTTTTTTATGGTTTCTATCGCTCTGTTCAACTTCTCCTTTTGTTCATCAATTGTTTTCCTGATTTTGTTGAGTTGTTTTTCTGTGTTTTCTGATATTTCGCTGAGCTTCCTTGAAATACCTATTTTGAATTCTTTTGGGAGAATTGCACGTCTCCACTTCTCTGGGTTGGTTCCTGGGAAATTACTGTGTTCCTTTGGTGGGGTCATGTTTCCTTGATTTTTCACATTCTCTGAAGAATTGCGTTGCTCTCTTCACCTCTGAAGAAGAGGGTGACTCCCCCAGACTCGACCCACTGGTTTTAGGAGAGAAATACGCTCTGTCAGCCCTGCTGGGGATTCTGCGGCTTTCTCAGATTCTATCTATGGATGTGCCAAAATATAATAGTGCAATCTTAAGATCGTCTGCTTTCTCTCAATCCTGCAAAGCCAGGCCGAGAGCTGACAGCCTGCTGTTTGTTTTCCCTAGGGTGGTGCTGAATGCTCAAGTTCGTGTTTTTCTGCGAATTCTGCAGATGAGGGCCAGCTTCCTGCGCATGCTCAGTAGCCATCTGCAAAGCCTTTCGCTCAGGGTGTGCACAGGGAGGCAGCCGCAGAGTGGGGGCCGTGCACGTGAGGTGCGCGTGTTGGAGGTGTCTGTGGACGAGTTGGGGAATCCCCAGGGACGGCCTCCCGCGGGTCTCATGGGCAGGCTTCCTACTGGAGTCTGAGGAGCAGTTGTAGGACCCGCATCCCTTCGTTGTCCTCCAAGAGCCTGGGCGCTGCTCTCCCAGCCCCTGTCCACCCCCCAGGCATGCAGCACACCTCACTCTTCTGGATGAGTGAGAGGGAGCTGAGCCTCTTGGTTCGGGCACTCTCTCGGACGCTCTCCCTTTCCCCGGGGAGAGATCACAGGCGAGAAGGTGTCTTTGGGCACCGGGCTGTGCCGCCTTGGGGCCAAGGGGTGATGTGGACCAGGTGAAACTGTTCTTATCTTCTTCAGTGAATCCAACCTCGGATTATTTTTTTGCTCCAATGGTGTGCTAGAACTTCTCTGCTGGACTCCCAGACTTCCACCAAGGCACTCCTGTCCATGGGTGAATGTCATGATCAGTGTTGTTTGGTGGGAATGTGATAGAAAACTCATTCTGCCATTGTGCTGACATCTATTATTTCTATTTTTTATTAAACTCATTTTGTTCATATCCTGTTTTCCTGATTTTGTTTAATTGTCACTCTGTGTTCTCTTGCATCCCATTGAGCTTCTTTACAATGATGATTTTGAATTTTTTGTCAGGCTCTCTAGATACCTCCATTTCTTTGGGGTCAGTTACCCACAGGGGACAGGGCAGTTTCCAGATCTGTAGACCATGATCAGCCGCTCGGCCACCTGGGCACAGGCCTGCCTTCTCAAAACAGCCCTGCCTGGTCTTGGGTTGCACTGGGTTTTTTCACATCTCCTACTTGGATCCCAAGCTCCCTCAAAGGCATTTTTGTCCACGGATGGCTGCCAAATTATTGTAGCTGTAGGGTGATAGGGTGGGGCACCACCTATTCCACCATCTTGCTGGGATCCTGCTGTACTAAACGGTTTTAAAAGTTCCCAAGTTAGGTACTGATGGGTTTTAGGAGATTCATAAGAAATAGTGTCTCCCACTGAGGAACTAACGATTCTAGCTGGCAATATAGACAAATAAATACATAAGCCCGTACATTACAGATGCCTAATGTTACCACTGAAATGTGCACAGTTTGTTAGAGGACCAAATAAGGGGAGTAAATGTATATTAACAAAATATACTCAAGTTATCTGAAATTAATGTAACAATATTTTATATTATTTGATATGTATGTATATATATATGAAATACACACTATATAATTTACCTAATATCACAAATACTGCATTTATCCATTTTCATGTGCTATTAATTTTAACATGGCTATAATTACCTTGATATTCTCAGGTTTTTATTTTTTTAAATTTTAGAGTAGAATTACATTTGCAAAAAATGTGAAGATACTACAGAGAGTTCCCATATATCTTGGACCCAGGTTCTCCTATTATTAACATCTTACATTAACATGGTATATTTGTTACAGTTAATGAACCAATATTGATATAGTATTACAAGCTCAAGTCAATATTTTATTCAATTTCCTTAGTTTTTACCTGATGTCCCTTTTTTTGTTTTAGTATACTGACCAGGATACCACATTATATTTATCCATCGTGTCTCCTTAGGCTTCT
The DNA here is from genome assembly GCF_041296265.1 of Equus caballus. Classification (NCBI taxonomy): domain Eukaryota; kingdom Metazoa; phylum Chordata; class Mammalia; order Perissodactyla; family Equidae; genus Equus; species Equus caballus. The sequence continues at coordinate 38,764,972 of NC_091691.1, forward strand.
TATGGCTGTAACAGTTTCTTAGATGGTTTTTGTTTTTGATAACTTTAAAAGTTTGAAGTAGGGGCTGACCCTGTGGCCTAGAGGTTAAGTTCGGTGTGCTCCACTTCCACAGCCCAGGTTTGGCTCCCAGGCACATATTTACACCACTCATTGGTGGCCATGCTGTGGCAGTGACACACATACAAAATAGAGGAAGATTGGCACAGATGTCAGCTCAGGGCAAATCTTCCGCAAGCAAAAAGAGGAAGATTGGCAACAGATGTTAGTTCAGGGCGAATCTTCCTCAGCAAGAAAAAAAGTTCAAAGCAGCAGTGGTCATATAGTTTGTTGAATGTCCCTGAATTGGGTTTTTTCTCATGTTTTACTCATGATTTGACTATGTTATATGTTTTTGACAGAGGATCATAGCATATCAAGAGTACATACAATCAACATGACTGTTCACTGGTGATGATCCTTGATCAACCGGATGGTGTAAGGTTTGTCAGGTTTCCCCACTGTAAAATTACTCTTCCCCCATTCACATTGTATTCTTTGGAAGGTGTCACTATGCACAGTCTACACTTAAGGAGTGGGGTGTTATGCTTTCATTCATTTAGGGAACATGATCTGCCTAACAATTCTTCTGCACAAGAGATCTGTGTGTTTATTTATTCACTCATTCATGCACTTATATCAATAGAGCAGATTGGATATTTATTTTAAACTTTGAGTTATAATCCAATACTAATTCATTCATCTTGCTCACTTCAGCAGCACATATGCTAAAATTGGAACGATGCTAATTCCTTCATTTTATTGCTAAAATTGTTCCAGCTTTGGTCATTGGTACCTGTTTCAATCAGCTCCTACATTACATGTCTCAATAAATGTGATTTTTGAGCATTTCCTTACTTTCTGGCACTACCAGATAGTCCAGGCTCATCTTGTATAATTCCTGCTCTGGCTCTAGAATCTGTCATTTCTCTAAGGAGACTTGGTTCCTTTAGTTGGAGAATGATGTTAGATACCAAGATCTGGGTGTTAGGTGAGCTCATTGCCACTGGGATGTTGTTGCTTCTAGAACCTCTCAGCTGACTTAGCAAGGAGAAATATGTGTGCATGTATACTAACCAGTTATATGCACATATATGTAAGTATTTCTAAACATGGTCATATGTATCTTTATTATGCCAACGTGAGTTCATGCTGATGTCCCTGACTCTAATCCATTACCACACAGATCATTCTAGCCTGTTTCTTTGCTTATCTATAGTCTCCCACTCCAACAGCAAGAAACCTCACTTCCACCACCCACCATCCGTTTCCTTGGTTGTGCAGTTTGACTATACGTGTATAGTAGTATTGGAATTGTTAACCCATACTCTGGTGGGAAACAACTGTATCAACTAGAGTAAAATGCTAATATAAAGCTTATTTTGCCTATAATCTTACAGGTTCCACTCGTTTCCAAAGTTACGTAGGTCAGCACGTTTTACCTCCACCCCCTTCAGTGAATTGTTTTATACATTTGTAATACAGTTATATTGTTTTGCCAAAATCTGATTTCCATCCTAGCAAGACCCAACTTCCAAAATGAGCTTTTAAATTTGCATATATTAAGGTTTAGTCTTTGTAACGTTCTATGAGTTTGACAAATGCAGTGTCATGTATCCACCATTGCAGTATCATAGGGAATAATTTCTCCAGCTTAAACCACCGCTTCCCATGCTTCACCTTCAACCCTACTTCCTTCCTCTGGCAACCAGTGATTGTTTCATTGCTTAATTTTTGCCTTTTCTGGAATGCTGTATAATTGGAATCATACAATATGTTGCAGAAAACATTTCTTCAGTGACTGTTCTTTCGATCTTTCTCTTTGTCTCCATTGTCAACATATACAGTTATGGCTTTCTATTTAGTATGTGTGTGGCTTCATTCATGAATCATTGCCCCACAGGTTTATTCTTTCCTTTTTCCTCTTTCCTGGAAGGAGCTGAATTGAAACTTCCTTCTTAGAACTGCTTTTAATGCATCCCTGAAATTCGGCATGTTGTATTTCCATTTTTGTTTGTCTCAAGGTATCTTTTGGTTTTCCTTTTGATTTCTTTTTGATCCATTGGTTGTTCAAGAGTGTGTGGTGGCCCATGATATGCTCTAACCTGGAGAATGTTCTGTGTGCACTTGAAAAGAATGCGCATTGTGCTGCTCTCGGATGGAATGTTGTATATGTCTCTGTTAGATGCATTTGGTATAGCGTTGTTCATTCTGTTGTTTCCTTATTGATTTTCTGTCTGGATGATCTACTCATTGTTGAAAGTGCAGTAATGAAGTCCCCTACTATTATCATATTGCTGTCTATTTCCCCTTTCCGTTTAGCCAATATTTGTTTTATTTATTTAGGTACTCCAATGTTGGGTACATATATATTTACTATTGTTATATCCTATAGCGGCATTAGCCTATGTGCCCTATCTTAACCATGTGTCCTTCTCGCCCCCTCTGGGCAGGATGCCAACCATCCGGTATTGTAACTTTTTCTCTCAATGAACATCATGTTCTGAGGGAGCACAGAGCCCTTCCATGTGGGCTACTGCTCCTTGGAATGCGGCCATGCAGGGACAGTCCCTCTTGGCAAGCATGTGGCCTTTTGTTCCCCTCCCTATATAAGCAACACCCTCCCTGTTCCTGGTGGCAGGTGTGGGTGCAGGTGCACAACTCCAGGCAGCTGGCCAGCACTGGACGCTCTCTGTAAGTAACTTCCAATAAACCCTTGTGTCTTGTACACCATCTCTGGGTCTTTTCTCTGGTCTCCCTGCAGCTACCCCACACTGCTTCCGCAACTGGGCATGCGGCCAGACACATCTTCAGGAATTGATCCCTTTTCATTATGCCGTGACCTTCGTTGTCCCTTGTGACCGATTTTCACTGAAATCCATCTTGTCCAATATAAGTGTGACCATCCCTGCTCTCTTTTGGTTCCCATTTACGTGGAATATCTTCTCCCATCCCTTCACTTTCAGCCTATGTGACTCTCCTGCAGGGAGTATATTGTTGGATCCTGTTTTTTTAAAATCCATTTAGCTCCTCTGTGATTTTTGTTTGGAGAATTTAATCCATTGCATTTACAGTAATTATTGATAGGAAATAACTTACTATTGCCATTCTGTTGTTTTCTGACTTTTTTGTAGTTCTTTGTTCTTTTTTCCCCTCTCTTGCTATCTTACTTTGTGATTTGTTAGTTTTTTAAGTAGTCTGCTTTTATTCCTTTCTTTTTATCTTTTGTGTATCTGCTAGGTCTACTAGGGGTCTTTTCTTTATAGTTACTATGAGGTTTACATAAAACATCTTGTAGTTATAATAGTCTTTTTAAAGTGATACCAACTTAACTTCAATAGCATACAAAACTCTACACTTTTAATTCTCTCTCACTTCATTTTATGCTATTGATATTGTTATGGTTAAGATAGTACATTTTATATTATATGATTTTTATCAAAATTTAAAAAACAAAAAAGAAGCTGGGCCAGAGATGAGGGGACCTGCTGAAGCACAGGCGTGGAGTGCATGGCTGGAAGTCATGGAGCGTGGACACAGAGAGGGGGATGCGCCACCCACACTGCCACTCGCCTCGGGCTGCAAAAATGCAGGAGCCCGGCTTTCACCTCCTCTCCCCTGTGCCCACCTCCCTGGCTCGCTGGCTGGCATCACCACCACCTTCTCATCCCCAGCCACCGCTGCTGTCACTGCTGCTGCAATCCTGGATGCACACCCTTCCACTTTCCCGCAGGAGGCACGAAGGATGCCCCTTGTACCAGACCCAGAGTAACAGCCCCAGCTGGGTGGAGAGCCCTGGGGGTAGAAAGGAAAACCGGACTCCACTCTGCTTGGTCCATCGCTGGCAGCTTGGAAGGCGCCACAGAGTGAGCGTGCCAGGCGGGACAGGGAGTCTGCAGAGAGCCCCCAGGTGCCTGCTGGGCTCTGCTGGCAGAGTCTGCGCATGGCTGAGACCTCTCAGATCAGGGCTGAGGGACCTCGACCTGGTAAGAGGACTGCATAAGGGAGTGGGATGCAAAGATGCTGTGAAATGATTCCCGCTCCCCATCTGGGACTCCAGTTCCAGCTGCTTCTCTGCAGGCTGGTTTACCCAGAGCCAGATGAGTGAAGAAGCCAGACTGGTAACAGCCTGGCTCTGGGTAAATGATAAGTGTTCTCTCCTCTGGCAGAGAGCAGGACATACCGGCTTAGCCAAGCATCCCACTGGATCCACAAAGGCAGGCACTTGAAGGCTTGTCAGGCTGAGCGAGGCCAGGGGGAAGGCAGTGGGCCCCTTTAATTTGATTCATGAAGAAGCCCCCAGCCCCCCACCACTGCCTCTTTCTTGGCCAGTTCAGAGTTCCGAGAGAGAAGGAGCTGGTCCTATTTTCAGGTTGACTTTACAAAGTGTTTATTGGGATGATGCTCTGGTAAGCGAGGTCCCTGTTATGTGCACCCAGGGCTGCCCGGGTGATGCTCTGGTGAGCGAGGTCCCTGTCATCTGCACCCAGGGCTGCCTGGGTGATGGGCTTTGTGTAGAGTGCTTTGCACGCTTGCTTACGTCCATTCTGGTGCGTGCGTGTGTGTAAGGACAGGGAGAGAGAACTGGGGGCAGGGGATGCACTCAGCCAGATCACCGCCATCCCAGCCCTTCCAGCAGTCCCACGTGTCATCGCAGGAGTGGACTCACTTCCTTGGCAGAGACACCAGGAGAGGAGGGGCTCATGTCCTGTTCCTTGCAGCTCTGTAGATGAGCATGAGATTTGGGGAAGGTTTCCTGGCTGCTCCATGAGAACATTCAGGTTGGAACCTGGGGAAATCCAAACTTTCTGCAGAAAATGGGCTGGGAGGGACAGCTGGACCGGAGCTCCTGGCATTCTCATCCCCAGTGCTGAGGATGTGGGGGGTCCCAACACTCCAGGCCCCTGGAGGCTCTGCCGAGCCCAGCACATAGCTCATGAGTTTGGCCTGATTATTTGTCCTCTTAGTGAAAAGTGTGCCCTGAAGAGGCCACCTACTATCTGAGCATCATTTTGGAGCCACCCCTGTGGTCACAGCCCCCTCAATGGCATCCAGCCCCGGGCTGGGTCATCTCCATGGACTGGTTGGTCAATGAGGCAGGAGTGGGGGTGGTCCTGGCCATGACCCAAAGGTTGCACATAGTCCCCTGGCCGTTATAACCTGCTTGGGCTGGGTGTCTGCCTCTGGGGAACATTGCTGTGCTTGCTTGGGATTCTCACCTGGGGCCAGACTAGGAGCTGCTTCCCTAGGCTGCCAAGATCTGGGGATTCCTCCACGGTGTCAGAGGCTGGTGCTTGCTGTCCTGGGGAACCTCCATCTCTGAGTCAGGAGGTTGAGCTTCAAGTCTGCCCTCAATTTGCTGTGTGACTTCGGGCAAATCACTAGACCTGTCTGGGCCCCAGTTGCTGCTTCTGTAAAATGAAGAGAGTTTGTGTATCCTCAGAAATCCCAGTTCAGACACTCTATGGCCCTGAGAGACTGTCGCAGATGAGATTTTTAAAATCCCAGGAGGTGATGTAATTCAGTGTTTAAGAGACTTGGGACTCAGAGGCATCTGAGTGTGACCAGTCATTTCAGCCTCCAAACCTCAGTCCCCCTACCGTAAAATGGGGAGTTCATAGTTCCCACTTCGGGAGGGTGTTGGGGACGAACTGAGCTGGGGTGTGGAAAGTGCTTAGTGTGTCTTGTGAAGACTGGAGCTCCCCAGACGCAGCAGCAGGGCTGTCTGCTTTTGAGTCCTGCTTGTGGACATTGCGGTGCGTTTCCCCAGGGAGGCTGGCCCTGTCCCACCTGAGCACAGGCGGTCCCTGACTGGGAGCAGGCCCTTGTTCTCTCCAATCGCCTGACACCTGCAGTCCCTGCCCCCTCACTGCTTCCCCATAAAAGCCCTGCTGGACCAGCAGCTCCTCCTGGGGAGCCCAAGGCGACCTGGGAGACTGGATGCGTCCAGCTGCTCCGTCACCATGACAACAGGAGGTGGAGGTGAGCTGTCTCCATGGCATCAACTTTGCAGCCGCCTAGGGACCCAGGGCAGAGAAGTTCAGTATGTCTGGATGTCAGGCACTCAGTCAACTGAGGCCGTCTGAGCAGGCAAGGCTGCTGTTCCCTGCAGGAACAGCCATGCTGGGGAAAGTGCCTTGCGTGTGTGTGTGTGTGTGCGCGTGTGTGTGTGCGCGCGTGTGTATGTGTGTTTCCTGAGGTTGTCCTGAGGGGAAGGGAGTAGATTGGCCAGGCTTATTTCTTTCTGAGTGGTTCTGAGGCTTGGGACACCTATGTCCTCCCAAAACTAGCGTTCCCCAGGGTCCGTACTGAAGGTAAGGGGAAGGCTGGCCTCCTCTGGGCTGACGGAGCGAGTCACTGGGCACGCAGCAGGGACCGGGGCAGGGGCAACGCTGCCACACACCTGCTCAATCTTGACTTTGAGGACTCGGAAAATGAACAGGCTGCCTTCCTGGTCGAGTCGGATATGTGTGTCTGTGTAGACGTGTGTGAATGTGTGCGTATATGTGCATTCTCATACAGGCTTGTGCACGTGTGCTTGTGTGAGTATGACTTACATAAAAACCTTAAGTGTGTGTGCACACCTGTGAGAATAGTGTCAATATGGGTATGTACTTGTGAGGTTGCATGTCCATGGATTTATGAGTATGTGTGTGTGTGCATGTCTGCAAGAGAATGCGTGCCTGTGTGAGTCAGTGTGAGTATGGGTATTTGTATGCGCTTGTGAGTGTTAAGCAGTTGTGTGTATGTGAGTTGGTTTGTGCCTGTGACCAACAGGTGCCTGGCTGCACAGATGCACATGAGTGCTGGGAGGGTCTGTGTAGTGATGCCTGTGTGTAAGAAGCGCACATCTGCCTGGGTGCAAGCTCTGGGAGCTGTGTGTGTTGTTTCTACCTATCTGTGTGGGTGTCTATGAATGCCTGCATGTGTGTGAGTGTACACCTGTGTGCAACTATATGAGTGTGAACTTGGGTTCTGTGCTTACAGGCATATCTATCTACATGGTTTTCAATGTGCCTTTGTATGTGTCTCTATGTGCATATGTGTGTATGGCATTGCACACTTGCTTGTCTCTGTGTTTGCATGTGTGTGCATCCATCATTGTTTAACCTCTGTGAGTGTCTCTGTGTCCCTGTGTGAGCTTCTGAGCATGTGTGTGAGAGTGTTAGAGGGTGTATTTGCACTGTGTGTATATGTGTGTTTCTGTGGGTGTGTACCTGTGGGTGTGTACCTATGGGTATTGCAGCATAAACTATGCATCTTTGTGTGTACACGCATGTTTCTGAGTGTGTGTGCCTGTGTGTAGTGTTGCTCACTTGATTGTATCTCTGTGTATATGTGTGTGTTTCTCAGTGTTGGTATCTGGGTGTGTTGGTTGCAGTGTACATTTCAGTGTGTCTCAGTGTGCATGGGAGTGTCTCTGAGTGTGTGTGTCTGGATGTTGCAGTGTAACTTTGGTGCATGTCTCCTGTGGATGAGTGAGTCTTTCAGTGTGTGTACTGGGGGCGTTGCATTGCATCTTCTTGCGTGTCTCTGGGTGTATGATGTGTGTGTCTGAGCGTGTTTGCCTGTCCGTGGGGCAGTGTAACTTTTGTGCGTGTCTCATGTATGGCATGTGTGTGTTTCTGAGCATGTGCATCTCTGCAGGTGTGTCAAGTGTCCACAGGGATGTGCAGGTGTGTGTGGGTGTAACACAGCTGACAGCATCCAAACAGACGTCGGTTCAGAACCTTTAAACTCCTCTTCTGTCTGCTCTTTGGGTCTGAGCTGTGCTCGTGCTGTGCACTGTCCAGTGGTGGGCGACCGGGACCGGCCCTGAGCAGGGTGCCGTGCACCTTCCAGTGGTGATGGGCAACTGGGGCGGCCCCGAGCAGAGTGCTGGGATGGTGCGTGTCCATCTTTCCAGTTGCTTTTGCTCCAAAGCCTGTGGATCCCCTGACCCCCACTCCCCCAGCCCCACAACAGCCCACATCTCTCTGGCCAGAAGCCTGCACTCAGGACAGGTACTGAACAAGCTCATGGCTGCTCTGCACTCACCTGAGGCACCACCACCTCTGAGTCCAGGATCCTGGTGAAGACGAGACAGAAAGGCGATCTGGTCAGTCCTTCTCACCTCCCAGAAGGGGAGTGGAGACTGGAGTGTTTCTCAGGCTCTGGCACCATGGTGAAGACATTAACTCCAGTAGCTGTAACTTAGCTGTAACTTGGCCAGCACTCAGTGTGTGCCAGGCTATTTTCATGAATCAGCTCCTGATACTCCCACAGGTCCCTGTGATGTCATTTCCCATCCTACACACTAGGAAATCGAGTCTCAGAGAGATGATGTGACCTGCCCAGAGTCACACAGCACAGAAGTGGACAAGCCGTGATTCAAACCCAGCTTCCCGGATTCCAAATGTCAGCGACGCAACCCCTACACTGTCCCATTGCCCAAGGCAGTTGCTATTTATTGAGCCCTACTGTGTGCTGGGCTCTGGGCAGGGCTTGGAGATACAGAGATGAATGAGAGACCCATTCTATGGTGGTTTGCTGTGGGTTCTCTCCACTTGGACCTTGAGGAGCGAGCCATGTGTTCCCAGAACCCAGCAGTGAATGTTGGGCCTCAGTGAATGTTGGCTGAATAAATAAATGAACTACTGCAGGGTATACAAGAATAAGCACTCAGTCTTCTAGTTTTATTTTTAGTCCATGCAAAGAAAGAGGATGGACGATGTCCTGTGACCTCACATTTGTCCCATCCAGGCATCCATCAAGGGGTCCCACCTCTGGGTCTGTTGGCTCTCTGGGCCAACAGGGAGGGCCCATCCAAAGGTCCCTTCCAGTTCTGCAGTGATGTAGTTCTGTGGCATGGTGGCTGAGGGATCCAAATGGCTGATTTCCAGGGAATTTTCCTGGGGATTTGCTTCTTCATGTACATAGACTTCTTCATCTCTCCGAGGTGCTTCCCCTCACACTGGATTCCCAGCACCCAGCACCATGCCTGGCAGTGGCTCCACACACAGGCTTTAGGGCCAGACCAACTGGAGTCTGACTCAGGATTGGACGCCTGCCGGGTGGGTGTCCTTACACCAGCCACAGCATTCTGAAGCCTGGCTGTCCTCAACTGCTCAGTGGGGAGAATAACTGCATCTACTTCCGAGAATTATGAAGATTACACAAGCCAACATCTGTACAACAGCACAGTGCCCGGCCCATGAAAAGGTGTCCAATAATGCTCACACACTGTGATTATTTCCATTACCAATATTATGATTATTAGCATATCTCAAAAAGCACATTAAAGCAACAAGTAGAAGGGAATAACTCACCAGGCTGCAAAATCAGGAAAACCTTCGGGGGGGAGGTGAAGTTGGAATGGGATCTTTAAATACATTACACAAGTATCATAGATTCTTTGCAGAAAAATCACAAAATAGAGATCAGCAAGAAGGAGGAAAAAATTCACGAAACAGAAGCCACAAGGTGTTTTAAACATGGCAGATTTATCTAAAGCATGAGTCAGCTCTGCTGGGAGAGAAAGTCTCGGAAGAACTCTAAAGTGGCCCTGGGCTCAAGGAGGGGACCCAGGAGGGAACACTGGTTAGGCCTCCGCAAGGATGGGCTTCAGCCCTCCCAGGAGAGGGCGTGTCGCCTCTTGGCTGGGGGTCCTAAGCCTGGGCCAGAGAGATTTTCATGGCAGATCCAGGGCTACATGCAGCTGAGGGAGTAAACCCAGGAGCAAGCTGGCTTCAGAGGATCAAACCTCAGACATCTCTGGGGAGCCCCGGGCAGTGCGATCTTGTCTGTCACCCAGGAACCTTCCTGGTCCTCAGCCCTCCAGAACCAGAGGATCAGAAGTCCTTCTTATTGCTCTTTCCTCATCTCTCCTTCTTTTTCTCTCAAAATAAAATGAACTTAGGAAAAGGAGTAAAGACTGTTCTTTGAAGCCATTCTCTGCTTTTGCATTTGGTTCCCACGCAACCTCAAGGCAAACCCTCTGTTACAGAGGGATCCATTAGAAACCTTAATTGGGGGTTTTTGAAATTTGGATACAGCTTTAAACATGCTTAGTAAATAATAAGAGTGGAATTTAAATTATTTAAGCTTTCAAATCCTAAATCATCCCAAAGCTACTGAAAGGAGAAAATACAGATCAGATATTTATGAGAGGAAAATAAAATGAAGTGCCTCAGCAAAACTAATGACATGGACAAATCTCTGTCAAGAATATCAAGAGAAAGAAACTATTTGGCAAAAAAAAAAAGGGCAATAATTAGATATACATATTTTTAAAAATTGTAGCAGTTAAATTTGCACACTCTGCTTCAGTGGCCTGGGGTTCGCCAGTTCGGATCCCAGGCACAGACCTACCCACCGCTTATCAAGCCACACTGTGGCAAGTGTCCCACATATAAAGTAGAGGAAGATGGGCACGGATGTTAGCTCAGGGCTAATCTTCCTCAAAAAAAAAAACTTATATGAGATTTTACTGTAAATAACTTTATGCCAGTGAACTTAGAAATACAGATGAGATGGTTAATTTCTCCCAGTACTAAAACTGATGCAGACAGAGGAGTCTACCCTGAACATGAGGCCACTGAAAGCATTGAAGGAGGAAGCCATGGTCTGGATGATACCTGGATCAGGAACTAGTCCTGATACCAACCAAGGGCTCCATCTGCTGACCACAAGGTAAAAGGCCAAGCAGGGAGTGGTAGAGAAAAAACCTTAATAAGCAATAAGCTAGCAAATCAGAAGATGGTGGACTATCATCCTAAAAAACCCATCTTAAAGGGAGCTGATTTGGAAATGACTTGTATAAGGCAAACCGGGTTGGGGAGGGGGCTCAGAAATGTCAGGTGATGGGTGACCACAGGACATTGGGCACCTCTCCACAGTGGATCTGCTGAATGCAACATTCCTGAGGAATCTCTCAGTTCCTTCTTTATCTGGGACAGAAGGAACAGTTTGGGCAGAGGACATACATTTTCTGCTAACAAATTATTATTTCTACTGGTTACAGATTAGCTTACCTATGTGCAGTTCTACGTGTTTTTCCAAAGCACATTGTGAGAGTAAGATGGGGAGGGGAGCCTGTGGCCTTGGGGGCTGAAGTTCTAGGAGTCCTCTGTGCAGGGGCGACTGTCTTTCATGTTTCTTCACGGGCTGTGTGGGCAAGTTCGGGGGGATGGGGGATTCTATGGGTTGCATGTGGTGGATCTTTAGTCTGTGACATGTAAAGCTTCAGTCCGTCATTGTAGCTTCTCAATGCTCCTGGGAGATGCTTAGGCAGGTGGAGGCTGTCAGCAAGCTGCTCTCTGTCAGTTGTCCTCCTGCTGTTCTGCAAGGCAAGCTCAGAAACTTCGTTACTTCGTCTCTCCTTAACCTTGTGGGTACAGGCACCGTTTCATCCTAATCCAGGGAAACTTTAACTCCTTTGTCCTGGGTTTCAGTCCCAAACAGGGTAAGGGCCTGGTGTTCCTGAAGGCTGCAGGAGAGTGCAGCCAGGGAGGCAGCCAAGGGTGCTGTGATAGTGCAGGCAAGGGGAGTGGGGACCAGCTAGAGCTGGGGAGGAGGATGAGGATGCAGAGAGGACCTACCATGGTGGAGGTGAGATGATGCAGGGCGAGCCCCTGCAGGAGGAGATGTTCGGGGATGGAGGCTCCTCCGGTCTCTCAGAATTCACAGCTGCCGTGGTGACAAATGGCCTGCCTGTCTCTCTGCAGTGCCATTGGCCCCATGTGTCAGCACTGATCCTTCGTGCTCCCATGGGCCCTGTGGTTTCACGTCTTGGAGCATGTCCTGCAAATACCCTGGCCCAGGGGGATCTAAGATCTAGTTTCATTTCACCATTGCCCAAAACAGGAAATGTCAGGAAACATGAAGAGCTGTCAGGAAGGAACTCAACTGGGAAATCAATGACCCAATGAGGATCTCCCAAATGTAGGGACAGTGGAAGCTGTCCAAGATGCCTTGCTAAGTGAATAGAGCAATCTGAGGAACTCTCTATAGGAAAGTCCCCAGTCGGGTTAAAAAACATTTAAAAAAAAGATAAGAGAGAAAGATGGTTGAATGTACATTGAGAAGTTATTCAATTGTGCCCAAGTAAGCGCTTTTATAAGCTACCTCTGATGTGGATTAAGGCTGCCCCAGCCAGAGAAGCCCAAGGTGACATGGTCTACATGCCAAACTATATGACCCAGGGGGCTTTTTTTATGGTATGAATTAGGGCTGCCCCAGGGAGAGAAGCCCAGGGCATCCTCACCTAGATGCCGATCTATATGGCCAGATTTATATCTAAAGTTATATGACCGCACAATAACCAGACCCCATCTGCACTGAAATCATTTAATGACTTTTTACATCATCTTTTCTTTTCTCCAGTAAAAATAAGTCACGTACCCATGCCTTATAAAATTAGCCCTAACCCTCAACTCGGGGCAGCAGCAGGAGCTCTGACTGCCTGTGGGTCTTGTCCCCACACACCAGCTCTGCCTGCCCATGGGTCCTGTCCCCATGCCAGCGGGGGCAGCAGCAGCTGCTCTGCCTGCCCATGGACCCTGTCCCCATGCCAGTGGGGGCAGCAGAAGCGGCAGCAGCAGGAGCTCTGCCTGCCCATGGGTCCTGTCCCCATGCTATTCCACACTATTCTCTAAATAAAAGAGCACTACTCCCAGATCTTGAGAGTCTAAGAAATCTTTCTTTCGACTCCTCGGCTCACCGACCCCGCATCATTTCTGGTGGCCCGTACGGGGACTTGCTTCATCGGCTTGTGAGCTCGAGTTCTGGAAAGTGCCCTTTTCTTCCTTGTGCCTTTCTCTTTTTTCAAGGATGGATCTAAATTCACTTCTCCATCGGGAACTTTCTTGGATGGCTGTATGAATCCACGTTTGCTGCCCATGGCTACTCTATGGGGCAAATTGTGGCATTCAGCCTGAAGAGAATCAGTACCTTAAGCCTGAGGGTGATGGAAAATGAATTAATCCATTCCTTCCTGCTCTTTTTCAAGGATGGATCTAGATTCACTGCTCCATCGGGAACTTTCTCGGACAGCTGTATGAATCCACGTTTGCTGCCCATGGCTACTCTATGGGGCAAATTGTGGCATTCAGCTTGAAGAGAATCAGTACCTTAAGCCTCAGGGTGATGGAGAATGAATTAATCCATTCCTTCCTGACTCTATCTCTAATAGACAAATTTTACGTGGGCGCGGGTCGGCCATTTAAGTCATTAGGACGGCCGCCAATCTCCAAGACTCCCGTGGAAGGTTTCTTTTCCTAAGGCTGGATTGGGATCCCTCCCTCTGGCACCTGACCACGCTCTGAACTGCGAGGAAAGTCCCACTCGGGACTCCAGTTCAAGGGAAGTACCAAACTCTAACCTTTGGCGGAGTATGGGAACCCCTTCTTGGGAGAATGGCTCCAGGATGCAATTGGGTAGAATGTCCCCCAGACTGGCGGAAAATTCCTCACTGTCTTTCTCTTTCTCACTGTCTTTGTCCTTTTCTCTCCTGGGGACCATACGCCAGGCACCTATTCCTGCCAGGCAGAATAGGGAAGATGTTCAAGGGATGCCCCCATCATCCCTTGCTACAGGAACCCCAATGGGGGGATTTTCAAGGTAATGGCTCCCTTTCTCTGGGACCATATGCCAGGCACCTATTCCTGCCAGGCAGAATAGGGAAGATGTTCAAGGGATGCCCCATCATCCCTTGCTACAGGAACTCCACTGGGGGGATTTTCAAGGTAATGGCTCCCTTTCTCTGGGACCATACGCCAGGCACCTATTCCTGCCAGGCAGAATAGGGAAGATGTTCAAGGGATGCCCCCATCATCCCTTGCTACAGGAACTCCATTGGGGGGATTTTCAAGGTAATGGCTCCCTTTCTCTGGGACCATACGCCAGGCACCTATTCCTGCCAGGCAGAATAGGGAAGATGTTCAAGGGATGCCCCCATCATCCCTTGCTACAGGAACCCCAATGGGGGGATTTTCAAGGTAATGGCCCCTTTTCTTTCTCCTTTTCTCTCGGGGACCATTCACCAGGCCTATGCTGTCAGGCAGAATAGGCACCAGGCACCTGTTACTGCCAGGCATAACAGGGAAGGTATACAAGGGATGCAATGCCGGGGGACGCCCCCATCACCCCTTGCTATAGGAACCCCACAGTAGGAACGACGGGTAGGACGCTGCCCTAGGTTCAGGGGGGATTTTTCATGGTAATGGACCCGTTTCTTTCGTCTCTCTTAGAGTTACAATGGCCATTTTCGTCTCTGTTTGAGCTTTGCAACTGGGAAACAAAGAAATCTTTAAAGAGTAAAAGGCTCCACCCCTGGGAGCCCCAACTTTGGGTTTCTGGGCCTGATCACCCCAGCAACCCTAAGTGGGGGTGCCCTTTCTTCCTTCAGGAAGAAAGGCCCTGGGCCATGGTTCCTCATAAAGCTTTGTTTAATTTTCTCTTGCTATTCTGTCTCATGTGAATTTAATTCGTTCTCCAGCCAGATGAACCCCCATTTGGGAAGAGGAAATGTCTTCCTCCCCTACAGTTTTAGTGCAGTTGGCAGAATAAAATTTCACTGGCTGGTAACTGCTTGCTCCTGGACTGCTGCGGCCGAGAGATCCCGGACCCCTGACGAGAGCCGGCAAGAGGTGAGAGTTCTTACCACGTCAGTCTCCCGGATCTCTGCCTGCAGGCTCCAATGGAAGCAAGAGTGGTGAGTTTTTGCTTTTCTAAATTTAGAATAGCAGGAGAAAATGTTGGTGAGGCTAGCTTCTCGGATTTAGCGACTCTAGGATTTGAGTACTCACTGGTTGTAGATCCTTTTCCTCCCAGAGATAGACTTTTCCTTGTCTCTTTTTGTTTGTCATAAGACACAGGCATCTCTATAAGCCTGTTGTCTGGGCTTTTTGTCTTGTTCTATGTCTTGAGAGCTTGGTTTTGTGACCTTTCTGGTCTCTGCCATCAGAGGATGCATGTACCGGCACGTATCTTGGCAGCCAGTCACATAGACTGGGGCTCTGGGAAAGTTTGTCTTGAGAGCTTGGCTCTCTTTGTCCGGCTGTGTAAGCTCTCGGGGAAGTTTGTCATAAGAGGTCCCAATTGATTTCATAAGGGGCCTTTGTCGTCTCAACCTTTGTTGCTTGCCTTTACTTTCTTAGGCTATTTTTGGGAGTGAATTTTCTGGATCTCTTTTGGGGACGCCTCTTTGTCCTTGGTTAAGCTTTGGTTGAGTCACTGTTAATATCCTACTCGTCAATTCGGCCTGATCACCCCAGCAACCCTAAGTGGGGGTACCCTCTCTTGACGGTTGACTCATTGAGTGTTTTAGTCACCTACTGAGTCAGTTATGAGGATAGGAGACCTGTGAGTCATTCTGTGAACTGTCGTGCTAGGGTAGTGTGTCCCAGCACGGGAACTGTTGTGTGACTCTTATCTTGATAACCCTCTGGAAGAGGCCAGGAGGGCGAGGTCTGATCTCTTCTTTTCCTTTCTTTGTCTGTCTTGTTCATCACCTCCTTTGTTGTCACCAAGTCGAGGTTAAAGTTCAGGCTGGACCTGAGCAGAACCTTGACCTTCTGTAAAATCAAAACTTAAGACTTTTGCCAGGGACTTAACTCTCAACCTTGGCACTGGGAGCGCCTCCAGCCAGTTCCAGGCCTTTGCCTCTTGCTTCCCTACCTCAACTGTGCTGGCTCGGAGACAAAGTGCCCAGGCTGAGCGGGACTTGACTAAATCTTATAGCTATGTCAACACCCGCAATCGGCTTCTGCACCCTTTCTCCAGCTGCTGTCAGTCAGACACTGGCTTTACCGCCACAGGGAAGGCTCCTGAGCATCCCCAGAGACCCGCCCTGTGGATGCATTCTAACTCCATCTGGGAGAAAACTTGAGGGGTTTCTCTGTGCCTTTGTGATGCAGCTGGACAGGTAGATCAACCTGGAATGTAATTTGAGTTACAATCCAGCTTCTGGGAAATCAAGAGCAACTGTCTTTAGAAAATCCTTGCAAGACTGGAAATACAGCTCTAGAGGCAGTTCGGACTCCACCTAGTTCCTTTATCACGAAAAGGATTATCATCTCCCCTCTCCAGGAACTACTATCTAGCCCATCACTAATTTCTAAGACTGAAGAAAAAAAAAAGAAAGAAAGAAAGAAAGAGGAGGGGAGAGGCAAAATGGCCATAAGCGTGCCCTTGCAAAAAATCTAGCATCTTGAGTATCTTCTCCACAAATACTGGTAAAAAACAATAGCTGTAACAATAGCTGTGCAGTCTCTGTGTATGTGTGTCTATGTGTACGTTGTATGTGTGATATTTTACCTCAGGATGGTATTACCAAAATTAAGAGCTCTGTTTAATTGGCTTAAAGTAAGCGCTTACATAAATTCTAAATGTAGTAGAAATTAATCCAATGTCTTTCAAGTTAACGTGATGTGAATTAACCTTTGGTAAATGAAAGCTTGTTTAAGTTTGTTGGTTTGATTGAAAAGGCATGCCCTCAAGAGTTGTTGGTATTTGCATATGATGCAGGCGTACAGCCTGGGTTTACTAGTCAAATAAGTTCACGTTGTCTGTTAAATTCGTCAGTAAAATAATAGCTTTAAATGATGACCAGTTTTGTCTAATGTCTCACAAGGTTTTCGTAGGTAATCTGAACATAATTGTCGGAAACAAACGGTTTAAATAGATAAAAGTGGGTATAAATTAAATAGATAAAAATAGATACAATAACTGTTTTTTGGTCTGTATACTTGGAAAAAACTGCTTCGAAATTCTTTTTGGTAACAATCTTGAGTTTTGCCAAGTTAAGTTAAATGATAAAAATCTGAGTATCTGGGTCATTTTTGGATTGGATAGAACTGAAACATTATTGCAAAACATATATAAGTTATTTACTTTTGGCTTCTTATTGTAAAGAGGCTAAAAGCGTTTGGGTCTATTAAAAAGCGTGCCTTGTGTTTTATTGTGAAGCGGCGTGTTTCTAGAAATTATGAAGTGTTTAGAATGCTGATATAAAAGATTGCTTACCTTTTCAGTGTTTACTAGGGTCTGTTAAGGGTTAAAAGTTATTAACTTATATAATTAAAGCTACTGGGAATTAATAAGGAAAACAGCTCTGTATTCAAGGAAAGTAAGGTGTAAGTTTTCAGTAAAGAAGGTACAAAGAATGGAAGTATTTTTGTTTGATGGGTTAAGAAAGATAAATTTGTCCTAATATACTAGAAAGGAAAAAAGAAAGACTTTGGGACAAATTCTGAAGGCAAAAAGAAAGTTGTAGAAGGTTTGTGAAGAGAAATTCTGAAAGGAGTTTTATGACTGGTGAAGCAGACCAAGATTAAAGTAAATCCAATTAAGCGAATGAGTTTTAATGTTAAAAATAAGCTGGTGCAGAAATTAAAGTTTGGTTTTCTCTCAAAGGATAATTTTCTTGAACTTTTGGCCGCTCTAACTACCTAAAAGACAAATCTGTTTTGTTAAAATAATGACTGAGGTCACTCTTAAGATTTTTGATTCTTTCTGTTGTCACTTTAAATAGATACCTGAGCATTGTTTCACAGTGAGTGTTGTTTGAACAAGTGTTCTGAAAACTTTTCATATATTCTACAAGCTTCTCCCAAAAATATTCAAGTCCTGAATAAAAGGGTTTCTTTTGAAAAAAACTAAATTACATGGGAAGCATTGTCAAATAAGCAATGATAAACTTTCTTAGGTGGTATTATGTGGGTAAATGCTATTAATATAGGTATCTTAAAATTATATAGCATTCCTAAAATTCTGATCTGTCCTGGTTATGGTCGTAATTCCAACTGTTATCTTGAAGTGTTGTACAGAAGTAGCCAAGTTTCCTTGTCAATTGCCCTTTTGAGTCTTTTGTCCATTTACAGATAGTTGCTGTTTTACTCTGATACTTTTTGCTTTTGCAAATATGTTTCATCTTCAGAGAAAATTCCTGGAAAGGATTCTGACACAAAGGTTCTAAACTACAGGGTTCTGATAAACTTTCAGATTATAGAACTGAACTGGGTAAGAAATTACAGAATTCTAACAGAAACTAAGCTCATAGATCTGCTAACGGAAGATTAAACTCAATAATTGATTATACAGGACTGTATGAACTGATGAGGATGATTATAATTTTTTATGACTTCTATTTGAAATATTGTTGAGTTTTAATGTTTTGTTTTGTTTTCTCAGATTTAAGGAAATCTTTTCTCTTATGCTAACTATGACTTACAGCAATTTGGTGAAATTATACCTTTATGAGCAAAACTGAAACATTTATCTTTTTCTCTCTACCTGATCCCTCCAGAATTTAGAAACTCTTTGTGAGTGAGCATGGTTATTTTGTGGCAATATAGTTATTTGCATAAGTTCAATAAGAACCTATTCTCCTTATAACAGGACACATTGGTTATATTACCAAGGCTTTGACTGGAATGTCATATTTGAAACATACAGGCTCAGATATGACAAGACAGCTTTTCAGGAACAAAGATTGGACTTTCTGGAATACAGCCACTTGGAATCATGGGCCTGGTACCTTGTTTACAGAGATTCTGGCAATCTTACCCGGTAAATAAGGAAGCTTGCTTATCTGGCAGGTGCAAGGAACCTCAGAATATTTTGAAGGACCTCGAGGAGAGAGGAGTCCACCCAAACCTGTAGGTACTGCAGGCAAAATCTGATGGCAAGTCCTTGGCTTGGCTTTTCTGGCCTCGAGAGGCCTTTACGGTTCAATCTGAGATTCCTCATAAAAATTCCAGCAAAGCAGATTTAAAAAGCCTGTATAATCAATTGCTATTCTTGCTGCACTTATGTAAATAATTGTACTAAGTTTTATTGAAGCTACACTTATTTTGCAAACCAGTTTATCTTAATTTGGCTATCTTTTGTAAAAATGAGGGTGATTTTAGAGAAACAAAATTATGTTTCAGTAAACGCTATAGTAGGCATTCATGGATATTAGATTCTAGCTCTTCTCTTTTACAAGGTTCATCTATTACTAATCATAATGTCTCCTTGTGGCCATCCGTCTCTGACACCTGGGAGTACCCTGGCCACAATCAAACCTTTTCCTTCAATACTACTGCCCAAATACTAACTAGATTTGCCTTGTCACAGGTGGATCATAAACAACAAGTTCCAAAGGTAAAGTCCCCAACTTATGGATACACACAGGACGGACTATATCAAATTTGGGATGAATATATTTGGCTCACTCCTACTAGTGGTCAACTCAGTCAAAAGGCCACTCTATGTTGGGAACAAACCAATCACACCTGTGACACATGGCCTAATAGCACCCGACCTCCCCGTCATATGTGTTCCCATATCATAAGCTTAAAAAATACTGATTGGTTTGGGACTGACTGGGATAGACGGCCAAGCACACGGTGGTTAGCCCCTAATGGCACTCAGTGGTTATGTGGCTCCAACTTATGGGCTTGGCTGCCACCTGGATGGATTGGACGATGCACCCTAGGCTTCGTCTGGATGCAAGGTAGAACTACATTTACTATATCTCCTCCTGCTAATTTACCCAACCTGCAACAGCGCTGGACCCGCTGTCTTCCACTGGTATGACCACCTTGCCTCAGTTTTCCTTCCCCAATTAGGAATAGAAAGTGTCATCTGGCACATGGAAGTCCTAAACAAATTTACTATGAAGGCATTAAATGATACACAACATAGCCTTTCGCTGCTCGATTTAGAAGTGTCCCAAATGCGTAAGGCAGTCCTCCAAAACCGAATGGCACTGGATGTCTTGACAGCAGCGCAAGGAGGTACTTGTGCCATTATAAAAACTGAATGTTGTGTTTATATTCCTGACTACCATCAAAATATCTCTGGCTTCCTATCTGATATAAGCCACCAAGTTAAGTCCATGTCTGACCCTACCCTATCTCTAAATGATTGGTTGAACTCTTGGTCAGGTCCAGGTTTCTGGACTACTATCAAAATCTTATTCATTGGGTTAATCATCTTGCTTGTATTTCTTATTATAATTTGTTGTCTATTTCGTTGTTTGTCTTCAACATGTCAACAAAGTTTCACCTCCTGGACCACCTCTCATCAAATGATTCTCTCATCGCCAGAGGATCTGTACACCTTGTCAGCCTTGGACGCCACGGGCGCAGCCTTCCGGTCCGCTAAGCCTCCTACCTGTACCCATGGCCCCATTTAGGGACAGCTCTACGACCTTGTACAGCCGGAAGTAGTTACAGAAGACTGACCATCGTCCATATCCCCAAAAGATTTCGGGGCCAAAATGGGTTCAGGGGGGGTTTATGATGAGGATTTTTAGGCTGCTTAATTTTAAAATGGCTTATCATGAGGATTTTGAGGCTGGTTAGTTTTAAAACTACAGATGAGATTCAGGCTCCAAGGAGTGGAATTTGTTTGCCCCTTTGTTGGGAAACATTTACATTTCTAAGGGAAACCTCTATCTGTGAAGATGCCTCCCTCTCTGTGCCAGGAAGAGGGGGGGATGGTCTTATCTCTAGAGGCTCTTGGTCAATGCCAGAGGCAAGAACTTAAGTTGGTTGCTGTCTGGCAATCTCATGTAACTGGTTTAGGGTGGTGGTGTCTAACCTTTCTAACCTTTACTTAATCCGATTTGATTCTTGTCTAAAAGTCATGGGATCACCCAATGACCAGACCCCACCCGCACTGATACCATTTTAACTTTTTTTCATGTTCTTTCCTTTGTCTTGTAAAGAGATGAATCATATACCTATGCCTTATAAAATTAGCCCTAACCCTCAACTCGGGGCAGCAGCAGGAGCTCTGACTGCCCGTGGGTCCTGTCCCCATGCTATTCCACACTATTTTCTAAATAAAAGAGCACTACTGCCAGATCTTGAGAGTCTAAGAAATCTTTCTTTCGACTCCTCGGCTCACCGATCCCGCATCAGGGTGACACACATTTGTGTAGAATTCCAATCACATTTCAATATACTGCGGGTAGCAAGAACTGTCAGTTGATCTCCTAACCAAGATACAGTATGTTGCAAGTTAATTACATTGGTAGCTAATTGAGCATCTAAGTCCTTTTGCTGTGGCCATAAGGCATGAGAGTCTTTATGCCATTCCCTGATAAAGTCCGCAGTTTGTATCTCTTGCTGCAGTGCCAGGCTGGCCACAGTGGCCGTCGCAGTAACGGATGCAAGCGCAAGGATAGTCACGACGATCAATCCCACTAGTCGACGGGAGCGATGTAGAACAACTTGAAGGGCATCATACAGATGTGAAACAGCAATAGAGTCAGACCAAGGACGTGTCAGATTAACAGGCATCCAGAGCTCGGAACGAGCTTTTACAATTATTACAGATTTCTTGGTGGACAAATAAAAATGGCAAGCAATAGGATATATTGGAGTATATGAGGAAGCCATTTGGTATAAACCTAATTCGGCCTGACTTTTTTTTTTCAAAAGGGCCTGACTGTGGCTATTGAGCACGCATTGCATATCTACTTAGACATTTCCTAGGGCCGGAACAAAGGCCCTTGAGATAAAGGTGCAACTTTCCCCCACATTAGCATTTCCTTAGGGATAAGCATTTTTCCTTAGGCTAGGAACTGATTGCTGCACTCACCTCCCAGCTCACCTGTGACCACCCAGCTGGAGACAACAGACTGCCGCCCTGCTGTGTTCACCGAGACAGCAGACCTACCTGCTATTTCCATCAATCGCTGTGCCGACAGAGCAGTCTCGCGACTATTGTAAAAGGGACATTTCAATCCTATGTGAAACATCCTCTTTGAGGGTATATAACCACCCTTATACCCCGACTTCTTTGGAGTGCTCTGTTCCTTTGTGGAAAGACTCTCCCGGGTTATAATCCTCAGATTTAAGCTCAGAATAAACTCACCCAAATTTTCATTTATAGATTGGATATGGATTATTTTCGTCGACATTGGTATCTTCGATTTTCTCCCACCAAGTTTTGTTTACACATTGAGTAAAGACACAATCAGCAGTACAATTTACATATCCCTCTGTAACATTTAACATAATTTTCCCTGATAATAAGGAATAGGGAAATTTGACACAAGCAGTTGCAGTGTAGGTGTTATTCTTATGCAGATGAACCTGAAAAAGATCTAGAACTTTGAGACACATTTAAGGTAAAATTATTAGTCCATACAGTCAAACGTCCAGACACCGCCCGCAATTGAAACAAGTGCCCTGCCGCTGAGGTTTCAAGGCAGTAGCCATTTTGGAAATCAATTTATCTTCTTTTTCCTCCTCATCACTATCCTCCTTAGAATCTGAACTAGACTTAGAAGTCTCATCAGGAGGCAAGATCCCTCCTTTTTATCTTTTTCTTCCACCGGAACGTCCTCATAATGAGCCTCACTACGACTGGAGTTAACCTCACTATCTGTTTCAAAAATTTCAAGCGCCTGAGTAATGGCGCTACAGAGAGTCCAAAGTTTAAGAGACATAACGTTTCCCCGCTGGTGTTGCTTCCGCAACTCCTTTTGAACTTGCTTCCACTCCCCCAAATTTAACTGAGCCTTTGTCTGATGACGAAACCAATAACAATGGCATTCAATATGCCGAAATAATTCATTCAAGCGCCGAGAGGACGCTTTTATCCCGATGGACTTAAGGAGTCCGTTTACGAGGTCTAAATACTGTGACCTTAGAGAATTAGAATTCCGCATGATTTATTTATTTCCGGAAGTCCCCCTTTCACTTTTCCTGGGTGCTTACCCTTTCGGTCTCGTCGGGCCCCGCGTCGAGATGTGCCTATTCCCGAAAGTCCCCCTTTCACTTTTCCGGGGTGCTTACCATTCCGGTCTCGTCGGGCCCCGCGTCGAGATGTACCTATTCCCGAAAGTCCCCCCTTCACTTTTCCGGGGTGAAGTCCCTTTCAGTTTCGTCAGATCCTGAAAGTCCCCCTTTTGCAATGCCCGGGGTGCTTACCCTTTCAGTCTGGTCGTGCCCCACGTTGGGCGCCAGATGTTGCTGACGAAATGAATACACTGTCAACGAAAATAATCCATATCCAATCTATAAATGAAAATTTGGGTGAGTTTATTCTGAGCTTAAATCTGAGGATTATAACCCGGGAGAGTCTTTCCACAAAGGAACAGAGCACTCCAAAGAAGTCGGGGTATAAGGGTGGTTATATACCCTCAAAGAGGATGTTTCACATAGGATTGAAATGTCCCTTTTACAATAGTCGCGAGACTGCTCTGTCGGCACAGCGATTGATGGAAATAGCAGGTAGGTCTGCTGTCTCGGTGAACACAGCAGGGTGGCAGTCTGTTGTCTCCAGCTGGGTGGTCACAGGTGAGCTGGGAGGTGAGTGCAGCAATCAGTTCCTAGCCTAAGGAAAAATGCTTATCCCTAAGGAAATGCTAATGTGGGGGAAAGTTGCACCTTTATCTCAAGGGCCTTTGTTCCGGCCCTAGGAAATGTCTAAGTAGATATGCAATGCGTGCTCAATAGCAACAATCAGGCCCTTTTGAAAAAAAAAAAAGTCAGGCCGAATTAGGTTTATACCAAATGGCTTCCTCATATACTCCAATATATCCTATTGCTTGCCATTTTTATTTGTCAACACAAACACCTGTTGCTGTGCAGTAGCCTTCTCCTCTATATCCCGAGCTAGCCGGGCTCTTTATTCTTATAGCCCCTAAACAAAGCCGGTCTTTTGCCAAAGCAGTGAGTCAGCGACCTAAGCCTGCGCAAGCGTCCCACAATAATGACCTTTCCCCTACACATCTGTTCATAACAGGTTCCTTCATAATGTTTCAAACTCCCAAGGTCCCAGGTGATGAGGATTTTTAGGCTGCTTAATTTTAAAATGGCTTACGATGAGGATTTTTAGGCTGGTTAGTTTTAAAACTACAGATGAGATTCAGTCTCCAAGGAGTGGAATTTGTTTGCCCCTTTGTTGGGAAACATTTACATTTCTAAGGGAAACCTCTATCTGTGAAGATGCCTCCCTCTCTGTGCCAGGAAGAAGGGGGGATGGTCTTATCTCTAGAAGCTCTTAATCAATGCCAGAGGCAAGGACTTAAGTTGGTTACTGTCTGGCAACCTCATGTAACTGACACCCTCCCCCTCCCCCCTCTACAAATCCTCCTTTGTCTTTAGCCAAGGATAAAGTTCAAGCGGTGACTTCTGCCATTTACTCAATGTGGTTTGATTCTTATCTAAAAGTTGTGGGACCGCCAAATGGCCAGACCATAGGGGCACTGATAGCATTTTAACTTTTTTACATATTCTTTGTCTTGTAAAGAGATAACTCACATACCTATGCCTTAAATTTAGCCTTACTCTCCACCCAACTTTGCAGCAGCAGCAGCAGCAGCAGAAGCTCTGACTGCCCATGGGTCCTGTCCCCATGCTACACTATTCTCTAAATAAAAGAGCACTACTGCCAGATCTTGAGAGTCTAAGAAATCTTTCTTTCGATTCCTTGGCTCACCGACCCCGCATCACCAGGCTTGCTCCTTTTGAGGAGCTGATGAAACATTCTTGTTTGCAAGCAATGTTTTCCCTGGGGCCTTGTGAGTTCACCAGGCAGAACATTCTGTTTGCAGAAAAGTCCAGCCAGTCTTGTGGATGCCTCGCGTGCAAGAACAACCACATTTCATGCCAGGTCTCCTTCACCTGAGCACGCACTTCGTGTCCTGGCATTCAGGCTAGACATTCCTATTTGTGCAGGTGCCGCAGGACAGGCTCCTGTGACAGACAGACCAGCCACCCTACCACCACGGGTCCTGGCACAGAAGCCCTCCTTTCTCCTAAGGCTGTAACTGCTGCTGCCTCTGCTGCCACCATCACTTGGGGACCTGCTGCCTCTGGAAGCGTCCCCATCAGCTGAAAGTCTGGTGAACTGCGGGGCTCTGGAGGAACTTGGGGTTTCTGGGAGGGCATGGGGTTCCCAGAGACAGCGATGGGTCGTGGACGGCTGTGCCCATCTGCCAGGACAAGAGCTGAGCCACAGCACTCTGGGGTCTGAAAAAGGCTGGGGAGGAGAGCCCAGGGCACCCGGACTGCTGTCCGGGGACTTGGGCACCAGCTCCTCTTTTGGCATCCTCTCTGGGCTCCGCAGATCCCAGAGTTCTGCAAAGCTGCCCAGTCTCCCGAGCTGGGGGCCGGCAGTGTTAGCCCTGGCTGCTCTGAGCACGGGTGCGGGGTGCAGGATCAGAGCCGAGGGGGCAGGACTTGGGTGCTGAACGCTGGGGCGGACCCCTGCAGACTCTGCGGTGGGCGAGGCTGTCCCTGCCTCTCTCTCCAAGGAGCCGCCCACGAAGAGTCTGGGGTCAGCAAAGAGGGGAAACAATGGCAGTGGGGGCTGCCGTGCACACTGCGGTCAGCAGCGACTGCTTCTGGGGGCGACAACAGATGGCCATGGAGAGCGGTGGCCGGGGTGGCAGCGGCGGGTCACCAAGGACTAGCACTACACGGTATGGGAGAGCGCCTGAGGCGCCGACAGAGCCCCGGTGCCAGCAGCAGCACCCAGCTGACCCGGACGAGGCAGATGCTCCCACCCCGCCCTGCCTGCGACCCCGTGCCCGCCAGGCCCCGCCCCGCGACCTCTTGCCCGCCAGGCCCCGCCCCTGACGCCTGGACCCCATCCCCGAGCTGCACCTCCCTCTGCGGTTCCCGCGGACCGGGCTGCGACGACACCGGGAGACCGTCGGCTGCGGCGGCGCCAGGTGTGTCCGCACGGTGGCGGGAGGCTTGTCCCTGGGCGCGGTGGACGAGCTGCCTGGACGGGGCGGGGTCGCCCGTGGCGGCCGACGCGAGGGCTGGCGCGGGGTCCGAGGGTGCGGGCGCCTCCTGCAGGGACCCCTCTCCCCACCCAGCGCGTCCCCACCCAGGTCCCCGCTGCCCTCGGCCTTGCTGGCGCCGGGGTCCGCGGACCGTCCACCGGCGTGGGGGCCCCACCCTCAGACCCCGGGGTTCAGGGCGCAGGGCGTCGGGGGTGGGGGCCGGGCTCTGTCCAGAGCAGCCTCGCGGGCGGCGGTGGGCGGGGGTCTGGGCCGGCGCGCCGGGGGCGCCGCGCTCCTGGAGGACGCTGCGCAGCCCGTTATCGAGGAGCCTCCACCTGCTCCCAGAACCAGCAGCACCCTGGGTCCCGCTCGGGATGCGAATGCCGCCAGAGGGGGTGGGGTGAGGCGCGGCCTCAGGATGGGAGACCGCGCCGGCGCTGAGTCCCCCCCTAGTGGGGGAGGCCGCAAGGTGCGACTTGGACAGCCTCCGGGCCCCTGCCACCTACTTGCTCCCACCACCCCCGCCAGGTCAGCCAGGGGCGCGTGCCTCCGGCCCCTCTTCCCTCTGCACTGCTCGTCGTTAAATTCCCTGAGGGGGAAGAAAAAAAGCAAACAAATGTTCGCAGGAGGAGAAAGCTTGAGTCTAATTAGTCTTTACGCTTACTGAGAAATTACTTGTCTCATGTTTTCAGGCAAACCTTGCTGGAGGGAGAGAAGACCCCTAGGGTCTGGGCGGGTGGGATTCAGGGAACGCAGCGGGGGCAGCTTTGGGGGAGGCCTCCTCTCCGACCAGCAAGGGGAGAGAGGGGATTTAACCCGTCTGGCTCAGACCCCCCCGAGGGGAGACAGACTGCCTCTCCTCATGCCCCTGGACCTCGGTAGCTGGGCTCTCTCAAGCCCGGACCCTGACTGCTGGTCGGTGTCGCCCGGGGTCAGGCCATGCCCTCAGGCAGCAGCGTGGCCCGGCAGCCCCGCTGCTGCTCCCCTGCGGCCCTGCAGGGGAGGCTGCCTGGCCTGGCCTGGCTTCCCAGCTCTTCTGTGCAGTGTCTGAAGGTGGACTTCATCGCCTGCCTCCTGGGGATGTCCCTGCCCTCCGCATTTCCTTCTTGGTGTTCCAAGGGCCATGTGTGTATGTGTGCACGTGCGTGCGTGTGTCCCCTCAGCCCTACCCGATTCTGCTTAGAGGCCAGGACTCTTGGAGGAGTGCCCAGAGTCTCAGACCCTGGCCTCCCTTTCCGGTTCTCCGGAGGAGCCCAAATAGGGCGTGTCGCCCACCAGTCCTTGACCCCGATCCTGCTGACACCACTTCTTTCAGCCACGACCATCAGTGTCCTTTGGGACTGGCCAGAGCTGGGGCTGACTCAGTGTTTCCTTCTGGTGGCCTGGTTTCTTGTGGACTTCACCTCCTGCCCTGTCTTTACAGGTGTCACATTCCCTGATGCTCACACTGTTGGCTTCAGGCAGATCAAGGTGGGCTCGCTAGTTGGCAGCAGGGCACCTGCTGGGTAGCAGGACCAAGGCTGGGTCCTGAGATGTGGGGGCCAGCTGACATCCTGCTGTTGCAGAGCTCAAAGCACGCGGTGCTCGCATGGGTCTCCGTTAATAAGATGACCCCTCGGGGGAGATGTTGAGTGAGGGTCAGATTCTACAACAGGTACTGTGGGGACAGGTAATGACAGCCCCTGCTCTTGGTGGAGGCTTCCTGCCAGTGTGCTTGGTTAGGCCTGCAGAGTGGCTCTGTTCCATCTCCTCGAGTGCACGCTCAGCCGGCAGCCTTCACGGGTCATGAGCACCCTGCCACAATCTCCACAAGCAAATGCTCGCTGAGCTAGGTGATTTCATTTTTATGGTTTTTTTCCCAGTTTCTGTTGAATATGTTTCAGCTCTGCTTCTTTATGTCTCTATTTAAACCTCTGTTGGAAGCACTAGAATCAGTGATCATTGGTTATCTGAGGATGTCATTTATCTCCTTTCCCTGGTTTGCAGTTCCTGAGTGGCAGGAGCTGCCTTGCTCCTGACAGTGGCCGCCCAGCGCTGTGCTTGGTATGAAGTAGGTCAGTGCTCAGATGCGTGTGCAGAGTGGACTCGAGCTGCAATGTACTAATGAAGCCCTGGGGCCCCTGCCTTGTGACCTGGGGCCTCCACCAGGGCCTCTCCAAGGCCTGGTTCCCACGGCCAGGCTCTGCTCCATGCTGGCCTGTGACTGTCTTCCCTGATGGAGGGGCGTGAGAAGATCGAGGACGGGGAGACGTGTGTGAGAATGAGGTAGCTGACACTTCTTCGCTCTTACTATGTGCTGGGGACCAGATTCAGTGCTTTCCCTGTGCTTCATTCTCACCACACTCCAGGGAGGGAGGTTTATTATCATCTTTAGAGAGGAAGAAACGCCTTAGAAAGATGTGGGTGAATTAGATTTATGTTTTGTGTATGCACAGATGACAGGGGAGGGTTGGCAAATGCTGTTTCCTTTATTCTGGAAATGACATCCTTCCTTTTTAGTGTGCCTTGATAGGCTCGTAATGCATGTAGAGGGTAGCTTCTTTATGCATTTGTGCTTGGTGACCCTATGCCCCCCCAAAGTCATTAAAAGTAGGTAACGACAGCCATCTGGGAGCCCCTGGACTGGGGTGATGTGGGGGTCCTTGTAACCCACCCAGGACAGGAGTGGGGGAGGCTCACGTTGGAGGTGTCCCCTGGCTGAGCAGCGCCTCAGGCAGCTTGGCCCCGGTGAGCAGTGTGTGCCCAGGGGAGCGTACGAGGTCAGTGATGGTCGTGTGAACTGAAGGTAGCGCAGAGATTGGCATCAGGAACAGGTATGCACCTGTTTGACAAATCCGGGATGTTTTTGTGTTTTGGTTTTGCTCGCTCGTGAAAGGTACATTAAAGCCTGATGCATTTTAGTAGACACCTACCCGTGAACTCCCACTGTAAGAGTGTTGAATCTTTCCTGATCCTTTGTTCCTTTGCCTGCTGGTTACGCTAATATGCATTTATGTCTTTTATCTGATATATATAGTTTAGGATTAGGTTTATGGCCGACACGCAGCCTTTTAAAAATACTGTTGGATTCTTCTCAGTTTTATCCTTCAGGCATCTGTCACTTCTGGGACCCACTCCCACCAGGAGGAGGGGCGTTACTCCAAAGCTTATGAAATGGAATCTTAACAAGTTTTTAGTTTTAAAACTGAGAACCTGGAAGATTCAGTTCTTCATGATTGCAAAATATTTATTTCTCCATTATTTGTTTATTTTTTTAATGTCCTTTTTTTGAGGAAGATTTGCCCTGAGCTAACATCTGCTGCCAGTCCTCCTCTTTTTGCTGAGGAAGACTGACCCTGAGTGCATATCCATGCCCATCTTCCTCTACTTTATACGTGGAACGCCTGCCACAGCATGGCTTGCCAAGCAGTGCCATGTCCACACCCGGGATCCAAACTGGTGAACCCCGGGCCGCTGAAGCGGAACGTGCGAACTTAACCCCTGCAACCACTGGGCCGGTCCTATTTATTTCTTAATATTTTGTTTTTTCACCAACTGCTGCTTTTGACAAAGTATTGTTATTTGGGCTGTTGGACTTTTGGCATCGTCTTTGGGGGTGGGGCAGTTATAAATATGGGTCCACTTTCATGTTCAGAGTGTAGATCCATGTGACTCAAACTCTGTTGCCTCCTTCCCAGTGGGTGACTGCCCTGTGCTCCCCTCCCCCTGAGTGATGATGATTCTTTCCTGACAATGGCGAATAGGGTTTTTTAGACTTTAGGTGCCTTTTAAAAAAAATTAAAACATGGAAATCTTCATGAGTGTTTCAGGATGTCATAGTACCCAGAACGTTAGCTAAAAGAATTCCTCTGGGTTTCCGTTGCCCTAGTTTGGATCCTTTAAAGTGAGTGAACAAGATTCTATTCTCCCTCTAGGGGTTACTTTCAGTGTATACGATGTGTCGAGCAGTCTTTTTTTTTTTTTTTGCTGAGGAATATTTGCCCCGAGCTAACATCTGTTGCTGGTCTTCCTCTAGTTTGTATGTGGGTTGCTGCCACAGCATGGTTCCTGATGAGTGGTGTAGGTCCGTGCCCGGGAACTGAACCTGGGCCACCAAAGCAAAGAATGCTGAGCCCAAGTGCTAGGGCACCGGGGCTGGCCCATCAAGCAGTCTTTTAATCAGCCTCACAGCTTTAGTGAGATGTGGTTCACATACAAGTCACACTCTAAAGTGTGCAATTCAGTGTTTTTTAGTATACTCACAGAATTGTGCAACATCACCACGATTGATTTTAGAAGCTTTCCATCATCCTTCCAAAAGAAATAGCTTACTCCTTAGGTGGCAGTCCCGTTTCCCCTAATTCCTAAGGGCTAGGCAAATACAAATTCACTTTCTGTTTCTATGGACTGGCCTACTTTGGACATTTCATATAAATGGAATCACACGATGTGTTACCTTTTGTATCTGGCTTCTTTCACTCAGCGTGTTTTCAAGGTCTATCCGTGTTGTAGCATGCGTCAGTGCTTCATTTCTTTTTGATTGCTGAATGATATTCCATTGTATGGCTGTAGCATGGTGTGTTTATCCATTCTTCAGTTGATGGACAGTTGGGTTCTTTCCACTTTTTGGCTGTTATGGACATTGCTGCTATGAACATTCATGTACAAGTTTTTGCATGAACAGCTGCTTCGTTTCTTTTGAGTGTATACCTAGGAGTGAAATTGCTGGGTCTTATGGTGTCTCTCTGTTTCACTATTTGACTGCCTGGAGGACTTTTTTCCAAAGTGACTGCACCATTTCACATTCCTCTCAGCAGTGTGTGAGGGTTCCAGTGTCTCCTCTTGCTCACCCACACTTATCATCTGTCCTTTTGATTATAGCCATCCTGTGAGTGTGAAATCATATCTCACCGTGGTTTTGATTTCTATTTCTCTGATGGCTAATGATGTTGGGCATCTTTTTATTTGCTTAATGACCATTTGTGTATCTTTGGAGAAATGTCTGTTCAGCTCCTTGGCCCATTTTTTAATTGTGTTGTCAGGGTTTTTTATATATTCTTTATATATTGTCATATGTTATTAGATATATGAGTTGCAAATTTTTCTCTGTATTGTGGATTGTCTTTTCACATTCTTAATTGTGTCCTTGGAATCTCAAAAGTTTTGCATTATAGTAATGTCTAGTTTATTTATAATAGAGTCTTAATATTTGGAAATTATTTAGACATTAAATCATATCTTCATCAGTATTTTGCCTATGGAAATTAAAAGCCAGATGTGAAAGGGTTGGGGAAAGAGTTGAATTAGTTTATTTCAAGATTTGCTGTAGATCCACAAGAACCCATCAGGGAACATGTCATTCCCCTGTTCAGATATCTTGATTATCTTTTGAATCTTTATGCAATCAGTAATCATAGCCCCTCTGTTATTTCTAATATTAGTAATTTGTGTTTCACTCTTTTTTCCTTAGCCTGGCTAGAGGTTTATCCATTTTATTTTTTTGGTCTTTTCAAAGACCAAAACTGGTTTTGGTTTCATTGATTTCTCTATTGATTTCCCTTTTTTAGTGTCATTAATTTCTGCTGTAATTTTTATTATTTTCTTTCTTCCGTTTGCTTTAGGCTTACATTGTTCTTTCTCTAGCTTGGATTATTGTTTCAGATCTTTTGTTTTCTCAGATCTGTGCATTCAGTGTTCCAAGTTTTTCTCTAGATACTGCTTTCACTACATTCCACACTTTTTTTTTTTAGGAAGATTAGCCGTGAGCTAATATCTGCTGCCAAGCTTCCTCTTTTTTTGCTGAGGAAGATTGGCCCTGAGCTAACATCTGTGCCCATCTTCCTCTGTTTTATATGTGGGACGCCTGCCACAGCATGGCTTGATAAGCAGTGCATAGGTCCGCGCCCACGATCTGAACTGGCCAACCCCAGGCCACTGAAGCAGAGTGTGTGAACTTAACCACTGTGCCACCGGGCCAGCCCCTGCATTCCACACTTTTTGATAGTTGTATATTCATTTTCATTTAGTGGAAAATATTTGAAATTTCTCAAGACATCTTTTTTTTGATACATGTGTTGTTTGCTCTCCAAATATTTTGGGATTTTCCAGCTGTCTTTCTGTTTTTATTTTCTAGTTTAAAGTACTTTTTGGTCTGAGAACATACTTTGTATGATTTCTATTCTTTAAAATTTGTTGAGGTGTGGAGTTTTTAACCCAGAATGTAGTCTATCTGGTACACATTCCATGTGAACTTTTGAAGACTGTGTGTTCTGCTTTTGTTGGATGCAGTATTTTGTAAGCATTAACTAGATCCAGTTGATTGGTGATACTGTTCAGTTCATCTGGTGCTTCTTTGCCTGCTGCATCTGTCAGTTACTGAAAGAGCAGTGTGCAGTGCTGTAGAGGTGGGCCTGTCTGCTTCTGTGCCTATGCAGTATGATAGTGGGTTTGTCTACTGCTCCTTGCATTTTTCTTAGTTTTTCCTCACATATTTTAGTGTTATGTTGTTAGATGCATTGTCATGCCATCTGGGAGAATTTACCCCTTTAACATTATACAAGGCCTCTCTTTATGCCTTAGGATTGTCCTTGTTCTGAAGTCCACTTTGTCTGAAATTAATATTACTCTAGCATTTTTGGGGTTTGTGTTAGCATGGCTTATCTTTGTTCTCTCCATTTACTTTTCATTTGTCTGTTTCTTTATAATTAAAGTGAGTTTGTTGTAGACAGCATATCTACAAGATATGGGTTGGGTCTTCTTTTTTTAATCCATTCTGATAGTCTCTGTCTCTTGATTGCTGTATTTAGACCATTCCTATTTAAAGTGGTTATGATAGAGTTGGCTTAATATCTGCCATGTTTGTAAATCTTTTCTATCCGTTGCTCTTGTTCTTTTTTTGTCGTCCACTTTTTAAATTACTTTGTGCCTTCTCTGGTTTTAATTGAGCATTTTGTATGGTTATTTTTTCTCCTCTTTTAGTGTATCAACTATGCTTCTTTTTAAGGTTTTTAAATGGTTTCTCTAGGGTTTACAATATAAATTTATGGCTCACCTCAGGTCACTTTCAAAGAAGACTTTTTCTTCATGGGGGTGCAGTTCCCTGTGGAGGAGTCTTCCCCCTTCCTCCTTTCCGTCCCTAATGCTGCGGCTCTCACACACTTCACTTACCCGAAGCTGTGATCACCAAGTGGGTTTTTACAGTTGTCATTTTGAACAAAATGATCTATTAGATCAGTTAAGAATAAGAAAAATAAAAGCTGAGCACTACTTTTTTTAATCTTCATTTGTTCCTCTCTACACCCTTCTTCCTTTGTTAGACCAAAGTTTCTGACCTTCGTCATTTTCCTCCTTTGAAGAACGTCTTTTAACATTTCTCTGAATGCGAGTCTACTGGAGATAAAGTCATTTTTTATTTATCTTAGAAAGTCTTTAGTTTTCCTTCACTTTTGGAGGAGAAATTTGATGGCTACAGAATTCTAGGTTAGTGGTGGTTTTTCCTTTCGACAGTTTAAATGTTTCATTCCACTCTCTTCTTGCTTGCCTGGTTCTGAAGAGAAATCTGATATAGTTCTTGTACTGGTTCCTCTATAGGTAAGTTTCTTTGCTCTCTTGTCTCCTTTCAAGATTTTCTTTATGATTTGATCTTTGATTTTTCTGAAGGTTGAATATGGTATACAAAGGTGTTGATCACTCGGTGTTTATCCTGCTTGGTGTTCTGAGATTCCTGGATCTGTGGTTTGATGTATGTTAAATAAAAGTTTTCATTCATTATGACTTCAAATAGTTCTCTTGCTCCTTTCTTTCTTTTTTTCCCCTTTCTTTCAGTCTCATGCTCTCTGTCTCCTTCCTTCATTCCTTCCTCCTCTTTTGTATTCTGTTTACACATCTGTTATACCTTTTGTAATTGTCCCACAGTTCCTCCATATTGTTTTCTGTTTCTTCAGTCTTTTTTCTCGTTTTTTAGTTTGAGAAGTTTCTGTTGACGTATCTTCAAGCTCATTGATTCTAGCCTCAACCATGTCCCGTCTGTTCATGAGCTCATCAAAGCATTCTCCATTTTTGTTATTCTCCAGTGTTTTTTATTGCTACCGTTTTCTTTTGATTCCTTCTTAGAATTTTCATCTCTCTGTTTACACTGGCCCTCAGTTCTTGCATGGTGTCTGCTTACTCCTTTGGTGCCCTAAGTATACTGATTATATCTTTGTTAAATGTCCAGTCTAATAATTCCAAACTCTCTGTCATATCCCAGTCTGGTTCTGATACTTTCTCTGGTCTTCAAACTGTGGTTTTTTGCCTTTGAGGATGCCTTGTAATTTTTGGTTGAAAGCTGGACATGATGTATTGGGTATAAACAACTAGGGTAAATAGTGAGTTTGTGACGTTCTAGGAGTTAAACCATGTTTACTGTTTGCTGCTTGCCACAGGTGTCAGCAGCTCAATTTCCTCTGAGGCCCTTTGTCTTTTGCAAGGTTTTCTGTTATTTATTTTGTCTTCTCTGTTCTCTTTGGATTTCCCTTAATACTTTCTCTTCAGTAAGATCTGAGGCTTCAGGTTCTTTCTGTTGAAATCCCATTTTGAGCGGGGAGCCATATTAATCAGTGGTAAGATGTGGGGGAGGAGGAGTGTTCTGAAGTCCTGTGATTAGATCTCCGTCTGTTATGAGCCTGTGTCCCTGGGATTTGACTGTTACATGTGCTTCTCAGACTTTTTTCCGTTAGTTGAGAGGATGCTCGAGGGAGCTGGAGCTGGGTGTTTCTCTTCCACCACATGGAAAGCTAGAGGGACTAGATTTGGGTATTTCCTTTCCCCAGACCAGTTATGCTCCGGTAGAAGCCACGGTGGTTGTTCTGGTAGAGCAGTTTCCCTTGAGGGAAGACTTTTTGAGGAAAACAGGCTGTGCTGGGCATGTGTCAGATGGTTGCTTTTATGCTCTCTCTTCCAGAAGCGTGAACGAGTTTTCTTTGATTTTCACCCTGAGAATGGGGTGGGCTACTGGAGGCAAAATTCATGAAAGTGTGGAGGACCCCAGAAGGCTTCCTTGAGTGTTTAACTTTCAAGCTTGTCCACACTGAGCCTCGGGAGTTCATCAATTACACTTGAAGTTTTGCTGCCCAGATCTCAGCTCCAGCAGAGGCCTCTGCTCCGTTCAGCTGTGATTTTTTTGTATTCACTTGTCTCCCAAATTTTTTGGTGATTCTTTGCCCCGTGACCTCAATTCTCTGGTGAATTTAAGGACAGTTGTTGATTTTCACTTTGTTTGGCTTTTCCCTTTTTGTGACAACAGGACTGATGATCTCTAAGCTTCACACATGTTGGACCACAAACTGGAAGTCTTTTAATCTTTTGTAATTAACACGGACTAGTTTTAACCTGTTTCGTTTGCAGATAGTTCTGTTTCATCCCAATTTTTGGAAAAGGGAAGAGATGTATTTAGGGAGTTCTGTGCTTTTTAAAATCAAGGCATCACAAATTGCTCAAGGATATGTCCCATCCTAGAATTAAAGCTTTCCTCGCTTTCCCAGGCCCAGAAACTCTGATTTCAGGCCTATACTCTGTAGATAAGGTATGTATTTAGGTGACTTGCCTAGGACTTGTAAAGCAAAAAGTCAAAAGAGAGGTTGCTCCATTGGGAAAGACTAAATGTGGGGAGTGTTGACTCCTGGTGTCCACTTGGGGTGACCCAGCCACTCCAGGTCAGAGAGGTAGGGGGAAGCAGCAGTTCTAACGTCAAGGATGAGTCTCCCTGTCGACCTCTCCCTGGGCCCATTTTATCTTGGGCTGCATCATTTTAACTCAAAACACTGGTTTAATACTTAGGTGTCAGTCCTTGTAGCCATCAAGTTGTACTCCTCTCTGCGCCCCATTAGCTGGGCCACAGGAACCTTAAAACAATAAGGTATGGGGGCTGGCCCCGTGGCCGAGTGGTTAAGTTCGCGCGCTCCGCTGCAGGCGGCCCAGTGTTTCGTTGGTTCGAATCCTGGGCGCGGACATGGCACTGCTCATCGGGCCACGCTGGGGCGGCGTCCCACATGCCACAACTAGAAGAATCCACAACGAAGAATATACAACTATGTACCGGGGGGTGTTGGGGAGAAAAAGGAAATAATAAAATCTTTAAAAAAAATAAAAAAAACAATAAGGTCTGGTCTCCCTCTCGGCTCCCAAAGCCCACAGGTGCTGCCTCCACCTGCAGCCTGAAGGGGGCTGGGCTTGTGCTGTTAAGTGTTGAGCAGTGCTGCCTGGTGTTGGGTGCAGCATTGGTCACAGCACTGGGCATGTAGCTGGCAGCTGCAAAGCCAGAGGCGGTGGCTGTGCCAGAAGGGAATATAGCTAGGGTGGCAGCAGAAGCTGGCCAGGTGCTAGTATGGGTGCCCAAGGTGGAAGGTGTGAGTGATGAATCCCCAAAAGCTACCCGTGTGGTGCTGCCCAATGCTGGCTGGCCTGGAGCAGAGGCTGGGGCCCAGACGGGCTGGAGCTGCCAGTTTTCCATACTGGGGAGAGCTGTGAATGGTGGTGGCTCCGAGCTGCTGCCCATCAGGGGCCCCAGATATGGACTGGGCAGTGGTTCCAGGCTTAACAGGAGGTTTCAGAGTTGGGGTGGGGCTGCTGGACCTCTGTGCCAGCAGCTAGTGGTGACTATGAGTGAGGCTGTGCTGTCACTGGGGGCATCTGGAGGGCCTGCGCAGAAGAGAGGAAGCTCCGACAGGAGCCACGGGGAGATCCTGAGTGGACAGGCTGGGGGCGTCAGTGGTGTCCCTGGGGGTGACCTCCATGTCAGAAGCTGGCTGGGGAGTCAGGCCTGCAGATGTGCTGGTTGAGAGGCTGGAACTGAGAGTAGGAGTGATTGGCAGGCCGGTGGAGGGAAGGGCACTGGGATCAGTGAAGCGGGGTGGGTCTGTGAGGTGAAGACAGGAGAGTCTATGCACGTGGGTGTGGGGGACTCCATTCTGGAAATGCTGGGAGCTGCAGGGGAGGCAGAACTGGCATCTGCTGTGACTGAGGCCTTGGGTTGCACATGGCCTCCTTCCCCCATTCAGAGGGGGCCCCCACATGGGCTTCAGCATGAAAGGGGAAGGGGACTCTGCAGCAGCTGCAGGGGCAGGCCAGTCAGAAGTTGGGCTTCTGATTGCACACTCCATGCCTGGTGTGAGGGAGGGAGCAGGGGTGGAGGGGTTCGCAGGCCTAGCAGACAGGTCAGCCCTGCCTCATCCTGGGGAGGCAGCAGGGGTCAGCAAGGTGCACAGGGCTGAGGCAGTGAGTGAGAAGAGGGGCCTGGTGAGCTGTGCCTCCTCCGAGGTAGAGGATGCAGAGGTGGCCGCTCTAGCAGAGACTGGGACAGCCACAGGGCCCAGGGAGTCCTAGGTCTTCCTGCGTTTCTCCAGCTGTGGGTCATGCTGGGGGCTGGAGCGACGGGCTGATGGAGGAGCAGTCCCTGCAGCAGGCAGGGAGACAGCACAGGACGGCTGCATGGCACCGCAGTCCCAGGTGACCTTGGTCTCACCTTGCAATGCACTGTTGGTGTGCTGGAGCGCTGCTTCCTTCTCCAAGTCTAGGTCTTCAGCAGTGACTCAAAAACCCAACTAGGGGTGGTGGCAGCCTCGGAGGGTTCCCTCACCTGTGTGGCCCCAGACGAACCTTGCATTTTCAGGACCTGCAACTGTCAGGTGTGGGTGAGCCGTTCCTCTGGGTTTGTGTCTGCCCTGTTGTTGCCTCTGCATCCTTTCCACGCTGGGTCTTTCTCTGGGAAAGCTCTGAGGCTGCAGAGGGAGACCAGGACCCTCCTCGCTCACTTTTCTTGAGGAGCTCTGGGGCAGCCAGGTGTGGGATGTGACTAGATCCCTCCTCCTCTGCACTGGCAGGAACCCGTGGGTGGAGCAATATGAACTCGTGATGGCATTTCGTTTGGGGCCAGAGCTCATACAAGAGGTCAGGGATTTCTGGTTGGATCTGTCTTCTGAGCTTGTGGTGTGGACATTTCTGTGCAGAGACCTGGGCCTGGGCACAAAGGAACAGAGGCCTCCCTGGACCCCCAGGGACCCACAAGTGGGCTATGCACCCTCACTGCCATCAAGGCCCCTTTCCTGATGGCCGTGCCTCTCTGTAACTGCCTGGTCATCTTGTTTTGCCATCTTTTTCCCACTCTCTCCAAGGCCCTCAACACAGTCTTTTCTGTGCAGCCGCTTGGGCATACCTGGGTGTTGTGAGCGGCATCGGGGTGACTCCCTGCTCCTGGACCACAGAGTGAGGCCTTGCCCTCAGCAGATGCTGGGCTGCAGGACGTCATGGAGGCGTGAGCAGACAGTACCGCCTTCCTCTGATGGCCAGGCCTGCAGATGGAGGTCAGGACCCTGGAAAGGAGGCAGGGTCTGCAGGATCATGGAGTGTCCTTTCAGAGATGCTATGAGAAAGCATGGGTGCAAGGTCACTGGACACCTATGGGATGGCCTGGGAGTAGACCCAGGGTCAGGGACAGCTGGGTGACCCCAGCCGACCAAGGGAAGTCAGTGGGCGTAGTGAACAGGCTGGAGGTGGCCGTACCCTCCTGGCACGTGCTGGCCCCCCGGTGCCTGGGGCAGGGGTGAGGTGCACAGACTGCCCAGGGAACAGCACATAGAGCACTTGGGGGAGGTCTGTCCTTCAGTGGAGAGCTGGGCTCCGAGGTTCTCCTTCAGCTGCCAGCTGGGCCAGTGGCACAGTGCGCATCGTGTGGCCTGTTGCTAGGATGCAGCTTTGGAACGTGCGAGGGAAGAATGGGCTCATGCGAACATTCTGGAGGAAAGGGCACATGTGCAGAGGACTTGTGAGGACCTGGGGTGGGACATACTTAACATATGACCCAACATGCCACTCCTGGGAAGGTAACCAACAACTTATCACAAAACCCGTGTGTGATGAATGTTTGTGCTGCCTTATTCAAATTTCCGCACATAGGCCTATTGAGGTTGTCCAGTTTTTCTTGAATGGGTTTGTAAGGATTTTTAGTTGTCCTAGGAATAACACTATGTGTATGAATTGTTCCACAGTTTAATTAGACTTAGCGTTTTACCAGGTAGACAAAATGTCGAAGCCCTGTAACCACATAGATTCTTCTACCTTCCACTCTGTTAGAGATGTCACGCGTGTCACCTTTATATGATTTGAACGCCACCCCCTGAGACTCTGGTGTACTTTTTTCATTCAAAGTCATACGTATATTAAATAATTTAAGAGGAGAGAAATAGGCCCTCACTTTTATCCAGAGATGACCGTTTCTGTTGCCCTTTCTCTGTTCCCGAAGTTGCAGGCTGCTCTGTCATTTCACCTCAGCCTGAAGAAGTTCGTCTCACACAGTGTTTTATAGCAAGTTGTCTGCTGATGAATTCTCCTAGGTTTCGCTCATCTCCATCAGGTTTGGTTTGGGTTTTGTTTGGGTTTCTTTTCAATCCTTAAGTTGATCTTTGCTCCATATCATATCTTGGAATTAACCTGATTAGTTGTTTTCTCAGGAATGTTTTTCTGCCAGTTTGTAAGGATTAATTTATCTGAAACTGGAGAATATAACCTGTGTGTCCACATACTGATGACATAGAGACTGCAGGATAGTACATGGTGCTCAGAGCACGTGGAGGAGTGAGCTCCCTGGCTAGCCTCTCTGCATGCGGAGTAACGGTGACATCCCCCATCCTGGACACACGAGGATGTTTGATCCCAACTGGGCGATGGCGTTCACATCAACCCACGCTTATTACTACAGCTGTTAATAGTATTCTTTCTTATACTTTAGAAAATAGCTGCCCTTTGACAGTCACTGTGGATCAGCTTTTCAAGTTGAGTGACATCTTTGTTCTCTTTTATAAATTTGTTCTGCGGGATTAATTTGTGCAATCAGATTTGAGTCCTATTTTTTATTGAATAAAATATGTGCAAACAAGAAAATTGGTGGTTCTTTCTAAAAATAGCATTTGTGCACATATTTCAAAAACAAGAGAGGTCTTATTCACCAATTCTCTCCTTTCCCCCTAGCACCACAGTAAGATCCCCTTTCCTAGCCTCTCTGCTGTTCAGTATGTGGCCATGCAGTGTGGTCCTCAGCAAGGAAATGGGGTGGGTGTGATACTCACCATGTATGGGCTCAGGCCATGGAAACATGTCCCATGATGTGCCACATATTTCCCCTTTACAACTGAGTGGAATAAACCCAAGGATCATACCCAGAGTTGACGCCACATATTGATAATGGCAAATCCACAGATTGAAGGTAGCTGGGTCCCTGAGTCTCTGGTTGGAGGAAAATCAACATGTGAGAAAGTACCTTTGAAATATGTTAGAGGAATGAAAAGTCTTAACAAGATGTAGGAATATACTATCTGATGTAGAAAATAAACAACAAAAAGTGAAGAGATGTGCAATGCAAAATCTATGGATGAAAATATCAATCTTTTTTTTTTTTTTTTTTTTTTTTTTTAAAGATTTTTTATTTTTTCCTTTTTCTCCCCAAAGCCCCCCGGTACATAGTTGTGTATTCTTCGTTGTGGGTTCTTCTAGTTGTGGCATGTGGGACGCTGCCTCAGCGTGGTCTGATGAGCAGTGCCATGTCCGCGCCCAGGATTCGAACTAACGAAACACTGGGCCGCCTGCAGCGGAGCGCGCGAACTTAACCACTCGGCCACGGGGCCAGCCCCGAAAATATCAATCTTGAGAAAAAGGCTTATAATTATCAAAAGATTATAGATATTTTAATTTCACCTTTTGAATGGAGATATACCAAATTAAACTAAATGCCTACAGATTTTTCATTTTAATAGGAGAAAATTTATTTGCAGTGAATGTATCTGATTTACAAAAAGCAGCCACTCTCTTGTCTCTTTAATATTCTGAAGCTTTAAATTCTAACATATTTCATCTTGAATGGTCTTAAGCAGCATGCAGTGGTTGGTATTTTAAAAATCACCCTTGTGTTTGGATCCTATAAAACTGATGCACAATATTTTCTTATCACATTCTCATAAAAAATTTGGTAGTGGCCTGGATTTATTATTTTTAACAATACTAGGCACACTGATTTTCATGTTGATTGTAAGCAAGGGGAGAGGCCTTCTAATAAGCATGCGTCATTACATATAGTCAGGATTTCTCCTTGAGAGTTTTCTTAACAATTTCCACTTGGTTGACAATATCCTCCCATCCTAATAACTGCATAAAAAGTCTGTAATCTATTTGCTCCAAGATGCTTCTGATTTAAGCATGGTGTGTTGCCTCATATGATTTTATATTAAATATTAATGCATGATATTTGACTTTTTGTTATTGTACTAATATTGTTTCTTATATATCTGTGCACACATATATTAGTACTTGCTAAGTGCATTCATTTGCATGGACAGTGGCTGATTGGGTCTTATCTTGATGGCTATTGAGTGTTTTTGTGTTAAAGTACTTTTTAGAACAGACATGAGAATATCCCATCTGATCATGGTATTCACAAAACGTGTTTGTCCTTTGTACAGTATTTTAAAGGATATCATAGTTTAATTCATGGGAGCAGAAGTTTTGTCTGTGACGAGTATGAGCTGTACAAGGCCAGGTTTGGCAGAATCATGTTCGGTGGAGGAGTAATGGCTTCTACCTCTTACCATAGTTGCACCTGGATAATATCTGTGACCGTGAGCGTTTTTATGTCAACAATTACCTTTTTCCAGTTTACTAATAATTATCTAAGGGACATCAGATCCATTTTTTTCTTTCATTTCAATACAATCAACGTCTCTCCTCTGAGGTGATGGCGGCATTCTTCACGCGAGCACATACCTGTCCTCTGACGTATTTGTTCATGATGGGCTGCTTCTCTTGTACAATCAAAAAGCACAGAAAAGTATTTACTTTTTATATTCTCAGCTGAATTTCAGATTTAATGATTTCTTAGGAGCACTACATATGTTTTTTTGAATTGTCTGAAACACTTAGGGACAGATCACCTTTTATGTTTACCTACATTGTTAGTTATATAGACATTATAATAATGTGTAAGTTTAACTAAATGGGGAAGCATCCCAGGATTTGAGCTTAGAGTAATTCTGTGTCATCATCTAAGAGGTAACTTATTTCCAGCACAAAATATAGCAACATTTAAAATCACTTGCAAGATATGCCATTTTTGGTTCTCTGATTTTGTCACTTTCTGCTATCACCTGGGAACCAGTGAGTTTTAATTTTTTTTAAACATCATGATTAGAAAACGTCATGATGAAACATTAAATCTTCATGGTCACAAATTCTGTTCTCATTCTAATCTGAATATTTGACTTACACATACTTGGTTTGTGCTATTAATGCTGAAATGTAAGCATGGAAACAAGAGTAAGAACAGACATTCTTGGAATAAGTGAGCCAGTGAACCATTAGTCATTTTATGGGTTTTTTTGGAGGGAAAGATTCACCCTGAGCTAACAGCCGTTGCTAATCTTTGGCTTTTTTTTTTCTCCCCAAAGCCCCAGTACATAGTTGTGTATTCTAGTCATAGGTCCCTCTAGTTCTGTGTGAGCCACCACCACAGCCTGGCAGCTGACAGACAGGTGGTGTGGTTCCATGAGCAGGAAGCGAACCTGGGCCGCCGATGCGGTGAGTGCCGAACTTTAACCTCTAGGCCATCAGGGCTGGCTCAAGTCATTTTATGTTTTTATAAAAACTGCTGTTTTGAATCTGTTCAGGCGTGAAGTGAAATAGGCTCACTAAAGTCTGAATCCTGCCTTAGTTTCTGGTGATGAGATTTTGAGACAGTGAATCTGGGCACAGCCATGCCAGTAAAACAAAACAAACTCCAAATAATAGAACATGTAGATAATTATGCATATATGCATTATTAATTTAACATAAAATATGTAAAACAGGCGCTTATGGAAATTATGTATTATTCTGGGTTATTTACTTCTTTGTGCCATAAATCCTGTTTTTAAAAAACAAAACAATTGAACTAGGTTTCAGGGGGAAATTGATAATAATTACTAGTAAGACAATTTAAAAATGTTTAAAAAAAATGTGTGTTGTTTAATACATTTTTACTTTAAAATAGTTTCACTTTATGGAAGATTGGCTAGATGGCCCAGGGTTTCCCAGTCACCTGCGGTTTCCTGTCTTGCTGCCGTCTCACAGCATTGTGGTGCATTGTGACAGTGAGCTGATGCTGATATGTGATTTTTAACTGTAGTCTTTTTTCCCCCAGATTTTCTTAGTTTCATCTTTCTCTCCTCTAAGATCTCATTCAGGACACCACATCATATCCTTAGATGCTCTTGGTGGTTAGAGTTTCTGAGACCTTCCTCATTTTAATGGCCTTGACAGTTTCAAGAGTACCTGTCAGGGATTTCAGACGCGTTCTCCGCTTGGGCTTTACCTGACGTTTCCTTCATGATGAGCTTGGAGTTGCATGTTTTGGAGAGGAAGGCCACAGAGGGGAAATGTAGTTCACACTCCATCTCAGGGCCACGTGCTCAGAGGTGACTCCTGATTGTTGCTGTTAACCTTGATGGCCTGGCTGATCTAGGATTTGTCAGGTTCCTCCATGTAGGTTACTCTTCCCGTAGTCCATTCCGTTTGTGCTTTTTGGAGGGACGTCACCATGTGCAGCCCACATTTAAGGAGGGGGAGTTATGCTCCACCTCCCTGATGGCTGAGTATCCAGGTCAGTTATGTGGGGTTATGCCTGAGAGAGTCCTGCTCTCCCAT
Source organism: Equus caballus (assembly GCF_041296265.1). NCBI lineage: Eukaryota > Metazoa > Chordata > Mammalia > Perissodactyla > Equidae > Equus > Equus caballus. The sequence continues at coordinate 38,808,404 of NC_091691.1, forward strand.
ATTTGTGTATCTATTCATTTTTCCAGAAAATAGCTGTAAAATAGACAATACATTTATGAAGAGAAGCTCCACCTCAGTAGTGATCAAAGAGACTGGATCCAACCATCTGTGCCTGGAGTGGTGTCTGGCACAGAGTCTGTGCTCAATACATACGGTGGATTAATAAGGCTGAGAAGATGTGAGGAGAGCACACATAGTGTGCACAGTGGCAAAAGAGACTCCAGGCAGAGGAAGAGCAAGGTAAAATGTCACACAGAAGGGCCATGGCTGCCTGCTTTGAGGATCCTCGGGAATTCTGTGTGCTTGGAGTGAAGTGAGCAAGGGAGAGAGTCCTGAAGCATGTAGACACACTTGTCAGCCATCATAAGGACTTTGGCTTTTACTCTGGGAGAAATGAGGAGCCCGTGGAGGGTTGTAAGAAGAGGGACGACATCTGACTGACTCTGGCTGCTGTGCTACAAGTGGACTGAGGGGTGAAGGCAGGAGCGGGGGCCAGTTAGGAGACTGCCGTAGGAACCTGGCGGGAGCTCAGGCCAGGTTGTTAACCATGGAGATGGTGACAAATGTTCAGATTGTAGATGTGTTTTGCAGGTAAAACCGGGGCCAGCTTCATGAGTGTGACGCCTGTGCTGTCACACAGGTCCTTTGCTCAGAAATGCCCAGGCTTGGTTTCATGCTCTGCTGTCACTATCTGGGAGTTTTTTCCTCCTCCAGCTTTATTGAGATACAATTGACATATAACAGTGTGTAAGTGTAAGGTGTACAAAATGATGACTTAATCTACATAAATGTTAAATGATTACCACAATAAGGTTCATTCACTCCTCTGTCCCCTCACGTAATTACTATTTTTTTGTTGTGAGAACATTTCAGATCTACTTTCTTAGCAACTTTTGAGCATTTAGTACAGTATTGTTAACTATAGTCACCAAGCTGTAATGTTAGATCCCCTAGAATTTATTCATCTTATAACTGCAAGTTTGTATCCTTTGACCAACATCTCTTCATTATCTCTACTCCCCCACCCCCACCCCAGCCCCTGGCAACAACCGTTCTGCTCTCTGTTTCTATGAGTTTGGCTCTTTTATATTCCACGTATAAGTGAGATTATACAGTATCTCTCTTTGTCTTACTTATTTCACTTAGCATAATGCCCTCAAAGTCCATCCTTGTTCTTACAGATGGCAGCATTTCCTTCTTTATTATGCCTGAAGAATATTTCATTTTATTATATACCCCATGTTCCATATTTATTCTTCAGTCAATGGACACTTGGTTTGTTTCCGTGTCTTAACTATTGTAAATAATGCTGCAATGAGCTACGAATGCAGGTATCTCTTTAAGATCCTGATTTCATTTCCTTTGGATATATACCCAGAATGGGATTGCTGAATTACATGGCAGTTCTACTTTTAAATTTTTAAGGTATGTAATGTGTTGATTTGATCTGTTTATGTATTGCAGTATGGTTACCACCATAGCTTTGGCTAACACATCTATGGCATCATAGAATTTTATTTTCGTGGCAAGAACATTTAAGACCTAGTTTCCTAGTTATTTTGAAGTATATAATACAGTATTGTCTGTAATCATTGTGCTGTGCATTAGCTCTCCAGAACACACTCATCAAATTGGTACCCTTTAATAATATTTCCCCAATTCCCCCACCCCCTAACCCCTGGTAACCACCATTCTATTCTCTCTGTCTATGAGTTTGGCTTTTATAGATTCCTCTTGTAAGTGATATCATACAGTATTTGTCTTTCTCTGTCTGGCTTATCTCACTAAGCATAATGCCCTCAAGGTCCATCCATGTTGTTGCAACTGGCAGAATTTCCATCTTTCTTCTGGCTGGGTAGTATTCTTATACACCCCACCCCCCAATTTCATCCATTGATAGGCACTCAGGTGGTTTCCATGTCTTGGCTGTTGTGAGTAATGCTGCAATAACCATGTGAGTGCAGATATCTTTTCAATATTCTGTTTTTATTTCCTTTGGATAAGTTACTGGGGCATATGGTAGTTCTATTTTTAATTTTTTGAGGAACTTCCATACTGTTTTCCATTGTGACTGAACCAACCAGCAGTACACAAGCTTTCCCTTTTCTCCACATCCTTACCAACACTTATGTCTTGTCTTCTTGATCAGCCATTCTAACAAGTGTGAAGTGATACCTCATTGTAATTTTGATTTGCAGTTCCCTGATGATTAGTGACGTTGAGCATTTTTTCATGTACCTCTTGGCCATTTAGATGTCTTCTTTGGAAAAATGTATATCCAATTTCTCTTCATGTATTTTAATTTCATTTTTTTTGGCTGTAAAGTTGTATGAGTTCCGTATATATTTTGTATATTAACCCCTTATTCAATATATGGTTTACACATATTTTCTCCCATTTTATAGGTCGCCTTTACATTTCGTTGATTGTTTCTTTTGCTATGCAGAAGGTTTTTAGCTCAATTGTAGGTTGTACTTTTGGTGTCATATCCAAAAAATCATTGCCAAGACCTGTGTCAAGGAGCCTCTTCCCTGTTTTCTTCTAGGAGTTTTATGGTATCAGGTCTTAGGTTAAAGTCTTTGGTCTGTTTCAAGGTAATTTTTGTGACTGCTGTAAGATAGGGTCCAATTTCACTTTTCTGCATGTGGTTATCCAATTTTCCCACCACCATTTGTCGAAGAGATTATCCTTTCCCCACTCAGAATAGCATCAAAGAAAAAAAAAACTTAAGAATAAATTTAGCCAAGGAACTGAAAGATTTATACAATGAAAACTGCAAGACTTCAGTGAAAGAAATTGAAGAAGACACAAACAAATGGAAAGATATTCTGTGTGAATGGATTGGAAGAGTTAATATTGTTAAAATGTCTGTACTACTATAGATGCAATGTAATCTCTGTCAAAATCCAATTGAATTTTTTACAGATACAGGGAAGAAAACAATCGTAAGTTTGGTATGGAACCACCAAAGACCCCAAACAGCCAAAGCAGTTCTGAGAAAGAACAACAAATTTGGAGGCATCACTCTTTCTGATTTCAAACTACCTTACAAAGCCATGGTAAAACAGTATGGTGCTTGCATAAAAAGAGAGACATAGACCATGGAACAGAAAGGAGAGCCCAGAAATAAACCCACACATGTACAGTAAACTAATCCTTCACAAGGAGCCAAGAGCACTCTATCAAGAAGGGATAATATCTTCAATAAATGCTGTTGGGAAAATTGGATAATCATATGCAAAAGAACAAAACTGGACCCCTATCTTACAGCACTCACAAAAAATAACTTGAAATGGATTAAAAGACTTAAATGTATGACTTGAGACAATAAGATTTCTCAAAGAAAACACAGGGGAAAGCTCCTCAACATTGGTCTTGTACCACAAATGCCACAACGATAGGCACCAAAAGCAAAAATAAACAAGTAGGACTACAGCAATCAAAAAACCTTCCACACAGCAAAGCAAATAAAAGAATGAAAAGGCAGCATAGAGAATGGGAGAAAATATTTGCAAACCGTCTTCTGATAAGAGGTGATTACCAAAGTATATAAATAACTCATACAACTTAAAAGCAAAAAAATAATCTGACTAAAAATGGATGAAGACTCTGAATAGACATTTTCCAAAGAACATATACAAATGTCCAACAGGTACATGAAAAGATGCTCAACATCATAAATTGTCAGGGAAATGTAAGTCAAAACCACAATGAACCTCACATCTGTTAGAACGGCTATAGTCTAAAACATGAGCAGTAACCAATGTGGGCAAGGATGTAGAGGAAAAGAAATCCTTGTGTACTGTTAGTGGGAATGTAAATTACTACAGCCACTATGGGAAACAGTGTAAATGTCCCTCAAAAATTAACAGTACTTATCCGGTTTTCCCAGGATCATTTGTTGATGAGACTACCCTTTCCCTATTAAGTGTTCTTGACTGCCTTCTCAAATATTAGTTGAACTTACATGCAGAGGTATATTTCTGGGCTCTCTGTTTTGTTTCGTTGGGCTCTGTGTCTTTTTTTGTGCCAGAACCATACTGTGTTGATTACAATAGCTTTGTAAAACAGTTTGAAATCAGGGAGTGTTACACTTCCAGATTTGTTCTTTCTCAGAATTCCTTTGGCTATTTGGGGTGTTTTGTGGTTCCCTACAAATTTTAGAATTGTTTTTTGTCTATGTGAAAAATGCCATTGGATTTTGATAGAGATTGCACTCAATCGACTAGACTAGAAATAGGAAGATCAGCAAAACTAAGAGTTAGGTTTTTACGAAGATAAACAAAATTGACAAAGCTTTAGGCACATTAACCCATAAAGAAAGAAGGAGGGCTCAGATAAATAATATTATAAATGAAAGAGGAGACATTACAACTTATACCACAGAAATAAAAAGGAACATAAGCAACTACTATGAATAATTATATGCCAACAAATTGGATAATGTAGAAGAAATGGTTATATTCCTAGAGACATGCAACATACCAAGACTGAATGATGAAGAAACAGAAAATCTGGAAAGACCAATAGTGAGTAAGGAGGTTGAATCGGTAATCAAAATCCTAAAATTTGCACGGAATTGCAAAAGACCCCAAATAACCAAAGTAATGGTGAGAAAGAGGGCATCACACATCCTGATTTCAAACTATACCATAAAGGTAGAGTAATCAAAACAGTATGATACTGGCATAAAAACTGAGATATAAACCACTGGAACAGAATAGAGAGCCCATAACTAAACTCAAACATATATGGTCAACTAATCTTTCCCAAGAGTGCCAAAACTACACAATGTGAAAAAGTCTCTTCAATAACTGTTTTTCTGAAAACTGGATAGCCACATGCAAAAGAATGAAATTGAATGTTTACCATACATGATGTACAAAAATTAACTCAAAATGGATTGAAAACTTAAACATAAGACCTGAAACTGTAAAACTCTTGGACAAAAACATAGGAAAAAGCTCCTTGATGTTGGTCTTGGCAAAGATATTTTTGGATATGACACCAAAAGCTCCTTAATATTGGTTTTGTCAATGATAATTTGGATATGACCCCAAAAAGACAGACAACAAAGGAAAAAATAAATAAGTGGGATCCATCAAACTAAAAAGCTTGTGCACAGCAAAGGAAACTATCAACAAAATGTAAAGGCAACCTAAGGAATGGAAGAATATATTGCAAATCATATATCAGATAAAGTATTAGAAATAAAATACATAAGGATCTCATACAACTCAATAGCAAAACAGCCCATTTGAAAAATGGGCAAAGGACATGAATAGACATTTTCCCAAAGAAGACATATAAGTGGTCAACATGTTTATGCTCAGCATCATTAATCCTCAGAGAAATGCAAATCAAAACCACAATGAGCTATCAACTCACAACTTTTAGAATGGCTATAATTGAAAAGACGAGATAACAAGTGTTGGCAAGAATATACAGAAAGGGAAGCCTGTGCACTGTTGGTAGAAGTGTAAATTGGTGCTGCCATTAAGAAAAACAGTATGGAGGCTCTTCAAAAAATTAAAAATAAATCTACCATGTGCTCCAGGAATCCTACTACTGGTTATATATCCTAAGTAAATGCAGTTTTTATCTAGGAGATATCTGCACTCTCATGTTTATTGCAGTGTTATTCACAGTAGCCAAAATACAGTGACAGCCTACATGCTTGTTGATGGATGAATGGATAAAAAAATATGATCAGTCTATCTTTGTGTCTGTCTAACATGGAATATTATGCAGGCATAAAAAAGAAGAAAATCCTTCCATCTTGACAACATGAATGAACCTGGAGGCCATCATGCTAAATAAAGTAAGCCAGACATAGAAAGACAAAAATTGTATGCCTTTATTATGTATAGAATCTTAAAAATTAGAACTCACAAAAGCTGATAGGAGAATGGAGGTTGCCAGGACCTGGGAGTTCTGTGAAATGTAAGAAGTTGGTCATTGGGTACAAAGTTTTAGCTATAAGATGAATAATTTCTGGGTAATGTACAGCATGGTGGTTATAGTTAATAACACGGTATTATGTTCTTTAGATTTGCTAAGAGTAGATTTACCAAAAAAATGGTTAATCTGTGAGGTAATGAATGTTAATTAGCTTGACTGTGGTAATCACTTCACAATGTATACATATCAAACCATCACATTGTACACATTAAATACATACAGTTTTGTCATTATACCTCAGTAGAGCTGAAAAAGATTTATTCATTTAGATATTATTATTAATATGGAGATAATTTATAGTAAATCAGGGTGACTGGGGTGAGGAGATTGTAATTAAGTGTGTACTTCTCTTTCAGTTTCATTGTTAAGGGGAAGAAAGACCTGGCCAGATGGGATCAAAAAACAAGACTCATGTATATACTGCATACAAGAGACACACTTCAGACCTAAAGACACTCAGAAACTGAAAGTGAAGGGATGGGAAAAGATATTCCATGCAAATGGCAAAGAAAGGAAAGCCAAGGTAGCAATACTTATATCAGACAAAATAGACTGTTTCTTTTAAGATTGGCAGCTGAGCTAACAACTGTTGCCAATCTTCTTCTTTTTTTTTTTCCCCTACCCCTTCTCCGCAAATCCCCCCAGTACACAGCTTCACATTTTAGTTATGGGTCCTTCCAGTTGTGGCATGTGGGCTGCTGCCTCAATGTGGCCTGATGAGCAGTGCCATGTCCACGCCCAGGATCTGAACTGGTGAAACCCTGGGCCACTGAAGCAGAGCACATAAACTCAACCACTCAGTCATGGGGCTGGCCCACAAAATAGACTTTAAAACAAACACTGTAACAAGAGACAAAGAAGAGCACTACATAATGATAAAGGGAACAATCCAACAATAGGATATAACACTTGTAAATATCTATGCATCCAACATAGGAGCGCCTAAATATATAAAGCAATTATTAACAAACAGAAAAGGAGAAATAGATGGCAACACAATAGTAGTGGGGCAATTTAACACTCCACTTATACCAATGGATCATCCAAACAGAAGATCAATAAGGAAACATTGGTCTTAAATGACACACTAGACCAGATGGACTTGGTTGATATATATAGAACATTGCGTCCAAAAAGTGTAGAATACACATTCTTTTCAAATGCTCATGGAACATTCTGCAGGATTGGTCACATATTAGGCCACAAAACAAGTCTCAGTAAATTTAAGAAGACCAAAATAATACCATACTCTTCTCTGACCACAATGATATGAAACTAGAAATCAACTACAGGAAGAAAATCAGAAAAGCCAAAAATATGTGGAGATTAAACAAAATGCTACTGAACGACTGGGTCAATGAAGAAATTGAAGGAGAAATAAAAACATACCTGGAGACAAATGAAAATGCAACATGCCAAAATCTATGAGATACAGCAAAAGAGGTTCTAAGAGGGAAGTGTGTAGCAATTCAGGGCTACCTCAACAAACAAGAAAAATCTCAAACAAACAATCTAACCATACACCTAAAGGAACTGGAAAAAGAAAATGAAACAAAGCCCCAAATCAGCAGAAAGAAGGAAATAATAAAAATCAGGGCAGAAATAAATGAAATAGAGACTAAGAAAGCAATAGAAGAAATCAACGAAACCAAGATCTGGTTCTTTGAGAAGATAAACAAAATTGACAAACCTTTAGCTAGACTCACCAAGAAAAAAGGAGAGAAGGCTCAAATAAGTAAAATAAGAAATGAAAGAAATTACAGCATACACCTTAGAAATACAAAAGATTATAAGAGAATGCTATGAAAAACTATACGCCCACAAATTGGATAATCTAAAAGAAATGGATATATTCTTAGAATCACAGAACTTTCCAAAACTGAATCAAGAAGAAATGGAGAATTTGAATAGACCAATCACCAGTAAGGAGATTGAAACAGTAATCAAAAATCTCCCAAAAAACGTCCAGGACCAGACGGCTTCCCTGGTGAATTCTACCAAACATTCAAAGAAGTCTTAAGACATATCATTCTCAAACTTTCAAAAAATTGAGGAGGGGAAGCTTCCTAAGTCATTCTATGAAGCCAACATTACCCTGATACCAAAACCAGATAAGGACAACACAAAAAAAGAAAATTACAGGCCAATATCACTGATGAATATTGGTGCAAAAATCCTCAACAAGATACTAGCAAATTGAATATGACAATACATTAAAAAGATCATACACCATGATCAAGTGGGATTTATTCCAGGGATGGTTCAACATCTGCAAATCAATCAACATGATACACCACACTAACAAAATGAAGAATAAAAATCACAGGGTTGTCTCAATAGATGCAGAGAAAGGATGTGACAAGATATAGCATCCATTTATGATAAAAATTCTAAATAATAACGGTATAAAAGGAAAATACCTCAACATAATCAAGGCCGTATATGACAAACCCACAGCTAATATTCTCAATGGAGAACAACTGAAAGCTGTCCCTTTAAGAACAGGAGCCAGACAAGGACGCCCACTGTCACCACTCTTATTTAACATAGTATTAGAAGTCCTAGCCAGAGCAATCAGGTAAGAAAAAGAAATAAAAGGGATCCAAATGGAAAAGGAAGAAGTGAAACTGTCACTACCTGCAGACAACATGATTTTATATAGAGAAAACCCTGAAGAGTCCACTAAAAAAGTTTTAGAAATAAGAAATAGAGTCAAGTTTTAGGGTTCAAAAATCAACATAGAAAAGTCAGTTGCATTTCTGTACACCAACGAAGTAGCAGAAAGAAAAATTAAGAATACAATCCCATTTACAAAGGCAATAAAAAGAATAAAATACCTAGGAGTAAGCTTAACCAAAGAGGTGAAAGATCTGTACACTGAAAACTATAAACATTGTTGAAAGAAATGAAAGAAGACACAAAGAAATGGAAAGATATTCCATGCTCTTGGATTGGAAGAATTAACGTAAGTTAAAATGCCCATACTTTAGAGCAATCTGCAAATTTAATGCAATCCCTATCAAAGTTCCAACAACATTTTTCACAGAAATAGAACAAAGAATCCTAAAATTTATGTGGAACAACAAAAGACCCCGAATAGCCAAAGGAATTCTAAGAGAAAAGAACAAAGCTAGAGGTATCACACTCCCTGATTTCAAAATATACTACAAAGCTGTAGTAACTAAAACAGTATGGCAGTGGAACAGAAAGAGACACACAGAATCGTGGGCCCAGAAATAAACCCAGACATCTATGGACAACTAATTTTCGACAGGGGAGCCAAGAACATACAATGGAGAAAGGAGAGTCTCTTCAATAAATGGTGTTGGGAAAACTGGATAGCCACATGCAAAAGAATGAGGTAGACCATTGTCTTTCACCATGCACAAAAATTAACTCACAATGGATTAAAGACTTGAATGTAAGATGTGAAACCATGAAACTTCCAGAAGAAAACATAGGCAGTACACTCTTTGACGTTAGTCTTAGCAGCATTTTTTCAAATACCACGTCTAGCTGGGCAAGGGAAACAATAGAAAAAAATAAATAGGACTACATTAAACTTAAAAGCTTCTACACAGCAAAGGAAACCATCAACAAAGTGAAAAGACAGCCTAACAATTGGGAGAAGGTATTTGCAAACCGTTTATCAGATAAGGGGTTAACATCCAAAATATGCAAGGAACTCATACATCTCAACAACAACAAAACTAACAACCCAATTAAAAAATGGGCAAAATGATCTGAACAGACATTTCTCCAAAGAAGATATACAGATGGCCCACAGGCACATGAAAAGATGTTCAGCATCATTAACTATCAGGGAAATACTAATCAAAACTACAATGAGATATCACCTCACTCCCATCAGAATGGCCATAATTAACAAGAGGGGAAACAGTAAGTGTTGGAGGGGATGTGGAGAGAAAGGAACCCTCATACACTGCTAGCAGGCATGCAAACTTGTGTAGCCATTATGGAAAATGTATGGAGTTTCCTCAGAAGATTAAGAATAGGTCTACCGTATGATCCAGCTGTTCCACTGCTTAGTATTTATCTAAAGAACTTGAAAACACCGATGCATAAAGATGCACACCACCCCTATGTTCACTGCAGCATTATTCACAATAGTTAAGAGTTGGAAGCAACCTAGGTGCCCATCAAGGGATGAATGGATAAAGAAGATGTGGTTGGTATATGTTCACTATGGAATACTACTCAGCCATAAGAAACGATGAAATCCAGCCATTTGTGACTACATGGATGGACCTTGAGGGTAATATGCTAAGTGAAGTAAGTCAGAGGGAGAAAGTTAAATGCCATATGATCTCACTCATATGTAGGAGATAAAAACAATGACAAACACATAGTAACAGGTATTGGATTAGTGGTTACCACAGGGAAAGGGGAGAGGGAGGAGGGCGAAAGGGGTGATTAGGCACATGTGTGTGGGGAGGGATTGTAATTAGTCTTTGGGTGGTGAACATGATGTAATCTACACAGAATTTGAAATATATTATGATGTACACCTGGAATTTATATAATGTTATAAACCAATGTTACTGCAATTAAATAAAATAAATTAAAAGGGGGGGGGAGCAAAATGGCGGGGTGAGCTGACCCAGGATTCTCTCCCGTCCAAAATACAACAAAAGATTGGAAGAACTGAATTTCAGAGAATAAACATAATGCCAGCTCGTTAGAGACCTACAATACCAAGAAGGCGGAGATCATAAACCTAGCTTTACACCTTCGGAGGCGCTGGAACAGTAGGAGAGAACATCGCTCCCTCCCCTAGAGTCTGCGATCGCTGCGGCGCGGGTCGGGAAGGAGCGGGGGAGGGGCCACGCGACCGGGGGATCATCCAGGACTCCTGCCGCTGATTCAGTGGAGACCCGCTGACGGGGGGAAAGCTTCCATCTGCGGGGACCCCATAAATCAAGGGCCTTGGGAGACCAGAGAACAGAACTGATCTGAACCCAGGCCAGCGCGTGTGAGTAACAGCCCCTCCCTCCTAACAAAGCCAGTGGGCGCAGCCATCTTGCCCCAAAGGCGGAGAGCTAACACGCCGCTCTCGACCCCCATCTAGTGGCGACAGGCTGTAACTGCAACCGAATTCTACCACCATGCGAAAAAACCGCTCCTCTACCATCCAGCAATTTATAAAAGCCCCAGACCAGAAGGAAAACAATAAAAACACAGAATTAAGTCCTGAGGACTTGGAATTAGGTAAACTAAGTGATAATGACTTCAGAGCAGCTATAATCAAAAAACTCAATGAGGTAGAGAGAAAGATAGAGAAACAAGCCGAGTTCTGGAGTTACTTCACAAAAGAGATTGAAATCATAAAGAAGAATCAAACAGAATTCCTTGAGATGAAAAACACAATGGACCAGATAAAACAGAATACGGATTCCCTGAATGCCCGTGTAGACAACATAGAGGAGCAAATTAGCATAATTGAAGATGGACAGGCTGAATGGCGCCAGACAGAGGAAGAAAGAGAGCTAAGAATTAAAAAAAATGAGGAAAATCTCCGAGAGATAATGGATTCAATGAGGAGTAATAACATACGGATCATAGGAATTCCCGAGAATATGGAAAAGGAAAATGGAGCAGAAAGTGTGCTTAATGAAATTATTGAAGAGAACTTCCCAAATCTAGGGATCAACGGAGAAATGTGTGTAGAGGAGGGTTTTAGATCTCCTAGATTTGTCAATGTAAAAGACCTACTGCAAGGCACATAGTAGTAAAGTTGGCAAATAGGAATGATAAGGAGAGAATACTCAGGGAAGTAAGAAAAAAAAAGAGAATAACCTATAAAGGAGCCCCTATTAGACTGTCAGCGGATTTCTCTACAGAAACCCTACAAGCTAGGAGAGAATGGAGTGATATGTTCAAAGCTTTAAAGGATAAAAATCTTCAGCCAAGAATACTCTATCCAGCAAGAATTTCCTTCAGATATGAGGGAGAAATTAAATCTTTTCCAGACAAACAAAAGTTAAGGGAATTTGTAACTAAAAGCCCTCCATTACAAGAAATCCTCAAGAAGGTTCTCATACTTGAAAAAAGAAAAAATGGAGAAAGGGGACACAATCCACAGCCTAGGGAGACTGATGGATAGAATTAGAACAGGATAGCAAATATTCAATTATAGCATTAGGGTAAAGGTAAGGAAACTACCAAAACAAGGACGATCTTAGCACTCTAACTACAAATTAATAAGACGAGTTGGAATAAAAAATGAAAATAATTATTTAGGAGGGGAAGAGCAAAGTGTCTAAATCAGTATTGGTCAAGTAGGTAAGAGACCACCAGAGAATAGACTATATTATACACGAGATTCTAAATACAAACTTCAAGGTAGACACTAAAACAAAGTACAGAACAGAGTCACAAATCATAAATAAGGAAAAATCTAAGAAACCCAGCATAAGAAATTGCAGTATTAAATGGGTAGTCTAAAGCACACAGGAAAAGAAATGCAGGAAAACAAGATAATGAGCGACAGATTGACAGCATTAAATCCACATGCATCAATAATCGCTCTCAATGTGAACGGATTGAACTCTCCAATAAAAAGACACAGAGTGGCAAAATGGATTAAAGAACACGATCCAACAATTTGTTGCCTCCAGGAAACACGCCTCAGCCCCAAGGACAAACACAGACTCAGGGTGAAGGGGTAGAGGACAATACTTCAAGCAAATAGCAAGGAAAAAAAGGCAGGTGTTGCAATTCTCATATCAGACCAAGTGGATTTCAAAGTAAGACAGGTAAAGAGAGACACAGAGGGACAATATATAATGATCAAAGGGACACTTCCTCAAGAAGAAATAACGCTTATAAATATCTATGCACCCAACACAGGAGCACCAAGATTCATAAAGCAACTATTAACAGACCTAAAGGAAGATGTTAAAAACAACACAATAATACTAGGGGACCTCATCACCCCACTCACATCAATGGACAGACCATCCAGACAGAAAATCAACAAGGAAATAGTGGAGCTAAATGAAAAACTAAAACAATTGGACTTAATAGACATATATAGATCACTCCACCCTGAAAGAGTTGAATACACATTCTTCTCAAGTGCACATGGAACATTCTCTAGGATAGACCATATGTTGGGAAACAAGGCAAGCCTTTACAAATTTAAAAAAATTGAAATAATAACAAGCATCTTCTCAGATCATAGTGCTATAAGGCTAGAAATTAATTACAAGAAAAAAGCTGAGAAAGGCACAAAGATGTGGAGACTAAACAACACACTACTGAACAAGCAATGGATCATTTAAGAAATTAAGGAAGAAATAAAAAAATACCTGGAAACAAATGAAAATGATAGCATGCCATACCAACTCATATGGGATAGAGCAAAAGCTGTATTAAGAGGAAAATTCATCGCAATACAGGCACATCTTAACAAACAAGAAAAATCCCAAATAAGCAACCTTAAAGCACACCTAACTGAACTACAGAAAAAAGAACAAATGAAGCCCAAAGTCAGCAGAAGGAGAGAAATAATAAAAATCAGAACAGAAATAAATACTATTGAAATGAAAAAGACAGTAGAAAGGATCAATGAGACAAAGAGCTGGTTTTTTGAGCAGATAAATAAAATTGACAAACCACTAGCCAGACTTAGAAAGAAAAAAAGGGAGAAAACTCAAATAAACAAAATCAGAAATGAGCGAGGAGAAATAACAACAGACTCTGCAGAAATACAACAGATTATAAGAGAATACTACAAAAAACTATATGCCAACAGAATGGATAACCTAGAGGAAATGGATAAATTCTTGGACTCCTACAATCTCCCAAAGCTCACTCAAGAAGAGGCAGACAATTTGAACAGACCAATCACAAGGAAAGAGATTGAAACAGCAATCAAAAGCATCCCAAAGAATAAAACCCCAGGACCAGATGGCTTTCCTGGGGAATTCTACCAAACTTTCAGAGAGGATTTAATACCTATCCTTTTCAAGCTATTCCAAAAAATTAGGGAAGATGGAACACTTCCTAACACATTCTATGAGGCCAACATCACGCTGATACCAAAACCTGACGAGGACACCACAAAGAAAGAGAACTACAGGCCAATATAACTGATGAACATAGATGCAAAAATTCTAAACAAAATTTTGGCAACCAGAATTCAGCAATTCATCAAAAGATCATCCATCATGATCAGGTGGGATTTATACCAGGGACACAGGGATGGTTCAACATCCGCAAATCAATCAACGTGATAGACCACATCAACAAACTGAGGAATAAAAACCACATGATCATCTCAATAGATGCAGAGAAGGCATTTGACAAGATCCAACAGCCATTTATGATAAAAACTTTGAACAAAATGGGCATAGAAGGAAACTACCTCAACATAATAAAGGCCATATACGACAAACCCATAGCCAACATCATACTCAATGGGCAAAACCTGAACCCCGTCCCCCTGAAAACAGGAACGAGACAAGGATGCCCTCTACCACCACTCTTATTTAACATAGTACTGGAGGTCCTGGCCAGAGCAATCAGGCAAGAAAAAGGAATAAAAGGAATCCAAATAGGGAAGGAAGAAGTGAAACTCTCGCTGTTTGCAGACGACATGATCTTATATATAGAAAACCCCAAAGAATCCATTGGAAAACTGTTAGAAGTATTCAAGAACTACAGCAAAGTTGCAGGGTATAAAATCAATTTGCATAAATCAGTAGCATTTCTATACTCCAGTACTGAACCAACAGAAAAAGAACTCAAGAATACAATACCATTCACAATCGCAAGAAAAAGAATAAAATACCTTGGGGTAAATTTAACTAAGGAAGTGAAGGACCCATATAATGAAAATTACAAGGCCTTTCTGAGAGAATTGGATGACGACATAAGGAGATGGAAAGACATTCCATGTACATGGATTGGAAGAATAAACATAGTTAAAATGTCTGTTCTACCTAAAGCAATCTACAGATTCAACGCCATCCCAATCAGAATCCCAATGACATTCTTTACAGAATTAGAACAAAGAATCCTAAAATTCATATGGGGCAACAAAAGACCCTGAATTGCTAAAGCAATCCTGAGAAAAAAGAACAAACCTGGAGGCTTCACAATGCCTGACTTCAAAACATACTACAAAGCTACAGTAATCAAAACAGCATGGTATTGGTACAAAAAAAGGTGCACAGATCAATGGAACAGAATTGAAAGCCCAGAAATAAAACCACACATCTATGGACAGCTTATCTTTGACAAAGGAGCTGAGGGCATACAATGGAGAAAAGAAAGTCTTTTCAACAAATGGTGCTGGGAAAACTGGAAAGCCACATGTAAAAGAATGAAAATTGACCATTCTTTTTCACCATTCACCAAAATAAACTCAAAATGGATCAAAGACCTAAAGGTGAGACCTGAAACCATAAGGCTTCTGGAAGAAAACGTAGGCAGTACACTCTTTGACATCAGTATTAAAAGGATCTTTTTGGACACCATGCCTTCTCAGAGAAGGGAAACAATAGAAAGAATAAACAAATGGGACTTCATCAGATTAAAGAGCTCCTTCAAGGCAAATGAAAACAGGATTGAAACAAAAAAACAACCTACTAACTGGGAAAAAATATTTGCAAGTCATATATCTGACAAAGGCTTAATATCCACAATACATAAAGAACTCTCGCAACTCAACAACAAAACATCAAACAACCCAATCAAAAAATGGGCAGGAGACATACACAGACATTTCTCCAAAGAAGATATACGGATGGCCAATAGGCACATGAAAAGATGCTCATCATCGCTGATCATCAGGGAAATGCAAATCAAAACTACACTAAGATATCACCTTACACCCGTTAGAATGACAAAAATATCTAAAAATAATGGCAACAAATGTTGGAGAGGTCGTGGAGAAAAAGAAACCCTCATACACTGCTGGTGGGAATGCAAACTGGTGCAGCCACTATGGAAAACAGTATGAAGATTCCTCAAAAAATTAAAAATAGAACTACCATACGATCCAGCCATCCCACTACTGGGTATTTATCCAAAGAGCTTGAAGTCAGCAATCCCAAAAGTCCTGTGCACCCCAATGTTTATTGCAGCACTGTTTACAATAGCCAAGACGTGGAACCAACCTAAGTGTCCAGCAACAGACGAATGGATAAAGAAGATGTGGTACATATACAATGGAATACTACTCAGCTGCAGAACAGAACAAAATCATTTCATTTGCAATAACATGGATGAACCTTGAGAGAATTATGTTAAGTGAAATAAGCCAGCAAGAGAAGGATAATCTGTGTATGACTCCACTCATATGAGGAATTTAAACATGTGGACTAAGAACAGTTTAGTGGATACCAGGGGAAAGGTGGGGTGGGGGGTGGGCACAAAGGGTGAAGTGGTGCACCTACAACACGACTGACAAACATTAATGTACAACTGAAATTTCACAAGATTGTAACCTATCAATAACTCAATAAAAAAAAATAAAAAAAAGAGAGACCTGGCCATCAGCCAGAGAGAAATTGGTTCTGAGGAGGCTTTTGTTTCAAGAATGAAGAGATTGAATGAGTTTAAGGGGAGGGATGGGAACATGGTGGCGAGGTTGTTGGTGAAGGAGATTTGGTTTATAAGTAGTAATAGTCTTTGAGAGAGCAGGAAAGAAAGGAATATATTTGCAGGAACTGGCTTAGCCAGGGATAGAGATGAACTTTAACAGGTGAGGGGTCACTAGTGGTAGGAGTCTTTATGCATTTCATGGCAGTGAACTGAAATATATTTTCAAATTATCTAATTCATCTGTGTAGCAGGAGATGATCCGATCTGTAGAAAATGAAGGGAAAGGTGAGAATTTGTGAGACTGATGCATGGGGGAGGCCTGAACATTCATGAATCATGGAAGAATGATTGAATTATCATGATATAATAGGATATATTTATAAAAAGACATTGGGAGATGTGGGACACTGATTAGACCTGTCAGCATCCTAATCTTTTGCTGTGACAGATGCAGCCACGGGAAAGGGAGATAGCTGGAGTGATCTGGGATTGTACCTTCTTCAGAAGATGTGGTGAAAAGTTGGGTGGCATGAGATGTGTTTGTTTTGATACATGTCTGTTGAGATGAGTAAGTGTGGGTTAAATGGGGTCAGTGAAACTGAGGGAAAGTGGGGGCTGATGTCTGGGGAGGTTGGTCAATATATTGGAGGTTCCCCTGTGAGAGGACCTGGGCATGAGGAGTAACTTTGTGAACAGCTGAAAGAAGAAGGGTTGTGGGAAGAGAGAGATCTCTGGCCGTTGACCTGAGAGGTGACATGTCAGCTAAAACCTGGGTCTGGGTCTAGGTAAAACTCTCTACATGAGCACATGTAATTATATGAGATTTGGAGACAGGCAGAGCTGAGTTAAAATTCCAGCTCTGTCATCTTATAGCCATGTCATTTTGTCTTACCCGTGAAGCTTTCTGAGCCAGTTTATGTCATTTGCTAACCATAAACAGTAGTGTTGTTATGGAGACTAAATAAGCAAACCTATGTAATTGCAGTTGCAGGGTCTCAGTTTATTTATCAGATAATTTCTCTGGACCTCAGGCTTAAAGAGTTGTGATCATAACCTTGTTCATGACACATTATCATAATTTGTCCATGCAGTACATTTATTAACAGTGTTTTTCATATTTTACAGTTGAAAGATGCTTCCATATACATCGACTACGACTATGACATGAAGGGATGTTCCTGTGGATCAGAATTACTAGGACAGAGCTCCAGCTACCATTTCACTACAATGTCAGAAATAGTCAACTAAAGTTCCTTCGCTGTGTGACTTATGAGTCTTCCTGTGGGGAATGTGGGAAAAAAGAGTAACATTATCATGGGTGTGCTAAGGGTTTTGTGCTGTGCACGGGATTTTAGTGCTATATTTGCATGATGAGAGTTACTGAACCCTCCAACAAGAGAGGAATCTTTGAATTCTTGCACACTACCATTCAGCAGACTCCACAGTAGCCTGGTCGCATATCCAGGGATGTGGAGGATGGAGCCAGGGTTGCACTGATATTGCCTGAATCCCCATGTGGAGGAGCCAAGATGATTGAGGGCAAGTATATGCAGGGAGTGGGGAAGGAGTACAGAGGGAGGATGTGGGCTCCTAGGGGCTAGTGTAGGTACTGAAGAACCAGTGCTAATACACCTAACCAAGAAGTATCAAATCAGAAATCATATAAGGCTGCCCTTGTTTGTGGATGCAAGAATCTCCATGTAACATAAGTCAGGTTCTTCCAGGATGTGGCATCAGGGAAGGACCTGAATACTATCTCTATAGACCAGGTCTAATTAAAGCATAAAACCATAAAACACTATGGCTGTCAATTGTTATCTGTAAAATAAGGATGTTAGTATCTTCCTTGTGATCATCAGTAGAGTAGCTAAAGTCTTCTTGCTGTGACCCTAGGCAAAGAGACTGCTTCCCCTGTTTGTCTTACATCGTTCTTCATGCAAGTGTGGTTTGAGCTGGCAGATTCACTGCCATGTGAAGGGTTAGGCTTTCAGGACAGGTATATGTACAAGTGGTGGAAAAGACTGAAGTCTCATGGCTTCTTTTTCTTTTGTCAGCTTTGTCTGCTTAGTTATCAGACTTTCCTTTGGTGGGAAGTCTAAGGAAGATGGGGCAGCCGAGCTCTTGAGAATGCACCCACAGGTGAGTAGGAACTTGCTCTCGCTCCTCAATTGATGCTTCTGTTACCAGCGGATAGGTAGGTTTCTCCCATTGGCCTGGATCTTCTCGGTGCAAGCAGGAAATGTTAGTCTGTTATGTTTCGGTAGGGTTCTGGGAGGCTTATGGCAGGTCCAGGACTGATAAATAAATAACCTCCTTCCTACATTTACACTAATTTAGTCAATTCTCCATTAAAAATGTCCTTGCAGAGAAGAGATGTGAATGGTTTTTTCTTTTTCCTTATCCAGCCCATAGCCTTGGTGGAGAAATAAGTCGCTCGTTAACATTGTTAGTGACTACAGTGGCCTTAGGCAAGTGGTTAACAGGTGTGGAGATGAGTAAGAGTGAAGGTTCTATTCCAGTATTGGGGGATATTTCATCAAGTGAGTTCAATCAATCCAGTGTCACAGGGGCGGGGGTGGAGGCTGTGTAGCCTTGAGGTGGTGGGTTCAAGAGAGGATTGGACCACAGAGAGCAATGAAGAGTCATCTATTTATTTTCACCAATTTTGAATTTATTAAAATTTTATAAAAAATACTTTGACATTTTGGTAACTTAAAAAAAGGTAACTAGACCCGGCACTAGTGATCTAGTGGATAAGGTTCATTGCTCTCACTGCTGCGGCCTGGGTTCATTTCACGGTCTTAGAACCCCACCACCCATCTGCCAGTTGTCATACTGTGGCAGTGGCTCACTGAGAACTAGACTAGCAACTAGGATACACAAGCATGCACTGAAGCTTTAAAACAAAAAAGATAAATTTGTCTTATTCCCTTCCCAAAACCCAGTTTGTTTCTTTGTAATTAACTTTTGATCAAATTTGAAAGTGAAACACAATGTCTGGAGAATATTTTATTAATTTTAAAAGGCTGTGTGTTGAGAAGGAATATAGTAAATAGAATAAAATTTCAGATTATGTGGCCATTTTGGGGGGACTGGAGTGACCATGTACAGTTAAGAGGCTTCTTTTACCTGTTAGCAGATGGATAGGATTAAACTACAAGAGAAACAATGATAGCTGATGCTTGGAGGTCCCAGAGAAAACTGACAGTGGAAACCTCACTGTGGGATGGGGCAGGCTAGGGCCATCCTTCTGTGTGGAATCATCAGGGTTGTGTTGCTGGACCATCTGTCCTTCTATCTCATAGTGAACACAGGGAATGTGGAGATGAGAGAGAGAGGCTGCACCTGCCAATCCATGATCTCTCTTGAGTCTGTTCAGTTCTGCAGAATGGTCAGCACTGCTTCATCATGCTCCACCTTTGAATAATGGTGTACTTATTACTTATGTTTACTGAGTGTTTGTTATAAAGGAATTGCTTTGCAAATTAGCTTGTTGGATCTGTCAACATTTGTAGCAGGTTTTTAAACCATTTCACAAAGGAGAAATGTCACAGCCGATGGATATTGCTGGCTTTGTGATGTCTGTGATTTACTTGAAACTGATAATAGTGAGAGTCTAGTTATGTATTCTTAAGTTCAAAACTTATGCTATATTATATATACCAGACTAGATTTGAGATTTACCACTTTATTCAGGAGTGCTATATTTTCTTATTGATTTTTGTTCTAGTTTTTCTATCCACTATTGAGAATGGGATATTGAGGTTTCTAAATATTATTATAAAACTGTCTATTAATTCTATCATTTTTTTCTTCATACATTTGGACTGCTTTGTTATACACATATTTATGATTGTTGTATCTTGATGAATTTTCCTGTTTATCAATATATAATGTCCTTTGTCACTTTAATATTTGTGACTTAAAATCTCAGCCACCACAGCTTTCTTTTGGTTACCGTTTGTGTGAAATATTTTTATCCGTCTCTTAACTTTCAAACTATTTGTTACTTTGGTAGCACAGAGTCTCTTGTGGACAGCATTAAGTTGAATCATGGTTTTTTTTTAATCCATTACCCTTTGGTGGAAATGTAAATTGGTACAACCATTATGGAAAAGTGTATGGCATTCCCCAATCTTTGCTTTTTAATTGGAGACTTTAATCCATTTCTATTTTGTATTTTATTGATCTTTTTCCTGGGGTCCAATTTTTCTTTTCTTCTGATTTCCTTTTCTGTATATTTTTAGTCATTTTCTTAGTGGTTACCCTGAGAATTTCAATTAATCTCATCAATTATAACAGTCCAGTTTGAATTAACACAAACTTAGATGCAATTTTGTACAAAAACTGCCCCTCTTTGGCACTCTTACTCCTTTTATGTTGCTTTTGTCACTTATTACACTTTTTACATTGCATATTCATTAACATAGATTTATAATTGCTGTTTATGCGTTAGTGTTTTTTAAGTCATATAGGAAGATAGAAAAAAATAGTGGTTCTACACCAGAAAACCTTTAATACTGTTTTTTATATTTGTTATGTACTTACCTACAGTATTATGATGTATATTAATATATATGTATTTTTTTTTTTGAGGAAGTTCTACCCTGAGCTAACATCTGCCAATCCTCCTCTATTTGCTGAGGAAGACTAGCCCTGAGCCAACATCCGTGCCCATCTTCCTCTACTTTATATGTGGGATGCCTACCACAGCATGGCTTGCCAAGTGGTGCCATGTCCACACCCAGGATCCGAACCAGTGGACCCCAGGCCGCCAAAGTGGAACGTGCGCATTTAACCACTGTGCCACCAGGCCAGCCCCTATTAATATATATTAAAGATGTGCCTTGTAACTTAAGTAAAACCATTAAAAGAATGGTAGAAGTTTCACTCTAAGGGAAATAATGGAATAACGAAAAATAATTTAAAAGAAAGTTAAGTAGGGGGGAAAAGGAAATCTGGAATAGGCAGGACAAAGAGAATGCACATAGTGAGATGAAGACTTAAACCCAAATATGTCAGTAATTACGCTAAATATAGATGGACTGAGTGTTCCAATCAAAAAGCAAAGATCATCAAACTAAATGCAAAACAAAATGCAACTATTTGCTTAACAAGAGCCACAGCTAAAATGTAAGGATAGATAATGTTGACAGTAAAAGGATAGGAAAAGGTAAATGTGAAAACACTAAAAGAAAGCTGGTATGGTTGTATTAATTTTTCACAAGGTATACTTTAAGGCAAAACCGTTGCTAGGGATGAAGACGGGCACTTCACAATAATGAAAGATTAATTTCATAAGAGACAGTTCTAAATGTTAATGCACCTAGTAACATCGTCTGAAAGTATGTCAAAACAATATGGGCAAAAGAGGAACAGGCACTTCATAAAGGAGGGTATTCAGTTGGCTTGTGAGTGAAGGTGGGCATTCAGCACCATTAGTTATTAGGGAAATATACTGAGATACCACTACACACTCATCCGAAGGGCTAAAAATAAAAAGACTGACAATGGCAGGTGTTGATGAGGAGGTGGAGCAACTAAAACTCTCATCCAATTGCTGGAAGGAGTGAGCAAGTGGACAATATCTACTAAAGCTAAACATGCCTACCCTCGAACTGTCATTTCCACTAATTGGTATATGCCCAAGAGAAGTGACTGTATATGCCCACCAAAAGTCATGCTTACAAGGATGCTTATAGGAGGATTTTTCACAATGGCCCCAAATTGGAGCCAATTCAAATGTCCGTCTATAGTAGAATGGATATATAAATTGTGCTATACTTTTACAATGCAATGTTACGTAGCAGTCAAAAGAATGTGCTACTGCTATGTGTAACAATGTGAATGAAGCTCATAGACATAGTATTAAGCAAAAGAAGCCAGACACAGAGAAATATATACTGTATGATTGCATTATATGCATTTCAAGAACAGGTAAAACTTAATGTTTTATTCTCAGAATAGTGGTGATGAGAGAGAGGAAGCATATTGACTTGGAAGGGCATGAGGACAGCTGAGGTTCTATATCTTGATTTGATTTATGTGGGTGCATACATATAAGAATTCATTGAACTGTATATAGAAGATTTGTGTACTTTATGTGTATTATCCCTTAATAAAAAGATCCAAAAAACAAAAACTGACAGAAGCACTTACAAGGAGAAATAGACAAATTCACAATTATAATGAGATATGTTACACCCCTCTCTCAGTAACTAATAGAAAAAGTAGATTTTAGAAATCGGTAAGGATGTAGAATATTAAAATGACATGATCAAGCAAGTTTGACCTAATGGACACACATGGAACACTGCACCCAGCAACTGAAGAACATGCGTTCTCTTCAAGCTCACATTGAACGTTCATGGATTTGGCCACATGTTGGCCCAAAAGCAAGTCTCAATGAATTTCAAAGGATTAAAATAATTTAGAGTATGCTTGACTGTAAGGCAATTAAGGTAGAGGTCAATTTAAAATGATAATTAGAACATTCCATATATTTGGAAATTAAGAAATACGCTTTTAAATAGCCCACAGTTCAAAGAAGAAATCACAGAGGTGGTAATTAGAGACGTATTTTTTAAATGAGTTATAATAAAAATACATGTTGAAACTTGTGAGATAGAGTTAATGTCATGCTTGGAGGGAATTTACACCCTTAAATGTGTATATTAGAAAAGAAGAAAGGCTGAACATCAGTGAGCTGAGTTTCATCTCAAAAAGCTAGAAAGGGAATTTAATCACTTTAGTCTTTCTCACTTCTGTACCGTCTCATTGCATATGTTGTAATGTATTATAACAACCAGTTTACTTGCTCTTAGTGGAAACAGTGATCCATGAGTCCCTTGGGTTCGGAGATCATGTCTTATTCTTTACATCCTCAGTGCCTAGTGAAGTTCCTTGTGCATGGTTGATACTTGTTTGAACTGAATTGAGCTCATCATCAGTGTGTTAGGGTTGTTAGAAACCCAGGGCCTCAGCCTCAAGTGCTTACACAGCCAGGCAGGTGATATGATGTGTGAGGCCAACAGGGTGGAGGCAGGTGATGTGATGTGTGAGGCCAACAGGAGAGAGGCAGGCAATGTGATGCTGAGGCTGGCAGGACGGAGGCAGGCGATGTGATGGGTGAGGCAAACAGGATGAGGCGCACAGCAAACTGGAAGACATGTGCCCACCTGAAAGGAGGATGGCTGCTGCTTGATCCTGGATGCTTGTTGCTGTGGGTGAGTGCTGGCTAGACCGCTCCCATTTGTTTATAAGAAGCAGAAATTCAGATTTGAATGTGAAATATCAATTTTCAAAGTGTTGGAAACTAGTTAAAAACAAAACAAAGCGAGTGCCAAACCAACTGCGTGGCCCTATGGCTGCCAGTTTGCACCGTAGGTTTTATTTCACACCTTAAATATCCAGCCAGCAGAATCTTGAGCAGCCCCTTCCATCAAGCGTATTTCTGCCTAAAGGAAAGGGGCATGCTCCCTAGTGGGGTTCTGGGCCGCATCAGTAAGAGCTTTGCAGGGTTATGGAAAGCCTTCTTCATAGTCAGCTGTTTACCTCAGCTGAGTCAGACGTGGCTTCCCAAAGAGTTTTTCCTCCTTTTGTTGTAATATTCTTAATGATGCCTTCTGACTTTTTCACTCTGTTTTCCATACATTTGTCACCGCTTCTCCTTTTGGATCTTCATGCCAGGAAATCTGATGCTTATGTGGAAGATTGATTTTTAACGCCCCTTGCATTGTTTTATGGCTGCAACATTTGCATGCAATTATGACATTTTAAAAATAGAAGACCACAGGATTTGCAAAAAAGAATCTTCTCAGCGGGTGAGTAAATGGAAAGGCTCGCCTTTAATTTTGTTTGCATCTCAGTTCCTTCACTGTAACCCTTGTGAAGATTTCTGTCCCTTGTAATGACGTGTCTGGTTTTGTTCTGGGAGGGGCCCAAGCCTGGCTGGCTGCACCGCGGTCAGGAAGAGCGGGCTGGAAAGCGCGTGCGTCCCACTGGCCAGCAGAGGGCGCTGTTCCAAAGTTGTTCGAGGAGAAAACGCCTACAGTCCTCCCTCTTCTCTTCTGTCTGAAGAGGATTTATTCATGCGCTGGCAGGAGAGGTCTGATTCCTACCTGTCTGTAT
Source organism: Equus caballus (assembly GCF_041296265.1). Taxonomy (NCBI): domain Eukaryota; kingdom Metazoa; phylum Chordata; class Mammalia; order Perissodactyla; family Equidae; genus Equus; species Equus caballus. Next base: position 38,833,067 of record NC_091691.1, read on the forward strand.
TTTCCAAATGTTCTTTGAAAATCGGTTATTTGTATAGATGGCGTTTAAAGTCCCGACGGCTTGAGCGGGCTTGTGTAGGCAGCCGCCTGTGGGGAAGAGCAGCTGCGTCTGTAGAGCACCCGCCAGGTGCCGGACCCGGGCCCGCCCTCCGCACGTCACCCTCACCGGCCCTCTGTCCCCCAGGGCTGTCGTGAGTTTACCTGTTTTCTGGACCGGGAGCCTGAGGCGAGGAGGAGAGAGATGATTTGCCTAAGGACACCCCGCTGGTGGAGATGGGATTCAGATGCGGGGAGACTGTCCTCGTGCCAGGCTCTTAGGTTTCTTGGAGCTGACTGATTCCCCAGGAAGGGATATTTTAGCAGCTTGAAGCAACAGTCACCAAGAACATACGGAAAGGAGTGTATATTTTTGAAGTAAAACGTTAGAAATAGCTTACTGTTTTTTCTTTGCAAATTTCAGCCTGTAATTTACTTGAAGAACCTAGACTTGACTTTCTTTGAAAAATGGGAACTGCGATGTTCTGTCAGGCTTTGCTCCTTCTCGATATGAAAACTAATATTAGTAATACATGGTCTCCAAAATGTCTCGAGCTTGAGACTAATTAGTAAGTAAAGTTCGCTAAAACGATTTCTTATTTCGGTTTCCACGTCCAACTGAGAACTTCCTAACTTGGAAAAGAGGGTGTTTGCAAATGAAAAGGTAAGTATGTTTTAGTGGACTTTTATTTATTAGTGGACTTTTATTTATTTGTGTTTTAAAAGACGGATAAGTCACCAGGCTTTTCCGTAAAGCTGGAGCGGGAGGAGAGAGAGGACAGTGGCGTTCATCTGCTGACGGTGAGTGGTGGCTTGGAGCCCTGCTCTCACTGAGGAGGGCAGTGAGAACAGGAGGAGAAGGCTTCGTGTCTTCTGGGATGCTGCAAAAGGATCTGTGGTTCTGGAATCTTACAAACTGACCCAGTGTACTGCTGTCCATCATTCTTCCTTCAAGTTTTTTAATGTTTTGTGGTTGCTGTTAACTGTAAATGCTATTATTAGTATTAGAAAATCATATTACCCTTTTAGATCTTAATTAACTAATAAAATGTAGCTGGCTCACTTTTGTCAGCAAATACTTAAGTTTTCCCAGGGATGGCAGGTAGCTCAGGGTAGTCAAAGCACAGCTCTCATGGGGGCCGACAGTGACCATACGCAGACCTCGGTGCTGGTGAGCCCTGGAGGGCAAGTGGGTGGTGGCGTGGGGTTCTGTTTGAGGTGGGGTGGTCAGGGAAGGCCTTCCTGATGAAGCGAGGGTTGGCCAGAGGCCTGACTAAGGTGAGGAGAGAGTGTGTGGATACCTGGGGAAGAGTTCCAGGAGGCGGGAGCACCCCTAGGCGGAGCATGGCTGATTAGTCCAGGAGTAGCATGGAGGCCGGGTGCTGGGCACAGCAGACGAGGGGAGAGGGGGGTGGGGGAGGGCAGAGACTCAGGAGGGACCAGGTCACGTCAGGCCTGGCAGGCGATGGTAGGTTCCTCCGAGTCAGGGCTGCCCCTGGAAGGTTCTGAGCAGAGGAGTATGGGCCCACTTAGGTTTAAAGAATGAAATCGGACTGTTCTGTGCAAAGTAGACTGGGGAGGGGGCGGCGGGCCCAAATGAGGGCAGGGAAGCTAGCCAGGAGGCTGCTGCTGTCAACCAGGTGAAAGGAGGCGCTGACGGGAGCTGAGTGGCGGAGTGGCGGGAAGCAGACAGGTCTGAGCTCTCAGGAAGGAGGGCTTGCTGAGCATTGCTGGTGGATGGTCGTGGGTGTGGAAGGAAGCAAGTCGTTAGTGTTGATGCCAAGGTCTTTGGTTCACAGTTGGTAGATGAAATTGCCACCTACTGAGATAGGAGAGGAGTGGGTTTATGGGGAGGGAGACGAGTTAGTTAAGTTTGGCATATAACTGAAAAACTCAAAATAATGGCTTAAGTAACAGAGAAATTTATGTGTTTTCACATAAAAGAAGATCCAGAAATAGGCTGTTTCAGGGGACTCTCTGAGGTTATCAGGGATTCAGGCTCATTCTAACCCCAAGATGGTGTTCTCATCCTTTTGGTCCATCCTCTGACTCTCATTTTTGTGGCTTGAGTGGCCGTGGGTGAATCTTGGATGGTCTGTACCCAGACACGCGGGTGCGCTGTCCAGGCCTCTGCCTGCACCCAGGTCCAAGACTGCCCACAGGGCATGCAGCCCATGACCCACCCTAGCAGCCTCCGAAGCTTCTCCACAGACCCGCCCAGGGTCTCCTCATTGCCTCCTGCTCCCTGTCTCACTGGGGGAATGCCAGACAGGTGCTCTCTCCTCTCCAGGCCTCGGTCTCCCCATTTGTCCAAAGAGGGCTGGTCTCCGTAGAGGACGGTGTTGGCGGGAGGGTACAGGGGCTTGTCACAATGCGCTGTGACGGCGGGTGGCCTGCATGCTCAACCAGCCAGAGAGGGAAGTGTGAGTTGCTCCTCCAGCAGGGGCTTCTATGCGGATCGGCTGGGTTTGTCCGGGAAGGGTCAGCGTGGGGCACTGACCCACTTTAGAGACTTTAATAAACCAAGGGGCAGTGACCTGCCCAAACCTCTGCCCACTCTGGGACAGGAAGGGGGTGCTGCCCTCACTGCCACGTGCCTGTGCTGTCCCTCCCCAGATTCCCAGCACCCTGCACTGCAAGGTGGCCCAGGCCACAGGGGCGAGAGGCTAAGGGAGGCCCCGGCGCTCTGGGTCTCTGCTGCCCACCGTCCTCAGCGCCACACAGCCTTCAGGGTCCCTTGAGTGGTAGCGGTGGGGATGGGGGCTGGTGACCTACTGCCTGGCTGCCTGCCGCCTCCCTGTGTCCAGGACCCCGTCTGGCCCGGAGCTCCCGAGACTGCTGTCCCTCCACAGCTGCTGCCATCGGGAAGGGTAAGTCTGTCCCTGTCAGCGTGCCTAGCACATGGCACGAGTGTGGAGAGAGCTGGGCTGCCTGGCATGTGGCACAGGTGTGGAGAGAGGTGGCTGACTGGCACATAGCACGGGTGTGGAGCGACTCAGGCTGCCTGGCACACAGCACGAGTGTGGAGAGAGCCAGGCTGCCTGGCATGCTGCATGGGTGTGGAGCGACTCTAGCTGCCTGGCACTCGGCACGGGTGTGGAGAGAGCTGGCTGCCTGGCACCTATCATGGGTGTGGAGCGACTCGGGCTGCCTGGCACGCAGCACGGGTGTGGAGAGAGCCGGGCTGCCTGGCACATGGCACGGGTGTGGAGAGAGCCCAGCTGTCTGGTGTCGCTGCGACATGGCTTTGTAGGCATCCTCCAGAGAACTGGGTGGAAGCTTCTCGGAGTTCATGGGTTCCTTTCTAGTTGTTTGGGACTCGCTTGTCATTCTACCTGTTGAAGAATCATCTATTTGAAATTCAGTAGGCCTATTTTGGGAAAATGTTTGTGTACAAAGTTCAGATTACATAATTATGCTTCTGTATGTTTCTGATAAAAATTGTGTGAAGTTTGTCACAATTTTAGTATAAATTAGGGTATTTCCATCTCTGAGCCGGCTAAGGCATGATTTGAAGATTCTTATCTCCCTCAGTAACAAAACTGGAGGCCTTCAGCAGGACCCCTCCCCTCTTGAGACCCTATCTGTCAAGTAAGGAACTAATTACGCCAGATGATTTCTGGATTCCTGATGGAAAGTTTTATAAATCTCTAATCCTGCCTGAATCCAGCCCTGACTTAAAAGATGGCTTTTCTGCACTGGACACTGCAGAAGCATCATCGTTGGTCGAGAGTTCCTTTGCGATACCCTTCCTGTGCCTGGGAGGCTGGTGGGGCTGAGGAGCAGACCCCAGTATGGTTAGTGGGTCAAGGTCAGCAGTCATGTCGGATTCTCATGAACATGTTCTCATCACAGTCCGTTATTATGGAGTCGTTATTTATAAGGTTCATGCCAAGAGATGATTAACCAGAAATTGGGCAAATTAAGGTGTTGTGTCCCCTGCCCGCGTTTTTTTCCCTGGGAGAAGCCATGGCTTTAGGATTTGATAATATCAGCGTCGAGACCTCCTGGTTCTCTTTCCAGGTGATTCTCAAGAGAGACAAAAACAGGAGGGAGTGAGCAGGCAGGACAGGAAGCTGTGTGAGCGGAGGTTCCAGAAGCCTTCCCGTCCAGAATGAGCAGGGGTCTCGAGTGTTAGACTCTGTGGTTGTTGTCTAGTTACAGTCTATTCGAGTGAGGCACAGGTATGCCGCGCTGCAGGGAAGGGTCAAGGAGAACACATGCATGTGAATTGGCCGTAAAACAAACTAAAGCAGGAGGAGGATAGAGTCATACGCTGCATTCAGTCATGTGGGTTCCGAATGAAAAGACAGAAGCCTGGACTGGCAGACAAAACGGATGAATCGGGGTGAAAAAGGGAAGGAAAAGCCTGCAGTGTGTTCCAGAAAAGCCTGCAGTTGAAGAGCCCTGAGCTGGGCCCGCCTCAGTCCAGCCCCATGAGGTGGCGTCCAGGCCGAATTCTGCTCTTTCGCTGGCTTCTGAAGTCCACCTCCATTTCTAGTTTAATGTTTCCTTCATGACACTCGCTTGTTTTTAATAAGCTTTTTCGAGTAATTACCTCTGTTAATCCTTTTCAGAGTGTTAAGAAATGATTCTTACTTAACTAATCCACAGTCATCAGGGACAGCGGCAACAGCAGCGTATCAGTGTGTCCTAAACCCAGAGATCAAGAGGGAATCAGTGAAGCACCTTCCAGGAAAGCCTGCCAGTTAATGAATGAGGCACGTGGAGAGGTTACGCAGGAGGCCCTTTCCAGGAAAGCCAGCCAGTTAATGAATGAGGCACGTGGAGAGGTTACGCAGGAGGCCCTTTCCAGGAAAGCCGGCCAGTTAATACAAGGGGCGCATGGAGAAATTACGGAAACAACATCCAGAGTGATCCTCTGACCACCCCATGTGATTCATTTAGTCATTCATTAGTTCATTTGACTGTTTTTGAGCATCTGCTCAGTGGTACATCCAGTGCTGAGTCCTGGGTACCAACTCTGACCTCTCTCCAGCAGCCTTGTGTGTGGCAGGTGAGGCCGACCCATAAATCATTGAGGAAAAGTAGTAGTAGAAGGGCGTTTTCACCTTTTAACCAATTATGCTAGTGTCAATTTCATTAGAAAAATTGGAAAAACTTGATTTAAAGTTGATTTAAAAAATCAACTAGTTGACTGGCTTGACCTGTGAAGTCAATCACAGTCATTCAGGAAGCAGACAGCTACAGCTAGAGCTGTACCTGAATGTGTAGCAATTCTTCCTGTGTCAGATTTGCAACCATTAGCAGTTAAACTTATCAAATCAGAGTTATTTAGTCAGTTATTAACAGGTACTTGCTAAACATGTGCTGAATAAATGAATCAATGATTATTTCATTCGATCATTCATTAATTATTAATGAAATAATCTATTTCATTCCTTCTCAGATTTTAATCTACGTATAAATCATGTGCTGATCTTGTCAAAATCCAGTCGGCCTGGAATGGGGCCTGAGATTCTGCATTTCTAACAAGCTCCTAGGAGAGGCCGATGTTACTTGTCCATGAAACTCACCTTTAGGAACAAAAACGTCCTCAGTAGACAACAGTCATATAGGAAGCTACTGAAAGTCATGGATCCTGCAGTATGTCACAGTTCTGTCATTATCAGTGTGATCTTGGGAAAGTTACTGAACTGTCTTTGACTCTTGCTCTCCTCATCTTTTAAGTAGAGAAGATGATACCTACCCCACTCATTGGTATGTGAATCAAATGATATAATGAGTATGGAAGTTTTCTATAACTTGAAAGTGTTCTGCACATATAATCCCTTCTTATCTTTAATTAGCATTATTATTATCAGTCTTTAAGTAGAGGCAATTGATTAGGAGGATCTTTCTGTGAAGGCATAGCAACTTGATTGGCAAACTAATGCAAATGAGTGTTCCGAGATCTGAAGCCATAATGAAGTGCTTGCTAGGACATACGGGCATACACATGTAGCATGTTTCTTAACCACTGAAACAGTTAAACATGGGACCTGATTTTGCATGGTTTATACAGGATACTCTTTCATTGTAGTATATTATTGTTTACAAAGTCATTGTGAAAAATGAGATGTCCTTGTATAACGAAGGCCCACAGGCAGTATTGTATGGATGGATAGCACAGAGAGAGGTTGGAAATTGATGATTTATAGATCAGGAAGTAACAGCCATCAACTCTCCTGACTTCCCAAGCCACGTTGTGCAGTTTCCCATCCCCTTTTGGTTGTCAGCTGTGTTTGTGTCATTGGTGATACCTTTGCAGGCTGAGCAGGACATGTACACGCTTGGAGGTGCCGTCTGGAGATTCTCCCAGCGTGACTGGGAGGCCAGGGGCTGAGTGTTGCTGCTCATCCGTCCGAAGCATTGTGTGTTCTGACCTCAAACACAGTCCATGGCATTCACTGTCACAGGACAAAGGGTCTGACTCTGTTCCCACACCAGTGCCCACTAAACACTAGATGGTGTTGCATTCATTCAAGAAACATTTGTACATTAATTTTTGCATTTACAGCAGGCCAAGTATTTAGACTATGGGATTTGGAAAGCTTGGAAAATGATTTCAAAGAAGAGCTTCAGATATTTAAAGATTCAAGAAATAAGATAGGTGAGAATAGTGGAAGAGAAAGGAAAGCCAGGGGCACTCAGCACACCTTCCTGGGAACATTTGGAAGCAGCCCCTACACCCTGCATTAGATCTAATGGTTCTTTTCTTTACACCTTCTAAGAATTTGCTTGTATTCATCTTCTAACTTGTATTTAATTCCATCATATGTGTGGTTATTTATCACTTACTTCATCTAGCATGTTGTTTAGATACATGCTTGCTCACCCTGGCATCTCTCTGAGTGCCAGAAAGAGTGATTGCTTTCAGTAAATGCTTGTTGAATAAATGAATGCTGAGTAAATGAACCACTATGGCATACATGTAATTAATAGAGATTTAGGAAGTGTCTCACCATTAATGCAAACATAGCTGACAACCAAAAGGTGATGTGGGGACATAGAAATTGTGTCGGAGGAGACTAGAACTAAGCATGTCTGCACACAGTCTCAGATTATTATCAGGGTGTCATTGGCATGTGGAATAACAAAGAGATTCAGAATTGTTTACTGAGGAAAGTATAAAATTTACTTGCAAGAAAACTATTCAGGCAAGTTGCGATGCTCCATTAAGTCAAGAAGACATAGTTATCTCTGTATTTACCACAATAAAACATCTGTGCCGTCCCTGTGCCTCGTACCTGTGAGCACATTGCTGCTCTTTCTCTTAAACGGCAACACACTGTGTTCTCCTCAGGTTCTCCAGGGGAATCCAGTCTTGATATGAGAGCCGTTAGTTGATATCGACACCCTCTCTGGGACAGCTGCTGTGCGGGAGGCCTGGGTCAGCTGTTCCCGAGTGCACCCTCCCTCCACACTGAGACTGGTCTGTCTGGTCCCCAGTGATTCCATGACTGCTGCTTCAGGAGGACATCTCTCAAACTTTACTGAACTTGACTTATCTGCAGCAATTAACCTGGTCGACCACTCTCTCCTTGAAAGGCTCTCCGCTGGCTTCCTGTGACAGCGCACTCTCCTGGTCCTCTTCCTCCTCTCAGTCCCCCTTCTCAGTGTCCTTTTCCTTTGCTGCGCCTTAACACTTGGTGCCTCTCGCCTTAACACTTGGTGCCTCTCGGGGGTTTGCATCCCCTCTTGGCTCCTTCTCAGGCTACACTCCTTTCAGTGCCCTCCTCTTCTCTCGTCGTTTTGAGTATCATTTATGCCCCTTCATGTATAATGTGAAGCTTCATAGGTAATGCTCTCCAGATTTAGTTGATACTGCGTTTTCAGTTTCTAAACTGTAGCTAGTACATGCATGAGGAAAACTGAGTGTCAAAACATGAAAAATAAAAAGTATAGGCATGCAGGACTTTGTGTTTGGAAATCAGGCATCCATCTAGGAGCCGAGGTTAGAACCCACAGACTTGGCTGATGATCCGCCCACCCGCTCCCGTGACCTCTTCTCTCCTGACCCTCCCTGAGCTGCTCTCTGGGCTTTGCCTAGACTCTGCCATTGGGAAAGCTGACAAGCACTTCTTTCTGGCCAAGAGAAGCTGTCAGCAAGTTTTACAGAAATTTTTCAGCATTCAGGAAGAGTTTATGCTTTACCAAATGACTTCACCTTGGGGCCTTGTCAAATAACTAGTCACAATTAGACTGACTCACATTTGGAAAACACGTCTGTCCTTCTGCCTCACTTTATGTAACTGGTGTGTCCCTGAAATTTGTGCAGATCAGGTAGTTGCAAGCTGAAAGATAGTTCAAATCTGTTAATCAGTTCGCTAAGGAAAACAGAAATACTTTTGTCAAGTAATAGTAAGCATCTAATATATCTGTTGTGCAGACTTGGACTTTGTGTACTCAGTGTCCTTAGTTTTGGAGGCACACTCGTGCACACTAGTGTGCAGGAGAGAGGGAGGAGGAGAGAGCAACGCTTGTTCAGGACCTGCAGCTGTCAGGCGTCGTGCCAGGGACTGTGGCCTGCTGTCTTCAGAGAGCTCAGGTGCGGCTTGGTTTGGTTTTGTGTGCGACAGGATCTAGGCCAGAAAAGCAGTATTTGTTCCACAGTCAGAAACACTTGCTCCTCCCCCACATTGAAATGCCTTTGAGTTTGCCTTTCCACACCGCCGTTACCCCAGACACTCACATCTGGGGGACTCCTGGGTGTTTCTTTCCACTCAGTCTCTTCCCACCCTCTCCTTTTCCTGAGTCAGCTCCGAGGGACGGATCTCGTGGCCACGCTTTCTACTATTAGGTGAGTTATTGACACGACAATAACTATTAAATATGTGTAATATGTAAAGTAGCCTAACTGTATACATGTGCATGTGTATAGTATACACACCCACACACAGACGGAGAGAGAGCGAGTTAGTTTTGTTTCCTGCCTGGGCTGATGTAACTTAGTTTAAGTGATAAGCACCACTTGGGGCCCCTGGGAACTGATTCCTTCCATGTCTGCAGCTACATGCAGGGCTTTCTGTTCCCATCTGGTTGTCCCTCTTTTTTCTTTTTATTGTGTTTATGATAGTTTACCATCTTGTGAAATTTCAGTTGTACATTATTGTCTGTCAGTCATGTTGTAGGTGTACCCCTTCACCCTTTGTGACCACCCTCACCCCCTTTCCCCTGGTAACCACTAATCTGTTCTCTTTGTCCACATGTTTAAATTCCTCATATGAGTGGAGTCATACAGAGATTGTCATTCTCTATCTGGCTTATTTCACTTAACATAATTCCCTCAAGATCCATCCGTGTTGTTGCAAATGGGATGATTTTATTCTTTTTTAGGGCTGCATAATATTTCATTGTATATATATATATATATATGTGTGTATATATATATATATACCATATCTTCTTTATCCAATCATCACTTGATGGGCACTTAGGTTGCTTCCACATCTCAGCTATTGTAAATAATGCTGCAATGAACATAGGGGTGCATGGGTCTTTTGGAATTGCTGACTTCAAGTTCTTTGGATAGATACACAGTAGTGGGATAGCTGGGTCATATGGTATTTCTATTTTTAATTTTTTGAGAAATCTCCATACTGTTTTCCATATGGCTGCACCAGTTTGCATACCCACCAACAGCATATGAGGGTTTCTTTTTCTCTACAGCCTCTCCAACATTTGTGACTTTTTGTTTTGGATGTTTTTGCCATTCTAACAGGTGTAAGGTGATATCTTAGTGTAGTTTTGATTTGCATTTCCCTGATGATTAGTGATGATGAGCATCTTTTCATGTGTCTATTGGCCATCCATATATCTTCTTTGGAGAAATGTCTGTTCATGTCCCCTGCCCATTTTTTGATCGGGTTGTTTGATTTTTTGTTGTTGAGCTGTGTGAGTTCTTTATATATTATGGAGATTAACCCTTTGTCGGATAAGTAACTTGTAAATATTTTTTCCCAATTAGTGGGCTGTTTTTTTGTTTCAATTCTGTTTTCCCCTGCCTTGAAGAAGCTCTTTATTCCGATGAAGTCCCATTTGTTTATTCTTTCTATTGTCTCCCTCGTCTGAGGAGTTATGGTGTCCGAAAAGATTCTTTTGAAACTGATGTCAAAGAGTGTACTCCCTATATTCTCTTCTAGAAGACTTATCGTTTCAGGCCTAATCTTTATTAAAGGTCTTTGATCCATTTTGAGTTTATTTTTGTGAATGGTGAGAAAGAATGGTCAATTTTCATTCTTTTACATGTGGCTGTCCAGTTTTCCCAGCACCATTTGTTGAAGAGACTTTCTTTTCTCCATTGTATGCCCTCAGCTCCTTTGTCGAAGATTAGCTGTCCATAGATGTGTGGTTTTATTTCTGGGCTTTCAATTCTGTTCCATTGATCTGTGCACCTGTTTTTGTACCAATACCATGCTGTTTTGATTACTGTAGCTTTGTAGTATGTTTTGAAGTCTGGGATTGTGATGCCTCCAGGTTTGTTCTTTTTTCTCAGGATTTCTTTAGCAATTTGGGGTCTTTTGTTTCCCCATATGAATTTTAGGATTCTTTGTTCTATTTCTGTAAAAAATGTCATTGGGATTCTGATTGGGATTGCGTTCAATCTGTAGATTGCTTTAGGTAGTATGGACATTTTAACTAGTTTTATTCTTCCAGTCCGTGTACACGGAATGTCTTTCCATCTCTTTATGTCCTCATCCATTTCTTTCAGGAAAGCCTTGTAGTTTTCATTGTATAGGTCCTTCACTTCCTTAGTTAAATTCACCGGAGGTATTTTATTCTTTTTGTTGCAATTGTGAATGGTATTGTGTTCTTGAGTTGTTTTTCTGTTTGTTCATTATTAGAGTATACAAATGCTACTGATTTATGTGAGTTGATTTTATATCCTGCAGCTTTGCTGTGGTTGTTGATTATTTCTAAAAGTTTTCCAATGGATTCTTTGAGGTTTTCTCTATACAAGATCATGTCGTCTGCAAACAGCGAGAGTTTCACTTCTTCCCTCCCTATTTGGATTCCTTTTATTCCTTTCTCTTGCCTAATTGCTCTGGCCAAAACCTCCAGTACTCTGTTGAATAAGAGTGGTGATAGAGGGTATCCTTGTCTCATTCCTGTTTTCAGGGGGATGGCGCTCAGTTTTTGCCCGTTGATATGATGTTGGCTATGGGTTTGTCATGTATGGCCTTTATTATGTTGAAGTAATTTCTTTCTATCCCCATTTTGTTCAGAGTTTTTATCCTAAGTGGCTGTTGGTTCTTGTCAAATGATTTCTCTGCATCTGTTGAGATGATCATGTGATTTTTATTCCTCATTTTGTTAACATGGTGTATCACACTGATTGATTTGTGGATGTTGAACCATCTCTACACCCCTGGGATAAATCCCACTTGATCACGGTGTATGATCCTTTTAACGTATTGTTATATTCAATTTGATAATATTTTGCTGAGCATGTTTGTATCTATATTCATCAGCGATATTGGACTGTAATTTTCTTTTTTTGTATTGTCCGTGTCTGATTTTGGTATCATTTCCTGACTTCAAAATATATTACAAAGCTATAGTAAGCAAAACAGCATGGTATTGGCACAAAAACAGACACATAGACCAATGGAAAATAATTGAGAGCCCAGAAATAAAATCACACACTTTGTACAGCTAATTTTCAACAAAGGAGCTAATAACATACAATGGATAAAGGAACGTCTTTTCAATAAATGGTGTTAAGAAAACTGGAGAGCCACATGGAAAAGAATGAAAGTAGACCATTATCTTACACCATACACAAAAATCGTCTCAAAGTAGATTAAAGACTTGAATGTAAGACCTGAAACCATAAAACTCCTAGAAGAAAATATAAGCAGTACACTCTTTGACATCGGTCTTAGCAGTATCTTTTTGAATATCGTGTCTCCTCAGGTGAGAAAAATAAACAAATGGGACTACATCAAACTAAAAAGCTTCTGCACAGGAAAGGAAACCATCAACAAAATGAAAAGACAACACACCAACTGGGAGAAAATATTTGCAAATCATATATCTTCTAAGCAGTTAATTTCCAAAATATATAAAGAACTTATACAACTCAACAATGACAAAAACCTAACAACCCAATAAAAAAATGGGCAGAGGATATGAAGAGACATTTTTCCAAAGAAGATGTACAGATGGCGAACAGGAACATGAAAAGATGTTCAACATTACTAATTAGGGAAATGCACTTCAAAACTACAGTGAGATACCTTATTACTGCATACCCATCAGAATGGCTATTATTAAAAAGACAAGAAATATCAACTGTTGGCAGCCACTATGGAAAACAGTATGGAGATTTCTCAAAAAATTAAAAATGGAACTTCCGTATGACCCAGCTATCCTATCCCACTAGTGGGTATTTATCCAAATAACTTGAACTCAACAATCCAAAGAGACTTAGGCACTCTTATGTTCATTGCAGCGTTATTTACAATAGCTAAGATGTGGAAACGACCCAAGTAATGTCCACAGATGATTGGATAAAGAAGATATGGTGTATATACACAATGGAATACTACTCAGCCATAAAAAAGACAAAATTGTCCCATTCACAGAAACATGGATAGACCTTGAGGTTATTATGTTAAGTGAAATAAGCCAGACAGAGAAAGACAAATACTGTATGATTTCACTCATATGTGGAAGATGAAAAAACACATGGATGAAGAGAACAGATTAGTGGTTACCAGAGGAGAAGGGGATTGTGGGTGGGCACAAGGGGTGAAGGGGTACATTTATATGATGAGTGACAAATAATCACATACAACCAAAATTTCACAATGTTATAAACTATTATGATCTCAATTAAAAAAAGGACAGTCTAAAAAATGGATTTTGTTAAATGTAATACCATATAAAATTGAATAAAATCTTAAAAACAAGAAAAAAAATAAATATCAAGTGTTGGAGAGGATGTGGAGGAAAAGGAACCCTCATACACTGCTGGTGGGAATGCCATCTGGTGCAGCCACTATGGAAAACAGTATAGAGATTTCTCAGAAAATTGACAATAGAAATACCATATGATTTGACTGTTCCACTTCTGGGTAATTTATCCAAAGAACACGAAAACAGTAATTCAAAAAGATATGTGCACCCTTTTGTTCATTGCAGCATTATTTATAATAGCCAAGACTTGGAAGCCACCTAAGTGCCAATGGATGAATGGATAAAGAAGATAAATACAATAATACAGTGGAATACAACTCAGCCATGAAAAAAGACAAAACTACGCCATTTGCGACAACATGGATGGACCTGGAGGGTATTATGTTAAGTGAAATAAGTCAGACAGAGAAACACAGATACTGTATATTTCACTCACCTGGAAGATAAAAAAACAAACACAGATACAGAGAACAGATTGGTGGTTACCAGAGGGCAGAGGGTTGGGGGGAGGGCAAAACAAGTAAAGGGGCACACGTGTACAGTGACAGGTGGAAACTAGGCTTTTGGTGGTGAACACGGTGCAGTCGATACAAAAGCCAAAATATAATGATGTACACCTGAAATTTACACAATGTTATAAACCAATGTGACTTGATTCAAATAAAAAAAAAAAATTAAAAAAAAGAAACCTCAGTTTACAGAGGAGAAGAAGATAACTTTATAGAAGTGAACATACTCTATAGAAGGTATGCACTCATCTGAGTTTTTAACGCATACACACACACAAAAATTTACATGCTGTGAAAAATTACATTTATATATACAAAGTCTGTTTTCCCATGCCCTTGCCAAGGCTACATATTATATATGTGTTTCTGTATAGTTAATCTAATTATAATGTACATATATATTTTGAATATGTAATATATGTATGCGTGCTTGTGTATGTGTGGAGAGAAAGAAAGAGAAGCTATATATTTATGTAATAAATATTTTTTCAGATTTGGTAGTGAAAAATGTATTGCCCAGATATTTTCTCCATGAGATGCTACGTGGTGGCTCAATGTAAAGACAGGACATTACATTTTAGAGTTGTATACAAAATGGGGTGGTCATACTCTAGAGTAGAAATGACATAATACATATGGCAACAGGAATAAAAATTGGAAATAATATGTATATTTATATTTTACCTCAACAAGTATACTAAATATCTCAATTTGCCCTCATATTTTCTGCCACAGGAGACAGACCTGTACATACTCATCAACAGGTGCCCTTGTTCTCTGGCTTTCTCTTGGGTTGGCTAATGGGGAACATGAGGAGACAGAAGGGAGAAATGAGCACCGTTAGGATATGTGTTCCCTCACTCTGATACTGGCCTAGGCCAGCTGTATCCCTCAACTGAAGTTTACATCATCTCTCCAGGTGGTCTTCTCTGTATGAATTTCACATTTCAGGTTCCAGCAACTGCTTAATTTACTTGGCTGTAATAGTTATAGGCCTATTTCACATTGGGCGAATCACAATAATTTCTAATTTTCAAGCACTTGGTCCATTTTATCTAATTTGTCGAATTTATGTGTTGTTTATAGTTTCCATGGCCTAAATGTTTGTGTCCCCTCAAAATGCAAATGTTGAAATCCTAACCTCCAAGGTGATAGGGCCTTTGGTAGGTGATTAGGTCATGGGGACAGAGCCCTAATTAGTGATCTTATAAATGAGACGGCATAGAGACCTTTGCTCCTTCCGCTATGTGAGACTACAGTGAAAAGACGCTGTCTGTGAACCAGAAAGTGGGTCCTCACCAGACACTGAATTTTCTAGTGCCTTGATCTTAAACTGCCAAGACTCCAGAACTGTGAGAAATAACTGTCTGTTGTTTATAAGCCACTCAGTCTGTGGTATTTTTATGGCGGCCTGATCACACTAAAACAACAGCATTCCTAACTATCCTTTTGATTTCTGCAGTGTCTATTAGTGAAATTTCCTGTTTCATTCCTGATATTGGAAATTTATATTTCTCTCTTGTCAGTCCTGCTGTGAGATTGAGAGGTGAGTCAATGTCATTGATCTTTTAAAAGAACAACCTCTTTGTTTCAAAGATTTTCCGTACTGTTTCTCAGTTTTCAATTTTACTGATTTCTACTCTTACTTTATTATTTCCTTTTTTCTTCTTGCCTTGGGTTTATTTTGCTCTTCTTTTTCTTAAGGTAGGGACTTAGGTTATTGACTTGAGAATTTTCCTCTTTTCTAATGGGAACATAGGGTACTATAAATTTTCCTCTTAGCACTCTAACTTTGTCCCACAAATTTTGATGTTGAATTTTCATTTACATTCAGTGCCATGTATTTTCTGATTCCCTTTGAGACTTCCTTTTTGACTTATCAGTTATTAGGAAGTGTGTTTTTCAGTTTCTAAATGTTTGGAAATTTTCCTGTTATTTTTCTTACAGATTTCTAGTATGATTCCACTGTGTTTGGAGAACACATTGTGTTTGATGTCAGTTCTTTAAAATTTAATGTGGTTTGTTTTATGGCCTAGGATATGATATATCTTTTTACATATTCCATGAGAACTTGCAAAGAATGTATTCTGGAGTGGTTTGTTGGAGTGTTCTATAAACATCCATTAGATCCTGTTGATTGACAGTGTTACTTTTACATCCTTGTTGGTTTTCTATCTAATTATTCTATGAATGTTGTGAAAGGCGTGTTGAAGCCTCTGGCTACAATTATGAGTTTGTCTATTTTTCCTTCAATTCTGTCAGTTTTTGCTTCCCATATTTTGCATCTCTGTTGTTCAGTAGGTGCACATTTAGGATTACTATGTCTTCTTGATGTATTATCATTATACAATGTGCCTCTCTGTCTCTAGTTATTTTCTTTGCTCTGAAGTCTACTTTGTCTAATAATTATACAGCCACGAATGCATTTTAAAATTAATGTTTTATTGATACATATTTTTCATCCTTTTGCTTTCGGCCTGCCTACGTCATTATATTTGAAATGAGTTTTTTAGCCAATAAATAGTTGGGTCATTTTTTTCATTCACTTTCTCAATCTCTATCTTTTAATTGGTACACTTGACCATAGATTTTAGTGTAATTGTTGATATGTTAAGGGTTAAGTTTGCAATTTTATTTTTTGTTTTTTATTGGTTCTTTTTGTTTGTTTTATTCTCCTGCCTTATTGTGGCAAGAATTTTTTTTAGAATTTCATTTTGATTTATCTGTAGTTTTTTTGAGTGTCTCTCTTTGCATAGCAATTTTAGGATTACTCTAGGTATAATATATACCTAGAGTATATATATACTGTAGTACACATTAATATGTATTATATTAGACTGTATAATATTAGACTCTACCGGTGTCATCAGTTTACTGTTTCTAGTCTAGTATCAAAGTCTTACCTCCCCTTACATCCCTTTACCCTCCTGCATTTTTAATGCAGATATCTTAAATATGTCTCTCCATAGATTTTGAACCATATTGAAGAGTATTTAAATTATTGCTTGAATCATCAAACTTAATTTATAAAGCTGAAGAGGAGATGGAAAACCTGCATTTACTCTGACTTTGCTTACTCTCCTATTCCTCCTTTCCTGGTATTCCAAGGTTTCTTCCTTTGTTTTTTCCTTCTCATTTAGAGAATTTCTTTTAACCGTTCCTTTAGAGTGGGTCTTCTGGAGAAGAATTCTCTATTTCCTCCCTCTGAGGATGTCCTGATTTCCACTTCATTCCTGAAGGATATTTGTACTGGGTACAGAATTCTAGATTGACAATTCTTTCCTTTCAGCACCTGAAATACGTTGTGTCACTTCCTTCTGGCCTCCCTGGTTTCTGATGAGAAATCCACTGTCTTTCTAACTGTTTTTTCCCCTACAAGTAAGGTGTGATTTTTCTCTGGTTGCTTTCAGGATATGTTCTTTGTCTTTAGTTTTCAGAAGTTTGTGTCTTGACACAGATTTCTTTGGCTTTATCGTGTCAGTGGGTTGCTTACTTTCTTGAATCTAAGGTTTATGTCTCTTTCCAAATTTGGGATTTTTTCTGCCATTATTTCTTCTAGTACTTGTTCAGACTCTCCTTGTTTCTCCTCTCCTTCTGGGACTCCATAGATACAGGTCCATGAGGCTCTGTTCATGTTTTTCTCTCAGTCTGTTTTCTCTCTGTTCATCATGTTGGGGGTAATTTCTATATTTTACCTTCCCATCCACTCATCTTCCCCCGACCTCTCCGTTCTGCTGTTGAGCCCATCCACAGAACCTTTCGTTTCCATTATTGTATTTTTCTGTTCTAATATTTCCATTTGACTCTTCCTCATATCTTCTTTCTTTGCCGCAACTTTTTTCTTAGAATTTTCTGTTTTTTCAAGTGTTTGTAATCACTTGTTGAAGCATTTCTGTCATGGCTGCTTTGAAATCTTTGTCAGATAATTCTAACATCTCTGTCACCTCAGTTTGGGCATCTATTTATTGTCTTTTTCATGCAGTTTGAAAGCTTCCTGAATCTTGGAATGATGAGTGATTTTTGATTGAAACCTGAACATTTTTGTTATGTTCTGAGACTCTGGATCATTCTTAAGCCTGCGTTTTAGTTGGCTTTTTCTGACTCTGCCTTGTTCCTGCCAGGTGAAAGTACAAGTTCACATTCCCCACTCAGCCTCTGCTGACACTCAGTGCAGAGTCACATTGTTATTGTTGAGTGGAAGCCGTTCCAGTTTCCCACATGATCTCTACTGACACTGCTGTGGGGGTGGTTTCCTTATCAGTGGTTCACAGTGAATGTCTTCGCTCTCTACTATCTCTGATGTCACTCTTTGGTACTGCCAGGTGGGGCACCCTGGGGACCAGGATCCTCGTGAGTTCTCCAGAGACAACGTGAGGAGATGGCCTCGTACTGCATGACTGAAACTCCCAACTCCCTACTTGGCCTTCTCTGTTATCTTCCTGGGGGAGGTGTTGGTGGAATTCCTTTCCTTCTTTCTTTTTTCTTTCTTATCTTTTTATTTGTTTTTTGACTCTATATACCATGCATTAAGAAAAAGCAAATCTCGAAAGCCTAACTAAACGTCATAATCTCAGTGTTAGCGTCAGGAAAATTGCCTTTATTTATTTATTGTTATTTTGTGTGTGTGAGGAAGATTCACCCTGAGCTAACATCCATTACCAATCTTCCTCTTTTGTTTTTTTGGTGAGGAAGATTAGCCCTGAGCTAACATCCATGCCAATCTTCCTCCACTTTGTATGTGGGACGCCTCCACAGCATGGCTGATGAGTGTGGTAGGTCTGTGCCCAGGATCCAAACCCAGGAACCCAGGCCACCCAAGCTAAGTGCACGGAACTTTAAGCACTCAGCCACTGAGCTGGCCCTGTAAGCTGCCTTTAAAGTTGAAGAAGCACAATTGTCTCTGGAGCATGACTTTAAATCTTTTAATTGTCTAAGTTTCTAGGAGCACATCTGAAGATATTTAGTACTTCAGAGGCTTCAATAGGATAACTAGCTGAATGTGTTATAGTCAGTTTTATGGGCAGAACCTAGCAGTGGCATCCGTTTATCACACACTGGAGAAATAAATATGCACACCCTATATGAGGATAGCTCTATCTGCTCCCAAGGCAGCAAATGGTAAACAGAAGTTGCTGCTCTAATTAGACAGAAGCCTATAGAGAGGTTGTATTCTGATGGGGGCAAGTACAGGAACGATACAAGAGACACATATCCTAGTCTCGATGGTCAAGAAAGATAATATGTCTTAAATGTATGAAGGGTGAAAAATAGTTATCCTGGTCAGATGGAAAATCTTAGATTCTTCTGACCAGGAGCTCCTGTTTTCCTCACCACTGATGTATCCCTCACCAAAAATACTATTCTCATGGGCATTTGGGACTCACATCGTCATTATGTGACCACGATCCCATGGTCCACGCTTGGTAGCACCTAACTCAACCTGGGATGAGTTCCTTCCCCCAAATTGTGGGATTTGCCGTCAAAAAGCAGTGAAAGGATGTGTCTTTCCAGTGGTTGGAACTGGATAAGAATATAATATGGTACGGCTGCTGGGCATATTTCCTGCCTAGTTAAGAAAGCCAGTCAGTTTACAGAGCAGAAAGCAGCAGCAGGGAAAAATGAAGCTAAATCTTGGTGATGTCTCATTCCTAGCTTCCAGGTGTTCCTAAGACTTAACCACTTTCATGTCTTCTTGGTGTTGTGGACTGACTTTGGGGACCCCTCTCCCTGGTCTAACAGGTGAATCTGGCAAGCAAACTGCACAGGCTTTACGTCAGTACAACAAAACCCCTGCTGTGCGGTGAAGCAGCACACAGCCCATCCTCACGGTGGAAAGACGCTGCAGCTCCTCATCTCATGACTGAAAATGCCAGCTGGAGAGACCAGCAACAGGAAGAGTACCTAGCGCCTACATCCCCAGCTGCATTTCTTAGAGATTAAGGGGATAATTAACGACCCTAGTCCTTGGCTCCCTCTACACATAGATAACACCACACCCCAGAACTTCTCTGATGTGTAACCAAGGGATTCTTGTTTATGTTATCTTTAAGTATAATCTAGACAAAAAACAGATTCCCCTATCGCTGTTGACATATATGAAATCTCGTACTCAGTTTTCCCGCTTCCCTGCATGTGCACGGGAAAGAGACCTAAGCTGCACTTAAACTCGCACCCCGCAGACGGTTCCAGGAGAGCGCTCTGCTGGATGTTTCCCAGGGGGGACTCCTCACTTTGATTATTGAACAGACTCCTTCACTAATATCACCTAGACTCTTATTTCAGTCGACAGTGTCTTGGCTTTATAATTATTCCTTGAATTCTGTTTTCCAATAATTGCACCTTTTCTCTCAGCTGAAAAAAACAAGGTATTTTATTGGCAATCAAAAGTCAGAGGAGAAGATGGTTTAAAACAACTGAAGCTGAAGACACTTTTTACCAAGAACTATAGGCAAAGATGTGCCTGGTGGGTTCACAAAAGTCAAATTAGGACACTCTCTAAGCCTAATTTAACAGTTGAGGCCTGATTCTACAGTCACTTAGTACTTCTTTCTGTGAAGAAGGTGTATGTCTCCATTTTTAGCTAAAAGTTTTGACTCTGGTTCCTCCCTGCCGATCTTTTCTAACTTATTTGGCTACACTAGAAAAATTAATTCCTGCTTTGGTCAAACTCCTATTAGTTAAGTCTAATCTCACTCCTGTACTTCCCTCACTGCCCTATTTACAATTCCTGGATAGCTACACAAGGCTTAATGGGAAATCCTTTCTGGGAATCGTCTCTGAGACACAGTGGACCTCACACATATTCATTGGTGCCTGATCTGCACGTGTCTGTATACTTTTTCATCAGCTTTCTATGCTGTGATACTGTACTTGTGTGATATTGTATGCCACATTCTTCCCCACTGCTCACACCCACACAATGATTTCTCCTGATATAGTTCAATATTCTGGATAAAAGAGCTTTCGCCAATCCTGAGACACATGAAAAGTGGGCGGGTAACTAAATCAGTATTTTTAAAAATCATAAAATGAAACACAAATCTAAAATTATGGCATTCTCGGCTCAAAGTCCTTCAGTGGATTTCTCTTATTCCTAAAATGGAAGGCAAAATCTTTTATTTGCCCTACAGGCCCCAGCAAGATGATATGGACCCTGCCCTGTTTCAAGCTTCATCTCCTGTCATCCCCAATATTTTTAAACTCCATCCATGTTGACCTTTATTCAGCATCTAAAATTTATCATTTGTTCCTATTTCTGGGCCTTTGAAAGTGCTGTTTCCCGTTGCTAAAATATTCTTCTCCAAACTCTCTTTGCTTAGTAAACTTACTTAGCTCTCAGCTCAGACTTGCCTTTCACAGAGAAACCTTCAGTGACTCACACAAATTTTTAACTCCTGTCTGTTCTGTTTTATAGTCTCAGATACTCTATGTTTTTCCTTCAAAGCACAAGTTAGTAGTTATATGATTCTGTGATCTATAATATATGTGTGTGTAGACATATATATGTACAGACACACACACATACAGTCATATGCTGCAAACCGTTTCGGTCAATGACAGACCACATATACAATGGTGGTCCCATAAGATTAGTACCAGAGAGCCTAGCTATGTAGTAGGCTGTGCCATCTAGGTTTGTGTAGGTGTGCTCTGTGCTGTTCACACAACAGCGAAATTGCCTAAGGATGCATTTCTCAGAACATACCTCCATCGTTAAGCACCACATGACTGTGTGTACATACACACAGACGCGTCTTTTCTAAACTAGTTCTGTGAGGGCACAGAACATGTTTGTTTGCCCCAGAACCTAGACCTGGGACGGTGCCTGGCACAAGGAAAAGCAGTGATGCACAGTTGTTAAGATCGTGGGCTTAAGAGCAAGATGTGTAGGGTTCAAATACAAGCGCTGACACAGCCTTGGGTGACTTTAGGCAAGTTGCTTAACTTTTCCATGCCTCAGTTTTATTACCTCTAAATTTCAGGTTGATAGTAGTACCTACCTTATGAGTTGTTATGACAATTAAATATATGAAAAGTGCCTAGAATGGCTCTGCTAGTCACCCCTCAGCTCATCAACGGTAATGTTCCATATGGATAGGGAAATATATGTGCTCAGAGGATGAGCAGCTTTATTTCTCTCAATTCACCTCAGCCTTATCTAAGACCATCTCTTGCCCTGACTGTCCTAAGAGAATCTTGTGAGAAAAGAGCTGACCTCAGGAGGAAGAAAAGCAGCTGCTGGCAGCACCTCACTGCAAAGTTTGAGCCCACAGTGGAATAGCCAATAGCATGCTGGGTCGGTCTCTGTGAAGCCGGGACTTCCACATATCCAGATCTTTCTCAGTGTCTTTAGGGGATAAGAAAAAACTTTCAGCAGATAAGAACATCAGGTTTGTAGTCAGATAGATCTGCCATGGTACACCATCGTGGTCGCACATATTTGGTTCCCTTGCTAGGGAGAGTTACACCCCCAACCCTGCGCCAGTGAACGCAGATGTGGCCTTGGGATTGGCTTTGGTCAATGAAATATGAGAGAAAACAATGTGTGTCACCCCTGGGCAGAAGCTTAGGAGGCAACATTCTGTGCACCACATTCTTTTTTTCTTCTGTCACTGTGACCTAAATACTCCATGCTGTGGCCATTCCAGAATGAGGAAGACAATTGCCACTGTTAATATAGGCCTTTGAAATTCTGAAATGCTCTGTTCTCTCTGCGGCTTCTCCTAGCACATGCTAACTGACACGTGGTTTTGAATCCCCGCTCACTCCGCGCAGGCGGCTCCACGGTCTGCGACCACGAGCGACTTGCCTAAGCTGTTTGACTGCGACTTTCCATAGCCACATATGGAGATGATACACAGATTTAGTGGCACTCAGAATATTTTTCTACCTACTTTCTTCATTCTTTCCTATACAGAGAGGCTAAAAAGCTGAAAACAATATTTTCTCCTTGCAGCTGAAGTTCTGGATGTAAAAATTACTCACTATAAAAGAAATATACTTCTCTGAGACTTGGCCAGCATAAATGTAGCAAAGGCTACCTGCAGCTGCTTTGGCTGTTTCTTGCTGGTGAGTCAAGCTGTGGAGATGTCTGTGGAAGTCTCCAGCGGGGAGGCGCTGAAGGCGCTGGCAGAGCACTAACTGGGTGGTCAGGTTCCACCACAGGCCAGGAGTCATTCCTGGGGGCCAGCCTGGAGCCCACATCTAAACATTTGCAATGTTTTGAGGAATGTAAATTCCTTACATTTAACTCTTTTTACTTCAAATATCTAGAATGGTTTCTGCCCAAAATCTTAGCTGATTCTATTTTTTGTTACTGTAAGCATCAAAATATGCAACATGCGAAACAATCTTCTTCCAATCTCAGAATATAATTAGCTCAATAAACATTAGATGCTATTATTTTTGTTGACAGTCCTCTACTTAGATACTTAAACACAGAAAATGGTACTGTCACTGAGCTACTTCTGTGGTTCATTCATTCATTGAACAAACCTCTGCTATGTGTTTGACAGTATTCTTAGTGCTGAGGATAAACAAGCAAGTAAGAAAAGGCCAGGTGGCTGCTTGAACTTTTTTTGATACCTCATGGGAAGCAGAATTTCTCAAGGATCAGCTGCCAGTCAAACTCCTGATAATTGTACTTGTCTCACATACTCATACTGACTATCCAAAATCTCCCTTTGGGGTTTCATAACTTCAATTCAGCTGCTGTGCTAGCACACCTTCCCAGAAAACACCTATGATCGCGGCTAAATATAATAACTTGCTTTATACCAGGCTCATATCAGATTCTCCAGCAATCTTCATCACATGGGGATTCCCAACTGCAACAAACGGAGGGGTAGAAAAGGGAATACCTTCAAAGCCCAATGATTTCCCACTAAACCACTTAAATAGCCAACTTGGCCCCATTAAATTCACTCATGCTCATCTCTCCCAATTAGGAAATGTGTTTACATGTTGAGGAGAGACATACTTAGGATTTAATTGGAACTGATGATAGCGTAGTAGTTGGTAAATTTAATGATGCAAACTGATCATTTAGGTGACTGTCATTAGTTATACAGGCTGATAAAATGCTAATTTAAAAGGAGTATATTGCACTATTAATTATGGAACAGAGCTGCTCATTTTACAAGGATAGATTCTTCATATTGGAGAAACTCAGGGATCTATTATCACCAAATGTCAACCTTGAGTACACCCAGTAGAGATGGAGATTCAAATGTGCTATCATGTATATAAAAGATATTAAAATAATAATAGTTATTCAATATATCGCCAGAGTGATCATTTTAGTGAACAAAAAATAAATAGACTGGAAGATAGAAATGGTAGAAAGTTCTCTTCATAAATGATTACTGGGGGATAATTTATATGATTAATGGATGACTTCCCAATTGTCATGAATGTAACTTCC
Organism: Equus caballus; assembly: GCF_041296265.1. Classification (NCBI taxonomy): domain Eukaryota; kingdom Metazoa; phylum Chordata; class Mammalia; order Perissodactyla; family Equidae; genus Equus; species Equus caballus. The sequence continues at coordinate 38,856,958 of NC_091691.1, forward strand.
TTAACTATTAATTAAAGTTAATAACCCCAATGGTAGGCATTTACTTAGAGCATAGTATAAATAGCTGAATGTGTATAATGTTGTACATTTCAGAAAGCACTTTTCATGTGCTTCATCTCGTTTAATTGTTGTAAAACTTCTAAAATTATACCGATAAGGAAGATTTCTCTCAAATAATTTCAATGACTTGCCCAAATCAAAGATAATACATTACCAACTCTAAATATGAACTACATGAACTGATGTCTGATTATGCATCAGCACTCTAAACTGACTCTTGTTTCAGTGCTGACATGGTAAACATCATCCAAGCGTCAGCACAGGGTCGTAGTGGTGGCTATGCTGGTGGTCATGGCAGTGGTGCCATAGTTTTAGTAGTAGCAGTATCGATAGTAGTAGTAAACAACAGGTAGTAGAGGTAGTTTCTTTTTTAAAAACAAATTATTTATTTTAAAATTTTTTTGGTGAGGAAAATTGGCCCTGAACTAACATCTGTTGCCAGTCTTCCTCTGTTTTTTGTGGGACACCACCACAGCATGGCTTGGCGAGCAGTGCTAGGTCCACATGCCAGATCCAAACCTGTGATGCCCAGGATGCTGAAGCAGCATGCTAACTTAACCATTACATCACCAGGTCAGCCCCTGGTACTTTCAACTGCACCATTTTCTCCGATATGTATTGTGAGAATATATCTGCAACAGAACTGCAATTTAAAAGTATTTTTGTTGTATTAAATTTCCCAGTCAACAGAAATAGATAGTTATTTACTCCTTTCCAAATATATCTTTCTTCATATATCTTTTAGCCACTAATTCCTAATAGATCCTTAGGTTCAGCATTATAAAAATTTGTTTCATAAAAGAATAGGTAAGTTACACATATGCTAGTGTTGAATAAAAAATGACATTAAAACTATATGCTAAAAGAAGTATCCAAATCTGATACATACTGAACTGTTGAGTGTCCGTGGATGCCTTTATGTGGTAAATTTAAAAAAGAAAACTAATAGGGCCAGCCCAATGGTGCATGTTCTGCTTTGGTGGCCCGGGGTTTGCAGGTTCAGATCACCACTTGTCAAGCCATGCTGTGGCAGGCGTCCCACATATAAAATAGAGAAAGATGGGCACAGATGTTAGCTCAGGGCCAGTCTTCCTCAGCAAAAAGAGGAGGATTGGCGGCAGATGTTAGCTCAGGGCTACTCTTCCCCCTAAAAAAACCCAAAGAACTAGCAATCAGGATAAACATGTATCAACATAGAGAAAAATGAATGAGCATGCTAAATGAATTAATTCCTTATTAAAATGATCAAGAATTAGATATAAAAGCAATAGCACACACTGGAAGCTTGCTTGGTCTACTAGAAAATCACCACCAGATGGCTGAGATGTTTTTTGAAGTGCACAACAGTTTTGTTGGATTTTTCTCAAAATAACAACACACCCAACAATCAGACGTATCTAACTTTGACCAAAGGAAAGTAAAATGCTCTCAAGAGGCAGTTCAGCTCTCCTTTGCTTTACACGCTTGCTTCATTCTTCTCTTAGACATTTGTGCTTTCTGCTTCTCCTTGCAGACGGAACGTCATCCAAGAGATCCTGACTTTGTTCCAGGTGAGGTTAAGTATTCTGAGCAAATGGACTGGAATCTCTCAATCTCAATTTCAAATTCCTAAGAGAATATTAATAGCTTAGATGGATTTCAGTGTCTATTCCTGATCCAACAAATTGTAGCTTAGAAAGGACCACATCTTACAAACACAGCAAGTATAACTCTTATCTGTCGTGGGTGAGGAAGCACTTCTCATAGAAACAGGCACATATTCCAAGAAGTGACTAATATCAGATAATTGTGAAACAAAATACTTAACCTCTCTGAATATCAATTTCTTGTTCTGTAAAATGATTACAATACAGTGTCCAAAAGGAATATTTCAAGAAACAATCGTGTGAAACAACATGCCTCACATGGTGTCTGGGATAGGAGAGGAGCTGAAAACATGGCAGCTGTTGTGAGTGGTGGGTGGTATCACTGGGAAGACACCATATATGCTGCTCATCTTTGGATTCCTCCCTAGGATTTACTATGGTGTCTTGCATATAGTTGGTTCTTAATAATTTGTCACTACGCTATTCAAATTATATGCTGTACAGGGAAAATCAGGCAGTGTCTTCTTCATATACAACATATATAAAGGTCAGAATGTGATTCTGTCTTGAAGAAACTCATCACAACCTTTTAATTCTGTTGGTACATAAGTGGTGTTTGTGAATAAAGTAATTTCATAGTTTAATTTCAAAAGGATGAATATTGTGACAAAGAGCAACTTTCCTGATGTTTGGCATGTTTTTCTTTCTGGATACACAGTCATCCTCAGCAGGATGCAAACAGCGCATCATAGAAAATAGCTTTATTTTCAAAAATTGTAACAGAAATGAAATGAATTTTAAAAACTCAGATCTTTGCATCCTCAGCAGCAACAGTTGCCCAGAATCATAAATATATCAAATAAATAAAATCATAAATCTATCAAATGAAATCATTTATTCTTGTTTCAAAGATTACTTTTCAAATGGACTCCTCCAGCACTCTTTCAACTCTGGCATGTGTCCTAAAAATAGTGGTTATTTATATAAACAGAAAACATTCTTCCTGAGGTTTGGAAGGTTTTGTTTTTTGTATCTCTCTTTCCTCTTCTTTGAAAGGCAGTTAGCAGACTAGACCAAAGTAGGAAACCATGACTCTTTATATGTAATATATACATTTATATATTAATATGTATATGTACCTATTTTGAAGAAAATTAATAAAACTGTACATGTTCATTCATTAAGCACCCCCCAGTGTCAGTCTTTTGGCACTAGAGATTCAGTGGTGAACAAGCAGATAGAAATTTCTACCTTCCTGGAGTGATATTCTTAATGAGAAGCCAGAAAGAAAACACATTAAAAAGGCAAAATGTATGGTATTTTAGGTAGTGTACAGTGCTAAGGAGAAAAATAGGAAGCAAAGAAGGAGGGATATGTAAAGGGTGAATTTTGGAGAAGGTATCAAGGAAAGCTCAGTGAGAAGTACTGAATTTTTGTATTTACATATCTACAGAGCTTTCTTTAAAAAAAAAATGGGTCTTCCTAATTTCAGAAGTAATTTAGGCTGATCTTCTAAAAAAATCCAGACACCATTGATAATAATACTGAAATATGACATCCCATCACTGAAGCATGTTGCCAGAAGGCTTCCCCTCCAGTCAGGTCTTCAATAAACCTTTTCAATGCTCTATCGTGCTGGCAGGTTGGGTGGTATGAAAGTGATGGGCCCACTTCTGCCTTCCTCTATATAAAGTGGGTCACTTGATCTGACATGACATTATGAGAGCCAGTGTCAGTCATCAAAACACTCTGACAGCCCTTGAATAACAGTGCTGGCTGAGAACTTGTGGGCAAGAAGGCCAGATCTGTACCCAGAATATGTGTCTACTCTTCTGATGAACCACTGGCCCTTCCAGAATGTAAGGGGAACAATGTAGGTAACTTGATATTAAGTGGCCAGTTTGTCTCCTCAAGAAATGGTCCCCATCCAGGACTCAGCATTGGTATCTAATGCTGAATGCTGGCAGAGCTAATTAGCGTAGTAGGTGTTATTTGTTTCATGCAGAGCCTGTAAAACCGCCACCATGGCTGCTGCTTGCATGTTCATTGTGCTGGCACTGGTGGGAGATCAGATGACAGGCACAAACTCATGTCATCTGACTGGTCCATTTTGTCCACCTGGGTGTTTAGAGCCCCTTCTGGGCTTTCTGGTGGTCAGGAAGTTGTGATACAAAGATCTCGCCACACTGTGCACACTCTCCTATGTCCTTTCATATGCCTCTCCTCCACACCTTCTTGTCCTCAGTCACCTAATTTTGTTATCCCCTTTTCCTTCATGCACAGTTATCTGAAAAAATGGCTGGGCCTTTATAACCAGACCTCAACTGGTCACTAGACAGGCTGGCCCCAGAAAAGGTATGACCTCAGGCAAGGTGACTTTCTGCAGCTGAGGCATATCTTGAAAAAGCTCATAAATGGAACCTGTGTGTTGACCACACTCCCTGAAGCCTGACAGCAAGTCTTTCTTTGAAAGAGATGTGGGCAGAACATCTCTATTCTACCACAAAGAAAATGTGACAACAGCTTCCCCAGCAGGAAGCCTGGAGTATTTGAGGAGGTGAAGGGAAGAGTAGCCTGCTATATATTTCATGATCAAATTATTTGGCGGGAATCATAGATTATCTAGACGCAATAATGGTAGATTTTTCTTTTATATTTAATTTAAAAATTACCCTTTTCCTTCCTCTCTACCCATTCTGAGTCCATGAGGGGGAAATTCTGGCTATTTAGTTGTGTATAGAGAAGAATGTGGTCCGAGCTCCTCACAGAGAGGGGGAAAAAAAGGCTGAGCAGACCTTTGAAAATCAAACAAAAACGGAAACTGGGTCATGCTTGAGGATATGGAGAGGACACGGTGAGGGAGTTGTTAAGGCAGTGGGAAGAGCACACGTGCAAAGGCCTAAGAAGGGAAGATGCTGGCGATTTGGAGACCTACAAGTTGCTGCTTATGGAATGAGCAGCATACTAGTTACTAGTTAGCACCCTTTCTTTTCAGCTTAAAGAAGTCCCTCTAACGTTTCTTGTAACACCACTTTAGTGATGTTGAACTCCTTTAACTTTTGCTTGTCTGGGAAACTCTTTCTCTCTCTTTCCATTCTGCATGATGACCTTGCCAGATAGAGTATTCTTGGTTGGAAGTTTTTTCCTTTCAGCACTTTGAATGTATCGTGTCTCTCCCTTCTGGCCTGCAAGTTTCTGCTGAGAAATCTGATAGTCTTATAGGGGTTCCCTTGTACATAATAAGTTGTTTTTCTCTTGCTGCTTTTAAGATTCTCTGTCTTCATCTTTAACTTTTGAAATTTTAATTATAATGTGTTTTGGTGTGAGTCTCTTTGGGTTCATCTTGTTTGGAACTCTCTGGGCTTCCTAGGTCTGGATGTCTGTTTACTTCCCCAGATTAGGGAAGTTTTCAGCCAATATTTCTACAAATGTGTTTTCTGCCCCTTTCTCTTTCTCTTCTCCTTCTGAGATCCCTATAATGTGAATTTCAGTCCACTTGATTTTGTCCCCTAGGTACCTTAAGTTATCTTTTTTCATATTTTTGTTTTTGCTGCTCTGATTGGGTGAGTTCCACTGCTCTGTCTTCCAACTCATTGATTGTTTATTCATCCAGTCTGCTTCTGAACCACTCTAGTATATTTTTAAGTTCAGTTGTTGTATTCTTTCAGCTCTGTGACTTCTGTTTGGTTGGGTTTTTTTGTTTTTTGTTTTTGCTGGGGAAGATTAGCCCTGAGCTAACATCTGTGCCAATCTTTCTCTACTTTATATGTGAGTCGCTACCACAGTGTGGCTGACAAGTGGTGCAGGTCTGCACCCAGGGTCCGAAGCCACGAACTGAGGCCACTGAAGTGGAATGTGCTGAACTTAACCACTACACCATGGGGCCAGCCCTTGTTGGGTATTTTTAAAAATATTTTCTATCTCTTTGTTGAAATCCTCACTATGTTCATCCATTCTTCTCCCAAGTTCAGTGAGCATCTTTATGACCATTACTTTGAACTCTTTATTGGATAAATTACCTTCACTTCATTAAGGTTTGTTTTTTTCTGGAGTTTTATCTTGTGCTCTTATTTGGAACATATTTCTCTGTTTCCGCATTTGCTTCGTTCGCTTGTTTGTTGCTATGTATTAGGCAATACAGCTCTCTCCCCCAGTCTTGCAGGAGTGGCCCTGTGTAGGAGATGAACCTTATCTTTTAACCTTGCTCTAGTTCTTGGTTGTCTCTCAAGCTTCACTTGTCTCAGACCTGTGGGGACTAGAAATGCAATCCCTGTTGGCCACCAGAGCCTGGCATTCCAGGGGCATCTCTTCTGTGGACCACATGCCTGCTGGCTTTGGTGGGGGTTGCAGAAGCAGCGGTGTGGGGAGGTGGGTGGGCCTGTTTGCAGGAGATGCACGGAGGGGTGGGGCTGCTCGCAGGAGATGCACGGCAGGCGGGGCTGCTTGCCCACTGCCACTGACAGGGATGCAAGAAACAGCACAGGAGCAGGAGGACAGGGCTGCTTGCCTGCCACAGCTGGCAGGTTAGGGTGAGAACAAAAAAATGGCACTGCCCACCCCCCCCCACAGCTGCTGCTGGCAAGGTAGAAGGAGAACATAAAAATGGCAGCTGACAGTGCCTCCATCACTGGAGAGAGTCCCAACAGACTTCTCCCCCTCTGGCAGATGTTTTAAGACTAGCAAAGGAGGGGGCTGGCCCTGTGTCCTACTGGCTAATTTCTGTGCGCTCTGCTTTGGTAGCCCAGGTTCTGTTCCTGGCACAGATCAACACCACCGGTCGGTGGCCATGCTGTGGCGACAACCCACAGACAAAGCAGAGGAAGACTGGCACAGATGTAAGCTCAGGGTGAATAAAAGACTAGCAGATGACGCTCTTTCACTATGGTCTAGGCTCTCGTCAAACGGCTGCTTTTGCGCCGAGTCCCAGCAGGTGTGACTCTGCACGCAGCCCTTTGAGAGCGGAGTCTCCATTCTCTGCTGCTCTATGGTTCTCCTGCACCTGGGCCTTGTTGCTTATCAAAGCCAAACATTTGGGGGCTTCCCCCAATGCTGTGGGTCCCAAGGGTTGGGGTGCCTGGTGTGAGGCACAACACTCTTGCTCCTCAGGGAGAAGCTCCTGGGTTTTTTTGAGATCCCTCCCCATTGTGGGTCGACACACTGGGGGTGGGCTTTTTTGTGAGACTATGTCTCTGCCCGTCCTATGCACCTCATTGTGGACCTTTTACCCTTTATTGTGGAGCCGCTGTTCAGGTAGCTCTCAGGTTCTTTTCAGGGAGAATTGTTCCATATGTAGCTGCAGATTTGTTGTGTCTGTAGAAGGTGAGCTCAGGTTTTTCTTACACATCTTGAACCACCTTAGGGTGGAAATATTCTTCGTACCCATGTGTTTGTTGTTGTTGTTGTTGCTTTTATCCTCTACTTATGAGTGAGATCATGTGGTATTTGACTTTCTCCCTCTGACTTACTTCACTTAACATAGTACCCTCGTGGTCCATCCATGTTGTCACAAGTGGCAAAATTTATCTTTTTTTTTTTAATAACTAAGTAGTATTCCATTGTGGATATATACCACATCATCTTTATCCATTCGTCCCTTGATGGGCACTTAGGTTGCTTCTAGGTCTTGGCTGCTGTGAATACTGCTGTAGTGAACATAGAGGCACATATATCTTTACACATTCGTGTTTTCAAGTTCTTTGAATAAATACTCAGCAGTGTAATATCTGGATCCTATGGTAGATCTATTCTTAATTTTTTGAGGAATCTCCATACTGTCTTCCATAGTGGCTGCACGAGTTTGCACTCCCACCAGTGGTGTATGAGGGTTCTCTTCTCTCCACATCCTCTCCAGCACTTGTTATTTCCTGTCTTGTTAATTATAGCCATTCTGACGTGAGGTGATATCTCATTGTAGTTTTGATTTGCATTTCCTTAATAATAAGTGATGTTGAACATCTTTTCATGTGCCTCTTGGCCATCTGTGTATATTCTTTGGAAAAATGTTCAGATCCACTGCCCTTTTTTTTTTTAATTAAGATTATCATAGTTTACAACCTTGTGAAATTTCAGTTGTACATTATTGTTACTCATGTTGTGGGTACACCACTTCACCCTTTATGCCCTCCCCCCACCTCCCCTTTCCCCTGGTAACCACCAATCAGTTCGCCTTGTCTATATGTTAAGGTCCACCTATGAGTGGAGTCATATAGAGTTCGTCTTTCTCTGTCTGACTTATTTCACTTAACATAATACCCTCAAGGTCCATCCATGTTGGTGTGAATGAGACGATTTTGTTCTTTTTATGGCTGAGTAGTATTCCATAGTATATATATACCATATCTTCTTCATTCAATCATCAGTTGATGGGTACTTAGGTTGCTTCCACATCTTGGCTATTGTAAATAATGCTGCAATGAACATAGGGGTGCATGGGACTTTTGGAATGGCTGATTTCAGGTTCTTAGGATAGATAACCAGTAGTGGGATGGCTGGGTCATAAGGTATTTCTATTTTTAACTTTTTGAGAAATCTCCATACTGTTTTCCATAGTGGCTGCACCAGTTTGCACTTGCACCAACAATGTATGAGGGTTCCTTTTTCTGCACAGTCTCTCCAACATTTGTCACTGTTGGTTTTGAATATTTTTGCCATTCTAACAGGTGTAAGGTGATATCTTAGTGTAGTTTGGATTTGCATTTCCCTGATGATTAGTGATGATGAGCATCTTTTCATGTGTCTATTGGCCATCCGTATATCTTCTTTGGAGAAATGTCTGTTCATGTCCCCTGCCCATTTTTTGATTGGGTTGTTTGATTTTTTGTTGTTGAGCTGTGTGAGTTCTTTATATATTATGGAGATTAACCCTTTGTCGGATAAGTAACTTGTAAATATTTTTTCCCAATTAGTGGGCTGTTTTTTTGTTTCAATCCTGTTTTCCCCTGCCTTGAAGAAGCTCTTTATTCCGATGAAGTCCCATTTGTTTATTCTTTCTATTGTTTCCCTCGTCTGAGGAGTTATGGTGTCCGAAAAGATTCTTTTGAAACTGATGTCAAAGAGTGTACTCCCTATATTCTCTTCTAGAAGACTTATCATTTCAGGCCTAATCTTTATTAAAGGTCTTTGATCCATTTTGAGTTTATTTTTGTGAATGGTGAAAAACAATGGTCAATTTTCATTCTTTTACATGTGGCTGTCTAGTTTTGCCAGCACCATTTGTTTAAGAGACTTTCTTTTCTCCATTGTATGCCCTCAGCTCCTTTGTCGAGGATTAGTTGTCCATAGATGTGTGGTTTTATTTCTGGGCTTTCAATTCTGTTCCATTGATCTGTGCACCTGTTTTTGTACCAGTACCATGCTGTTTTGATTACTGTAGCTTTGTAGTATGTTTTGAAGTCAGGGATTGTGATGCCTCCCGTTTTGTTCTTTTTTCTCAGGATTGCTTTAGCAATTCGGGGTCTTTTGTTGCCCCATATGAATTTTAGGATTCTTTGTTCTAATTCTGTAAAGAATGTCATTGGGATTCTGATTGGGATGGCGTTGAATCTGTAGATTGCTTTAGGTAGAACGGACATTTTAACTATGTTTATTCTTCCAATCCACGTACATGGAATGTCTTTCCATCTCCTTATGTCGTCATCCAATTCTCTCAGCAAGGCCTTGTAATTTTCATTATATAGGTCCTTCACTTCCTTAGTTAAATTTACCCCAAGGTATTTTATTCTTTTTGTTGCGATTGTGCATGGTATTGTATTCTTGAGTTCTTTTTCTGTTGGTTCAGTACTGGAGTATAGAAATGCTACTGATTTATGCAAATTGATTTTATACCCTGCAACTTTGCTGTAGTTGTTGATTACTTCTAACAGTTTTCCAATGGATTCTTTGGGGTTTTCTATATATAAGATCATGTCATCTGCAAACAGCGAGAGTTTCACTTCTGGGGTGAAGATATTTTTAAAAGCCAATACTTAGCAAGTAAAGCATACTAAGTCATTATCAACCATTAATATTTTACCTAGCATTAGTAATCAATCAGATTAATTATTCTCTCACCCAGCACATCCTCGAAAATTTGTATATCCTAATCTTACCTATTCCTCAACATCCAATTAACCAAAGCCCAATTTCTATGTAAAGTTTTCCCCAGCAAACTTATGAGGCTGCAAGATGTACTGAAAAGAATATGGACTATGGAGTCCACGAGACCTCAGTTTGAATTCTGGCTCTGCCGCTAATTGAGTTATGTAAGGCAAGACACTTTCTGCCTCTGGTGCTCACTTCCTTGTGAATAATATGCTAGAGAGAGCCCCTCCTTTTTAAGAAACACAGTAAGGAAAAGGGAGATAGTAAGAGCAAATCGTTAGTTTACTTTACAAAAGACATGTTAGCTCCTCCTCTCCCTAACATTTTCATCCTTTGTCTCCTTCTTCTAAAATTCTCTAAGATAGAAAGGGTAATAAATACTGAATCCTACATGTATTATATATTCCTCTGTGCTGGAGGGCATGGGATGGGTAACAAGCTTTGGGGTAGATGAGGGAATGAGGACAGGACCATAATGTATCCGCAAGTCCAGGCCAGACCCAACACTGCAGCCATGGAGCAGGGGGATGAGAGTGCCCGGGTGGGGAAGTTGCTGAAGAAGAGAAAAAAGGACTGGAAGGAGAGTAGAGGGTCACTAAAGACCCACTTCACTGACACCACCTTCCAGCCAGCACCATTTCACCCTGTTACCTAGGATTTCAAACACACAGCATAGAGTAGGCATAAACCCAAATATAACAGAATTAATAAGACACTGAGGTAAAGGCTGTAATAGAGAATTATTTGGTACCATGTGAGCCTCATGCGTCTCATAATTTCCAAGTTTCATGCAGGTGGCTGTGGACAATTTGGAGATGGGATTTGGTTCTGAGTTTTTGCTACTTTGCATTTGTGTGTGACCTTGAACAAGAAATGTGACTTCTCTAGTAATAATAACAATAATAATAGCTCGTACTTATTGAGCACTTACTAGGGGTCCGGCATTGTTCTAAGTGCATGGCCTATATTGACGCAACCCCCACAACAACCCTTCAAGATGGCAGACTATTATCATCTGCATTTTACAGTCAAGGAAACGGAGGCACAGAGATGAGTAACTTGCCCACAGCCATATAAGATCCTAAATTTACTCATATATTGGATAATATAAACAATTCTCATGAACACTATTTCTCACAATAAAATGAGATATTCTATTTGAAAAATGCTCTGTAAACTGAACAACACTGTATGACTATCACTCTAAGCAAAGTCGAGATATCAACAAGGCACCGGCCTAAGAGATTTTCACCCTGATGGGGTTTCTCTTCCACATGGCACCACCCCCTCAGTTCTCTCTCTTGGCTGTGTCCAGTTTTTGGCAGTAAAAACTGAATGTATCCATTATTCCAAGAAAGTTGACTCCATGAAATAATCAGGTTACCAGTTCTCTTTCAGCAATGCTTTCCATCCAGAGTCTACTGATCATAAACTCGTCTTAGACTGGAACAGCCTTGCCCACAGCACCAAACGTCAGGCTCCATTGCAGACTGGCATGTGCCTAAGTGTGTCAGTGGATGGGAAAAGCAATCTGCCTGACTTACCAGGGGCTGAGGGAAATAACACCTAAGCCTAATTTCTCTTATTATAAATGTGATCAGAAGGTGTATATTCAATCCAGATGGTTTTAGACTATTTTAATTCAGAGAAAATTAGACTGGTATCCTCATCCTGGCACAGATGCCAGAAGAAGAATTACAAGGTGGTCCAGGTTTGTTTGTTGGTTTATCTTTAACTGTTGTACTGAGGAGCAGCACCTGCTTCCAGGAGGCTACCAGGGGAGAGGAGAAGACGCCACCGCACGGAGCCTCCAGGGCACCCTCCGCAAGAAAGCAGGCGGCAGACAGTGATGCCAAAAAACTACTCTGAAGGCAGGCATGGGGCTAGCTTCCTTTTACATATTCTGTTTCCTATTTCATAAATATTAACTCTTTCATCCACAGTACTGTGTCAAATATAAGAAGTAAACATAAAGAATGTCCTTAGGCTATGGAATTATTTTTATGAGGATGGACCCACCATGACTCTGCAGATCTAGGGGTCCCTCTCCAATTAACACGATTTATGGTGAGCAAAGCATGAGACTAAGCTTCTGGCTACATGCCAAGAGACACGTCAGCAATGGCCCCAGAAAGCAGAGCCACAGGAGTGGCTCACTCCAGGTGTCCAGCCCACAGTCATGGGGACATGGGACTGGGGGCTGAATGCCTAGGCTCATGTCTGTCCCTTAGACTTCTTGTCATGTGCTGATGCTTCATACCTTGGGTCTCAGCATCTGGAGCCTCATATGTTTGGAGATCAGAGTGCCCTCAGGATAAAGGAGGATTAAGACCTAGAACAACATCTTGGTCAATGGGCTTCTGGGCCAAGTGTCCTGTCCTCTTAGAATGAGAGAAGTTGGAACTCTAGATGCCCTTTCCCGCAGAAGGGGAGAAAGCAGCTGATGTGAGAGGTCGGACCCTCAGGGGAAAATGAATCTGTGATGCTGCAACTGAATAAAGCAAAGGACATACTCAGTTTACTGCAGGGATGAATATCCAAATAAGGGAAAATCATGGACCAAATAGCAGAAACTTTTATTTCAGTCCTTTGAAACTAGACTAATCCAAAGTCCTAAAAAGTGTAATACAGGAAACAACTTTAAACAGGTAACAAATAAGGATTTCCACAAAGAGTGGAAAGTCACCCAGATCAGTGCTCAGACCCCAGCTCAGATGCGTGGTGACTTCAGGCGACTCTTGCGCTCTCTCGGAGCCTGTTTCTCCATCATCACCCTCAACATTGCCCTCATCCTTATCTCCTCCATCATAACCCTCATCCCTACCTCCTCTGTCACAACCCTCATCCATCATAACCCTCATCCTTATCTCCTCCATCATAATCCTTATCCCTACCTCCTCCATCACAACCCTCATCCATAACCCTCATCCTTACCTCCTCCATCATAATCCGTATCCCTACCTCCTCCATCACAACCCTCATCCATCATAACCCTCATCCTTACCTCCTCCATCACAACCCTCCTCCATCATAACCCTCATCCCTACCTCCTCTGTCACAACCCTCATCCATCATAACCCTCATCCTTACCTCCTCCATCATAATCCTTATCCCTACCTCCTTCATCCATCATAACCCTCATCCCTACCTCCACCATCACAACCTTCATCCGTTATAACCCTCATCCCTACCTCAACAAGACGTGCAGACTGGGTGCTGTGTTTATACAAAAGAAAGGCACCTCCTTGGAGAAGAGAGATCATGAAAAAGCACCTTGCCCTAGAGGGGCAAGGTTTGGCCAGCAGACTAGCTTCTTTGTAGGAATAAAATGATTCCCGTCTCCAGCTGGATCCAGCTTAGCAAAGGGCATCTAGCCTGGCGATCGGAGCCTCGGCTGGAGTACAGCTCCCACTCACCCCCTCAGGCCACTCCTGCAGGCCGTGCCCAGCCGTCCATCTGCACAGCCCTACCCACCCTCAAGACTTGCTTAGGAAATGGGATCGGACCATGAGGCTGGAGTCCTCTACTTAAAGAATCTTGGAGCCAATCTGCAACAAGAAAAAGGGAGTCATTAATTGGAAAAGGAATACGATGACCTCTGGGGTCCAATAGCTAGTAGGCACTCTATAACTAGCAGCTATTATTGATGAGGATTTTTAGGCTGCTTAATTTTCAAACGGTTTATGACGAGGATTTTTAGGCTGGCTACTTTTAAAACTACAGATAAGAAGCAGGCTCCAAGGAGTGGAATTTGCTTGCCCTTTGGTCAGAGACAGTTGTATTCGTGAAGGAAATCTCCATGCCTCCCTCTCTGCACCAGGAGGAAGGGGAGATGGCCTTATCTCTGGAAACTCTTAATGGGGAAGGCAAGGACTTAAGTTGTTTACTGTCTGGCAACCTCATGTAACTGACCCCACCACCCCAAAATCCTCTTTTGTCTTTAGTTGAAGATAATATTTGAGCGGTGACTTCTGCCATTTACTCAATCCGGTTTGATTCTTATCTAAAAGTTGTGGGACCACCCAATGGCCGGACCCTACCTGCACTGGTACCATTTTAACTTTTTTTCTTTGTCTCGTAAAGAGATAACTCACATACCTATGCCTTAAATCTAGCTCTAACCCTCAACTTGGGGCAGCAGAAGCAGCAGCAGCAGTGGCTCCTCCTGCCCGTGGGCCCTCTCCCCACGCAGCAGCCTGACTGCCCATGGGTCCTGTTCCCATGCCGGCAGCAGAAGCTCTGACTGCCCATGGGTCCTGTCCCCATGCTATTCTATACTATTCTCTAAATAAAAGAGCACCACTGCCAGATCTTGAGAGTCCAAGAAATCTTTCTTTCGACTCCTCGGCTCACCGACCCCGCATCATTTCCACCACAAATCCTTCCTTCAGAGTTTTGAACTCAAAGGTTCCTTTCAATCAATAGCACGCTTTAGCACAGCACAAAAATCCAGACTGGCCTTGAAACTTCACTAACACTGCCTCACATCCACCACCAAGTCAGACTACTATGGAATCTGTAATGACGTAATTGAAACTGGGTTCACATTTATTTAAATAGTATAGTTTTGATGGAATGAAAATATTTTAGTAAGCGGCACAATACATATTTGAGGACCAGAGGTCCCCCCTGCCCCACCAACTTCCTCACTTACCTGTAAGAGCGCCATTTGGAAATGAAAAAAGAGAGGGAGAAATAGGGAGGGGTGTTGAGTTTCAGTTCTGCATAATGGCACCTTTAACAAACCTGCCAGCTCCTCAAAAGCCAAACAGGGTGGTTTAAAAAGCCTTTACTACTGCCAGTTAATAAGCACAGGGCTCTGGGGGAACAAGAGCTCGCAGTGACTCCAATTTATAAATACTAGTGTTGCCCCCAGATACGTGTCTCAGGTTCCTGAAGGGCCTTGGGAGCTTCTGCCGTGATGAGGGTGCAGAGCAGGAGTTTAAACGGGGAGAGGAGGAGCTGGGAAACAAAGCCAAACACGCAGAAGGGAGCGCCTGGAGGTCCTGGACTCGAGACCACTGACAATGGCCGAGACCTCACCTGTCTGGGTTATTCCACTCTAAACCAATATCTTGAACGTGGGGAAAACATTCAAAATGCACAAGGAGACACTTTTTGTCTTTTTGTTTGAAATTTTGCTACTTTGCATCTGCAGATACCAAAAAAGGCTACACTTCCACTAGGGGATATCAAAAGAGCTGAGTGTGTTTACAACTCTGACAGTGTAATCGAAACTTCAAATGCTGCAGAAACAGTAACATTAGTGAGGTGAAGCCAACTCTAAATTAAAAGTCAGTGTTTCCATCACCCACTCTAACAGTGTTTTCAAGAGTTTATATAACTTGATCATTAAAAAATGTTCTAGGCTGAAAACCTGGTCTGTGTCAATCTTGGACTAAACCAGTTTGCAAAGCTCTGAAGTTTGTTTGCCCATCTCTTTTATCCCTTGTCAGGAATGTATTACTTTAAATGCTACACATGAAACCGAACCAAACAAATCTGCAACACTTGATGAGCCAATGCTGTTGCATGCATCACTCATTTTTCAGATGAAATTTATATCTGTAAACTCACTTTCAAGGCGCCTATGGTTGGAAGTAAAGAGCTCAGATTTCTTTTCCATCTCAACCTTTAGCATATCCCTTCCCTGTTGGTTGCTTTGTCAAAAAGTATTGGAACTTCAAATTGGAATGTTAACTTTTTTCAAAATAAACTTCAAATTAGAATTTAACTTCATAGAAATAGTGTTTACTATTATGACTTCATTAGATTGGCTCTTTGTGGAACAGAATAGAGCTTTTACCTGGGGACGTCAAAGAAGGAAGGAAGGGGGCTGGCCTGGTGGCGCAGCGGTTAAGTGCGCACGTTCCACTTTGGCAGCCCGGGGTTCACTGGTTCAGATCCCAGGTGCAGACACATCACTGCTTATTTAGCCATGCTGTGGCAGGCGTTCTATGTATAAAGTAGAGGAAGATGGGCACGGATGTTAGCTCAGGGCCAGTCTTCCTCAGCAAAAAGAGGCGGATTGGCAGCAGATGTTAGCTCAGGGCTACTTTTCCTCAAAAAAAAAAAAAGGGAAGGAAGGACAATACATCAGATTAAGACATGTTCCAGTTATACTGCAGTGAAGAATAACAGCAGAGGGCAATTGTGCATGAACGAAAATATCTCTGAGACAGACATGAAAATATCTTGGTATCGAGACACCCAACTATTTAGGCTGTGAGGTGCTGAGAGGCAGGTCTAACTTCCAAGGTTGGGCTGCAAGGAATGCTCAGGAAGAGGCAGGTCAGGAGGGCAGCTCCACCTGCACCTGAGACGGCCTCCACCCTTCACCACTGAGAAGCACAGGCTTCTTCACGGTGCTCATGTAGGACCATCCAAGGGATCTAGGCAATTTGGATCCTTGCCTGGGAAAGAGGAGACAAAGCAAGAACAAACCTCTGTATGTGTGTATGTGTGTGTGTATGTTAAGTTTGTGTGTCTTTCTGTCTGTCTGTCTATACCTTACAGAGGAGACCATACATAGAGTAAATACATTTATAAGTGTGGAACAGGAAATATTATCTTAACATTACTAGAATTTTATTTTGACTTTTCTAAAATTGTGGAAAATCATTATTTTGAATAAAAACAGAAAAGCCTAGACTCTCTAAGTCAAAAGAAATGATGAATTTCACTTCCTAATCTAGACACCCTCCAGTACAGTCCTTTCTATAATATCACTCAGCACCTAAAATTAACAGGCAAGGTAAATATTTATAATCCCAAACTTAAAAATCTGATGAGTTGTAATATATCCTGTGATTAAATACTTCCAGTGAGGGAGAACTCATTATTCATGAAATAGCTTTTCATTAAGACAACATTCATGGCTCAAAAGTCCTTCCTTATGGTCCTGGAAACGCATTATTAATAAATATCCAAGAATTTTTTATTGCGAAGGACTATAAAATATCATGGCTAACATTTCTAAGTCCAAAAAGATTTGAACCTGGCCAAATGCAATAAATAACATAACTAAAGTATCATTATTTAAACATTGTATTTTATCAAGTTTTTAATAGTGAAGTGACTTTTACCAAACATTAAAATCACATCTTAACAATGGAATATTATTCAGCCATGAAAAGGAATGAAGTGCTGATACATGGGTGAACCTTGAAAACATTATGCTAAGCAACAGAAGCCAGACACGAAAGGTCACATATTGTATAATTCTGTTCAGATGAAATGTCCAGAACAGTAAGTTAGTGGTTGCCTAGGGATGGGTGGAGAAGGAAGGGGGGGTAACTCTCCGTGGGTACTGGGTTTCTTTTTGGTGTGATGAAAGTGTTCTGGAATTACATAGTGGGTGGTTGCACAACCTAAAAACCACTGAATTGCATTCCTTCAATGGGCAATTTTATAGTGTGAATGATATCTCAACTGAAAAAACAATATCCATATCTTAAACCATAGATCTTAAATTAAAAATCACTTTAGTAGTTATTATCCAAGACCTCTGCACTCAATAAAATGTCCAAAATGAATACAAAGCCGAGCTCTGTAAAGTCTAGCTCTCTAAAAGTCATGCAGCAGGGGATGTTGAATAATCTATGAATATGGATTTTACCAAAGAATCTCTCACTATACTAATGTTAATACTCTTTGATCCATGGAGAATTTTGATCTCCTTTTTAGTTTACAGGGAGGGGTAGGTTATTACTTGTGCTTGCACTTATGAAAGATCAGGAAATTTGAAAACCACAAATGGGTTCCTCAAAGAAAAACTGACAATTTAAAACTGCTATTATGGTCTATTTCAAGTATCTCAGGGTTTCTTTAGGTTTAACTTAAAACGTGGATTGCATTCTCTCTATTTGAAATGCTTCTGTCTTTCCAAATGACAATCACACGTTCTACAAAACCTGAAGTAGAATTTATCTGATGGCAGGTTAATTTTGGAATGATGATACTATCTAGATAAAGTACATATGTGTTGACTTTTTCAGATCATAACTTCAAAACATAATATGTATAAGACATATTATTTCTTTATGAATGGCAATAAAGAACTCCAAATTTGAAAAAGAAACTATATGTGTCATTATATTTTTCCCATAAAGACATATGAAATCTCACATTATGTTTTAGAATAAGATTGAGGTCACTGTCATATAATGTTATTCAAGTTTTGTACTCTTATTTGTCATGTTAGAAACTGTACATGTGTCACTAACTGTACCGTAAGCTCCAGGAAGTATATGTAAATCTTGATTTTTTAGATTAAGCCCAATGAGAATGTCTTACATACACATAGGGGGCTAATATCTAATGCACGTTAAAGATTCATAATTAAGTTGCCTGCATTACCCAATTCTCCATGGCAGAGTTTTTTAATATGTATTTATAGTATACCAGATTGCCAAATAACCAAAAGTTGCCATAAATTTTACAATGTAATTATTACATAGATTTCTATGAGTGTTATGACATATAGCTTTATTATGCACATAAATAATATGAAAAAAACCCACTATAATACTCACAGTTGTAACCAAGTGCAATACAGTGTTGAGCTTCAAGGCTGGCCAACATGATGTGAAAAATGACGTGCAGAGAGGAGTGACATCAGCATCGTGGCAAAGTGAGTTGTTCCCTTTGACTTTCCCTTTTAAGTTACAACTAATCGGACATTCATTAACCAACAGAAGATTTACTACACAGCACAACAAGATGCCTGAGAGATCCACACAGCCACACATCTGAAGGTGAGTAGACTGGATCCCTGGGAATCAGCAGAACTAGGTGAGTGGGATCCCCCCACCCTGAGTGGTAGTGATCCAGATTGCAGATCCTCACACAGCAGCCTGCACAACTGTAAGAGGAGGTAGGGGCAGACTTGCCCACATGCAAGTGCTTTCAGAGTGGGGAGCACCCATCATGCCATGGCAGCCCTGCCCATGGGAACACTCCACACTGAGTGGCAGCAGCTCAGCCCCCACAAAGGAGCCCCACCCTCCAAGAGCAGCACCTCAGCCAAACCACCTGCAAGCACAGCGCTGGCCCATGCACAAGAGAAATCACCTGTCCTGCCTAGTGCAGCAGCTCAGCTGGTCCCCTGCTGAGCAAAGAGGCCCTGCCCGCCTGAGACCAACCTATCCATCAAGCACAGAGGCCCCACCTGCACATGCCTGACCCGCTGAGTAGCTGCAGCCAGCCTGCGCAAACGCAGAGCAGGCCTACAGGCACAACTTCCAGCAGACAGTAGGATCAGAAAACAGCTCCTGTCCCCCCCCCCCAAGCAGTGGCAGGTGGAATCGGTGACCTGATAGTATGACAAATGGGCCAGCAAAGGATCAATTCATCAAACACCATGAAGAACTACAGTAACACTGCAGAACAGAAGGAAAATGGCAAAGCTCTAGAAAGCTATCCTAAAGTCACAGAAATTTACAATCTAAATGGCAGAGAACTCAAAATAGTTGTCATAAAGAAACTCACTGAGTCATAAGAAAACTCAGAAATACAACTCAATGAGCTCAGGAATAAAATGAGCAGAAAGAATACTTTCCCAAAGAGATTGAAGCCTTTAAAAAAGTGTAGAGAAATTCTGGATATGAAAAATACAGTTAATGAGATAAAAAATAATCTAGAAACTGTAAAAAATAGAGCAGACTTTATGGAAGAGAGACTAAGTTACCTAGAAGATAGAAATCTAGAAATACTTCAGGTAGAGGAGCAGAGACAGTTAAAGTTTTTTAAAGATGAAGAAATTCTTTGAGAAACACCAACTCAATTAGGAAAAGCAATATAAGGATTATAGGTATTACAGAGGGAGAAGAGAGTGGGAAAGGAACAGAGAGCTTGTTCAAAGAAATGGCAGCTGAGAACATCGCAAACCAGGGGAAAGAACTGGACTCACAAGTACATGATGCCAGTAGAACTTCTAATTACATCAATGCAAAAAGACCTTCCCCAAAGCATATATTAAACCTGGCAAAAATCAATAACAAAAAAATATTAAGGGCAGCAACGCAGAAGAAAATAACCTACAAAGGAACCCCTTTCAGGCTTTCAGAAGATTCTCACAGAAACCTTACAGGCTAGGAGACAATGGAATAATAAATTCAAAACACTGAAAGACAAACTCTTTCAGCCAAGAATATGCTATCCAGTGAAACTATCCTTAAGATATGATGGAGAAATAAAGGCATTCCCGGATAAACAAAAGCTGAGGGAGTTCATCACCACTAGAACTGCCTTGCAAGAAATGATTAAGGGGGCCCTGCCCAGTGGTGCAGCGGTTAAGTTTGCACATTCTGCTTCAGTGGCCCAGGGTTCGCTAGTTCGGATCCCAGGTGTGGACATGACACCGCTTGGCAAGCCATGCTGTGGTAGGCGTCCCACATATAAAATAGGGGAAGATGGGCACGGATGTTAGCTCAGGGCCAGTCTTCCTCAGCAAAAAGAGGCAGATTGGCAGCAGATGTTAGCTCAGGGCTAATCTTCCTCAAAAAAAAAAAATGATGAAGGAAGCCCTCCTAACTGAAACAAAAAGGCAAAGGTTTACAAAGCTTTGAGCAAGGAGATAAATAGATAAAATCAGAAAACTGAAGCTCTCTTTAAGAACAGGTTAGCAAACAATTATAAAATATAAAGGGAAGGAAAGCATCTAAGATAACTATAGACACTTCACTGTAGCCACAACATAATAAAAGCATAATTTGTGACAACAATAACTCAGGAGGGGTAGAGGAAAGAGATGGAACCTGCTTAGCCTAATGGAGATAAGAGGGCTTCAGAAAATGGACTGTCTCACCTGGAAATATAGAATAACTGTAAAACAAGAGATTAAAATGGCAGTATTAAGCCCTCATATATCAATAATCACTCTAAATGTAAATGGATTGAATTTTCCACTCAAAAGACACAATGTGTCTGGATGGATTAAAAAACAAGACCCAACAATATGCTCCCTCCAGGAAACACAGCTCTGAGATGAAGGGATGAGTGAAGGGCTCATAGGCTCAGAGTGAAGGGATGGAAGGCAATACTCCAAGCAAATGGCAAGCAAAAGAAAGTAGGGGTTGCCATACTTATATCAGAAAAAGCAGACTTCAAGTTAAAAAAGACAATGAGAGACAAAGAGTGACAGCAGGTAGTGATAAAAGGGATAGTCCACCAAGAGAACATAATACTTACTTATGAATGTGTATGCACCTAACACAGGAGCATCAAAGTATATAAAGCAACTATTAACAGACTTAAAGGGAGAAACTGACAGCATACAATAATAGTAGGGGAGCTCAACTACCCCACTTAGATCAATGGATAGATCACCCAGACTGGAAGTCAAGAAAGAAACAGTGGCCTTAAATGAAACACTAGACAACATGGACTTAATAGATATGTATAGAACATTCCATCCAAAAACAACAGAATACACGTTATTCTCAGGTGCACATGGAACATTCTCAAAGATAGACCATATGTTGAGAAACAAGCCTCAATAAACTTAAGAAGATTTAAATCATATGAAACATCTTTTCTGATCACAATGATATGAAACTAGAAATCGACTACAAGAAGAAAGCTGGGAAAGTGACAAATATCTGGTGACTAAACAGCATGCTATTGAACAACCACTGGATTAATGAATAAATCAAAAACTACCTAGAGACAAATGAAAAAACAATATACCAACTCTTATTGGATGCAGCAAAAGCCGTACTAAGAGGGAAATTTAGACAATACAGACCTATGTCAAACAAGAAAAATTTCAAATAAGTAATCTTAAACTATACTTAACAGAACTAGAAAAAGAAGAATAAAAAAGGTGCAAAATCAGCAGAAGGAATGAAGTAATAAAAATCAGAGCAGAAATAAATGAAATAGAGACTTAAAAAACAATAGAAAGAATCAATGAAACTAAGAGCTGGTTCTTTGAGAAGATAAAAAAAATTGACAAACTCTTAGCCAGACTCACTAAGAAAAAAAGAAGTCTCAAATAAATAAAACTAAAAATGAAAGAGGACAGATTACAACAAATACTACAGAAGTACAAATGATTATAAGAGAATACAATGAAAAACTATATGGCCACAAATTGGACAATCTAGAAAAAATGGATAAATTCTTGGAATTATAGAACATCCCAAAACCAAGTCAAGAAGAAGTAGAGAATTTGAATAGAGCAATCACAAGTAAAGAGATTGAAACAGTAATCAAAAACCTCACAAATCACAAGTCCAAGACCAGATGGCTTTTCTGGAGACTTCTACCAAACATTCAAAGAAGATTTTTTTACCTATCCCTTCTCAAACTATTCCAAAAAATTGAAGAAGACAGAATGCTTCATAACTCATTCTATGAGGCCAACGTTACCACAATACCAAAACCAAACAAGGACAAGAGAAAGAAGGAAAATTACAGGCCAATATCATTGATGAACATAGACACAAAAATCCTCAAAAAAATATTGGCAGATAAAATACAGCAATACATTAAAAGGATCATACACCTTGATCAAGTGGGATTTATACCAGGGATGCAGTGGTGGCACAACATGAACAAATCAATCAGTGTGATACCCTACATTAACAAAATGAAGAATAAAAATCACATAATCATCTCAACAGATGCAGAGAAAGCATTTGACAAGATCCCACATCCGTTTATGATAAAAACACTCAATAAAATGGGTATAGAAGGAAAGTACCTCAACATAATAAATATGTAATAAATAAACATAATATATGACAAACTCACAGCCAACATCACACTTAATGGTTAAAAACTGAAAGCCATCCCTCTGAGAACAGGAACAAGACAAGGGTGCCCCCTCTCACCACTCTTATTCAACATAGTACTGGACATTTTGGCCAGAGCAATTAGGCAAGAAAAAGAATAAAATTTATCCAATTGGAAAGTAATAAGTAAACCTCTCACTGTTTGTGGACGACATGATTCTATATATAGAAAACACTAAAGAATCCACCAGAAAACTATTAGAAGTAATCAGCAACTACAGCAAAGTTTCAACTTTGCTGTACTAAATCAACTTACAAAATTCAGTTGCATTTCTATAAACTAATAAACTAGCAGGAAGAGAAGTCAAGAATACAATCCCATTTACAATCACAACAAAAGGAATAAAATACCTAAGAATAAATTTAATCCAGGAGGTGAAAGACATATACACTGAAAACTATAAGACATTATTGAAAGAAATTGAAGAAGACATAAAGATATTTGATGCTCATGGATTGGAAGACTAAATATAGTTAAAATGTCCATATTATCTAAAGGAATCTAGAGATTCAGTGCAATCCCATTCAGAATCCCAATGACATTTTCCACAGAAATAAATAACTGTAAAATTTATATGGAACAATGAAAGACACCAAATAGCCAAAACAATCCTGAGAAAAAAAGGATAAAGCTGGAGGTATCACAATCTTTGACTTCAAAATATACTAGAAAGCTACAGTAATAAAAACAGAGTGGAAAACAGACAGAGATCAATGGAACAGAATTGAAAGCCCAGAAATAAAACCACATATCTAAGGACAGCCAATCTTCAACAAAGGAGCCAAGAACATACAATGGAGAAGGGGAAGTCTCTCCAATAAATGGTGTTGGGAAAACTAGACAGCCAAAACCAAAAGAATGAAATAGAACATTATCTTGCACCATACACAAAAGTTAACTCAAAATAGATTAAAGATTTGAATGTAAGACCTGAAACCAGAAAACTACTAAGAAAATATAGGCAATACACTCTTTGACATTGGTCTCAGCGGCATCTTTTCAAATACTATGTTTACTCAGGCAAGGGAAACAAAAGAAAAATAAACAAATGGGACTACATCAAACTAAAAAGCTTCTGCACAGCAAAGGAAATCATCAACAAATGAAAAGACACCCCCCCCCAAGTGGAAGAAAATATTTGAGAATCATACATCCAACAAGGGGTTAATTTTCAAAATACATAAAGAACTCATACAACTCAAAAACAAAAAAACAACCTGATCAAAAAATGGGCAGAGGATATGAACAGACATTTTTCCCAAGAAGATATACAGATGCCCAACAAGCATGTGGAAAGATGTTCAATATCACTAACTGTGAGAGAAATTCAAATCGAAACTACAATGAGATAGCACCTTACACCTGTCAGAATGGATATAATTAACAACACAAAAAATAAATGTTGGAGAGGATGTGGAGAAAAGGGAACCTTCATACACTGCTGGTGGGAATGTAAACTGGTGCAGCCACTATGGAAAACAGTCAGGAGGTTTTTCAAAAAGTTAAAAAAAGAAATATCATATGATGCAGTATCCCACTACTGGGTATTTATGCAAAGAACTTGAAATGAACAATCCAAAGAGATTTATGCACCGCTGTGTTCATTGCAGCATCATTCACAATAGCCAAGATCTGGAAGCAGCCCAAGAGCCCTCCAACTGATGAATGGAGAAAGAAGATGTGGTGTGTATACAATGGAATACTACTCAGCCATAAGAAAAACACAAAATCATCCCATTTGTAACAACATTGATGGACCTTGAGGGTATGATGTAAAGCAAAATAACCCAGACAGAGAAAGACAACACTGTATGATTTCACTCATATGTAGAAGATAAACAAACTCATAGATAAAGAGAGCAAATTAGTAGTTAACAGAGGGGAAGGGAGTCAGTGGGTGGGTGAAAGGGGTAAAGGGACACATATATATGATGATGGATGAAAATTAGACTATTGGTAGTGAGCACAAAGCAGACTATACAGAAACTGATAAATAAAAATGTACACCAGAAAAGTTTATAAGGGAGTTCTGACAACTTTGAAGGCACAGATAACCCCCATATTATAAGATTAGTTCCAGCAAGTAAAAAATGAAGAAATGTTGCCTAAAACATTTTACGAAGTCAGAGTAACTCTTATTTCAAGAAATATTAAGGCTAGAAGAGAAGAGAAAATTGTAAGTCCATTTTACTTATGAATACAGACAAAAATTACTTTAAAAGGATATTTGTGGATTACTGGGAAGATAATGGCATAGGAGGACTCTGAACTCACCTCCTCCCATGGACACAACAAACTTACAACTACCCCTGGAACAACTGCCCCTAAGAGAGAACTGAAAACTGGATAAAAAGAACCCCCACAACAAGGGATGATACTGCCTAAGGTGGAAGAGGTCAAATACCTTTCTGGAGAGGAAACAGCCACATTCTAGCTGCAGAGCTTCACAGTCAGGAGCAATCTGAAGGTACGAAGCCTCCACTGGAAGAGCGGGGATCTGAGCAGGAGAGCTTTGTCACAATAAGCAGCTTTTGAACTCAGCACAACTGAGTCAGTATCATAATATCTGGCTTTGCAGGCTACTAACAACAACAGGGACTACATCCAGAAAAGCAATTAGACTTAAAAGAAAGAAAAGCCTGCACTTAGAGGGCCCGTGCACAAATTCATCCATTTTGGAAAGCAACCAAAATCACCAGAAAGAAAGATGTACAGCCCTTTGGTGAAAAGAAACTCACTTGACAGGCTCTGGGCACATCTTGGTGAGAACAGGACATCCCCAGGGACTAAGACATAGGCAGCAGCCATTATTGTTACCGAGTACAGGCACAGGCACTGGCAGAGGCCATGGGATTTCTTCCCCTGGCCTGTTAGCCTGGGGGTCTGCCTCACCCACTAGAGCACCAATTTAATCAAGCTCAACCAGGGCAGGCAGTCTGCCCTAGGGACTGATCCAACCCAACAGCAAGCCCTCCGGCAATTTGTGGGCCCACATAGGCAGGGTGCATGGGACCTCTTCAGTGGGGAGAGTGGGTGTGCTTCTGCATGGCAGGGCATATGTGAGTGGCAGGGTGTGCATGAGGGGTAGGCCTGCATTGGTGGAGTGTGCAGGGCCTCTGCAGCGGGGCAACTGGGTCTTGTTCAGTGGGTTGGGGTGCACACATGGGGCAGGACTGTATCGATGGGGTGTGTGGGCCTGTGGGCAGTGGGGCTTGACAGCTGCAGCAGACTAGTGCTTCTCAAACAGCCACATAGGGTATCAGGAACACCTTCCAGCACCTGAAACCATTATGTGCTGCCACATCTGGGGCCAGCCCCACTGAGCTGCACTCCTCAGAGAGCTGACAACAGCCTCCCAGACCAGAGGCCTACAGCAATGGTAAGCCCTTGAGCCTAGCAACGAGCCATGCTGGGGGCCTAGCCACTTAACAGAAAAAGTGCAACAGAAATATGCTATTAGACCTTGCAGCCAACTGTGCTGGGGCTCCCTTTGCCCAGTAAAGTGACTGCAGGGACTGTAGCAGCTTCACACAACTGACCATTACAACCAGCCAGCCCAAGGGACAGCCTAGCCTCCCCAGGCACCTGCAGCAAAAGCAAGCCTGCCACAACACAAGGACATACGTATCTCACACAGGGGACACTCCTGGAACATTTGGAACTGGTGGCGAGAGAAAAGCACACTGCAGGGCCTCATAAGGCCTCTCTTACATAAGGCCACCTCCCCAAGACTGCAAGACAAAGCCAATCTACCTAATATGTAGATATAAGCACAGAGGAAGAGGAAAAATGAGCAGGCAAAAGAATATGTTCCAGATAAGGGAACAGGACAAATCCTCAGAAAAAAAGGACTAAATGAAATAGCAATAAGCAATCTACCTGATAAAGAGTACAAACTAATAGTCATACGGATGCTCACTGATCTTAGAAGAATGGGTGAATTCAGTGAGAACATCAACAAAGAATTGGAAAATGTAAAAACGAACCAATTAGAAATGAAGAATACAATAAATGAAATGAAAAAATTCACTAGAGGGAATCAATAGCAGAGTAGATGATACAGAAGAATGGATCAATAGCTGGACAAAAGACTAGAGGAAATCACCCAAGCTGAACAGATAAAGAAGAATTAAAAAGAATAAGGACAGTCTAAGGGAACTCTGGGACAACATCAAGTGAATTAACATTCGTATTGTAGGTGTCCCAGAAGGAGAAGAGAGACAAAGGGGCAGAGAATCTCTTTGAAGAAATAATAGCTGAAAACTTTCCTAACCTAAGGAAGGAAACAGACCTCCAGGGATACAGGAAGCACAGAGAGCACCAAGCAAGATGAACCCAAAGAGGCCCACGCCAAGACAGATTATAATTAAAATGTCTAAAATTAAAAATAGAGAATCCTAAAAGCTGCAAGAGAAAGGCAACAAGTTACATACAAAGTAAATCCCATAAAGCTATCAGCTGACTTCTCAGCAGAAATTCTACAGGTTAGAAGGGAGTAGCATGATATATTTAAAGTGCTGAAAGGAAAAAACACAGCCAAAAATATTCTACCCAGCAAAGTTATCATTCAGAATGGAAGGAGAAATGAAGAGATTCCCAGACAAGCAAAAACTAAAGGAATTTATCACCTTTAAAATAAATGCTAAAGGGACTTATTTAAGTGGGGGAAAAAAGACCAAAAATAGGAACAAGAAAATTACCAAAAAATAAAAAAGTCAAATCACATGTAAAGGCAAATATACAGTATAAGTATCAGATCAACCACTTGTGAAGCTAATATGAAGGTCAAAAGACAAAAGTACTAAAATTACCTATTTCCATGAAAAGAGGATAACAGATACATACACAAAAAAGAGGTAAAATATGATATAAAAAACACTAAATGGGGGGGAAGAGGAGAGGAAGGGAGAGCTTTTAAAAAGAGGTCAAACAATAGACCATCAACTTAATATAGATTGCTATATACGTAGGTTATTATATATGAATCTCATGGTAATCACAATCCAGAAACCTATCATAAATAAACAAAAAATTAAGAGAAAGTAACCCAGACATAATACTAAAAAAAGCCATCAAGCCACAAGGGAAGAGAGCTAGAGAAGAAGAAGGGAACAGAGAAAACTACTAAAACACTAAAAAAAAAAAAAAGAACATAACGAAATGGAAATAACTACATACTTATCAATAGCTATTTTAAATATCAATGGATTAAATGTGCCAATCAAAAGACACCGGGTGGCTGATTGGATGAAAAAACAAGAGCTATATATATGCTGCATACAAGAGACATGCTTCAAAGACACTCACAAACTGAAATGAAGGAAGGAAAAAGATACTCCATGCAAACAGCAATGAAAAGAAAGCTGTGGTAGCAACAGTTATATCAGGCAAAATAGACTTTAAAACAAAAAATGTAACAAGAGACAAGGCCACTAAATAATGATACAGGAAACAACACAACAAGATGATATAATACTTGTAAATATCTATGCACTCAACATAGAGCACCTAAATATATAAAGCAACTATTAACATACATAAAAGGAGAAATAGACAGTAACACAATAATAGTAGGGGAGTTTAACACTTTTACGTCAATGGATAGATCATCCAAAGAGAAGATCAATAAGGAAACATTGGTCTTAGATGACACATTAGACCCGAAGGACTTAGTAGATATATACAAAATATTACATCCAAAAACTGCAGAATACACATTCTTTTCAAATGTACATGGAACATTTTCCAGGATAGATTACATATTAGGCCACAAAACAAGTCTTAATAAATTTAAGAAGATTGAAATAATATCAAGCAACTTTTTGGACCACAAAGTTGTGAAACTATAAACCAACTACAGGAAGAAAACCAGAAAAGCCACAAATAGATGGAGATTAATTAAAATGCTACTGAACAATGATTGGGTCAACAATGAAATCAAAGGAGAAATAAAAAAATAGCTAGAGACAAATGAAAATGAAAACACAACATGCCAAAATCTATGGAGTACAGCAAAAGCAGTTCTAAAAGGGAAATTTGTAGCAATTCAGCCCTATCTCAACAAACAGGAAAAATCCCAAATAAACAATCTAACAGTGTATCTGAAGGAACTGTAAAAAGAACAAATAAAGCTCAAAATCAATAGAAGGTAAAAAAAAATAATAAAAATCAGAGCAGAAATAAATGAAATAGAGACTAAAAAACAACAGAAAAAAAAATAAATGAAACTAAGAACTGGTCCTTTGAAAAGATAAACAAAATTGACAAACCTTTAGCTAGACTCACCAGGAAAAAAAAAGAGAAAAGGCCCAAATAAATAAAATCAGAAATGAAAGAGGAGAAATGACAACAGACACCTCAGAAATACAAAAGATTATAAGAGAATACTATGAAAAACTATGTGCCAACAAATTGGATAATCTAGAATAAACTGATAAATTCTGAGAATCATACAACCTTCCAAAACTGAATCAAGAAGAAATAGAGAATTTGAATAGACTAACCACCAGAGAGGAGATCAAAACAGCAATCAAAAAGCTCCCAAAAAATAAAAGTCCAGGACCAGACAGCTTCCCAGGTAAATTCTACCAAAAATTCAAAGAAGACTTAATGCCTATTCTTCTCAAACTCTTGCAAAAAATTGAAGAGGAGGGGAAGCTTCCTAACTCATTCTTTGAAGCCAGCATTATCCTGATACCAAAATTAGACAAGGACAACATGAAAAAAAAAAGAAAATTAAAGGCCAATATCACTGATGAACATCAATGCAAAATTCTCAACAGAATACTAGCAAATCGAGTACAATACATTAAAAAGATCACACATCATGACCAAGTGGGTTTCATTCTAGGGATGCAGGGATGGTTCAACATCTGCAAATCTATCAAGGTGATAGACCACATCAACAAAATGAAGAATAAAAATCACAGGATCATCTCAATAGATGCAGAGAAAGCATTTGACAAGATACAGCATCCACTTATGATAAAAACTCTGAACAAAATGAGTATAGAAGGAAAGTGCCTCAACATAATAAAGGCCATATATAACAAACCCACAGCTAATATTTTTCTCAGCAGAGAAAAACTGAAAGCTATCCCTCTAAGAACAGGAGCCAGACATGATGCCCACTTTCACCACTCTTATTTAACATAGTATTGGAAGTCCTAGCCAGAGCAGTCAGGAAAGGAAAAGAAATACAAGGGCCCCAAAGTGAAAAGGAAGAAGTAAAACTGTGAGTATTT
Source organism: Equus caballus (assembly GCF_041296265.1). NCBI lineage: Eukaryota > Metazoa > Chordata > Mammalia > Perissodactyla > Equidae > Equus > Equus caballus. The sequence goes on from NC_091691.1 coordinate 38,886,725, forward strand.
GCAGATGACATGACTTTATATATAGAAATCTCTAAAAAGGCCACCGAAAAACTTGTAGAAATAATAAATGGATACGATAATGTTGCAGGATACAAAATCAACAAACAAAAATCAGTTGCATTTCTAAACAGTAACAACTAAGAAGAAAGAGAAATTACAAATACAATCCCATTTACAATTGCAACAAAGAATAAAATACCAAGGAATAAATTTCACCAAAGAAATGGAAGGCCTGTACACTAAAAACTATAAAACATTGTTGAAAGAAATTGAAGACACAAAGAAATGGAAAGATAGTCCATGCTCTTGGATTTGAAGAATTAACATAGTTAAAATGTCCATACTTCCTAAAGCAATCTATAGATTCAATGCAATCCCAATCAGAACCCCAATGAAATTTTTCACAGAAATAGAACAAAGAATCCTAAAATTTATATGGAACAACAAAGGACTCCAAACAGCCAAGGCAATCCAGAGAAAAAAGAACAAAGCTGGAGGCATCACACTCCCTGACTTCAAAATGTATTACAAAGCCATAGTGATCAAAACAGCATGGCACTGGCACAAAAACAGACACAGATCAATGCAACAGAATCAAGAGCCCACAAATAAACCCACACTTCTATGGACAGCTAATTTTCAACAAAGGAGCCAAGAACATACAATGGAGAAAGGAGTCTCTTCAATAAATTGTGCTAGGGGCTGGCCCGGGGCCTAGTGGTTTAGTTCACTCTCTCCGCTTTGGAGGTCCAGGGTTTTGCTGCTTTGGATCCTGGGCACGGACATGGCACTGCTCATCAGGCCACGCTGAGACGGCATCCCACATGCCACAACTAGAAGGACCCACAACTAAAATATACAACTATGTTGGGGGGATTTGGAGATAAAAAGCAGAAAAGAGAAAAAAAGATTGCCAACAGTTGTTAACTCAGGTGCCAATCTAAGAAAATAAATGTAAAATAAATAAATAAATGGTGTTCGGAAAACTGGACAGCCACATGCAAAAGAATGAAAGTAGACCATTATCTTACACTATGCACAAAAATTAACACAAAATGGATTAAAGACTTGAATGTAGGACCTGAAACTAGAAAACGTCTAGAAGAAAACATAGGTAGTATGCTCTTTGATATCGGTCTTAGCAGCATATTTTCAAATACCACATATGACCAAGTAGGGAAACAAAAGTAAAAATAAACAAATGAGACTACATCAAACTTAAAACCTTCTGCACAGCAAAGGAAACTATCAACAAAACCAAAAGACAAGGTGACACTTGGGAGAAGATATTTGCAAACTATATATTTGATAAAGGACTTAATATCCAAAATATATAAAGTACTCATGCATCTCAACAACAAAAACCCAACAATCCAATTTAAAAATGGGCAACAGATCTGAACAGACATCTTTCTGAAGAAGATATAGAGACAGCCAACAGGCACATGAAAAGATGTTCAATATCACCATTTATTAGGGAAATGCAAATCAAAACTACAATGAGATATCAATTCACGCCTGTCAGAATGGGTATTAATAGAAAGACAATAAATAACAAGTGTTGGAAGGGATGTGGAGAAAAGGGAACCCTAACATACTGCTGGTGGGTGTGCAAACTGGTGCAGCCACCATGGAAAATAGTATAGAGATGGCTCAGAAAGTTAAGAATAGATCTACCATAGGATCCACCTATTTCACTTCTGGGTATTTATCCAAAGAACATGAAAACACGAATGTGTAAAAATAGATGTGCCTCTATGTTCATTGCAGCAGTATTCACAATAGCCAAGACTTGGAAGCAACCTAAATGCCCATCAAGTGACAAATGGATAAAGAAGATGTAGTATGTATACACAATGGAATACTACTCAGCCACAAAAAGGACAACATTTTGCCATTTGTGACAATATGGATGGACCTTGAGGGTATTATGCTAAGCAAAATAAGTCAGAGGAAGAAAGTCAAACACAGCATGATCTCACTCATAAACAGAAGATAACAACAACAATGAACAAACAGATAGATACAGAGATTGGATTGGTGGTTACCAGAGGGGAAAAGGGGAGGGAGAAGGGTGAAAGGGGTGATAAGGCACATGTGTGTGGTAATGGATGGTAATTAGTCTTTGGGTGGTGAACATGATGTAATCTACACACAAATCGAAATATAATAACATACACCTGAAATTTATATAATGTTATAAACCAATGTTACTGCAGTAAAAAAAGAAAGATATCTGCTAACCAACTGAAATAGCATAGTAAAAATATAACATATTATAATAAGCTACGGTTTATTGTAGAAAAACAAGTTGGCTTACTATTAATAAATCTATAAGTGTAAGTCACACACTAGTGGGCTGATGTGATTTCCTCGATGGACACAGAATAAGCATTTCATAAAGTTCAAAATCTATTTATGATTAAAGAAAATAACACTCAGAAAACTAAGAATAGAAGGAAATATCCTTAATATGATAAAGGATTTATACCATAACTAAACCAAACATTCTGTTTATGGTAGAATTTTAGACATAATCCCATTAATGTCAGAGAATGATCAAGGGTACTTGATACCCTTGCCACTTAGATCATTGGGTGTGCTGGCCAATGTTTTAAGATAAAAAGAATGAAGAGTTGTAACAACGAGAATTATTTGCAGATAATATGATCAACTGGAATTATTTGCAGATGATATTATCATCAATGTAGAATGTCATACGGCAGCCACAGAGCAACCATTAGAACAAATACAAGAAAACGATTCAGATGCAGTATCATCTTACAGAAGTCAAGATAGCTCGTCTATATTAGCAATAATCAAACAGAAAACAAGATACCACTTAAATTAGTAACTTAAACTGTGTTGAAATGGTTTTGCCAGTGTTCGGCTGGGCTACAGTCCCTGGTTATTTAATCAAACACTAATCTAGATGTTTTGTGAATTTACAGAAGTGATTGAAGTCCATCATCAACTGACTTTAAGTAAGGCTACTATCCATGGTAATCTGGGCAGGCCTGGTTCAATCAGCTGGAAGGCCTGGAAACCAGGCTGGGGGTCAGGGTGCGGGAAGGGAGAGAGAGAGAGGGGAAATTCTGTGCCCTGTGGACAGTAGCTTCAGCTTGCCCATGACCATGATGTTCCCTTCAGGACAGCCTACTGCCACTGCCCTCTGGCCAGGCGACAACAGCTCACCCCACCCCACCCCGCGCGCACAGGTTAGCCTCCCTGCGCCCAGCAGGACCGGAGGCCTCTGCCTCATCCGTCACACCTGCCGGGAGATACGGCGGCACCTGCTGGATGCACCGCGCGCGTCCCTCTGGGGAGAGGAGGGAGGAGGCGGCTCTAGGATGATCCTGAACTGGACCTGAGAAGAAGGCCTACAACCGCCGTCCAGAAGATTTGCATCCATTGTGCACGTCAGTATTTCAGGAAAGAAAATCCATGTGTGACTAAATTCATCACAGTCCCAGCACATGCGGAACCCAGTCACCCAGACTGCAGCTAGACGGTTCAGAAAGAGCCGGATGGTGCGCCCCAGCGCGGGAAGTGAGATCGCCAGGCTGTAGCACTTGGGACAGCGCGGTGTGACGCCGCTGGCACCCGGACCGCGGCGCGGGCTTCCGGGACTGAGTCCCCGCCCAGAGCCCTTAACTTTGGTTTGCTCGGAAATGCCCCCTCCAGAGCCACTCCCCTTCATCACCCTTCCCAAGTAACCTCGGTGAGCCGGCCACATTCCCCTACTGCCAGGCAGAGGGGCAGCGGCAGCCTGGAGATGGGTCCCCACACCCCTTCCGAGGCCATCGCGTGGGTCCGGCGAGTCCGAGCAGAGGGGCGAGGCTCGAGGGTCCTTAGGGCTGGGGCGCCAGGCCCATGTCCGCCTAGAGCCTCCTGCGGCCGGCGGCTCGCAGCCTCCGGGGCATCGCCTCGCCAAGGGCCGCCGCGCTGTCCGCCCCGAGGGTACGCTCACCCGGCTCTCCGCAGCCCCTTACCAGGCTCTCGGCAGCCCCCCGCCCGGCTCTCGGCAGTCCCTCGCCAGGCGCCCGACCCGTCGCGGCCGGCCCATGCAGCGCAGAATCCCCAGTCCCGCGGCGGAGGCTTCTTCCGCGGGCGGCCGGGGCGGGAGCCGTGGAGGGGGCACTCGAGAGGGTCCTGCGGGGCGGCGCGGCGAGGAACGGGAGCGAGAAGGGCGTGCTGTCCTCTCGCCTGGCTCCTGGGGCGTCGCTCCGGGCGCTGAAGGAGTTTCCTCCGCGGAAGCCCCTCTGAAGCCGACGTGCCTCGGCTGCCCGTCCCGCCCTCCGCCCTCGGCCCGGGCTCTCGCAGCCGCCCTCGCGCCCCGAGCGGCCCCGCGGCGGTCCCCAATGAGCGGCGGCGCAGCTCAGCCTCTGCACCCCCCGGCTTCGGGCCGGAGGGACCCGGGCGGGAGCGGCCAGGCGCGCAGAACCATCCCCCACAGCCCGGGGCTCGCGCTCTCGGTCCGCGGGTGGCGCTGCGAGTCCCTCCCTCACTAGGAGGAACCGTGCGAGCGTGGGCAGAAATCGAGAGGAAAGCGCACAAGCAGTGCGTCAGGCTCCAACTCCCTCCTCCACGGCCTCAATTTAAAAAAATAAAATGAAAACCGAACGCGGTGCAGATGCCAGCGCGCCACCCGCCCACCGCGGTGCAGCCTCGCCCCTGCGCGCAGCCCCGGCTCCCGGGCGGGCGCGCACTCCTCCACCTTCGATGAAACTTTGGCAGCCCCACTCGGGGACGGGCGCGCCTCTGGGACAATGGGACGGCGGCTCCGGGGAAGCCGGGCCTCTCCAACCCCGTGCGTTTTACGCTTTAGTTCGCCCAGGCTCTGCGCCCTCCACCGCGGCTCGCTCTCGCAGACCGGCAGCCCTGCTGGGTCCTGTCATTCTGCATACGCGGAATGCACACCTCCTGGCATCGTGTGCACAAGGCGTGCCCCTGAGCTTACCGAAACCAAGGGAATCGTTTAATGTTCGAGGAAAACTGCGCAGACGCAGCATGAGAGTAGTCAGGGGCTCGAACGACTTTGTGGGGTTGCCGCTAGTGCCAGGTCCACAGGTACCCGCTTGCATTGGTCAGGAAGACTAGAACCGGAATTAAACCAGACCAGTGACCCTGTCCCTATTCACCCTTGTGAGAAGTTTCAACTCCGAATGGGCTCTGGGAAATCCCGGCTCTTTCCAAGAATGAACATCTTGCTTCAGATGTGCATCCACTTTGCGCATTCTGGAGAACTCTTGTTTTCGCCTGTTTGTTTGTTGCTTGTCATGGTTCCTGGAAAAGAGAGTATGTTTCCCTTTTCTGCTAATAATCTACTTTATTCTTGCTCTCTAGGTAAGATTAGAGAAATGTGATGCTGCCTGGGAGACGCCCGTGTGTCTGGGTCTCTCATTTCACGGTTATCCAGGTGTGAGGGAGGTCTGCTGGAACGCTGACCAGAAGGCAGATGATGTTCCATCTGTGGGGAGGACCATTCAGAAGTGGCGTTTCCATCAAGAGGACAGAGAGGGAGGAACCGCCTTCCATCCTGCACCAGCATTCTGGGCCTGAACTGGCTGGAGACGGAAAAGTCTACTGATGTGAGTCTTGGTTGTCTGTGTTAACCTCCCTTTTGTGAGATGTAGAAGCTTTTGTTTTGAGCTCAGATGCCTTCACAAATTCTCTGAGAATGACACACTGTGAACCATTACTTTTTTATGAAGACTGGAGGCAACAAAATCGTGTGAAGACACCCTGAAACTTAGACCATCTGTGTGCTCTGGAGCCCTCAAGAAGCTAGATATCTAAACCCCCGATACAGTCACGAGCCCAACAGTAGGGCTGGAGGGTGGAGGAGACCGTGGGAACTTAAATTATCCACAAATCATTGACTGCTACCAAGGGATGCTTTGTGTCTGTAGAAGCCTGACATAAACCGGCACCTATTTCACACAAGTCCAGTGTTTGGACGTTCCTCGGTGGCGTCCTCTCTCTCTCTCTCTCTTACTCTCTGGTACAACTTGTTCTGCGGAGCTACTGGAGAGACCACAAGCCTTCCTGAATTTTAAATAGTATTGTGTCACCACAGGAAGCCTCAGTTTTCTATGAATATTTTGTCCTGTTCTTGGTAGGCTGCCCATATTAACAACTGTCTAGGTTTCTTCAGAATAACCGTCTTGGACGCTTAAGTCAGGAGACACAAGACTCCCAGCAGACAGGCGGTCTTACCGAGTACACTTCTTGCTTTCTCTGCCACATCGTGTGCCGGTTTGGCTGTTCACGTCTTAGAGATTTTAAGACCTGGATCCCACTTCTTAGTCTTCCGAGCACACACTCAAGGCGTTTCAGTTGTCTAGACTACAGCTCTAAGGTGCTGTCCAGCCTGGCTGCATGTTGCAACCCCCCGGGAGCTTTCATAACATCTAACGCTCGGTCCGCACACGCAGAGATTCTGATCCACTCCCCACCCCGATGCCTGTGGTTCTGTGAAAGCCCGCGGGGAATTCTCAGGTGTGCTGCCGCAGTGGAGATCCACTGTCCTCCTTCACATGGCAGAACTTGGGAAAAGTGCCATCACTTTTCACAACTAGGGCCGCCGAGACAAATCCCCCTTTCTGGGGCTGTGTTTTCACACCGGGTTACATGTGCGTGCATATCAGCAGCCAGTGGCTTTGTCTTTACAGGGGCTGTTTTACCCTAAGCTTCTCCTAATCTGAGGAGCGGTATCTGATAGCTAGACGGGCTCGTTTTTAAGGACTCTCCAGCCCTTCGGGTGATTGATCCCATTGGTCAGAAGCCCTGCTTGCCTAGAGAGCTTTATTCTCCACGTGAGCATGATCTTGCCTAAAGCCTGGCAGGAGATAGAAAATGCTTTGGGGAGAAAATCAACTACCTAGAACACTCATAAACATATTATTTCGATACTTGGTGAGTACCTAAAGCAGAGGACCACAAGTTTAGCGCAGGTAATGAGTTAAGCACCAGCCCTCCGCCCCGCCCCTCCCCCCCCCCCCCCCCCCCGGCCTCTCTGCATCTGCACGGACAATCGCCGGCTTCTTTCCATCGTTACTGGGACTTTAGCGCGTCGGATTCCTCATCTGTGAGTTGAGGGAGTAATAAAACGACCTAACGTGGAGTGCTGTGCAGACAGAGGCAATTTATAGAGTGCTTAGACAAGTGCCTGTGCGTGGTCGTCACTCAGTGAATATCAGCTGCCATTATTACCACTATTATTACTGTTTTATTGTCATTACCGGAAAACAAGGGCTGATCCCACGTTTCTGAAACTGTCACGCTGAGACACAGCAGCCTGCTGCGATGCTGAGAAAGGAGCACTGGCTCTTAGCAACCTGTTCGAAACCGTGGCAGAGTCGAGCGATAGGCCTTCTCCTAAGTGTTTACGTTTAGCCCTAAAGCATACGTCACTTTGTCCTTCTGTGGGCTTCATCCCACTGGTTTAGCTTTTACCTCTTCTGAACTTGGTTTAATGCTACACTGATGGACAAAATCATTCAGAAACACCATCTCTGTCCCCAGTGCATTGTCTCTCCCATGCTTAATATGCAAACACAGAGTTAATAAACTTTTTCAGTCCCATGTCATGTTTTGTCCTATGTCGATTATTATTTCCTCAAACACTTGGTTGGCTTCTTTTGGAAGATCTCAGGGGTGGATCTCATCTTAAATGGTAACTTTACCAAACAGTATTTTCCAGAGGATTATGGACGTTGTCAACCTGCCAGTGTCTTCTCCCAGTGAAATCTGCCAAGCCCGCGGACGCCCTCCAGCCTATGGAGAAGGTGGTGCCTCTCGCCGGCTTGCGGATGTCCCCAGCCTTGGGGACGTGCTCTCCTTACACATGCGCTGAATGACTTCTTTAGATATATACATTTCTATGTGCATCTATAAATCACAATTGTTGTTTAGAAGTTATCTTACTTAGGAGCCACATAACTTTTGGGTCTTATACTTGAGAAAACTCGGAAACAGAATGGAAGCCTTTCTTCTTTTTGCTCATATATTGTGGCTGCAACTTTTTTTAAGCTGTCAATTTAATGTTTACAGCAGAAATATTTTCTAGTTCTCCAAATTCTAAAAACCTAGATGACTCCTGATAATTTGTAGGAGACAATATCTTGCTAGGGAGGTTCGCCCCCTGCCCTGCTTCCACAGTCACCCACAGTGAAGGCACAAAACCCTGTTTGTGTGCCCCGCTCACCGTCTCTGACGTCTGGCCCTTCCACGAAGTCTTCCTGCTGGGTGGACATAAGGTTTACACCACAGAAAGATCTCACATGGAAATAAAGCAGCATGTCACATTTTGTTTGTTTTGTGGAGAGGTTGACACATAAAGGAAGAGATGATGAACTTACGGGAGGCTGCTCTGTTGATGTCGGTGATTTGCCGTGGGCGCACAGGCACCCAGATGGCTGACGCTAAAATATGGAAACTGCTGTTCATTATTCACAGCCAACACCATGAGCAGACTTTTATCTCAGGGGTTGTACAGCTGTGTGTTTGCTCCGGGAGCCTTTGAAGAGGCTTCTGGTTGTAACATCATTTCATCCAGAAAGGCTTATCAAACTCTGGGAAGAGTTTCAAGGAGGGAACTGGAGTTCGGGGAACAATTTAGTAGTGAAATGTAGAGATTCAAAGCAAGTTACTAAGTAAAACGTTACAACTTGTTTTCTTTATCTGTAACTACTGAAATAGGAAAAGCCTCCTTGTCTATATCCTAGTAGCTATTTACTAGCTAATAAATGTGCATTTCACAATGATTTGGATGCCACTTGTGTCTGTTGTAACTCCATCAGGGGCTCTTCAATGGCCATGGACATGTTAATATGCTTAGTAAGCCTGAGTGATTTTCCTTCATTGGTCTTAAGAGATTTCAGATGTGTGTATGCATGTGAGTGTGTACAAGTTTTGGAACTGGCTATTTCTGATTATTAGCATTAGCCTGTAACTGTTACTCCTGGACCCATCCAATGACCGTTGAGTCAGCTAGTTTGAAGCTTTGTTCACTTATTCTCCTGCAGTGCCACCTTTTGGCTGAAAGTATATTGAAAAAATACAAAAACTGAGAGTCGAAAGCAAGCGATTAGGCACAATCAACAAATGTCTCCTGCAGCCAAGACATGCTGATAGGCTCAGAAATACAGCACAGCCTGCCTTCGTGAGCGGCCATCTGGTAAAGATGTTAATCAAATAATTATCAATAAACACGTGCAGAGGACTAAACAGAAGCAGTAGGCCTTGTGGGAGAGGGTGAACGGTGACCCTAACTCACTCCCGGGGAGTCCCAGATGCACAGATTCCTCCAGAAGGTGGTGTTCATTGCGATTGGAAGGGTGACCATGGAGGCTCCAGAGTGCGAGCTCCATGAGTCCCCCAGGTGAGTGGAGAAGGAATAACGTCATGAGGCAGGAAGAACAGCCAGCGCCCTGGAGGCAGAGGGGAGCACGATGTGGCAGAGGAATTATGAGACGCTCACGGTAAATTTCCGCATTCTAACAAGTAAGCGTCCTCTGTGGCTTAAGCAGTTTTCTAGATCATATGGTTTCCATTTCATATCCTTTCTATCTCCTTTTTAATTCAATTGTAACAGTAATAAACACCTATTAGGCACAAGTAGAATAATGGACACGGCCAGGTACATTACGGGAATGGGGACAGTCGGCGTGGAAACCTGGGGAGGTTACCAGTCCATGTCGGCCCGTCTCTGCGCTGCTCCTGTTCACCGCAGACCTGACTCAGCCAGAGACCGATGCTGGAAGTCTCCAGACTCGGGTCACTGCGGCTCCAGCAATGTCTTGCTGAAACGATGCCAAATAAGTCAGTTGATCCTTCTGGATTTTGTGGGGTTTTCCCCACTTTGCAGTATGTGTGTGTCTAAGCTACTTTCCTTTAAATCTCTATGCAGAGAGAGCTTATTTATATGTGTTCTCTGGGCCTGTGGCAATACTGTAGCCTATGAGATGCTACTCTTTGGGTCCAGAACTTATTCACGTTGCCCTTTACTTTTCAGAGGGTGGAAGAGGCATTGGTGGTTCTGAGCGATACCTCACCTCACTCGCCAAACCAGCCAAGCACACGCTGCTGCTGAGCGTCCTGTGAGCTCTCTCCACAGATCAGTGTGACACTTCCACCGGCTTGCCAGGCGATGGGGTAAACATCAGGGGCTTTTCCAAGATTCTTTTAGGTCCTTCAAACAAGTGTTGTGCTTATTTGTTTTGGGATGTGAGGAAACGGCCCTCTTACTAACATAAATGTAAGAAGCAGTCCCCTTTCCCCGCGTCTGAAGCAAGAGCTCCAGGCAGAGCCTCCGTGGAGAGGGCCGTCACCTCACCGCCACACAGCCAGCTCTGGGGCTCACTTGCCGGCCCTTTCCAGTGGGGGAGCATGCCTCTTTTTGTATTCTGTTTAAAAAGCTGAGAAAAGTAGACATTTTAAAAACAAAACATGCCACAAAATAAAGATGAATGAACCACCAATGGTATAAAGTGTCTTTTCCTAAATACAAGTTTCTGATGTTGTGCATCTCAAAACAATGCAGCCTTCTGAGACGCCCCAAGACAATTGCTCTCCCCTCAGACGAGTCCAGAGCCAGCCACACAATTTGCAAGCCCAAGTGCAGAATTAAAAGTGGACTCCTTGTTCAAAAAGCAGGAAAGAAGGGCTGCTAAGCGGACTGAAATATAAAGCTTTGCCCCTTCCACATCTTTCTCTTGAATTGCCGCAGCATCTTTTATTTGCCATTTAATGTTATTCCATGTGAAGAAAAATTTAAAATTTTTGAAATTGTCAGCATGAATCTAACCATGAATCTTTATATTCTGCAATGCCAATTTGAAGTGCAAATACGAGAGCTTGTGACTCACGTGCAGAACCACTGAAATCGCACAATTCCTGTTCTGTAGCTTGTACATGCTTTCATATTTTGTTCTTAGCAAACTTTGACAGGCTGCACAAAACTAATTCGTTTTCATTTCACTTCTTGGTACACTCACATGCTGCCAGCCCTCTCTACTTTCCATTTGCTGATGAGTGAGAGAGGACTAGAAGGAGAAGGAACCGGGGGCTGGCTTTTTGCTCCTTCCCTCTGTCATCACTGTCAGTGTAAGTGGATAGCTGACACGGGAGTCATATGAGAAAGGACAGGATCCATAGTGTTCATGGGCAATGGTGGTTCTCACAGTCTGCCACTGCAGATTCTGGTTCAAGCAGAAAGGGTGGCCTCTGGGGGCCTGTCAGTGCTCCCGCCTTCCTCAGTCATCTGTATCACACTACCTTGGCCTCCCACGCATCATGGGACCACTAGAGTTCTGTGCTCAAGGGATCAGGAATGTCAAATGAGGATGCAGGGGCAAGGAACAGTGGACATGCATATTGTATGTATCTCCTCTGCTCACGTCATGCTCCGTTGTGACTTGCAAAACACAAGTTCAAAGATTATTTAAAATTTTGAGACAGGAAAAACATCATTAAACCAAGCACAGGGCCCTCCTGGGGGATGACGGGTAGTGGCCGTGTGACCTGTCAGGTGGCACAGCCATGCAGCCAGCCCTGGATGAGTGAGGAGGCGCCCTCCTTCCCTGGCCCCTCAGTCAGCTCCTCCTCCCCCGCTGTGTGCCCATGTGTGGTCCTTGCTGTTGGTTCACCCGGACATCACGCTCCATTCCAAGGAGACTTCCAACCACTTATGTGCTTGAAACTGCTCAGAGTCCACCTGCTTGTTCCCCTTAGTGTTCAGCTACGTAGTTCCAGGTTCTGCTCTAAAGAACCAGCCAAGATAAAGATGTATGTTTCACCGGGTCCCTGATAGCATGCCTGGGCCCAGGAAATGCTCTCCCTGTCATAGTTCTCACCCAAGAGCTCCAGTCTCTGCATTATCCCTCCACATACACCAGCAAGAAGCTAGGCTTGCAGAAACCTACTCACAAAGTGTTTCCATATTATTAGACTTTAACCATTCAATGACAAAAATGAGTATATAATAAGAATTAGCCTCATGAAAATATGAACTGCAAGAAAACAACAGACTCAGGAGAATCTCCACATGTATGACAATGAGTTGCAGTTGTTCTCCATGCTGTTTCAATCATTCACAAAATTCACCTAGGAGAAAAATAAACTAACACATGGGAAGATACTCAACTTCACTAAAACTAAGATTAGAGAAATAAAAACCAAAACGAAGCACAATTTTTCACCCATGTAGCAAATGATTAACTTTAAAATGCCAGCCACTGTTGGCAGAGTTATGGAGAAACAGAAACATTTGTTTCTTGCTTAAGCCAATGTAAATTTGAAGACATCTTTTATAAAGGAATGTGGGAAAATATATCCCACATAAATTCCATAAACTTATCCAAAAGGACTAGTCCAAAATAGGGAAGAAATTTTCATTATAAACTGTTCATTAAAACATTGTTTGAGGGGCCGTCCCCGAGGCCGAGTGGGTAAGTTCGTGTGCACCGCGTCAGCAGCCTGGGGTTCGCCAGTTCCCAGATCCTGGATGTGGACCTACGCACCGCTCGTCAAGCCCTGCTGTGGTGGCATCCCACATAGAAGAACTAGAACGGCTTACAACCAGGCTATACAACTACGTACTGGGGCTTTGGGGAGAAAAAAAAAAAGAGGGATATTGGCAACAGATGTTAGCTCAGGGCCAATCTTCCTCGCCAAAAAGCATTAAAAAAATTTAGAAATGTGTTAAAAAAACATTGTTTAATAATAGTTGAAAGACTAGAACTAACCTGATTATCAGTGAGGAAATGGATTAATAGATGTCATTTATAGGTTATTCATAGAATAGTATTGAAATATTTTAATTATAAAAAAATCAGTAACAAGACACTTCTGTTATGTTATGTTAAAAGACTCAAAATCCCAGCTAAGCTATGATTACAGAGTATAAAATGAAGTGTGCTAAACAACAGAACAAATTAATACAGTTTGATTCATTCAATGACAGACTGTAGAATTTCCCCCCTTTATCTTGGTTTGCAGCAACATTCTATGGTGTTTCTTGGGCAATCACAATTTTTTATTGTGATGAAGTTGATATACCATTTAATTTTCTCAGGAATTATGTGGTGACACTGATTTGTGATTTGACATAAGCAAGCCCAACTTAACATGCAGGGTTGTTGTAAAAATAAAGCGAGGAAACACATTTGAACATACTTAATAAGCTACAAACTATGGAATATAAACCAATATGTAATATCATTATCATCATTACTATAATTATTGTTTATTTTTTAAGTTGTCGCTTTGAGAAGAATTCTCCAAGAAGCAACATGTATCAAAGATACATTCTGCATGAGTCTTTCATTTATTATATGCACTGGAAGAGCAAATCCTACTGGACTCAACAACCTTAGATGTGGGAGAGCAGCCTTTAGGGCATTCTTTTCCCTGTGCAGTGAGCGACATGTTTCCTCAGCCCGTCTCCAAGACAGGTCAGCCTTAGCAATGTCAGGAAGAAGCTCTGATTCGGAATGGAACAATAGCACAGCCAAGCGGACAGGAGCAGAGCTGGAAACCCAGAAAGTCTGGGTGCGGGGCTGCCTTCACAGCTTCCTTGCCAAGAACCATGGAACAAGCCACAGAAACGTTCTGAACTAGGGCTTCAGCAGCTACAAAAACTAAGTAAGAAATACAATTAATAATCCTTATTTCTCAGAGTTGTTATGAAGGTTGAATGCAGTATATACTACAAAGCTGTCTGTAACTAGCACCACAGAGCTTAGAGACTTTATGAAAAATGGTCCCCATGCTTTGTGGATCACACACACTCATCAGAAAAAGGTTTGTACATATGCCCCAGCTATAAGTAGTTATATACTTGTAAGTTATAAATTATGTTATCGGTAATATATGTATCTACATGTGGTAGTTATATCACTATACCTTGAGCAAGTCACAAACCTCTGTGCAGCTCAGGTGCCACATAAGTTGGGAAGGAGGCGTAGTAGTTATATATGGTATTTATATTTAGTAATATGTTATATATATTTACATATGTGTAATATATGTGTATATATGCATACACATATCTCTATCATTACCTAATAAATCAAGGTACACTATAAATTTAGAGGATTATCATTTATGAGACATAATTCAAACATCTCTTGATGGTGTTGAATGTTTTTGTCTGATTCTTGTTCGATCTGATTAAATGATAATTGCTTTTAGCCCTATAAGAGTGGCTTAACCAAACGAGAGTGAATTTTCTCGCAAGCCAGGCGTCCTGAGATGGGTGGTCCCAGGCTGGCGCGGCCATGCCGGCCTCTCAGCACCTCAGGCTGCTTTTGGTCAAGGTCTCCTCGCTAGTGTGGGGCAGAGTTAGGACCAGCAGCCAGATGGGCGCCTATTTAAAGTATACAATTTGGTAAGTTTTGTATACTTGTGTGAAAACACCACCACAATCAAAAGAATAAACAATTTCATTATCCCCCCAAGTTTTTTCACAACCCTTTGTGATTCCTCCCTCTGATTGTCCATTCCTTGCACTCTGTCCAAGGCAAACAGTGCTCTCCTTTCTGTCCCTATGCATTAGTTTGCATTTCCCAAAATTTCACATAAATGGAATCACAAAGTTTTTGTTCCTTTTAGTCCAGCTTCTTTCATTCAGCATAATTATTTTGAGATTCAAACTTGTGTGGGTGTCAATAGCTTGTTCCGTTTTATTGTGAGAGACTATTCCATTGTAAGTACATATCATAATTTGTTTACCCATTCATTTGTTGGATTGTTTCCTTTTTTCGGCTATTACAAATAAAGCTACAATGAACATTCATGCCCCAGTCCCTGTAGGGACATTTGATTTCATTAATCTTGAGAAGAGACCTAGGAGTGAAATGGCTGGGGTGTATAGTAGATATATATACTATTATTTAAGAAACTTCCCAACTTTCCCCCAAAGTGGTGGACCAGTCCTGTGAGCAGTGTGTCAGAGTACCAGTTGCATGTCCTTGTCAACACATAGTAAGGTCTGTCTTGTAATCTTAGGCTTCCTAATAGGAATGTAAGATATTTCATTGTGGTTTCGGTTTGCATCTCCCTAGTAACTAATACAATTGAGCATCTAATTCACGCGTGTGTTCGCCATCTGTGTGTCTTTTTTGGTGAAATAACTGTTTAAATCTTTTTATTTTTTCAAGAGAAGCTTTAATTGTTGGCACACAAATTCTGAAGTGAGCAGTGTGCCTTGGTCTGGAGTGCACTAACACTCTGTGTGCACAGTTTAGGAATTAGTCTCCTGAGGAGAGCACATGGCTCCACGGCTCTTACAGAGCTTCTCCTTGTAGGGCGTGTTCACAAATGATCCCTGCCAGCCAAAGAGCTAAGACAGACCTTTCACTGAGATTTCTTTTTTTAATTGAGGTAACACTGGTTTATAACATTACTTAAATTTCAGGTGTATATCATTGTATTTCTGTTTCTATGTTGACGAAATCATATTCAGCACCCAAAGACTAATTACCATGCATCCCTGAAAACACGTGACCTCTGACCCTTTCCACTCCTGCCTCTCCCCTTTCCCTCTGGGGACCACCAATCTGTTCTCCATATCTATGTGTTTGTTGTTGGTGGTGGTTTTTTCTTCCACTTATGAGTGAGATCATACGGTATTTGACTTTATTCCTCTGACTTATTTCACTAAGCATAACACCCTCAAGGTCCATCCATGTTGTCACAAATAGCAAGATTTCATTTGTTTTTATGGCTGAGTAGTATTCCATTGTGTATATTTACCATATCTTCCTTATCCATTCATCCCCTGATGAGCACAAGTTTTGGCTACTGTGAATAATGCTGCAATGAACAGAGGGGTGCATATATCTTTTTTATGTGTGTGAGGAAGATTGCCACTGAACTAACATCAGTGCCAATCTTCCTCTATTTTTGTATGTGGGGCACCGCCACAGCATGGCTTGATGAGCGGTGTGTAGATCCACACCCAGGATCTGAACCAGTGAGCCCCGGGCCACCAAAGTGGAGTGTGCAAACTCAACCACTGTACCACCAGGCCAGCCCCTGCAAATATCTTTTCACATTTGTGTTTTTGTGTCCTTTGGATAAATACCCAGAAGTGGAATAGCTAGATCATATGGTAGTTCTATTCTTAATCTTTCGAGGAAGCTCCATACTGTTTTCCAAAGTGACCGCACCAGTTTGCACTCCCACCAGCAGTGCATGAGGGTTCCCTTCTCTCCACATCCTCTCCAACACTTGTTATTTCTTGTCTTTTTAATTACAGCCATCCTGAGAGGGATGAGGTGATATTTCTGTTCAAATATTTTGCCCATTTTTTATTGGATTGCGTTCTTACAATTGAGTTATGATAATTCTTTATGTATTCTAGATAGAAGTCCTTTATCAGATATGTGATTTGCAAATGTATATTCCAAGCCTGTAGAATTTTTGCATCTAAGTTCATAAAAAATTTTTGTCTATAGTTTTCTTTTTTTGGTTTTGTTTTTGTTAAGTTTGGTATCAGAGTAATATTGATCTCATAAAATGATTTGGGGGAAGTATTCACCCTGCTTATATTTTCTGGAAGAGAGTATGACAAAAAGAAATGGCAAGCAATAGGATATATTGGAGTATATGAGGAAGCCATTTGGTGTAAACCTAATTCGGCCTGACCTTGTTCTTCCAAAAGGGCCTGACAGAGGCCATTGAGCGTGCATTGTAGATCTGCTTTAGATATTCCCTATGTCAAGAACAAAGGCCCTTGAGATAAAGGTGCAACTTCCCTCCCCCTCCCAATGTTGGCATTCCCTTAAGGATTAAGCATCTTTCCTTAGGCTAGGAACTGATCGCTGCGCTCACCTGTGACCACCCAGCTCGAAACAACAGACTTGCTTCCTGCTGCGCCTGCCTAGGTAGCAGACCCACTACCTGCTTTGTCCATCAAGCACTGTGCTGACAGGGCAATCTTGTGACTATTTTGGGAGGGAAACTTCAATCATATGTGAAACAGCCTGTTTGGGGGTATATAACCACTCTGTGCACCTCACTTCTTTGGTGCTCTTTCCTCCTTCAGGAAGAAAGGCCCCGGGCCATGGTCCTCACATTTTAGCTCAGAATAAACTCACCCAAATTTTCATTTATAGATTGGTTATGGATTATTTTTGTTGACAAGTATGTAAAATTGGTGCTAGTTCTTTTCTTAAATGTTTGTTAGAACTCTACAGTGAACCTGTCTGGCCCTGGTGATTTCTCATTTTGATCAAAATTTAATTTAATTATAATTTAATCAATATTTATAGTACTATTCAGATAATGTATTTAACGTTGATTGAATTTGGGTAGTTTGCAGTTTTTGAGGAATTCACCCATTTCTTTAAGTTGTCCAATTTATAAGCTTAGAATTGTTTGTAGTCTTACTTACCATTCTTTAATGATAGTAGGATCCCTTGTCTCATTCCTGGTACTGGTGATTTCTTGTCAGTATTGCTGCAGGTTCATCAATTTTATTGATTCCATTTTGAAGAACCAGTTTTCTGTCTCATTGAGTTTTCTGTTGATTTCTTTCTTGTTTTCAGCTTCATAGATTTCTCCTCTTATCACTACTATTTCCTTCGTTTTACTTGCGTTAAGTTTATTTTACTCTTCTGTTTCTAGTTTATTAAGGTAGGAATTTAGAGTACTCGTTTGGACCTTTTCTCTTTTTTTATGTAAGCATTGAGTGTCGTAACTTTTTGCTCTCAGCATTGCTTTAGCTGTGTCCCACATATTTTGATATGTTGTATTTTCATTAATTCTATGCATTTTAAAATTTTCTTTGAGACTTGCTGTTTGATACATGAATTATTTCAAGACGTGTTGTTTGATTTTCAGATGTTTGCAAAATTTCTTGCCTTTCTGTTTTTGATTTCTTGACTCATTTCATTATGGTCAGATAACACACTTTGTAGAATTCCAATTCTTTTAAATTTAATGAATTTTTTCTTTTGCTGAGGAAGATTTGCCCTGAGCTAACATCTGTTACCAATCTCTCTCTTTTTGTATGTGAACCACCATCACATCATGGCCACTGAGGAGTGCTGTAGCTCTGTGCCTGGGAACTGAACCCAGGCTGCTGAAGTGGAGTGCACTGAACTTTACAACTAGGCCACTGGGGCTGACACAGTGAATTTTTTTTAAATCCCAAGATATAGGCTATCTTGGTGGAAGTTTCATGGGCACTTAAAAAAGTTTATTCTGGGGGCCGGCCCTGTGGCATAGTGGTTAAGTGCAGTACATTCTGCTTCAGTGGCCTGTGTTCATGGGTTTAGATCCTGGGCGCGGACATACACCACTCATCAGCCATGCTGTGTAAGCATCCCACAGACAAAACAGAGGAAGACTAGCACAGACATTAGCTCAGGGCCAGTCTTCCTCAAGCAAAAAAATTAAATAAGTAAAAAAAGGAGGACTGGCAGCAGATGTTAGCTCAGGGCAAAACTTATTCAGCAAAAAAAAAAGTTTATTCTGTTGATGGGTGGAGTTTTTTTTTTTTTTTTTGAGGAAGATTAGCCCTGAGCTAACGTCTGCTGCCAAGCCTCCTCTTTTTGCTGAGGAAGACTGGCCCTGAGCCAACATCCGTGCCCATCTGCCTCCACTTTATATGTGGGATGCCTGCCACAGCATGGCTTGCCAAGTGGTGCCATGTCCACTCCCAGGATCTGAACCAGCGAACCCCAGGCCACCGAAGTGGAACATGCAAACTTAACCACTGCACCACCGGGCTGGCCCCAGAGAGTGCTTTTATACATGTCAATTAAATCTGGTTGGTTGTTTGTTGAGATCTTCTATATACTTACTGATTTTCTGTCTAGTGCATCTATCAATTGCTGAGAATGAAGTTTTAAAGTCTCCAACTATAATTGTGGATTGTCTTTTCTCCTTTCAGCTCTATAAGTTTTTGATTCATATATTTTTGAGGCTTTGTTTTTCATGCATATACATTTAGTATTGTTATGTTTCGTGGAGGATTGATTCTTTTGTCATTTTATGATGCCCTCCTTTTATTTTCCTCTGAAGTCTACTTTACCTGATCTTAATATAGCTACTTCTGCTTTTTTGGGGAGGGGGGTGGATTATAGGTAGTATGATATATCTTTTCCCTTCCTTTTACTTTCAACCTACCTATGTCATTGTGTTTGAAGTGAGTTTATTACATACAGCATATAACCAGTTCATGGGTTTTTAAAATGCACTCTACCAATCTCTGTCTTTTAATTGGTGTATTTAGGCAATTTACATTTAAAGTAATTATGGCCACATTAAGGCTTAAATCTACCATTTTACTTTCTGTTTGCTTCCTCTGTTTCTTGTTCTTCTCCTTCTCTTTTCCTGCCTTCCTGTGGGTCACTTGAACATTTTGAAGGATTCCATCTTGTTTTATTTATCCTGACTTTGAGCATATTGCTTTGCATAATTTCTTAGTGGTTTCTCTAGGTATTACAACATAATATAGAACTTATCTCAGCCTACAGGTGTTCATGTTTTACAACTTTGAGTGAATATTGAAATCTTAATCCCTTTCCCTCCCCACTATTAAAATATAATTGTCTTGAGTATTTCCTCTACACACATTGAGGCCAACACCAGATGACGTTATAATTTCTGCTTCAACTATCAAATATGATTTAAGAAAATCATGAGGATAATAATGTTCTGTTCAATTTGTCCCTATTTTTATCTATCTGTTGTTTTTCTTTTCTGAGGTTCCAAGTCTTTTTATGTTAACGTATCCTTTCTGCACGGAGAAACTCTTTTAACCATTCCTTAAGGGTAGGTCTGCTAGTGAAAAATTCTCTTACTTTCCCTTTGTCTGAGGATCTCTTTGTTTTCCCTTCATCCATGAAGAATTGCTTTGCTGGGATTAGAATTTTCCACTGATAATATTTCCAGTACTTGAAAACTATTTTGTCAATTCTTTCTGGCCTCAATGGTTTCAGATAAGTTATCAACTCTGATTCAAATTGGTTGCTCCCCTATAGGTAATACATCATTTCTCTCTGGTTTCTTTTAAGATGTTTTCTTGGTTTAGTTTTAAGAAGTTTAATTATGATATACCTTGGCATGGATTTCTTTGGGTTTATCCTATTTTGTTTCATTCAACTTCTTGAATCTGTAGGTTTACATTTTTTGCTAAATTTTGAATTTTGGAAGTTTCTGGCCATTATTTGCTTGAATATTTTTTCAGCCTCTTTCTCTTCTCCTTTTAGGCTTCATACTGCATTATTTGCAATAGATCTTTTGTTATTGTCCACAGCTACCTGAAAAATCTTCACTTTTTTACAGTCTATTTTCCCTCTGTTTGAGTGAGTAAATTATATTGATCTGTCCTCAAGTTCACTAACTCTCTCCTCTTTCATCTTCAATCTACTTTTGAGTTTATCCAGGGAGTTTTTAATTTTGGTTATTGTATTTTTCACTGCTATAACTTCCATTTGGTTCTTTTTAAAAATACTATTTCCTTGCTGATATTTTGTATTTTCTAATTGCTTTTGGAAACATTCTTATGACAGCTGCTTTAAAATCCTTGTCAGATAATTCCAATATCTGATTGATTATAGTATTGTAATTTTTTAAAAAATTGATTCTTTTTTAGAGCAGTCAAGCTTTTCTTCATTCTTACTAAGACAATATTCTTTTAGTGTATCCTGGACATTTTCAGGTATTATTTTAGGAGCGTCTGGATCCTATAATTCTTCTGTTTTAGCATGCATTATCTTCTGTTTAGTTTTGGTGTGTAGGTTCTGGCTTACTTTTATGGGTCATGGGCTATGATTCCATGACAATGTAGCTCTCAGAGCCCCTGCCACGCTATTCTGTTCTGCTTCATTCACCTCTCCCCACCCAGGTGCCCATGTGATCCCTGCTGGTGCCGTCTTCAGGGAGAGCATACACTTCCCTTGGCCTGTTGCTGTTGGGAAGGACACGCGAGGTACCAGTAGAGAGAACTTCCCAGCCCTCCAGCCTGCTAGGTGCTGGCAGGGCTCATGCTCAATCCCTGCTGATGCCCCACCCTCAGGGTCAGAAGAAGCTTCCCTGGTACACCCAGTGCCTCTAGGGAGGGAATGGTCACTAGGCCTGTACTTCAAGTGACTTGGTTCCAGGGAGCTGTCTGCTTGGTCTCCACCAGTGCTGCTGGGAGGAGAATACTCACCTGGACCACTTCCTGCTGCTGGGGCAGTGAACAGCACAACAACAACTTAGCGTTTTTGCCACTGCCTTGGTTCGTGCTAAGGTGCGAACATTTCTTCTCATCTTTTAAATACATTGGTAAAAAGGCAAATGACATTTTAGTTTTACTTTGAAAATAGTTTTGACCTCATGAATTCCTTGAAAAATTCATGGAAACCTTAAAAGTCCAAACTTTGAAATCTCACTCTGAGAAACACTGGCTTAGGAAAGCTAAACATGATTACGCTCTATAACAATTGGTTGAATTAATTCTGAGTAGACCTAGCTCCCAGCTCTTTCCCTCACTCTCTCCCAAATGTCTTCTCAGTCTTACGTTTGCTACTTGGTACGGTTATGAAGTGTGTGAGGCAAAAGAGACAGATGTGATTTTTCTTTGCAGCCAAGACTTACCTCTACTACCTTTTTCTTATTAGCTTTCATGTCATTCTACACTCTATTAGGGTAGGGTTTATAAGTAAAAGCATTATTTCTTTTAGAGACTTTATTGCCAAAAGCCAGCTAAGCTAGGCTCAGGCAGAGTTTACTTTCTTTTCATCCTGAGGCAAAAGAAACTAAAAAAGTCTAAATGAAAGACATCCAGACTAGAAGGCTTAATGTTATTGCTGAATTTTATATTCAGACATAACCTCTGGCCAGAAATTTGACTTCCAGCCACTGACTCCTGTCAGGCCACAAGTCCTCGTGTCTGATGTCTTCAGTCTGGTGAGTGGAAGGGAAGCAAGATCTTTTAATTGGGAAAATATATATTTTCTTCAAAATTAAGTTATAGCTATTAACCAATAACAAGTTCAATTGAGAAAATGTATTTGCATGAATATCCATTGTATTTAGTTATTTCAAAGGAGACACACATAATAAATCATTTGAAGGCTAACCTTTTCATTGCTGTTTTTTTGTGCCAGCACCCCTCGTTTATGACCTGCTGGAAAACCCTGGCCATCCCATCAGAACTCACTGTGCTAGGCCGTCGGGCCTGCAGTTCTATCCCTTTGCAGATGGCCTGCATTCAATTGAGTAAAGGAACGTTGGGCCAATGAACAGAACTGGCTCAATACATTAGCATCTTCTGATTGAAAGTATTTTGAGGGCGCATAATTGGCCCTGAGATTTTTTTAATGATTATTATTTTAGGTTAAGATACTGATGGTCCATGAAATATCATGTTTCATGTTACTTGGGACAGGTCATGTATTACCAGAATATTACTCTTCACACCCAAGAGGAGACCCAAATCCTTAGCTAGTCACCAAGGAAGATCATGAAACGTGGGAGACAAGCAAAGGCTAATGAACTTGGAGGAGAAGGTCCTGCACGGAAGATCTATGGTACCTTGTTCCCAGAGTCACTCACGTCACTTCCAGAGTGCTGTCAGCAGCAACGCTTTATGAGAGTCACCGAGAAACAGATTTTTTTTTTTTTAAAGATTTTATTATTTCCTTTTTCTCCCCAAAGCCCCCCGGTACATAGTTGTATATTCTTCGTTGTGGGTTCTTCTAGTTGTGGCATGTGGGACGCTGCCTCAGTGTGGTCTGATGAGCAGTGCCATGTCCGCGCCCAGGATTCGAACCAACGAAACACTGGGCTGCCTGCAGCGGAGTGCGCGAACTTAACCACTCGGCCACGGGGCCAGCCCCCAAGAAACAGATTTTTATTAACACTTGATTTGAGTCAACATGTAAACAATTGCGGAGAAATCACCATATATAATATACCTCTATTTAAAAAAAAAGTCCATGCCCATTTTAAAGGGATCTGAAATAATTTTTCTTAAGAAAAAAGTTCTGCTTTCCTTAAAAGTTATATACAAGTTTGTCAAGAGCTGGAAGCTTGTGGAAAACACGTGATGATAACTGCTATGAATTGCAGCTTAAATATCAAACACTCATTTCCTAGAAACGGGTAGAAGACGCAGGCCTCCTACAGGAAAATCTCCTAAGTGGAAGAAAACATCACAAGGTTTAACACGGCTAACTCAACCATTCTTTCTTTGTTCCCCCCGACAGAGCTGATGATGGGAAGAGAGACGCAATGCAATGACTCTTGCACTCTTATTAGCAATAGAACGTAAAATTATTTTTTCTAGATCCTCTTAGAACTATTATTAATGCACTAACAAGCTGCCTCGAGTCTGGAAACATAGGCTTTCACAAACAGTGAAGGGGAAGAGAAAGAAAAAGAATAGGTGAAATAGAAGATACGGTTGCAGATTCATGAAAAAGAATTTTAAAAAATTTTTGTTTTAATTATGTCATCTTACAGTTAATATTTGGAGAGCTATTTCTGAAATTCCTAGTCCTACTAAAGCCTGGTTGTCTGCACGGCGAAGGTGTCACTGCTACCTCGCACTCCACCAGCGCCAGCTGCCCATCGTCACTCATCTGTGCCAAGGAGGAAACACGTAGCTTCAGACATACTAGCAAACGGCACTCCAACACGAGGAAACCAGCTTGGGTGCTCGGAGGCCAGGCTCAGCGGCACAAACGGCCCTGGGCTCGGTGAAATCTACCACCTTGCAGTCTCTTTTTCCGCCTGATACAAATGATCGGAATGAGACTGCCTCTGCTCCGCAATGCGTGAAATGCACCATGAGGATGTTTATGTCACTGTAGACATCTGTCACATTTTGAGGCTGCTCAGTATTTTTGGAATGACCATCTCATCTTTGAAGAATTTCTTACCCTATAAGTCCCACCTCCCCAAGATAAAGCCGGAAGTTCATTTCCGGCCTCCCTTGCAGATCCGGGCAGAACCTGGTGCAGGCTCACCATTTAAACACACCCAACGCAGAACAAGCAAGCCTGCGGGGTCCGTTTCTGATGGAAGGGGTGGCAGAGGCAGCCAGAGCTGGGGGGCTGTAGTGGTGAGGTGCTTAGTTGCCCGATATGGGTGGTGTGAACCGTGCGCTCTGTGCTGGGCAGCAGCAGCCGGGGCATCTGCATGGGGCGGTTTGGCCTGTCCCTGGCTGCGGTGCTTCTAAGCCCACCCCTCTGGCTGTCCCAGAGAGCCTGGAAGGTGCTAACTCCCTTCCAGCTTTGGCGATGAGGTGGGTTCTGCAGCGTGCAGGTCAGAACAGCAGCTGGTAGAGCGCTTGTATTCATTCACTAAGCGTTGCCAGGCCTTTCCAAATTGCCGGTCTTGTTGAAGACGTAGCAGTGCCCGGCTGCGCACGTGGGCCCTGGATGGGCTCCGTGACCCATGCTCTGCACGAAGCCGCGAGTCCCGCACAGGGAAAAGCCGTCAGAACCCGGGCTTCAGTCAGGAAGACCCAAGTTCAAAGGTTGGCTGAGGGAATTTACAGTAAGTGCATAATCACTTAACGTAATGGCTGCCTGGCCCAAAGTAGGCACTGCATGCATTTAGCGATGAACAGTAGCTTTTTACAACTTTTGTTAGTATTATATACTTTTTATAGGTTAGAAAATAGAACCTAAAGGAGATAAAATAATTCTCAGAATTATACAGCCAGTAAGCGGAGCTAAGATTCAAACCCGCCACCTGCTCCGTCCCCAAACCCCAGGTCCTCTCCGCTCTGCAGCGCAGCACGTGTGCCCGGGCCAAGGGCCGGGCCTTGACGGGCTGGCTGACCTCCTCAGCCCAGCACGTGTGGTCGTGAGCGTGTGGACGGAGCACGTGGAGTGGGTCACCCGGCATTGTGCGTTGGGAGATGAGAAGGAAGAGGATGGTTTGTGCTCACCTGGCTATCTTTACTTACGATCGTGCTTCTAAGCACTGATTGGGATAAAAACGAACTGAACTGAAAACAGAAACATGTCCCTTTATGACACTGGGGTTCTTGCACTGGTTCCCGTTTTCCCACAGAAAGTAAGCATAACAAACTTCCCGTGGTCTTTTCTGTATATTAATGGACAAAGAGCACTTGAAATTAGAGTTGTTGGTTAAAAGCCCACCTTTATAATTTATATGGATATTTATTTAAACACTACAGAGTCTTGTCTGAATTGACTTTTCTGACGTCTATAAGGCAGACTTAAAATATGTTTTGTTCTTGAATACCTAAATTAATTTTCCAACACTCTCATTTGATTTGAGTCCCTGGGGCAGCGTGGACTTTCGGGCAAGGCAGACATGGCACAGTCCTTTTCTATTGCTGCCCTAACAGACACCACAGGCTTGGTGGCTGAAAACAACACCCACGTATCATCTCACCGTCTGTCTGTCTGTCAGGTGTGCCACAGGGTGGCTCAGCTGGTTCTCTGCTCTCAGTTCACAGCCCCAAATCCAGGTGTCGGCAGGGCTGCCATCCCTCCGGGGACGCTGGGAAGGAATCTGCTTCTGAGCCCAGCAGGTTGTGGGCAGTTCAGTTCCTGTTGTTGTAGAACTGAGGTCCCCGGTCCCTGCTGGCTGTCAATCAGTGGTCATTCTCAGCTTCTAGAGACCAACTCCTGGGCTCCCGGCCCCCTTCTTTCATCTGTAAAGCCAGCAATGGCGGTTGGAATTCTTCTCATGCTGTGAATGACTCTGACCTCCCCGTGCCACATTCTCTGACAGGCTCTTCTGTGTTTAAGGATCACGAGATTCCATTGGTGCCCATGACCCATGGGTCCCACCTGGACAGTCCAGCATGATTGTTCATCTTAAAGTCAACTATTTAGTAACCTTAACTGGATCTGCAAGGTCTCTTTGCAGTGGTACTAGATCCGTGTTTGATGGAGTGAACAGGGGATAACGGGACTCATGAAGTGACAGCTTTAGAATTCTGCCAGCAACTCATGGCTGTGACTCCCACGTACAAACTCAGTGGCCTTGACTAATCCATTAAATTCAAAGAGCCTTGACTTTTCTTTTTGGTAAAATGGAATTAATTAAGACATATTTCTCAGAATTACTGTAAGATTAAATAAGCCAAAGTGCTTAGCACAGTGGCTTGGCAGATAGTAAGAAGATCAATAAATCATAGATATTATTATTATTAGGAGGAAGGGTGTGATAGTAGAAGTGCTATTCCTACAACACAGTGGGTGCTTACTAAATGCCGATTTTCTGTCTTCCTACCTACACGGGACAGAAGCACTAAGCTTTCATGTCCTGGGGGATCTTTCAGGGGCGATCGTCCTGTGATTGTCCTGGAATCCAAGATCTCTGCTCTTCGCTGTGCCTTCTGCTTTCATTCTGCTGACGCCAACGCCAGCATGCCGACCGCTGTAATTGTGTAAACACTTTTGTTTACTCTTTTGTTTTTGTGTAATGGTGTAGCCATGTGGTGGAACTTTGAACGCTATGAGGCAGAAGGGTCTGTTTTATATCAAATATTGAGCTAAAACCAAAAGACCAATTCATCAAGATGACCTAACACTCCTAAATGTTTGTGTATCTAATAGTGAAATTTCAAAATACAAGCAGCAATAACTCAGATCTGCAAGGAGAAATAGACAAATTCACAATTACAGGTGGCAATTTCTATATCTCTCTTTCAGTAACTGATGAAACAGAAAATTGGTACAGATATAGATGATTTGAATAACACTACGTTTTTGACAATGCCTTGTTTGTGGTTGGTTGGAAGGGTAAAGCGGGTTGATGGAGAATGGAGAACCTGACAAACTCTTTCCCGTTGTGGGTTGGGAGGATGAAATGGTTGATGGAAAATGTAGGTTATGACAACGCCACCACATGGAGGTTTGGTGGACAATGGAGATTATGATGCTTTCCCCTTGGGTGGGTGGAGGGTGAGGGGGCTGACGGAAAATGGAGGTTATGACCACGCCTCTCCCCACACGGCCAGGGAGCGGCAGTAGTGGAGAGTTATGTGGTGACTTGAGCCCACAGGGCCCTGGGTGGGGTCTAAACAGGACCCATTGACACTCTTGGAATGTGCAGGATTGGGAGAGCAGGGGGGAGTGCTGTCTGCACTGAGGCTGGAAAGATGGGCAGGAGTCCCTACCCGGCCAGATACGGAGAGGCCTGTGATACCAAGGAGAGCCCCGCCCATGCCCCAGTGTGACTGGCCCTTGAGGCTGCCTCTCTTCTGCCTTTTGGCCAGTCCCAGCTGACCCCCAGGGCCCTCACCTCAACCCCTCCAGTGCTGCCTGGTGACCCCCAGTCTCTCTCCCAGGGTCCACCCACACCAGCAGCATCTGGAGACCACCTACCAATCTCTGATGTGTTCCCCACCCACCGCCTAACTGTGGTGGAGCCAACGGGGGCAGAGCTCAGACCCTGCATGGTGCCCCTGGGTCTGCACCTCGTCAGACTCTGCCACAGTCTGTCCCACTCAGGAACTTCTTCCTTGCTACGCTATGCCATCCTCCCCGTTGGCCCTGTCATCTCTGCCACCTCAGGCTCTCAGCACCTTCCCGAACTGGCCCCATGCAGCCTCCCCTAATAACCTCACCTGTCCAGGGTCCAGCCCCACAGGATCTCCAGCCTGAGTCTTCTGGAGGAGGGGAAGGGCGTCTCCAGCCAGCAGACAGGAAGGTGGGGTGCAGTCACTTTGCATCTCCCGAGCCATCACTGGACACTGGACAGGCTGGTGGACTGCCCCGTGGCCTCTTTCGTCAGCCACCTCCAAGGATGGAAGGTGGAAGAATGTCCTCAAGCTAGCAAGGACCTGGGCAAAGGGAATCCAGAGTTGCTTGTGTATAGACCATGGGGCTGTGATGGGCAGGAGGTGGCCCGTGGCAGGCAGGGAGCCCGCACCTTCATGTGCTCTTCATGGGTTCTCCCCATGGCCTGGGGGCTGGATCTTCCATCACTCCCACTTTCAGGGTCGCAGTGGTCTCCTTCCTGAAATTGTACCGTGAGAGAGGGGTTGGGCAGAAAGTCCATGCCAGGGCCTTCTGTCTGAGGCCAACACCCCTGCTGGCCCTGCCTGTGCTGACAGGAGCATCTTGACCTCACAGCAGAAACACGAAGGCTTATGAGGCCACGACTCAGACTCAGCACATGTGAGCACCTTCCTTGTGTGGGGACCACGCTCAGGACTGGGGATACAGGGGGTAACAAAATGAGGCTGTCTGCTTTCAGGTTGCCCAGTGTCATGGGGAAGGGAGACAGTAATCAGGCGGACCCACAAACGCATTTGTGGTTACAATGGTGATAGGACAGTGAAGAAGACAGGGGGGTCCTAGCTAGTGTGGGGCCAGGAGGGCGCCCTGGAGGAGATGACTGAGCTGATGATGGGCAGGCCTAGCCAGGTGGCCGACACCCAGGGTGAGGAAGGAGCACACGCAGAGGCCCAGTGGCGTGAAGGAGATGGGCCAGTTCTGGCAACAGCCGAAGAGGAGGCGGTTTTAGAGCTGTGGGCATGGGCAGGTGAGGAGCCCCGTTCCTGGGACCGCAGCAGCTGATCGGGAGACGCAGGCCTGGCAGACCCCTTCCCCGGGAGCTGTGGAGTGGGGAGGAGCCCTGGATAGTCAGAGATCAGCACATCTGCATATAACAAAATGTCAACCTAGCAATGACTGGGAAAAAGAATGTGAAGTTCTTCTCTATCCTGTAAATAAGTCTGGATTCTCCGTGCCAAGATTAGGGCCCTGTCTCCGTCTTTCTGCTCCATCACCCTCCCGTGGCTTCCACCCCCGAGGTGCCACATGAGGGGGTCCAGCCATCATGTGCCCACTCCATATCTGCAGGAGGAAGGAGAGGCGGCAGTGAAGGGGCTGCTGTCTCACTTCCAGATCCTCCTCAGAAATCCCACACAGCCCTTCTGCTCAAAACTTAGTCACGTGACCACACCAGGGCTCAAGGGAGCCGAGAGCCTGGTCTTCTTGGGATGGGTGCGTGGCTCCGTAAGGAAGAGGAAGAGGGTGTGTGCACTGAGATGACAGGAGCCGCCTGAACAACTGCCAACCCCCTACTGGCGTGTCCCCGACAAACTCATCTGATGGTCCGCAGACGAATTCCTGGGCAGGAGGCAGGTTCCCTCCTGCAGGGATTGGGGGACACAGGCCCTTCATCCTCGGGGTCCTCCCTCCTCTGG
This sequence comes from Equus caballus, assembly GCF_041296265.1. Taxonomy (NCBI): domain Eukaryota; kingdom Metazoa; phylum Chordata; class Mammalia; order Perissodactyla; family Equidae; genus Equus; species Equus caballus. The sequence goes on from NC_091691.1 coordinate 38,915,871, forward strand.
GCCAGGCCTAGACTTGTCCTCTGACTTGCTTTCACAGCAGACACCCCAAGGAGTCCACTGGGTGGTTCAGGTTCTCCATCTCTCTCTGTTTTTTCCTTGTTTTGTCTTGTTTTACAGTAGTAAAGATATTGATCTGGGTGAAGGGCTGTGGTCTGTCGATGGTCCCGACTGTAAACCATTCGTTACACACTTGTATTCATTACACATGTTTAGCACTGACTGCGAGGGAAGCAAGATGCTAGGACCCTGGAGGACACAACAGAATGAGACACGACTTTGACCTGCAGTGGTCTGCGAGGGGGCCTCCCACCCAGGCCGCGCACCGTTCCAGCTCCACTAGACGGAGAGCGGGGAGCGCCTTACCTGGAGGCAGGCTGTTCCCTGAACCGGGCGACTCGCCATGGCTCCAGAGGGATGCCACGCAGACGTTCTCAGGCTTGGCGACACCACCACCACCGTTTCTGTAGATTCTTGTGTGCCCAGCACGAACTGCAGGCTGGACCACAGCACCTTTGCGTTTGCAACTTATTTTTCCGCTCATTTGAGGGACCTATAAATTGTTTTCTAATGACCCTGAACCTGAATCTTAGAGCAAACTGAGAAGCACGAATTTCTTTTCTATGAGGTAAACAGCTAACTGAAGTGGAATTCTTCAGTTTCTGAAAGTTTTCTGTCTACGGTCGTCTTCACACCAATCCAGCGCTACACTTTTCCGTATTAGTAGTAATGCCTAAGCAAAACGCTCTGAGATCATCTATCAGTTTAGCAATAACCAAAACAGTTTTATTCTTAGTGAAATCAGCTTTAAAATCATTGAATTGGGGAATGTTCGTGATTGACTAATCTTCAAAACAAAATTTTAAATCTGTTGATGCGGTGAGCACACCCTCTGCTGGGAAGCTGCTCCCTTGATGATGTTGTTATATGAGACTCCGCCTTGCCAGCAGACATGCTCTAGCCTCCCTCCCGGACCGGCTTTGAAGAAGTACAAGAAAGCACACAGGAAGCACAAGGAAATGAACTGTGCAAACAACTGAACAGAGCTTGGAAGTGGATCCTTCCCCAAGCCAGCCACCAGATGGGACCCCAGCCCCAGCCGAGCGCAGCCTTCCAGAGGACGCGGTAAAGCCATGGCCAGACTCCGACCTACAGAAACTGTGAGGGAACACATGCGTGTGGTTTTAAGCTGCTAATTTTGTGGTAATTTGTTATGCACCAATAAAAAGCAGATACAGATTTTGGTACTAGAAGTGGGGCACTGCTGTCACAAATACCCAAATATGGAGAGGTAGCTTTGGAACTCCCACACAGCAATGTCATGGGGGCTGGAAAAATTTGAGGAAAATTTTGAGGAAAAAAGGAGGAAAAGAAGGTTGAAAATATAAAATTTCCCTATGATGTATAATTTTATAAATGTGAACGAGCACTTGTTGCTGAAGACAGAGGAACATGAAAATCTCAGGTCTGGTTTAAAACAGCGAACAGTTACAACTTGATGGACACAAACTATGCAAACAGCTGCAGGTGTCCCTGGGAGACCACTTACCATTTTTGTATCAATAAACTATTAATTTTTCTCAATTTTTAAATTGGCTTCAAACAGAATTAAAATGATGCTTCAGTTTCTAAAATTAATACTTAGTATTCCTAGTAAGGACAAGTTGATAATTCCTTAAGAGACAAAGAACAGGAATTGGACTCTCAATAAGATCAAGATATGTGGTCAATCTAACAGTTTTCTGAAAAAAAGTTTTTTTTTTTTTAACTTTTCATTAAGATTGATAGTTTACAACCTTGTGAAATTTCATCTGTACATTATTGTTTGTGAGTCGTGTTGTAGGTGCACCCCTTCACCATTTGTGCCCATCCCCAGCCCCCTTTCCCCTGGTAACCACTAATCTGTTCTCTTTGTCCACGTTTAAATTCCTCATATGAGTGGAGTCATGCAGAGATTGTCCTTCTCTATCTGGTTTATTTCACTTAACATAATTCCCTCAAGGTCCATCCGTGTTGTTGTGAATGAGATGATTTTGCTCTTTTCTATGGCTGAGTAGTATTCCATTGTATATATATACACCATATCTTCTTTATCCAATCATCAGTTGATGCCACTTAGGTTGCTTCCATGTCTTGGTTGTTGTAAACAATGCTGCAATGAACATAGGGGTGCATGGGTCTTGTGGAATTGCTGATTTCAAGTTCTTTGGATAGATACACAGTAGTGGGATGGCTGGGTCGTATGGTATTTCTATTTTTAACTTTTTGAGGAATCTCCATACTGTTTTCCATAGTGGCTGCACCAGTGTGCATTCCCACCAGCAGTGTATGAGGGATCCTTTTTCTCCACACCCTCTCCAACATTTGTCACTTTTTGTTTTGGTTATTTTTGCCATTCTAATGGGCGTAAGGTGATATCTTAGTGTAGTTTTAATTTGCATTTCCCTGATGATCAGTGATGAGGAGCATCTTTTCATGTGTTTATTGGCCATCCGTATATCTTCTTTAGAGAAACGTCTGTTCATGACCCCTTTTAAAAAACTAGTTAAAAAAAAAAAACACAAGTTAGGCACAGTGACATGGTAGGAAATGTCAGCAAGTACATTTAGGTGTTCAGGTGGCAGCTGGTATCAAAAAGACTTCTCAGTCCCTGGTACGTGAGGAGTGTGATGGGGAGGAGGTTGGGACCTCCTGCATGGCCTCTGCAGAACGCAGCAGGGAATCTGCTCAGCTGTGGAGCCAATGTAGGAGAGACAAGTGTTTCTTTGGTGGATTAAAAGCACCCAGAAATACTGGTTTTATAGCAGAGCCTCTCTTATTATTAAAAAAAATCAAAACTTTGAAAATGAGTTTGTGATAATGAGTTGTACTTTTCAAGACCTTCACTGGCAACCGACAAGTTAGACATACGTATTTGATTCGCATCTCCGTGCCTTGAAGGGTGCACACCCTGTACTACCACGTACACTTTCTCACCTGTAAAAAGACAGGCTGTTTCTACAACGCGAAGGAACGAGGTCTTCAGTGTCATGCGAATGTTACCTCTGCCTAAATACAGACAACACCGAAGTGATTCCACACACAATTCAAGTTTTAAACGCATGAACCATTTTTATTTCGCTATGCAGAAACGTACATTCGCCACGGGCTATGTGATGCAGTGGACAGTGTAATGGAGAATATATCTTCTTGAAGGCTATTTATAACTAAACGCTAAATAGTTTAATTACAGTGGAAATTCTGTACAGTTTAAGGCTTGGCTCTGAACTAGATTGTAAATATGGACCAGATTTGGAAATAAAACCTTTTTCAAGTAAAAGAAGAAAAACCAATGAAAAAATACAAGGAAGAGGAAACGAAGAAAGAAAACAAACCCTCAGAAACCCAATAGGTTGTCCTGGAGTGAAATCTCATAATATTGTAAACTAATAAAAATACAGATTTTCTTCCCAAAACAATGACAATTTCCGCATTCAGGACTTGTTAAGGAACTCCGGGAAGCTTTCCAGATTGAATGCAGACCAAAGTGGAGAAGGAAAAAAATCACATTAATATGCTAAAATCAGTACTACCTTTTAATGAATTAAATTAGGTACACAAAGCGGGACTGGAAGCATGAAATCTTTCTGGAGGATCAGAGTCATTGCTGTTCACGGGTAAGCAGTAAGAGCAGACGAAACGAGGACAAGATTCAAGTTGTTTCCTGAATAAATGCGGTTATTGGCACATCTAATCTGGAATAAACCTGACACACTGGAGCATTTCAGGGTAATCTTCATTTGTCTGTAAACAAAAGAGCTGTCACCTAAGAAATTGAAACTTTGCTTAGATTTTAATAGTAATGAGCTATGAAAGGCATGAACTGCTTATGTTACATGAGATCGCGGTGTCTACTGTCGGTTATGAACGTGCAGGAGTAGCTGAAAACTGAGACACTTGGTGAAAATTAAAAATGCTGCTCTTTTGTAACGTTACCATTGCTTCATGCAATATCAGTTTAGTGATGCTGATTTGGATTGTTTTATTAAGGGAAGATCTCTCTGCCAGTGTCTTTATTAAGGGTCAAGGTCAGGTCTTCCGGATGGAGTCTTCCGCGGGCAGATGAAGTCGGCGGGTCCGGGGGGCCTCCGGGCTCTGGCTCTCGCGGCTGGCGTGCCTGGACTCGTGCGCAGGCCGAGCTAGTCCTGGAGGACAGAGATCTGATCAGTGACTCATCGGGAACCACCTGCGAGTTTTCCTCAGCTCAAGGTCACACAAAAGAATCTTGCAGGTTATTAAATGCTCTTTTTGACAAGATACCATAACCTACGAGCGTGGTCACTGACGCTCGCTCTTTTAAGTAACAACTGCATCACCCAGGTGGCGAAAGCTCATGGAAGGAAATTGTTTTTGCTGTCTATCTTCCAAATTACATTATTTCGAACATAATAAGTTATTTTCATATTTTTCTCTGCAAGAGAAGCCACTCATCAATCTATATTCCTTAAATCAGTGTTAGAGAACTTAGTCATTTCATTTACACATGTAAAGCGTTTCAGAGACTTTTATCACAGAGCCAAATGTGCAGGCAGCTGGACCGCTGTGCTCAGCGCTTAGAGCCCTCTAGGGGGCTCAGGCCCACGTGCGCTTGCGTGGCAGGTCAGTGCACGGCAAGTCTGCACACACACACAAGATGCTGGCCCAACAGCAGCGGGGAAGGCATGCGCTTTCTCGAGAAAAGCAGGACCACAAGACTGCATTTTTGCCTCCTCCTGAGACACAAAGCTACACCAAGCTTTTGGAAAAAAATCATCCAAAGAATACAGAAAATATAAGACGTCCAAAATGAAAGTGAGTGCTCAGGTTTCACATTAAAAAACATGGCAAAACCAAAGCATAAACAGCTTGTAAGCAAGCACGGTTGAGGAGAAAGCTTACGACGAGACAACGCTGCCGTCAAAGAGAAAGTGCTCTATTTTATTTCCCTGGTATTTAGAACACACAAATTGCACCTCTCAGAACAAAACGACCTTAGTTCTGAATAGGCCACACAGCAAGTGAAATCAAATTTGATATTTCAAATTTGGATAACGAAGAGTACAGGGCATGGGTAAAAGGGAACAGCAGTGACGCAAGCAAAGAGTCTGCTTTCTCTTTATCCTCTAACTGGCACAGCGTTTGCAAAAAGTACACAGAATAGAACCTCCAAATCTGAAACAAACTGGCACCCACAAACTAATTCCCTGTCCTCTTGGTAACCAGCCCGGCAGACGCCAGTGAGAGAAAAAGGCAAGACAGGACTCAGGTGAAGGAGGAGGGAAGCGCCCCACGCGACACGCCGGCCAAGCCCGGAGAACCCGCGGCCCGCTCACCTGGCGTCAGTCCTCGCCATCTTCTGGGGTGATCTCCGTCTCCTTGTGGACCACTACTTTGGTCACTGACATGTCAGGGTGCTGCTCTTTGGCCTCTTTAATTGCCTGAGCCAGAGCCTATCCCCAGGGAACCACAGAAGGACAAAGACAAAAAGGAGGTGGGACATGCGTGAGCGGCAGCAAGACTTAGGAGCTGGATCTACATACACCATTTACAAATGAGGCACAAGGATCGCAAAAGGATCAGACGGCGTCTACTGGAAAGTTACTTCAGAAACTTGTTTAGACTACATGCCGGACGAGAAGAATAGCATTGGGAAGAGCAGGGCCAACTCGGGTTTCTCTGCCAGAGAACGGGCCGTGCCACACACACTACCTGGTCATGGTCAATGTCCGCGTCTCCCGTGATGACAATGCGCTTCTCAATTCTCGTCTCTGAAATGCCTCCTTTCACAGTCTGAAAGTAACAGACGAGCATTATGAATCTCCTCACTTGGAGGAACGATCATTATTCAAGGGGGGAAATGGCAGAAAATGCTGACAGAGTTTTAAGTAAGATCATTCATTCTTTAAGAATTGAAAAAGAATTCTGTGGCAGTTATTTAAAACTGTTAATCTCAGAAGCAAGGACAGAATGGAGTCCTTTGGGTTTGGCTGGCTAGTGTTTCTGGAACACCTACTATATGCCAAGTCCTGGAGTTGAGTGTTAAGCAAAGGCTATTGGACGTGGAATGTATATTCCTAAACAGAAACTAGCACACGAGGACAAATGCACCATCACTACTGTGAAAGCTCCGAGGCATCATCCTGCATCATGACCTTCCTGGAACCACTGGCTTGCACAGCCCACCCTGGAAGATGTTGTGAGGGAGCGCCTCTCTCGCTCCGTTCCCATTCCACTTACTTTGGTGATATGGGTGGTGGTCGTGGTGCTGGTGGTTTCTGACGTGATCGTCTGTGCGCTCATCAGCACGCCCGGCTCCAGATCAGCACCAGGGTCAACCTAGGAAAGCAGAGGAACAGACAGCACCCTCCCATATTCGCACCACTCCTTCAGCTGCTCGTCCTGTCAGTTCAGGGCACTGCGATGACTGAGTGACCTCTCACCGTCCCTGTGCTGTTCCACCAGCCCTGGGGGCTGCTGCTGTGAGGAAGGACTGAACCAAACATGGCTGGAGCTGACCGTCATTAAACACTGGGACTTCCGCAATGTGAGCAGTGGCTGGCTGAGCTGACATTTTTCCTTATCTTCGGCTAGGGAAAGAGGTTCCTGAGCCTTTTTCTACATCTTGAGATATGTGAAGACCTGCTTAAGCCCCTGATGCTTCATGATCAGTCATAAAATTCCCATTACTGCACTGCTCCTGACGGAGGCAGCTGCTGGGCCCTCCGAGTCTCACACACGTCACGCAGCCACAGGTCAACGGACTGCGTCATCAGAGGGGTAAACAAAGGGCTGGGGCGGTGGGCTTCACAGACGCTCTTACCTGTGATGATTCATATGTTATGGTTTTTGTCTCTGTGTGAACCACCGGCACCTCCTTGGTAGAAATTTCAAGCTTTACTCCTCCTGGTAAAACACTGCCAAAGCTGATGATTTCTGTCTTCACAGCCGACGCCTGTACCCAGGGGAGGTAAGGAGGGGCTATTACAGTTTGCACAGACACACAGTTTGTTTTTTCTTCCCCTCTTGGTGGATATAAATAAGCACAGATTAGTATGAAATAAATGTTTACATATAACATGGGGGTAAGTTGAGGAATGGGGCACACAATAGACAGACGTCAAACAGTCCCTGAAAATTCCACAGCATCGTCTGCATGGAACGTTGCAGGTAAAGGAAAAAAAAAAAAACTTTTTACCTTGCCTCTCCTCTATCTCGTAAACTAATCTTAACAGTTTAAAAAGTCATAAATTAGCCTCTTATTAAATAACTTCTTGGAAAGAAGGAACGAGTAGTAAGACATTAACCTCACATATACTTTAGGAATCTCAATAAAAGAAGATAAAGAACAAAGTTCTGGCATTTGTTATCTGGGCAAGTACGATTTTTGGTCCTTCTGGACAACTACACTGATCAGAAATAATTTATCAGATTTTCTAATATCTTCACTGGCCATGCATTCCATAGGTTATTGCCAATTACAATGAGAGCAGAAAGCATTTTCTGGAACAATACATTATGAATAACCATTATAAACATCTGCATGTGATCTCACAGCTGGAAACTACCTGATCGCCTTGCAGAAGGAAACACGAGGAGATGCACACTGCACCTGGAAAGGGTAGAGAGCTGAACATGGCTCCATCGTGAGGCTGAAGTAAACTTGAAGGAATCCCACCTAAGTTTTACTTTAGTGCTGAAAGCAACAGGACTAGTTACCTCAAAAGGAGGTTCCAAAGTTTCAGAAATATGGATTGCTGCACTCGGCTCCTCCTCTGGCTCGTGGGAAGCAGTGGCCATCTCTTCCGGTTTGAGGACAGCTTGATCGGCCACCTCCCCTTTTTCCTCCTTAGCCCCCTCCGTCAGAGCAGAACCATCCTTCCCTTTAGCACCAGAAGCATCAGCAGACGCCACCTGGGCTGCAGCATCCCCGTCGTCTCCAGCCACGTGAGAAGCATCGCCGCTTGCGTGCACATGCTTCACGAATCTTTCCTCCACCAACACGGTTTCCTGCACAACCTTCTCAGTGCTGAGTGGCTGGGGGTGCTGGGCACCTTCGGTGGACTCTGCCTGGGTTTCTGTTTTCTGGATGGGAAAAGATTGTGGGGTGAGTGTGACTGTCCATAAACCAAAGGTCAAAAAATAGGAAACAAAAGAAGCCACTCACTAGGATGCCTAAAGCCAGTGCCACGTGCTTATAACCAGAAACACTTACAGGAAACATAAATTAGCCTTCGTTCCGCCCCCAGGGCCTGTGCTGCCCGCCCCTGCCCCGCACAACCCCCCAGCCTTTCTGCTACTTCAGGAGATCCACAAAAGCAGCAAAACGCAGTACAAAATGCAATCGAAAACCAAACAACGAAAGCATCGTAGCACATTCACATTGGCTCTGGCTGCTTGCTTAGACCCAATGGGTGACATAAAATGCTTTAAAAAACTACATGCTGTTAAAATTTCTCGACACGATTGCCTTTTGAACATCTGCAGTACGTTCCTGAAATGGAACAAAGGCATAAACAGGCAAGCAGGCTCAAAGGAAAATAGGTGAAGACACGTGTGAGGTGTGTAGGGCAAAGCTGCTTGGATGCAAAACACACACACACACACACCCCAAAAAGGCATAAAGAAAGGCAACAGGCAGAGCCAGGAACACCAAGGATGGAAGCAAATGGCCACCTGAACCCAGCTTTGAGAAGCAGAAGTAACCCCTCCTATGAATTCTGTCGGTTTTCTTGCAGACTCTAATAAACTGAAGATTTCAGAGCCATCCATGAGCTTTTCACCAGTAGACTGTTTAGTCTGAGTGAACAGAGAAACGGAGAGTCAACCACAGAGACAGATATGTACAGAGGCACAGACACTCACAGCCGATCAGACAAAACTCTGGGCGGAGGGAAGCGGGAGGAGGGAGGAAGGAATCCAGGGTGCAGACGTTGGAAACAGAAAAGAATGGGATAAAACAGCAAACCGAGGTGACCGTGAGCTCTTTGGTAAAGCAGTTACTAGGGCTGGGGCAACGCTGGTTTAGGCAGATCGTTTTTTCCCTTCATTGCAAGCAACAGCAGCACTACCACATCTCAAGAACGGGGAGCTGGAAATAAACGGAAACTGTTTCAATGCTTACGTTGGACTGCGGTTTTGGTTTAACAATGAAAAAATTAAAAAGCTTGGGTTGGCTGCTTTCAACACAAAGTCAAGCAGCAAGAGAAACAGAAAGGTTCAGGGTGGAAGGGAGCTGCCCCAAACAGGTCATGCTGGAGTCTGAAACGGCGGCCCAAACCAAAGGCACTGGTTACCGCGACTCCGGAGGCTGCCGACTCGGTAACGGAATGAGCAGCAGCCACGGCGATGGCCGGTTCCTGGGAGTATCTCCACTCGGACAGGCTCTTCCTTCTGGGACCAAAGAGTCCCACTTTTAAGGCCTCACTCTCCGGTGCTGGCTCCATTTTGCTGAAGCGCACGCTCCCTAGGCCAGCGTGGAGAGCTGGATCCCTTCCCAGCATCTGAGCTTTCTGGAGGTCTTCTTCAGGACTCTGCCTTCGAGACTCGGCTTCCTTGATGGGAGACAGGGATTCTGACAATTTCCGCTTTGGAGTCTGGACCTCGGGTCCTCTCTTGGCTTCCTCATCGGCAACGGCTTCCAGGACCTCGTACTCTGCCACACCTGAGATGACCTTCCCTGACTCTGACAATCCTCTCTCCATTTTCTGAAGAGCTTCCAGAGTGGACGGTTGCACCACCTTCTCCCCCTCTTTAGCTTTTCCAGTCATAGTAACGATTTTCCCCGACACAGTATCGTAGGATTTTCCTAGAGTGTATATTTTCTGTTTGCTCTCTTCTTTCCATTGCATTTCTTGGGCCAAGTCACAGAAGCTCTGCATGTCAGTGGCACTAGACCTCAGCACGTCTGCGGGGATGTCACCAGTTGTACTGCTCACAGTCACCACCTTGTAAGTGACAATCCTTTTCAAATCACCACCAACTACCTCAGTGGGTATTTTGTCTACAATAACCCAATCCTCTGTGCCCTATATTCGAAATATAAAAGCTAAATTAGAAATTCTGATGGTATCTCATTTCCAAAATAAGAATCCTTTAAGAAAAGCAGGGCGAGAGCTACATGCAGGCCTGTGATGTGACTGTGGAGGCTGGTGTTCTTATCTCATAATTATGGCTGCAATCTCTTCTCATAAGAAACTTATAAGCTCTAACTTGCAACTTGAAATACAGTCTGCATGTAGAGTTGTAATTTCAGGCTTCTTCAAATGGGAACATACTTTGGTAGTAAATTTTGCAAGAAAAATATCTGATCTTAAGCTAAATATCTGATCATTTTGTATCTCAACATTAAATAACATGATTGAAGTTGCACAAGTTATTTAGATTTACTTGTATGGACACAAAAAGGCAGTTTTCCGTATGAAACAAACACTGTACTTCATATCTGTTGTTCTCACAGAGAACTTGCCAGTATTCCACAAATTTCTGTGAATACCTTTTCCATGTTGTAAATGATATTTCCCTATACAGGACATCAAATCCACTATGGCACTCATTATCCAATAAATATTGAGTGTGCCTGAGTTCAAGACTCTGTAATGAAACATTTCCCATGGTTAGAGCCTCTTATCAACAGGCCATGGTGGTCTGTACAGGCTCCAATGTCATCTACAGCCGAAGCCCCCATCTGAGTGGTTTCCTCAGTGTTAGTCCCACTAAGGCAGAAGAATGACAGTTAAGCTTTTGTAGTGGAGGACCCTCCTAGGGTGTGACGAGGCAGCTGACGAGCCTACCAGGCTACGGGGGAAGAGAAACCAACGGGGGGCAGACGAGCACCCTGGCTGACACGTTAGGATGTTTTCTACTTTCCTATTTATCATGGCCTGAAAACTCAAATCTAGAAATATGTACCTGAGAAAAAGGATCACAGATTAATCTACATGCTCGTGCTGGATTAAATGAAATGAACTGAAAAATAACCTCTAGGGTCGATGGGACAGTTTTCTGGAAAACGATTTGGCGCGAGGTAACCACAGAGCCCACGGAGTCTCCCTCCTGTGTTCTCTTCATCACACTCGGCTGGTGGGGAACCAACAAAAGTTCACAACTTTCAAAATCAGTCAAGGTCATCTAAATTACTCCATGGGTAACACAGACAGTGAGAAGTCCCAATAATATTATTAGAAAGCATAATGCAAATTACCATAGACAGATATAATCACCTAGGAGCAAAAGCCATAAAGAAATGACGGCTGATAACTAACACAGGAAGAAAATTCTGAATTCCCCTCCCCAGCTCTAAGCAGAAATGACGTAGCTCCCTTAGTTTTAAATAAGGTTTAAATTTTAAAAGAAAAACAGAACTAAAGGCATTTTACTGACACTGAAATCTGAAGAGCACTTCTCTTTTGGAAAATTCCTGTATGTTTGTTTTTACCTGGGACTCAAGGAATGGAGAGCTTCCTTGCTGCAAAAACACAACTTTTTCAGAAATCTCTCTTTCTTCTTTGGTCTGTTTGAATAGAGGGGGTTGGGTTGGGGAGAAGGAAGTAGACAGTTTCCAAAAAGGCAAGTTAGGAAGAGAGTTCCTTTATCGTGCTAGACATGTAATAGTCACACTCTTTTTTTTTCTGAACAAATAAATTGTTTATTAATTTGAAAAATGGTCTGAAAGCATCTCAAAGTTTCATAATTATTTCCGAAGAGTAACAGATTATTTTCTGAAACTCCTCTTTGACGCAAACACTTCTCATTTCTATAAAAAGAGAACGTGCAAGAGCAAGATAAAGAGCGCCCTGGCATCTGACAGCGTCTACACGTCAGTTACCTGAAATACCACAAAACTGAGTGCTCGAAGTAAATGTTAACATTAAAACATTAAGTCAGGAATAAAGCCTCACTTCTGTTTCTATATTCCCCACTCAGGTGCTGCCTGATATAGACTAAGGGAGTGCCCAGGGGTCACAGCATTACCTGTGAATTTGAATAGAGCCAGTTATGCCTAGACAGACTTCTCTACTGTTCCAGAAAGAAATATCAAGTACATCCAAGATTATAAATAACATGGTGAATAATTTAAAAAAGTTAACTTCAAAATACCTTGGTGAAAAATTAAGTATTTCATATCATATTTTTCTTTAATATATAAAATTAAGAAAGAAACATTAAATATGTCATGCTAGAACTAGTTTTCCCCTTTTATCTACTTTTTCTTCCTTTCTTTAGTATTAAATAATCATAATTCAAGTGGCAAGACATTAGCTATTGAGCCCATCTCTGTGCACAGTGTACAGCTCCACAGGGTAGTAGTGAAAGAAAGGACAGCTGGGAAGACTAATCTAAAAAAGAGTGACAGAGGGGCTGGCCCCGTGGCCGAGTGGTTAAGTTCACGCGCTCCACTGCAGGCGGCCCAGTGTTTCGTTGGTTCGAGTCCTGGGCGCGGACATGGCACTGCTCATCAGACCACGCTGAGGCAGCGTCCCACATGCCACAACTAGAAGAACCCACAACGAAGAATACACAACTATGTACTGGGGGGCTTTGGGGAGAAAAAGGAAAAAATAAAATCTTTAAAAAAAAAAAAAAGTGACAGAAAGTTCCAAGTTTCTGGAAGAGTGAAGATTTTAAAATAAATCCTATTGTAAACACTATAATTGTACGAGCTCTATTTAAAGCTTCTGTGCGTCTCCAAGTCTATTAGGACCACATTTAATCATGTGCCTGTGAAGCAGTTGAGGGGGGCATCTGGAGTGTTCTCCCGAAGGACTGACGGACAGGTCTTGACACCACTGTTCTCATACGCTCCTTCTTAAGGAGCAAGAAGACAGATGAAGGAAAAAAAATCCCCGTCCTGCCTCATTTTGGAGAAAGGTATTGGAAGACACCAAATGTACCATGTGGAATCAGTAAATGTAGTTGCTTTGTTTTTGCGTTCTCAACTGGTGCCTCTTTTTCAAACAGAAATAAGAAACAAGAAGGAAAGGTCAAAATTATAGGTAGTTTTCAGATTAGCACTGTTAGGCCTCTAACTGTAATCACTGAACTAAATATTTTTCCTAAGAGAAAAGCTTAAAAACAATAATAGCAGGAAAACTGGTTTGCAGCATATTCTGTTACCTGATATCAAGTAATTTCAAAAATGTCTACATCTGTAATTGAAAACGTCAACACTGTCTGCATTCAGAACTGCATATGTCCAGGAAGAGAAGAGGGTAACCAGGGGATAGATTTTAAAACTAAATCCTGCATCCGCTCAGCCCTGTCCAGTTAGTTCAGCTGAAGAGAAGTGAAGAGGTGTTGAGAAGAAAAGCTGCTAACGGAAACAGTGACTTTTATTATGGGTTAGAATACAGTCAGATGGATACCCCAACCATTTTGTTCAGTTACTTAAACACTCATCTCTATATCATAATTGGGAAACAAGGTCCTGCGCTGGCAGACAAAGTTCTCAGAGGTATGACTCACTCTTGGGTGACGGAGGGTTTCTACAGAGCTGTGACTCACTTCCGCCTGGGTTAGGGGTTCTCAAATTGGGGTGTACATTAGAATGAAGTGGAGAGCTTGCAAATAATGGTCATGTGTGGGGTGCACCCCAGACTAATTGAGTCAGACTCTGATGCAGAATCCAGGCATCAGTATTTAAAAAACTTCCCATAGGTGATTTTAATCTGCACCTAGAGTTGGCCCCTAGGGCCTGGATGGAAACTCACAGAACTCAGATTCAGAGAATGGAGATAGTTCTCTCTATCCATAAACAGATGATCCATGGTGAATGAATTTTTTGCCCAGTTTGAGGCACATCCAAGACCTAAATAGCAAAAGTAAAGCTGGACAAGAAAGCAGAGACATACAGAGCATCGATTCTGGTTATCCATGGGAGGTCCGTCCTATGAAGTTGCCGTGAACAGGAATTAGGGAACACTGCACCAGCGCTCCTAGGGCAACACAGGGCGAGGGGCATGGGAGCTGCTGGGCATGGCATTTTCATCAACTGATCCACACATCACCTTGTTTTATCTATGTTTCTGTTTAAAGACTCCTATTAAATATGTATTTTTCATCCATTAACATTGAATTCACAGCCCAGAGTACTGTAACTCATTCCTGAACACATGCACTGCCCTGAAGGCACAGCACAGTCTCCTTGCACTTGGGAGCTGGACCGCACTGCAGCACTATGCTCTGGGGTCATTTCAAACAGCATAAGCACCAAGAAAAAACAGAAAAAAGCGAAAATGGGGCACTAAATAGGCTGTGAAAAGGACACTTGTTTATAGGGTGGGAGCTGAAACAAGACGGCAGAGCCGCCTGTTCCACCGCAGCTGGGACGCGCGCACCGAGCACCTCAGACGCCCCCACTCTGCACCCGGCGGCGAAGGCCCGTGACGGTGCTGTGAACGCTGACTTTAAGGTTACAATAAATTTTATTGAGTAGGTGAATTTGCAAATATGGAATCTGTGACTAAGGAGGATCGACTATACTAAGCTTATATACCTATAAAACTACCAACTATGTTAAAAAGAGGATGCTCCTGGCCCTACATCACTGCGTAAGTGCTGAGGAGTATCACATTTTGGTTGGCATTTGGAAACTTAGTATTCAAGTAACTACGAAGGAATCCTATGAAGGACTGTTTTTCAAAACAATCACTGAGATTACAAAAAGAAATCCAATTAAGGTTGGGGTCACTGAATTGAACTTTCTCCACTCTTCTGACACAAACAGTATTACTTTATTTGGGACGTCATTTTTAAAATTAAGTTAAAGTAAAAATTTCCTTTTAGAAATAATTGTACTTCTTTCTAAACTGGCCAATTACTGCTTAATAAATTTAAAGTGGAACATATTAAATAATAGGATGATATCATTAGTTATTTACTTAGAAAAATAATTCCCCTCCAAAATAAAAATCTTTTAGTTATGCTTGCAAACGAATATGCGTTGTATGTACCTAGCTGGGAGGATAAAATTATCTTTTGTGCTTTCAACAAAACAAATGACCAAATACAGAAACTGGCAAGAATTGAGAGCATGAGAAGTGCCTGGGTTGCTCTTAGGGCTCTCTCCAGGGCCCGCCAAGGGAGTATAAACTCAGATGTCGTCAAGGGCCCTGGAGATGGGTCGCAAGGAGCCCCGAGTGCACCCTGCCAGCCCCGAGCCAAGCGAAGCACACAGGGCCCTGGCTGCCTAAACGGGGCTGCTCTTCCTCTGGGGCTCAAAGCTCCTCAGAGCTGCTTTTCCAGGGCGCCTTTGATAACCAGGGTTAACCAGCCTTGTTTCTAGGAAGTTCTTCTTTACATCTAGCCAAGTCTTTCTAGGACTTCCTCTTTACACGGCAGCAGTGGAGCACTGTGGCACGGCCTCTGCAACAACTTAACAGACGCTGGACAGCAGCTACTAAACCAGCCTTTGGTCTTCTCCAGTCCAAACAACCTGACTGCTCTGCTCTTCTGCAGAAGACAGGTTTCCATCCTTTAATCATTTACAAAAAATTCTTTCTTGGGCTCACTGCAGTTTCTGTGCACTGACACAGAAAAGGCATTAAGATCCGGGGAAAGTTCAGTATATTCAAAGTATCGCCTCTTCAGGTTATTAGTGTTCATCACTGTCATTCTCCAAGAATTTAGTAAGTGAAAAGAACTTCTTTTATTAATCTAATGGCCTAGACCTTTCAAGCCCCTTGCTTGTTAGCAACCACCCTTCAGCTTCCCTAAGCTTCTCCCCAAACGTCCACTCCGAGCGGCGGGGCCCGAAGTGGCAGCATGCAGGCAGAGGCTTTGCTTGGGTGCCTTGTTTTGATTTTGGTGGCTATTTAGTGTTTTTGTGACTTAATCTACTATCTGCCATCTTCAGAGCCAGCATGTTCTTCATTATTTCCAACAGACACAGTAGAAACAGAAAAAGCCAAAGTTGACCGATCACAATGAAATTTATGCAATCATAACTACAAGTGGTATTCTTAATAATGCAGGGACTGGAATATTTCTATCAACCTGAATGTGGAACTTGTCTCCTGAAGCTCAAGGAATCTGAATGAAACTTGTGTTTAATGGCACAGGAGGACTAGTAACAGTGCTTTTCATTGATTCTGCATAAAAAGGCCCTTTTCAAAGTAATTCAAATGCACATAAACCTTGTCACTTTTCATCTGGGATTGGAATTGTCAGCTCCATAGTGATTGTGGTCACTTTCCATACATAGCTTTCAAAGGGTGTTCAGAAAGTGATCAAAATGACTGTAATTCTATTCTTCTTCTCACTGCAAGGACCAAAGCATTGTATACTGGCTACTAGTCAAAGGATCTTTCTCTCATAAAGGTTTAAGTTTTAATTTTCTTCTGTTTCAGTTTTCTGGACCAATATCTCACAAAGAAGGAGTCTTGATACAGAAAGAAGTTAATCAACATGACGCTGGGAAGATGCAGTTTAAAGCTACTCCTTTTCAAGACAGACAGAGCAAGCTGATGCCTGACAGCGCCAGTCAGGTTAGCAGCACTGCTGTCGCTGGGCCCGGGCAGCACCAGCTGCATCCTCACGCTCTGGCTGAACATTTAGAGAGACTCTCCTACATGGGAGACTCCTACTTAAAAAGACATTCTGGCCTCTACTTTCCCTATTAAAAACCAAATAAAAAACTGATTATAAATCAGTTAAAATAATGAGTTATATATTTTAAAAAAGTTAAAATTAAAATCAAATACTGATTATCCCAGTAAAAGCCTGGTGTAACATTCCCAGAGTTAAACAGGTCCTGAAACGCTATCAAGTTCAGATCACCATTTAGGCAAACATTAGACATTCTCAACAGGCTTCATCTTGCAATTGATGAGAAACATTCTAGAGTTGTCAGGTCAATTCTTTCTGCAGCAGAAGTACATTCAGAAAAAGCGTCAGTTCATTTAGATAGTATCTCAATTTCTCCCAGATATGAAACCTAGCTTTACGGCTAGAATAAGCAGATTTGCTCCATAGTTTCCCTTTGACTAATTCACACTAAGGACCCCCAGACACAATTATTCACTTCTCAGCCACCTCATCCCTCTACTTTGCAGCCCTACTCTGCAGCCCTGAGGACGTCAGTTCAGGCTATCCACAGACAAGCGGTGCGCTCTCTACTCAGGCGCGTGCTCAACCCTGCCCCCGCCACGACCCTGCAGAGAAGGGAGGCTAGCGGACAGAAGACCACTGCAGCCCAAAGTCTGGATACCAACCTCTTCAGGGACCAGCGGTTCAATCATGGGTGCGTCCTCCTGCCTGGCGGCCAGTCGCACTGGAGAGGTAGAAAGCCTCTTTTCCCATTCATTTGTGATGGCAGTGTCTGTGGAGGTTTCTAGAAAGGTTCTTTTCAGCTCACTGATATTGGTCTGATGTTTCATCAGGTCATCTTGAGTTTTATCTAGCTCCTATATTCAGAACATAAAGAACCCAACAGTCAATGTTTTAGATTTGTTTTCCTTTCTGTTCTCTCTTTAGTAATATCAATCTCATTAGTAGTCAAAACAAAAGAATTCTGATGAGGGCTCATGACACTACCACAAACACTCTGGTGAAAATGTGGTATTTCTGAGGAAAAAAAAATCTAGTTCACGCAAGCATAAAAATCAAGAGAGTTTTAAAAGGTAAACTGTAAAAAGTGTAAATTTACATATAACCAGAGAGAATTAAAATAAATACACACACAAGAAACGGGGTCTATATCTAGGAGACAGGAAGGAATCCAAGGAAGCTAAGAAGTCACCCCCACGTCTTCACAGGCGAGCACACGGTCCATGCAGCACAGCACGAGCCCACACGAAGCCACTCAAAGGAAATCAACGCACACGAACATGCACTGTATGCACCAGTACCAACCTCTAACATAAGATTACTATGTTTGACATACACATTTTCACCCTTTATTCGCTTAATCAGACTATTCTGAAAAAAGTGGAGAAGAAAGGGAAAGGTGAGGGACATGGTAGTCACGGGAACAAACGCCATCCTCCACACTGTACCAACACCATGGTAACCGGCCATGGGAAAAGACCTCCCTCCACACGGCACCATCAATGGGGTAACCGGCCACAGAGCATGCTGGGAGACGTGAACGTCGGAGATGAACAGTGACTTATCACACACTGGTTTTTGTTTTTGTTTTACTTTTATTTTCTACCTGTGCCTTGAGCTCTGCATCTTCCTCCTGGTCCGACTGCCAGCATCAAGAAAGAGCGGGAAATAAAGTCTTACCATGCAGTTGACTCTATGACTGAAGAACTGTGCTCTATACAGACTTGCTAAGTGAGGGCACTGGTTTGCTCTTGCAGACGGATGCCATTTTTTTCTTATACACAAACCACAACATTCTCATACACAGATGATGAGGCTTGTTGAGAAGACGGGATACAAGACTCCTTGCGCAGTGGGTTCTTGGCACTTTAACCTGGAGACTTCCAAGTGTGACCGAGCACACACTTGTGCTTGGCAGGTGACAGCCAGGGCCTGGAGGGCTGTCCTTACTGGACGTTAGAAATGGCTCAGGAAGTGCAGGGAGCCACATTAGAATTAAAATGCACACGAATGGCTATGATCACCCAATAATGAGAGCTCCCTTAGAGGGTATGAACCTCACAAAAATCTTATGAGGTTAGCTATTATTATCCCCAATTTGTAGACCAGAGAACTGTGGCTCAAAGAATTTAACACAAAGATTCCCACATTTTAAAATTTCTTGAACCTATATATGTAAAAACAAATTTGGGTGGGGAGAAGGCTGATAAAGTTAAAAAAAAAAATCAACTACTATCAACATTACCATCATTTCTTTAAAACACAGACAGGATAATTTTTAACAAATAGAACAAATTTATCTAAAAGCCACTTCATTATCCTTATTTTTCTAACTTCAAGGATCTGTTTAATCCTTGGGCTGGTGTGTACCTGAGTACTAACCCCAGGCTACTAGGCAAGCCAGCCAGCCCTGGGCACTCTGACCAGCCAGACCTCACATCCGTGTGACAAAGAGGGCCAGAGTGAAGTCACGGGGGAGAAGACGGAGGCACTTGAGCAAGTCGCCTTAAGCAAATCAACCAGTGTATCTGGCTCTCACTTTCCTTATCTGTCAATGGGGACAAGACTGACTACCCAGCATGCCCCAACCTGCACTACTGTTGTGCTGGCTCCCAAGAGAAGAGAAGGGAAAGTGTTTACAGCGCTGCAGAACACGGACGTAATGCTAACAATGCTGGCAGCGTGCTAATTCCTAAGTGCTACAGGTTCAAGAAATTTTAAAATGTGGGAATCTTTGTGTTAAATTCTTTGAGCCACAGTTCTCTGGTCTACAAATTGGGGATAATAATAGCTAACCTCATAAGATTATTGTGAGGTTCATACCCTCTAGGGGAGCTCTCATTAAGTGCACAGCTCTTCGTTTTAAGTTTCACAATCTACCTATGTTATGCGTGTTTGTTTGCATGGTTCGTTATATAAAATTTAAAACTGCTATAGAAATCTGAAGAATTAGTATTAAAATATCTTTCATTCATAGCACACATTAGGATTACAATGAAGTTTATTGACTATATTAACAAGCAGCCACGTGTAACTAATTCGTACAAAATTAAGATAATTTAAGTAATTTTGTTATATTTGGCATAGAAAATTAAGTTATAACAAATTTATATGCAATTGCTTAAAAGAATCTGGATACTGCAGTCATGTACCGCATAACTCTTTGGTCAGTGATGGACTGCATATACGACAGCGGTCCTGTAGGTTAGTAGTGTAGAGCTTACATGTGTAGCAGGTGGTACCATCTGTTTGTGTCAGTACACTCTGTGATGTCTGCACAATGACAAAATCTCCTAATAACGCATTTCTTACAACGTATCACTATCATGAAGCAACACATGACCGTAGTTTTACAATATTATTTTTAGCTTTAAAAAATTATGATTTCTAAGCTTTGAATTGTATTCTGGCATTTCCAAAGGAATAAACTTAATAAAACTCCATTTTGAAATGTTTTTCTGAAGATATATTCAATTAAATGATGTATAGATACTACTTATAACGTTTTTCAGTTCTTCCTAAATACCCAACTAGAAAATATTGTTATTATTGGATGATGTAAAAAACCTAAAGTAAACACTATCACAAAGTAAAAAATAAATTCTGCTAGCACTTGGGAAGATGACCATCTTGAATTCCCTTACTATAGATAAATATTGTTTTTACAGAAATTTTAAATAGTTACTGGTAGAGAAGATTTGAAAAACACCATAAGTCACGCACATATTTAATTTACTCTATACAATTAATAAAATATAAATAGTAGCATTGCATCTCTCTTATCATTGTTCAATGTGATTATGGTTTTTCCAATAAACTGCTAACAGTAATTTGCTAATCTTCTCTTCCTTAGAGAATTCTGTTTTTTTTTTTTTGAGGAAGATTAGCCTTGAGCTAACTGCTGCCAATCCTCCTCTTTTTGCTAAGGAAGACAGGCCCTGAGCTAACATCCCTGCCCATCTTCCTCTACTGTATATGTGGCTCACCTGCCACAGCATGGCTTTTGCCAAGCGGTGCCATGTCCGCACCTGGGATCCGGGCCAGCGAACCCCAGGCTGCTGAGAAGCGGAACGTGCGCACTTAACCACTGCGCCCCTGAGCTGGCCCCAGAGAATTCATTTCTTTTGAGTGACTTAAGTTGCACGCAGCCTATGAACATGAGTTTAGGGAAGTATTAGAATTTTGACAAGTATTACTTGACCACCTGGGATTTAAAAAGACATCTGTATCCAGTCTACAGGCTAATTAAATTAATTGTGACCCTCCTCCCCACTCATCATGGCTATCATACATACATAACCTCTCATTTGGGATGAGGGAATACTTAAAAAAATATATTTTTCAGTTTAGTCAAGGGTTCCCAAAATATGAGCCTAAAATTGACAGAGTCAACATTGCCTTGGAATTTGTTATGCAAATTTGAATGGAAATTTTTGAGTCCTACCCCAAACCTTCTGAAGGAGAAACAAAAGGATGGAACCTCTGGATGATTCTGGTGCAGGGCAGGGTTTGAGAACCACTGGTCTAGGCAATTAACTATATTTAACCCCTACTGTTAAAGTGAGAATGTATCTCCACTCGAAAAGCACATGCACTTCCTAAACGCAGAGCCATCCCACAAAGCATGCGCGTGAGGCGACTCCCAGCCGCCCTCAGTGAGGGTACTAACCTCCGTGGCAGTGGTTTCCCCATCAGCGGCGGTGTCCGTGCGCTCACTGTCGGTCTATTGATCACAGAAGTGATCAGGTTCCAGGAGGAAGGCAGGAATAGAAAACAAACCCATCTGGTCAAATAGGGTCCGGCACAGGTCCCACAGCTCTTCTGCTCTGTGGTCTGTCTCACATTACCTTCCCCCATAAGAACACCGGTTTGAGCAAAGCAAAAGAGAGGCCAGAGCCAGGTTTCAGCGCAGAGCCGCTTGGCAGAGGCCAGAGCACGGCCTGCGGCTGCAGGGACCACGCGAACCAAGTCGACTTGCCTGGGTCACGTCTCAGGAAAAGTGAATTGTCATTCTTTCCCCCCTTTAACTAAATCCTGAGAAAGACCTCCTAAAAATGTTTAATGCGAATAAAACTGATGTTTATATGTTTTTTATCTAGTAATATGTCACATTTGAAAGGTAAATTAAAATGTAGATTTAAATAAAAAGCTACTATAACAGTCACTGGACTTTCAGCCCCTCATTTATAGCATTTTGATAATTTATATCCATTTATGACCATCAGGCTGTCTGCATTACCTATCAATTATAAAAAGCACATGCCAGTGACTCACAGGCGTATGTTTTATAGATGAAAAATGTCACTCGATTTTCAAGTAGCATTCCTAACTAGACATTTTTTAAGACTACATGTTGTTTATTTTGCCCCACCTTCCAATATAAAGAGGTAAATCAAAGTATGTGTTTAAGTGTCTCATTCCAAAACATCATACAAATGAAGAAAATAATAATAAAAAAAATAGAGAGAGAATGACATCTACTTGGAAACAAATAAAACAAAGCACAGCATTTGACAGAGCCTAGGTTTCAGAGAATCACAGTGGTAATTGCAGAAATAGTTTTTAATCTGTTTCATAGAGGTTTACGATTTAAAACAAAAACAATTTTCTCTGGAGTAGAGTCAGAGCCATTGAAAATGGGACATCTAAATGCCTTGATATAATGCTAACTGACTTTCCCTTCACAAATATTAACTAACAATCAACAAAATTCCCTTGAGCAAAGATGTGTGATTAATATTTTGACAAGAAAAAACAGAACTGGGGGCTGCCAGCTTGTGCATCTGCCTCCTCTGCTGACCTTCCGCCCTGAAGGAGCAGGGGCGGCAGTGGGACGGCGATGCTGCCATCAGCCCACCTGGGAGGCTGCCTTCCCAGCGCTCTCCCGACTCTCACTGGATCTGTTCCTAAAGGAAAAGGAGCTGGATTCACGCATGGCACGGACACACGAGGTGGCCGTTCCGGCATCCTTGCCACTCGCCTAAGTGGACAGCAATCATCAGCATGCTGGTAAAGAAGCGCGCAGACACACCATCACGACCTGACCGCCTCGCCAGCTCCGGGGGCCTCCTCATCTTCTCAAGGGTGCTCACGACTGTGGCACTAGCGTGGCTCCCTCCTCACGGTCCAGGGAGAGGCCAGCGTGAATCAGGGAGGCAGACAGGCGACCGCTCAAGGTCACAGAATAACTCACAGACATCGTAGGCTTTTAAGAAAAGCAAGAATGACTTGTGCTCAGTGTGCTAACTAGTTGTGTCAAAGACTTCAAAAGGAAAAAGCATTTTTCCTCCTATATAGATTATTTCCCTTATGGCTTTAAATTTACTTCAACAACTTTCCAAGCACTAGGGGTTACATTACCATCGTGGTTACGAGCAAGGGGCCTGACATCAGAGAGACCTGAGCTCAAATCCTGGCTATTTAAATCTGTGACACATTGGGCACGTTTAATTTTTAATCCCAATTTCCTTCTTGCAAAACGGGAAAATTAATAGCCCTAACTATATCAGGTAATGGATACTAAATGCTTTATACAATGCCTGACACACACACAGCTAAAAACGCCTATAATAGCTGTAAAATATTGATATCAATATAATATTTCTTAATTATTACTATTTGTCCTAGCTATACACAAACAAATAGCGTAGGCCATATCTATACTCCCTCAAATGTCTAGTTAGTGCCTAGTCAGTCATTCCATATACAGAATTCCTGGTCCATAAATAATTAATAAATGAAGTAATAAAGGCTGAATAAAGCAGCTTCAATAGCAACTGTTACTTGTATAACACACTGACTAAACAAAACTGTACAACGTATAGGATGTCATAAACTATCATATAATACTTTGTTTACACAATTTAAAATTTAAAATCAAGTGATCAACTAATTTTTTCCTCCAGATTTGAATCCATCTCCTTTTTCTTTGTATTAACAGAAAACTCCTCACAAACTGACACATAGTTACATTCTCTGGTATGATGAGCTAAACTCATCTTACGTTTCTTGACAGAAGTCTTAATATTCTGCCCCCTCCTATTTGACCATTCTGAAAATACAAAAGAAAAGAAGTGACTGGCCCATAGCTTTACATTGAAATGATTAAGCCTTTCTATACGGGGTTTCACTCTCAAGAAAGGCTGGGACTAACTGAGCCACCATGTCACACGGAAAAATGTAAGCAGTGATGTTAAAATATTTAAAAAGAACTACAGCCATCAGTGATTTTGGAAAACAAAAGTGACAGTGCTGAACTGTGTGTTACGAAGTCCCCCAGTGTAGCTGCCAAAGTGCTTGAGGCCTAGAGAACAGAACAGGCCATGTGGACCAACGGCATTTCTTTAGCTGAATGACCTACATGTGAGGGCTCTAGCTCAGCATGAACTGCAGTGCACAGCTCTCAACACTTGGGGTTAAGAGATGACACTGAACAGATGGCCCAGCACAGCCTTCCGTCAGGTGGGCTGTCAAGGCTGGCTGAGGCTGGAGAGGAGGCACAAGCACCGCGCGGCCACGGCTGCCCCGTCTCAGAGGTTTGCACAAGGAGCGCGACGGACTGGGAAGCTCCAGTCACGCGATCACAGGCTTGCAACGAGTAACTGCTGTGATTTGTTTTGCCAATGTAATGCAGACATGCCCAAGTAGAACATGAATTCTCATGCACTGGTTACAACAAGATGTATACCCTGGATTAGGCACAAGATCTGTGTGGGTTGCTACATACAAGTTCAGTTATTTAGTATTCAGAAAAGCACAAAATGGCAATCTTTTTGCTTTATGTTAGCTTGATGACTAACTCCAGTGCTAAAGGAAAAATATATGCCCAGGTTGGAAACCAGCTAACATTATAAATAGTCTTTGTAGATAATACTGTGCTCTTAACTGTTGTATGTTCTAGTCCTGCATCATTTGATAATACTGCTACTGTGAAAATAGTTACATTAAAGCCTAGGATTTAAAGTAGTTTTCTCTTAAAATATTTTCCACGTATGAAAATAGCTTTACGTGCATGTGCGTCTAAATATATATCGTTGGAGCTAAGTCATATATGACCCAAGATCTTTGAAAAGGGCTCTTATGCAATACCCAAAGCCTGAACTTTTATTTGAAACATCTCTGAGACCATTCCCATTTTTTTCCTTCTACTGCAAAGAAATGGTCATAATACCACTAAATATAGACCCTTATACACTCTCACAATGCTGCACACCCACAGGTGCAGCTCAGATTTCGATTTCCAGCTGAGCACAGAACTGAATACACTTCCTTTTCTTTAGTATAGCCCTGACTTTGTGATGGTTCTCTAAATGCTAGAGTATTGGCCTGTGTCCTCCCACAATAGCCTGTTTTGTGGGAGCATGAGAGCTGGAGGAGCAGGCAAGCTGGGGGCAGCAGGGGAGGTGACAGCTAGGTGGCAGCTTCTGTTCTTTTCCCCTGGACTCTATTTGAAGCCTGTAGAGGGGGAAACTGCTGGGGCTGTTCATACAGGCATGGGTGTTGCGAAAGGACAGCAATTAAGAGGAAAACCTACTGGCTACATGCTGACTCACCCAATGGCCTGGATGAAGGACAGGAGAGTGACATGCGGCACTGCCTTCACAGCCGGAGGCTGAAGGCCCAAGTCCTTTCACCACTAAATACACGCCTGGCCGAGAGCCACAGAGGCCCATCCATCTTCCCTGACCTGACCAGACTGTCCACTGTGTGTGGGTTTTTTGGCTTAGGCTGGAGTTGAAGGAATCGCTGCCACCCAATACATGCTTTGGCATTACTAGTGCAGATGGAATTTCAGCCCATTTTTGCAACTGGTAGGAGCCTCAGATGAGTCTTTTCCTGACTGTGTTTGAAACCTGTTGCTTTTAATTGCAGTTCTTTCTGCTCCAGTCTCTGGCCCCACGAATGACTGACATCATGTGCGCATTTTCAACTGCTCAGACATCCTTTCTGACCCCACACACCCAGGGGATTTGGCTCACCTCCGTGAGTAACAGTGACAGTCTGGCAATGACAGCAGAAGAGAGCAGTGGGGACGTTTCAGAAACCCCATGGAGAAGAGGCATTTACAATTGGTGGAAAGCTACCCCAATGAGGACGATGCCTCCCGACGGCATGTCCTCCCCCACCTCACCTGGAGTATCATTTATGTAGTCTATCACCACTATGTGTGACTGTATCAGGAACATTTTAGTAACACACCATAAATCTAGTCCAAAGTTACTTATCTGTCTTATCTGTAATTTACTTTATTACATGACAACTGAAGCCTGACTTTTTACATAGTTAACAGGTTATTTAAAATTGACTTTTGGCTGAGTCCTTCACAACCCGGATAATTCAGTGGGTAGCAGAGCGGCTCCGGCCGGGCTCAGACAGCTCCATCCACATGGTGTTGTGCCTAACCCTGGGGCTGGCTGTACTCCCCAACACACAAAACCTCTTCACGTATTGGCACAGACAATAAATGAGGCTCTGAAAGGAGGACTACTATTGTAGCAGCCGTCTACCACTGCTTCGGACCGAAGCCCCGACCACGACAGGGAAGTGTGCTCTATGCCGAGGTACACACCTCTTCCTCTGAACTGTCACTCGGGTCATTGTCTAGTGAGGCACTCAAGGAGGCCGCCCTGGGCTCCAGGTAGCAGAGGCACATAGCCAGAGGGAAGGAGAGAGTGAGGGCACATGGCACTGAGAAGGAGGCGGAGAGCAGGAAGAAAAAGATGAAGAGGAAACAGGGCAAGAGGGAGGGCGAGCGGATCGGGAGACAATGCTGCAAGCTCTGTGGGAGGAGTCTGGTTTCAGACAGGTTGGGAAAAGAGAGGTAGCCATCGTCATCTAGAAGAGAAGGGAACGACTCAGGGAGCTGCAAGGAGAAGGAAAACAGGGTGGTCCCTCTGCCAGTTTGCTGTTTGTAGCTAAAGGCCACATCTTGGTCCCCTAAGTATGGCTTCCCTTTGCCGTCAGAGTCCAAGGTGGGCTCTCCGTGCACACACACGGTGTCCCTGGACGGCTCGAAACCGGGTGGCTGGCGCTCATTCTCCTTACACCTCCTACGGAGCTCTGTGGGAGATGCAGGGGGTCGGTGGGCTGATGGGGGGGACAGGGGACATGAGTCAGTGCCAAGCCCAGGTGACTGATGTGAAAGAGAGAGAGAGAGACAGAAAGCAGCAAACAGAGGTGCAAAAGGACAAAAAGAAAACTGCAATTAGTTGATTTTCTTATGGGAATCAGTATAAAACTGTAAAACAAGAACTTTAGCACGAGGGTTGCTCATTATTTAAAGAATTCAAGCTGCGTGCCCACCCTGCCATGGACGGCTGCCATCATGCCATTAGACCCGCAGAAACGGGCGGGCTTTGTAAAGGAGTCAGAACAACAGAAGATATCTGTGGGCAATCTCAAAGTCTACATGTTTCACATGATCCAAAAATTTTGTTTAGACCAACAACTCTAGCAAGTTTCAGGGTTTTGAGAGCAAACACAACTCTCTGATCTCTTAAAATCCAGACTTTCAATAACTTCTCCTGATTTCCAGCTAACAGATCTGTTACTGTAGTTCAGGTGAATTAAAAATAAAAATGAATCCAAATTTTGATTATTTAAAAAAAATCTCTAGCATTACCTTTCCTTGGTTAGTCAATTACATCCAAAACAGGTAGGTTTCCAAATCAAGAGGTTTCTGGCCCCACTCCTACGTGGGTAGCAGTTCCAACTAGGGAATTCAACAATTAGCATCTTAGGAACCCTGACTCTCCACAAAGAACTGAGGTTCCGCTGAAAACTCCTTTTCCATTGTGGCTCCTTTATCCATGATGTAAACAGAACTGAAACTCAAATAAGTGGTTTCAACAAGCTAATTAGCAAAAAAAGAATGCATTTTCTTGTGATATGGTTTACAAGCATTTACTTTGTATTATTTGTGGTGCACAAATAATAGAAGTATAGATACAATTTCCCAGCCTTCTGATTTTTCTTAGCAGACGAATGCTACGTTTAACTCCCCAGTTTGAGTCTTTAAAAGAAAGGCAGGCATCGCCACTAAAGTGCTCCCAGTGAGTTCAGGCTTCTGCAGAGAAAGTGAGGCTCTCTATAGTCTCTGGCCCGGGCAGCCTGCACGACCATGGCAGTTTCCTCTGCAGGTGGTGGGGGGCTGCCGAGCAAGGGCAGGAGTCAAGCAGGCTAACTCCCAACGGGACCTGGCATGGCACAGAGCTGCGACAGCGGGCAGCTGCAGACAAGGTCACCTGCAGCCCGACTTCATTGCTCTCTTGGACACTGTGCGCGTGTGCGCACACGCATGTTTTGCCCAGTGACCCGACAGTATGGAAATTACTGGGCCTGCTTCGTGATGGTGATCTAATCTTGACGTGGTAAATACAGAGGGTAAGAAAATGTACAAATAAAAGTACATCATGGATACATCAGAATTTAGAAGCGTCTCTCTTTAGTATTAGACAAGTGTGTCTTCCCCAGTACCCACACTTGACATTAAACACTGGGTTTTAAACAGGACCCTGCATAAATCTCATTCGACAGAGAATCACATAAAGTTATAAGCTGACTTCTGCACGCAGTTGTTCCCCAGGGCAGAAGGCTACCCAGTTACCTGGGGCCATTATCAGCCTGGGAGACACGCCTCTTCGCAAAGGAATCTAGGGGACCAGCCTTTTAAGAACTATTTTCAGCAACACATTTTTATTTTGGCTAAAAAATGAGTACTCTCTATGTCACTTTTTGAAGGAGAAGAATAAAACGTTTAATCTTCCATGCTGCTTATTAAGGTGATTTTTAAAAGACAGCATTGCAGGGGGTGGTTAAGTTTGCGCGCTCCGCTGCAGGCGGCCCAGTGTTTCATTGGTTCGAATCCTGGGTGCGGACATGGCGCCACGCTGAGGCGGCATCCCACATGCCACAACTAGAAGGACCCACAAGTAAGAATATACAGCTATGTACCGGGGGACTTGGGCAGAAAAAGGAAAAAAATAAAAAAATCTTAAAAAAAAAAAAAAGCATTGCACCATGGGAAGTGAAGACAGCCACCCACCCACTCAAGTACCAGGTCTCAGCCACAGCCCTTCTGAAGGCATTTGGGCCAAAGCACTGGCTTCTCAGGGACTCACACTATGAGAGTCAGAGTTTCCTTTGTCTTTTTATTTTCCCACGGCATAAATGGCACAAAGTGACGACAGCTTAGTGCTACATTTTACATAAACAAATTGGTGGTCTTTTAGAATTAAAAAAAGTGAAAGGGCTGGCCCTGTGGCCGAGTGGTTAAAGTTCCACATGCCCTGCTTTGGTGGCCTGGGTTCACAGGTTTGGATCCCGGGTGCGGACCAACTCCACTCATCAGCCATGCTGTGGTGGCATGCCACATACAAAGTAGAAGAAGACAGGCACAGATGTTAGCTCAGGGCTAAGCTTCCTCACCAAAAGAAAAAAGAAAAAAAAAGTAAGATGGCCTGGATCTATTTTTGCAGCAAACTAAAAGTCATTTACTGTTATGTGCCTTTTTATCATGTTTACACATCCAAGAGAATCGTATGTTGGCATGGGAGACTTCATGAAATCATGGAACACATTTGGTTTTTCAGGTGTACTATCTTCTTTTCAGGTCCTATTTAAAAAACATGCCTTGACTTAACTGAAAAGGAAGAGTGTAAAAACAAAATTCAGAACAAAGCACATTTTAACAGCAAAAGTGATTCAAATATTCTTGCTGTCATTTCCTATCCTGCTTTTTATTTTTGTGTTTGGCAAGTAAATAATCTTATCCTAAAAAAAAAGAAGATGGATTGGGTCATTTAGAATAGTCTAACATAACTACAACAATGATATATTTGTTGATCTACCTATTTAGAAGTCATTGCTAAATTCCTGTCAAAAGGAGCATTTTTCTATAGGGCCCAGATGGTGAGTCTCTACTACATAGATCCATATTTGAAGAGCCCATGTGCAAAAGAGAACTTCTGAATCAAACTCAGGCAAGTGTCAGCAGAACCTGCAAGCTTTGCAGTATTTCCATCCTCTTAGCTCCTGTCACTCTGTTCTCTGTGTGCTCCAGGAGCCAGCCTGCTTCCATTATTATGTATAAACCTCCTGATGAGTTTTCTGACTTTCAGGCAGCTGCTCTGCTACATACAAAATCCACAAGCAGATGCAGGTTGTCCACTTGTTTTTTGACTTTTAAATTATTTTTCTGAAAAGTTGCCTTACAGTGCTGGATCATCAGAAATAGGCATAATATTTAAGAAGAATTTGAATTTTGGGTGAAATGAAGTCACAAAATTTAATGAACAAAACCCCTTGGAGAAACTGCTGCTAAATTCACTTTCCATCTTCCCTTGCAGCCTTCTGCCTCAATAGCCCCTTTCAAAACATGGCCACTGGCCACTGTGATGATTAGATTATAATCCTAAAGCTGAGAGAGAAGACTGTGTGCGAGCACACAGGCTGCAGTCACCAAGTTACCGGCAGTCAGAAGAATGGTAACGTAATTACCGTATTTCTAAAAGAACACACAGTACGTGCGTAGGAGAATGGGGCCAGAAACAAAGAAAATGGCTTTAGCAACAGTTCTGAAATGTGAGACCAAACAGAAATATATAATATGCCACTGAATGTATTTTTACGATATCCAGACAGGACAGCTGTTGAAAGCCTTCCATAGCACATCAATTGTTAACATAAAATTTTCAAAAAGTTAAGAAAGAATCCTTCAGAGGAAAATAATAACTTAAAACTTGACAATATGAATGTGACTAATGCTGGAATATAAATTAGCCTAAGTCTTAACACATTCCTGGTTTATATCTTCAGAATTATTTAGTAACTTAAAAGTCTGAGCAAGCTCCAGGAGGCAGCCTGGGAGATGTACCTTTCCCTCTTGCCGCACGACTGCAGCGGGCGTGGCCTCCTCTGCCTTCTTCCGTCTGTCCTCGTCCTCGCCGCGCTCTTCTTCGGCCTTTTTCTCCGGAGTCACAGTGGTGATCAAGTTGGTTTGAGAGATGCCCTTTGTTGTGGCGTACTGGCCAGTACCAACCTCTGCAGCAGACACAGAATCCTTCATGTATATTTCATGGTTTTCATTCACTGATGCTAAAAGCAAATATAATTAGAGAAATAAAGTCTGAAATAGCTAAACCAGAAGAGCGATGAACACCACCAATCGTCCCATTATGGAAAAAAATATCCCTACGAAATACCAGGATTGTCTCCAAAAGACAAGTCAGCAATGTAGGGACCTCCGCCTCAGCACTGCCATGGGCTCACCTTTCTGTATCATCTGCACCAGTGTTTCAAAATGAGTTAGAGGTTCATCTCTTGAAGCCACCAGAATACTTTTCAGCCATTCTCAGACTCTCTGGTGAGGATGTGTGTGGGGGTGTGGTGGTGGAAGGATGAGAGCCTGCACTGCCCCCAAGCCTGTCAGCCCCATAGTAACCGGCTGAGCACCAGCACCAGGCACTTCGTAGCAAGTCCCATGACTAATGGCAGTATTTGCAGTAGACAATTGCTCTAGTACACTTGACTTTCAACATATGTATGGAAGTGTTATTCACCAAGGAGCACTGAAATGTTTTTTAAATTATTATTATTAGTAATAATGGTTGAAAAGTCTATCACTCCTACAATATAAGAGCCCCATGGGTAATAATGAAAATTTACCATCTTGGCAGAGATTATAAAATTCAGATGGCTAATCTGTGCAGCTGAAGTGCAGAAATGTTTTAATTTCTACAGCTCTTTAAACAAACTACCATGATATGCATACATTCATTCATCTCTAATATTTTGGGAAAACAAGACAAATGCTGCTAATGAAATTCATGCAAATGTAAAGCATGCAGACATAAGAGATACGGCACAGTCTTTCATCCCAGCTAAAATGTCTTAGTGAAAGAGATGCTTAATTCAGTCATATGTTTTAAAATTTGATACTCAGTTTAGGTTTTCAGTATCATGAAATTTATTGAAACTTCTAAATGCTGCTTTTCAAATATGCAGTAGCTAATCACAAGCAAAATATAACCTGCTTCACATTCTAGGAAGTTTAAAACAAATATAAAAAAGATTCTGAAATCTTTTTAATTTCACTAAAATACCTTCACTAAGATATTTTCTATCTCTTTATACTGATGAAAAAGCTCATATGAGACAGTTTCTTTCTGGGCCAGTTAGGCTGTTCCACATAAGAGGTAACCTTGCAAAAAGCAGTTTATATGCCAACAAGCAGCCCCGGCCCCAGCTCAGCAGCACAGAAAACATACTAGAATTGGCAGGACCCCAACGAGTGAGAACCAACACATACTAACATCACTTTTGGGCAAGAAGGAAGAGACAGCATGATATTAGAACATTCATTTCACAATTGTCTTCTGTCTTCTCGGCAATCATTATTACACCAAAGGTGATGAGGAAAACAACATTTGCAACAAATGCGTTCCCTTGGGTACACATCACTGAATAAAGTGGATGATATTCAGGGAAAAAAGGTGTAATCCTACAAAAGCTCCTCCAACACTGACTGATAGAACACAGAGACTTTACAGAGAAAGAAGAGTAAACGAAACAGCACCGAAAGAAACTTTGAATGTGGATATTTAACACGGATATTTCAATCTCTTAATTCAACTCCAAACAGTTCTAATAAACATTTTATTCCAAAAATTTGGCTCTAAGTTAGATATTCTGAAAATGGGAAACTCTTAAAAGATAACAAATGGTAATTAACTTCCTAGGCCAGCTCACACAAGCCTAAAGGATAATTATCAATGTAATTACCTAGATAATTATAACTACATCTATAACAAGAGTGCTTTCACATATGTCTTACTCACTCTTTGCAAAAACCCTGTCAGAGGTGGCCTTACTCCCATTTATGGGTGATGACTAAAACCGAGACCTGCAGAGCTCAGATCATTCACCAACCATGACACGGACAGACGGCCTGGACTTCAGTCTGCATTTATCTACACAAGGTAAGTATTCTTGCCCCTTCACCAGTAACATACACGATATGTATCATAACAATTTTGATGACTTCTATAAACTGTTTGGAAAGTATCCCATTAGGGAAATACAGTCTTTTAAATCAGGGGATTCAGGGAGGATGTCGCCCCACCAACCACACTAGAGGATGGTGAACAGGCAGGGGAGAACTGAGACTCAGTGGCAAGTGGTAGAAGAGGGTAAGGAGAAAGGTGATCCTAGGCACTAGTAACGTTATTTTTATTTATGTTTTTGCTTATTATTAAAATCATACACACATGCTAGAAACTTCTAACTCTTTTTATTTGCACACGATAGGTCTCCTATGAAAAGCTCATCAGAGGTGCCCCAAATTAGGAGACAGAGGCCTGGCCCCAGCTCCGTCCCTAAGTTGGGTGTTGGTACAGCTGACACGTCTTACAGCAGAAAGCACAGCTGCATGTAACTGTGGACAGCTGTACAAAACTTTCCACAAATCAAAAAGCCTGCTGAAAGCTCAGTATTATGTCATTCCTTAACAACGCCATTTACATGATTCCTTGTTTCACTCACACATTGACAACAGTAGAGAAGACTTACACGGCAATGCTCACCCAGTCCACCTGGTATAGCAATTAATACTAACCAGGAGGATTTAACTTAGAGCCCTTTGCTCTCTTAGCTGAATGCCACTCTTTCTATCAGCTATTATTCATTGATTAATAAAAGTCACATTTTATTCACAAAAATTTTTTAGAAAGTGATAAATTTAACTCACAGTTTCCTTTCTGAAACAAATCATCTACAACAAACCTGATAAACATTTAGAATGTACTGGCAAAGAACTAAATTACTTATAAATTCTGTAATTACTCTATTTAGAATAAGAGCAACTTTCTTCAAATTTAGGTTGCCAGCTTATGAAAGCTACGCTCTTCATTCCCTAAGTACCACTCTTTTATGTAATTTTATATCAATCTACTAATAACAGACTTTAGCCTCACACAGGCGCTTTTTTTTTGAGGGTGGGCAGTTAAAACTTGCCATTCGGCCACAGACTAACAAATACTTTTCATTTCATACCATCCAAGAGGACCGGTGTTTACCGAAAGCTCATGACGGTTTCCCACTACTGCGTAGGCAACAGCGATTACTAAGGGCCAGTAAGTGATGCCTACCTCCATCCAAGCTGCGAGACATGGTGTAACGTTTGCTGGACGAGCGCTCAAAGTAGGGGGCTGGACGATCGATCAATGCACTGGCTCTTCTCGTCTGGGCTTGCGTTCTGCCACTGTAACGAAACTTGGAACCCAAGGTAAGGAATTTCTTTGGAGGTGCTTCTGGTAACAACAGTCTAAAGACGTTAAAGAAAAAAACAGCAGAAAGACTATTAAACGAAATATTAAGAACCCTCTTAGCTTTTTACTCTGTTCTGAAGAGAAAGTGCTTTGTGTGCTCAAGTTTAACATCCAGAATGCAATTAAATGAATCTGATGTTACAAGAAAAAAATCAATTTACACAGAACATATCAACCAGGGATGTTGCAGAGTGGCTATAAGCAAAATGGGGGTTGGGTTGCACAAGACGACTTTAACGTCCCATGCAACTGGAGTCTATGGTTCTACAAACCCAGAGAGCAGCCAATTAGGCGATTTAGTGAAGAAGAACAGTGATGGTTTTGCAGACACTAATCTGACGGTTCTAGTACTGTATGTGAACAAAGGAGTCTGGAGTAAGGAGAAATTATTGAAACAGTAAGGAATAAATTGGACAAATGAAAAGACACTAAAGATAATAAAGGGGAGATGGGGCAGATAAGTGTAAGAGAAATTAAGGAAAATCCTACAAATTTAGTCAGAAGTTCTTTCAGGATTTCTTCTCAAGAAATGTGGTGACAGTAAACTTGAAAGAATAGAAAGGATATGCTTCCACATTCTTCTTCCCAATAACCTCTTCCAGTATAAGTGATTCCAATCACTCTATTTCTTCCTTAGGAAAGAACAAAACGATCTTTACCTACCTGAAAAATGTATGGTGTTCAACACATACTTTCCATAGACGCTTGGCGGCTCGATGGTTTGGCAGCTTAAACCCAATGGTGCTTTCAAATTGTTCAAACTAAATTTAAAAAACATATTGAAAAGTAAAGTCAAGTTTGGAATTATAAATAACAAAAAAGCAAATGATTTACAAAATCATAATACCACCTACAAATTTTTTCTTTACTTACTAAATCAATTGCTATATGCAGAACTCATGCTATACATATTCATTCATTGAAAAAAATCTCCTTATATTTATCTCCTTAAAATGCTGCAGGTACAGATAACTACATTATATATGCAGTAAATATTTTATGTACAAGTACGGATCATACGAAAACTAAATGCAAAAAAGGAGGAATACTTGGATTCCTTCCAGAAACCAATTTCTCATTTTAAGCCTTATTTTCATGGTTTCTCCAGGACATCATGACTTCAACTGGAATCACAGAAATGAACAAAAGGTTTATAGTCTATAGCATTCTCAGGATGATGCTTTCTCCCAGCATCTGGTCAGAAAATATGCCTCTCTCTCAGAGATACCTGATGATGTCGTATCAGATATTGCTGATTTTATTTGTGCACTCTAACATGGATTATCATGTTAAATGCGGACATCTCTTGATAAAACATCAGAGACTGAGAGAATACATTTTCATATTTTTCCACTCGTCTAGCTCAGATGATACTCTACCAGTCATTTTGTTTTTTCAAGGTGAAATAACTGATTTCCTGAGTAACATAGTTTTTTGTGTGTGTGTGTGTGAGGAAGAGTGGCTCTGAGCTAACATCTGTTACCAATCTTCTTCTTTTTACTTAAGATTGTCTCTGTGCTAACATCTGTGCCAGTCTTCCTCTATTTTGTGTGGGATGCCGCCAGTGTGGCCTGACGAGCCCGGGATCTGAACCTGCGAACCCTGGACCACCGAAGCAGAGCACGTGAACTTAACCACTGTGCCCCTGGACCAGGCCCTGAGTAATGTATTTTAATACTATTACTGTAGATACCCGGCAACTTTTTATTTTCTGAAGACAGTATGCATCAGGCCATCAGAGGACAAGCATCTTAAACAGTAAAGGCTTTTTCCAAAAGAGCACAACACAACCAGACCACTGATGTAATCAACAGCAAAAGTAATTTATGTGGCAAAGAACCCAAGTGAGGGATCCTATGCATGGAATGTAAGATGTAATTATCCTTGACCTCTGTTTCTTATTTGTTGAGTGGGACTGGGAAATACATCACAGTTTGCTCTAATTGCAGCTGCCTCCCCCAATTTCTTACTCACGCTGATGTTCACGTGCAGTGGTGGTCATAAAAATCACCACTGAAGGACCCAGTGAGTCGAGAAGCCAGAGTATGATGGATCCAGACTAGACCATCCTCCATTGATTCATCCTGCATCTAACGTGCCCCACACACTGCACTGCGGCCGGAGGCCCTACAGAGGAGTTTGAGCCTGCTTCTGCCTGCACCAGAACCCTCTCCCTCCCCACTGCTGTCACTAAGCAGAAGCCTCAGCTACTTTACTCCTGACTTCGCTGCAACCTGGCAGGAGCTCCTAACCCCTCTTACTCCTAAAGGTCACAAGGGGACCTCACTGTCAAATCCCACGCACTTGTTGCTATTCCTGGTGCCTTCTCTGCAACATTTCACAGCACTGGTTAACTGCGGCCCTGAAGCTCATCTCCTTGTCATCCTTGACCATTTTTGTCCCTTCTTTTCTTTGGCCATTTTTCCTGATCCCTACGTTCCTCCTCTGCCTACCTCTCCCTCAAAAAGTGTTACCCTCAAAAAGTGGTCTTACTCAGAGTTTCTGTTTTAGGGACTCTTTTTTTTCCTCTAACTTCCCTTGTTTTTTGGGAAATTTACTCCACGCCTAAGGCCCTGAATAAAACGTGTACAGTTGATGACTCTGTTCAAGTCTTATACGTCTTACTGTGCAAGAATCACCCTCTGAAACTCTGTCCCAAAGGAATTTCAATATTTTCTTCGGAAATTCTCCCCCTTCTTCTCTCGTCTAATATCTCCATTGACTTCTCCCACGCAAACTGAAAACCTCTGCTTCTCCTGGTCTCTCTCCTCTCTCGATCCTTCCCCGTCGTGTCTCCAGGGCTGACTGGCTGCCTCTGACTCGCTCCTGCGACCCTATCGCTACGGCCTCTGCCCTCGCTCAGGAGGTACTGCACCACATCACTAAGCAGCTGAATTTCATCAAGAAACCCATCACTCCAAAATACGCCTCCAGTTATGTGAGGTCCCAACTGAAACCTCGCACGGCTCACTGTCGTCTCCTGACGCACTCGTCCAACCTTCCCTGCTCTCACAGCCGCGCCCGCTCCAGGTCTGAGTGTTATCACACTCACATAAGGACGCGGTAAGTCTAAGTGTGTGAGTCTGTTTCTCTGCTAAACAGAAAATCCCTGAAGGACAGGAAAAAGGAAATATTGACCTTTCTATTTCCAATGCCCAGTGTGGGGCCTGAAAATACAAAGATGCTCACTTAACAAATGTTTAGTGAATCCAAACAAATATCTATTGGTTCTAAGTTTAACATGCAATCTTTAGGAAATGTAAAAAAATGATTGTAATTTCAGGTATTTACATGAAAAGCTTATGCATTATTTTAGTCTTCATGACAAGTTTGATTTTCTATTTACATTAAACATGAATGTTTGCCTTACAGTCTAATATTTTAATTGCATTTTCCACCAGCAGAGAGGTTGATTTTGAAGACGAGATAATTCCATATCGTACCAGAAAATGTTCGGAGACAAACGAGCTGCAGCCTCAGAGCTCTGCCTGCCTTCATAACATTAACCGCACTAATTAGAAACTGGAGGTATTCATTAATTATCTATTAAGCAGGTAATAGCAGATATTTACTACCTATTATGTACGAACCACTAAGGAGGATATAAATATAAGTTGATCACGGATGCTACTGCCCAAGGTATAAGGATTAGTTAACGATTATGATTCTTTCATTAGCCTCTCTGATTAAAAAAAAAGGTGGAAATATATTTACATAACTAGCACTCAGCATCCCTGAGTCTGATCTTTCTTGTAGCTTGACCCACATTCTCTCTAAGCTATTCACTTTAGGATGCTATCAGACTCGGGCAGAGAGAGAACACCGAGACCTAAAAACAGGACAGGTGGGAAGAAGTCGACTCTTCATTCACAAGGAGGTTTAATGACTAAGAATTTCCTTTATGCTACAGCTTGATATATACAAAATATTATTCATGAATCTGGATTTTACATTAAAATATGTGAAAAAAATCCCTTTCAATCAATGTATGTAGTGGGGAAAAAACTGGAATAAAATAATAAAAAAAGAGAGGCAAGCCTGGTGGCGTGGCGGTTAGGTTTGTGAGCTCCACTTCGGCGGCCCAGGGTTCACGGGCCGGGATCCCAGGTGCAGACCTAGGCACCACTTGTCAAGCAAAGCTGTGACAGGCATCCCACATATAAAAGAGGAAGATGGGCACAGACGTTAGCTCAGCAACAATCTTCCTCAGCAAAAAGAGGAGGATTGGCAGGTGATGTTAGCTCAGGGCTGATCTTCCTCAAAATAAATAAATAAATAAGTAGAGAACATTTTATTTATTACTATTTACTGGACAAACCTACAATCAATTCTTTTAGGCATTTAGACATAATGTACCATGTCCTGCAATGTTCAGAACCGTGAACAGGCAATTTAAATGTTTGCTTGCTATCAGGTACCTTTATTCCTAATGTACGTGCAAATTTAGGTCTACTTACCTCTCCCGGCCGGATCTTAATGTAAAAGTTGTTCCGTTTGTATGAAATTTTTAGAACCTTAGGCCAGGCAAATCTGTTTATTCGCAGTCGGTCACGATATATCAACAGACCACTTGCACAAACTCCTAGCATAATTTCTACTCCCTCAGAATCCTGGAAAATAGCAGTAAGGAGCAACAGTGAGGACCTGGACCTCACTCGTTTCCAGTGACAGCTGGGTATGACATTTAAGGCCCCATGGCAGAGCCTATAATTGACTACATATAGCTCTAATTTAAATATGAAAAATACTGCAGCCATTTTTTAAACATTACCACTAAATAATAGCCTTTTAATGAAGATACTTCTCACTGTGGAGACTTGTTAGAGTAAGATCTGCTCACTAAGGTACTGCAGGCCCACGACGTAAACACTGCACACAGGCCGACCAGATGAGGCCGTGTTACTAACACCAAGAGCCTGGTTCTTTCATTGAGCGGCAGGCGCTGCTCTAACCACTGTCCTTGCAGTGGCTCTTCTAATCCTCACTAGGGTGTGCTGAGATAGTTGCTGTTATTAGTCCCATTTTACAGATGAGGAAACTGAGGCACAGAGAGGATAAGTGTCTGTTCCAGTTGAATATGGGCGGCCTGGTTCCCAGGTAGCACTCCTAACTAATATTGCGTACTAACAGAGATGCCCTGTCCTTTCTTACGAGTGTTCTGGGGTTTGTTCCTTTAAAAAAGCCTTGATCTTTTTTATATAACATTATCGTCAGAGTAAAATTCAAATATAAACAGTTGTTTTGAAGTATAAATGAACTTCCCCAACAGGCCCCCAACACAGGCACACTGCCCAGTGAACAACCGCTGAACACACACAACTCCGGAGACATTTTATCCATGTGTAGGGTTCGGTGTTTTTGAACCAAAGTGGATTAGACTATATTTGCAACTTGCTTTTGCTGTCTGTACATCTCCTGTTTAGGTCATTTGCCAGGGATGCGGGATGCCCAGAGCTCCCAGAGGTCCACAGAGACGCTATGTGAAGCTCAGGAGACCCGCCACGTGCAGTCTGACCCCTAAATGTTGCATTTGGGCGAAGTCAGGGTAAAATGAACATCTGCAGAAGCTGCGGGTGGGGTGAAAACCATGGAGAGGAGGCAGGACTGTGTGTGAGGTGCAGTCTCCACGCCCTTATCTCCCGCGTGCTGTGAGCAGGGGGCACGAGGCGAAGCTGGGCCTTCCGTCACACTGAGCGCAGGCTGTCCCGGCCGGGAGCCACCGCAGCACCAGCAGAGAGACGAGGGGAAAACGGAAGAATCCAAACAGGAGGTTCTGACTCATCCGTACTGTGCGGATTTACCTCCTCAATGCAGCCAGTGCCAGGCATAAGACGAACATTTCCAGAATCAAAAATAAGTATTTTGGTCCATCTCTGGGAAATCTAAGTTTACAAGTACAAACTAATTGGTCTAAAATGAAATAGTTTACCTTGGTAAAGGATCATGCCATTAGACGTGAAATTATTCTATAAGAGTGGAAATACTTGACAGCAGGATTTTACAACATAGTAAAATCTGAGGAAAACTCAAAAGCGAGAAACCACCCACACTTATCAAGGGCTTTAATTTGAAAGTGGAATTTAAAGAGCCAGACCCTGAGGCTGACAAGTAGCTGGCCTGACTGATCCTCTCGAACCAGCCAGTCTGCTCAGAGAGAAAGACATTTAAAACCTTTTTCATTATTTTATCTATTTTTAAACCACCCATTAGTGTCTCTGAATCCTAGGAAAACAGAATCCCTTTGTGGGAAAGATCAGAAAGGCTCCTTTGATCCCTCTTCTTGTCCCCTCCAACACACACTTCTGTGTCCTCTCATCACCCTGTTATCTCGGGCACAAGATAAGAGCACCAAACAAATGGTGCTGCCAGACTCCTGCTCCTCTCTCTTCTCCAGACGGTCGGCTGGGGGGGGCGGGAGCTCTGCTCAATCTCTGCAACCGGGTGGTCAGCATCATGCCTGACCAGCGTGTGTTAAGCCACTACACGTTTGTTGAAAGAAAGGGAAATGAAGAAAGTGTCAGGAGTACATGGTGTTTTAAACTAGATGAGCATCTCCATTTCATTAATCACACAGCAACAGAGAACGCTACTTTTGATATCAGGTTTTCTGCCTCGGCCCAGAGTACTGAGGTTAGTCCGGTAAATCTTTTGTTTTGAAAGCTGTAACAGCAGTTTTTGTGGGAGACGTGTGTTTCCCTATCGACAAACACATTTAATGCTCCCTTTAGCATAGAGTACTGAAGGAAGACCTGGATGGTCTCAGTCTATAGAAATTAAAATAAATAAGTGTACTACTCCCTTAATTTAAAATCACTGTTTAAACTTGCCCATCCTTTATGATCACTTTGTCCATGGGATATCTGAGATGGATTTATATCTACATTTTAGAAACTTATATGAAATAAATGACTCTTGACAGAACCTGTTCAGACTGACATTAAGTGACAAACAAGCAGAGATGGTCTTCCTAAGGAAAAAACAAAGCATTTAGAATATGTTTTCCGAAACAATGGACCTTCATCTAATATGGTATTTATTCTCTACACAGAGATGTGGAATCCAAGATCACAATTCAGAATTTCTAAATAGGTCCGAATGCTCAGGGCCTTCCATACCATCAACAGAAGAGAGGCATCTCATTTATAACCGGAAATTAGCTCTAATTTAATTCAGTAAATTTCCTTCTTGAAATGATGGAGTGTGGCTGCATGAGAAAATGGCGTCCATAACGGAATCATTTGTCACACTTAACATTCAGATGAAATCCTGTAACAGGCTGCATTTGTACTTCCTTAATTCTTTCTTTTTTAATTGGCATAATTTCAAATCGCATTACTGAATGAAAAAGCAGCTTTTTAATTCAGTAATTACAGCTATGGTAAGTGATTTTATTTTTCCTGATAGGAACACAGATAGATCTGGAGTTGAACTTCCCTAAAGATAAGCCCTAATCTTTTATTTACTTATTTTTCCTGGGCAGTAAATGAATCATTGTGTGCAATGTAACTCAAAAACAGACTTTGATTCACTCAAATTTTCAGGCTACTTTTATCTCCTTCTTGTCTCTTTATCTTCTAGCCACCTAGGGACAAATTCCAAGAGAAAAAACAATCTTAGTGCACGTCCTCATTTTCTTTTTAAATCTTCATCCTGTCTTATACCTGACATAAAATATAAAACACCTTTATTATCTGAGTGCAAAATAAGTGAAAAAGTATAATATTGAACTGGCAAGTAAACAGAGCTACGCCTGCTGTTCTAATTACACACAAATGTCAGAGTTTGGTGTTCAATGTACCAGAGCCTCCCTGGGATAAGCCCCAGCGGAGTCCCGGAGAGGCTGCTACGCTCAGGAAGTACTCATCCTGTGTGTGACGCAGAAGATGAGCCACAGACAGAACCAATCGAACCTGCATCTGTTTGATGGCCACCATTTTCTTATCCAAATTCACTATGGATTAGTGTGCTCCCCAAACGCCAACCAGGGAGCAGCTCTCCTTGCGGCATCAACAGAGCCTACAGATCATGATTCCCACCCCTGGGGCCTCAGCGTGGTGAGATGTTTGCTTGCATAGAGCGAAACTCTCTTCACGTCTCGGACCCACACTTGACTGTGTAATATACTCGCTTGCCTGGAAGCCTATTAACTGCCCGTTCTTGTGAGTCCCAGACCATGAAACCGGTGACTGCGCTGTCTGCTGGGAGGAAAATGCACATTCCCATACAGGGGGATGTTACCTTGTCAGCCCAAATCAGAAGAAAATGACCCTGGACTTCAAACACTGATCTTTTTAATGCTGCTGAAGTACCAGAATCCATCCCAAAGATCCTAACAAATGTCGTATGTCTTGATGATAAAAGTTTTCATCAAAGTTTGCCTGTGCTTCCACGGTACTTTCATTCACAGCTGTTCAAATAATAGACTCATAGTCCATATGCTCATTCTCTCACTGCTGAAAAATACAGAGATTCTGGAAAAAGCAGAGCACGGAGTAAAAGCTGCTCTATGTATCCTCACAACCTTAATCTTCCTACAGTTCAATTCCAACTTCCTTCTTCCCAAAACTGTATAGCCAACATAAAGCTTTAACATTTCACCGATTGCCAAGCAACTAGGCAATCCTCAGCCTGGGTGGTTAATTTTAGTTGAACTTCAAAATAACAATCTCATTTCAAAGTCCTGGTTATTTGTCAGAGTACTTAACTTTAGAGAAAGAATTTAAATTTTGTGTGAATGTACTGAGTCCCTGGTGGGTGGCCAGAGCAGAGGCTTAAACGGTAGTTGGCACATAATAGATGTGACAATTGGGTCTTGAACAATGGGCCAAATTTAGATAGGCAGGACAGGAAGGAGAGGATAAAGATGGAAATGTTCAGAGAAAAGGCTGGGTGAGGTACTGGTAGGAGCAAAGGTCATGTATCGGCACAAAGTGGGAGATCCAACTGTCATGGGGAAGGTGAAGCAGGCCAAGAGCTCACCGTGTGAAGACAAATTTCTAATTGAATCAACAGGCGATTGGCTGCTTTGCCCACTGTGGGCTTTCAGTTGGCTGAGGCCACGAGCAACGTGAGTCTGAGCCAAGCAGAGCAAACCCTCCAATAAAACATCAGAGAGCTACATTTGTTCCATCGCTGAGCAGCCCTTAAAAGGCAAATAGACTTGAATCTCCAAAGTTTTTGCTGACACGAATGGAAGTAAAAATCACCAGCTTATAACAATAGCAACATTGAGCTAAAGAAAATTAAATAGGAAGTTTGGAGTTTAAAAAATGCATACCTTGGCATGATGTAAATCTACCCCATACATGGATAGTTTTTTGGCATTTTCCAAGAAATGCATCTCTGCTTCTGCTGGCGTCATTCCTCTGATAAGGAAGAAAAAGCATTACAAGGCTGCTCTGCTTCCACCTGGTGGGGCTGTGACATTTCCCACTGAGCTCCCT
This sequence comes from Equus caballus, assembly GCF_041296265.1. Lineage (NCBI taxonomy): Eukaryota > Metazoa > Chordata > Mammalia > Perissodactyla > Equidae > Equus > Equus caballus. The sequence continues at coordinate 38,959,195 of NC_091691.1, forward strand.
GACTATCTACTAAGCAAGTCCCCATAGAGGCACCAGCACACTGGTGCTCTGAGGGGGGGAAAGGACAAAAAAGGAAAACAGCTTTTAAAGAAAACATCACAAACAGCCCTTCTGAGTGAGCATGTAACTATCCCAGAACTGTACCAAGCACTGAACCCCACTCTGCTTAAGTCCCATCCATAATGCACTCCAATCACTCCTGGACTAGTGGGTAGTACAAGGGATGCCCAGCCGTCCAGGCACAACTTAAATGGAACATTCCCAGGGTCTCTGCCGCGAACCTGTGGCTCTTGTGCAGCTCGATCACTTTGTCTTCCAGCTCTTTCGTGTGGTTTGGTGCAAAGCGGAACTCACTAATGTAATCGTTCCCACATTCATCGGGGTCATAGTCTCCAAGTTCTGACTGGACAGTGTAGGAGCCCAACAGGGCGAGGGTGACAAAGGAGCAGGGTAGCCTCCCAGACACGATGTCATCTCGCAATTGTAAGCAGAGGTAGTACCTTCGGGAGTCAAAAGGACAAAGCAAAAAGCCAGCATGAGGATCCATGAAAAGGAGACCACTCAGTACAAACTGTGCTGTGTGCAACTTCTCCCTGTCAAATCGTGTCACTAGGACAAAGTTTCTTGCATCTGTATTTTGTCTAGATATAAGGGGAAAATACTTGGCTACAAAATACAATATTTAAGAGTATCTAAAGACAAGTCAGTGTTCATTATAAAACAGGGTTTTATTAATAAAGTGTAGAGTAAAAGAAATCTAAAAACATATTCCTCTAACATCTTTTAAAATAATGTTTAAAGTCAAATGAATAGTCCCCAACACACTCCCTAAAATCTCCTGTTGGGGGAATTAGAACATAAAAACAGTGCTCTTAAATATAATTATTAGGTCCCAACTAGCTGTAAGGAAGCTTCATTTTGATATCCAGATGAAAGGTTTGGCAGCTTGAACAAGACAAATGTCAGGTAACATGACAGCCATGCCACTGTAAACTCTGCTCTCCATGTCCCACATGCCTGATGAGATGGTCTCTCTATAATAATGAATCATTTCTGTTTCAAGTTCTCAGTTTTTTTTAAGATAACTTCTTAGAATCCAACTGATATGAAGACTGATTTTGAAGAATTATTACCTTAAAATCTGAGAATCTCACCACTATCAGTAAACAATTTTAAGTTGGGGAAATATACAACATTTCTCTCATAATTTTGCCATATCATACAAATATCTCCACTAATAGCTGACTTCTGCTCCGTTTTTGTTCTTAAGATTCACAGAGATAATTCGAGCTGCAGAAGACTCCACGCTAAGTGCTCACACTGCAGAGCTTTACTGACACCCTTCACAGCCCAGCACACGGGCACAGCAACAAAACACTCCGTGTACCTTTCATACAAGAAACGGACTGTTAACCTGTTGAAGCTGAGGACTAAAACGAAGTCTTAAGGTCCCCTCTAAATGTGATTTTAAGCTCATGATATAGTTAAACTCTATGCAATCCAGATACAGAAATTCCTACCCATTTCAAAGGCTCTACAAACATTGCACAAAGAGAGTGAAAGGGACCATGCACTAAACTGCAAACCCAGGCACACAGGCTCTGTAACCACAAACTAGCCACGATTAAACAGTTCTTCAAAATTACTAAAAAGCATCTTTAAATAAGAAATTATAAATTTTGATTTAGTGCAAATATAAAAGTAATCCTCTGGGACTAGTTTTTTACCCTTCTCCTAATATGTCCGGTGAAATTACTTTTAAACACAGCAGGTGACTGAAACTCTGAAAAGCCTTGCCCAAGAAGGATGTGAGGCTTACACAGCAAACTGAGCGCACAGTGCACAACATCCCCTGGCCGGCTATAAACTTACTACCAGACACAGCGAGAGGCATGCGTCCCAGGGCAGAAGGCAGGGAAGCCGGGAGGACACATCCTCCCCAAGACAGCTTCATAACGAGATCCTTCACGCTCAAAGCTCAGTCACCATGCCACAATACTTTCTTCGATTCCTTTCTTAATGTCTTCTTTCCCAAACATGAATTAATCTACGTAGGGCACGGAAAGTAGACTCTTACATGGATATGTGTTTATGTGTATCTCTATGTGCACACGCACGTGTGCGTGATTTTTTAAAATAGCTGTCATGTATCAGATTGGTTATATAAAAGGTATAAGTCTCCAAAGACCCATTTTTACTCTAAGTTTTGAGGCAGGAGTGCTGAGAATCGTTGTGTCATTTAAGGCTGAATTCCATAAAATCTGGCTGTGGAGGGCGGCTGACAGCGTCTCAATTCCGCATGTTTCCCCCCAGGGTCAGGCAGAGGGAAGTATTAGCTTAGCAACAAAGACGCAGCTGTGAACAGAGACGATCTGGCCATCTTCTCATCAGAGGTTTGCTCTTGTTCAGCTGCCTCCGTGTGCCATCTCAGGGTGGATGACCGTAAGGTTACTAGATGTCAACACCTCTTCTCTGGAGAACTTAAGAGAAGCACAACTCTCCCAATATGCCTGCCTCTTTCACAGCCAACTTTCAAATACCTGGTGATATCTTCAGATAGCTGGGCAGGGTCTGGCGGGTAAAATTTCACATTAAATGAAAAGTGCCAAGCACCATCTGCAGACATAAGAGAAAAATTAGAATAAAACCTTAGAAAATCCCTTTATACTTACTATTCTAATCAATAGCTAGAACTGTCTTAACTCCAAGTACTAACACCCAGGCAACTTTTGATCATTAATGGAAAACAGGGAAGTCTCCGTTAAATGAAATCCACAGAGAAGCTGAAAATTCATCTAGTTTCTAACCATCTCCCCAGTCAAATCCTTTACTGGAGCTTCTTTTGTTTTGTTTTTTTTTTTTTTTGAGAAAGATTAGCCCTGAGCTTACTGCTGCCAATCCTCCTCTTTTTGCTGAGGAAGACTGGCCCTGAGCTAACATCCGTGCTCATCTTCCTCCACTTTATACATGGGACGCCTACCACAGCACGGCGCGCCAAGTGGTGCCATGTCCGCACCCGGGATACGAACTGGTGAACCCCAGGCCACCGAGAAGCGGAACATGAGAACTTAACCACTGCGCCACTGGGTCGGCCCCTGGAGCTTCTAACTAGCAAGGAAATTGACTAACCTCCTCCCTTTCTCAGGGACAAACTTCCGCACTTTCCCAGAGAGGAAAAAAGTGAAGGATACTCAACACAATTCTCAATCCTCAATCAGACAAGTCTGGAAACGACTGGATCTACTGCCATGAAGTTCCAGATGGCTCACATACCAACATTTACAGACATATCCCATCTCCTTTGTCCTTTCTGCTTTGTAATTACAGGTCAAACCCCATTACAACACATGTCAAGATAGTTTTATTTTATGGGAAAGGTCTGTTGGAGTGACTAAGAAGTGAGCTGCTCTATGGGCTGCTGAAAACTCTTTTTTTACTTGGGGAAATTTCTGAATAGAGAGATACTTGAATGTATTTACTGCGCATTATCAAATCCACACCTTACTAGCCCATGATGAGGATGGGTCCTCTTTACACGCTGCCATTCTTCATCCTGTGGCACCTACTTACAGTTGCTCTAGCAGGCACCTACTCTCTGACTGTCCACACGGACACTTGAAACATTATTAAGCCTTACTAAGCTCTCCATTTTATTAATACTACCTGTAATTGTGTATGGTTTTTATCATTATAAACAAGAAAAAACAATCTTTTCTTCTTTTCTACCTTGACTCTCTCCACAGGATCCCTCCTTTAACTTGTATTCATCTTGAGCTTTTCTTCTGGCCTTTGAACGCAGCAGTTTACTGAGGTCTGTGTGTGCCCTCTATGGGACAATGTATATTTCCTCCCTCCACCCAGCAGCCACGCTGAAGCACCACAGCATAGCCCTGCCTGTATTCTGAATGGGCCGCTGAGAAAGTCCCCCAGTCTCCCCAGCTTCTGTGTTGGAAGCCTGTCATCTGTGCTGCACCCCGCAGCCATGGTCTTCCTTTCACTCTGTGCCTCTGTGGCCTCACGGTCCAGCCATCAGGCTTCAAACATCTCCTAAGACTTCCAAAGGCTCTCTTCTCCCCATTATAGACTTCCGGAAACTCCCTTTTCTCCATGAGCCCTTCCCAGACATTCAGAAAAAAGGCACAGTACTCTAAGTCCTTCCCAGCTCCTTTCTTTGCATTATTTCCTTGCCTATGTGGCAAATACTTAGCTGCACAGGCTATCTATATTTCTGTCATAAATGGCATAGTGCATTTATCGATTCTAGTTCATTCTTGACACCACCATTCATATTACACTTAAAAGTTCCACATGGCAGGGGCCTACCTGAGGTGCCTTATAAAGGACTTGGCATAGGGTCACGTGTTATTGGGTACTTAATATCATTTTTAAACTGCTCATAAAATACTACTGAAACATGGGCTTTAAGAATTATAAGCCATAAAATATCTGTCAATCAAATACACTTCTAGTGATTATTTTCCCCACTGTTCTCAAAAAAAGTCTTTTGTTATTCTAAAAAGAGTCTGATTTGGTTTTCCTTTCCTATTGATTCCTATGACTTTCTGCTAAAATGGAGCCCCTCCAATGCTCGCCAAAGGCGAGGTTCGTCAGTGAGCGCTGGCTTCCCCCCAAGCAAGTGTAATTAAAACTAACGGGTTAGTTAAGGGCAATGCACTTACTGCTCCTCTATAATTTTTATCCACTTTAAAGTATGCCTTGAATCTAATGACTAGTTTATCAATGTAATTAAACAATCTCATAATAAATTCAGGGTAAAGACGCTAAGTTGGAAACTAAGAAGTAATAAAAGTATAAGAAAGATATTTCAATACAAAAATCCTCATTCTGGGAAAGTGAGTTTCAAACTATACTGGGCCTAAGAAGCATCTGAGTTGCTTGTTAAAAGCCCTCCCAGAGATTTTTATTCCAGAGATTTGGAATATGGTCTAGGAACCTATGGTTTTAATAAACCACCTTGTGGATCTAACACAATGGGACCACACTTTGAAAATCACTAATCCTAAGGAATCTACTTTCCTAAAGTTACAACCCAAATAACCACAACGTTTTACAGGACATTATTTTGCAACGGTGGGAAAGTTTAAGGAAATTACAATCTATACCATAATCAAGAAAAAACATCCAGTTAAATAAGGCATACAACTTGAAATTAACAAGAGAGGCAGATTAAAGCTCAAATACAGATCCCTGTAAAGAATCTGGTCGAAACAAATCAACCAGGAGGATGCGATCGCACAGAACGGGCTTGCGAGCTTGTATCTGCTCAGGTGATGGCCCCTTAGAAAAGGGAACCAAAACAGCTTGAATGCATTAAAACGATATTCCTGTAATGTTGATATAGGATTTTAAATCACAAATTTATGATAAATAGAAAATTGTGAAACTGAAGAGAGCTCATTCTTATGAAAAATTCTAGTTTTATTCTCCTATACCTGCTAAATCTTAAAATTTCTATATATACTCCATCTATAGCAAAAAACTACTATATATCATAAAATACAGTATTAGAAATTTTAAGATCTGGTATGCATAAAAGATGACTACAACTAGAATTTTTTCATAAGCACAAACTCTTCAGTTTCACAATTTTCTACTTCTCATATATTTGTGACTTACGATGTTTATCAGCTTGACTGCCATTCTCTTGAAGAGCTCATTCTACAGAGACATACGGGCCTGCAGCCTAAAAGGGACAGACACATCCTCCTGTTGTTTATATTTAGGACGAGGAGTGACATACAATAATTACATTAGGCGTGATACTACTTCTCTGCCTTGGTAGAAGGTACACTTTGCGGACATTTTGGTGCATGGGAAACAGTAAGGAATACAGATAAAAATACCAAATTGCATTTTTAAAAGATTCCAATTTTCCTCGTCTCCTCCTATACCGTATCCGCAAGATTGTGACTCAGTTTTCTGTATGTTGCAGTGACAACACTGCCAATCAGCGTGATAAAAATAATCCTTCACATCCCATGCTCTGATCGTCCCCTGAGCATTCTTCTCTTAGGAAGCTGGGAGACAGCATAAATGGGAAGTTCAGGACAAAAAAGAATTCCACTAACAACAGACAAGAAAATCGTCTATACAGTCTTTCTTGTAACAGTATTATGACTTATCCTTGAACATTTGATATATTTTCAAAGTGCTTTTCAATTATAAATCACCCAAGTACAAAACAGCATTTTACCAATTAGATGAATACAGAGAACTTCATGCACACAAAATGTTATGATCTATACTCAGTATATCTGCTTTCAATGACTCCATGGAAAGATTCTCTGAACATATCCACCATCTTCTACTTTGTATAGGGCTCTCCGGGGCCAAAGGAAGGGGCGTTTTCACTTATCACAACTGTGGCTGTCTGTGATTTCAATCCCAATTTATTTCTGTCAAACTACTTAATTATCAAGTTTCTGGTTAGTGAATACACCAAATTTCTTTCAAAAATATGGGAAAGATGCTTTAGTTGTATAATCAGCAGACTCTCTAATATCTCGAAATATGGTGACTTTTTTTTCCTCTTTTGAGATATTATCTAGTATTAAACCATTTCAAACTGCTCACTACTAATTATATTAGTTCTTGATGTCTTTTGATATCTCAGCACATTCAAAGGCAATAGAAAGATCTGCTCTCTCTTTTAATAGTAAACTGTTGAAAACTTTAATGGGAATGATGTTATTAACAAACTGGTCTTAAATTTATTCTTTAACTAGAATTAGTTGTTCAGGAAAATTAATCTAGATTTTACTGATAAAAAAATGAATGACTTAAAAAAATTAACTATTTAGTTAAAACTATACAGATTATCCACGTTTATGGTAAAAGCAAGAGCTACAGAAAGGGCGGAAGCCAAACTAAAACGTTCCCCCTCAGCCCCTACAGTGCAGCGCCACCGCTGGAGGTGGTTACTGTGCACATTGTCCGTGCTCTGCCAACAGCTTCCACACCTGTACGTGCATAACTTTTTACAAACAACATGACTTGTTTGTCTCACTAATGAGAGGAAAGACATATTTATTCCACCTCCTTGTATTTAATAGCTGCCTAGTGTTTCAAGGTATGGCTAGTCCATGAGTGATGTAACCATCTCTCTATAAACAGATATTTCAGTTGCTTCTAGTTTTCTGCTATTGCAAATACTCTTATAATGAACTTTCACACATGTACATACACGCACATTTTCTTCTCTTATACAAACTGGATAAATTTCTGCAAGTAAAATTAGGGGTCAAAGAATAAAAACATTTTAAATTTTAATAAATACTGACACCAAGTATCTTCTTAAAGGGTTGTACCAATTTATACTTCTACCAGTTGTGTACATAACTGCCAGTGCAAGGTATTACTAAACTTTTTAAATCTTTGCTGGGTGAGAAATGTCTCACTTTAACTTGCAGGTAATTGTTAGTAAGATTTAGCACCATGTCTAGTACTTAGCTGCTTCAATTCAATTTTGTGAGTTGCTCATGCAACTGTTTTGTCCGTTAGGAAATATGCATTTCCTAACTTGCCTTTAGGGACCAAGAAAAGAGCCTGTCACCAGACAGTACACCTCAGTCTGAGTGGTTATTCCACTTCTAAACTATTAAACGACTATTATTTTTAGCTCCAGTTTTACACTTTTGTGGCAGTTAGGCTTAATATAACGCTAATAATTAAGTTTGGAACTTTTAAATGATTGTCAACTGGAGCACCCCTTGATTAAATCATATTTCACGTCTGTGTGCGGGCAGGGGGAAGGTCAAATGCCATAGTCCTTTTATTCCCAAGTTGTGATGATTAAAAATGGGTATCTGAGTTAGACCAACCTGCCAAAGACAAAATTTGAGATCTTAATCTCTTTCAAAAAACTGTATTCACACTAGCCATGAGGATATGGGCTACCAATCCAGACAACCCTACTCTCTGAATCTTCACATCTCCATATAGAATAACCCAAAAGAACTTACTTCGAATCTGTTTTTTGATTTCCTTAGCAGGGTCCAACCAATTCTGAAAAGGAAACGATAGATGCATTTGAATCAGAGAAGAATAAAAACGACTTAGTGTTGATCAGGGAGAGACATGCACTGTTATATCTGAGAGTGAGCGGCTGCTGCAAGGCCCTCCAAGCTGGGTCCTTCCCCCACATCTGCTGCCCCTTCACCAGGTCCTGCGAGGGCCCAGGCTCTGGTCTCATGAGAAAACGTGTGTGTGCACCATTCATGCCTAACAAAATTCTTTTCTTTTACATTGCCTTCAGGGATTCAAGCTAGCACAGAAACACAGGAGGAAAAGATGGTGGATTCTACGTTCACACAAGTTACTAGAATAAACTAAAGGCACACGTAACCTGACAGAGTGATGTCCTAGCCATCCAGTCTCACACAGTGGTTGCAGGGGTTAGTGAGACAAAGCCCTGCAGAGACTGCATCGCTCAGGTGTCAGGGTCCACAGGGGTATGACACGGAACACTAAACACCTACTGACAGACTAGACAAAGCGTCAGCTCAGCAAATGAGCCATCTCATATTCCGACTCGGCAAGAACAGGAAAGCACAATAAGATGTATTAAGAATAGGACAGCAAACAGGGAACGTTTTCTATATAAGTATCAATGCATTTGATTTTCAGTGGCTCACATCCACTGAAATATATCATCCTCCAAAAGCACCAAATAAAATGCTTTCCTGGAACCATAAATAACTCAGGCATGAAAAACAAACAGTGACTTACTATTTTCAGGTTATTGAAGATTAAAGAAGTTGTCAACAATTTCCTTCATGCAGAGACAAGGTGAGTAACAGCATTTAGAGACTCAGAGTAGTAAATGTGGAGTGTGAGGGAAGGTGGAGAAAATGACTTTGCCATCAGTTTTAGTTTACCTTCTTGCAGGAATGAGCAGTTCACAGCATAATATCTTGTATTGCTTTTTTTTTTTCTTTTTTTGAGGAAGAAGCCCTGAGCTAACATCCGCTGCCAATCCTCCTCTTTTTGCTGAGGAAGACTGGCCCTGAGCTCACATCTTGTGCCGATCTTCCTCCACTTTATATGTAGGAGGCCTGCCACAGCATGGCTTGCCAAGCGGTGTCATGTCCGCACGTGGGATCTGAACTAGTGAACCCTGGGACCCCAAAGTGGACCGTGCGAACTTAACCACTGCACCACTGGGCTGGCCCCTTGTACTGCTTTTAATCACTCACCTTCTGGTTTTCAGCATCTCGATATGTAAGCCCAAAGTAATCTTTTTCTAGCAAGTTCAGATGTTCACATACTTTATCAAACAGCACTTGGCCTCTGGAGCGTTTCTGTGGAAAACAAATCAGAAAAGCAACTTAACACACACAAAAAAGTTGTATCAATTGCCATGAATAAAAATGGGCAAAATTTAAAATATTGCTTGCAGGCTGGCCCCGTGGCTGAGTGGTTAAGTTCGTGCACTCTGCTGCAGCAGCCCAGGGTTTTGTTGGTTCAGATCCTGGGCAAGGACATGGCGCCGCTCATCAGGCCACACTGAGGCAGCATCCCACATGCCACAACTGGAAGCAACTGCAACTAAGATATACAACTATGTAGGAGGGGGGATTTGGGGAGATAAAGCAGAAAAAAGATTGGCAACAGTTGTTAGCTCAGGTGCCAATCTTAAAAATAAATAAATAAATAAAATAAAATATTGCTCCAAAAGACCCTGAATTGCTAAAGCAATCCTGAGAAAGAAGAACAAAGCTGGAGGCATCACAATCCCTGACTTCAAAACATACTACAAAGCCACAGTAATCAAAACAGCATGGTACTGGTACAAAAACAGATGCATAGATCAATGGAACAGAATTGAAAGCCCAGAAATAAAACCACACATCTATGGACAGCTAATCTTTGACAAAGGAGCTGAGGGCATACAATGGAGGAAAGAAAGTCTCTTCAACAAATGGTTCTGGGAAAACTGGACAGCCACATGTAAAAGAATGAAAATCAACCATTCTTTTTCACCATTTACTAAAATAAACTCAAAATGGATCAAAGACCTAAAGATTAGGCCTGAAACAGTAAGTCTGCTAGAAGAGAATATTGGCAGCACACTCTTTGACATCAGCTTCAAAAGAATTTTTTCGGACACCATAACCCCTCACATAAGGGAAACAATAGAAAGGATACACAAATGGGACTTCATCAGGCTAAAGAGCTTCTTCAAGGCAAGGGAAAACAGGATTGAAACAAAAAAACAGCCCACTAAGTGGGAAAAAATATTCACAAGTTATTTACCCGACAAAGGGTTAATCTCCATAATATACAAAGAACTCACACAACTCAACAATAAAAAATCAAATAATCCAATTACGAAATGGGCAGGGGACATGAACAGACATTTCTCCAAAGAAGATATACGGATGGCCAATAGACACATGAAAAGGTGCTCATCATCACTAATCATCAGGGAAATGCAAATCAAAACTACACTAAGATATCACCTTATACCTGTTAGAATGGCAAAAATATCCAAAACCAAGAGTGACAAATGTTGGAGAGGCTGTGGAGAAAAGGGAACCCTCATACACTGTTGGTGGGAATGCAAACTGGTGCAGCCACTATGGAAAACAGTATGGAGATTCCTCAAAAAGTTAAGAATAGAAATACCTTATGACCCAGCCATCCCACTACTGGGTATATATCCTAAGAACCTGAAATCAGCAATTCCAAAAGTTCCATGCACCCCTATCTTCATTGCAGCATTATTCACAATAGCCAAGTCATGGAACCAACCTAAGTGCCCAGCAACTGATGATTGGATAAAGAAGTTGTGGTATATTTATACAATGGAATACTACTCAGCCATAAAAAAGGACAAAGTTGCCCCATTCACAACAACATGGATAGACCTTGAGAGTATTATGTTGAGTGAAATAAGCCAGACAGAGAAAGACGAACTCGGCATGACTCCACTCATAGGTGGTAGTTAACATATGGACAAAGAGAACTGATCGGTGGTTGCCAGGGGAAAGGGGGGTGGGGGGAGGGCACTAGGGGTGAAGTGGTGTACCTACAACATGACTAATAATAATGTACAACTGTAATTTCACAAGGATGTTAACTTTCATAACCTTAATAAAAAAATAAAATAAATAAAAAAAATAAAATATTGCTCGCTGTAACTGTTCAATAAGCGATACTCAAGCATGAACACTTGGCCATCTCTCCATGTTAACTAGTAAAAAGGCTCAATAAAGCAGACCTAAACCAACAGAAGTAGCTGGGGAAATGATATGGTGCTTGGAAGCCTCACATATCTTGTGAAATATAATATCCTGACAGTGAAAGGAATATTAAAGGACCAACACAAGCCATGTTTCAGAAGGCCCAAACTCAATTGCCCACATTATCAGCTTCTGAGCCTGGGAAGAACTAATCCTATTCCTTGTCTTAGACATCCCCTTAAAACGCTCTATACCAGTCCTCACCTAGAAATTCAGCTGCAGATCACTTTATAAAGCCAGTTAAACTAGCTACGTTAGTTTATTTTTCCCACAAATTTTAGTTTTGTATTATAGTGTTCAACTTTCTCTTAATTTCTTTTAGAGAAAATCCATCCTATTAAACAGAACAAAATGTTCATTAAGTTTAAAGATTTAGTTATCATTTATAAATATAAGTTACAGATGTATGTGCTATATTTTTGGCCATAAAACAGTGATTAGGAGAAGGAAAAAGGTAGTCTTCCGGGGAAAAAATCCATCAACTGAATTTACTGCGTTCTCCGATCCCTCAAAGGTCTCTCAAGGTGGCCTGAGTGAGACGCTTTAACTGGCAACAATTAAGCTAAACTAATTTCTGTTTGTGTAGTACCAACACTTCATATCTAATATATTAAGCCTATTTGTCTTTAAAATTTAATAATAATAATGAGAAATATGAAAAACTGATAAACATTGTGCATATCAAAATAGTAAGTATTTGCAAGACTTGTAAGTGGGGTGTATTACTGTGCAACCATAATCAGATTGGAGATTAATCACTCAGTCCTCGAAAGCATGACGGTTTAGGAAAAAAGATCAATATACAATAGAGAAGTAAAGCTGAATTGCAGCTAGCTAAATCAACCATGTATTTAAAAAAAGTTTAATGTATGAAAATAAATTACATGTTAGCAAAGCTACATAATAACATTGCTCAATGGATATGAATAAATGGTGTGACAAGGAAATGCTGCTCTATGGTTTACATCTTTTGCATATAAATAATAGCATGTTATTTCTAAATAATGCTTAACAAATGATAAAGTTTTAAAAAAAATTGGTTCTTCCAGTGCTTCTACTGATGTTATCTTCAGTTTACAGACAGGAACAGAGGGGTTCAGAGAAGTTAAGATGAGAGAGGCAGTATCACATAATGGCTATGTGCAGTGGCTTTAGCAGATAAACCTGGGTTTGAATCTTCACTATGTCCCTTGCAGCTAAGTGAGCCTCTCTGTTTTTCCCTCTGTAAAATGGGTATGATATCACCTAATTCTTTGCAATGGATGACATTAAAATAAAACAAAGTATTCAAACCTATCCAGTGATGGCATATGTCAAGCATTCCGCAAACGTCAGCTGTTATAGCTCAAGTAACTGCCAAATGGCAGGATACGTAACATAGAACTTATACATTTTTGCTGTAGGAGCATGTATACAGCCCCTTGTGGTGCTAACACACGGCTTTAGTATTAACATGTCCTGCTCTTTCTTTACATATCAATTACCTGCTTACTACCTAGTACCTTTAGCTAGATCATAATATTTACACAACCCACACAAATACACATCAGTGTCTGGCCAAGTACTTTCTCAATGAGCGAAAATAAAAAACAAAACAAATACAAATAAACACTTTTCTTCACAAAGCCTCCTATATCCTTTAATCCAGCAGGCCACAGCCAGCCCCTCAGTGGAGGAACTGTTTGGGACTATGCCGCAGGCTGCCTTGGGTGTTGTTTTCACTAGCTGTCTTCTGGCTGCTGTGTCCTTCTGTCTAACAGCTGGCGTGGAGTAGCTCAAGCAGAGACCACTATACTAACTGGCTCTTAGTTTTCTGGCTTCTCACATTCTGATTTCTATTAATGACTCATAACTCTCTCTTGAATAGACCAGATTTTTTCTTACTAAATATTTCAAATATATTGTGAACACTATAAACAGTCCTTAAGACAATTACATAGTGGGCCATTCTTCACACTGGAGATTTCTTTTTTGGTCCTAAGAACCAAGATCAGTTGTCTAGAATATACTATAGATGGATATATGGAAACAATGAAATCCCCACCTGCTCAGCATCACCACAGCCACCAGCTGGATGACACTGGAAAAGTCTTTTAAATTATTTGGGCTTCATTTTCTCACCCCTGAGTGAGGATTTAAGACTGTATGGAGCAAGGCGATCACGGGCTCAAGGCTGTAACGGGGCCCCCTTTGCTCATGGCAAAATTACTAATGTGTAATCACATACATACATACGTAATGTCTATCACACACACGCATACGTAATGTGTAATGCTGTAGTGCATGCTTTCCCACGGAGCCCAGATGTGGCTTCAGCACCTCTTCACCCTGTGATGAGAAAGACACTGCCAATGGATGGAGGTGGGACGGGACACGGAGCTGAGACTATTTTCCAGCCCTGGAAGAGATCCCTCTGCAATCACTGCCAGCTCCTAGAAAGTCCTGAGTCTTCTAACTCAGATGGTTTTTTATTCTAGCACATTATTTAGCTTTTCAAGTTAATTATTTCTACTTGTTGATATCTGTGTGTATCTTTAGGTAAATAGATCTAAATTTAGGTAAAAGACCAAAGCTCAACAATCAGACTGGAACTTTTAGAGACTTTATGTTAAATACTTGGTTCTCAAAGACATGATATTCAATAAGTGATCAATTCTAGATACCCTACTGTCAGTGGCTGTGTTTATATACAGCCATAAAGAGTTAAGAATCGAATAGATTAAAACAACTCTGAGAGAAATATTCCAAATCAGTGGATGGTTTACCTCAGCAGAGAAGAGTAACAGTTCTTAGTCTTGTCTGCTGTCTTGTGAGTTGTTTAGTCATGTCTCTGACTCAGGCCTTTGAGCTCACGGAAGCATTCAGTACCATCACCTGAACACCCAAGAAGCTGGTTCTGATCTCCCAGAGCAACAAACCAACGATGGAGTGCCCTCTTCCTTCAACCAAAAAATTGCATTTCTGTTTCTAACAGAGTAAACAGAAACATTACAGCCCAACAATCTGAAAGACTTTATATATCCTGAGATTGGTACATCCCCAAGCAATGTAAACAACTTTCATTCTTAACTATCTTAATTTTTCTTTAATTTTAAAATTTTCCAAACTGATCCATGAAATTGTTGGGTGTTAGGAGAAATGTGTCAAAAGGGAAAAACTTTGAGAGAATGGAAAGACAAGCCATAGACTGGGAGAAAACATTTGCAAACACCAAATATCTGATAAAGAACTGGCATCCACAGTACACAAAGAACTCTCAAAATTCAAAATAAGAAAACCAAATTAAAAAATGGGCAAAAGATCTGAACAGATACCTCACCAAAGAAGATATGCAGATGTCAAGCATGTGAAAAGATGTTCACATCACACGTCATTAGACAATTTCAAATTAAAACAACGAGATACCACTACACACCTATCAGAATGGCTAAAATTCACAACACAGACGCCAGCCCATGCTAACAAGGGTGTGGAGCAGCAGGAACTTCACTCCTTGTTGGTGGAAACGCTAAACGGTGCAGCCACTCTGGAAGACAGTCTGGTAGTTTTGTACAAAACTAAACACACTCTTCTTACATGATCCAGCCAACACGTTCCTTGGCATTTACACGAAGGAGTTGAAAATTTATGTCCACAAAAAACGTGCACATGGATGCTAATAGCAGCTTTATTCGACACTGCCAAAATTTGGAAGCAACCAAGATGTCCTTCAGTAGGTGAGTGGGTACATAAACTGTGTTACAATCTGGACAATGGAATGCTATTCAGCACTAAAAAGAAATGAGCTATCAAGCCATGAAAAGACATGGAGGAAACTCAAATGCATGTTACTAAGTGACAGAAGCCCATCTGAAAAGGCTGCACACTGTGGGATTCCAGCTATATGATGTCCTGGAAAAGGCAAAACTATGGAGACAGTGAAAAGGTCACAGGCTGCCAGGGGTTGGGGGAGACAGAGATGAAAAGGCGGAGCACAGAGGATTTTTAAGGGTGAAAATACTCTCTATGATATTATAATGATGGATACAGGTCATATACATTTGTCCGAACCCACAGAATGTACAACACCGAGAGTGATCCCTAATGCAAACTATGGATTTTAGTTAATAATAATGTGTGAATATTGGTTCATCAATTCTAACAAATGTAGCATAGTAATGTAAAATGTTAAAAATATGGAAA
The DNA here is from genome assembly GCF_041296265.1 of Equus caballus. Lineage (NCBI taxonomy): Eukaryota > Metazoa > Chordata > Mammalia > Perissodactyla > Equidae > Equus > Equus caballus. The sequence goes on from NC_091691.1 coordinate 38,974,641, forward strand.
GAGGGAAGAGGGGAGAAGGGCGTGTGAGGGGTAATATGAGAACTCTCTGTACTTTCTGCTCAATTTCCTGTAAACTTAAAACTGCTCTAAAGAAGCCTACTAAGGGGCCAGTCCGGTGGCCTCTTAATAGACTGGTTAAATATGTGCGCTCTGCTTCGGCAGCTCAGGGTTCGGGGGTTCAGATCCCGAGCGTGGACCTACACACGGTTCATCAAGCCATGCTGTGTTGCATCCCACATAGAAAATAGAGGAAGACTGGCACAGATGTTAGCCCAGGGACGATCTTCCTCAAGCAAAAAGAGGAAGACTGGCAACAGACATTAGCTCAAAGCCAACCATCTTCACCAAAAAAAAAAAAAAAAAAGTCTATTAATTAAAAAGAAACAAAAATATTTAATGTATTTTAAATTGTTAATAATTTAATAAATACTTAAAAAGGTTAATAAAGTTAAACTCCAAATGATTTTACTTCTATCATGAGTGAATGAAAAAAATTATTAAGAGTAAACATCTTAGAAAATTAAAAATCTTTAATCACAACACATACCAATGATAAAGGTAAAATCATTGTAGGATAGGCAGTCATCCACCTCCATCCCACGTACACACACCCAGGAACCTCGAGTCCAAAATGCCTGTGACCTACGCCAAGATGATCCGGTAACGAACACCAGCTGGGCGGTAGCTCAAAGCAATTGCTGAGGAGCAGCACTGCACACCCACGTTACAAACAAGGGGAATAACGTATTCGCTAAGGTCCGGAGGCTTTCTTTGAGCAAAAATTCAAGAGGATACATCCATCATCACCACTCAAATATAGCAGATGAAATAAGCTTTTCTGCAGCATTAACGAAACTTCCTGCAAGTCAAAGGGCATTCAAGATTTTTACAATGTTTGTACAACACTGGTTCTCAATGTATGGCTCATCAACCAGCATCACCTGGGAAGTCTGCATTAAAATTTTTATTTGCCTACTTAGAGGAGCAATTTTTAAAAACCAGTTTCAAAATGCTTTAGTACAGAAAATTTTAAACACAAACAAAAGTAGAGAGAATAGTATAATGAAACCCAGATCACTCATCACTGTCTCCACAGATGCCTTCTGAGGACCACAACCTTGGCCCATCTATGGTTCCACTCAACTCACCCTCCCCCTGGTTATCTTGAAGCATCTCAGCAAATAATTTTACCCCCATTATGTCTTACTACCTAACTCTACTCTTAAAGAATGTAATGTCAATATCTTTATCACATCTAAACAAAATTAGCAAGCAGTTCTTAATATCACCAAGTATCTAGTCAGTACTTCAATTTCTCCAATTGTTTCAAAGATTCTTTTTTTCTTTTTCAGTTTGTGTGGTAAGTCCACAGACTGCAACTGGCTGACGTATCTTTTTAGTCCATCTTAGGCTGCGAATTCTCCACGTGTATTGGTTTTCTCCTTGAAATCAATCTGTCTAAGAGAGCAGGTCATTGCCTGTAGGGTTCCCTCAGTCTAGACTTTGCTGTTTGCATCTCCATGGTGTAACTGACTCTGTTCCTCTGTCCCTTGTATTTCCCATAAACTGGGAGTTAAACCTAGAAGCTTGGTCAGATTCTGATGTCACTGTTTCCCCTAAGCAACGCTGGGTAATTTCATCAGGAAGCATAAAGTGACTCTTGCCTTTTTTGTGGTATAAACAATCACTGACGGTCATCGTCCTAGATCCATTAACACGAGGTTGCAAGATGGCAATCTTCGAATCCTACCCATTCCTCCTCTAGTTATCAGTTGGAGTGTGCCTATGAAGAGGCACTTCTCTGCCAGAATTGTGTTTATCCAGCGACACAGCTTGATGAGCTTGATGATGACAGTCGGGATCAACGCTCACTCCTTTCCCTTCCCCCAATCTCAAGATAATGAGCTGGCTCTTCAAGATCATCCAAAAGCCACCCATTTCTGTCTGATATGATCACTGGGAACTCAGGGACTTCCACAGGCTCGAGGGGTTCAGTCCACTAGAGGTGTTACCCACATGTCCCCAAACGCTCCACCTTGCCTAGGGCCTGTCAAGTCTCACCCTTTAGGACGCTTCTCCAGTGCCACTTCCTGAAAACATTTCCTGTCCTCCCAGCCACATGTGATGTCTCTCTCCTTTGGACATTACTGCGCTTTACAGCACCAAGAGGGCTCTTTCCATATTCTGCCCTAGATCGCATCTGTGTCTCTGTGTACTTACCTTACAGCCCTACCAGCTATGACGACATTCCCAGCGGCATCCTGCCTCCTGTAGGTATCTGTTACGGAGCTCCATTTTGGTCAAATAGCATTAAGAGAATAAAAAGGTAACCTGATGAAACTTCACAAAAAATTTCTCTCAGTAGCATATCATAACCAACGTCACAGAAGCAATATTTTAAACTGGTGGTTTTCAACAACGGATCCTAAGAGTATTTTAAAAACGGCCAATGCCCAGGAACCCACCTCAGGTCAAATAAACCAGAATTTCCAAAGTTGGGCCAAGGCATTTGCATGTTTTCAAGGTCCCTAGGCTATTCATGCAGGCACGGCTGAAAGGTACACTTTAAGTTAAATTCTGTTTATAACTTAAAAATCCCTAAACATGAGGACTCTAAAGCAATTTTTCTTTTTTTGAGGAAATATATAACTTTTCAGTTATATATTCTTTCTTTTTAAGTTTAGGCCCAAACCAGTTTCTTTTAGGCCTCTGGTACCAAAACTCATAGCTGCACTATGATAAAATTTACTTACATACACACACATCCTTAAAATCTTAAGACATCTTTCCAACAAATTTTCTTAAGAAATGTAAGTTCTGAAGAAATGATAAACCAGCCAAATGCTGAAATAAAATATAAGAAATGATAAATCACCAAACTGTAAAATAAAGAAACCAAAACTAACTTGCATTTCAAGCCATGAATATACAAAATAGAAATGTTTTTGAGGGTTTTTTGCTGGGAAAGATTCGCCCTGAGGTAACAGGTGTTGCCTCTTCCTCTCTTTTTCTCCCCCTCCCCAAAGCCCCAGTGTATGCTTCTATATTCTAGTTGTAAGTCCTTCTGGTTCTTCTATGTGAGCCACCACCACAGCATGGCGACTGACAGACGAGCAGTGAAGGTCCCGTGCCGGGGAACCAAACCTGGGCTGCCGAAGCAGTGTGTGCCAAACTTAACCACTAGGTCATCAGGGCTGGCTCTAGTTTTTCTTTTTAAGGGGTGGCATTTTCCCTTTGTAGAGCTAAAATACAGACTTCTACTCAAGAACCTGCTACATTACTAAAGAATGACCCCGGGTAGGTTAATAAATGTTGTGATTCCCTTTTTTTGAGCAAGATTAGCCCTGAGCTAACTGCTGCCAATCCTCCTCTTTTTGCTGAGGAAGACTGGCCCTGAGCTAACATCCCTGCCCACCTTCCTCTACTTTATATGTGGGACGCCTATCACAGCATGGCTTTCTGAGTGATGCCACGTCCGCACCCGGGATCCAAACGGGCGAACCCCAGGCCGCCAAAGCGGAACATGTGAACTTAACTGCTGTGCCACCGGGCCGACCCCATCCCTCTCTCATAATAGAGCAGAAGCACTGACACCTTCCCTAGTGGTTAGGGAGGAGACTGGGAGGGGCGCTGCCCCAGGGAGGACAGAGTGAGGAGTGCTCAGGATCCACAGCTGACCCAAGCTAGTCACACCCGGCAACACGTTCTCTGAAAAGAGCACTGCCTCGACGCTCAAGTCCCGGGAAATCACTTCTTAATCCATGCTCGACACTGAGAGCAAAAGCAGGCAGCACAAACTGCACTGAATCTCAGCAGGAGACTTAAGCAGCATTTCCTTCTTTCTTCAGTCTCGCAAAGGCTGAGGGCTGAAATGAGAGAAACCTGTAAAGGGAAATACCACCTTCTAGCTTAGAAGAGGAGTTACAGTTGCTGTCTATCGGAAGCTGCACAACGGTGAAGACGGCAATGCAGAGCGAGCCTCCTGCCCGAGAACTGGGGAGTCAGCAGCCCCCTCTGAGAAGGCCCAGGAGGAGGGCACGCTCACCCAAGGCGCTCAGGTGTGCATTTCCTTAGACCGTCACACTGACACCCTCTTGGACGGGCTTAAGCCACTCGTGTTAATACAAGGAAATGTGTATCATATTGAGAACTTCCAGGAAAATCGACACTTTGAGACCCTTGAAATCTGGCGGTGATCAACATTGGAAATACTTTATTCTTTCTATCACATATCTTCCTCAAACAGACCACTGATTTTCTTTTGGAAATTATATTCTTCCAAGTATTGTTGTACTTCATGAACCTGTATTTCTGCTCCCTGAGAACAGGAAACTGTTCACCTTTTTAATGCCCGATACAGTATCCTAAATACAGAAGGTAATCAATATATGTGCCTAATAAGTGCTACTGGTGTGAATTTAAAGAATTTCTCCTCACATTATCTTGGAATAATCTTGAAGCAAAACGCCATCATTTTTTTTCATGCTTCCTTCCCTAATTACATTTTCCACACTGAATGCATTTCCATTTTCCTCACTTCTAAACGTCAGCTGGAATTCTCTTTATTTCTAAATGACTGCACCACAACTTACGTGCAGTTTAGGTGCATCTCAAGAGCCCAACAAACTCCCTAGGCCCAAATCAGACACCTGGACTCTGTGGAAGTCACAGAGGTTTTCCTTTTTCTCTGTTGGATTCTTGATGGAAAAACATTCTACACTGTCTGCCCTGAAACTTAAGTGGAGAGTGGATTTTTTTTTTAATCTGCACTTGGAAAATACCCAGAGACTGTGGGTTAAGATGATGGTGTCTAGTCTGTGACAACAGTCCATAAACCCTTTAGAGAAATCTGAGACTGAGAGGCCTAAGAAGCCATTTATGGCACCAGGTGCCCTATGTGCATCTCCCTCCTTTTTGGGCTTTCTGTCTCAAGTGTACTTTCCCAATGCCGAGTTTAATAAGCACAGTAGGAAGTCCGTTCTCCACATCACATCACTACTGCAGAATCCATGCCCAAGGGGGCAGGGCTTCCTGCACTGGGACTAACCCCAGATGTGATCCGGGCAGCACATTCACAGAGGGTTGACATGAGAGGCAGAGATGAAATTTCTTCTGTCTAGATGTTACATATCTTGCTAGTTCTTTCTTTAAATTCATGAGCAATCAGTTTTTCAGGAAACCATGACAGTTCTTTCAAACATTAACAGTCGATCAATTATGCTGCCACATGCTTGCGCAGCTGAGTTAGCAATAACCTGAAATGTACTGTTAAAATATGAATATAGAACTATTTCCTGGTCGTGACAAGTTTTTAAACAAAACAGTGATTTATTTTCATGTCTCAATTATCAAGAGATAGAATTCATCAAGAATTATTTAAACATTTTAAAATGGATATTCCTACCTTTCAAGTTCGTTTTCCCACCATTCTACTCTAAATGAGGTGTTATCAGACAGCCCCGAGGCTGGACCCTGGTTCTACAACTAGCTGGCTTTGAGAGGTCAAACAAGCTATTAGCCTTTCTGAGCCTCACCGCCTTCACTATAAAATGGAAATAATGTTGGTACTCTCACAGGATTGCTGCATTATATAAGAAAAACCCAGGAAGGCATACTGTCTAGCTCATGGGAACCAATACCCAATAAATGCTGGTGGTGCTTAGTAGGCCCTCTGGATAAGGAGCCCAATAAATTTAGGGTTTCTAATGCTGAAGTTCGGTAAAGAGACTCACATACTATTGAAAGCCTATTTCTTCTGCAGTGAAATCATCTCCTTTCTCTTGTGAAAAAGAAATCTCGTTGCGTAGGTAAAACTAAGAAATTGCTGAAAAATAGTATTATTAACGGTAAACTGAGTATATCTTCAATTACCATTTACAAACACACATGAATGGTTTTAATATGCACTGGGTATACTGGCATGTTTTGGTACATCCTAGGCGAAAACATAAGATAGCTCTATCTTGTCATGCACAGGGCATACAGCACCGCCACAGCGACGGCACACAGTTCAAACGCAGCAGAGCCAACCGCTGTCGTGACCAACATTAGCCGAGACACATGCAGCGCATTCATCACGAGGGTCCCACATGTTATGCCTCTACACCGTTTTTTAAAAGAGGCCTTTTCTTTCAGCCACAATCTGTTTCTACCTTTACTTGTAGCAAGTCCAGCCTCTGTTTGACATCCGACTTCTATGCTCAGAGCCGTGCACTGTGGTAGATAAACTCCCCAGTGCGGCATGCTGCTTCTCAGCCAGCAAAGACACTGGGCTTGGTTCCTCACAAAGAGCTCACAGCACACACATGCAAGGTTGGCAGCACGTTCTCAGACCACGCTTCCTGCTGTTAACGTGCTAAGGATTCAGGTCACTAAGCCAATGAGTGCAAAATCGATGCAGAAACAGAAGCCTAAGAAAGAGGAATGTCTGAAAGAGACACAAATTTAAACTTGAAGCACGTAAAATAACCATAGTATCTAACTCTGAATGATGTGGAACGTTGAGAATGTTTTTCCTGTGAGAGAAAGTACTTAATCTCCTAAGACAATTCTCAAAAAAAAAAAAAATCCAACAAAGGAAAACCCACATTGTGATTTATAATTCATTTGGTCAAATAAAGAGCTGGAAGCAGTGCAAATATTGACCATGAAAACATAATTTTTAATCATATTAATTTAATGAGTATTAATTAGCAGCACTGTCACTTTTCAATTCTATACAGGCACTCATGATCAAAACAATAAAGAATGATGCTATCATTGCTTTAGACAAATAGGTACTAAATGAACCTGTGTCCTTTCCATCCACTGCTTTAGCCTATTAACAGGGCAAGGCTGTGAGCAAGCAGGAAGAGGAAGGACATCACAGTTACTACTATAAACTACTCACATAATTTAGAAATGTAATTATATCATTTTACCAGTTAAATATAAGGTTTTAAATTAAAATGGTCTTATAACCTATGAGAGACCATAAGGAAATATAAATAAATGTCTGGTGAAAATCAGAATCGGTGATCTGATTTTTAATCAGATCCTAAATGACCCTTAGGATCAGCCTTGCCTTCATTTGAGCATATCATAATTTGGATTAGTATTTAAAATCCAGTAGAGAGAGGGAAAAAAGCCTTTTCAATCATCAAATATTTTGATTCTATATACATCTTCTTCAACTTTTTCTGACACATTTAACACCCCGTATGTCCCACTTTGGGGTACAGCTGGATCTATACATCAAAGGTCGGCACTGTTTTCTGACAACTTCTATCTGGGCGCGCTGATTTCATACTGCCTGAGCTCCCAATCCTGAGAAGCCAGCACTAATCCTCTTTGCTGGGCATCCCCACTCCTGGGAGTGGGGGTGGGGAGAAGGCTGCTCAGTCTGCTGAGCAGGAGGCCTGGTCCTAACTCTAGCGCAGGCCAGACGGCCCGGCTCGGGGGCAGTGTGGGTTAGGACGGGAGCAGCACACAGTGGCCCTCGACGCAGCGCTGCAAGAGTTCATTCAACGTCAGAAGAATGTTAGTAGCTCCTGTTAACTGAGTCTAAGATGGTTATTTCTTTAAGTTTTGTGGTTAAAAATTTTTTTTATTAGTAGTAAATAACAATCACGTTAAAAGTGAAACAATAAGGCAGACTGAGTCAAGAAAACAAACGCCTTTTAAAGTAGGTACAACCTTTCGCCCTAACAACAGGTACACTTGTTTTATTTACAGGAAAACTAAAAACATTCTATTCAAGAAAAGGTAAAATGTTACACATTCGTTCAGATTATTCTGCTTTTTCTTGCGCTCACAAGAAAGCTGCGGCCTTTGCTGGAGCTTGCCAGTCCTCAGGGCTGGACTGGGAGGCTGGCGCTCAGGGACGTCTGAATGCTCCTGGGGACTGAGGCGAGGCTGCTTCCCCTTCTTTCCATGCTGATACTATAAAGCTGTCCTACTTGCTCTCACCGGTCACCAGGGACTGCCAGGCAGCAAAATGCCTACCATCCAGCAAACGGGGAGCACGTGAAGTGAAATTCCAAGGAAATCCCAGAGAAATCTCACTCCTGAGATTTTACCAAATTTATTTTAACCTCTGTTTTTATCTTAAAAAAAAAAAGCCTCAGTGAGACTAAATCCATGTGGGAAGACCAGTATTTGGTATCGGACTAAGTAGGGAGAGGTGCTCTGGGACACACATGGCCCAAGTGTGGAGGTGGGAAAACCCGACTAGCAGTGGGCGGCTCTGCCTGCCTGTCCAGCTTCCACCCCTGCAGCTCCCTCCCCTCCCCTCACGCCAGCACACACCCTGCCTGCGCCCCGCGCCCCCTCCCATGCTTCCCTGGCCAAGGAAGTCTGCACAAGTGATCTCCACCCGACATCCACTGCCCGCCCCTCCAACCTCTCCTCAACGGCCCTCCTCAGGATGCTAGCCCCGGCCTCCAGCCAGCCTCCAGCACCAGGTCCCACGGAGCGAGCACGCCACAGGCCCTGCACTGCACTTGGCAGGGCACTTCTGTGTTGGTTTGTGTTATGATTTCAGTGATGTTAATGCTGGCCTCTCAGGTCAGCAGTTGTCATTTGCGATTGGATTCCCAGCACATGCCACAGTGCCCTGCACAGGGTAGAATTATTTTTTTAACAGGAAAGAAAATCAAGCTAAATAAACACATCTAGGGTTAATTTCCTGTTTCAAAACTCTTCAAAAACTGATCTTTGACATTTGTTCATGACCAGCTTATTTATATTTCTCTATCATGTGGCTATAATCTGCTCTGACCAGATCTAGTGTGTTGGGTTTTTCCCCGAATTTTGCAAGACGATACTTTATTCCCACAAATGAAAGGCCTATTAGTTTTCAAAATTCCACCTCAAATGTTCCAGGTTAGCTTCCTGACAAATTTCTCAAGTTCTCCTCAGGGGAAAGTGGTCCTGAGCTGTGGTTTCCCTCCTTACTTGCATTTGATACACGCTGCCCCCCTCACACTGAAATAGAGAAACACGCTGGGTCACGGTGTTCAAGGACCTCCCCCGGCTGGACGGCATGAGATCAGCCCGACATCCAGGACCAGCAGACCCGCAGCCGCACACCCCCTGCCTGGGAGGTGAGTCCTGCGATGTGAATAGTAGTTCCCTGCGTAGTACAGGGAGGCGTTATGGATTCTCTTTTTAAAATTGTCTTTAAAACTCCCAGACAAGTGGGAATCACATTCGCTCTCTCCTGACTAGAGGAGAAGAGAAAGATAAACATGTGGCTCACAGATTGGGGTTTACTAGGTGAGGAACTGGTCCAGCTACCTAAAAACTGCTCTAAAACTGAAGTATTTTTGTAGCAGTCACATATTTAATGGACTTAGTTAATAATCCTGTAAAGGAAAAGAACCTATTTACATACCTAGGCATACATTCTGCTTTGAGGTTATCCTGAGGAGGACAGAAGAAATTATACTGCTCAAGCATAAATGAACTACGAGTGCTTTGAAGTTTTTCTGGGCTGAAATCATTTAAGCCCTGCTCTACAACGCACAGTGGTAGGGTCGTAAGCATCCTTCTGTCTCTACAGTGGCCCATATCCCAAACTTCTGAGGCTATCTTAACCTCACCCTCAGGCACTTCTATGGCCCATGTCCTTGCAGAAGAAGGTGATGTTCATTTTGGGAACAGGATCCTGTCAAGCCCTCAACTCTCTGGAGGGATGTCAGTAACATCCCGAGTTCTGCGATTAAAAAATACAGCTCTGCACTAAACTGACAACACAAAAAACTGCACATCTCAGATACTTAATGAGGAGCATAATCTCAAACTGACAAATCACTACTTAATGCTCATTAAAGGTTTCATGAGAAAACCAGCAATCATCGAGACCTTCCTGATGCTTATGCACCGTCTTCTGGAATAAGCTAGCAAAGAGCTGCAGTAAAGCGTTTCTCTCCAACGACTGGACCTGGAATAAACGTGCTTCGTTTGAGCAACTGGGGTATTTCCATCGTGTGGACACTGACTCAGGGTGTCGTCTTCAGTGCCTGTTAGAGAGCTCAGAATACGAGTTTTATGGTTAACCTCACTCCTGGATTCTTCCTCTCATTTTGTCTTGGTCCTGCTTTCTATTTATTTATTTTCTTCTCATTATATTATGTGTATTTATGTAAAATACCCTAAATCCTTGTTAGAACATGGTGGGGTATAAATAATAGAAGCCCCCAGTTAAAGTGTATTTTGAAACAAAGTACACTTACAATTTTGGTGGGGTTTTTTCTTATGATGACAAATGCTTGACTGTTATGCCATTAAAGAAGCTCTGTAAGTGGTGGCATCTGGACAGTATTCTTTCTAAAGGAGTGAGTGCAGACATTAACTGAAGCACTTTGCTTGAGATAATCATTTAAAGCCATTCATGTGCTTTACAAACTCAGTCTAATGGCATTTCCCTAAAGAATGTGGTGGCTCTTTAGTGACTTTATTTGCTGTCACCATGGAATGTCATAAGAATTTCATAAAGTCTCTTTATTCCTTCCAGTTTTCCAAACGCTATGATAAGAACCAATTCTTTGTGCTGGCCGTACATCTGTACACCATCACTCATTCCTACAGGCAGAGGTGGGAAAACGAGGGGCATTCCTAAGAGGAAATATGACGCAGTGATAGGATTTTCTTTCACTTTTCTTAGAAAATGACTTCAAATGTACACACCAGTTAAACACAGCTGACTGTCACACTGAACAAATACATCATGACACAGCAAAGATGTCTCATTTGTTGACAACAAGAAATTCTTAGCGATCAAAGCATTTCATGAATTACTATCCAATCTGGCCATTTTAATTTGCCATTTGTAGAAATATCCTGGACCTGGGTTGCAGGACTAGGCTACACTAACAAAATGAGTCAGTCTTGGCAGGAGAAGCAAAAGAAGACCTAAATTCCATTTATTCAGAACTAAAATAACCATCATAGTCATCTGACAAGGGAAATCACACCAAGATACAGGAAGCTGCCTTTATTAATGGAGATGTTGTATGTTCCAACAAAAAGTTCCCACAACTTGGGGCCTGTGATATCTTCTAGAAGAAACAAATAAAAAGCTCAAGGTGCATTGGTCAACGATGGTCAATACAACCCAGAAAACTGAAGAGCAAAGGCAGGCTTTGCTGCTCTGCTGCAGAGAGAGAAGCAAGCCAGGTGTTCAGCACTAGAAGCCATCCTGCCCCGAACCAGGAGGGAGGGAGGCCAGTGGTGGGCAGCGTGGAATATCACCTGAACAAAGAGCAGGGACCACAGTCCCTAACCTGGAAACTGCTGGAGCCTATGCACAAGGGGCTTATTTTTTCTAATTCAAGATAAAAAAATTTTTTTTTTTAAATTAACATTTTTTTTTAAAGATTTTATTTTTTCCTTTTTCTCCCCAAAGCCCCCCGGTACATAGTTGTATATTCTTCGTTGTGGGTTCTTCTAGTTGTGGCATGTGGGACGCTGCCTCAGCATGGTCTGATGAGCAGTGCCATGTCCGTGCCCAGGATTCGAACCAACGAAACACTGGGCCGCCTGCAGCGGAGCGCGCGAACTTAACCACTCGGCCACGGGGCCAGCCCCTCAAGATAAAAATTTTAAGAGAATTTGCTGAAAGACACCACTCCTTCAGTTTATAGTATAATTATGGTACCTTAAAAATCACAGTTACACAGTATGCTAATATAAAAGTACTCCTAACAGTCAGCTTAAGTTGTTTAAAGAAAACAGGGATCAGTCATTCCTTATTAAGAAATGTAACGTTATGGTTCTTATCACTTTGTGTAACTGAAATCCTAACATACCAAAAGGCAGCAAAAAGTCAAATTAAATAAAAGGAGAATTGGCAGTGCAGTGGAGGGAGGCACAAGAATCAATCAGAACAAATGACAACACTTAATTATGTCTCAATGGATGAGACCTTACATATCCTCCAGCTTCCTGTGTCCTATACCCAATAGTGCAATGCCTTAATGGCATTTAGGAAATGATACTGGGAATGCTTTTCTGTGTGAACTCCCTTCAAATGGTTTAAAGAAGATGCAGTCAGCCATAATTCCTGCCGTAATTTCCCTACGGGGTCAAGCACACCCAGTTCATAAGCTGTGCGTATGGCAAAAGCGGGGGGGGGGGGGGGGGGGTGGTTAGGCGTATGGAAGAACCTGAGGGTGGGGTGGGGGGAGAGTTGACAAAGCTCTCCCCACTCCCGACTTCAAATCTTTGTGTTCCCCAGAGCTCTACTGTTAGTGCTCTTTTCTTCTCACTCACTCACTGACCACCGGCACAATCTCATTCGCTCCCATATTTGAATTAGTAGAAAAGATAATGCTCCCACAAAGTCTACCTGCCTGGCCTCTCTCCAAATGCTGCACAATACACTCACTTGCAATAGCAGATTGCTACTTTCATATTCCAGGCACTTTAAATTCAATCAGTTTGAATTAAATTCATTGTCTTCCCCCATAAACTTTCCTTCTTATATTCTACATCTGTCTATGCACTCAATCAATCCAGAAATTTGGAAGTCATTATCAGTTACTGTCTCTTATCTCATACCCTACCCCCCAACCAATTAATCAAGTGCATTCTTTTCAGGATAATTCTTTAAAATCCAATCTCTCCCCTCTGTCCCACTACCGTGGCCTTGCTTCTGGTCCTCAGCATCTCTTGCCTGGTTCATTCCAACAGAGCTGACGTTGTCCCTGTTTAGAGCATCTTCCTGTTCAATGACTATTTAATAGAAGTATGTTTTAAAAACACAAATGGCCAAATAATTCCCCTATATAAAACCCCTTACAAGCACCCCATCACCTACTGTAATGGGCAGAATCCTAAGATGGCCTCAAGACTTCCCAACCCCCTGGGGTGCACAGGTTGGGGAGGTTCTTTGTTGCTGAGATGGAGGGTACCTCACAGCCAGGACCCAAGAGCAGACTCTGCAGCCAAGAGTGGTCTCAGGCCTGCAGCCACCAAGGCAGTGGGGACTTCAGCCCAACAATCAGGAGGAAATGAACTACGCCAACAGCCCAAAGGAGCATACAGGCGAATCTCTCCCTAGCCAGCCTCCAGATGAAGACAGTGTCAGCAAACAACTTGATTTCTGCTTTATGAGGCCAGAGTAGAGGACCAGCCGAAAAATGTGAGATGATTAATACGTGTTGTTTCACGTTGCTAAGTTTATAGTAATTTGTTACATTGCAATTGAAAATCAACATATCCAAACAATACCCAATCTTGTTAGCACATCAATCCCATCCTTTCTGACAGGTCCTTGGCTTTCCCTTCCAGCCTCATCTGTCTCATCTGCCCCTGATGTCTCAAATACACATGACGCTCACTTTTTACATCTCCTTATCTGCCCAAATTCTAAATAGAATTATGTAAATATCCTGATTATACTTAGAATTATTCTGGACATTTAAAAATAAATAAACAAAATATGTGAATGTCGCTTGACCTTAGGTTGCCTTGAACAGTACCGCAGGAATAGTGAGACCATTCCCCATAATTAATATCTACCTGCCAAACAGGGGCTGGACACGTGCTTATCAGGTCTAACAAGAGGACCCACGTTTCAGGACTGCAGAATCTGTACTCCTAAGGAGGTATTTACAGCCAGCTAAAGATCAGCAGTCATGCTTTTTATACATCAGCCCTGTTTCAAAACCTAGATCCTAAAAGAGAAAAAAGAATCCAGGAAGCGTGCCTCAGACAGCCACTCTCAATTTCTTCAGGTGAGACAGAACGTTCTCTGCGACAGTAGAGGATCTGTCCCAACGTGAAAAGAAAGTGATTGGGTAGGTCTCCATGTCTTTCCTCTTCCTAGCTGCTTCCATTATGTCCCTAGCTATCTTACTAAAGCCCAGCATACCTCAGAACTCCTAATGTGGCAGGAGGCAGACAAGGACTCCATATCCCACACTTGCCACAGAGGGGCAGACAGGATGACCTCTACTTGTAGAGACAAAATAAAACTGAGCAGTAAAGAAGCTTCTTCAAATATACTACTCAGAGTTACTAGGTGAGAAATGAGTCAAATGGAACTAGAAAGAATGTTAAGTGCCAACGTTCAAAGGGACTACAGATGAAGGAAAAGGAGGGTGACTTCCTCAGACCCCTTCTATAACAGACTTTCCCACACAGCTCCCACACAGGGAGTTCATTACAGAAGTCAAGGAACATTAGCTCCTCCCCATAAAACGTGAGCCAGCCCAGGATAGGAGGCAAGCACTGGAAGCCAGCACTGGAGCATGTATAATTATTTTCAGAACACATGCAGGCTTGTTAAACACCTACTGATTTCTGACACAACAGCCAAAGAACTTTCACTCTATCTTCTGCCTCCTCTCAGCAGGTTCAAGCCGGGCAGTGTGAGAAAAAGCCAATTCCTGTTTTCCAGGTCAGTTTCCCAGTCCTAACAAGCTTCTAGGTAAATGGGTTTTAAATCTTAAACACAAGAACAGTTAACTTTCTGTTCATATTTAATAAAATCATTCAGCATTTCCAAAACTGCCAAATTAATGATTAGCTCATGTGAAGACACTGATACCGTTCTTTCCAGGTTAAAACAAGAACCTAGAAATGGAGAAGCAAGAAGAAATTTACTTTCTCATTTAAGAAACACTTTCCAGTGTCTAATACATTGTTAGATGATAAGAGGAGATCTCTAAATCATGTGGAGGCTATGATCCTATTGGTTTTGTTGTTGTTAACAACAATATTTTTAGAGCAGTTTTAGTTTCACAGAAAAATTGAGGGGAAGGTACAGAGATTTCCCACATACCCCCTGCTCCCACACATGCATAGCCTCCCCCATTATCAACATCCTCTACCAGAGTGGTACATGTGTTACATCGATGACTCTACACTGACACATCATAATCACCCAGAGTCCACAGTTTACATTAGGATTCGCTCTTGGTGTGGCACATTCTATGGGTTTGGACAAATGGACAATGACGTATCCATCATTATAGTATCATACAGAGTATTTTCACTGCTGTAAAAATCCTCTGTGCTCTGCCTGTTCATCCCTCCATCCCTCCTCCTCCTCCTCAGCCCCTGGCAACCACTGATCTCTTTACTGTCTCCATAGTTTTGCCTTTTCAGAATGTCCAATAGTTGGAATCATACAGTATATAGCCCTTCAGAGTGGCTTCTTTAACTAGTAACACACATTTAAGGTTCCTCCATGTCTTTTCAAGGCTTGATAGCTCATTTCTTTATAGCACTGAATAATGTCCTGTTGTCCGGATCCTAACAGTTTACTTATCCATTCACCTACTGAAGGATAACAGCAGGTTATCCTGTCGGTCACCAGGGTTCCCGGCAGCTGTAAACACTTACCATCCCCTCTCTGAGCCGCTCTCAACAACACAGTGAGCTCAGGTTAGAGATGAGAAAACTGACTGCAGGGGATGAATAACTTACAAACAAATGGCAAAGCCAAGATGCCACTGAGGCTAGTGCTGCTATGACATATTGCCTCCCAACATTCAATATTCTTAAGCCCAAAATTCAATTTTTTTATAGAGTCAATTGGGAAAACTTATTCTACTGTATAACAATCCTCCAGTCTAATCTGATTCACAACACTTCCACAGACATTCAGATCTTCAATTGTTAGGTTATCTGCGCATTATGAGTTTCATAAACACATTTTTAAAAGCCTGGGTGTGAATGATCCTTTTAACTGAAATACTAAATGCTGGTTCCATTATGGAGTGAATGGACTCAAAGTAAAACTAGAGTTTACCATTTCCAGTATCCTGTCTTTAAGGATTGTTAATATTGCGAGTAGCACAGCATAAAAACTGACAGGGCAAATTTTTTAGTGGAAGCCCCTAGCTACTTAAGAAAGTTAAAATTTGTCAAAGCTGAAGCTAATTGCTAAATTAACTTAGAATTTAAAAATGGCCCTCTGTTTATTGGAGGGACTTGTACTAGACACTCTGAGCGTGTCTGTCTGATATGGAAACCTTGAGAGAATAAGCAAATGTAAGAAAAACATAAAACAAGAATGATTAAAAATACCTTTTTCACGCACTGTAGCCCCAAATGAAGCTTGCATTGAAAGCTAACTACACTATTAGGCTTGTGCCCAAACTGGCTGCTATAGTGTATTAATTTATTACCAATAATTGTCAGCCACAGCATATGTGTTACTAACCAACAAACAAAAAAAAGTAGGAAAGGAAGCTATTCAATTTCACTAGGTAAGATTTCAGCAGAGCTTTTTCTCTATTTCATCATCATGTTTTCCATCTCCAACTGAATTATTTAATTGCCATCTTCAAACAGCAAACAACACTGGACTAAAATATTACAACAGATTTTCCTTTCTTCTTGTGCTGTAAAAATTAACAAGATCATAGGAATAGTAAAGCCACAAAAGGTATTCATAAATGCATTTTATCTCCTTTTATGTTAAAAATGTTTTTAAAACTAAGAGTATCATATTTACCTCTCTTCACATGCCAATCAGACAGTGGACCATAAGGCAACTGTGCCAGCCAAATTCTAAAACTAATTACTGCCTGACTGTGTGCACTTTCTTATTAGACTGGATCAGACAGCATGCGTATGCCAGGAGTCATGTGCAAGCTAGTTCTTCGTAAATATTTTCCCATGTCCCTATAATAGGGCCTTCAACATCATACTGCACTCCAGTCTTCCTGAAACCCACTTCTCTATTTTGTTGGGAATGTGTGTTTATACACACACACACACACACACACACACACACCCCCAACATACACATTTTGAGGGACCGAACTAGAATTCATGTTCTCCTCCAGCTGGAAGAACCTGTGACTCTACCAGACTTCAACTCTGTAGCCAGAGGCCACAGGTGCTATTCTTAGGCCTTAGAATTTGGAGACAAGGTCAAAAAGACACGCCTCTGAAACTAACAACAACAAAAAGTGACACCAAATTCAAGAGACCATCCGTTATGTGGAGATCTTCCCAGGTTACCACCCATCTCTGAACAGATTTTCTAAGCTGTGGCCGATGCCAGTAGGCTGCTTCCTAAACCTCCTGAAGGGCCACGAGTACATCCACGAAGGCAACTGAAATGCTAACTAAGGGGAGATGAGCTATAATCTTGAAAATTATAACCTGTCTTTTATGGAAGAAATGCTGTAAGTAAGAAATGAATTGGCAATTGGCCAGGAAAATTGGAACAAAATTTACCGTAAGGTGAAAATTTTCTCTCCAGAAGGGATGGCTAGGTGCCCAGCACAGCCCGGCCTTTCCACTTTGAGCTGGACCGTGTGGTAACTGAAGAACCCGCTCCACACCATTCTCTGCTAAGGCAAAGGAGCCTTGAACTTTGTTGTATACACCATTTGAAGAGCTTCTGTATTATCTTCCTCTTCTTACTTAAAAAAACCATACTGCTGGGGCTGGCCCAGTTGTGTAGTGGTTGGGTTCGCATGCTTCACTTTGGCAGCCCGCGGTTTGCCAGTTCAGATCCTCAGTACAGACCTATGCACTGCTCATCAAGCCATGCTGTGGCAGGCGTCCCACATATAAAACAGAGGAAGATGGACACAGATGCTAGCTCAGGGCCAGTCTTCCTCAGTAAAAAGGGGAGAATTGGCAGCAGATGTTAGCTCAGGGCTAATCTTCCTCAAAAAAACAAAACAAAACAAAAACAAAATCATACTGCTTCCAAGTTCCACTCTTCACATAGTACCTTATTTCATGATCATATAACCAACACCAAAGACGAGGCCATCATTTTGAGAAATCAGGTTTAAGCAGTCTTGAGAAAACAACATTCTTCCCACCAACTTAACCTGTCTGTCTTGGACAGGATCTGCTTGTAACCTCGGGGCCCTTTTGCTACCAGGGAGACCTAATCAATCCCCTTCTGGCCCAGAGTCAAGCTGTCCCATTTACTGACAGGAGAGACCTATCACAGTGTCTACTGCAGGTGCGCTTCTCGGAGGTTCCAGAGCTGCTCAGCCCCCAGAGGAGGGGAGGGAAGGAGAGAGGAGGAGGAGAAGGGGTGGTGGGAAGAAGGAAGGGAGACAAGAAAGTGAACAGCAGGAACAAACTTTGGTGGTCTAGCTTCCTTCTATTTACCCAAAAACTACATACATGCCTAAGCACAAAATTTAGAAAAATGGACCAATTCTGATGTCAAAAGCTTATAGAATTACAGATAGAGCATACATTCAAGAATCTAACCATTATTAATTATTAACGTGAAAAGCAAATCTTTCTCCTTCTTTTTCTCTTTTCTTCCTACTGTTTCGCAAGTCCATGCTGGAGGTAAATCCTGTATTTCAGTTTGCTGCTTCAGCTGCTGCTACAGACTTTGGATGTTTTAATGCCACAGTTAAGAGACCTCTGGGGCAGAGGGCAGGAGATCTGGGTTCCAGCCCTCTTTGGTTATATTTCTGGACACGCATGTGTTTATTTTTAACCTTAATACTGTTTAGAGTGTTTAACAGACTGTGTCTAAACTCATGACGGACTATTAGAGTTTATCACTTTTTTAAAATGAAAGCCAGGAGGAAAGATTTAATAATTTTAGTAAACAGCATTTTTTTCCCTTAATCAAACCTTACTGAGGACAAATCTGAACACTTTGGGGAGACTTCATGCTAACCACATCAGGTAAACGAGAAGGTGTGTGTTAGCTGTCCTTGTGTGTAACTGTTCTGCGGTTGCACCAGAGTCATTACACAGGCAAACCAAGTGAATTACAGCCCTGCAAGCCTCAGAGACCCCCACTGCAAGCATCTCCAAACAGGAAAGTTACTGCTGCTGCACTGGGCCATTCAGGCCCAGCAGGACACATGGGATAAGATGGTAAGGCTTTCAACTGAGCAGAGACCCACTGAGAGGTTCAAGTGCAATTTGCACAACTACACAGAGTCAAAAACTGTGTAACTTATGCACCCGTTGAATGAACAATACTTGTACCAATTTGAAAAAATCTTATTTTTTATTTTTTACAGTTATTATTTCTTGCAATCCAGGAAAGGCAAGAGGTGCTCTAATCAACTTTCTGGATTATGGCAATTCTACTTGCCATCTAGTCAAGAACTTCCAAAGGGACTGTAAGGTATTTTAATCATGTAACCCATAGAAGCTGGAAAATTCCGAAACTGAACTTGATTTTCCAACTAAACCTCAGTAAGTAGAGTATAGGAAATAGAAGCATGATTTGGACAGTTAACTGAACCACAGGCAAGACAGAGCATTTGGAAATTTTTTAAATAGTCCCTTCCTGACCAATAGAAGGTAACAAAGGGACATTTAGGACATAGTGCCATAAATTTCCTTACCCTCTCTGGTTACTTAGAAGCATCTCTGGATGGTATCAAGAAATGCTTGTTGGAGTAACGTCCATCACTTCTGTCCTTACTCCAGACTCTGGGCCATCCTGGAGGGTCCTGAATGGTACTTAGTCATGGAGTCTGTTCGACCAGGAGGCCTCTGGACAGGGCTGAACCTGAGAGGCAGGCTTTTCTGGTTTTACTATTGCATTTGAATAGTTTTTTTTTTTTTTTTTTTTTTTGCTGAGGGAGATTCACCCTGAGCTAATATCTGTGCCAGTCTTCCTCTATTTTGTATGTGGGTTGCTGCCACAGCATGGCTGCTGAGGAGTGGTGTAGGTCCACGCATAGGAACAAAACCTGGACCGCCAAAGTGGAGCGTGGGGAACTTAACCACTAGACCACAGGGCCGGCCCCTTAAGTGGCTCTTTGTGATTTGCCCCAGTCTGGATACAAGCCTCTCTCCAGTGCGGGTGATTCACTGGCATCTTCCCCTGGAGTGCCAGCCCCATGTGGATTTCCCTGGGTCTCCTAAGCACTAAGTCTCCCTCACTATTGAATCAGCCCATGTGGGGGCTGTGCAGAGTAAAGGGAGGTCTCACCTGCACAGAGAAGCTGGGCAGGACCCTTGTGAGGAAGGTCTCTGTCACCTCTCCTAAAATACTCTAGACTCTTCCACCAATCAGGTTTTTGTGGAAAACAGACCAAACTACACCAAACATAGCTTAAAAATTTTATACATATACAGCAGTGAATCTATACAGTACTATGAAATGTGGACTCAAATTTCAGATCATTTTCCTAAAACCAAATCAGAGTAGATTAGAATGGTGCCCAAATAAGAGAAAACATTTCTAATTGGATGGTCATCAGGAAATATGTTGTGTGCTAGTCAGTCACACTCAAATGAGTCCGCCCAGCATGGAAGCAATGGGACAAATCAACGTGATGAGCACTATTTCCTCTATTGTATGCTTTTGTTTCTGTTTATTTTCTCTTTTAAAATTTACGTTTGAGAAATAAACAGCAACAATGAGAACAAACTGGCTATAGAAGTCAGTGTTCCCTGACAATCCAACAAAAATAAAGGAAGATTTGTTGGCATGCATGAAAATCTGGAAGCATACAAACATTTCCTAAACATATATATCAAATTACTTAGAATAAGATCTTTTACTATATTTTCTTATATTTTGCTCATAAGATCTTTTCATATTTTAGATAACTGCACTAAGTTTGAAAAAATCATTAAGGAGAAAGTCTCTCAAATGGAAGAATACTGAATGCTACAGTGCTCTAAGCCTCCCGCTAGAGAGAAATCGGCAAAAGCCAGCAGCACCTGAGAAGGCGGACATTGCAACCCAGGGGGCAGGAACTGAAGACTTAATGAGAGTCCGGTCACCACTCTTAGACAGCAAGTGTTCCTCGTATCTTGCTTTTCTGGGTCGCTGGGCTTCTCCCACTGCAGCACTGCTGGGCAAGGGGAAATGCTACCTTGTGGTTTCAAAAGAAAGGAAAAGTGGGCCGTGCTATTCCACAAGGGGTGTCCTCGCATGCATGGGCATGCGTGTGGGCAGAGGATCCTTTATAGGGGACAATAAATTCCAATGATAAAGTCACGGCAGAGTTGACTCTTGTTGATTATGATGGTGAAATGATGAACGCATTAAATAAGCCATGGAGAAAAACACATAGGCATAGAGATTCATTAAGATAAAATGCCTTTGCGACTCAATTAAATGCAACAGAAGTTAGGACTGTGATTGTCTCCTGCATTGTGTTCTTAATTCACCTACAACTACCGGTGTTGGGGACGGGGATGAGGGAAGTAATTCTGCTTTTTCAATTCAGATTTTTGGGTCTCTTCTCGCCATGAGTCTCAAGGGCACCAGACGTTACCTGGTGTGAGACTGCACCCAAGAACTGCTGGGCTCCGCAAACGCACCTACAGTTTCTGCTGGAACCCCAGCGGCAGAGTATATGTCATCACAAAGTCGACAGCAGTCATTTAAAACATTCCTTTGCTGATTATTTAAAAATCTGACTTCCTGTAACATCCACCTTAGTTTTACTTTCTACATGTTAAAAAAAAAAAAAAAACTTATGACAGACATTCAATGACAAGATTTCAAGTAACTGAAAGTACCTATCGTGTCTCCTCCAAACCTTATTTTTTCTGTAATTCAACACATTTCAGTGGAGGGTTTCCAGATCACTCACCACCCTATAACTGTTTTATTTTTTCTATAATTCAACACATTTCAGGAGAGGGTTTCCAGATCACTCACCACCCTATAACTCTGCTGGATAAGCTCAAGTCAGAGTTCATTGTTTTTATGAACATTATTAAACAGCTAACATTTATCAAGAATATCTACATCCCAGAAAATGGTCAAGTAAATTATCTGCTTTATTCTTCTGAATAATGTCTTTTGAGGCAAATATTTTCACCCTCATTTCTCTGGTGAGGAAACGGAGGTTGAGAAAGTTTAAGGGAGCTTCTGGAAATCACAAAGGTTGGAGATCTCGTCAAGACGGTGGCGCAGGTGGACTCTGAACTCATCTCCTCCCACAAACACAGCCAGCTTACAACTATTGTTGGAAAAATTACCCTGGAGAGAAAACTGAAAACTGGATAAAAAGAACCCCTACAATAAGAGAACGTCCTGACTGAGGCGGATATTCTTTCCAGAGAGAAAAACGTCACCTTTGCAAGTGGTGGAGTTTCACAGCTGGCCAAGCGGGAGCCACCCTAAGGTATGCAGCCCTTCTGGAGAAGTGGGGACCTTAGCGGGAGTGTGTTACCGCTATAAGCATCCTTCAGACTCAGCACAACTGAGACAAGTATCCTACTATCTAGTTTTGTTGGCTATTAACTGCAATGAGGACACTCCCAGAGAAGCTATCGGACAAAAGCTGAAAAGACTCGGGTCTTAAAGGGTCCACACACAAACTCACCAGCCTCAACAATCTAAAATCACCACAGAGAAGGCTGACAGTCCTTTGGTGAAAAGAAACTCACCTGGTGGGCTCTGGGTGCGTCATGGGGAGAGGTGAGACCTCTCCGGAGACTGAGACACTGGTGGTGGCCACTGTTGTGACCTAGTACAGGTGTGCTGACACAGACGCTGAGAGGCACCACTGGAGTTCTTCCCCTGGCCTGATAACCCAGGGGTCTGCGACACCCACTAGAGCACAGATTTAATCCAGTTCAGCCAGGGCAGGCGGCCTGCCCTAGGAACCGGCTCCACCCAGCAGCAAGCCCTCAGGCTACTTGTCGGGCTGCATAGACTGGGTGCCTTGGTCCTCTACAGGCAGGTGAGTGTGTCTGCCTCTGTGGGGCAGGGCCTATTATGAACACCAGGTGAAATGTGGGGAACATTGTTGGAGAGGTGGGGTCCTCTGCAGTGGGTTGACTGGGTACACTCCAGGGAGTCAGGAAGTGTGCATGGACCAGGACCGTGTCCACAGTGTGTGTGGACCTGTGGGGGATGGGGCTTATGAGTGGCAGGAAACCTGTGCTTCACCAACAGCCACAAAGAGGACTGGCCCCACCTTCCAAAGCCTGAAACAATTGGGTGCTCCCATGCCTGGGCCAGCGCCACTCAGCTGCAATCATAAGGCAGCTGACAACAGCCTTGCAGGCCTGGGGCCTACAGCAACTGTAAGCCCCTGAGTCTAGCAACCAGCCACACTGGGTACCCACTCAATTATCAGGAAAACTGTAACAGAAATGTGCTATTAGACCTTGTAGCCAAGAGTGCTGGGGCTCCCAAACCCGATTTACTAATAGCCTGCCAGGGAGGGAAAGACTGGACTTCCTGGGTACATGCAATAAGAGCAACCCTGCCACATCAGAAGGACACAGGTAGCCTACACAGGGGTCACTCCTGGATCAGTGGGACTGGTGATGCGAGGGAAGCACACTGCTAGGCCTCAAAAGGCATCTCTTAGAAAAGCCCACTTCTCCAAGTTCAGGAGACATAGCCAACTCACCTAATACATAGATATAAGCACACAGAAAGAGGCATAATGAGGAGGCAAAGGGGTACATTCCAAGCAAAGGAACAGGACAAAATCACAGAAAAAGAACTTAAATGAAACATAAATTAGCAATCTACCTGACAAAGAGTTCAAACAGAAACTCATAAGGATGCTCACTGATCTTGGGAGAAGACTGGATGAACACAGTGAGAACGTCAACAAGGAATTGGAAAATATAAAAAAGAACCAATCAGAAATAAAGCATACAACTCTGGAAATGGAAAATTCACCAGAGGGACCCAACAGCAGAGCAGATGATACAGAAGAACATATCAGTGAGCTGGATGAAAGATAAGAGGAAATCACCCAAGCAGAACAGAAAAAAGAATTAGACAGAATGAGAACAGTCTAAGGGACCTCTGGGACAACATCAAGTGCACTAACATTCATATCATAGCTGTCCCAGAAGGAGGAGAGAGAGAGAAAGGGGCAGAGAATCTATTTCAAGAAATAATAGCTGAAAACTTTCCTAATCTATGGAAGGAAACAGACATCCAAGGAGAGGAAGCACAGAAATCACCAAACAAGATAAACCCAAAGAGGCCCACACCAAGACACATTATACTTAAAATATCCAAAATTAAAGATTAAGAGAGAATCCTAAAAGTGGCAAGAGAAAGGCAACAAGTAACATACAAAGCAAAGCCCATAAGGCTATCAGTGGACTTCTCAGCTGAAACCCTACAGGCTAGAAGAGAGTGGCATGACTTATTTAAAGTGCAAAAAGGAGAAGACCTACCGCCAAGAATACTCTATCCAGAAAGGTTATCATTCAGAATGGAAGGAGAGAGAAAGAACTTCCCAGACAAGCAAACATTAAAGGAGTTTACCACCAAGAAACCACTTCTACAAGAAATGCTAAAGGGACTTATTTAAGTGGGACAGAGAAGACCAAAAGTAAGGATAAGAAAATTATTTTTAAAAAAAGGCAATAAAATCACTGGTAAACGCAAAGATACAGTAAAGGTAGCAGATCAACAACCTATGAAGATAATATGTAGGTTAAAAGCAAAAATTACTAAAATTACCTATTTCACTGATAAGAAGGTAATGGAAAGACACACACAAAACGAGATTCGATATGATTTAAAAAACATAAAATGTGGGAGGAGGGGAGTGAAAGAGTAGAGCTTTTAGAAAGAGGTCAAGCTAAAGATACTATCAACTCAATATAGATTGCTATATATGTAGAATATTACATAGGAACCTCATGGTAATCACAAACCAGAAACCTATAATAAATACACAAATAAGTAAGAGGAAAGAAATCAAACATACCAATAAAGAAAGCCATCAAACCACGAGGGAAGAGAGCAAGAGCAGAACAAAGAAACAGAGAACAACTACTAAAACACCCAGAAAAAAGTAACAAAATGGCAACACATACATAGTTACCAATAGCTACTATAAATGTCAACGGGCTAACTGCTTCCATGAAAAGACATAGGGTGGACGACTGGATAAAAAAATATGACCCATATGTATACTGCATACAAGAGACACACTTCAGACCTAAGGACACTCACAAACTGAAAGTGAAAGGATGGAAAAAGATACTCCATGCAAATGGCAATGAGAAGAAAGCTGGGCTAGGAATACTTACATCAGACAAAATGGACTTTAAAGCAAAAACTGTAACAAGAGACAAAGAAGGGCACTGTATAATGATAAAGGGAACAACCCAACAAGAGGATACAACACTTGTAAATATCTATGCACCCAACATAGGAGCACCTAAATATAGAAAGCAATCATTAACAGACATAAAAGGAGAAATAAACAATAACACAATAATAGTAGGGGACTTTAACACTCCACTTACACCAATGGATAGATCATCCAAACAGAAGATCAATAAGGAAACATTGGCCTTAAAGGACACATTAGACCAGATGGATTTAGTAGATATATACAGAACATTCCATCCAAGAACCACAGAATACGCATTCATTTCAAATGTCCATGGAACATTCTCCAGGATAGATCACTTATTAGGCCACAAAACAAGTCTCAATAAATTTAAGAAGATAGAAACAATACCAAACATCTTTTCTGACCACCAAGGTATGAAACTAGAAATCAACTACATGAAGAAAATCAGAAAAGCAACAAAAATGTGGAGACTAAACAAAATGCTACTGAACAACGATTGGGTCAAGGAGAAATAAAAAAATTCCTGGACACAAATGGAAATGAAAAATACAACATGCCAAAATCTGTGAGATACAGCAAAAGCAGTTCTAAGAGGGAAGTTTACAGCAATTCGGGCCTACCTCAACAAACAAGAAAAATCCCCAATGAACAATCTAACAGTGCACCCACATGAACTGGAAAAAGAAGAACAGACAAAGCCCAAAATCAGCAGAAGGAAGGAACTAATAAAAATCAGAGCAGAAATAAGTGAAATAGAGACTGAAAATACAATAGAAAAAAATCAATGAAACCAAGAGCTGGTTCTTTCTAAATATAAACAAAATTGACAAACCTTTAGCCAGACTCACCAAGAAAAAAAGAGAGAAGGCTCAAATAAAGAAAATCAGAAATGAAAGGGGAGAAATTACAACAGACACTTCAGAAATACAAAAAGATTAGAAGAGAATATTATGAAAAGCTATACACCAACAAATCAGATAATTTAGAAGAAAGAGATAAATCCTTAGAATCATACAACCTTCCAAAACTGGATCAAGAAGAAGCAGAGAATTTGAATAGACGAATCACCAGTAAGGACACTGAAACAGTAATAAAAAATCTCCCAAAAAATAAAAGTCCAGGACCAGACGGCTTCCCTGGTGAATTCTACCAAACGTTCAAAGAAGACTTAATTCCTATCCTTCTCAAACTCTTCCAAAAAATTGAAGAGGAGGGGACGCTTCCTAACTCATTCTATGAAGCCAACATTATCCTGACACCAAAACCAGACAGGGACAACACAAAAAAAGAAAATTACAGACCAATATCACTGATGAACATCAATGTAAAAATCCTCAACAAAATACTAGCAAATCGAATACAACAATACATTAAAAAGATCATACATCATGATCAAGTGGGATTTATTCAAGGGATGCAGGGATAGTTCAACATCCGCAAATCTATCAATGTGATAGACCACATTAACAAAATGAAGAATAAAAATCACAGAATCATCTCAATAGATGCAGAGACAGCATTTGACAAGATCCAACATCCATAAAATGGGTATAGAAGGAAAATATCCCAACATAACAAAGGCCATAAATAACAAACCCACAGCTAATATCATTCTCAATGGAGAAAAACTGAAAGCCATCCCTCTAAGAACAGGAACCAGACAAGGACGCCCACTGTCACCACTCTTATTTAACATAGTATTGGAAGTCCTAGCCAGAGCAATCAGGCAAGAAAAAGAAATAAAAGGGATCCAAATGGAAAAGGAAGAAGTGAAACTGTCACTACCTGCAGACAACATGATTTTATATAGAGAAAACCCTGAAGAGTCCACTAGGAAACTTTTAGGAATAATAAATGAATACAGTCAAGTTGCAGGATCCAAAAACAGCACACAAAATCGGTTGCGTTTCTACACACTAACAATGAAGTAGCAAAAAGAGAAATTAAGAACACAATCCCATTTACAACTGCAACAAAAAGAATAAAATACCTAGGAATAAACTTAACCAAAAGGTGAAAGATTTGTACACCAAAAAGCATAAAACATTCTTGAAAGACACTGAAGAAGACACAAAGAAATGGAAAGATATTCCATGCTCTTGGATTTGAAGAACTAACATGTCAGTTAACTAACATGTAATTAACATGACAGTTAAAATGTCCATATTTCCTAAAGCAATCTACAGATTCAGTGCAATCCCTATCAAAGTTCCAAAACATTTTTCACAGAAATAGAACAAAGAATCCTAAAATTTATATGGAACAACAAAAGACCCCGAATAGCCAAAAAGAATCCTGAGGAAAAAGAAGAAAGCTGGAGGTATCACACTCCCTGACTTCACAATATACTACATAAAGCTGTATTAACCAAACCAGCATGGTACTGGCACGAAAATAGACACACAGATCAATGGAACAGAATCGCGAGGCCAGAAATAAACCCACACATATATGGACAGCAAATTTTCAACAAGGGAGCAAAGAGCATACAAGGGAGAAAGGAGAGTCTCTTCAATAAATGGTGTTGGGGAAAATGGACAGTCACATGTAACAGAATGAAAGTAGACCATTATCTTACACCATGCACAAAAATCAATTCAAAACGGATTAAAGATTTGAATGTAAGACCTGAAACCATGAAATTACTAGAAGAATACATAGGCAGCACTTTCTTTGACATCGGTTTGAGCAGCATATTTTCAAGTACCATGTCTGACTGGGCAAAGGGAAACAAATGGGACTACATCAAACTAAGAAGCTTCTGCACAGCAAAGGAAACCATCAACAAAACAAGAATACAACCTAACAATTGGGAGAAGACATTTGCAAACTGCATATTGGATAAGGGGTTGATATCCAAAATATACAAAGAACTCATACGTCTCAACAACAAAAAAGCCAACAACCGAACTAAAAAATGGGAAAAAGATCTGAACAGAGATTTCTCCAAACAAGATATACAGATGGCCAACAGGCATATGAAAAGATGCTCAACATCATTAACTATCAGGGAAATGTAAATCAAAACTACAATGAGATATCACCTCTCTCCGGGCAGAATGGCTATAACTAACAAGACAGGAAACAACAAGTGTTGGAGAGGATGTGGAGAGAAGAAAATCCTCATACACTGCTGGTGAGAGTGCAAACTGATGCTGCCACTATGGAAAAAAGTATGGAGATTCCTTAGACAATTAAGAATAGGTCTACCCTATGATCCAGCTATTCCACTGCTGGGTATTTATCCAAAGAAGTTGAAAACACAAATGCATAAAGATACATGCACCCCTATGTTCATTGCAGCATTATTCACAATAGCCAAGACTTGGAAGCAACCTAGGTACCCATCAAGGGACGAATGGATAAAGAAGATGTGGTATTTATACACAATGGAATACTACTCAGCCATAAGAAACGATGAAATCCGGCCATTTGTGACAACATGGATGGACCTTGAGGGTATTATGCTAAGCGAAATAAGTCAGGGGGAGAAAGTCAAATACCGTATGATGACACTCATAAGTAGAAGACAAAAATGACAAACACACACAAGGCAACAGAGATTGGATTGGTGGTTACCAGAGGGGAAGGGGGAAGGGAGGAGGGCGAAATGGGTGATTAGGCACACATGTGGGGTAACAGATGATAATTAGTCTTTGGGTGGTGAACATGATGTACACAGAATTCGAAATATATCATGATGTACTTCTGAAAGTTACACAATGTTATAATCCAATGTTACTGCAATAAAACAAAAGAAAGAAAGAAATCACACAGGTTATAAGTAGACAAGTCTGTTTTCACAGCCAGTCTGGTGGCTGCAGAGTGTGCATATCATGTGTGAACGAGACACTGCAAATGAGACCTCTGAAGCCTGGGGAACGGGGGCCACCTGCTGCCTTTGGTAAACCAAATACTACACAGCAGCTGCCTGTGACTGAATAAACGTTTCCGACAGCTATACCACACTGTTGGCTTGTCTTGAGTTTATAATCAACTTAAAGCCAAAGATGAGTTTCACCTGAACTGTTACTAAGTTTGACCACCTCTTCCTCCAACCCCATTTCTATTTTGCACTTGATCCTTAAAAACAGAGCGGTTTTACCTCCATTCCTGGTAGATGTTCTCTTGCTGCTTGGCTTTAGTGTCCACACTGTCCACTACCCAAGAACCCTGGACTCTGACACACGGGCAGGTAGTCCATTTAAAAGCTCTATATCACTTAAAAAAAAACCTCAGCTGTTTTTGTGTGTGTGTGTGTGTGTGTGTGTGCCCCTTCATCCAAGACTTTTATAAAACTCAGCTTAGAGCAGAGCCAAGACTGAAGGACCTTGTCCCGAGGGCAACAGCTTTCAACCTGTTTACCCGTTTCACCCTGTGCACCTATTACACGCTGTGCACAGATGTGACTCTTCTGTTCCAAGAAAAGCACTGAGTGTATTATGCAAAATATAACAGAAATGATATGGGGGTCGTAGACAGAGCAAAGAGGAATTGATGTGGGACACAGGAAATCAGGTGAGTTTGTGCTGGCTGTGTCATGAGGAAAGAGGAACAGAAATGTGTAAGCCTGTGGGGTGGGGGGGAGCTGGTGCACAGGGATGTGTGATGTCCCCGTGGGACAAAGAGAAGGGTTGGAGGCTGGACAATGAGCTCTCTGAATGAAATCATTAAATTTGAAGATGAATCACCTTGCTAAAAGAGCAACCGCTCCTTCCCAGCTACGGGGAGAAGGGGCCGTGGGCAGTACGCACAGGGTTTGCTCCTCGGCGTGAGTTCATGCCCTGCACGTGGTGACACAGAGAACTCAGCAGCACCTACCTCCACACCACGGACAGGCTGTGCTGCTCTCACCTGTTAAACACCTCTGACAAAAGTTATTCAACTGCCCCATCTCTGAGAGGAAGTGTAGTTTTCTTCACAAAAAGAACACTCAAGCTGCAGTGCTCACCATCACAATGTGTATTTTACCAATTACTCATTCTCTAAGCATGAAAATGGCATGCATAGTTCCAATTATCCTCCCACTCCCATGTACAGAAATTTCTAAGTTTCTACCAATAAACAATTGACTTGGCCAGAAATTATCCAAATAGAAAAGGTAAAATTCGTTTAAATGATAGTTCATAGCCAAGATATTTTTAAAAACTTGATTTTTGGAAGGTGTTGGCGATTTTTTTTTAAAAGAGGAACACATTTTTCTTTTGATTGTAACATTCTGGGGAAATTATAAGTATTTTCAGTAATCCGATCCTCCGTTAGAGATTTTGGAAAGAACTTTGTATTTTAGAAACTGGGTCTGAGTCATTTTCCAGAGTTCTGAAAAAAATAAAGAGGCATATTGTATGTTTTATACCAACATTCCCCAGCTCTCGATATCTTGGACAAAAAAGTTTAGAACCATCACTTACCTCCACATCACAGCCATATTCTGATCCATCCAGAAGCACCACTTTGCACTGCATACTTTTAGGCTTTTTGACAATCTTTAATGGAGATCGAGATAGCTTACTGCTAGATGATTTTTGAGAAAGTTTATCGTCTTCAAACTGCTGATATTCGAGCTGCTTTGCAGCTGCAGCAGCAAACTCCTGTTCCTTGTCAGCGACCTGTGAAGAGCAAACAAGCAGCAGTTTTCATTGCAAGACAGGAAATAAACATTGCATCGCTCAGGCAATAACAGAACACCAGAAACAGGCTTTCCGATTCCATAAAGGATGCAAATGTCTGAATTAGGAAATTAGAAATGGATATACATATACAGATATTTATAACGCTAACAGTTTCGCCTAAATAACTTTTGCCATCTAAACGTACCAATAGGGCTGATTTCAGTTTGACTCAAGGGTTTAATTTAGAAGGACTGAGTTAGCAAATGCCACCAAGACTTCACTAAGCAAAGAAGGATACAGATGGACTCCTGACTTTTGAAAAGGCATTGGACAGTACAGGTCTTTAAAATAAACCATCTGGAGTTTATCTGATGTACTCTATTTTCTTCATTCACTGGATCCTTCTATATTCCATGACTATAAATTTCCTAAATACATACAAGGTATCTTACAGACTTTAAGGCCTAGAGAGCTTCAAGTATTAATCTTCTCAGTAACTTTACAGCTATTAAAATACTTGACTTACCTCTAAATCAGTTCAATGAACCTAGCAGCACTAAAATTCACCACAAAGTATCCCCTAAGTCTGCTTCCCCTCATTGTAACGAACCGGTATATGAACAGATCAAATCTGTCCAGAAGCTTTAATCTGCTTTCAAATCACAACAGTCTAGTCCAGGCTAGACTCAAGGCTGCAGAGGACATCCTACCTAACAACGCAGCTCTCCCTTGAGTCATCCCCCTTGGAAATCTCTCTGTGTGATGCTCTCCAACTACTCTTTTTTACACCTCTCTCCTGTCTGTTAAATGACCACCAATGGTATTAGTGCAAATTCAACTCATGGGCCAGACCACATTTCCACTGTTCTGCAAATACACACTGACAGTCCAAAGAAAGATAAGTTCCACAATTCTATTTAGAGCCCGTCAATAAGCATGGGATCTCCTCTCTCATGAACACCCCACATCAGGTAACTACGAGCACACTGGCCTGACGGTAGACAGTGCTGACGGCTCATCACTTCAACTTTTCTTCTTCATTAGCCTCTACAGTTTTACAACACTCTAATAGAATCACAAAGTGGTTTTCTGGTGTATTTATTTTGGTTTTTAGGTATTATTTTCTGTGCTTTTACAATGGCATCATCTATCTTGTTTTCCATCCAGAAGATTACTAATAGTCCTTTCCTCCACTTCCTCCTTGCCCAGAATTCAAGGCAAAGTCTTGAGAAGTTCTTAAGAATAAAGACACCAATTTGCTGAGTGAAGAAACCAAGAAAAAACTGAGCAACCAACCTCAAATACCAAAATAGTTGAGAGAAGGCAAGCCTCCACTAAAACAAGTAAATAAAAGAAAATGCTCTGGCAACCTGTCCAACATTTTATGACTGTTGGTCTTTCCATATCAAAGAATTAAAATAGTAAGTGCAAAAAAGTCATCAAATGCATTAATTTTGGCCAAGTTTGGTAACCTTGGAATTTTATATCAATAACCATAACATATCTTTAAGAGTTTTATAATTTACATACAACTTTTGCACTTTTAATTTACATTTTCTTCCCATCGTAGGCAAAGTCAACAGAAGCTACATTTTCATTTAAATTTTACCTGGAATCAACTTTTTCTATGTATTAGGAAATATAAAATTTCATTTTTCCTCTACTAAGACAAAATTATGTGTATGAGAATAAGCTTTACTGGGTTACTTAACACGTCAACTCCAAAAGTGTCTTAAACTACCACTGTTCAAAAGGAGGCCTCCTTTCTGGAACGCTGGACACACAAACCCATCACTGAGGCTCTTGTGCACATTCTTTAAAGAACTTTAACAATGCTACAAGAGCAGGCCAAGTACCTCAAATGCAACGCCAATCGTAGTCATCTAATGCATTCCAATTTTAACACACCAATATCAAACATTTTAGCAAATCCTCTATTCCATTAACCCTCATAACAGCTCTGGGAGGTAGGTATCATGACCCTCACCTGCACAGGAGGGCAAAGAGGCACAAGGCATCATCTCAACAAACTTTCTGAGTAAACTGGAATTCAAATCCTGCCAAAGCCCATGTTTTAACCATCGCTAAAAATCAAAATGTACTTCATTTTACCTCCAACATAACTGGGCTCCTGGTATGAATCAAAGAATTTTAGAGTGGATGACTAAGAGAATTATCCTTTCTCATCTTTCCATTCCGTAAACGAGGAAGCTGAGGCCCAGTGGGCTTGGAGGAGTTCTCTGTGCCTGGGAAAGTAAGGAGGCAGGAGACAGCACCACCTGAGGTCCCTCTGCGGCCCGTCGCCTTTCCCTCTAATGGCTCAGGACAGTTTCTTCAGTTTTGTTTCAAACATCTGACTACAGAAGATAAAGTGTATTGAATCATGGCTGGGTATAGAAACTCTTCCTTCTCTACAATTATCCCCCACTTTCACGTTATTTCACTTGAGAGTTAAGAGGAAAGAATGGACAAAAGCCAGTCTAGTAGTTGTAAATTTCTGAAGCCTGAACAAAACACCACCACGCTCACTTCTCCACCGAGAGGGAAGGTAAAGGAAAACCGTGACAGCAGCAGCGGCTCCTTAGATTTTGTGTAACAAGCTGGAAAGATAACCCCCAGCTCCCTATCACAAAACATCTGAGATCAGACACAGCATCTATTTATAGAGGTGAAAATAAACATCATTCTTAACATTACCTAAACGCAGAACTTAAAATGCCATGGGAAAGAAAGAAAATAATCAGGTTGTAAACACATAGTTTAATGTTCTAATGTGCTGTGCCTTCCAAAGGGTTTCACTGACATGCTGATTTCACATCTCCTCTCAACCTCTTCTAGAATTTCTAGCTTGACACGCAGATGTCCCACCTATAAAAGGGCCGTCATCTGCTGGGATTCCCAGATTTCCTCACCACCAATGAGCCGGGACTCTAAAAGATGCCGATTCCAGGTTTGAAGGTTGAAGTCAAAGAAATTTAAACAGGGATTCACTCCAGGTCCAAGTATAAACCATGCTTTATTTTTTTGCATGAAAACTTTTAAAAGAAATATTCACACTACACCTGACAACTTAAAGATGCCTAGGAAACAGAATTGAAAATACCCCTGTACATAAAGGAGACAGACCTAGGTGAACATCGGGTAAAAGCAGCTGGCAGCATTAGGGTCAGAGTGACTCCTGGAAAAATAAAACAGCTCCAACCCCTGGGTTTGAATAAAAATCTGGAGCATAATTAAAGCTGTCCTATGGGGCCTTCCTGCGAATCCAGAGGAAACCCGTAACCCGCAGTGCAGATTTCAGTGAGTTCACGTGCTCTCATCAGATGAAGGCACTGCCGGCCAGGGTGTGGAAGGCCATTCACTGGAAGCCTTGACATAGAGTAGACGCCCCTGCTGGGCCCACAAGGGGCGACGCCCACGAGCCCACAGTTCCCCTCCCGCCCAGAGACCGAGGGCGCGGGGGCGCGGGAAGCGGCCGCTCACCTGCTCCGGCGCGGGGCTGCCGGGCGCGGCCGCGAGCACCTCCTGGGCGCGCCGCTCCTCCCCGCCCGCCTCCCGCGGCTCGGCCTCCTGCTCCGGCCTGGCTTCCGAGTCTGAGCCGGATTCGGTCGTCATGGTCGATGGTCCTGCAAGCAGAGACAGGGGACGGCCCATCACTCGGTGTGCTCACTTTCCCGAGCGAGACAACCAGGACGCTGCACGCAAAAAGCCGAGGAGAAGCACAGCCAAAGGGGAAGAAACGCGAGAATCACACGTAACTGTGCTGCCCGCGCCTCACGGACGACTTCTGAATCCAGCACAGAGGCCAGTGCCCGAGAATGGGTCAAAATTAACAATTAACTAGAAGCAAAAGTTGACGTGTAATGATAACAGATTTTACTTCTATTAGATTTTTGCCACAGATGACCATACAATGATATTAAAGTAACGTCATAATAATTACTTAACTTAGATACATTTAATTTCATAAAACTGAATTTGCTGCATCAGTTGGAATATATATTTTAATCTCTTCGCAGGACGATCTAAGAATGGAAGCGGATATTCTTTCTCATTCCCTTTCCCCTTCCCACCTCCACGCAGAAGCCCTGCTCTGCCTGTCCGGACCCCGGAATCTGTCCACTCTTCCACGAACAAATGCCTTTCCCCTTGGATTGCTCCTGACTCTGTTATCCCCCTTGGACTTCGCAACCTCAGCCACAACCACAATGCAGGCTTCCTGGGTGACGTGGATCAGCCCCCTGCTGCACAGGCTGGGCTGCAGCACAGCTCAGCTCAGCTCAGCTCCCCTGCCCTCACAGTTCATTCTCAGACGCTCCTGCCCGGCTCCCTCCTACTTCCCTTGTGTGCTGAAAGAGGAGCTTGTCTGTCTCACGGCTCATAAGGAGATCAAACAGATCTTAATATATAACTGCTCTTATATCCTAAAAAAGACCTTCTAAAATATATAACCACCATCTTCTAATAGTTTGCTAGTCAAGACACTTTAGTATTTCATGCCTCAGTTTCCACATCTGCCAAATGAGGGAACTGAATATGATCATTCCTAAAGAACTCATTTTCTGCGATTATTTTTTTCCCCTACTAATAGACATGCAACTATGTTTAAATCAGTTTTGCTCTAAGCAGCAGGAGGGGTGCCACACAAGATTACCATGTTATTTTAAGTAATTTCTTATCTTAGGTATGTGGTAAATATCTCAAAAACAAATATCTCAGATGGCTATAATTTCCCTTCCTAATTCTAACTTTATGGTAAAAATGTCACCAGTAAGAGGCTTGTGTAATACTTTAAGCAAATGATACACCCATTAGTCTAATATAGAATTATGCAGAATGAAACTCCATAGTAAAATCACCATTTAGTTCCTATCTTCCTAAGCCACAATGGAGTATGTTTAATAATTTGAAGAAGAGGGAACATAACAAATACCGATCTATGTTATAAACTATGCTATAGCTGTGCTTTCTATTTAGGATTCTGTGTTACAATCACAAGCTATTCCTTTTGTTGAATAAAAGACATCAACTTGGCATGTGCTCAGTTGCCCAAAGTGTATGTAAATATCAAGACCAAACATAGAACAAGACAGCGATCCAAATAAAATTAACAAATTTTCTTTTTTCCTGTTACACTTTGGATTTTCAAGCAAATCTTGAAAGTAAGTATTATATTCTCTTTTGCATGCTTATACTAGAAAGTGTTGAGTCTACAGAAAAAATGGTGGAGGAGGAGGAAAGGAGGTAGCATTGTGTAATTCAGAGGCTACAATCAAACTCTGCCTTTCAGAAGAGGAAAGATTAATTTTAAAAATTCAATTCAATAAACTCTTATTGAGTACCAAATATCAGTCAAGCACAGCTCATGGTTTAGAAACAGAGCTAAGTATGTTGTAACCCTCCTCCTCAGCCCAAGGAGCTCATAGTCTGAGAGAGAAATTGACTCTCCCCAGAATCCATTTTCTCTATCTTACTTGTGGAGACTAAACTTTCAGTGTTAGCTGGGACTCCTCCACCCAGCTTGAGACCACAATGAGTTGTGGCCACTCTGGACCAAGGAAACAACAGAGAAAATGGATTCAACGTTTAGGTCATCTTCACAAAGACAAAGCCACTTGCCTTAGATTTCGCTTTCCCATTGGCTGGAAAACAATGAGTGACACGGCTGCCATAAACCTAGTCAGGGAGGCCCCCAAGTTCAGGAGGCCGCCAGCCAGACCCCCTACAGCCTGAGTCCCTGGATGAGCTCACGGGGCACAGCCCACCTGCTCTGGACTGTTATATGAGGCAGAAATCAACTTCTGTTTTGTTTGAACCTCAGCATACCAGTCCACGCCCAAACTAATACACATTCTACAGACTAAAATTCTACCAAAATATAGTTATACTCTAGTGGGTCCTATCTTACTAAAACAAAGTACCCTTCCCTTGATCACACATCCTCCACCAGCTACTCCCATGTTTATTTCTCTGCTTTCCACTTAGCACTTCTCATTAACATTTTTTGTTGACTCTTACTGTCTTCTTCCTCACATCACTGCACATCAGTCTAGACCAAGTTCATCCCACTCGGGGATGCCAGAGGTGTGAGTCACTGAGCCCTGGGGCCTGGCTGATGGAATTTCACTCGCTGAGCTAACCGGGCTGCAGTGGACTCCTACATCTCTTGGGGCTCCCTCACACTTCATAAATTCCCTTCTGGAGGAAGGAAAAAGTGTATCTTCTTCATATGAACGACCCCACCAAAGGAGAGTTCACAGGCGTGGACCCTGAGCTACCTCCTGGCCGGCAACTGGGACACTACGCGAGTCTGTTCTCTTCTTTAAGATGAGTGGGTTGAATTCCATCCCTCCTGCCTATGACAGTCTAATCCAGAGTGGCAATGGCTTCCCCATCACTCTTTCTCTGCGACCACCCCAGTCTGACTCCATTGGGGTGGCTCTTGTGGACAATGCAATGGACTATCCACTATTGTCTGTTTCCGTCCCCTCTGACCTTTTAGCAGCCTCAACCCAGGTGAGGAGACTTTCCCTGTCAACATGTTTCCCATCTTGAGATTCAGAACACACCGGACTCCTGCTTTTCTCCTGTCTCTGGCTACTCCTTATCTAATCTCTAAATGTGGAAATGTCCTAGGAAACTCAATTCCAGGCCCTCTTCTCTTCTCTCTATTTTCTCCCCAGCTTATGATATCATTTCCCAGGGCTTTAAATACTTCCTATAAGCCAACAGCTCACATATTCATATTTCTAGTCCAAACCTCTGTTCTGAGCCTTAAAACTCAGCTGGCCAATTGCCATTCCTCACTGATACCTCACAGGTATCTCTGGATTTTTCTCTCCCTAATCTGTTCCTCTCCTCCCTCACCTTCCTCATCTAAATAAACGGCAATGGTATTCCTTCAAGCCAGAATTCTAGAAGTTACCCTTGACATTTTCCTTTCCCTTACCTTCCTTATCTAACATACAACAGAAAGTTTTGCAAAATATGTAATTTTGAAAATACATATATAAATATACATGGCCAAAATATATCTTAAATCAGTCCTCTGCCACTACACAAGCTACCATTTCTTTCCTGGACCTTCGATCATCTCTTCCCTGCCTCTAGTCCTGACCGTCTCTGTCTGTTCTGTCTGATCTTCATAAAATATAAATCTAGTCAAATCACTCACGTTAACAGATTCCCAACGTGCTCGAAGTAAAATCTAAACTCAGTTATCATGGCCTTTAAGCATGAGCCTAGGCCTCAACCTCCCATCCACACCCAGTGGCACCGCCTACCCTTCTCGCCCACTCAGATCCAGCCACGTGGTCTCCTTTCAGGTTCTAAACCACATCAAGGTTTTCTTCCTCCAGGTGTCTTAGACACGCTGTTCTCCGCAAGAACATTTTTTCTCTGCTCTTCAAGTGGCGGACTCTCCATTCCTCAAGTGTTGCTGAGAGGCTTTCCCTTTTTACATAGTTATTCTAATCGTGTCTGATAGTTTCCTTCCTGTAACATGTCAGGAGTTGTAATTATTCAACCCTCCCGCCCCAACCTCCTTCCCATATATGAAAGGGCAGGAATCATGGGGGTTTATACCCCAATATACCCAGTACTAACACAGTACCCAGAACATAGTAGGTATATCAATAATTATTTGATGAATGACTAAATAATAAAATCAACCCCATTTACTATCTTACCTGTGTATCTGAAGGTGTACTAACTCTTCCTTATAGCCTTTAATCACTGTTTAAGATCTCTCTTAAGGGGTAAACAGTAGGTATTTCTGTTTTTCTGAAAAACAACTCAGTTTAACTTTCAGAACTGAAATCTCCCTCACAGCAGTAGACACTATTGGTCTGTTCACAGTATAATGCTTTTATCAGTAAACCAAAGGGTCTTTGAAAAACACAAAAAGAAAATGTTTAAGTGGTTTAGAGAATCTCTATAAAAGAGTAACCGAAAAACCACTAGATCATGAACTTAAAAAGTAAATGACACTGGAAAAAGCATATTTTAAAATGATGCTAAATTTTTCCTAGACAGTTCTTACATATAAATCATAGTATTAAAAAAAATTTGGTACCTCCAATATCTTCTATTTTCTATGAATATATTTAGAATTCTGTCATTATTATGTGTTTCAGCAAATAATCAGACATCAGAACTGTCAAAGAAGCAGAAAGCCAGAATCATATCTCAAAATATAAACATTTGAATGCATTTTCACTTGAAAATCTACGTCTAATCCTTATAGATATAATACATAAAAATGATCAGCAGTAAGTTGCCATGTGTGACCCTGGATGACTAACTTCATTTCTTTAGTCTTCTCCTTCCTCTTTCATAAAACAAGGGGTTCAGACTAGAACTTAGTGCTAAGTGAGGTGAGCGTGGGGGAGGGGCGAGGAGGGGAAGGCAGGAAACGCAGATCTCGTCCCAGTTTAAGCTAACAGCTCTGTCATCTCTTTCACCATCTTCTTTCAACTTCTTTACTAGTGAAACATAATGAGTTTTTACACAAATGTAGTCGTAATATACATCTAATATAAATGCACCCGAAACTTTAAAAGGTGTCAAATATGCGTTAAAATAGGAATCTTTCTAAACACATGACATTAGCTCCCAGACTCATTATACATTTAATAGAAGGGAAAAATCAGTACAGGAATATCCCAGTTTTGAGTTTCTGGGCTATTACTCCAGTCAGGTAACATTCTGCACCTGCCTTTGTCTTTAATTCCATGACTTTCTCTAAGGCAGACAGCCAGCTATACAAAAGCTAAATAAAAGTGCGAGATGGAACAGAGCCCAGAAACCACCTCTCAACTATTTAAATGATAAAATAATGCACCATTATTTTCAACCTATGAATCTGCCATATAACACTTACCCGTCACACATAAACACAGACCTTCAAACCTCCAACAAACTCCTATGCCCTTGTCAAATATTTCCTAATTTTTCCCAGCACTATATGTACATAATATAATGAAAATCATTGCTGTTCTTTGACTAATTTTAATAAAACTTTCACTGCTGTTGAGAGATAGTAAAGTAATAAACCTTAAAAAAGTAAGACTTTTAAATTCTGGAATCTCACTAGAATCAATATTTAATTCCACATATCTGAAAGGGCCTAAGTTCATATTATACCTACGAGTGAGCAGTAGCGAGGCTAGATCAGTAAATTCAATTTCAAAACTTTTTTTAATAGTCCTCTTCCCTAACCACATACCAGTATATGCAAGCAATAAATGATTTTTAAATGGCAAACAGTTAAAATCATAAGCATTTAAATACAGCACTTCTCACTTTAACTCATTATTTTAATAATTTTATAGTGTGCACATCCAATCTGTATCCAAACGCCGAAACATTTTTTAAATTAGATTTTCATGATACTTACATTGCTTTGGTTTTTCTTTTTCTTATACTCATTCCTTGCTTTCTTGGATGACCCTTACCACATAAAATCGTACATTTCCCTTTCCAAATCACTAAAAGTTCCTATTTTCCAATGCTCTCTTCTCTTCCCTTGATATATTCTCTTAGGACTAAACACAGCTGCTACTTATTTCAGTTACGGGAAGTGAACACCACGGTCTGCAATCCAAGCAGAATGCGATATAATATGTTTATGCTTGGCTTGGCCTTAAACCATGCCCTCTCTTTATACTAAATTCACCTTATTAATTGTGTTCTGCTTAGGCTAAAAAGGTTCAGATTCCTAGAAACTCGAAATCCTCTAAGTTGGGGTAAGGACATTCATTAAGTATGCTGGGGTAATGGCAAGAGGAGAACTTTCTCTCTTCAAGAAACATAACCGATATTTCTTTATACCTCTCTCAGGGACATGTTCATTAAATAACTATCAAAAGAAATGGTAATGAGCTTCAAAGGAGGCATCGTGAGCCATAAATGAAATCATACTCACAATTCACAATTCATTTCACCTATTAAAAAATGGTCTTTGTCATGCATTTCAGGCTTTGTTCCTTTTCAGGTCTAATTTTTTATTCCATAGAAAAAAAATATCAGGACCGGCCCAGTGGCGCAGCGGTTAAGTGTGCACATTCTGCTTTGGTGGCCCAGGGTTCACTGGTTTGGATCCTGGGTGTGGACATGGCACCACTTGGCAAGCCATGTTGTGGCAGGTGTTCCACATATAAAGTAGAGGAAGATGGGCACGGATGTTAGCTCAGGGCCAGTCTTCCTCAGCAAAAAGAGGAGCAATGGCAGCAGTTAGCTCAGGGCTGATCATCGTCAAAAAAAAAAAAAAAGAAAAAGAAGAAGAAGAAGATTATTCTCACCTTTTCCACTTTTTAGAAGTAGCATCTCTTAAATCTCCATCTCCTGACTAAATGACTGCTAAGTTAGCTTCTCTATTAGAATTCACTTCCCTCTCTAGGTGATAGGAAAATTCAGTGGTATTTTACTAAAAGACACAAACCTGAGACTTACTGCAGGAAAATGCTTAATACAAATCTCTGTCATTTACACATAAAACAAGATTCCTATAGAATAACAAAGCACTTCATAAAAGAAAACCCTTCATACCATTTACCTGCCTCCAGGGATGTAGGACTACAACCAAAAAATCTTTTTTAAAAACAAGCTTTTGTTTTTTCTTTTATATTTCAAATATACGTTCATAGGAGAAGAGAGGCTAGCAGACCCATATATACTCAGCATAAGAATTTGTGACTACTGAACACTATCCACCAGTCCACTAAAAACCTTCTGCTTCGAGCAAATTAAAAGATAGTAATAACCCTGGCCCCTCGACTGGATGCCTCCTATTTGCATTAAAAGAAAAGAAAAACAACTTAGTATCATCCATCTTAAAAAAACACAAGACTAAATCATCCTGCTCTTGGTCTCACATTCCATTCACCCCCATCTCTATCCCTATTTCTTTCCTGTTCTTTAGAGCCATGCTTCTGGAAAGAATTTTCTTCCCATGCTGTCACCACACTCCATCCCACTCACTCTTCGGCGTATTCCCCATTATTCTAGTAAACCTTACTAAGGTTACCAATGACCTCCCCATAAGCCGGTACATCCTAGGTGACATCCCTTCTCACCTTTGAATTTCTCTGTGTTTGATGCTCTCTTGATTTTCCTTAGACCTTTTATGGCTACTCTTTCTCATTTCCATTTGCCTCTTCATAGCCTACTTCTCATACTCTGTTTCTAAACTTTGCAGTTCTTTAGGAATCAGTTGCACTCTTCGAACCCTTTCTTGAGGGGCTCCTGCACTTTGCTTCAAATATAATGACAATTCCAAAATACAAGTTCCTCAATTTGTGACCTCTCTAAGCTTTAGGCCAGCCCTGGTGGTCTAGTGATTAAGATTCGGCACTCTGACCACTGCGGCCCAGGTTTGTTTCCCCGTCAGGGAACCACACCCGCGGTCTGTTGGTTGTCAACTGTGGAGGCTGCATGTAGCTGTGATGCTGAAAGCTATGCCACCGGGATTTCAAATACCAGCAGGTCACCCATGGTGGACAGGGTTCAGCAGAGCTTTTGGACTAAGACAGAGTAGGAAAAAGGACCTGGCCACCCACTTCCGAAAAAAATTGGCCATGAAGCCCCTGTGAATAGCGATGGACCACCGTCTGATACAGCGCCAGGAGGAGAGAGGACCGCAGAGAAAGGCTGGGCAGGGTCCTGGATACAGCGCTGCCGGGAGTCGGAATCGACTGGACAGCACTACAACCACTGAGACTTAGGTCCCTATGTACAACACCACTTCTCACCTCTCTCACCCAGGTATCTCAGAGGCCCCTAAAAACGGAACACTTCTCCATCCAAACCCTTAATCCCCCCACCCTCCCAAGTGCCCAGTCTGCTCTGCCGCAGTCTCCCCGTTTTAGCAGGTGGGCTGCCACTCGGCCAGCTGCAGGGATCAGGGACACCACTCTCTCCTTACTCCCAACTCAATCCACTTCACACCTGTCAATTTCACCTCTTGAGTTGTGTTCAAAGAAAGGAGGAATCAGGAGAAAGTTTTAGGCAGAGGTTACCAATCGGCAAAAGCAGAACAGCATGAAAAATCACGTGCACTTACTTGTATGAGGGCATGTGACCTGCTGTGGCTGGAACATAAGGGGCGTGTGTAGAGTGACGAGAGGTGACGAGATGAGCCACGCAGAAGTCAGGTCTTGCAAGGCATCTGGATCTCACTAAGGAGACTCCATTTCATTACACAGAGACCGCTCCGGCAGCCACGAGGATGACTTACATCAAAAGGGGCAGCTGGACTTCTCCATTGTTTGGGCTCAAAATTAGACCAAATTAACAGACCAAGAAGGCCTTGATGGGGCAGCAGTGAACCAGTTGCTCCTCAAAGCACAAAGAGTGGAATTCAGCACTGATCATTATGAAGTATCTTCGAAAACTTGACAATAAAGAGTTGAGACGCTAAGCGTGACTAGCAGCAGGGACAATTCTGATCGTTTTTTTTCAAATAAGCTTTTTGGCCATACTAAGTTCAAATCTTGTAAACCAACATACCAACTCATATGGAGT
Source organism: Equus caballus (assembly GCF_041296265.1). Taxonomy (NCBI): domain Eukaryota; kingdom Metazoa; phylum Chordata; class Mammalia; order Perissodactyla; family Equidae; genus Equus; species Equus caballus. The sequence goes on from NC_091691.1 coordinate 39,017,749, forward strand.
ACGCTGACTTTAAGAGTATAGAAGAAGTAGAAAGCTGGAATTTTTACGAAGACAACACAACAATTCAGACATTACTTTCACAGCGACCATGGTAAACCTGCAGGGGATTACCAAGATCCATCAATACGGAGACAAAGATCTCATAACAGCATTGCACACCTACAACTCTGTTCAGAATTTAAAAAGCTCAACGAGACAAAAATGAATAAATGAAGCCACAGTCACCTACGTCAAGGAATGTGCATTCTGACCGGTTACCTGAGCAGCACACCCGCAGGGCACACAGGATGAGAGAATGGCCCCAAGGGCAGGTTTGCACAAGTCCGCCGGCAGGGAGGGCTTCCGCACGAACAATCCCTGTTTGATGGAGAAATGACCACTAACCTGCAGTCCCAAGGTTAATGACAAGTTTTAAGCTTTAGATGCAATTAAAAATCACAGGTGACTTCAGGAAGATAAAAGGGAAATAAAAGCACTAGGGAGGCACAGGATGGGGCAGGCGGGCGAGAGACAGCCTCAATTCTGCCATGTGCTCTGTGACCTCAACGGAATTTGGCTTCCCATTCTGTCCTAAGAGTCTGAAATTCTAGGATTCCTGAGAACCAGGGACATTGCTGCATTAACAGCAGGAAATCTAAGGAAATTTTGTCCTTTAACTGAAGACAGATACTAACTAACCTTACTGACCACGCGCACAGGCATAAGGCACCTGCAGCAGGTAACTGCCAGCCCTCCAGCGAGAAAGCCAACCTCCCCTCACAGCCAGTCAGCTGACAGCTTCATTAACTATGGAGTCTATTAAGGTTTTATTTAATTCACAGAAGTGATACTTTACCCAGATAATCTGAAAAAGCTGAAGCAAACACTCTTAGTTGATGTAATAGATTGGAAAAAACCTAGTTTACTTTCAGTAAGCGTTTACCTTTTCTTTTTAAACTCAAAAATATTTGGATCTATATGTGAACAGAAAAATTAACAAATATAGTTTAGAACATAAACAGATATGGTGGTTAGGACTATGTAAGTGTCTACCTTATCAATATGTATTCCTATTTCCAAATCCAACTGGTGCCAAATACTGGGGTATAAAATTCTGTATACCTTTCAAATACCAAGACTATTTGGTTGTTCCTATAAGGCCCTAAATCTGTTTCAGTAAACCAAGGACGCGCTGGTTTTCCCTCTAGAGGAACAGGGACTTGTGTGAGTGAAGGACCTTAACCGAGTTCAGTGACAGCACGAACACTAGGAGAGGCAGGGCTCCTGAGCTGACAAAACTACTTGCAAATTAAGCCTAGAGAAAGTGTAAGAAGAACCAATGCAAGTTCTGTTCTAGGATGTTAGCATTACAATCACTCTGTTACAAAGCGAAGAAGTTCCCAAAATGGGATTCCTGAATTCCAGGGGTTGGGTAAGGCAGCCTAAGGATCTGAGAGTTTCTTCTGATATTTTAAAGGAAAGCATACATTCAGCAACAGCAGGGCTGCACACACTAATCGAGTTCCTTTGCTTTTGGCTGGAAATGTTATCAGTTAAGGTTAGAAATAGTGGCTACATCATTTCTTCATTTGCTAATACACTGCTTCAACAAACATTTCCTGAATAGCTGTTCTGAGTCCTGGGGATCCATCAGGTAAAGACAAACAAGTCTCTGCTCTGGCGGAGCCTACATTCTAACTGAAGGAGAAAAAGAAACAGAAAAGGTCAGCTACAGATAGACGTCTTGAGATAATCCAGTCTAAAGTAGATGAGTGGCTGCGTACATTGTGTGGTTAGGGAGGGCTTCTCCAAGGAGGGGATATTTAAGCAGACACTCAAATATGGCGAACCATCTGCCATGTGAAGATGTGGGGCTTGCGCTAATACTTTCCAGGAAGACAAGTGCCCAGGCCCAAGGAGGAAAGGAGCTTGGTGTGGTCAAGGAATGAAAAGAAGGTGGAGGTAAAATGGGATCCAGGAGGTACGGGCAAGAAAAGTACAAGATGAAGTACAAGATGTGAGGGGGTCACATCCTGTGGGTCTTTGTAAGCCAGTTCATGAAGCTGGACTTTACCTGCAATGCAATGGAGCATTTTAAAGTGAAGAATGATAGGGTCTTATTGATGCTTTTCAAAGACCACTCCGGCTTCTGAGTGAAGGAGCAAGGTGGGAGCAGGGAGAGCAGTCAGCAGGCTAAGGCAACAGTCCAGGTGAAAGGAGAGGGAGAGCAGTGGGCTATTCTAGCGCTGTCAGAAGCTCTGATCAGGGCTTCACGAAGACAGGAGATGGACTGAACTGGCAGGCAAAATCTCGAATTAATGTGAGATGTCTCATAAACACAGGGATCCCTAGAGGTGAGAAGACCGCAAATCATGCCTTCTCCAACAGGCAGGGAGCCCACCGACAAACAAAGGTCCAGTTTCGACCACTATTCTTCCAGGGGGTGCTCTATCACCTTTAACACAGGACACCATCAGGGAACCTGATGTCAACAGCAACCTCTTCAAAAGATCTCAATCAGATGAGAACCAAGGGCTGGCTTTATTTATAAAGAATATATTTTTGTGGATTTTTCGGGGTGGAGCAAAATGGCGGGGTGAGCTGACCTGGGATTCTCTCCCCTCCAAAATACGACAAAAGATTGGAAGGACTGAATTTCAGAGAATAAACATAATGCCAGCTCGTTAGAGACCTACAATACCAAGAAGGTGGAGATCATAAACCTAGCTTTACACCTTCGGAGGCGCTGGAACAGTAGGAGAGAACATCGCTCCCTCCCCTAGAGTCTGCGATCGCTGCGGCGCGGGTCGGGAAGGAGCGGGGGAGGGGCCACGCGACCGGGGGATCATTCAGGACTCCTGCCGCTGATTCAGTGGAGACCCACTGACGGGGAGAAAGCTTCCATCGGTGGGCACCCTTTAAATCAAGGGCCTTGGGAGACCAGAGAACAGAACTGATCTGAACCCAGACCAGCGAGTGTGAGTAACAGCCCCTCCCCCCCAGCAAAGCCAGTGGGCGCAGCCATCTTGCCCGAAGGCGGAGAGCTAACACACCGCTCTCGACCCCCATCTAGTGGCGACAGGCTGTAACTGCAAATGAATTGTACCACCATGAGAAAACACCACTCCTCTACCATCCAGCAATTTATAAAAGCCCCAGACCAGAAGGAAAACAATAAAAACACAGAATTAAGTCCTGAGGACTTGGAATTAGGTAAACTAAGTGATAATGAATTCAGAGCAGCTATAATCAAAAAACTCAATGAAGTAGAGAGAAAGATAGAGAAACAAGCCGAGTTCCAGAGTTACTTCACAAAAGAGATTGAAATCATAAAGAAGAATCAAACAGAATTACTTGAGATGAAAAACACAATGGAGCAGATAAAACAGAATACGGATTCCCTGAATGCCCGTGTAGACAACATAGAGGAGCAAATCAGCATAATCGAGGACAGACAGGCTGAATGGCGCCAGACAGAGGAAGAAAGAGAACTAAGAATTTAAAAAAATGAGGAAAATCTCCGAGAGATAATGGATTCAATGAGGAGTAAGAACATAAGGATCATAGGAATTCCCGAGAATATGGAAAAGGAAAATGGAGCAGAAAGTGTGCTTAACGAAATTATTGACGAGAACTTCCCAAATCTAGGGATCAACGGAGAAATGTGTGTAGAGGAGGGTTTTAGATCTCCTAGATTTGTCAATGTAAAAGACCTACTGCAAGGCACATAGTAGTAAAGTTGGCAAATAGGAATGATAAGGAAAGAATACTCAGGGAAGTAAGAAAAAAAAAGAGAATAACCTATAAAGGAGCCCCTATCAGACTGTCAGCGGATTTCTCTACAGAAACCCTACAAGCTAGGAGAGAATGGAGTCATATATTCAAAGCTTTAAAGGATAAAAACCTTCAGCCAAGAATACTCTATCCAGCAAGAATTTCCTTCAGATATGAGGGAGAAATTAAATCTTTTCCAGACAAACAAAAGTTAAGGGAATTTGTAACTAAAAGCCCTCCATTACAAGAAATCCTCAAGAAGGCTCTCATACTTGAAAAAAGAAAAAAGGGAGAAAGGGGACACAATCCACAGACTAGGGAGACCGATGGAAAGAACCAGAACAGGATAGCAAATATTCAACTATAGCAGTAGGGTAAAGGTAAGGAAACTACCAAAACAAGGACGATCTTAGCACTCTAACTACAAATTAATAAGACGAGTTGGAATAAAAAATGAAAATAATTATTTAGGAGGGGAAGAGCAAAGGGTCTAAATCAGTATTGGTCGAGTAAGTAAGAGACCACCAGAGAATAGACTATATTATACACGAGATTCTAAATACAAACTTCAAGGTAGACACTAAAATAAAGTACAGAACAGAGTCACAAATCATAGATAAGGACAAATCTAAGAAACCCAGCATAAGAAATTGCAGTATTAAATGGGTAGTCTAAAGCACACAGGAAAAGAAACACAGGAAAACAAGATAATGAGCGACAGATTGACAGCATCAAGTCCACATGCAACAATAATCACTCTCAATGTGAACAGATTGAACTCTCCAATAAAAAGACACAGAGTGGCAAAATGGATTAAAGAACACGATCCAACAATTTGTTGCCTCCAGGAAACACACCTCAGCCCCAAGGACAAACACAGACTCAGGGTGAAGGGGTGGAGGACAATACTTCAAGCAAATAGCAAGGAAAAAAAGGCAGGTGTGGCAATTCTCATATCAGACCAAGTGGATTTCAAAATAAGACAGGTAAAGAGAGACACAGAGGGACAATATATAATGATCAAAGGGACACTTCATCAAGAAGAAATAACGCTTATAAATATCTATGCACCCAACACAGGAGCACCAAGATTCATAAAGCAACTATTAACAGACCTAAAGGAAGATGTTAAAAACAACACAATAATAGTAGGGGACCTCAACACCCCACTCACATCAATGGACAGATCATCCAGACAGAAAATCAACAAGGAAATAGTGGAGCTGAATGAAAAACTAAAACAATTGGACTTAATAGACATATATAGATCACTCCACCCTGAAGGAGCTGAATACACATTCTTCTCAAGTGCACATGGAACATTCTCTAGGATAGACCGTATGTTGGGAAACAAGGCAAGCCTCTACAAATTTAAAAAAATTGAAATAATAAAAAGCATCTTCTCAGATCTCAGTGCTATAAGGCTAGAAATTAATTACAAGAAAAAAAGCTGAGAAAGGCACAAAGATGTGGAGACTAAACAACACACTAATGAACAAGCAATGGATCACTGAAGAAATTAAAGAAATCAAAAAATACCTGGAAACAAATGAAAATGATAGCATACCATACCAACTCATATGGGATACAGCAAAAGCTGTATTAAGAGGAAAATTCATCACAATACAGGCACATCTTAACAAACAAGAAAAATCCCAAATAAGCAACCTTAAAGCACACCTAACTGAACTACAGAAAAAAGAACAAATGAAGCCCAAAGTCAGCAGAAGGAGAGAAATAATAAAAATCAGAGCAGAAATAAATACTATTGAAACGAAAAAGGCAGTAGAAAGGATCAATGAAACAAAGAGCTGGTTTTTTGAGAAGATAAATAAAATTGACAAACTACTAGCCAGACTTACAAAGAAAAAAAGGGAGAAAACTCAAACAAAATCAGAAATGAGTGAGGAGAAATAACAACAGACTCTGCAGAAATACAACAGATTATAAGAGAATACTACAAAAAACTACATGCCAACAGAATGGATAACCTAGAGGAAATGGATAAATTCTTGGACTCCTACAATCTCCCAAAGCTCACTCAAGAAGAGGCAGACAATTTGAACACACCAATCACAAGAAAGAGATTGAAACAGCAATCAAAAACATCCCAAAGAATAAAACCCCAGGACCAGATGGCTTTCCTAGGGAATTCTACCAAACTTTCAGAGAGGATTTAATACCTATCCTTTTCAAGCTATTCCAAAAAATTAGGGAAGATGGAACACTTCCTAACACATTCTGTGAGGCCAACATCACGCTGATACCAAAACCTGACGAGGACACCACGAAAAAAGAGAACTACAGGCCAATATCACTGATGAACATAGATGCAAAAATTCTAAACAAAATTTTGGCAACCAGAATTCAGCAATTCATCAAAAGATCATCCATCATGATCAGGTGGGATTCATACCAGGGACACAGGGATGGTTCAACATCCACAAATCAATCAACGTGATACACCACATCAACAAACTGAAGAATAAAAACCACATGATCATCTCAATAGATGCAGAGAAGGCATTTGACAAGATCCAACAGCCATTTATGATAAAAACTCTGAACAAAATGGGCATAGAAGGAAACTACCTCAACATAATAAAGGCCATATACGACAAACCCATAGCCAACATCATACTCAATGGGCAAAAACTGAACGCCATCCCCCTGAAAACAGGAATGAGACAAGGATGCCCTCTATCACCACTCTTATTTAACACAGTACTGGAGGTCCTGGCCAGAGCAATCAGGCAAGAAAAAGGAATAAAAGGAATCCAAATAGGGAGGGAAGAAGTGAAACTCTCGCTGTTTGCAGACGACATGATCTTATATATAGAAAACCCCAAAGAATCCATTGGAAAACTGTTAGAAGTAATCAACAACTACAGCAAAGTTGCAGGGTATAAAATCAATTTGCATAAATCAGTAGCATTTCTATACTCCAGTACTGAACCAACAGAAAAAGAACTCAAGAATACAATACCATGCACAATCGCAACAAAAAGAATAAAATACCTTGGGGTAAATTTAACTAAGGAAGCGAAGGACCTACATAATGAAAATTACAAGGCTTTTCTGAGAGAACTGGATGACGACATAAGGAGATGGAAAGACATTCCATGTACATGGATTGGAAGAATAAACATAGTTAAAATGTCCATTCTACCTAAAGCAATCTACAGATTCAACGCCATCCCAATCAGAATCCCAATGACATTCTTTACAGAATTAGAACAAAGAATCCTAAAATTCATATGGGGCAACAAAAGACCCCGAATTTCTAAAGCAATCCTGAGAAAAAAGAACAAAACGGGAGGCATCACAATCCCTGACTTCAAAACATACTACAAAGCTACAGTAATCAAAACAGCATGGTACTGGTACAAAAACAGGTGCACGGATCAATGGAACAGAATTGAAAGCCCAGAAATAAAACCACACATCTATGGACAGCTTATCTTTGACAAAGGAGCTGAGGGCATACAATGGAGAAAAGAAAGTCTTTTCAACAAATGGTGCTGGGAAAACTGGAAAGCCACATGTAAAAGAATGAAAATTGACCATTCTTTTTCACCATTCACCAAAATAAACACAAAATGGATTAAAGACCTAGAGGTGAGACCTGAAACCATAAGGCTTCTGGAAGAAAACGTAGGCAGTACACTCTTTAACATCAGTATTAAAAGGATCTTTTCGGACACCATGCCTTCTCAGAGAAGGGAAACAATAGAAAGAATAAACAAATGGGACTTCATCAGATTAAAGAGCTTCTTCAAGGCAAATGAAAACAGGATTGAAACAAAAAAACAACCCACTAACTGGGAAAATATATTTGCAAGTCATATATCTGACAAAGGCTTAATATCCTTAATATATAAAGAACTCTCGCAACTCAACCACAAAACATCAAACAACCCAATCAAAAAATGGGCTGGAGACATGAACAGACATTTCTCCAAAGAAGATATACTGATGGCCAATAGGCACATGAAAAGATGCTCATCATCGCTGATCATCAGGGAAATGCAAATCAAAACTACATAAGATATCACCTTATACCTGTTAGAATGGCAAAAATATCCAAAACCAAGAGTGACAAATGTTGGAGAGGTTGCGGAGAAAAAGGAACCCTCATACACTGCTGGTGGGAATGCAAACTGGTGCAGCCACTATGGAAAACAGTATGGAGATTCCTCAAAAAACTAAAAATAGAACTACCATACGATCCAGCCATCCCACTACTGGGTATTTATCCAAAGAGCCTGAAGTCAGCAATCCCAAAAGTCCTGTGCACCCCAATGTTTATTGCAGCACTGTTTACAATAGCCAAGACGTGGAAGCAACCTAAGTGCCCATCAACAGACGAATGGATAAAGAAGATGTGGTACATATATACAATGGAATACTACTCAGCTGCAAAACAGAACAAAATCATTCCATTTGCAATAACATGGATGGACCTTGAGAGCATTATGTTAAGTGAAATAAGCCAGCAAGAGAAAGATAATCTGTGTATGACTCCACTCATATGAGGAATTTAAAACTATGGACCAAGAACAGTTTAGTGGATACCAGGGGAAAGGTGGGGTGGGGGGTGGGCACAAAGGGTGAAGTGGTGCACCTACAATATGACTGATAAACATTAATGTACAATTGAAATTTCACAAGATTGTAACCTATCAATAACTCAATAAAAAAAATAAAAAATAAATAAAAAAAAAGAATATATTTTTGTGGTCTAAGTCACAGCTCCATACTTCCAAAAAAAAAGCCAATAGATTAACATGAAAAGCTTTGGCCTTTTGGCCGAGACTGTGTTTCCAGACTTCATCTGAGAACCTCACTCATGGCTAAACTGCCATGTGACGTCTATGCTTGTTTCTCACATAATCTGGCAGAGAATTTTAGTCCCCGTGAAATTTCAGCATGATTACCAGCACTGAGATGCTGTCACTACTGGCAATTTGCGTAAGTGCTAGTAAAGTTTCCACATGGTCTACACAAGAATCCTGCTGATGTTCCTAAAGAGTTTTATTTAAACGTCTAAGTTGTCTACACGTGCATCCTATCTTGCCCTGGGTTGGACTTAGAAAGAACCACTCAAAAAAAAGCACATGGCAGGGTTTCCCCACAACATATTCACATGTTTTCACTTTGACTTTTTATGTATGCGTCAATATACAGCAGAAATGCTTTCAAGAGCTGTTCCAGGGATAGGAAAGTGCCGTATCTATGTATTTATTCTCAAGAGTTAACACACATACTTGAATTCAGTTTCCTGATAGCTATGTTTATAACAGTTCATCAGTGTTCCCCATCATTGAGACAGAGTTCAGAATTGACTATGACTTCATTTCCCTTAGCCAAAGGCACTCCCACAGTATTCTTGAAGTTTCAAGCAAAAAAGTAAATCAAAATGGAAATTTCAGAGCACCAACGAAGTATGTAAGAGCAGTGTTCAGCCCTTCATGTCAAACTGAATCCTGGAAAGTGTAAGAGAATAAGCTAGATATAGCAACTAATCTTTCCATTTTTTGTTAACTATAAATCACTCTTGCTAAGGAAGAAACTGCCATTATGCCTTCAGTGTGTAGATCACAATTCAAACACAGCATATCTGCTTAACTAAACTCTCCACAAATATCACAAAGTACTGCCTCATGGTTTCCTAACCATAAGTTCACCTCCGACCACCGTGAAGTCATGTTACCCCCACAGGACAGATGGCGACAGTGAGGTCAGTGCATAACTTGCCCAAGGTCATGTAACAATAAGCACAGAGCCAAGAATTAAATCTGAGTTTCTGCCTCCTATAACAGAGCTTTGTTCCACACAAGTTCTGCACTTCAGGATACCAATGACATCTATTCTTCATTTCCTATTCCTATTTCAGAACTGGAGAACTTTTCAAAGTTACTGTTTTATATGATCATCTGTAATTCCATATTGTTAATACGCTACCATACTCTTCTACTTAACATAAGTTAAACATTAGTAAATTCAAACTTATATAAAATTCTATTTTCTAAAAACTATTTTCACTCCTACTTATCTTTAAATATACATATATAAAAAATATCATGATACTTGTTTATTCCTCTATAAAAAACAGGTTTCTAATCAAGTATGAGCCTTCAGGATTTTGTCCCAGGTTGCCATTTTATTCCTGGAAAACAAAAACAAAAAAATCTTTGTTGCTTCTAGAGAAAATACAAATGGTACTGATTCTGTTCCAGATTCTCAACAATTTATAACTCTCCACTGATTGTAGCTTTAAGCCTCAAATGGACAAGCCTAAATTGTAGTCAGTTTCAACTTTGAAAGTGTTATTAGTGGAGGGGCTCAAATTGACAAGAAGCCAATAACATATGTTTCAAGTTATAAATGTCCAACTCTATTGTTTAAAACTTTCAAGAATTCCATGGCTAAAATCAAAAGGAGAGAAAAACAGATAGCATATCTCCTCTATTTTGGTGGCCAATTCTACCTCTGTGAAGAACTTATTAGCAAAAAGATATCTTTGGCACCTTAATGCAGGAGCGTATTTTCCTAGTGCCTAACATCTGACTCTGCATCTGCGAGTAATGAGGTGTGAACCACAGAGAGTGAATAGATTAAAACAGTCAGACTCTGCACAGCCAGCCACCACCAAAGAAGAGCTCTCCAGCTCTTTCTCAAACAGGTCTCTCTCCCACAGAACCGTACATTTTAAAGATAGGGGAAAGGTTATGGCTAAAAACTTCCCACCTCTGCACTTAAGCGAGGGCAATCTACCCTCTGATATCTGGGGTATCGGGCCGAGGATCCATGACTTGGGTTTCTCTTTACAGGTGTCAGCACTACGGGGTTGAGGACAGCTAGAACAATAAGAACGGCTGTCTCAAAAAGACCCCACAACAAACGCCTGCGCTCTCATTCTCTGTCTGTCCAGGAAACCACTGCATATGAATAGACGACTAACAAACAACAAATGAACGAAAAGGTCGTGTTTCTGAGTCCCCCAAATATAAGACAGCAAAGCAGGGCTCACTGCTCTCCGGGAGCCCCAGGAGCTCAGATGAAGAGCAGAGCACGGACCTGGCCATCTTCTGTAACCACACACATGTCTCGAGGCTCTGCTCTGTGATTAGCTCCTAACAGCAGGCTTGGTGCAGGCCACCCTAAGCTAGTCACCAGAAGGACACGTGGTGAGAATGAGAAAGAAAACTAAGGGGGAACAGACCTTTCAAGCCCCCAGGAAAGGAAGCTGCCTGCAAACATCTGCCTTTTAAAGGAGGTCTAGGTGGCGAGTCCTGAAGACTCACAGCAGGAGTAACATTTGACCAAATCAAGAAAGAAATGTGGAAAAAAGGGTACTTTATTGCTAAGGAAAAGACATAAAATATATGGGAAAATTCATGGCATTCTAGTATTGCTTCAATTTAATACCTACAAAATCATACAAAGTAACCATCACTGGCAGCCTAGTGGTCAGTCAACGTATAAATGACGAATGACTGAATATATCAGCCTCATTTAACTAAGTGTGTCCTACGTCATGTCTATAAATGATACCTGGGGAAATCAGATCCCATTCTGACCCTAACCCCTTCGGCTGCCTTGTGGTATACTGCACTGGACAGAAACGAACACAAGTTAACAGCTCTCAGCTCTTCCCCACATAGAATGTGCCACATTTGATCAGTTTCTCTTTTCAATCCTGACATTTTCTAGGACATTTCTGGATTCCAAAGCCAAATTAATAGAATTTGGTTTTCCCCACAGTTCCGTATCATGGAGTCTTGGCCACCCAACAGTTAATTAACTAAGTGTTCACAACTCTTATCTTTCACAGAGGAAATGGGAATTCCTCGGGCCTTCTGGATCCTTCTATTTAGACCTTGGGGGTTTTGAGAGGCTGTTGAATTTTTTCATCCTTCAATACAAATGTGAGGCCAAGTATTTAATTATTCTGTTTTACTGTAATATATCAGCTCTTATCTCTATGCTAGTAATGGATGAAGACTTCAAAGAATGTTCTTAAAAGATCTCATTTGCACACAAATCAGCTGCTTGAAAACAGAGCCCCATCAGGCTGTCTGCAGGTGTGATGGGAGGGTCCCCTACTCCAGGGCTGCTCACTGGAGGGCTCTCCATTTGTGCCTCAAATCCTCCTGCTCAGCCCCCGCCTGCCCTTGCTCCTGCCTCCGAGGTGACTCAGCAGATCGAAACGCAGCCATGGTGGGAGCTGCCTTCAGATGTTCTGATTCTGCGGGTTCAATTCCCACCTACGCACCAAAAACTCACTCAAGGCTACAGGTGTGACGTTCCGTTTATACTCTTTTTCTCTAACAGGCAACTAAGCCAATAAACAGCGCCTTAAATTTTTAAATCTACCTATTTCCAGTTCAATGAAGATTAACTTAAAACCCTACAGACAAAAGTAAATTTAAATAAAAACTGAAAGGCTGAAATGAAGTTCTCTTAAAATATTTTTGTAGTTTTTTTATGGCCTAGGTTTTTAAAAAAGGTTTAATCACAGCAAAACCTGTTTCACTTCCTATGTTGATAATTTTTTTAATTACTGTACTTTTCACAATGAAATTAGTTTTAAATCCTTTAACTTATCTTTTTAAAATGAAAGCAAAATAAATCTCTCTAGCTGGAAGCTTTCCATGTAAAGAAGCCACACTAATTTCTTACTTTAAAACTCTTTTGCTCATAGGGGTCCTCAAATAGGCAGAGAAAGGGGGCCTGCTCCCCCAAAGCAGACTTTGCCAGAGTCAGGCTGAGATGAGAAAGGTCACAAAACAAGGGTACAACAGCAAAACAGACCAATAAGAAGGGAGGGCAACGCTGGTCCCAACACCTTTACCAGGAACGAGTCACACAGTTTAGGACAGCATGACAGCTTCCAGGACCCCACTGGTGTTTCTGATCTAGCCAAGGAAAAATGAAAGGAGAGAGGAAGATGATTCAACTGTCCCCAAGAGCAAGGAGTCAATTCTTTCTGATGGAAGGGATGGGCTGTCACAGAGGCCACGCAGTTGGAGAGGGTACCGCCAACCCGAACCCCAGAGAGGCTGTGAATTAAGCCGGGGCGGGGGTGGGGTGGGGTGGGGTGGTTTCCACATCCAGACTCACCAAGAGAAGACAGAGTTAAGTGATCAACCGAAGTGTTACGAGTGATCATCTCTAGATGGTTGATTCTGCCTTTTTCAGATTTTCTACAAAAGTATTATTTTTATAATCAGAAGAAAACAAATTAACAAAATATTTTTTCTTAAAAACATATTTGCCACTTCTTTAAAATACCCTTTCAGCTAGGTGATAACCCTAATATTTTAACTTAGTTTTTTTTAAAGAGAAAAAGGATTAATTCTAACATAAGTTATTTTAATACTTCTGAAATACATCTATTTATCTTCCACTGACATAACTTTGTAGCACCATTCAATGGATGGAGCAAAGCAGTGGTTTCAGGTCTGCAGAGGGTACTCAGACCACCTGGGATCAGAATCAGCTGGGGCTCAGTAAAACTGCAGGCGCAGAGAATTCTTCGGAGTACAGATGCCTGGGTTACCCCACCAATCCAATCAGAATCCCTGGTGGGAGGTCTTAAGCAACAGGGAATTTCTAAAAGCCACCCTGGGATCCTAAACTGCAGGCTGGGTTGAGAACGGTGAGACATATGTCTGCACTGCCACTAAGCGCCCAGGCAACTCTTACAGTAAAGGTTACTAACCACTGGCCTGTGAGTGAGTTAGCCCTAATGCCACTGAGTGACCACATTCGGAGACAGAAATGACAAGCAGACAACAACAGACCATAGGCCCTGGTCAAGGCCATCAACTTGTGCTTATTTTGATTACTGTCACAAATCTGGCCCAGCAATCTTATTACTTTTTGCATTTCATATATGTATATGCCATTTTCTTTTTGCTGATCTATGGAAAAGGTATATGCAGACTAAGTTTCTGAATTTAAGAGTTTCACTTTAATAACATGCAGTACTCAGTGTAACTGTCTCTCACAAGGTTACGTTTTCCGGTCTCAGTCACACTCAATCTTCTTTCCACAGCATACAAAGTAATAACTGGGGGAAGGCCTGTCATCTACCTACATCAGTGATGACTATTACTGAAATAAGGTTGAGGAGATCTGACTTCCTTAACATGGGGAAAATCTTATTTCCTCTTCTTTCCAAAGAAATAACTCCCTTAAATTGAAATAGGGTTCCATTGAGGAGAGAGAATTGGAGAGGAAGAGAAAGAAGAGTGGATAGGAAAAAGGGAAAAATAAAACCCTGCTAATTATAATTCACAGGTTGCCTTCAGTTTTCTCCTTAGAGATCACTCCAGTCTGGACACCCAGCCAGCCCTTAACCAATGCTTTTAATTCAATTCCACATAAATTGCCGAGCACTCACCGAGTCAAGGTCTTGGTCACCTCACAGAAGAGGTAACAGATACACCAAAATCTTAATTTTTAAAAAAAGCCCTCATGACCAAACCTTTTATTTACCCAACCTTAGACATGAAGAAAACTGGTCAAGTCCTTCTCTAATAACATCTTGACCATATTCTTTTCACCCTGACAGCCCTGTGGTACTTCCCCCTGGGGAGGATGGGAGTGCAGCCAGCAGTGGTCTAAATGGATTTCAAGCAGCTTTCACCAAATTCAGTCAATGATCTACAATAGCACAACTGAGAATTACGAATCTAGCATTTTTATATCTTGAGAAACACTGGTTATGAAAAGAGTATAAAACAGTAACGAAATGAGGGCACAGATGATAAGCTACTCTCTATTGTTTCCTACTCCTATTCGTCTCCAGCTGGATTCCTGGCACTCTGGGATTGAGAGGCTATCTCTTTGCAAGCAATGAACCAAGAGTTCTCCACCCGTTCCTCCCCTGACACAGCATGAAGGGCAGCCACCCCTAAGCTGTGCTAACGCTCGAGCCTCACGCTCATCCTCAGAACATAAGCTCCAGTAATCACGAACCACTAATGGTGTACAGCTCTCCAAGAGCTCCACCAGCTCTCGAACGTACTGCCCCTGGCTCTAGAAGCCTCCAATCCACCCACTTTCCCCAAGCACCATGATGCTTCAACGTTTCAAACTCAGTTCTGACACCCCTCCACTCCAGTCTTACCCAGAAACAGTCTCCACCAGGCAACCACTGGACCTGTACACATCCTAGCACCACGTGCATCTCACTGTGTGTGTAACTTTGCTTCTGAGTCTCTGCTCCCAGACACAAGATTCTTAAGGGCAAAGACAGGTTTTTCACTCTCACTCTCAACTAGACGTCTACCTCAAACCTACCGTGTACAAAACTGAACCTCTGAACTTTCTCCCCCAAACAGATTCATCCTCGAATCTTTCCCCAGTGGCCAATCCATCTTTCCAGGGCCATAAGCCAAAGAAAATACAAAAACAAGCTAACAAAAATTTCCACACAGTCCACACTAAGTTCCTTTAGTAAATCCTGCAGCTCCACCTTCTCAACACGCCCAGAGCGCCACTTCACCCTCTGCTCTGCCACCTCACTCAGCCCGTTCTCTTTGCTCGCCCAGTTTCTCCAGTATCCTGGCCTCTGTTCTTGCACTCTGTTGTGTTTTCCATACAACAGCCAAGTCAATGCTTCTGGAATATAAATCAAATCGTGTTATTCTTCATGCAAAATTCTCTAATAACTCCACATCTCACTGAGACTAAATTCCGAAGTCCTTACATCTCACTTAAAGAATACTCCATGAACATTCCCCTGATATCTCCTCTCTCACTCACCCAACGCCAGCCAGCCTCCACGACCTCTCCACCTTCCTCTGAAACCGCAGGACACTCCCACCCCAGCCTTAGTGCCTGCTACTCCAGCCTGGAACGGTCGTCTCTGGCTCACTCTCCCACCTCATTCATGTCTTGGTTCAAATTCACTTTCTCAGGGGGGCCCTCCCGGTCAACTCCCTCCACTTTCTAACCCCTTCTCGTTCTGTTTTTTTCCGTAACACTTATCACTAATCCGATATACGAAATCTTTCACTTATTTACTTTGCCTTTTATCTGTTTCCTCCCACTGGAGGCTCCAAACCCCACGAGGGCGGGGATTCTCATGTGTTATATTCACTGCTGCACCCCTCTTGTCTAGAATGGCATTTGGCGCAGTGCAGGTGTTCAATGACTAGTTGTTGAATATATGGACTCAGCTTTGAGTCTTCGGGCACTTGAGTGTCAGGCACTTAATACGCATTCATCAGGTTATGCTGGCTGAATTAGGACACCCATCTACTAAATTCCTGAAATGCTATTTTCAATTGTGCTGTCCATTTCCAGTCAATTTCTGGGCAAAATGTCACTACAATAGGCATATTTATCAAAATTCTTAGAATAATTTTTCATAGGAGACAGCCCAACCTAGTGAAAAGGGCGTGGTATTGATGTCAGACAGATATGAGCGGGAATTACAGCTATCCCACCTACTAATTGTGTGTGCTTGGGCAGCGTGACCTCGCAAATCTCAGGCTCTTCATCTTTGAATGAGCCAACATCTACCTCAGAAGGTTACTGTGAGGACTAGAGATGATGTACATAAAGCATCTGGCATGTAGCGGGTCCTCAGGAAATTACAGCTGTTACTACTGTGGTTGTTTTTCTTACTAATTTCTCAGAACATTATTAAGAAATTACCCAGTGTGAACTATTCTTTAATATAACAGGAGGTGGGACAAAAGTCCAGATTTAAAGAAGCCTTGGTACACCAAAGGAGCAAGGCATATCTGGGTCCTTGACTAGAAAATGCACAGTCACTGTCCGCTCCAGGACCAGTACTTAAGAAAACAAAGGACTGGAGCCTTGTCCTCCAGACACATGACAGAATCACAGATGTTTCCTCAACTCGCATGTATTCCTTCTTTAGGGCCCCTCTAGAGCAGGGCTGAGAGACAGCATGAGGGTCTCCAGATCCTGGGCCAGAGCTCACCCTCCTCGAGTTCACCGCTAAGCATGGTCCCCAGATGCATGGAACCTGCAGGGCAGTTTGGATGGGGGGCTGACTAAGGCCCAGCCCCAGTGCGCCCTCGGAGAAGCTAGGATTAAAAGTACTGGTACACTAATAGGTTACACCCATCTCATGCAGAATGCACTCATTCCACATCTGTCTGAAAGAGGAGCATGCCATTCTGCATAAAATCAAAAAGGCAAAAGTGTCTATTACCCAGAAAAGCACTTTAGAGAATGACCCATACATCCCATGTCCTGCCCTCAGGTCCCTTATAGTGTCTCCCTCCTGATGAGGCTTTGCTCATCACAAGCTCATACTCCTCGTCCAGGCTCAGAAAAAACCACACAGCAACCAAAGGATGCCGAAAACATCACTATGAGATCCAAGAGGTACCACACAAATGGCCTCGCTCAGACTCAGCATTAAACAATTCGGGACGAGCCTCGTCTCTTCCAAAAGAGATTAACGATAAAAGAGAAAAGGACATTATTATTTCGAGAGACATTAATAAGCACCATTAATGGCTTTTGCCAATTGGTATTAGTCACTGATCTCCTGTGAGTGTTAAAACCTAACAGATTATGTCAAATTCTAGCTGTCACTTACCAGCTCTGTAAATTTTAGTACGTTACTTAAACTTTCTAAAAATCAATTTTTATCAATTATAAAATGCAGGTAAAATACATCATCTTCAACTGCCGAAAATTAAGTAAAATAATGCACATAGAGTAGCCTCTAATATAGCACAACACACACAGGGGAGGCACTCAATAAATGGGTCATCATTATTTTTAAAGCAGAGGAGCAATTCCTCTCGTTACTATCTTGGGGCTAGAATTTATTCCAATATTAGTGAGGAAAAAAGAATGAACACTTTGTTAAAATCCACTGATGATTTGGGCAAACTTTCCTAAAACTTATGAAATATTATCTCCTCCTATAGAGCTTTATAAGCTTTAAGGATTGCTAGTGCTAATACAATCATAATTAATAACCAAATAAAGGGACAGGTTGAACTCTCTCCTCGCCACTATGGCAGAAAAATGAGAGCAGCAGCTATCAGTTCTGCACACTTGTCATTTCCAGTAACACACTTACATGAACTCCGCTGAAAATCTGAGCTTAGTAGATAATTATCTTATCCCAGGACTCTCTCAGGAGGAAGATAATATAAAAGAGTTCAGACAAAGGTTACATGGGACAATGATGCCTTTGGTTAGCCAGGAAGACAATGAAAGTAAAGTTTCTGGGTATCAAGAAACTGCAGCTAGAAAATCATAATTACTAGAGCCTAATTCTTATCTGATCCTTTAAGTACCTGTCTTCCTCATTTAGCTTCCAGAAAGCATAATAAAACAAAAAACATACTCGATTTTCCAAGCTATGTTCTCCCCCTTTGATGGAGAAAAAGAGAAAAATTAACTACAGTATAATTTTTAGATTAACATTATCTAATACAGAAGATATACCTCCCACTGAAACATCTTCTGTTCATTCAAAACTTTTGCAATATATTCCTGATTCCATATTTCTATTTTGACCACATATTCCCTCATTTCTCATCACCACATATCTGCTTCTTATGTACAACAGCATCTAGCAAGAATCAATTATTTGATGTGTCCATTTCCTAAGTCTGATAGCAACACACAGACCAGTTAAGCAAAGATCACATGGAAACATAAGAAAGTACACTGTATTTAACAGTGAAAACCCTCATATAAGGGTCACAGAGACTAACCTAGAAGAGGCCAGATTTGAGAGTCCAGTCAGGCAAACACACTTGAAGGTAATAAAAGTGACAATTTGATACCATAATCAGAGACCAGCAATGCTACGAAATTCTTCATCAACATTAAGACTGGTTTTGCATCTGTGTGAAAGGATGCTTTAACTCTGAGAAGAGAAAATAAACAGAGAGGACACTTCGGGAGGCCAGTGCCAGTGGCAGAGAGAGCTCAGATCCTCACCTGGCCCAAGCAACCCCCTCCTACCTCCCACGGTGGGCATTCATTTCCTTCAGCCGAGGATTGAGTCGTAAAGGACTATACCCAGGTGTCCATTGTTGGCGACATGTGGACACCAGTTAATCCATCAGAGGCCTAGGACAGCAGGGTGTGAAGGGAGAGAGTTACATGTGACAGAAAGGAAGAAACGGCTGGAAATTTAAACAGGAGCGAAGACATTACTCTTCCTATTTCATGGTTTGCTACTTGAGAATCACTCGCATCTAAAAGGAATAGAAGGAGATCAAAAAGTTAAGTCTGCAGGCACCAACCGGATACGCTTCAACCAGGAGTACTGGCTCTCACCACGAAACTGCGGAATTAGCTTCAAATTGCTCTGCTCACCTTCTGTTCCAAGGCACTTTGACTAAATTTCTACACTGGGATTTTTGCTATTATTCTGCTTTGTTTCAGTACGTAACATAATTATTCTAATCATTTTCTTTATAACCTCCGTTCATTCATAACCATTCTCTCATTTAATCTACCATTCAATAACATTTATATGCTATACGTTGGATCCTAAGGATATGAGACTGACCTTGTTTTTGATTTGGCCTACTTTTGATTTTTACCACTGAACCACATGTAATACACCGTGATCGTTAAAATAGCTAAATACACACAAATGAGTGACTTCTAGCTAAATATCCATGTAGACCCAGGTCAGGAGGCAGTGGTACTCCTAGAGCGCACACTCTCACCTCACCCTACAGACGCGATATTTTAATATGGAAATCAGAGAAAGCCGGTGATGCAGTATTTGTTTTAAAATAATACTTGAGGGCTTTTACTCCTGAAAAATAACTCTTTTCACATCAGTAAAGTCATTAATGTGACACGACTACATAACTGTCTAATTTTGTTGTAAAACTAGTTTTGGGGATCTAAGGAAGACTTGCATCTGTAGGGTATCTGGTCTACCAACAGGTCCCCATGTCATGTGGTCCGGGGAGGGACATGAGCTGACACACTATGCTTAGTAGTGGTGATAAGCGGGCCCAGAGGGCTCAACCTTCTCCCTCAAGGATGCAGGTGAAGCATCATTCCTTACACAAAACCACACCCAATTCCCAGGCAGTTCGGGAGCCCCTCCATCAGCGCTCAGGAGCAGGGCCCAAATTCTGAGAACATTGGCCACCCTGCCCAGCCGGTAACCCAGTGCCCAGCCAGACCACAGCTCTTCTTAAGCAGGGGGTGAGCAGTTGTCATCTTTCTATCCAGTGTCTAGCACAGAGTTTACACATTTGTTCAATAAACATGCAGAATAAATTAATTTAGTACTTGTTTTATTTTAAAGTATATCTCATCATTCAAATTTTATCAGATAAAATTAAATTTATATCAATATTTCTTACTTAAATGCTAGTTCCATTCAGTTATTCATTTAGGAAACAAATAAATGAGGGATAAAAAATTCATTGTAGGCATCAATCTCCTAAAAAAAGAAGAATATTTGAAATAACCATACTTGTGTGTTGTCTTTTTATTCAACTGAGCAATAATTTCGCTCCACAACCAGTCAGCATTCCAGAAGTTCTGGGATACATGCTACACAGTGAAAGTACAAAGAATGAGTAATCTATTTTCACCCAAGACCTCCACTCTCAATAAACCCAGAGGCAGACAGTGCATTATCATCCACGTGCTCCCACTTCTTCTTGCCTGCAGTGGACCTTTTGGTAAATTTGATTTTCATTAGGACTTCCATTATAAGGGAAGGAGGAAAAAACAAAGTATGTGAAATTCAAGCGAATTAATCTGACTTATCTCCAAGATCTCCTTAGAAAAACTGAGTTGAAGAGATGTAAGAGACAATTAAAGGAACTGAGCCCTACCTTTTAACAGCTGTGTTTTTTGGTAGGTATACCCAACTTTCCCTTATTTGCAGAGGTAATCAAAGGCTCCAATTTTGGGTTCTCCCTTCTTTAAAGAGAAGAGACTGGCTTTGGCCCAGATTTATGGTTGTTTTGCCTTTTTTTTTAACAATGATTCTAACAAAATCAAGATAATTTTTGGTCAAACATGTAACCTATATTTCACAATACAAAACTGAAGATTTTTAGGGTTTCTTTTCTACATTTACCACATAAAACACTAAGAGTAATTTTCAAAGTGGTGATGTCCAGTGCTTACTTTTCAAGGACCTTCAGCATTCCACCCTTCCAGACACAGACAGAAGACCTCCTGGGTAGAACTGTACACCAGGGACAGGACTGAAAAATCACAGAGGACTGTCTTGCTAGAGAGTAAGAATCTACGAAAATTAGCCTGTACCCAAATCATTTCAAAAAGTTTCCTATTCAGAGTAAAGTAATACTTGAGATAGCTTTCAATAAGACAAGGAAATCAGAGTCAGAAGTTTCTTTCTGGTCAAATCCAGGAATACAAGAAAATAGGTTTGGAGGAATTAGAGGGCAATTAGACTGGATTATATTGCCCAGCTGGTTGTTCCTTTAACACAGCACTATGTGTTAATGCTGGGTTCATAATGATGGACACAAAAGACATGGCTATAAATTCTCACCCTCAAAGATCTCATAGTCTAGAGAGAACACAGACGAGCAAACAGTTCTAAACAGAGCTGAGAAATGTCATGAGATGGGGAAGTCCTGGATGCGACAAGACGTAGAGAAGGGGCACTCAAGCTAGACTGGGGAGATCAGGAACTCCTTTCAAGAGAAAGTGAAATCTGAGACCCAAAGAAGATAGCAAGTGAAGAAAGAGTGGGTTAGGTAGGGGGTTGGGCGTGGTAAGATGGAGGAGCCTAAAAGGTCCATGAGGCATCAGGTCACAAAGGGAACTCAAACACACAGCAGCAAGGAAAGGCAATTCAGAGGTCTTGAGCCTTGGGGAAGTAAGGTCCGAGTGGCGTGTTAGACACTCATCCTGGCTAGACAGTGGAGGCTAGATCAGGGAGTATACCTGGGGGTGAAAATAAAGAAAGGAAGATCAGTGAGGAATGTGTTATGATGATCCAGGCGAAAGAAGAGGGCATGGATAATTACCATGTCATGGAAAGGAGAAGAATTTCTGGGGGGCAGAGAGAATGAGGATCTTTAGCTTTCCCTACTACTATCTCCTTCATTTACAACTTCCACCATAAGAACCTCCCTTCTCATCTACCTAAAATAATAATCTAAGTTAAAAATGGCGGGCTATGCAAATAAAGATGCAAGACAAATTCTCTGGTTCCCCACTTCCAAATGGCCTACCTGGCTACAACCCACCTATATACAAATGCTGGAGCCACCAGTAGGGAACAGCATGTACTCCACAGAGAGGGGACCCACAGAACATGGTGGGTCAAGGAAAGCACACTGAGCAGGGTGCCTGGGTGTCAGTGGACGGTGCATGCATTCTCTGGGCTGGGGAAGGGGCTGCAGTAGTTAACAGTGCTCTCTCCCAAAAATTTCTGGTTCAACTCTTTCAAGGCACATAGAAGGATCATATGTCCTTGTCAGTCTGGGCCCCTTGGTTATTACCAGGAGCAAAGACCTCTTGTCAAACCACAATGCACATATAGCTCAAACAAGAAGCCAATCTTTGTTCTTTGAGGCAGCAGAGATTTGGGGTTGTTCTGGCAGCACAACCTTGTCCATCCTAACCAAGTGACTGGTCAAGGCCACATGTCTGGTGCAATGAGAGGAGAGAAAGCCAGGTATGTGTGTGCTGAGTTTGAAGGACCTAGAAAAAAAGGAAGGGTAGGACAGTCAGATTAAATTGAAGGTGGCAGCCTCGAAAATGGAAAGACTTTTCTCTCATTTAAATATTTATGGAGCATCTCCTCTGTGACTATGTCAGGCAACTGCTCACACCATTCACTGGTCTCCATCTGTTACACAGACCAACACAACAGACAGGGTAAGGGGACAGACCCTACAGTCAGATTGCTTGGGTTTAGCTGGCTCCTCGATTACTCAGCTGTGTAACTTCGGTTCAGCTACTTAACCTCTCTGAGTTTTAGTTGAGTAAACAGAGATATTATTCATATCTGCCTATCTCACCAGCTTATGAGGATTAAATGAGATAATGAATAGAATTTATACAGTCTGGTACATATAAGTACATATTAAGTACCCAAGCATTAGCCATTATTTATTATTTATATTTCAGATTCCTAAACCCAGTATGTACGGAATACAGTATCTTACAATAATAATGGCTTATCAAAGGTAGGAAATCAAGATAATTTTAATGTCCTAACAGAAACCTGAGGATAAAAACAATATAGTGAAGCTAAAGCTGCATTTTTTTTTTTTTTTTAAAGATTTTATGTTTTCCTTTTTCTCCCCAAAGCCCCCCGGTACATAGTTGTGTATTCTTCGTTGTGGGTTCTTCCAGTTGTGGCATGTGGGACGCCGCCTCAGCGTGGTCTGATGAGCAGTGCCATGTCCGCGCCCAGGATTTGAACCAACGAAACACTGGGCTGCCTGCAGCGGAGCGCGCGAACTTAACCACTCGGCCACGGGGCCAGCCCCTAAAGCTGCATTTTTAAACTTGAAATTCACTCCAATAAAAAAAGTAATAATGACTTTGGTTTGGTTAATAATGACAGAGGCAAAAGCATAATTAAAAGGTTACAAAAGTGGAAGAAAATGAGCATTTTCCTCAGTATGTCTTGTGTATTCAATCACAAGTTGAACAGCAACAGAGCTGAAATCAACCCTCTGCAATGATTATTTCAGCATGAAGCTCTTCTTCCTTCCTGCCCAATCTAACCGAAACAGAACGCCAGAGCAGCTGTTACCATGGTACCACCCTCATCACTGACGACTGAAGGGGCGATGGTGCTTTGCCCTTCACAAGATAAAGCAACAAGAAAAGCTTAGTGGATACACACGTTTATATCTGATGCCAATCACAAATACTGTAAATGTTTTTGCACTTTTTATAAGAGTAATTTGAAAACATAACCAAAATAAGATGTCACATTACGTAAATGGTAAAAATATAAGTTATAAGATTACTCATGAAATACATTTTCTTCCTCCATTTATACATAAGCATTACAGGCCACCTGCAAATAATTATTTCATTTCCAAAAGTTTTCTCTTCTTTAAAAGACAAGTACATGAACCTAGCCTTATTTGCATCAGATATTATTAATGTATATCTTTTATATTTATCAAGCAATGTCAAAATATTAATGAAAGTTACAAAGAAACAATATATTTTCAAATGAACCTCATCAAAATTGCTAAGTCAGAGAAACGTATTCATTCAGAGGAATCATTAGCACTTCCTTGGTATGACTTTGGTGCTCGAGGGTGTTTTTTTTAAAACAGACGGACTATTCTCGGGCCACATGTTTCTGATAAGAAGGTGGGATTTCTGTGGTCCTAGACTCCATTAGTGCAGACAGGGCACAGCTGCGCCCATAATACTCTGATATTCCCAATTACAGGTATATACTGTTTATTTCAACGTGCACTGAACAGCTGAGGGTTCAAACCCACAATTCTGCACTGTAAAAGGGATGCCTACCCGCCCTCCTCACAGGGCTTCTGGAGCTGACACTATTACAAAGCTTGGCCATCCATTCATCATCACTCAGATCAAGTAGGGAGACTTTCACAAGCGTGTAAAGCCAACATGTGCTGGACAGGACACTTTATTTTTATTCTATGTGCACTTTGGCTCCCTGGTGCCGAGGCAAACAGCTGTCATTCACATGTAGGCCTCTGCTAACACTTTCTGTAATTCCTAAGGGGCTTCCTGGCCTATAATTAGGCTTTCCAGCTGCTGCAGTGTACACTGCCGGGTGGAACTTAGGGCTCTCTGCCTTACAGCAGTCCCTTAAAAGTCCTCTTCAAGATGGTACTGCTGGAATGACATCGTTCAGAATTCAGCTTGGAGAGAAAATATGAATTCTTCAACCATTTGCTATGAACAGGTCTGTTCTACGAGAAGCTTGCTTTAAAATGAACTCTGAGCCAGCCACACGAGTAGGGAATTGAGACTAAGCATAAAAAATGGGGAAGTACAAAATAATACCAGAAACTTCCTAATTCAGAGTTGCAGAGAACATCAGTATTGACCCAGTTACAACAGCTCTCTCAGCCTTTTATGTAATTCTGCCTTCCAGGGACCATCACTAGGATTCAGTGAAATGGCACAGCAAGAGGAACTAACAGAGAGCAGGCAAAAATCTCACCCTGTTTCAAAAGATAGCTGGCAAGCCAAAGGCAGAAGCAAGTCAAGAAGTAAAAGAGGAAGCAAGCTTTAAACTGGAGTAAGTCTTTAAAACTAAAAAAGGTCTGACTTTTAAGAAAATGAAAACCTTTTCAAAACACACAGCACGGTCCACCACCCCCCGACTGTGGTCGTCATCACGGGAAACAAACGGACAGGAGCAAACCTTCTCAACACAGGAGCACCTGCTGCAACTGCAGAGGCAGGTCTGTGCATGGGGCCATCCTCGGTCTCACTAATCATCTTTTCCCTGGCTAGAAAACGACTACTAAAATGAGCGGAAATTCAAGTGCCCACAAAAATTCAGATACCCCAAGAGCCGCTAAATGATACGGGGCGGGAAGAGGCTTTTCACTAACAAATGTTCCACGTGGTGCTGGAACCTCTGGTGTGTGGCGCACACTCGGGAGCCCCAGGGCCAGCGGCAGATATTCACACAGTCTACTGATGAGCTCCTCCTGGGCGAGCGACACCTGGACACAACTGGGAACTTACTTCGCTACCAAGTTCATCAACTTGAAAGAACAAGATAACAACTAAAACCAAGGGCTCATCTACTTCGTGGGTTTTTGAAAGTTAAGAGGATACTTTATATTTAAGGAATGGATGTGAGGACCAGCTCTGCCACCCAACTGAGGACTCCTCCTGATCATGTCTGTTATATGAAGGAAGCATCTGGGAATTCTTGTTCCTCTTACTCATTCTATTGACTAGTGCGAGAATTTCCCAAGCCAGAAGTCACAGGGGCAAGGAAGCAGTGGGTCCAGGCTGGTTCCAGACATTACCAGTTGTTTCCCACGTGAATTTTTCAATAAACTGAAGTTACTTCTGCTAGTACAAAAAAAAAAGGCTTTAAAACTCCCTTTGATGGAAATAATTGTCAGTGTTCTTTATACTCCCATGGCTTCCTAAACCAAAAATGCTCAACACTGTGAACTTCCAGCACTACCACCCCCTTCACAGCATGGGCCACACTACTGTCCTGGGTATCAGTTGGTATGAATTCGGGGAATGCAAACTCACTTTAAGATTAGCCTAAGAAAGACAATTAATGAGACTTTTTTTCAACTCAACAGTCAAAATTTATACATTTACACTACTACACATGTCTATTAGCAGAGACAACCAAGAGTTGATTATTACACAAAATCTGATCAAAATAGTTAAAACCAGAGTACAAGAAGTTCTCAACTCTCAATTAATTATATTCCAAAATCTTATCTGTAAAATGGTTGTAGAGGCAAAAATCCTGTTTTCCACAGAAATAGCGTCATAAATTATAGGTAGGCATCCAGGACTGCCTGTGAAAGTCTTAAATCAGAATGTATGAGGACAGTATTTTAGTAGAATCCCTAAGAGCCAAGCGACTCCTTAAACCCAGCAGGGACTGCGTCTGGGTGCTGTTCTCAAGACAAGCAACATCAGTTTGTCTATCTGGCTCATGGCTCTATCATCAAACATTTCAAGCTGTCCTCGGAACATATTAGGCACTGAATATTTGTGAATGAGTGAGTGATGAACGAATGAATGAGGGAACGCACCGACCGCAACCTGAGAGTCTGGTAGAGTGAAGGTTTGCATGATCCCACAAGAAGAAATACTCAAAGCAGTCCCAAGGAAAGAACAGAGGGACAGGTAGGGGTTGATCTCAACCCAAATGTTTTAACAATGGAAACAGTTTATATGCACTTAAAAATTAACCATGATTTTTAAGCTGAAAAAATTTCCCTCTCACATTACTGGAGCCCCAGTATGGCTCCACTGTCAAACTCCAATGTCAAGTTTTTTGGGTATTCCCTCAGAAATGTTCTAGGCATGGTCAAGCACAATATGTACATGAAAACCCTACACACACATGGTTCTACCTTGCTTCATCCATCAGCCGTATGGGGCACAGCCACCACCTTCACCCCTCAAACACGCCCTCCTCTAGGATTCCTGACACCAGGCTCCTGGTTCCCCACCTCACTGACTGGCTTGGTCTGTAGACACTGGAGAGCCTCAGGGCCAATCCTTCAAGCTCTGCTCTTCACCTACACTCAGTCCTTGAAGGGCTGGACCAATCTCAGGGCTCTGGATATTGTCACCATTGTCCCTTACCAGGATCAGCAGCCTGAGCTCCCAACTGGTCCCGCTGGCCCTCCCCTCTCTTTTACAGTCTTCTAGAGCTCATCTCTTAAAATACAAGGTCAGGTCAGGGATTCCTCTGCTTGGAAGCCCCAATCACTTCTCACCGCACTCAGGGAAGCCGAGGCCTTGCCACTCGTGGCCCTATTTCTTGTCTGGCCTCACCTCCTATTTCTCTCCCTCTCTCTGCTGCAGCCACAGTGGCGTCCTTGCAGCTCTGAAGCCACAAGGCCCACCCCACCGCACACTCTACAGAGGGCCACCCTTGCGCCACTTCAGGGCTTTGCTCCCATGCACCTCTTTCGCCAAAGACACCCCCAACTGCGTTCTCTGAAATCCCAACCACCCTTCCTGTCCCTCTTCCTTGCTTTATTTCGCTCCATAACACTCATCAGACCTCCCATATTCTATATTAATTTATTGTTTCTTTTCTGTTTCTCGCCTCTAGAGAATAACCTCCAGGACGGTGAGGATTTTTATCTGCTTGTCCCCTGTTCTATCTTCAATTCCTAGAGTAATGCCTGGCACTCAATGATACGCACATAATAAATATTTGCTGAATAAGCCAATGAATGAGCATATTTTGAAAACTATTTTCTAACAGTTCCCTTATTAGACGGATAGAGCAATCTCCTTCTATTTCACACTGACTGGTTGCCCATTGTAGGGATGCAAACATTTATGCAATTGGTCCCCTCCTGATGGACATTTAGGGCTACCCTATTCCTTTGCTATTTAGAAATGGTACTGCAACAAACATCCTTCTACATGGACACATATTTGCAGTTAAAAAGGAGCAAATATTAAACCAAAAACATTTGAGCTTTTTCTTTGTAAAATATCTCAAAAGTTAACAAGTATATGCAGAAGCTCACTAAACAGTGAACCCATTTGTTAGGCAAATTAGCAGGCAATCTGTTTGCTCAGCAAAGACTCCAGCTCAGATGTGTCTCAACTGACATCCCACAGTGAATTATCACAATAAAACTGTAGAGTGGAGAAAAGAAAAACTGCAGGGAAAACGACTCACACTAGGCTTCTAGGCTTCGAGGAGAGGAAAAAAAAGACTGAAACAACAACAACAAAGCCCCACGGCTGTTGTTCGGCAAAAGCACACATCACATTCCCAGCAAAGCCAGTCCCTGGCACAGCGCTGAGCGTGGCCAGCTCACAAGGACAGACACAGAAATGCACGTGGAGGTCTTGACGAGGGGTGGGGGTGGGGGTGGGGATCGCGCAACAGCTTACAACTTCCAGTAAAGTAAGAAATCGATTATGATGGAACTCCCGCCTCTTCAACCCTGTTCCACCCATCCTACAACTCAGTTACACCTGATGGGTCCAGACTGTTTCTCGTATTTCTCCTCTTCAAAAATTCTCAGCGAAACAGTCACTTAATTATCACTTGTAACCAAGAATTGCTATACCTCAACAAATCAAGTGCCAAGTATGTTTTAAGAGCAGAAGTTGGTTCCTCTGAAACTGCTGAATGCCTTTTTCAAAAGAAGGTGCTGGAGCTGCCAGCTCCACGTCCCCCACCCTCAGGATCCCTAAGGGGACTCTGCAGAGCAATGCTGGGATGCTGTATGAGGACGCCTTTGCCACTGTCTCCTCACTGAGTCACTGGAGGGACCTCTGCTGGAGGTGGTAGTGGGATTGCCTGAATTTCAACCACGAGGTCTGTCCAACACCCAGGACAGTCTGTTTTCCCTTAGAAAGGATTTACCTTCCTTACCCTGAATTTGAGGCAGATTCGGCTGAGTAACCATCATTAACTCTTCCTCCGGTAGTTATTCCACAGCTTCACACCGTTCAGTTTTCACAGAAATGCTAGAGTGACGAATGTCATTATCTGTGTGGCACTGTACGAGTGCTGGAGAGCACAGGCAAACCCACCATGTCCACGTGGGCCCAGAGAGCAAACCTGCTGGGGATGCGACCACTTTGCCTTTGGAGGCAAGTCAAGGATCTTGTCCATGGTCCACTCCTGCATTTCCTACTGCACTGTGGGGCCTCATGACAGACTGACTAAGGAGGACACACAGAAATCGACAATGTCTCCAAGGTGTCAAACAAGAGACGCCCAGAAAGAAATATGCTTCAAATCAAGGAGAAAGTGATCAAGGCCAAATAAACTAGATCAGTGGATTTCTGAGTTGTGTAAGTTGGACATGCTTCTGAGTCATAGAGCATTAACTTAGAAGAGACAATCAAGCTGCCTGCCTCGTAAGAGACAGGAAAGGAGCCAGGTCATGGAGATGGAGGGCCTCTCCGTGAGCTAAAATGTTCTGGTTAGAAAATGCCAAAGTATAATAATATATTTTCCATGTGAATATTACTTTGTTATTAAGATTACTGCCAATCCAATAAGAAATGAAAGATAAACAATAAACTGTTCTTCCACTTAAAATATCTTCCAAGAATTTAAGCCCAACGTTTCCATAATCAAAATGCTGTTTAAAGAAAAAATATCTAAAAACTGGTAATATGAAATCAGATTAATAACAAAACAGGCAGTAACATTTAGCTTCTCCCCAACTACGTTACACAGATTATCACTCTTAGTGACATACATTATTTGGGGAACAAAATTTGAAAATGCTGCACTGATTAACTTTGGTTTTATTTCTCTTCCAGCAAAAATCTCTCATGCAGCCCTCCCCCATCCCCACGGTAAAAAGAGTATGAAGCTGGAACTTCCACTCAGGACCTACGGATAGGGGATAACAGTCACCTACCCACGGTGTCACAGGCTTCCAGACAACAGGAGATCAGACTAGAAAATCAGCTCCTGTGGGCAGAGATCTTCTGGTTTTTGTTGACTGCCAAGTAGAAAAGTGTCTGGAGTACAACAAGCGCTCAAGAAATATTCAGTAAGTGAATGAATGTCAAGGACTAACTCAGCCAGCACTCAAAATGTTACTGTGATGAACTCAGTCATAAAATACGGAAATACCGACAAGTAGTCTCAACATTAGCTATGAACAACCCTAATCATAACCCACGATATTAATAGTTAAACATTTAACTTGCAGCAAGAATGCAATTAAACATTATCAAACAACGCACCTCAGGAGGTTGTTTACAAGTAAAAGGTTTATCTCTGTAGAACAGAAACATTTACTCCTTTCAATGCCAAACAGATGTTTATAGTTACAGTACAATTACAACACAACCAACGTCTATCTGTAGGTATAAATGGTGATCCAGAGGGAAGAAGGCGTCTCTCATGCAAGGTGCTCCACAGACTGCCTTTTAGAGACTCTATCCGTTTCATCTTCCTGTAATCCACCAGCTTCAGAAATACCCCAGTGCAGTCCCCAGCCTGTTCACCGCTCAATTCCATCACAGTCCAAAGCCCTCAGCGCACACACTGATCCCCTCACTTTTTGACTACGTCTAATTTAGTGAGCTGAAAAGATGAGTAACTAAAATTGCTCTTAAAAGTCATCCTAATTGACGTCAAATCTTAAACAACGATATACAACAATCAAAGCGACAGATACAAAATAATGGACAAGTTTTCCATTTTACCACAATGTACCATAAATCACATTATACAGACTATTTCAACATTGAAAGAGAAGTAACATTAAGGATTGAGTATCAAAAACATCGTTGGTTTAGCAAACAGAGATGCAAAAAATGACCAACCTCCACTAAAATCTTTCATAAGGACAGACATAAATACTACATGCATTATAGAGGGCAGCAAATGCCCTGACAGCGTACCCTGACATTACTGAACATGAAATGGTGTTAGCCAGGGCAACCAAACCAAAAATTACCCATAATGGTTTCCAAACAGAAGCTACTCGAATGCAGATCACTTCAAGGTCTTCTGTTTCCTCCAAGTCTTCTTTTGATTCTAGGCCACCACAGCCTTCTTATGAATTGTCTTTTTTCTTCCTTAAACTATTTAAATTGGGTTTTTGTCAAGTGAGACAATAAATCAACTCCAAATCAGAAATGGACTGATACTAGAAAACTGATATAATGTATAATGTTGTTGCAAAATAAAATGTAAATTTCTTCCATTTGAATTTTTAAAATACATCCAATTTCTAAAACTTTTCATATCCGCTGGTATAAGCTTATTAATTGACCTTTTTGAGAATAACTGTCCAAGATCATATCCTTACTACTTTTTTTGTTTTAAAAATCCTTCTTTAAAAATAAAACCACCAGGGGCCAGCCCGGTGGTGCAGTGGTTAAGTTCGCACGTTCCGCTTCTCGGCGGCCCGGGGTTCACCAGTTCGGATCCCAGGTGCAGACATGGCACCGATTGGCACGCCATGCTGTGGTAGGCGTCCCACATATAAAGTAGAGGAAGATGGGCACGGATGTTAGCTCAGGGCCAGTCTTCCTCAGTGAAAAAGAGGAGAACTGGCAGGAGTTAGCTCAGGGCTAATCTTCTTCTTCAAAAATAAGTAAATAAGAAAAAGTAAAAAGCCACCAAGAGTTAAAAAATAAAAACCTTTATGTTTTATTTAAGTACATATGCATATATATACAAACATAGCCCTAAAATATTAAATATTAATATACATGTGTATATGTTGCCCTAAACATATTAACTAATTTAATTCTCACAACAAACCTATGAAGTGGGTATGATTATTCTGCCCAATTGAAGAAACTGAAGGACAGAAAGGTATTTAACTTTCCTCTGGTCATATGCATAGTAACTGGCTGGGCTCTTAACTACTGTATTATATTGCTAATAGCTGCTTTTCTACTATCCATAATTAACCAATATAAACAAAAAAAATTTCCATTGGTCATTTTCAGGAAACAGGGCAGCTCCAGAGACCTCAGGGAGTCTACTTTGCTAAAACATGATGTCATCTCTCTTCCTGACATCATGCTTTCTAGGCCAGCAACAAGGCCACATTCTTCTATCTCAACCACTCAGAAAGTTAAGGCTGCCTTTCCTGCATCCACATGAAGAGTCTCCAGGGAGGACCTGTTGGGCTGGCCTGGAGCACACGCTTGGCAGTGGAGAAGCATGGTCTAGGTCACCTGTCTATCACTTTAGCCAGGAAGAGGCAAACTATACTGAGAGCCCCAAATTATCACAAAAAAGGCGTGAGGGGCAGTTCTCCAAAGCAATGGGGAGGAGGTGCTGGTCAGACTGAAAGATGCCCAGCATAAAACTTAACACCGTGAGATCAACTGTCTAGCTTATTTCAGTTATTCACTTTTAATCATTCATTGTAGAAAACTCAGTTTTAACACAGATATACCATATTTCATTTCATTCCACTTAAAATGATAGACGAAAGTGAGAGCAGTCAAGTTACAAAGGTCCCCTCTTTCATGCCCATCCTTACATCTGCTCCTGCCTGGGCATAATAAGAGCAGGGCCTGACAGCTGAGTGGTCAGTGTCGGGCCCAGACAACTAAAGCAATGAGGAGCTTACCCAAGAGGGAAATGATGGCCTAGGAAAACTTTCACACGGACCAGCACTGTTCCACAGACTGGCATTTTGAAATCAAGTTTATAAAGCATGAGTAATATTGATAATAATCCTTCCAGTAACACAGTGAGGTCAACTTTACTACAATTCCTATTTTGAATACGCACTTAGCATGCACGTAAACGTGACATAAACCCAATGAGGCTAGTATTACTATCCACACTTTACAGGTGAAGAGGCTGAGATTAAGAGATACTAAAGAACTTGCCTATGACTGCGCTGTTAGTAAAAAGGGACTGAGCTGGAACTAAATGTAGAGATTATATAACATATAAAGATAATTTACTGCATATCACAAATCTGGCCTAAAGCTTTGACAGTGATTATAATACACATAAATATCATATACATACTATAATCATAATATACATGCAGGATTATTATATAGATATTATTATGCATGACACATAATACAAAACATATAAAATAAAGATTTACAAATATCTTCTTAGAACCTAAAGACCTAAGGAGAAAGATTTTACAGGCCACAGCCCTCCTAAATCTTCACTTAAAGAGTATTTAAATTGGTATCTTTTCTACCACTCAATCAACTTCCCTTATCAGGCAGGTGCATTAAAATCATTGCAGCACCTTTGGCACCTCTCTAAGAATTTACCATCTACAGAAACAACAGTGAATGAATGCATATTTAATGCTTATGAGGATTGTAATGATGCTGGTATTTCTACTGAAATGTTTTTCAACCTCATCCTCTTTTTAGTGTCAGCTAAAAGAACGTCAAGAAACAAGACAGCTCTATCAAGCAATTCCATTTTACTAGAAAGGCATAAAAAGAATTACCTATGTCATTATAGAATCTTTAAAAGGAGCTTCAAAACATCAAATTTTCTGATCTGGGCCTAAGACAGAATCTTGACTGCGATGCTGAAGAATAATAGCTTCAAATTGAGTAACAGTTGTTATCAGACATCCTAAAACCAGTGAAGCCAAACACAGGTGGATCCAAAGAGGTGGAGCACCTGTACATCTTGGTCAAACCCAGTGGTGTGGGCCGTCTGCTGACGTAGTTCACAGGGAGTGATTCTGGAGGGCGCAGGTCCCCCTCATCTTTAATTACTCGACATATCTAAGTTGATATCTTCTTTACCACTCACAGTCAACTCCCCTTTATCAAACAGACACATTCAACTCATTATACTGATCTTAGAGCCTCATCCAAGTTCAAGTCACTGCTGGCATCAAGATGAAAAGAATATCACTGAAAATAAATTTAACAATGAAGAGAGGCCATTGAATTTCACCAGCACTTCCTGAGTATGTGACACTAAAGAGAAATTCCAGACCTCTACCCTCGTGAAGTCTAGACATGATACCCAAATTTAGAGAAAACCTTAATTTCCTATAAAGAAACAGAAATAGGGCAGTAACAAAAACTTTCTTTTGAATAAGAAATCCTTCAAAATTCAGTTATAAATGATTTTGCCAATAGGAAAACACAAATACCTTTATACTTCAGAATAATTTCCTACAGTAGTCCAAATGAAAAATTAGCATTCCCTTTTCTTTAATTAGAATGCATGCCTGGGGCGGGCCCCGCGGCCGAGTGGTTAAGTCCGCTTGCTCCACTTTGGTGGCCTGAGGTTTCGCTGGTTCGGATCCTGGGCATGGACCTAGCATCACTTATCAGGCCATGCTGAGGTGGTGTCCCACATGGCACAACCAGAGGGACCTACAACTATAATATACAACTACGTACTGGGGGCTTTGGGGAGAAGAAGAAAAAAAAAGGGAAGACTGGCAACAGATGTTAGCTTAGGTGGCAATCCTAAAAAAAAAAAAGTTCCTAATGTTGTCCATCTGTGTAAATGCTTCACCCTGACACATACTTTAAAAAAGGTATGCCTAATCAAAACCTCACTCATCCACTTGGTGTTTAACAGAAGAGCTCAGAATTGGAAACCAGCTGCACTTTGATTTTCCCAGCACTGAATACAAAGAGTGAAAATGAGAGGCGTACAGGTTACTTTCCAAATTTAAGACAATGGAAGGTTCATCAGTAAGAAAAAAACCCTGTTCACCTTAGACTGCTAAAACTGGAAAGGGAAGAAGAGGGCAGGCCAGACGGTATGTCTGAAAAAGTAATAATGCAGAAATGCTAATTCTTGGAGAGCAGAAAATTACCGTAACAAGCATAGAGTCCCAAGCCCACTGTCACTCTGCGAGGCCCGGCTGAAGTCACCGTCAGTGCAGGGAGGTCTCGATCTGACACAGGCCAGTCCCTTTAGGTCCAAGAAGATCCCTTTGGCCCTATAGGAAGCGCTTCTCCTCAGGAGTCTCACTTTTTAAGGTTGTTTACAATTCAAAGCTAAATCACTTTTAACAAAACTGTAATGCTGTAAATGAAATTTTGAAGATTGATCTAGAATTCTCCTTCCTGAGTTCAGGGGATTGTTTCTTGTTATATTTTAAACAACGCCCTCATTTAAGTATTTATGGAGCACTGCTGCAAGGGCTGGGTCCATGGAGAACAGACAGACAGACGTCCTGTCCTTATGAAGCTGATGTTCTGGTTGGGGGAGACATGTCATAAACAGAAATATGTAAAATACGTAGTAATACGAAGAAAAAGTAAGCAGGGCAGGGGAGCACTGTTGGGCGGTGGGGGGGCATATGTGCAAGGAGCAAGCTGTGCAAATGCGCTGGGGGAGAGCGTTCCAGGTCGAGGGGACACTGAGCAACACCTCTCTGAGGCAGGAAGCAGGAGCCTGTGCAAGGATCAGTAAGGAAGCCATGAACCCTGGGCTAAAGCATCAGCTTCGAGAATAAGAAACATACCCTGGAAAACGACCGATGTGAACAGATATGAGTCTCAGACACAGTGCTGAACAGAGGAGGAGACTTCAGCCCCCCATTTAAAGGTTTTTAGACATTAAAACACCACAAATAACTTACTGATCCCATAAATAGTGATGTGGAAAAGAACAAAGAGACTTTACGGTCACAACAAACACGAATTCAGAAGCGTGGCTACTTCTAGGAGGAAGGGAGGTACAATTGTGGAGAACTCGGAGATTAAGCAATTTGGGGTTTTTCTTAAGCTGATGTTAGATATACAAGTGGTCATTATATTATTATTCACACTTTTCGTCTGTCAGAAATATTTTGCACTATTTTTTAAAAAGAATCCTCAACTCTATCTCAGTATCCTCTGGTTTCTTAGTTAATCATCCATGGGTCATCTTGATGTTTATCTCTGACTAATGGACAAGACATCACCAATATTGCTGTTGAGCTATGATCAAGAATATTTTATCACTGGTAGAATCATTTCTGTTACCCTGAGGAGAAATGGGGAAAATTAATGGCATTAAAAAGCTGTCATCACCTTTCTGGCACTGTGAAACTACACACTACAGCCTTTTATGATCTACAGAAAAGGGCCACATAAAAGGAAATATGGGAAATCTATGTTTAGTGCTTTAAAGTGAGCTGCCTATCACAACTTTAAATACAGCCCCTCATCTACACAGGAGGAGGTATTTTTAGCAACGTCACCTTTGCTTCTCCATATACCTCTTTAAAAGAATAACACACTGTGGATAAACAGAGCCCACGTATGAATATACGTATAAACACGTCACGCATCTCAGCCCTCACCTCCCGCGTGGAAAGGCCGGCTGCGCCTCTGGCTCAGCCCGGCGTGGAGCTGTCCCGGCTGGGGAGCTGTGTGCAGCGCTCTTGCTCTTCCCTACTTCCCTTTCCCTCCTCACCCACACGGTTTGCTCCATCCTCAGGACGCAAGGGGTCCAGGAGGGAGAGGAAGGCCAGGAAGCGCAGAGCCTGCGCCGCTCTTGCTAAGCTCCTCCCTGCGAGGTCACCACGCCAGCGCAGCCCAAGGCAAAGCTGTGGCAGGCGCAGTACCGCCTGGATGCTAGGGAGCCCTGGCACTGCTCCTCCCTGAAACGTTTCTCAACGCCTCTCGCTCTTTCCCGTCTACTTTCCTCATTTGCAAATTCCCTTCACTAGCCCTCCCTCTAGGGCCTCATCTCCCACGGCTCTAAGAAGCACCCCATCTTAAGGATTCCACATCTTGATCTTGCAGCTGGACCCCTCGGCCTGCAGACTCCTGCGCAAAGGCTCCTGCACTCTCTTCCTGGACGTCCCGCAGGCACCTCCAGCCCACCTCCTGACCTCTACCACCTTCACCAACCCCACCACCACCTCGGGCCTCCCTGGGTGCAAGTGCCCTCACCCTCAACTCCCAAACCCACCACACCACCAAGCCTGGAAATTCCACTTCCTAAGCTCCACGTGTAAACATTTTTCAAATGATTCAGGTCCCTCTAATGAGGATTTTAGGCTGGTTAATTTTAAAACTTCAGATGAGAAGCAGGCTCCGAGGAGTGGAATTTGCTTGCCCTTTGATCAGAGACAGTTGCATTTGTGGAGGAAATCTCCATGCCTCCCTCTGTGCCCCAGGAGGAAGGGGGAATGGCCTTATCTCTGGAAACTCTTAATGGGGAAGGCAAGGACTTAAGTGGTTTACTGTCTGGCAACCTCATGTAACTGACCCCCCCCCCCCCCCCAACAAATCCTCCTTCGTCTTTAGCTGAGGATAATATTTAAGCAGTGACTTCTGCCATTTACTCAATCCGGTTTGATTCTTATCTAAAAGTTGTGGGACCCCCAAATGGCCAGACCCCACAGGCACTGATACCATTTTAACTTTTGTACATATCCCTTTCTTTTGTAAAGAGAGAACTCACAGACCTGTGCCTTAAATTTAGCCTTACTCTCCACCCAACTTTGCAGCAGAAGCAGCAGCAGAAGCGGCAGCAGCAACATGCTGGCAGCAGCTCCTCCTGCCCGTGGGCCCTGTCCCCACGCAGCAGCCTGACTGCCCATGGGTCCTGTCCCCATGCCGGGAGCAGCAGAAGCTCTGACTGCCCATGGGTCCTGTCCCCATGCTATTCTATTCTCTAAATAAAAGAGCACTACTGCCAGATCTTAAGAGTCTAAGAAATCTTTCTTTCCACTCCTCGGCTCACCGACCCCGCATCACCTCCATCTCTACCACCACTTCCTTAGTTCAGACCGCCCTTAATTCTTGCCCGGACAATGATATTGCTATTGGTTACTGAGGACTTACTATGTGCCAAGGACTTACACACGGGGTTGCTGTAAGGACTGACATACCGTGAAGTGTGATTAATTTTATTTTACAGAAAAAGGTGAAGTTTTTAAGGTCAAGCATTTCCCAAAGTTCTAACGCTAGACTGCTGTGGAGGCAGGATTAACGAGTTTACTGATTCATTCATTCGCTCAAAGGAAATGTCATCATCGTGAAGGTAACGGTCCCTCACCAGTACTGTACAGGACTCAGAGGAAATATTTATTTCTCGCTAAAAATAATGATGTAGATATAGATTTGCATACAAGAAAAAGCTTCCAGGGACATAGTATTGCATAAAAAAGAAAATGGTTACATATCAGTATTTGAGTTAGAAGTGTGTTCACGTAAAACATCACGTACTGCCAATGCATCTGTACACAGGCAAAATAAAGTCGCTGCTATTGACTAGGCATTTACCATATCCCAGCTACTATGTTCAGTGCTATGCATGTATCAGATCATTTAATCTTCGTGTCCTTGAGATCTAAGCATTACGGCCCTTTTATAAATGAGCAAACAGACTAAACGAAGTTAAGCGACTTGACCCATGTCACTCACTGATTAAAGAGCACGACTGGGAGCCCAACCCAGGTCTGTGTGATTCCAAGACCCCAACAGGCTGTTACGCACTCAGAGAGCAGGTCTGGAAGGCTGTTTGCAGACACACCATCAGCTGTCTCTAGATGATGAGATTTCCTCTTTCTGTTTTGCAGTATTGTTAGAATATATTTTAAAGCGAGCGTGCATTACTTTTAATATCTGAAATGAAAAAGATGTTTTAATTGGAAGGATCAATAAGAATGAAGATCCTTCCATCTTCTGTAGATCTCATTTTCCACCCTAAATGGTCCAAAAGTAGTATTTAATCTTCAGCTAACTATGACCACAAATAACTTAGGTGGTGAGTTGCCAAAATATCCACCGAGATGAAAAATCATTACATTCAATTCTCAAAATTTCTGGATTAGTCCATTAACAAAAGACCATGTGTCTCTAGACTCTGATTCTTCCAATACATCCTACGTTTATCACCAAACAGTCTTGTTCCCTACTCAACTACTGTCAGTGGCTCCTCACTACCCAGCAAAGTGCAAAATATCCCTCAGTCTCACATCCAGAACCTTCCACAGTCCGGTCCCACACTCCCTCCCCAGACTATCACCTACTACTCCCAGGATAAAGGTGATGTTCTAGCTAAATTTAGGCCTCTTGCCTCGGGGCTGGCCCCGTGGCCGAGTGGTTAAGTTTGCATGCTCCGCTGCAGGCGGCCCAGTGTTTCGTTAGTTCGAATCCTGGGCGCGGACATGGCACTGCTCATCAGACCACGCTGAGGCAGCGTCCCACATGCCACAACTAGAAGAACCCACAACGAAGAATACACAACTATGTACCGGGGGGCTTTGGGGAGAAAAAGGAAATAATAAAATCTTTAAAAAAAAAAAAAAAAAAAAAAATTTAGGCCTCTTGCCTCCTGGAATGTCCTATCTGGAATGTATTCTCAACGACTAATGTCTATCAAAGTCCAACCAACGTCCAAGGACCAAAATGGAAAAGTCAAAATGGAAAATGAAGACCACTCAATAGATTTTTCTTATAAAGGGATGCACAGAAGAAACATTATTTAGTAATACACAGAATGGGCCATGTAAATAAGCACTGAACATAATAAAACACTTTTTAAAAATTTTGCATAGCCAAGTGATAAAGTGTATTTGATAAAATCCATGGCACCATTAATTATAAAAGATAACATGTCATGCAGCACTGTGCCAATGAAGCTACGACTCACACACTGGGATTTTTATTCTCTAGTTCTTTAAAGAACTCTTTTAGATTTATTTAGGTATTCTATGCATACATCAACAAAATAGAAACAAAATAATCTGGCCTAGGTATTTCTAAAAATTCTGCACTCAGTCAGAATCCAACTCTTTTAATTGCATGCCACCTCAGTCACTGTGGCCTCTGCTCTCCCACACAATACCACCTTCTATGTGTCTTCACTGGGGATGAATCTTTCTTAGGAGCAGTCTGTTATTGTCTCCAAGATTTTTTTCCAATCAGCTGACACCCAATCTCCAATTCTTGATACACGCTCTCAATCAATGAATTAAGTTAGCCGCTTTCTCTCTGCCACATGGCTGGCAGCAGTTGTAAGACATGGCCCAATTTCAGATGTTAAAATGTGAAAAAAACCCCACTTTGTTTTAGAAATGATGAAATCTGGGGTCTGAATAACACATACAGAAACTCACTGTTTGAGAATGTAAAGACTGTTATGTATAAAAATGACCAAAGAGAGATCTACAACAGAAAACAGTTTTCTCTTCTTAGTCCAACGTCAGGATTAATATCATCGCCCATGCCTAATCCATTTTCAGCTTCTGTCACACTCCCACCTGATCCCTCTCCTGTCCTGAGGCCCCTCTACACTGACGTCCTCCCTGACACCAAGGAGAGCCACCAGGAAAGGGGTAGGCCGCCTGCAGGTCTCCCAGAAAGAAGCTCTTCTTTCTCTCGGTGCCAGTATTCTCTTCTCTGGTTCCGCAAAACCTCCAGAATCTATGCAGTTTGAGCCGCGGGCAGAGCAGCAGCCTTGTTAGGAAGAGGACCATGCCAGTAGAGATAATGGCTGCATACACGAGGCCAGTAATTCTCATTTCCAAATAAAGCGGCAGTGCTTTTGAAGCCTTTTCAAATATTTCTGTAGTAAAGGGTAAGCGACAAACGGCCTCATTTTTTATTCAATTCCATAAATATTTACTCAACACCCTAAGTGTTTAGACCTGTACTTGGTTTGGGGTTGAAACTCCAAGAGAAATAAGTTCCTCTCCACATCAAGCACTCACTGAGGATAACTGGAGAGAAAAATAAACACATGATGCAAGTCAAATATCCCATTTGTTTTCTAGATGTAATACAGACCTGTCTGCTTGTTCTTTTTTTCCGTTTTAAGTTTATCAGGATGGGCTTATAAGAACAATGTATCAAAATGTCAGCAAACTAAACATTAAGTTGTCAGCTTTTTCTCTGTACTGCAAATTACAAAAGAATTAACGGTTTTGTGCTAATAGAAGCTTACAGTTCTACAGTGTGCAATTTAACCAGTCATCGCACGGTCTAAAAATGCAGTAGTACCAAAGACACCTCGCCAAGGAAGCTGCAGTTCTCGTTCCTGATTTCAGCTTCTCTACTTGTGTCCTCTTCTCATGTTTTTTCTTCCCTCTGCTTTAGAAATGTGCTCTGGAATAGCTATACAGGTAAGTGCGAACTGCCCAGACCTCCTATGCACTACACGATACACTCACATGAAAAAATGACAGTCATCTTACCAAGGAGGGGCAGAAAAGACAATGCACATCTGCAGCTACTCTGTGGCTCTCCATTTCTTTACGTTTCACACCACATTAAATTCAGAACTCAAAACATAAATAAACTTTACAGTTTAAGAATTTCACACTTCCTCTTATAATTTATTTAATACTAATTTTGGTGAAACGTGTCTGTGATCATCTCTGCACTAGAAGTCTAAGTTAGGATTAAAATGCTAAATCACGAAATAATTTGCAAATAAAACAAAACTTAAATGGTAATCGATTACCCCAAATCACTGCAGATATCTTCTAACCTTGTGAAATCTCCAGCTTTTTCCATTTTTTCCAATTGTCAACTGCAACCACATCACTTAAAAATAAATCAGAAAGAACACTGCCTATCCAGAAAATAAACTATATTTATAGGCACCATTTACTTTAACATAATACTAATAATCTAAACTAAGAATTTAGCATTTTATTTATTTTAGTACAATGAATAGTAACAAATGTAGTGACTGACTCTATGCATAAATAAAAATATCGACTCATTACTCTCGTTCTTTACATAATTTTTTAAATGGCTCTTTTTAAAGATTACAGCATTTTCCTCAATAAAAGGAATATTCAATGATTTGTACTATTTCACAAAAAACCTCTCTTCCTTGATCTATGAAACACACTTTCCCATGCATTCTTGCATTCACGTCTACCTTGCAATTCTCCAGACAATACCTTATGGCGCAGCTCAACTTGAGAAAGGAGAGTCTCATTCATTCATCAGGCAAAGTCAAAGCCAGCAAGATGCTTCAGACTGTCTGGTTGTGCCTGCCCCACCCTTGTTTCCTTTGAGCCATAGTGATGTCACAGCGGGCAGGGCAATGACTTCACTGCTCCAGTCCTTGCTTCTTGAGCACATAATTCTTTGCAGCCAAGGCAAATCAAATGACAGCAGAATCCTCCAGCAGCGTCTGTTAACTCCCAGCAAACTGGCAGCTGGCTAGCCTTTTGAAAGAAATAGATGCAGCAACTGCACCATTAAAGATGTCTCTAAATGAAGCGGTGCTAAAGCTAAGTTTGATTCCTGGTTTTCAATAGTAAGTCTGTATTCCATAAGAAAGCTGGCTTTCAAAGGAAAACTGTGGTTGGATATTCAGAAGAGACTATGGGAACTAAAGATGACCAGGGTGTCGAAGACCTAAGAATACCTTCTCTTCATTATAGTCAAATTCTCACGGAAAAGAAACATGTTATTTACTTTTCAGCCCACT
Organism: Equus caballus; assembly: GCF_041296265.1. Taxonomy (NCBI): domain Eukaryota; kingdom Metazoa; phylum Chordata; class Mammalia; order Perissodactyla; family Equidae; genus Equus; species Equus caballus. The sequence goes on from NC_091691.1 coordinate 39,060,017, forward strand.
CTCAGAGTTCTAGTGTACTGAAGAGGGCATGAATTCTAATCTGTGAACTTTAACACTTTTTTTTAAAGCAGTAACTTAAAAGATGAATATACAACATGGAAGCAAACACCTTGGACAGCAAATGCCTGCCACGCTTGATCCAATGTACAACAGACCCACCACGGAGCCACAGCATCCCAACGGCAGCGCAGAGGGCTGCCTCTCTTCTACCTGGGTGCCCCTAACACATTTGACTTAACAGTCTTTAAAAAGCAATGCATATATAAAATAGCATCCTACTGATGCGGGGTCGGTGAGCCGAGGAGTCAAAAGAAAGATTTCTTAGACTCTCAAGATCTGGCAGTAGTGCTCTTTTATTTAGAGAATAGTGTGGAATAGCATGGGGACAGGACCCATGGGCAGTCAGAGCTTCTGCTGCCACCGCTTCTGCTGCCCCCGCTGGCATGGGGACAGGGCCCATGGGCAGGCAGAGCAGCTGCTGCTGCCCCCGCTGGCATGGGGACAGGACCCATGGGCAGGCAGAGCTGGTGTGTGGGGACAAGACCCACAGGCAGTCAGAGCTCCTGCTGCTGCCCCGAGTTGAGGGTTAGGGCTAATTTTATAAGGCATGGGTACGTGACTTATTTTTACTGGAGAAAAGAAAAGATGATGTAAAAAGTCATTAAATGATTTCAGTGCAGATGGGGGTCTGGTTATTGTGCGGTCATATAACTTTAGATAAGAATCTGGCCATATAGATCGGCATGTAGGTGAGGATGCCCTGGGCTTCTCTCCCTGGGGCGTCCTAATTCATACCATAAAAAAAGTCCACTGGGTCGTATAGTTTGGCATGTAGGCCAGGTCACCTTGGGCTTCTCTAGCTGGGGCAGCCTTAATCCACATCACTACCAAGTAAAAAAATCCCTCATTGCCCATTTCAACACAATTCAAAGCTGGCCAAAGTCCAAGCACTGCACAAAAACTGACAAAAACTGCTTGTAACCTACATTGCATTCATTCAGAAGAAATGACTTACAAATCAGATGTAAATATTTCACTGAGACACTGACCTTTGACCTATATCTTCTGAATCCTTCCCTAAAAGGGGTTTTACCAATTAAAGTGGCTCCTCTTCTTGTTACTGATAAACCGTTCACAAAACAACATGTCCTGTTTTGCAAAAGTATCTGCCTAAAGCGTATTAGCTTTATGCAGTAACTTGGGCATCTGATATTTTGCTTTTCTAAACCATCAGAAACTCACAATGCAAATGAGACGATGCCTTCCGAAATTAACAAACTGAAGTTACCCTTCTCAATTCAGAATTTATTTCCTCTTGCAATAAACTTTGTTAGTCCAACTAAAGTTTTAAAAGTTTGATACCAAAGTTAACATGCATTTTTTTTAAAGCCCGGTCAGAGCTCACTCAAGCTGGATGTGCTCCCTTTTTTAATAGGGCTTTTCGGCTAAATTTGCTGTAATTGGTGCTACGTCCAGGGCTCCCAGATATAAGTTGAATTTTATCATTTTTGTTTCCTTCAGACTTTAAAAACCAGTGTAAACGCATAAAGAATGTTTTTGACACTTGGTGTGATAACTTCTACTGGGAAAGTTAATGCTATCAAGAGAAAACCCAACGCTTCTGCCGCCTCAGAGCCTAAAATGGGCGAGAAAAGGAAGAGGGAGGCTATCTGCGAAAGGGATGCTGCAAGACCAACGTAAAAGGGCTGCACCACCACCTTGAACCCGTGATGGAAGCACTGCAGGACCAGGGCTGCCTGGCCCTCTCAGGACTTCTCCAGCCCGCCTCCATGCCTAACTAATACCAAATGTTTTCTGTATCTATTTGTTCTGCAACAATCTCTTCACAACTTGAACCCTGGGCTGCAACTGAAGGACAAAACGCTAGAAAACTCTGGATCGGTAAATATAAAACCCGAAAAGGAACGAACACTCCCAGCGCAAAGGACCACATTACAATTTACTAGATAACCACACCCACCGCATTGCAGAAGCCACGAACTTGGCGGGGGCTGCAGGGGAGAGGGGAAGGGAAGAAGCGGGGCGAGAGGGGAAATCCGAGAAGGCAAGGAGCCGGGAAATACCCGCAGGGAATTGGCGGAGACCGCGACGCCGGCTGTCAGCAGCCGGGCCTCCCGGCGCCCCGCCGCGCAGACCCCCGAGGCGGCTCGCGGCCCCGCGGGCGCCAGGCGGGCGGCGCGCTGCCGGCGCCCGGGGAGCGCAGCAGGGGAGCGGGGCCGCGCAGGTGCCGGGCCGAGCACGCTCTCGAGGAGGCGCCCGCCCCCTGCCCGCGGCCGCGCGGCAGCCCCCCGCCGTCCGGGGGCCGCCGCCCCAGCTCGAGGAGGGAGACAAGTTACCGAAAGCGGCCGGCCAGCTACGGGGCGCCGAGGCTTCGTGCGAGCGCCCCGCGCCGGCCCCGCCCGCCCCCGGCGGCGCCGCAGTGTCGCCCCCAGCCCCCGCCCTCGCCCCACCCCAAGGGGTAACTTAAAACATGGCGCCCCGAACGGAGGCTTTAAGTCAATTGACAGAGAAGGGACGCGGCACCGCATCGCCCATCTCGGCGCGGGTTCCGAAGGAGGCCCCCAGGCCGGAGGCCGGGGCTCAGGCTCCACGCGACCAGCGGGCGCGGCGCACCGGCCCGGCCTGGCCCGGCGGGGGTCGCGGCGGGTGCGCAGGGCCTGGGGCCGGCCCGGCCCGGCGCTGGGCTCCCGCCCCTCGGGCGGCCGTGCGGGGCTGGAGCCCCGCGTCAGGAGCGCATCCCCGCGCGCCGCCCCGGCCCCGCTCCGCACCTCGCCCCGGGCGCCCCGGCGGAGGCCCCGCCGCGGCAGGCGCGCAGTTACCTGGCGGGCCGGGCCGGGCTGGCGGCCGCGGCCGTGCGCAGGAGGCTCGGCGGGCGGACGCCGCAGACGCAGCTGCTCCCGCGCTCCCCGCCCCCTCTCCGGAGACGCGGCGGCTCGGCGGGGCTGCGGCGGGGCCCACGCCCAGAGCCGGCGCAGAGGACGCCGCCCGCGCCGCCCCGCTGCGGGGGGGGCCGCCGCAGCCCCGCAGCCCCGCGCCGCCGCCGCGCCGCCTCCGGCCTGGCGCAGGGTCGCGCTGGGGAGACAGCGGCCGCCTTCGGATTCGCACTGGAGGGCCGCGCGGGCTCTCCAGCCCCTCCTCCCCGCGCAGATCCCCCCCCCCCCGGGAGGCGGGGGGCTGTTCCTGACCTTCAGGTGGGGTACGTATTGGCTTAGGGACTGCAGTCATGTTTTTCCTTTTGAAAGGAAAAAATTCAAACGGCGGGCGTCGTCCACAGGGTGGGTGCTCAAGAAATACTAAGTTAATAGAGAAGACCTTGAATTACAGGTTGAGGGAAGAGGTTGCTTGTCTCTCCGCAGCCCCCTCCTCCACCCCACCTCCCCCTCCCCCCGTAAATGTCCACAGTCACAGGTGGTCCCCTAAGCATCCTGGTCCCAGCCTAACGAGAAAGTCCTTATTGAGAAAGCTTTCCAGTGAAATGGAGAGGAAGGGGCTCACACTCTGATTTGTAGGTGAAAGAAATTATTCCTGGTCATCTCACAATATGTAATCTCTAACGAAGTGACCAAGAAGTATTTATTAAAACGTTTAAAGTCCTCTCCAAACACTCCTAGTCACCCTTCCAGGAGTTTACCGACTCATTTAGCGAGGAAAAAGTGGATTCACAAAAATATTGCATTCGCTATTGGGTGCCAAGGATATGATGCAGAAAATGGCTGCGGCAGAGATTAGTGGGCCTGGCCTGCCAGTGAGGCCACTGGAGGTGGGGAAACCCGGTTGGCCTGGTTTTCTAGGACAGGGAAAAAGGCAATGTTCTGGAGGAGGGGGCATTCTTCAGGTTGCATGGGAGAGAGGGTTGGAAAATTAAGGCTTCTATGTTGCTATGGAGTGTACAGACCGGTATTCTGTATAAGATGTGCAGCTTTGGGAAATTTTGAGCAAGAAACTGTGACTCGCTTCATGTTATAGGAAAAATAATCTGGTGACACAGCAAAGATCAAAATGGATAAATACCAGGAGCAAATAGGAAGTGACTATGGCACTGTTCCAAGTACCAGAGTGACAGTTCAGATACTGGATGATGTGTTTGGGGATCACCTGTATTAACTTCCTGTCAGGGCCAAGTGAGTGTTAGAGACATATACATCTACCACATTTGTACAGATGACTTGTGTGTGTTGCAGATAGGATCTGTGAATGGGGAGAAGATTTTCCTTGTTTGTGTACACACTGAAGCACTCTCCCCTAAAAGTGGACGCGAACAAGCTGTTTACAGCAAACACTGAGTTGGCATTATCATTGGAGACACAGGTGGTTTCATATTTTCATTCATTTTATTGCTGTATGTTTGCTATCTTTTAATTGAAAGCAAACTGTTTTCTTCCTGATTCATAAATCTTAATCTTTCTGGAGATGGAGAAAATCAGCAATAGTGTTTGAATGTCTATTTCCTTGGGAGAAGATGTTAGAATACTAAATACTATTTTTTAAAAGAAGTACCCAGCTGATTGCCCTAGTATTCCATGAATTCAGAATTTGGAGCAAAAGCCATACTACTTCATAGTTTAATACGGAATCTGGGAAGCGATCACTATGAAACCCTTTGGGCTTGACCAAGTCTCTCTGCCATTCCTTTTTGTTTTTCCTAGCAGATATGGAGGGAAAAAAATGCAAAGCAAAAGCTCACAAGCAGCACATGACTCCCTCAGTATCTTGCTTGCATCTCTGTAAAAACTCCCCTCCTCGTTACTATCACGCAGGAGCCCTCGCAGTCATGGCTCTTCCCACAGTGCCTCCCTGGGTCCACTGCAAGCCAAGCACTGAACATTTTTCTCAATGAGTGAATGGACGTTGAATAATGAACTAAGTCATCAATTTACTTTGAGGGTTCAGTTTCCTCACGTATAAAATAGGGAACTATTTCCAAAATTCCTTATCCTCCAAAAATACTTGGGTTCCATAAGATACAACGACATGATCACATCTTGATACCTGCTGGGTAAAAGCAATAATGAAAAACCTATTTAACTCTCATCAGGAAATAAAATAATGAGCTCTTCCACATGGAAAAGAGCTGGACAGGAACAAAATAAAGTGGAAAGAAGGTGATGACACCATTCCAGTTCGATTTGCTTTCTTTCATGAAAGACTCACGTCTCCCTGTATCCCTCTCGCCACCAAAAAGAAAGTCACTGTGCACGCAGAGAATTCTGTGTTCCTGTCGGCATAAAACTGCTCAAGGTGCTTTTCCAGTAAGTTACAGAAAAGTTGTTCTTGGGTCCAGGAAAGGCCCCTCACACAGTCCCAACAGAGTTAGTGCAGATTTGACGTGAGCACTCAGACTGCTAGTTTAGTATGTCCACATTGCAAACACTGAAATAATCCAGGAAACATGGGGCTATTCTGTGACCCCAGCCTAGGTCTCAGGATGCCCATTTTGGTCTCTACCACATACTAAGGCTTACTATACAACACTGATCTTACTTACGGGCTTCCTGGAATTGCTCTACTATATACAGAATACATCACTGAAGGTCAACAAGCTGTCCAGAATTGAAGCCATGGGATGGAGGAAAGGGGCACAGCTAACTTCAGGTAAGATATGTGTGTAACTTCATCCCAAACTGGAGAGACAGGACTCCCCACGAACCTCCCTCTAACCACATGTGTCAACAGCATACTGACTCATTGGTCCTCACGGGTACTCTGCTACCTCAAGAGCAATGGAAACTCCAACCTGATGGCCAAGACAAGGGCAGAATTTGCCGGTTGTATTACAGCCATATTGTCAGCCTCATCAATAAGACTCCAGGAAGAGATGATGGAGAATCTGTCCAGTGCACCCCTCAGAACTGTGCCCTCCAGCATGAGGACTGGAAGAATCCTGAAGCTTGACCAAACTCTACAAATGCAGCCACTCTAATAGGCATGCAACACTCATTTGCCCTCTTTGACAATCTCAGACTACCCTGACATAAAGCATTGTGATATTTAAAAATATCTCCATATTCTTCAGTCCTTTCAGTTGACTATTTCTTAATGTAAGCTGCCTTAGTAAAATGTTAACAACACTTGCAGTAACTATTTGAGGCTTATTTTATGCTCAGGGTAATGTCATGCACCTGAATTGCATATCAAGTCCTTGAAATCAGGACACAAAGTCTCCCCCACAGGGTGACCAGGGACCATAAATAAGAGAAATACAGGGATGAATGCGTAATTCAAAAGAACAAGCTTATTCTTTTCTGAAATAAAAATTGGTTTAAGAGTTTCTGGGTTATAAGAATATTGGCAAGTTTACAGCTCATTAAGGCTTCTAGATGCTCTCTTCATCCCGGGTTTGTATCCATCATTTTAGGGGTCTGTATACATGCAGAGCACAGATGCAAAATGAAATAAAAAAACACTACGAAGTACAAATGTAGCACAAAATGTACAAAAATATTTACATGTGAGAGGGAACAAGTTTAGACAGGCTAACACGTTATTTTAAAAAATCTTTTTTTTTAAAGATAGCACCTTAGCTAACATCTGTTGCCAATCTTCCTTTTTTTTTTCCTTCTTCTCCCCAAAGACCCCCAGTACGTAGTAGTATATTCTAGCTGTGAGTGCCTCTAGCTGTGGCATGTGGGACGCCGCCTCAGCATGGCCTGATGAGCAGTGCCATGTCCGTGGCCAGGATCCGAACCGGGGAAACCCTGAGCCACTGATTGGAGCACCTGAATTTAACCTCTGGGCCACGGGACTGGCCCTAAAAATCATTACTATTCATCAAAATTCCATATTTGCCTCCTTTCTCTCTTTACACTCTTGCAAAAATATTAGTCATAAAGGTGGGACCAATAGAGATTATGTAAGTTTCATTGTATTAAAATGTACCCTTATTAAATTTTTTACTCTCTCCATTTCTAGTAAATTTTACAAATCTCAGCACTTTTAAATAGAATATAAGGGTTATTCTAATCCTCAGTTCTTTATAAAGTTTAAATCCTCAATAATTCTATTCTCCTCCCCTTAAGTAAAAATAAAAATCCATTAAGAATATTTTATATTTAGATATTTTATATACGATGGCAAAATATAAAGAATGGAAGCTGGTAATCTGTAGTATTACTAAACTAAACCACCAGGCTCCTCGCCCTTTGAGGCCACATTGATATCCCAAACAGATGACCACTACTGGGTTATGCCAAGACACTTAACATTTTAATCACTTTCTCCCCACAAGAAACAAAATAAATACCAGCAAGTCTCTCAGTCTCCTGTAAAGTTGTAAATAATCCTAACCAGCTATTATATTTCCTTTTATCAGCAATCAACAAGAATTAACTGAGGAAGAAAAACATAGGTCATAAGACATATTCAGATGTCTGATTATTAACTACTTGACTGCGTTCAGCTTCATGTTCCCCTCTTTAGGCAGACGTGCCATAGTTAACTTTATAAGCTAAGAAATGTACAACTGTCACTGCACCAAGAAAAATGTCAGCTTTGCTGCTCAATTTGATTCCTGTTTTCCAGCGCTTGTTTCCATTTCCAGTAGCCTCCCTATACATGCATACTTTAACAGTGTGGGTATAACTTGAAAATGTGACTCCACTCCAGAATGTTCTGGGAATCAATGAAAACATCATCTAGAATATCTGTGTCCCTTGAAGTAAATCTGGTGTTTAATAGGTCAAAGCCATTTTAAAGAAGCCCTCTGCTATAGACTCCTTCCTGGAAGGTGTTTATCAGGGCCTTGTCACCACATCCAAGACGGGCTTATCTGCAGATGATACAAATCTGAGAGTATGCCAGAGTTTTTCACTCCAGGTTGTTTGTGAAGAGTTTAAGTTTCATATTTCTGTGTCAATGATAATCTTGGAAAGCGATGAAACTATTCACACCGTTTATATCAGAATCACGCGGAGTACTTGTTAATAATGTAGATCCTTGGGTCCAGCCCCAGCATAAATAAATCAGACCTCTGGTGTGGGGTCCAGAGAGCAGGCACCTTTAACAAACTTTTAAGAACCACTGACCTAGGTGATGAATGTACAACAACAGACACACAGGTGACAAAGTTGGAGTATTATTCAGACAGATGTTTCAGAGACATTGGCACAGAGAAGAGTGGTAGGAGAATGGCATCATCCAGCCATGTAGGTGAGCTGAACTGAAGGGAGCTACACTCCAGCAGTCAGCACACATGTTGCAGGAAGAGTTATTGCTGGGATCCGGTCATTGGACGCATCAGTTTGCAAACAGCAGTTCATCAGCAGTAAGTATAGTAATAAATAACAATGAAAGATTGTTCTGTACCCAACTCCAGCAATAATTGGATTAGATGCCCATTTATTGAAGATTGCAATAACACTACAACTCTGACCTTCATTTCCAAGTGCACAAAACATCTTTACAAAGTTGCCAAGGGATGTCTCATTAAACTGGGAAATGGAGAACTAATTGCTGGCAGTTTGGGTTAAGTTTGAGATTTGACTATCCCAAACACAGCACAGAGAGATTTTAAATTATTAATACCTTTTGGTATAACATACGTATGCAAACAGGCTTGCCCTGCACTGATTAGTGAAAACTAGTGAACCAAATAAAGAAATTGACCAGAGGCCACATCTTGCTACCCTTAAGCACAGCATGAGGAATTTTGTTTTAGAAAAACAATATTATTAATCCCATTAAATATGTTAATTTTATTGTGTGTCTTGTATTTTTCATATCAATTTGTGAGGTTCTTTTGATTTTATAGTTGATAAGACCTGTAAGTATGACAAATTTAAATCTAGCTTTACATCTATATATAAGTAACAAAAATAATTTAAGATAAGGGGGGGCATCAGAAAGATTTCCTTTTGTTAAAGGGATGTTAAAGAATAAGATTTCAACTCAATAAGAGAGGATTACCTTTCTGATATGGACCAGGCTATCGTATGAGCAGTGGGCTCTCCAGCTAGAATGTTCAAGGGGATAGCAGATGACATCTGTCAATAATGCCTCAGAAGAGATTCCTCTATCAGGTGAGCACTTGGGCAAGATCATAGTTAAAGTCCTCTCCAACTCTGAGATAAAACTATTTTCCAAGTGTTTGCCACCCAGGAACCAGGGCTTGCCCATAATTCTTCACTGTTGAGGTAGCAACTCAAATGTTAACTTCATTAAGATATACTGATGTATATATTTACATGTTACTGAATAGCTTACAAAACTTCTCCATTATAGATTGAGATTCATCTGTCATGGTTCACTACTTTTTCTCCATAAATCTGAAGACAATTGCTACCACCTTTTCACGTGTCTTCTCTGACCCATCAACTCTGATCTGCTTGTCCCACCCTTTCTCATCAGACCCTTCTCTACCTATGAGCCAGGTTTTTCTGAGTTGCCTTAGGTGGATGGACATGATGTTGTTTGAGTCAAGGTATAAAGATTCTGAATGGCAGGCCACTCCAAGCCTTTTTCTGAATTTCCCCCAGGTGTTCCAATGCCCATTCTCAAATTATTGCACTGTTTAACAAAATCAAGCAGGCTTACATTTACATGTTTACATACATGTTCATGAACACCCTTATGGCTTGATGAACAGAATACTAGATGATGTCTTAAAATTGTTGTGTGGCCTTGAGCAAATTTCAGCTTCTCCTGATATCAATATCCATTGAAATATTCCTTCCATTTTCTGTTTTATTGGAATAGTGTGGTGGTTCTCAACTATGGTTGTATATTAGAAGAATCACTTAGGGGAACTTACAAAATAGCAACTGAAGTTCATTATCATGGCTGTGTGATAGATACATATGAGCTTATTATTAGAATTCTCTCTACTTTGTGTACATTTGAAATATTTAATAATAAAAAGTTTAGGGTGAAAAATAATTTTAAAATACTGATGCTTGAGATCTATCCCAAACCAATTAGATGAGAACTTCTTGGGAGTGAAGCCCAGGCATCACTATTTTTTAACATTCCCCAAGTGACTTTTATGTGTGGATAGAGTTGAAAGACTTTTAGTAAAAGAAGACTAAAGCAAAAAATTAAATCAGATGTTAAGAATTCCTCAAAAGAAGAATGCCATAAAAATAAATATTACTAGCAACCACCTATTTATGTCTTCTAAAAATTACCTGAAGTACTTGATAGAAGCCACTGGATTAAACATACGTGTGCCCATTATGCTCTATGAAGCCACTTGTTTTCTGAGCACATGGCTGTTTCCTTGGCAGTGCCTGCCATCAGCTTTGCTGATACACTCTTTACGGGAAAACTTTACTGTAGCTCGCTGCCCATTTCATAGTAATGTGTCAATAAAATGCTGGCATATTTAACAACAGGCATAAAGAACTCATAACACACTAAATATCATGACTAGAATTTCAACAACTCTTCAGACACCCAAAAGAAAAAATATCATTCATGGTTTTTTTCCCAGTTCCTGTGTGAAGCAGAGAAAATACACTTGAGCACTCATGATTATCTTAGGTGATGAATAATAGAAGGTTCCAGCATGTAGTTCAAGGGGTCTAATAGGGAATCACATCTAAATAAATATAATCTTAGTGTCTCATGAACTGGATCTGGTGACATTCCCCCAGGGGTGCTCAGGCAGTGGGATTCCACATCATGGTGCCCGGCCCGGGGGTCACTCTTTTTACTAAGAGTCAAAATTTAATGAGCATTTACTTTGTGCAAGGAACTGTTTTATGAACCCATGTACATTACAAGAACCTTGTGAGACAGAGGCTATGAAGACCCCATTTTACAGGAGGGGTAAATGCAGCAGAAGCAGGTTCCTCATTGTGCCCAGGGTTACAGGGCTGGGAGCAGCAGAGCAAGACACAAATCTGGGTGGTTGGACTCCTGAGGCAGGTCTGTAAGGCCTCTAACTAGGCGGTCAAATATAAGTGTACACATACACACGTATTTGGTTAAATCTCATGAAACTGCCAATATTCAGTTGTGTTTTGACTTTCAACAACAGTAATTTTACAGTACGATGATATACTGCAATGAGAAAACACTGCATTAGCTATGAATGCAGAGAAGCACTGGGTTAAGGAATGACTGTTCCTACTGCTGTGGGCATTAGAGAACAGACAATGTCCTCTGAAAAGTCTCTAAGAACACTAGTATAGACAGAGTACTCAGGTTGGCAAAAGTCTAAGGAGCTACTAAAAGAACTCAAGGCAAATGCTAATAAAATTATGATAATTATTGCTAACTTTTATTTAACCCCTCTATGTGCCACTCACTGTTTTAAGTGCTTTGTGTATATTATCTCTTTATTCCTCATAATCCTATGTGGCAAGAACTCTTACAGTCCGCGTTTTAGAGATGACAAGATGGGGCTGAGCGGCCCAGCACCTTGTCCCTGATCACACATTTGGGAAGCACCGGGGACAGGCAATTTCATTGTGGAAACTGAGCTCTTAACCGCAATGCTAAACTGTCCCCACAGAATTCCATATGTTTGGTTGGAATTTTCTCTACGGAAAATAGAATATTAAATTTAAAAAGCTGTACCACAAATGGAATCCATGTATAGATATATATCTATTTTACTAAGAAGAACATTCTACTACTATTTAGAATCTGAGGAAAAGACCAAAGGGGATGCTGAAATCGACTGGTAAATCCTAGTGGCTCCACCTTTGAAAGATATCCCGGATCTGAACCATTCTCATCACACCCACTGCTAGCACTTGTACTGTCACCTTCCCTCTCGCCCGGGTTCCGGCAGCAGCCTCACCACATTTCTCTCCTCTGCCACCCTGGGACCTTTAGAGGCTTCTTCAAACAGAAGATATTGCGGTCCTAGTAAAACAAGTCAGATCATGTCACTCATATGTCCACAGCCCTGAAAGGCCTTCAGACCTGCATCACCCACCCTCACGCTATCTGACCCCACCGGTCTGACCACATCTACCAACCATACTCCCTGTCTCACTCACTCTGGCCTCCTTGAACTTCCTCCAACAAGCCAGGCACACCTGACCCTCAGCTTTTCTCTCTGGTACACCAACAGCCTCACCTCCGTCAAGTCTGCTCACAGGTCGCCTTCTCAGAGAGGCCTACCCTGATAACCTTATCCAAAACTGTGACCAAGGCACCCCAGTACTCCTACCCCCTTATCCTACTAGACTGTTTTTCCTTATCACCTAACATACCTATCATTTCCTTATTTCTGTTTATTGTCTGTCCCCTGCCATTCTAGATGAAAGTCCCACAAAGGCAGGGGTTCTGGGGCCCTGTCCTATTCGCTGGGTGTCCCAGCCGCTGGAACATCACGTGGCATAGGGAAGGTGTTCAACACGTGTTTGCTGAATGAGAGAAGGCGGCAACAGGGACCATCAAATATGAGACGACTCTGGGGAGAAGAGTGATTAGAGGGATAGAAAGTACAGAACCGAAGAGAGAGCTTGCTCAGGATTGGGATTAGACACCAGATGGAAGAGATTCAGAAGGAAGAAACTAAATGTAAGAAACAACAGTGGATATGTGAAAAAAAGTGTGTATAGTTCTATGCAGCATAACTCCTCCAGCTCCAGGACTTGCCAAAATCTCCCAACCACCACGAAAGGCTCTCCGTTCTCACCCCCGAGCCAGTATGGTTGACGCCAGCAGGGGCCATCTCCCACTGCATCCTCAGAGAGGAAAGGAAAGACTGGTAACGCCACCCCTCCCCAGAGGTCACTGGGTCATATCGTCACATCAGAGTGGCTATAAGGAGCACTTATATTGGCAGGACAAGAGAAAATAGGACAGGATTCAAGGAGGACTCTCTTCACTCATCCTCATAGACAGTGGAAATGACCACTGCACTGGAGGATATCAGATCAACTGAAGCAGAAATTTCCAGGCTAATATTATCTTTCATATCAGTGGTTGCCATGTGATATTTATAAAGATTTAGCAATGATCAGGCAGTGAATACTTTTAAGAGGCTGTTGGAGGAAAAGAAGTAGCAGTCCACCCTCTGTCTTCAGAAATCACTGTCATCCCACTTGCTCCCAATAAATGGTTTACTTCTTTTGATTGCGCTTGGCATGCCCAGGAAAGATGACTTTTACTTCTATCACTTACAGCTTGAAGCTTATACTGTGTCTTCCCATTTGGCCTGCACTGAGGTTTTATTCAGTGATTCAGGGTGCCTTTTCAAAGGTCATCAGGTCATTCCTTCATCTGTCAACAATGCCTCCTAATCCCCAGCCTCTCGCTCTACCATGGCACCCAAGTTCTCAGGCTTCCCAGCCCTTAGTCACCCTCCAGCAGGAGTGTCTGTGTGTATCACCGTTGCCAACTTTATGCAACAGCCATACTGCAAACACATTTTAAGAGAAACCATATCTTAACCAGCTCCCTCTCTAGATTGTAACTTCTGTGAGGGAGGCAGGTATCTCTTCCTCATATTTGTATTTTCCAGTATGAGTAGCATGATACATTAACCCTAAAAAATAACTGAAAAAGACTCCTAGCACTAAGTCCCAGAGAGCTTAGTGAAGGACACCACCAATCCCCAGTCATGCAAGTTAGAAACCCAGGAGTCTTCCTGGTGCCTTCCTCTCCCTCCACCCCTCCATCAAGCCTACTAGCAAGTCCTGTGCCTCTTCCCTTAGTCTCCTGGATCTGTCCGCATCTCCCCTCCCCACCCGCCATCCTGTAACAGCCTTTTCTCAGGTCTCTAATCCAGGGTCTCCCACCCGAGTTAGCTCTCAGATACACAAGGGTGATGCTGTGGCCCCTGCTCAGACCATCCCATTCGCTTGTCTCAGGGCATGGACAACACTCGCTAAGCCTCAATGCCCTGAGTCCTCCACTCTGGGCAGACGGGCCAGCTTTCCATTTCTCTTTTTCAACTTCCCTAACTAGGTTGCATACCCTCATGAAGGGCGCTGGCAGCTCCAGCCCCTCCGCTTTCCAGCACGGCCACCGTTGCACCTGTGTACTGTGCGTGTGCTTATCCGATGAGCTGCCATCTCCCTTCACGAGATGCAAGTCCCAGTCGGTGACTGGGGTTGCTTCTGCTCACCACTGTGTCCCCCGTTAGCACACTGCCTGGCACGCAGGAGACCCTGGTGAACATTTATAATAAACAAACATTGAAGGCCTGTCAGTATTGGAAATGTGCAATCCAGAATGGTTTGGTGTCTGCAAGCCCCTGCGTAGCCCCTGCTACCTCTGCTGGATACAAAGGAAAAAGCAAACAAACAGACCCAAAATCAACAAGGCTTTTCAGATCTTGGACACAAGTAAGGCTCGCAATGGACACTCAAATATTTATTCATTTCATTTGCAAACAGGGACTGAGGAGAAACCAAAATCTCGCCGTTCTTCCTAGTGGTGCAGCTGGAGTAGGAACCCGGGCATCTGAAATGCTGCCACTAAAGGAGAAAAAATGACACGACTCTTCTTCACTTCAGAGCATCAGCCTCTAAACCTCGCTAGATGCCAGTGATTAATCCTGTCAGAGAAATTAAAGGGCAGAAAAATAGGAAACATTTGTATGGCCATCGGGGATGGGTTGAGGGAAGTCTGACAGACACTGCTTCTCTGTCTGCTCGCGGCTGTCACGGTGGACAGAGCAGGAGGGCTGGAGTCAGCCCGCCAGCTCCGCGCGCCAGCGCCCGACCCTGGGCTTCAGCTGCATTGCTTCCTCTCTTTTCATGTGCCTTCTCATTTCTAAACTGTGACAACCTGCTTCAAGGATCTTCAAGGGGATTAAATGAAATAATTGATGTAAAAAGCACTTAGTAAGCTCTGAGTGTCACGTAATCGTGTGCTACAGTTAGGACGGCGGCTCACGAGAACACCACTTGGCAACTCTCCCTTAGCCAGTGCTGCCCAGAGACCCCTGAGGTCGCCCCCCCTCCTCTCACCTCAGTAGACTGAGATGCAGAAGCTCAGCAGGGGTGCCCTTGAAGCAGCAGCCCGTCTGACAAAGTGAAGGAGGACAGCACTTGAGCCTCGGGAGGCCTGTTGAACTCAAATCCACCTCACAGAGGGGCTGGGAAGCAGCGGCCAGGAGCCTTTAACCGCTGACCCGCTAGGACTGCTGACTTGATTAAGTGGCCCAATGAAAAGGGGGTAAGTGCAGGAAACTGCATTTGCTGGGAGATAACAGTCCTCATATTTTTAAATAAATGCATAACAACTTATATATTAACATGTGTGCTGGCCCTAATATGTTTCTTTCCAGTCTTGTAGCCATTGCTCAAAGCATTTTTAAAGTACTTATTTGAGAAGTTCTTTCAAGAGCACATGTCTCCCTATTTGGGAATCACTTCAAAAGCTGCAAATACTCATGTTGAAAATGGATTGGTTTTTTGAAGGAGACAAAGTGACATAGCACCAGGCTAATGAATAAGCGTGTCACTTGGGCTCAGGGCCATTGGGCATCAAAAACAAAAAGGAACTAAAACCCCGGGGCCAGCCTAGTGGCACAGCGATTAAGTTCATGTGCTCTCCTTCGGTGGCCTGGGGTTCGCAGGTTCAGATGCAGGGTGAGGACCCACGCCCCGCTCATCAAGCCATGCTGTGGCAGGCGTCCCACATACAAAACAGAGGAAGATGGGCACAGATAGCTCAAGACCAGTCTTACTCAGCAAAAAGAGGAAGATTGGCGGCAGATATTAGCTCAGGGCTAATCTTCCTCTAAAAAAAAAAAGCAAGCAAGCAAAACCCTGAGTTTTAACTACAACCAGATTCAACAGAATTATTAGAATAGTTTAATGAGCTAGTTTAGAAGGAAGTTCAAAAAATAGTTCCAAAAAGATTTTGACCAACAGAAACATCTCCACTCACAAGAATAACTATCATTTATTGAGTGCTTATTATCTGACAGGCGCTCTGTAAGCGCTTTACATACACCCCTCACTTAAGATTCAGAAATCCACTAAATCTATTATACCCACTGTATGCATGGAAGTTAGTAACTCGCTCAAGGTCACAACCAGGTAAATGGGAGGACTGTACTTATCTGCATAGAGGTACCTACTTGAATCTCTCTCTCCTCTCCAAGAAGACAGCATTCTTTTGAATGAATGTACTCGGATATATTTGTTTTTGTTTTTACTGAGGTCACATTGGTTTATAACATCATATAAATTTCAGGTGTATATTATTATATTTGCCTTGTGTAGACTTGACTGTGTTCACCACCAGAAGTCTAGTTGCCATCCATCACTGCACACATGAGCCTTTTTACCCCTTTCACCCTCCTCCCCCCACACCCCTCTGCTAACCACCAATCTGTTCTTTGTATCTATGTGTGTGTTGGTGGTGGTGGTGGTGGTGGTGGTTTTATCTTCCATCTAAGTGAAATCCCATGATATTTGGCTTTCTCATCTGACTTATTTCACTTAGCATAATACCCTCAAAACATAATACCCTGTTTAAAAAAAATTATCGTATAATGATCGAGCTTCTTTTAATCAATGTGAAAACAGAACACTGCAACAAATATGCAGGACTAATGGAACCTGGGGCCTAAACCACTGGGAACAGAGCTTTACAAATGTAGAGAAATCGCCCATGCCTTAGGGGAACCATTATGAGACCCTTCCAGATGGGCAGCAGAAATGAGCCCAATGAAAACCTGGAAATGGGTAACAGATAATGGCATTCGTATCCAGATAGCATAATGCTTACGTGGAGAGTTTAAGGTGGTAGTATACAGAATAATTACGTATTATATTTAATTCTATAGAAGCTGCACAGCCTAGGTGTTAGGAGTTGAGTTTCAACCTAGCTCTGGGAGCTGCTGGCTGTGGGGGAAGCTGTCCTTCATGGCCTCAGTGTCTTAGCTGCACAATGCAGATGACCCATCACGGTCTTCATGGGGCTGCTTGAGAACCAGTATGTTAAGCTCTTCCAGTTGTGCTCAGCACATAGTTAGCACATTATGAATGTTAGCTATTATCATTATTATTTATGTATCAACACATTACTTCAGTTTTCCCTAAGGGTCGTACCCCAGGGAGGGCACCCAGGGACAAACACTCACATTCTACCAGTGCACTCGTCTTTGGCAGTGGCACTTTAATTCAATTACATTATAGCAAAAATGAGTGTTCTGAACATTAGGAATATCTTCTTTGCCGACATTACACAGTGTCTGAAATTAATTAAGTGATAGCTGCTAAAGTGCAAAGTTTCCAGGACTGTTTCTGTATAATCCCTCAAAAAAGAATAAATTTGGCATGCACTCCTTATGAAGGTGAATAAACTTTTTTTTCCTGTAGAGGACTTTATGATCTTTAAAACATTTGGCTATAGTTTATTTATTTTTTTTAGGAAGATTCGCCCTGAGCTATCTAGTGCCAATCCTCCTCTTTTTGCTGAGGAAGCCTGGCCCTGAGCTAACATCCCTGCCCATCCTCCTCCACCTTATATGTGAGACGCCTGCCACAGCATGGCTTTTGCCAAGCGGTGCCATGTCCGCACCCGGGATCTGAACCGGCGAACTCCAGGCCGCCTGAGAAGCGGAACGTGCGCATTTAAGCGCTGCACCATCGGGCCGGCCCTGCAGTTTTATTTTTATGAAGTTGAGGCACTAACTCCAAAGTTGCAGATCAACAGAGTAGATGATAATGTTTTCTAACATGGAATATTCCCATATCATTAAGTCTGGACTTATTAACAGCCCTATTTACTAATTAATGGAGAAGGAAATTTTTCCTGGTTTCCTAATTTAGAACACTGATTTTCCGCATAAAGAGAGAGAGAGACAAAGTTATGGTGGCCTGGGCTGTCTCCCCTAACTGTAGGAAGTCCCTGCTTTGCCATCGGAGCTCTGCTGGTCACAGTGCTGGGGAATGTGTGACACTAGGGCTCTCTGTGAACCCTGAGCTCACCCAACAGACCCTGGAGATAGGATCCCGAAGGTAAAACTTCACAGCGGCGATGCAAAAAATGGCAGTTCTGTGTAACTGAAATACCACAGTTTATCCACACTTCAAATATATCCTGGAAATAGGCTTTTCTCTAATTACCACTAAAACAGTCTAGGGGAAAATGTCTTCTAAGTTCCAAATAATCTGCAAATGAACTTATGGATGTTGGTGTTTATAAATTTACGGATATTTGGTTTAATTTGAAACCCTCTTGCCGTTCATATCAATCATGAAACATTTACTTGGTTACCTCTTTAGAAAAACCTATGAAGACTAAACAAAATTATTTATGGTTTAATTACTCCCTCAGCTTCTTTGGATGTGATCTAAATAAAATATTTTTCACCTACCACATAATTGACAGTTTTCTAGTAAGAGAGAAAATTCATTTACTCACCCATATTATGACCTTAGTTATTACATTTAAAATGTTGCCTTTATGTACTCTAAAGCGTGAACATGTTATTTAGCCTACTTTTATATAGCCTGTTGGTTTTTCTTTTCATCTTATTTTGCTCTTTGGCTCAAACATTGACACCCTCCAGATGTGAAAACAGATGCCCCTCCACTGACCTTTCCCCATATGCTCCTTTCCCTACAAGTCCTCTGAGAACGTGTGTGCTGGATTAGGTTTTCCTGCATCTGTGAGCTACAGAAACACTGAAAGTAATCAGAGGTGTTTGTATAAAAGGGTGATATAAAAATGGAAATAGCACAAGAGCTGATTAGAGCTAGACCTAAACTTAGATGGGTACCCTTGATTGACAGCACAGCAGCAGGCTGATGAGTGATGGGGGAACAGTCACAGTCCACGTTCGTCTAGATTCAGTAACTCTAAGAGTGAAGAACTCTCATCTAGACTTTAGAATTAATTTTTAAGAAAACTCTCCTTCAGAGAAACATTTAGGAAGACTAAATCATTTTGGCGGCACAATCTGCCTGATAAGAGTAGCTTTTTAATTTTAACTTTTTCAAATTTAATTCACTCTGTAGGAAGAGACAACTGGTTACCGAACTAAGTCAAAGCCTCAGGTCAAGTACAAGTTCATCTAAATAGGAGAAGGAAGCATGCAGATGCTGAAAGTTCTAGAGAACACTGCGGGATCCCCCATGGCACCATTCCGAAAATCTACATTTGTTCGGGTACATTGATCAGGAAGGGGAACATGTGCACATTTACTGAAAGGAAATTCAACGGCAGGCATTGCTATGTGACTTGAATGTTACATTCCACACTTTACATGGTAATTTCCAAGACTTTATATTGGGGGAAAAGAAGAACAAAGAACTTATTATCTTCTGTGGTTTTCTTATGGCCATACAAGGCAAACCCTTCATAAGATTTGCCAAGCTTCTAAAAGGCTAGTGACAGACTGAATGAGATGTCCAATAAGAAATTCTAATTTTCAAGTGATACGTAGTTGTAATTAACTTTTAAAATTTGCTTCATTTGCTGAGCCTGGAGCATTCTATGGTGCCATAAAGTAAGGAAGCACTTAAAAAAAAAAGAGAGAGAGAGAGAAGCAGACAGAAAGGGCACAGGAGCCAATCTGAAAGAGCTCCTAATGGCCAAGGCTGAACAATTTGAACAAAAAAATAAATAAGAATAGTATTGGATTATAACCCAAAGAATAAGTAAATATCCATGAGTCCATACTGCTATAAATAAATGACTGAATAAACAAATAAAAGGAGGAGAAGGAACAACTTTTCCTTACAGAAGAATTCCGACTAATAATTGTAGGATGAATGAAGGCAATAGAGAAATCACCAGTAGAAAACCACAGGAATAAGTGCGGCAGGCAAGAGCCACTGATGCGTGCTAAAATTAGTGGGTGAAAGTTTAAGTTGCAGTTTCAAAGTATCTCCTCCCAAATATTTCGTAATTACAAAAGGATCCGTGTTAGCACCACAGGAGGGAAACCCAGTAGAGCCACCTCAACCATGCGATGGAAGTTAACATCGTCAGGAATAAGTTACACAGATGTCACCAGCCCCCAACCTGATGCACTGAGAGGGCACGGCACCTGCGTAGATTCTTCCCCCAAATGCATAACCTCAGCCTCATCATGGGAAAACATGGGACAAACCCAAATGGAGAATTCTACAAAATACTGTGGTGAGTTACTCCTTAAAAATGTCAAGGCCGTGAAAGACTAAGGAGATTAGAGGAGACTAAGGAGATCCCCCTAAGCCAACTAACATGCAAGGTGGGATCCAGAATGGATCCTAGAACGGAACAAGGGCATCAGTCGAGATACTGTGAAATCTCAACAAAGTCTTTAGTGTAGTTCATGGTATTGTCCTAATGTCAATTTCTTAGTTTTGATCATTGTACCATGTTTATGTAAGTTGTTAACATTAGCAGTAGCTGAGTGTGGGAGGTACAGGAACTCTATTACTTTTCCAACTCCTCTGTTAAGTCTAAAATTATTTCAAAACAAAAGTTAAAAAATAAATAAAAGATTTAAAAAATTTGCTTAGCTGCTCTGGATCCAAACTGAGTTGTATTTTGAAGGATGGAAAGGAGTTAAACAATGAAAATATGGATTATAACTAGTTTAGATAAAAGAAGAATTAGTCATATGACCTGGTTCCATTACACACTCAACCAGTTATGAGCTGTGTGACCTTGGGCAAGTTACTCTGTCTCTCTAACACTCAGTCTTTTTTTTTTTTTTTTGAGGAAGATTAACCCTGAGCTTACATCTGCCGCCAATCCTCCTCTTTTTGCTGAGGAAGACTGGCGCTGAGCTCGCATCCATGCCCCTCTTCCTCCACTTTATATGTGTGACACCACCATAGCGTGGCTTGACAAGCCATGTGTAGGTCTGCACCCAGGATCCGAACCTGACAAACCCAAGGCTGTCGAAGCGGAACGTATGAACATAACCACTGCACCAGTGGGCCAGCCCTGCAAGGCTCAGTCTTTTCACCAAGAAACAGGGGATGAGGCAGGGCACCTACCTCATGGAGCTAGAAATAACAATTAAAGGAAATAAGACATATGAAGAGAGTGACACGTTCGGCATATTGTAGGAACCTGATCAATGTTAACCATGGCGATGGTGATCGACAGCCTGTTGGCGGGCCACTGGCACAAGTCTCCTCCCACCATGAAGGCCTGAGGATACCCCATCCCCATACCTCAGCTGCAGAGGTTGCCAAAGCTCTGGTGTGCACACACCACTTTGGTCCTGTCAGACCCCCCCATACCTTCCTGGCCCTGTTCCTATCCCATGCTGTTCAAATGTTTATTGAGCACTTACTGTGTGACTCGGTGCTACATTAGGGCAGCAAGAACAAAGACAAGAGAGAGCCAATCTCTGGCTTTGGAGGGAGAAATAGACATGTTATTTGTCTAAGGGAGAATGGACATGTGAACAAATCATTTCATTTAACACAGGGAATGCTCTGCTGGAGACAGGCCAAGGTACTGTGAGCACACCTGACTTTGCTGAGCTGAGTCCTACAGGATGAACAGGAGCTTAGACAGCAAAGAAGGATGGGATGAGGATGGGGAAACAGGGTCCAGGCCAAAGGAACAATTAAATTAGAAAAGGCACAGGATCCTTGAAATGGCCAGGAGCATGGAGAATTCCGTGAGAAGAGAGGAGGGGAAGAAACCGAACTGAGGCAGGTAAGGTCTAGCTGACAGATGACTGTGGATCGCAAGGTCAGTCCTGGAATCTTCCTTCCCCTGTGAGTGATGGGCCGAGGTCGGGAGCGACAGGGTTAGATCTGTGTTTTGCAGCTCCACTCTGATGGCGTGCAGGAGAAAGGACTGGAGAGATGGGGGCTGTGCAGGAGAAGGGACTGGAGAGATGGGGGGTGCTGAGCAGGAGAAGGGACTGGAGAGATGGGGGGTGCTGTGCAGGAGAAGGGACTGGAGAGATGGGGGGCAGTACAGGAGAAAGGACTGGAGAGATGGGGGGCTGTGCAGGAGAAAGGACTGGAGAGATGGGGGGCTGTGCAGGAGAAAGGACTGGAGAGATGGGGGGCTGTGCAGGAGAAAGGACTGGAGAGATGGGGGGCTGTGCAGGAGAAAGGACTGGAGAGATGGGGGCTGTGCAGGAGAAAGGACTGCAGAGATGGGGGGCTGTGCAGGAGAAAGGACTGGAGAGATGGGGGGCAGTGCAGGAGAAGGGACTGGAGAGATGGGGGGCAGTACAGGAGAAAGGACTGCAGAGATGGGGGGCTGGTGGTGTCGGCGACACTGAGGAGGAAAGTTTTGCTATTCTTTAAACAAGAAACAATTACTAATATTAATAAATCAGTTATTATTATTACCATATTAAGTTATTAGTGGGACACCAATGGTAGGGATGGAAGAAACAAGATGGACTGAGAAATATAGAGGAGAAAAAACGGACAAAACTTGATGTTCCATTTCTTTATACATAATTTCTACTCAATGCACAAGTTTTGACTGAATTAAGTGACTATAATGAATCTAGATTTCCAGCTTAGGTAACTGTGTGGGTAGTGGTGCCATTTATTGATAAAGGAGATAATGGGGTGAAGAAATAGGTTGATGGGGAAGACAGAAATTAGACAAACAGAACATTCTGTTGTGTACATGTTGAATCTGAATTCTGTGTGAGGCATTTAGTTCCTATTTCTAACAATCAGTAAAATATTTGCTTGAAGCTCAGGTGAGATTGGGATTAGGGAGAAGTTAAGACCATGACTGTGGATAAGGTCATTCAGAGGCAACATGGATAAAAAGAAGGATTTGAGGGGCCAGCCTCATGGCTGAGCGGTTAAATTCGCACACTCTGCCTCAGTGTCCCAGGGTTTCGCCAGTTCAGATCCTGGGTGCAGACCTAGCACCACTCATCAGGCCATGCTGAGGTGGTGTCCCACATAGCACAACTAGAAGGAGCTACAACTGGAATATACTACTACGCACTGGGGGGCTCTGGGGAGAGGAAGAAGAAGAAAAAAGAGATTGGCAGCAGATGTACAGATGTTAGCTTAGGCCAATCTTAAAAAAAAAGTAAGGATTTGAGTCAAAGGTGAAGACCCTGGGAACACCCATGGTTGTGTATGAGAGAGGGTCGCCATGAGAAAGACGAAGAAGGAAGGGTCAGGGAGAGCGACTGGGTGGAGCCAAGTCATCCAGAAAAACAAGGACTGAGAAGAGGCCACTGGACTCAGAACATAAACATCACAAGCGGCCTTGCCAGAGCAAATTCAGCTGAGTGTTGGGGATAAATAATTCAGTGGACTGAAGAGAGAGAAAGAAAGGCAGACATTTAAATATCAATGAGCTTGGTTAATAATAATAATTATTGCCAACTTTTTGACGTCTTACAGGGGAAGACAGGGTTCTGTATCTCTTGCATGTGTTAGTTCATTTAATTCTCTCAATAACTCTATACTGTAGCTACTATTGTTACTGCCATTTTAGAGATGAGGAAATAGATAAGAAAAGAGAGAGACAAAATGCTAGCAAGAAATGGATCAAGGAGAGCCAGCCCCTATGGCCTAGTGGTTCAAGTTTGGCAGCCCGGGTTCACTTCATGGTCACAGAACCACACCATCTGACTGTCAGTAGCCATGCTGTGGCAGTGGCTCACATAGAAGAACTACAACAACTTACAACTAGGATATACAACCATGCACTGGGGCTTTCAGGAGGAAAAAAAAAAAGAGGAAGACTGGCAACAGATGTTAGCTCAGGGAGAATCTTTCCCTGCAAAAAAAAAAAAAAGAAAAGTGGATCAGGGAAAAGGGTTTTTGTTTCTGAAGGGATGGGACAGACTTGAGCATAATCATTCCTAAAGGGAAAAGAATCACAGAGAAGCAGAGCTTGGAATGATGGAGCAGATCTGGGTCCCTGGCAGAGTTCTGGAGGAGAGCAGGTTGAGAGCCCAGGTGGAGGCAATGTCCTTGAACTGAGAAATGAGAAGGAACGAGAGGGAGACGAGCTGAGATATAAAGTTTGTAAGTAATGGGTCAGGAAGTCAAGACAGCTCAACTTTATCATCTCAGTTTTTCATCTGAGTTCCCAAGGAAATAAAAATTCTCATTTCCTCTCCCAACTCTTCCATTCCTATTGAATTCCCTGCCACCAATGGAACCTCAAGTCCTTGAGCCACCCACAGCCTCTATCAAGGCTTGTGTATTGAGGGTAGGGAGGAGATGTCGGACAATGCAGGGTGGGACACAGACATCAGAGTTCTACCTAATAGGGCCTTTTTCAAATAATGCTAACATTTGTATGGCAACTAAATTCATAACCAGAATTTTTCTCTCGAACAGACTACCATATAGCAAAATGTTTATTACCTACAATATGGTCTTCAAATTGGAGTATGGATACCTCTGGGAGCACACAAAATGTTTTTAAAGGAATATGCTGACACTTGTCTAGTTTTAAGGGACTCAGTTTCCAGATCCTCATACCAATCTGCCTGAGAAAGTGACTGGCATCTGAGCTTCTCCTTTCTTATCTCCTATTTCATAACCCCCTTCTACCCACTAGACGACGCAAAGGCAAACCAGCCCCCACACCCCATCTAGACAGTGCACTGTCCCAGGACAGTAAACCCCTAGTGGGCAAAAGAAGGGACTAACTAAAGATCCACGCAGGCTTCGACACAGCAAGTTTCTTCAATGATTGGAATTAACTTGGTGACTGATTAACAAATCCTTTGCAACTCGGATAAGTTCTAATTTTTTTCTTTCAACCGCAATTGAATACGGGCAAAATGAAGTAGTCAATAGATTAATTCAAAGATTTGGGGGATATTTGCTGTAATATGGTTCTCCTTCCATTTACATCTACTTTTGTACCTCAACAATTTTGTTTGTGCTTATCTAAGAAATCGAGAAAGAGAAAAGAGAGAAAGAAGGGAGAGAGGGAAGGAAGAAGGGAGGAAGAGTTGCTGAATTGTCTCATTTTAGTAATATGTAATATTTACCCACAAATACACAAACTAATGGAAACAGTGCTCTACCTGTCTTATTAAGAGATTAATTTCCAATAACATTTTACTTTTTATGCTTAATATTCTACATAGTTTATACTATATTTGTGTTGTTTAGATCAAAGTGTCTACTGCTAATAATTATAATGATCACTTAATCCAGAAAATATTTCTAAAACTTAGAACGTTATGGTCACATAAAATGAAGCTCAAATTTCCATTTATATACCCATTTGTTGCAAAGAATTATGATAGGTAATCAATAAAATGCTTTCAAGCATAAAAATATTACATCAGGGTTATATTCTATAAATGAAGTGAAACGGAAATAAAAGTTTAAGAAGAAAGAGAAATGATGCAAAATATCTCTAAAAGAAAAGTTTGTTTCTGTACTTAGGAAATAGATGATGACAGATTGCAAATTACTACAGTATTTATAAGATACATATAAAAGAGTGATATACTTGTTTGATCACAAAAGTACAATATATGCATGATATCTGAAATTACATGCTGTATAACCATTTAAATTTAAGATAAAGATTTTAAATGTGAACTTAAAAATGTGCAAAGGGTACAGAGATATTCAAACTTTTTTTAGGTGGTAAACAAGCAAAAAGTGAGACCACTGGTCCTCAGTGGAGTAACCATTCCATCCACACCCAACAGCTTCCCTCCTCTCTATACTATGGTATCTACCAAGTCCTGTGGATGGTTTTTTAAAAAAAGTCAGGTATGAGAGAACACAAAGGCTTTGTTTACATTATCAAAGACTGTTTTTGAAACACTAAATGTGAATATGGATCTAGATTTCCCAGAGGTATAGCCGCATTTGCTACAGGGCTCTCCAGGGCATACTGGAGCCCTGATGAAATGCAAAACATCTGTGGGTGATACTGATTATTTGTCAACATGAGGAGAGACTAATGAAGTTGCAGTAACATTCTGCAAGGCACCTTCCTAGCAGCATATATTCAAAACATTCCCAAGCTGGAATGGAGGAAGCATGTTAAGTATTTTGCGTTAAAGCCCATACTTTCAGACCCCTGGACTTCCAAATTAAGAGGCTGTTACTGAATACGTTGTTGTATGTTAACCACTTCCCATGAGATACTTGGGAGAGCCCTGGACAGCCCTGGCAGGCTTTGAACTGAGGGAATGCTGTAAGAAGCTTGAGCTGCAAAATCAGGAAAAGAAAACTAAGACTTGCAGTTATTAAAACTTGAGCTGTTTGAAGATTGAGTTTAGTGCTAGTTATGCAGTCTCCTCAGGAACATTTCCATAAATACAATTTTATAAACTGTATCTTGATTATAATCTGTAGATTTGATTGGGCAATGTTTCCTTTCAGTTTGACTGCATAGAATTTAAGAACAATTTCAGCAATCTGGAATAGGAATACTACTCAAAATTAAACCAGACAGAGAGGCGATCTGAGGGAAAAAATGACGAAACAAAACAACACTGGGCTCTGCTTCGGTAAACATTCATTTTTAGTTCGGTGGCCGCATCTTAAAGACATGGTCAGCTGCCTCTCAATATTTTTAGCAAGTATTGGTCCTTCTCCATGAACTTAATCCGGTGCTTAATAACCATCACTCACTTTTAATTTGGAATTACTGTCACTGCTGTGGGCCTGACCAAAACAGGAATTAAGAGTCAGCAGGGCTCACGAGCAATTGGATTACATGTTGCTGAGGTGCAGCATATACAGTAGTCCTCAGGTTAGGGGCACCCTCATTGTGCAGGAGCAGCCCACCTGGGGAGGAGAGGGAGACACACATGCTTGGCTTCCTTAGGGGCAAATGCATTGTACTACGCAGTTATAACGCCCTGAGCACTAACCTCGAGATGTGTATTTCTCTTAGGTGGAGGTGAAAACATTTCTCCCTTTTCTCTGTACGTTTCCCAAGAGCAGACAGATTTCTGTAGCTAACTATCGATGCCTCTGAGTGGGGAATCTTTATCTGGTGTCCCTAGTTGGAACTCATAATATATTTCCCCAAGACAACATCTCATACATCATAGATAGAATTAAATTGTTGTGTTTCTATTGTAAAGTTCAGCTATACAGAACTCTCAGGCTTTGGTTGCTCTAGCAGGACGAACTTAGCTTAGAGCTGAAGACATACCTTTTTAAAACTTGTAACCTGTGCTATTTTCTTTTACATATTTGCTATTTATGATGCAAGCTTTCTAAAATGCACACTAATGAGTCTTTTAAAAGAGCACCGTTTTCTTGGTTATGGGATGGTTATTTTAATTCTTATAAGGAGGTACAATAGAGTGCAGGATGTTGAGAGGTGGATGGGCCTTCCTACCTTATGGTAAAAGGCCACGGACAGCTGCGTTTTGAGTTGTCTAAGAATTTCTGTATCCAATTCTGCCTTCAGGTTGTCGGCAATTGCTTCTTAATTTTGTCTGTATGCCTTCAAAAAGCGAGACTCGTTAAAATTATATTTAAAGAAAGAATACACGGGGCTTGGCTGCCTCTAACTATTTCTATGACTCAGAAGAACATGCTCTAATACAGGGGTTTTGTACGTCTATTTTGACTGTTCAGTGGCATTTTCTCATTTCCTGAAATTTGGCAATTTAGAGAAGAGAACCAACAAATTCTTCATTCTGGATAGGAAAGGTGCTGCTTTTCAATACTTCAAGAGCAGTGTGAGTTAAACAGCACACAGTGGCTGGCTTATAAACTATCATTTACAATATTTTTCACATGAAAAAATGCATTTAAAATTCTAAATAAGTGGCTCATCAGCTCCTAGAATACAACCCGTTCTGACGTCAGGAACTTTACTCACACAGGTTTTATTTCTCTGCTGTTGCTTGGCAACTGAGATGTGGCAAGAGATGTCAGAGGTTAAGGAGCAGACTAAAGTCATCATGGAAAGAAGTCTTATCAGCATTTTCCATCTAACTTTGTAATCCTTGAAATAAAATAGGTTTCATTGTATTGAATACTCTCTATTTTTTTCCTAATCAAATACCAAGTTTTTAGAGACTTTTTGCTTTATGAATATAACCCCAGTGTACATGGAGAATTTTAATTACGTACATTGCTCTGAAATGGACTTTGCTATTACACTGGCACACTTTGGAGGTTAAAGTGAAAACTTGGCATTCTGAAGTCATGTACTATGTGAAAGTGGTTGTGAACACATTTGAAAGCATTCCAAGAGGAAACAAAAATACACATTGCTCTAAATTTCTGCACTTTTAACCATTAGTTAATGTTGAATAAAATTCCATTTTCATATACATTGACCTGCTTATTAAAAAATTATTCTTTAGAGAAAGGAATACAAAATGTCCTATACGTTTGCTTGTCTCTATTCTGAAATGAGAAGGAATGTGACCAAAATTTAAGCACCATCTCTGGAGTTTTTTTCAGCCTGTTCTGTACCAAATGCTAGGCCCCCAAGGATTCCTAGCTCATGGATGGTTCATGGCATTTCAGCATGATGCACTTTGAGACTTATTTTCCAGTGCACATAGCATAATAAGCTTTAAGGACATTTCATTTCTAGGCAACATGGTTGTTCCATCCACTCCTAGCCCAAATTTTCAACTTTTCCAAATTACTGCTAGAAAGGTAAGGCAATCTGAGTTAGAAGCACTTTCCACGTTGGTTTAAAGTGGATCTAGAATTATTTTTGGAGGAAGATTTTATCCCTGCTTGTGGGTCCTCCCTTATTTCATCTCTAAGTGAAGCCACGATGACCATCCACTTAGGGATGTGTTCTTAAATCTCATTAGAAAAAATTAACTCTATCCTTCCTCAGTTGACTCCCAAATATTTTGGCAACACCGCACTTCCAGTTTTCGTCAGAGATTATAAACCAAGCCTCTACTTTGAATAATTCTTATCAAAAACCCAGTTGGGAGAAAATAAAGCCATGAATATAATTGCGTGAAAGAAATGAGGATTGCCTATTCCTCTGAATTTCCGGGATTTTACTTTTGGACAGTCCTGTGTCCTTGGAATCTTGCTCCTTTTAGAACTGCTCGTACTCCATGAGGTTTGTGCAGCACGTAAATGAATGTATACTGATGAGCTCAGGATCAACAGCCATGTGAGGCTCACGGTCTCTGTTAAAGGTGCTGGTGAAGTCACTGTGCTGTACGTTACCCTGTAAGAGCCTCCCTGGAAGGAACTCTGCTTGGGTTTTAGTATTAGGAAACTTGGGTTTTTATCTTACAGATGTTCCCAGCCTCTCACTGACCAAGTTCGCCCTTCACTTTCACTGCTGGGAGCTCGGGCCAAATTTGCAACCCACGTCCATCCGTGCACGAGGCTTTAAGATGTGCGCCCATCCCACTCATCCCACCACTGTACCTCTGCCTTCCCATACTGTCTTTACCCCTGACTCCCTCAGCCACTTATCTATTTGAATAATCAGGGTGCCTACCTCAAGTCTGCTTTAGAGAAAGGCAGGATATGAATTTTTAAAATGAACAACCAACAAAATAGTCACATGGCAGATACACAAGATAATCATCTTATTCTTGTTCCTAGACCTCCATTTTGCGTACCGAGTGGAAGGAAGGCTCCCCCACCTATTGCTGCCGTGAGGAGTCCCGACATCCAGAGGAGACGGCGAGAGTTCGGAGTAACAGGAGTAGGTGGGAGTGGGGAGGGCACAGCAGAGGGAAGGATAAATCTCAGTCTTTGGCAGCAAGGGAGAAAGTAAGTTTCTGTGACTACACAGTCACTTCTAAGGAAAGTCAAAAAAATGCCAGTCAGGAACTCCTTGCATTAAATCCAAAGGTGACATTTAAAGTCCTGACACATTCAATTTGCATAAGAATGTCATCTCCACAATACATATTCGTGAGGTAGCTTTGTTCATAGTACTGCACACCTGCTGCATCACCATTTGTCCCACACACTTACGCAATTCTAAAAATTATCCCAAACCTGTTACTATATTTCCCACTCCTATAAGAGAGAAGCTTCAGTTAAAAAAAAAAAAGGAATGTAGAAAAGTTGCTTTTGCTAAGAAAAATGGTTATTTTTACGATCTGCAGCAGTTATATATCTCCAATAAACAGGACTTAGACATTTAATTTAGTAGCTATAGAGAGATGTAACTGTGCGTTCTCAGAAGCCACTACGGCTAGAGGCATGGCATGGACACGCCCAGGCAGCTGGAATCTGCCCATGCTGTAGGGATAACTGGTGGGGAGGAGATTTTTTTGCTAGAATGTTTAGAAGCCTATATACATACGTTGTTTCGTGGATTTGGTTCAAAGACTAGCAGGCACCTCAGTATCTCCCATTACCCTAACAGATGCCATTTCCTATATTCCTTTTCTAAATCTACACCCATCAGGACACTTGCGTCATGTAAAAACAAACACTGGGGCCAGCCTGATGGCATCGTGTTAAGTTCACATGCTCTGCTTCTGCAGTGTGGGGTTTGCGGGTTTGGATCCCAGGCACGGACCTACACACCACTCATCGAGCCATGCTGTGGCAGCATCCCCCATACAAAGCGGAAGAAGACTGGCACAGATGTTAGCTCAGGGACAGTCTTCCTCACCAAAAAAAAAAGAAAGAAAGAAAACAAACCTCAAGGGAATTGTTATAATATAATTATTATTATTCACATAATGTTTACAAGCAAATAAAATTAGCTACTTATGTTTTAAAAAAATCAAGACTAGTTAGACAACTCAGGTAAAGAACTACCTAATTTCACCGAGTGGTAAGTAAAATAAAAAGCTAATTCAGGTCCTTTGAAAAAATTGCCTAAAATAAATACTTTTTAATGGTATCAATCATATTTTCATGTTAAAATTATGTCTGTTAACAGTATGTCCTTCACGGCTAATACAAATTCAAAATTCCCTCTTGACACTAATTCTTTTTTTATGTGATTTACTCTCTAATCATGACACAAGAATGTACCATGAACATGAACTTCATTACAATCAGTTTTATAAAACGGTAATTTACCAATATCTTGAATGTATTTTATTTGTGGTAAAAAATATATATCTATCTGTTTCTAATTTGACTCCCTCTGTCATCTCAGAGTCAATACATCCAGAATTTAGGATGTTTCCCCTTCTCATCCAGCAGCTCTTCATAAGCAACCTTTTTCTGCCAAAAAATACCCTACCATGTATTTCATCTCCCAGACTTGAAACCATCTTGCTATCCCTTCATTCCTTATTTCCAATCTGTTTATTCTTCCCATCAACTACCTATCACTTCTCTTTTTACTCTCATACCAACATCTGAGATTTGAGCTGGATTATTTCTCAAGTCTCCTGGATCTGGTCTCTCACCAATTGCTCCACTCTGCACCACGCTGAGAAAAGAACTCTTCTCTTTTAACATGTGCGGCCACAGTTCGCCGCTGGAGGAATGAGGCGCGTCCTGTGGGACTGCACTGGCAGAGGACCCTTGGAAGCCTGGGCTGGGGTCCCCAGACTTCGCCCCAGTGCCTTTCCCTCTGCAGATTTTGCTGTGTATCCTTTTGCTGCGATTAATCTTAGCTGTGAGTAGAACGTTACGCTGAATCCAGTGAGCCCTCTTAGCAAATCCGAGACCCCTGACACCACTCCTTTGGCCTGTTACATCATTCCTAGCCTCTCCCGTCCAACTGCTAAGGCCCTTCGTAACCTGCCCTTGCCGCTCCTTCCCCAGGCGCGCCCACTGCTGGAGGACGGGCGCCAGTCTGGAGGGAGCAAGGCCTGGGCCCGGAGTGAAGGGGCCCGGCTGCCGTTCCCAGTGCCCTCTGTCTGTCCTGCTGTCTCCTGTTCGATTCTGAGTAATTCACACAACCTCTCTAGCTCTTAACATCCTTACTTATAAAATATGAACAAAACTACAGGTACAAATAATATCCAGGTGCAGGATTTTGGTTTTCTGTATAAATAATTTCTTAGCAGTTTGCTACTAAAAGGTGCATTCTTTCAAAGTTCACCGTTAAGGGAGGCCCATTTTCTCGATAACTCCCATTATACAAAGTTAATTTCTGTATTGTTCTGCAAAAACTTCTGTACTCACTGAAAAAAAATGTGAGAAATATTTCAGAATTAGATGTTCACAGGAAAATATAGTATGGTACAAAAATAGGATTAATACTCAAAATGTCACAACGTAATCTCCCGAGTAATAATACTGTTTTTGAAAGTTACTGTCAGAAAAGAAAGGAATTAAGAGAAATGAGCAACCCAGTACTTGGCAGGAAAGGAGTTGGGTTCCTGTTCAGCCAGAACCCCGGGCCTCAGGATGAGGCAGGTGATACAGATGGGGAACAGCCCCTTCTGAAACATTATGAACCCCCTTTGTGAAGGAAGGTCAAATGTTTCAACAAGAGCCCACTGAAAACCCTCTCTGAGTTTACTGCTGCATCTGTGTACATACCTTGCTAATTTGTCACTTCTAGAACCAACTATAGTTGAAATTCATTTTCCCAGTGATCAACAAAAGACCAACAAAAGCCACTGAGGGAGCCACACATAAGACTCTGCAGCCTGAAATAGGTTCCTGGCTCGGCTTATAGGCAGCTCCATCCCTTTGAGGTGTAGGTATCATCCATGTTTGAATGAAGTTGTTTTTACAATTACTTACAGAATAAATTATATCTCACTGTTCTGTGTAATTCTTGGCACAAAGGAAAATGAATTACAACTTGTGAATTGCAAAGCCTAAGCAGAAGGGTGTGGCATCTCGTCTTTGGAGAGCATGCAAACGTTCTCTTAACCATTTCCTACTCAGAAGTTGCCATCTCAGCTAAAATCTGTTTCCAAACTCGTTCAGCACGTGTCCTTAGAACGAAGAATTTCTGACAGATTGGTCAGACCAGCATGTACTGAGGACAAAGGGAAAGGTGAGACGACATTGTAGGTGAACTCCATGTGTTCTCTACTGCAGATTTTCCTACCAAAAACTGAAAAGCAAAGCTTTGGAACCAGAGAAAAACCAGAGAACAGTTAGCATAGCAAAGTCACGAATGAACAAACATTTTAAGAGGCATCATGCACTAAAGAATAATTTCCACATTTCCTTGGCTGAATTTACATGTGGACCTGCTTAAATATTTATCAAATTCAGAGTCATAACCACTAAAAATTGTCACTTCTCATAATTATACATTAATGCTAAGAATACAAAAATTCTACCTCCAAATCCTAAGAGGGACTTTGAACACAGGTAGAGGCAGACAAGAGGGCAAGCTGTGGCGCAGCAACTTCAGGTGCTGCGGGCTGACGCTCGGCCTTCGTTCCTCCAGGAATACCCTCAATGAAATACAAAAGGATCCAGGGTGGTGAAAGCTCTTGTTTGATTATCACATCCAGATACTCTCCTTGGAGTCAACGCTCAGAAAACAAGCCCGGAGCAGGAAGCAATCACTGCACAGCATTTTAGGGTGTCCTTCAGATGCTTCTCCTCATATTTTTCCTGGTTCCCAGTGCGGCTTCTCCGCATGACTGTGCAGCACACTCGCGAGAGTGCCATGGGAGCAGCTCCCAGAGGCAGCAAACAGGGCGCCCATGGTGTCACAGGGCTTGCTGTGACCCACGGCTCCCAAGCAGCATCCTAGAATCTTGGGCGTGGTATCGAGTTTTCAGTTTAATTATGTATATGGATATTTTTAAATCCTTAGTTTTCCAATTGTGATATTAATACACACTTCACACATCTACAGACAGGGATGTTAAGATCAAAACAGAATAATTATACCGGTATTTTTTTCCTTCATTTTGCCAAGGACTCCACTGAAATTCTTCTCTGCCACTTTCTTTCCCCATGTTTCCTCCAGCAGAGTCTGAGTTCATTTTGATTGCTTTGTTCCCTAAAGTACAACAATATCAGCAGGACTATACCGGCCCCAGCAACAAGCAGAGATTCTCCACTAAGCACACGGGGCAGATTCCCACACACCAGTCGACCAAACGGAGGCTCCCGACAGGGAAGGAATTCCGACAAGCCAGTCCACCAAACGGAGGCTCCCGAGGGGAAGGAATTCCGACACGCCAGTCCACCAGACGGAGGCTCCCGAGGGGGAACGAAGCTTTCTTGATTGTCTATTATGCTGAATGCAGTATTTATAAGTACCATACGCAAATATTAATTTAATCCTAAAATCAAGCCTATGCACATTGTATTATCACCTCCATTTTTAGATACAGAAATATCTCAAAATGATCAAGTATCTTGTCCAACATCTCCTACAAACCAGTAGGAAAATCACAAGCAACCCAACAGAAAAGTGATCAAAAGATATGACTGGACATTTCACCGCAGAACAGACACATAATGCCAATCAGCATGAGAAGAGGTGTTCAGCATCATAAGTAATCAGAGGGATGTAAGTTAGAACCCCAGTGAGAGAACCATTTTACATTCATTCAATTAGCAAAAATGAATTCAATTCCAAGTGTTGAAAGAATATGGATGCACATTCCAATGAGACTGAAAATTGTGGCAAGCAACTTTAGAAAACTATCTGGTACTATCTCCTACAGTTGAACATTCCTACACACTATAATCCAGTGATTGCATTCCTACCCAGGAGAAATTCTTGCACACATGCACGAAGAGTTATGTTCAACAATGCCAAAGCAGGTTTCTCCACAACAGTAAAATCCTGAAAACACTCAAATGCCCATCAAGAAGAGAGTGTATAAATAAACTACAGCATGTTTTATGCATTAGAATATTAAACAATAATGGAACAGAATTGAGAGCCCAGAAATAAACCCACACATCTCCAACAGTTACTTTTCGACAAGGGAGCCAAGAAAACATAACAGAGAAGGAAAGTCTCTTCAATAAATGGTGTTGGGAAAACTGGACAACCAAAAGAATGAAAGTAGACCATTATCTTACACCATACACAAAATCAACTCAAAATAGATTAAAGACTTGAACGGAAGACCTGAAACCATTAAAATTCTAGAAGAAAACATAGGCAGTACAATCTTTGACATTGGTCCTAGCAGCATATTTTCAACTACCATGTCTGACCAGGCAAGGGAAACAAAAGAAAAAATAACCAAATGGGACTACATCAAACTAAAAAGTTCTGCACAGCAAAGGAAACCATCACCAAAACGAAAAGACAGCCTAACAACTGGGAGAAGATATTTGCAAACCATATAACAAATAAAGGGTTAATATCCAAAATATATAAAGAATTCATACATCTCAACAAAAAAACAACCCAATTAAAAAATGGGCAAAAGATTTGAACAGACATTTTCCCAAAGAAGATATACAGATGGCCGACAGGCATATGAAAAGATGTTCAACATCGCTAATTATTGGAGAAATGCAAATCAAAACTACAATAAGATATCACCTCATGCCCGTCAGAATGGCTGTAATTAACAAGAAGTAAGTGTTGGAGAGGATGTGGGAAAAGGGAAGTCTCATACGCTGCTGGTGGGAGTGCAACTGGTGCAGCCACTATGGAAACAATATGATTCCTCAAAAAGTTAAGAATAGAAATACCATACGATCCAGCTATTCCACTGCTGGATATTTATCCAAAGAATGTGAAAACATGAATGTGTAAAAATATATGCACCCTTATGTTCATTGCAGCAGTCTTCACAATAGCCAAGACTTGGAAACAACCTAAATGCCCATCAAGGGATGAATGGATAAAGAAGATGTGGTGTATATATACAATGGAACACTACTCAGTTATAAAAAAGGATGAAATCTGGCCATTTGTGACAACATGATGGACCTTAAGGATATTATGCTAAAGGAGATAAGTCAGAGGGAGAAAGTCAAATACCATATGATCTCACTCATAAGTAAAAGATAAAAACAATAACAAACAAACACATAGAAACAGAGATTGGATTGGTGGTTACCAGAGAGGAAGGGGGGAGGGAGGAGGGCGAAAGGGGTATCTGGGCACATGTGTGTGGGGATGGATGGTAATTAGTCTTTGGATGGTGAACATGATGTAACCTACACAGAAATTGAAATACAATGGATGTACACCCAAAATTTATACAATATTGTAAACAAATGTTACCCCAATAAAAAAAAAATTAAATAGAACAAAAGAAATGCAGTAGAGCATATCACAATATAGATGAATCTTCCCAATAACAAGTTAGTCTCAAAGGATTATATACAACATTGTCCTTTTTAGAAAGTTAGAAACAATTATCATTAAAAGTTTCCTTTTCAGAATACTTATTAATGCAGTGAGATTGCATCTAAAGGAAAGTAAAGGAATAACAGACATGAGGCTCAAGATGACTTCTCTGTAGGTAGAGACAAGGGAAAATGACCGGACAGCCATATGGTTAGCCGAAGGTTGTAGTCAAAATCCTAGCTTTTGTGTGGGGAGGTGGTCTCACAGGTGCTTATTACATTATTTAAAATGTCTAATAAACAAATAAAGAAGGAACACTGATTAGAGTATGTCATTAACCAAGGATCATTAGTAGTCCAGTTTTGTACTTCTGAGGTCCTAAAAATACCCAGAGAACCAAGAAAAAAACAGCAAATAGACAAAAACCGGCCCAGGTCATACAGCAAAGCATTAAGGGCTCAAATTCAGATCCGCCAGACTCTGAAGCCCAGGCTGCCGCCAAGGAAGGACCACTCTTCCTTCCTCAACCAGAGGTACAAAACCAGCGCAAGCTTCTCCCATTCTCCACGACAACGGAGTGACCCTGTCTACACGGCATACTCAGAACTGATCAACTTATCCTTTTCAGAGAGTGTAGAAAGGCAGGAAGGATACTGCCAGTCTGCCAGATACTTCTGGGCAATCTACAGACGGACCTACGCTCAATTACGGACCTGCTCCATCCGCCTATGTCACTGGTGGGGAGTGTTTCCCTTGAGAGGCTCAGCTTCCTCGGGCCATGAGCATTGGAGATGACAGTACAGGTGGTGAGAGTAATGACTAACACCTGTAGCTGCCTATAAGCCAGCATTTTACCAACATTTTTAAATATGACTCTCACGACAATATATGAAGCATGAATTATTATTACTCCCAATTTAAAGATGAAGTGATTGAAAGAAAAAGAGGCTAAGAGATTTCCTCATGTATGTCAATTATATCTGAATTAGAAGAAAATGGTATCTCCCCAAGGTCATACAATTATGATGGAAGAACCTTGAACTCAGCTCTCTCCTGCTCAGTTGCCCAAATTCTTAACAGCTAAGATACACACATACACATATGTATATTCACACACATATATACATACAAACACCAATAGATGAATAGATAAATATGCACAGATATGCACACATGTATACTCATGCATATAGACACGTGTACAGATACATTCATATACACACATTCATAGTCATACTCGTAACAATATATAGATACACACTCATGCACACATACATACAAACACACATGAAACGCTGCCTAGCTTTTCCAGCATTGCTTGAGAGACCGCTAACTATTGTTAAAAACTCCCTCATCCCTTTCCGTCTGGCACACCTTGCACAGAGCTGTCCAGGTGAGAAGCAATTTGACTTCAAACACCGGACGTCTTTCACCTGGAGCACCTGGCTCCGTGACTCTCGCCCTGGGGCCCCTCTTAGAACCATCCTCTGCATTTTCAGCATGTGCTTCTCGGCCGGCCTGTCCCTGCGCGTCAGCAGGCACAGAGCCTCTAACCGCACCTCACTTTCTGCCCCTCTGGACGGTGAGGCCTCGCAGAGTGAACTGGGTAGAAGCTAATGAGTCAATATTTGTAATCAGATCTCTCTAACTTTAGAAAAATCCACCAAGCCTTTTTGGTGTGACACAACCAAATGAACAAAAATTTAGTTTTATTTATATTAATATATAGCAGATGGAGTCTGGTTCTTACTGAATGGTACCAATTATTATTGTTAAAAAAAAGACACTTTTCTCATTACTTAGAGAATCTGGTTTTTCGATGTCTCAATTTTGGAGCTTTTTAGTTTGGGCGGTTTACCCTTACAATGCCTAAATATGAAGTTCTCCAATGAGTTTAAGTTCAGTTACAAGAACATTCTCTCAAATTGTATTTTAAGAGTCTGGGGACCCGAGAGAACACTGGAAGAGTAAACAGGTTACAATTTTCAGTATTTTCTGTTGATGTAAATAAGTGAGATGGATCTAAGAGTTGGAAGCGGGATACAGAAATGCAAACAAGCTCTCCAAACCCTGACTCTAGAGTATGTGAGGACCAGATATATTTACCACGAGGGGAGAGTGAGCGGGCCCCTTTCCCACACACTCTTCACGATCTAGTTCTGCCACAATCTACCAAACCTCACTCAGGTCTTCGAAACACAAAAATTTAACTTTTTAAAAGACTACGATGTTGTGGTTTCACCTATACCTTTCACGCAAAAGGCAGCAAAGGAAAAGAAAAAATAAAAATTTGAAATGTTGAGTTTTCCATCAAACTAGAAAATTTGCTTTATGGTGTCTCAGCAGAAAGCACCCCAGCGATTTCAAATCCAAGACCATCGGAGTGGGTGCTCAGACCGAACCCCAAGGCAAGGGGGCGCCAGTCTCTGAGCTGCGCTGGCACATCAGAGAGGAGATGCGGCGTCAGGCTGGAAAGTGCGCTGGAGCCCGCGCAGGAGCAGGAGCCCGCGCAGGAGCAGGAGCAAGAGCCCGACGAGCCGATGGCTCAGGAATCGTGGCCGCGAGGAGCGGGACGCACTGCAGAGCCGGCGGGCGGAGAGCGGAGCCACGGCTGGACTCCCCGCTTTCCTCCCAACGTTAAACAGATGCTTACTCTGAAAACACTAAATACGATATGATTAAGTATATCCTAAAACTAATTTTTCTAAATACAACAAATACAACCGGGTGTTTTTTACAACGGCCAAAATGATTTTAACACAGAGAAGATTAGTGCTGCAAAGGACCAAAGAAACGAGATCTCCTAGTGGAGGGAAGAAACTGAGTCCCCCGATAGTTAAGAGACTTACCGATTCTAAACAAAGAGTTTGTGACTGAGATAGAAGTAGGAGCGAAGTGGTAATTTTACTTTAAATGTTTTAACCTCCTCCAGGCTCCCACGCCCCATGGAATTACAGGAGCTGTCGTGACAGGGTAAGCGCCACCGCAGCGGTTCCCGGGGATCCCGAGGGCGGCAGCTCCGCCGCGAGGTTGAGCGGCCCGCCGGGTGCCGGGGCGGCGCCGGAGCAGCAGGCGGGGCGGCGGGCGGGCGACCAGGAGCGCGGGCGACACGGGCTCCAGGGCGCGCGGGGCGGGGGCAGCGGCCGGGCCGGGCCTGCAGCCTCCTGCCACCGGCCCGCCGGGAGTCGCGGCAGCGCCCTAGCGCTACCAAGGTCTCCCAACTCGGGGCGTCCCGGGGGAGCCCGCGGCCCGGCCGGACCCGGGGCCAAGCCGAGCACCACGCCACGTCAACGGGCACAGTCCTTCCTGTTTTCAGAATATCATCTGGATACAGCTGACTAGGGGAAAAAAGTTTACTTCAAGAAAATTATGTCACAAGCACTCCTTATTTCCTCATTTCCAACACGTACTTTTCTCTGGACATTTCAACATTTCTGAGATCAGTATGTGACACTGAGTGATATATTTAATGTGACAGTGTTTTCTCCCTCAAAAGCTGTTACTAAATTGATGAGGTGATCATACAGCACCTGAGAACTGAAGAGCTGCGGTCTTTTTTTCAGATGACAAATCCCTTTGAAAACGCCAAAGTAACCATTTTAAGGGACATGGTTCTAGAAAACAGTTCTTAAATGCTTACCGACCTGTCTCTGACCCGGACCATGCCTTTTCTGAGCAGGCTGTCTATCCAGACGCCCCTGGAGAGGGTCGGAACGGCGGCCGCCTCGCTTCCATCCTCAGTCTTTAAGGACCAGCCGGCCGCCGGGCGCAGATGCCCAGCTCCTCGGAGCGCACCCCGCGTGAAACAGGTGCGATCCGAAGGCCTCCATGTGTGGTGCCAAGCGCACGTCGCTGTTGTCAAGGTACTGAGCTTAACATTAGCAGATCATCTAATTTTTATTGGGGAGACAGCAAGGTTTAACAAATATTTGGTTCATTTTATAGTTTCACGAAGTTACTTAAGCTCTCTGGACCTTTTCCTCCACTGTCAAGTGAAATTAATAGCACCTACAGCACATAGCTATTGTAAGGACTGTGACCGGTGAGCAAAAGTTATTGCAGACTTGTTTGTGAAATAAAATGAAACAGACAGAACAAAGAAAAAGGTTAAGGCACATATAAGTATTCAACAAATGTTAGTTACCTTCTTCGAGTAATATTTTATGCTTCTTCCTATGATAAAGGGAGGATTTCACCACTCTAATCAATAAACATATGAAAATAACTTACAGCCACCCGTGGTGAGACATCCCAGAGTATCAGAGTACTTCATCTGCTTCACAGTGAAAATCTGCAGCAAACCAAAACCAAAAGCATCCACCTTCAAAGAGAAGGCTGACGAATGAAAAAATGAACAGAATGCTGAGCAGTGTGCCAGTCAACGGCTGCCTTGTGTAGAGCAGGGGCCTTTCTTCCCTTCAGGAATCGTGTGATACTCTTTAAGAAAGAAGACTCACAAACGGAAATTTCAAGGAAAGAGGTAAATAAATAAAACTCCTAGGTGCAGTAGCTACATTTTCGCTTCTGGTCTTTTTGAGTTCTTCTAGTCTTGCCCGACCTGAGTCTGCAGGTGTAAGTTGCAAGAAGGGGATGCTGCGTGTTAGTCGTGATGAAACTGTTGCCAACGTGTGATCATCTCTCTACTTGTTCCTGCTACTCAAATAATAGAAAGATCTTAAATATCTATCTCTGAAACAAGTACTGCAAATACAGACCTATTTAAAAGATAAATAATTTTATT
Source organism: Equus caballus (assembly GCF_041296265.1). Taxonomy (NCBI): domain Eukaryota; kingdom Metazoa; phylum Chordata; class Mammalia; order Perissodactyla; family Equidae; genus Equus; species Equus caballus. The sequence continues at coordinate 39,100,680 of NC_091691.1, forward strand.
ATATACTGCTCTTCTGAACATGTTTACCAATAGATTTCCTTAAAGGGAACCTCAAAATTCTATCACGCTAATTAACTCTTTGTCAGGGACCCAGATCCGTTTTCCTCTTCACTTTGCTCTGCTCAGTACTAGAGTTGCAGGGGGGAGTCTACTCCTGTGAACTGTGTCACTCGGGCTGCCTAACCCTCTGACTTGGGCTGGCTTCGGCCATGGGAGACAGCACCAGGACGGAAGAAGTGCAGGACAGAGAGGATAGGGTGTTTTCCCCAGGATTCCTCTCTGCTTTGGGGCTGTGTGTCTGCCAGTGGCCGCATCCTTCTCAAGGAGGGTTCTTGTTAGATGGTCTCTCCTTCCACTTCAGCTTGCAGTGGGCTCTGTCAACACTGTTTCCTCCTCTCACTGTTTCAGCCTAAGGTGGTAGCAGCTTCCCACTGTTTTGGTTCCAGTGCCTCCACACCCCTTGTTGGCTTCTGTAACATTCCCTGCCTTACATTCTCCAAAACTCTCAGCTGAATGTGCCGCCTGCTTCCTGTGATGGTCCCTACTGATACGTCCACAAATCAAGCTAATACATACTAAAATTTTTCCTTACTTCAATAATTCAGTTAAAGAAAAATTCTATGATTTTGTCGTAGTTTTTTTAAAAAAAGTCATTTGAGCAAGCCACACTAGACAGAGAACTGAAAGATTCAAGGATCATATGTTATGAATAAGTAGTCTAAATATTTTAAAAATACCAATGAATTTTATTGCATTCTGATTTTCTGTGTGTGGTACTGTTTAAGATAAATAGGATTTTCTGTATAGTAATTTAAGTTATTTCCAAAGATAATTATTTGGCAGCCTGGTTATTCATTGTGCTCCATGAAGCCTGATGACATGACATGTTGAAAAACCAGAGTTGGTATTTGAACGATTAGTGTCCCCAGTAATTAGTCATCATTTTTTAATCTGTTCAGAGCCCTCACAATTGTTTAGCCTTTCACCTGCACAAGAAGCGGCAGCAAGACCTTAACTCATTAAACCATCTTGTGTAAATATGAATAAATTACATATTTTGGCTTATAACATGTTATGAATTCATTAATAGAGATTTTAATATATGTCTTGGAAATGACATTCAACCCATAAAAGTCACTATCCCTCTCAGAAATCAATTGCTAAGGAGAATGATTTTATGCAACATTGAGGAAATAGGAAGAAGCAGGAGGAAGCAGGGAAGGGTAGAAATTAATCAAATGACTGAGGGTCTTATAACTGGAAAAGGACCACCCCAGGGAAAGTGCACTGGTCGTGCAGACCACAAACAGCTATAATATTCCTTCTTTGCCTTCCTGCTTCTGTTTCCTCACGTGACAGCCACAGAAATTTCCATATGATACAAAGGCAACCAACGAAAGCTTAAAAGGATCAGAGAGAGAGGGAAAGCTGGGGTGGGGGGATTTTAATTCTGGAGAGGAACTAGAGTTTGTTTGACTCTTATAATCTATTAATGGCTTTAAGGAAATAAAATAATTCTGTATGACATGAAAATGACAACTAAGATGAAAATACACACAGCTACAGTTATCACAGTAATTTCCACCTAGTATGAACGTAAGCCTAAAAATACCTGCTGAAGTCCCTTAGGTGATGCCTAACCTCCACTTGACGAGAGTACAACGCCGTCCACACAAAGGAGCTGACATGACACACTCGGAAACCACAGTCAGCCTCACAGGCAATGAAGGCGACACACATGTAAATCAATATAAAGCACCATTTCACACTTACTGAACTAGGAAGCACAATAAATAATGAATAAATAAACAGAACAATAAGTCTCATGTTGGCAGGAGTCAGAGAGAGTCCTATAAATTCCCGTGAGTGAGTGCAGTGGGCTTGAAGAGCAACCATGCAAGAGTCAAGGACTGAGGACATGGGTCACAGCCCGGGACCTGGCAACTCCAGCTTTAGAATCGGTACCCTCAAGATGTGACTCAAAAGGGAGGAAGACGTATGCGCAAAGAGGTTTTTAAATATGCCTTCAATAATGTGGAAATGGGCTTTTTCCAACTATAAGTAAGCTAAAATGATATGTTATTATGATAAAGTAAAATCATTTTATATTTGAAATACACAAGCTATATACATCCTGAAAAAGTATCTAGGAAGCAATCTTGAGTGAAAAAGGAGAAATAAAATAGTAGGTCCATTCGTTTACTGAACAAATATCTGTTAAATGCTTTCTCACAGGCCTGAGACTGAAGTACTCGTCCCATGTTCACTTGTCACAAACATTTCCATGTTAAGGACATGGGTCAAGGTCACAACAGTTTCAGTGGTGAGCACACACCAGGAGTCTGTGACCGACAGGGAGCCTCCAAGAGCTACAGATTCTCTCTCCTCTAAATTAAAGCAAAGGTTCCTATTTTTATAGGATTTGTGATGAGTTGGGAAAAAAGCCAATATATCTAAAATGTTGAGACTTATAAAGCGGAATTCATTAACAAATATGACGACTTTAGTTTTTGAAGAAAAGAAAGGGTAGGGCCAATTATTACAAGATGCACTTCCAGGCACCCAAGTATTTATGCCTTCTTAGTTCAATAAAAAAATTTATTGCCCTGTAGATGAGAAAGTATATTTAATTCGAGAGATGGATATTTAAATCCGTATGCTATATTGTACTTAGAGGGATGCAAGCCCACTATGTTCCCATAAATAATTAAATGAGTAGGCAGGTGATACTAGGAATTTATTACAGCTAAAGACATAAAAACTGTTGATCATAATTTCTTCTCTCCACTGAGGAGAATTCAGAGCTAATTTTATGGTGTCATTACACAGTATAATTTTATAAATGCCAGTGATTATAGGAACCTTTAAAACATTCAGCAATCCCTAAGAGACTTTCTTCCCTCTCACACCCCCCAGTCCACTCCTCCCAGAAAAATTACTGTAAACTTACTTGGGCCTCTTGTAAAAAATTAGTAAGAAAGGTGTTTCGTTTACAATAATATATATTGTCATTTTTCTCTTACTCAAGGTGATCATGACTTGACTATATAAAAATATAAAGCAAGTAACTGAATACGCCTTTTTTGATCGTGCAGCTATAAAACATATGAAGGTGCAGGTCTCCATTAGGCACACCGACTTATGTTGACATGATTCTTCAGCTGTGTGTAGTTTCATCCAAACTTGTTATAAAAAGAAAATGTATGAAAACAACAAAAACTTTTCTATAGTTTGCATACTCACCAGTTTTCTCATACCTAACTTTATTTATCAATTTCCTAAATCCTGAAATTTTTAAAAAAAAATTTATTTTTTCTTTTTCTCCCCAAAGCCCCCCCGGTATACAGTTGTGTATTTTTAGTTGTGGGTCCCTCTAGCTGTGGCATGTGGGACGCCACCTCAGCATGGCCTGATGAGCGGTGCCATGTCGGCGCCTGTGATCTGAACCAGCGAAACCCGGGCCACCAAAGCGGAGCGCACAATCTCTACTCTCGGCCACAGGGCTGGCCCCGAATTTTGCCAATATTTTCTCCCAAAGTTTTGGGAAAAAAAAGGTATATCCCTCCTCATAATTTTACACATATTTTGGTTTGGGGGGAGGTTTTCTGGCTGCTGCTGTTTTAAATGAGGACTCCTGCTAGGAGAGTGACTCTCTGATGCTTCAAGGTCATTAATCAGATTCACAGATGGCGGCACAGTGATTTGGATAAAAACATAAGAGATCCTTTGATTATTTCAACTTCTTTTTGCCAGAAACTTTTTCTTCCATCACTGTTCAGTGACATAAAATGTGTTTTGTCTTCCTCAGGTAGACATCAATTTAAACTAAAAGGAACAACTCATAACACCCATTTATTTTCCACTGAGGGGAGGGAAGGAGGTGAGAAATGCGAGAAAGAAGGCAAGAGAGCAGAGGGAAAGAAAGGGGACGATGCAAACTGCTCCATTCCTTTGAAGCTGCCTCTCATGCTGTCCCTTCTCCCCTCTGCCTGTTCTTGGGCTTGCAAAACTTGGCCAGGAGACCAGGACAGGCATCCCTGAGCTGCCTATCCAGAACGCTGGGGGAGAGGAGTTCCCAAGCACATCCAACGCACCTCTGACCCAGTGGAGTAATTGATGAGCTGAGATAGTACCAAGGGCATGCTCCTTCCCCCTCCAAAATGCACACCTGGGCAACCATACACCTATTAGAATGGCTAAATAAAAAGTACTGACAATACCAAGCACTGGCAAGGAGGTGGAGCAACTGGGACTCTCATACTTTGCTGGTGGGAATGCAAAATGGTAGAGTTTGGCGGTTTCTTATCAAGTCTTACCATATCACCCACCAATCCTATTCTTCTGGGCATTTACCCTAGAGAAGTGAAAACTTATGTTCACACAAAAAGACTGTACATGAGTGTCTATGGTAGCTCTATTCATAATCACCAAAAGCTGGAAACAATCTAAATATCCTTCAGTGGGAGAACGGATAAACGCACTGCAGTCTATCGATACAATGAAATAATGCTCAGCAATAAAAAGGAATAAATAACTGACACATGCAACAACTTGGATGACTCTCAAAGGCATCACGCTGAATGACAGGAGCCAGTCTCATAAGGTTACAAACAATGTCATAAACCGGCACACCTCGTTTGATTGCACTTTGCTTTACTGAGCTTTGCAGGAGTTGTGCTTTTTACAAATTGAAGGTTTGTGACAACCCTGCTTTGAGCAGGTCTATCGGTGCCATTTTTCCCAACAGCATTTGCGTACTTTGTGTCTGTGACACATTTTAGTAATTCTCACAATGTTTCTAACTTTTTCATCATTATTATATTTGTTACGGTGACCTGTGATCAGTGATCTTTGCTGTTATTATTGTAACTGTTTTGAGGCACCACAAACTACGCCCATATAAGATGGCAAACTTAACTGACAAATGTTAGGTGTGTTCTCACTGCTCCCCACCATTCCCCTGTCTCCCTCCCTCTCCTCAGCCTCCCTATTCACTGAGACACAAAAGTAGTGAAATCAGGATTATTGTTAATAATCCTACAATGGCCTCTAAGTGTTCAAATGAGAGAAAAGTCACACGTCTCTCACTTTAAATCAAAAGCTAGAAATGATTAAGCTTAGTGAGGAAGGCATGTCGAAAGCTGAGCTAGACCAAAAGCTACACCTCTTGTGCCAAACAGTCAGCCAAGCTGTGAATGCAAGGGAAAAGTTCTTGGAGGAAATTAAAAGTCCTACTTTAGTGAACACATGAATGATAAGAAAGCGAAACAGCCTTATTGCTGACATAGAGAAAGTTTTACTCATCTGGATAGACGTCAAACCAGCCAACATTCCCTTAAGCCATAACCTAATCCCTAACTCTCTTCAATTCCATGAAGGCTGAGAGAGGTGAGGAAGCTGCAGAAGAAAATGTGAAGCTAGCAGAGGTCGGTTGGTTCATGAGGTTTAAGGAGAGAAGCCATCTCCATAACATAAAAGTGCAAAGTGAAGCAGCACGTGCTGATGTAGAAGCTGCAGCAAGTTCTCCAGAAGATGCAGCTAAGATCATTAATGAAGGTGGCTACATGAAACAACAGACTTTCGTGTAGCTTATATTGGAAGACGATGCCATCTAGGACCTTCATAGCTAGAGAGGAGAAGTCAACACCTGGCTTCAAAGCTTCAAAGGACAGGCAGGCTCTCCTGTTAGGGGTTAATGCAGCTGGTGACTTTAAGTTGAATTGAAGCCAATGCTTATTCACCATTCTGAAAATCCTAGGGTCCTTAAGAATGATGCTAAATCTACTCTGCCTGTGCTCTATAAATGCAACAACAAAGCCGGGATGACAGCACATCTGTTTACAACACAGGTGACTGAATATTTTAAACCCACTGTCGAGACCTACTGCTCAGAAAACAAGATTCCTTTCAAAATATTACTGCTCACTGACAGTACACCTGGTCACCCCAGGTCTCTGATGGAGATATACAGTAAGGTTAATGTTGTTTTCATGCTGGCTAACACAACCTCCATTCTGCAGCCCATGGATCTGGGAGTAATTTCGACTTTCATTTTACAAGGCCACAACTGCCATAGATAGCGATCCTCTGATGGATTTGGGCAAAGCAAATTGAAAACCTTCTGGAAAGCATTCACCATTCCAGATGCCATTAAGACCATTTGTGATTTATGGGAAGAGGCAAAAATCAACATTAACAGGAGTTTGGAAGAAGTTGATTCCAACCCTCACGGATGGCTTTGAGGGGTTCAAGACTTCAGTGGAGGAAGTAAGTGCAGATGTGGTGGAAACAGCAAGAGAACTAGAATCAGAAGTGGAGCCTGAAGACGGGACTGAATTGCTGCAATTTCATGATAAAAGTTTAATGGATGAGGAGTTGCTTCTTCTGGATGAGCAAAGAAAGTGGTTTCTTGAGATGGAATCTACTCCTGGTGAAGATGCTGTGAAGACTGTTGAAATGACAACAAAGGATTTAGAATATGACATAAACTTAGCTGATAAAGCAGCGGCAGGGTTTGAGAGGACTGACTCTAGTTTTGAAAGAAGTTCTGTGGGTAAAATGCTATCAAACAGCATTGCACGCTACAGAGAATCGTTCATGAAAGGAAAAGTCAATCGATGCAGCAAACTTCATTGTTGTCTTATTTTAAGGAAGTGCCACAGCCACTCTAACCTCCAGCAACCACCACCCTGATCAGTCAGCGGCCATCAGCACTTGGGTAAGACCCTCCACCAGCAAAAAGATTACGACTTGCTGAAGGCTCAGATGACAGGTAGCATTTTTTAGCAATAAAGTATTTTTTAATTAAGGTATGTACATTGTTTTTTAGACATAATGCTACTTCAGCCTATTATAGTAGACTATAGTATAGTGGAAACATAACTTTTATATACACTGGGAAACAAAAAGATTCATGTGACTCACTTTATTGCACTATTAGCTTTACTGCAATAGTCTGGAACCAAACCTGCAATATCTCCGAGGTATACCAGTAAACGACTCCATTTATATAACATTCTAGAAAACACAAAACTACGGTGATAGAGAAGAGATGAGTGGCGGTTAGGAGTGGGGGAGGGTGTGACTACAAAGTGACAGCACAAGGTAGCTTTTGCGGTGATGGGGCTGTTCTGTATCCTGATTGTGATGGTGGTTACACAATTCTATGCACAGGAAAAAGGCACGTCTAAGAAGGTAAATTTGTTGCATGATAATTTAAAAAATAAAATCAAAATCAAAAAGTTTTAAAGAGAGAAAAAAAAAAACCCAACCTTAGAATCAATAAAAAACCCAAAATGAAAACACCATCTATCCACCATTATCTCTCTCCTTTCCATTTCATAAATATCCATGGAATCTATATACTCTAATGCCTCACTTTTCAGGCTTAGGAGAAATGATATCATTTGCTTGGGGGGAAAAATGAAACAAATATTAAGAAAATAAAATTTCAAGTGGCACTGCAATAATTGCTAAAATTTTGGATATGTTATTTTTCCTTTGTAAAACTTGTGTGAGAATCTCATCTTTATTCCGATCTCTAAATATAGGGTAAAAAAGAAATGTCAGGAATGAAAGAAAATGAAATCAAACAAAACTGTCAAAAGGTTTCAATATATCGTTTTTAGGAAAGGGAGAACACCATAAAACAGGGGTGTGATGTCATCTTTTACAGTCACTGGCCTTCCCAGAAAAAATAATTGCCAAAGAACCGCCAGGCTGACTGCTGTCTGAGGGGCGCTCCAGATTTCTTTCCCATGAAAGAATACTTAGCTAAATGTGGTCTAGACCTAAACAAAAATGCCTTAGACAATGGTGCATTTCCTCAGTGTCTCTCGCCTTTGAAAAACAACAAAGTAATCAAATATTATGATAAATAATTTACCTACAAAGTTTTGCCACAAAGAAACTAATTAGAAAAACCACTCTGGGGGCCAGCCCTGTGGCCTAGCGGTTAAGTTCGGCACACTGTGCTTCAGCGGCATGGGGTTTGGTTCCCCGCCACGGACATACACTGCTCCTCAGTGGCCACACTATGGTGGTGACTCACATACAAAATAGAGGCAGACTGGCCCAGAGGTTAGCTCAGGGCAAATCTTCCTCACCAAAAGAAAAATAATAATCATTCCAATCTTTAAAGTAGAAGTTAGATAAGCTGCTGACTGGCCGTTGCAGGAATGGACCTTAGATGGTTGGGAGCCTGGCTGGCTGGCTGAGGGATGCCCTCAGGGGTGCCTCCCTCCAATCTCACAGCACACACTCAGGAATGTGTCGAGGAAGGGGAGGTGGCATCAGCTACTTCACTTGTAAGCAACAAACACACAGCCAGACCCCCAGACCGGAGGTGGAAGGGGAGGAGCTGCCCCCCTGCTTTAGGGACGGGGAGGCAGGAGCGCAGACAGAGCTCAGGTGAGAGTGGGCAGTGATGCTCCCTGCCCCTGCAGACCCTCACTCCACACGGGCTTCATCAGCCACAGCTGTACCTCACTATGGGGAACTCCAGGAGCCTGGAAAGTCATACCTCTGAGAGCATGCTGTTATCTCCTGCTTCATGTAGCAGTCTCTGGATGTTTTCAAATCAATTGCCATTTAAAAAAAAAAAAAAAAGACGTATCTTCTAGCTGTACTGCTGGCATCACATCACTGACCAAAGGTGACAACCATGCAGGTATCATGCAGGCCAGTGCATCTCAACTCTAATTGCACTGGAGAATCACCTGGGAGCCTTTAAAAACCAAGGCCAGGGCCCAATCTTCAGAGATAGAGACTTAATTGATGGGGCCCAGGCAGCAATATTTCTAACTCCCCAGTTGACTGTAATGATGAGAACCAATTACAACGCCATAGACCTTGTACTGTTGGATTTCTTAGCACTGTACAGACACGGTTCCGACACGTACCCCTACTACACTCTAAACATGTTACTGTTCCTACACTCGTGCTAATTCTTCATTAATTCATTTCAATTCTTTTAATGCACACAAAGTAAAGTTATTGGGCTTCCTCTTCTGTTTCTCCCAGTATTAACAGGTGGAAGGGAAAGGGAAAATGCTTTTTTTCTTAAGGACTTTGATTATAAGATAATGTACAAAAAGACATAATTTGCATTTTCCATAAAAGTTCATTTAATTGGTAATTTTAGCACAGGCTATTTAACTTTTAATTATAATTAAAAGTCATCCTGAATTCTGACTGTGGGTTGTATATCTTCCACTTTCAGATAAAGCAACAGCATCATTTTCCTTCAATCAACTTTTTAGAAGGTAGCCCCAAACCAGCTCTTTGAGGGGCCGGCCCAGTGGTGTCGTAGTTAAGTTCATGCACTCTGCTTCAGTGGGTCAGGATTCACAGGTTTGGATCCCGGGCATGGACCTACACACTGCTCATCAAGCCATGCTGTGGCGGCGTCCCACATGCAGAATAGAGCAAGATTGGCATAGATGTTAGTACAGGGACAATCTTCCTCAAGCAAAAAGAGGAAGATTGGCAACAGATGTTAGCTCAGGGCTGTTCTTTCTCACCAAAAAATCCCAGCTCTTTGACTTGTGTGTTCTCACAGCAAATTTAAGCAACGTCTGTCAGTAATGAAGTCCTAATATACTCTAGCAGTGAATACTGAGGATGAAGATTCGATCAAATCAGAAAATACTTTTACACTGCCCTATTTCTTCTGAAATTAAACAACCAAGAGATGGTGTTGGGCTACATGGGGTCATCAAGACACAACGATTGTAACTATAATTGGAAAGGTCTAGGAAATAAGTAGAAAATTATCTCTTTGACAAGAATTAATTAAAATCTTGTTAAAAGACTAAAGAGCAATGTCTTATGAGCACCTATTAAGTATACAGAATTAATCAGTTCACACCAGGCACACTGAAAGTAAGCAACTTATCAGTTACTAGCTCTCTAAAATGACCCATCTTTTAGTTTCTTTAAAGTAGAAGTAAAAATACAGCTCAAAATTCTAAGAAATGTCTTGTGGGCAAATGGTTATAACTCGCTCTATAAGGAGAACAGCCAAATTGTTTAAGATCTAATATCCTCAGTTGGAAGAAATTATTCCAAGAGCACCCTTGGAGCTAAAGCAGAGAAGTGACAACCGTGCACATTAACAAAAGCGAGGGGAGGAAAGGACTCCGCTTCATCTCCTTCTAGAGATTTCTATGTAGCCCTGGAAGAAAGCTCAGAAAGAGCCACAGGCTCCTCAGAGCAAGCTCCTCGCTCACCTGGGCCTCCTGCATGGCCTTGCCTCACACTATTCTCTCAGCTCTCAAACGCTCCTCCAGCTCGGCGCCAAAGATCAACTCCTGTGCCATCTCTTTGGAGAATTTCTCCCCGATATTTTCTGGCAGAAGGAATCTGCGGCTCATTTGGTACTTGTTCTGTCCACTTTTGCAGACAATTTTGTGAAAGCTCACAAAGAGGAGGATATATCCCACGCAGGACCTAAAACAGCACCTCTGCCAGCAACGAGTGTCTGATGCACACTTGACAAACAAGCGGAAACTGGGAGAACGGCACCGGGTGAGTCTCGACTTCAGAAGCCCTGGAAACAGGCTCACTTTCCTTAACAATTTACCAGAAATGTTCTAAGTCAGTTCTCATTAACCAAGTCCATGAGGACCAGGGATGGGTGTCAGGGAATCTGTGGACTCCCTGAAAGTGTACATAAATTTAACATATATTCTCGTGTGTGGCTCCCCTCCTGCCCCCACACACACCCTGCAGAATCTTTACAGCTCTTTTTCAGTCTTTAAGGTAACTGCAACCCAAAAACCAATTTTAAAAAATCACTGCTCCACGTATATTTTTGTATAAACAATAAGATATAAGAACTCCCTGAAATGATTAAACAACGCAATGAGCCACCTAAGGCAGTCGCCATCCTCTGGATATTTATAAAGGGACAATTCTGTGTTCTGATTGCCCCATACAACCACTCACCTGAGGCCCAGACTGAGCCCCATGACTCTCAGAATCTAACAGCACAGAAACTAGAAGGAGCCTTGGAGATCACGTGATCCAGTGGCTCTCAAACTGTACACTGCACGGAAATATCTGAAGGGCAAGTCGGAACACCGTGTGCTGGGTCCCGTTTCAGAGGTCTGAGACAGGGCCCAGGCAGGTACTTCTAACAATTTCCAGGTGACGTTGAATCTGCTAGTCTGTGGACCACACTTTGAGAACCACTGATCTAATCTTATTTCCTCATGTTATAAATGAGTAGACTGGGACCTTCCGACGCTGGGTGTGACCTACCCAAACTAACACAGCTAAGTCAGAGACCTGGGAACTGACGGTACTCTGATTAGCAAGGTCCTCTCAGGCAGGTCACATATGGGTCTCGGAAACTTGTAAATGACCCCCGCAGACACAAAAACGAGTCTCAGCTAGAGACCTTCAAACTAGCTGGCAATACTAGTTTTACCTGAGACCACTGAAGATACAAAGAGAAAGGAATCTCTTATTCTGCTCTTCCCAAGCAGAGAGTTGAGGAGTTTTTTTCCTCCCATCCTCTAAATGGTAAATCTCTTGTGGAAGTTTTATTGTTGTGGCTAAAATGTTCTTTTGAAACAGAAACATTATGTCATCTTTCTGACAATGTAATATGATTCTTTGCATGGGGTCATGTTCATAGTGTTCTAATAATGGTGTATTTTTCCATAAACCTTTTGAATAAGTTTTTAACATTACTTTCCCTCATTTTGCAGCTCTCCCTAAACTAAGCAAGACCACAGATCAAAGCATGGTCTCCCAGATTTGGCCCAGCCCCAAACCGTTCACACGCCCGACCCCTCCCAGCCTGCGAGGGCTCTAGCTTCAGTCTACTGTTTGCTCCTGACCTCCTCTGGAGGCCACCAGAACTCCCCAGGCTCCCTTAGGTTTTCACATGTTGGTCGGTCTTCCTGCTTCCAGATCTCTGACTCATGTTCTGGCCCTGTCTCATCACCTCTCTTCTGACCCCGAACACTTAAATTCCTCTCCCTGTAATATGACATCTTCTATTGTTCGGCTTCATCCTGACAACAACCCTTTAGTGTCACATGTCAGAGGCACAGTACTGTTTCCAAAGGGTTATAGAAAATGTGGGCTCAGCACATGTGACAGATGAAATGTGCTCTACTCAACAACACAATGTGTTACACTGCTGAAAGCATTTGTAAAGCCTTCCCAGAATTTTTGTTTTTTTTACTTTTCCAATACCATAGAACCTACTTTCTACTGCTACTTTTATGAAAAATTGCAATTATTGGGGCAACCCAGTGGCACAGTGGTTAATTTCGGAGTGCTCCTCTTCGGAAGTCTGGGTCAGAGGGTTCAGATCCCGGGCATGAACTACACCACTGGTTAGCCATGCTGTGACAGTGACCCACATACAAAGTAGAGGAAGACTGGCATAGATGTTAGCTCAGGGCTAATCTTCCTCAGGAAAAAAAATTGCAATTATTAATTATACTTAAACAATAAATTTCATATTAAATATGAATATAAAATATAAAACCCCATATCTACTACATTTCTTCCAGTAATAACCACTGTAACTAGTTCTCTGGTGTAGTGTATTCGAAACACAAGGAGGTTGTGCAAACCCTGCAAATCAGGCTTATTCTGGATGGGAAGGACAGAACACTGTGAGGGACTAAGCCACATAACCTCAGAATAAGAGGAATACTGTCTGTCAATAGCATCACTGTCTCCCACATTATTTTACTCCTAGACACCCTTGAACTGGGCGTGACTTCATTTTCTGACTCTGGGCCTCACACCCCCAAAGACCAGGGGAACAGCAGCATTTCATCACTGACATCACATCAGCATCACAACCATTTATTTACTGACTTCTAGGTGCCAGATCCTGCAGGCATGTTCTTTCTAATTTTTTTAATGGTTCTACCAAAGGTTTAGTAACTCCCCCAGGGCTTCATACCTGGGAAATGAAAAAGGTGATCTCATTTTACTTAGACCAGCAGTTCTCAAAGTGAGGTCCAGGAACCCCTGGAGGTTCCTCAAAACCCTTTCATGGGTCAGCAGTGTCAAATAATTATGTGAAAAGGCTATTAAAATACTCCCTTTTCCAACAATATTTTGGTGTGAAGATGGATTTTCTTACTATACTTCAACCAAAACAAGGTATGGGAACAGATTGAATATAGAAACATGAGAATCCAATTGTCTTCATTAAGTCAGATATTAAGGAGATTTGAAAAAATGTAAAACAATGCTACTCTTCTCGCTAAATTGTTTTGTTTTGAAAATATGGTTATTTTTCATAAAAATATGTCATTTATGCTAACGAGTAATAGGTTTACTAACGTTTTTAAATGGATTAAATTAACACATATTTTAGAATATTATTAGTTTTTATTTCTAAAATGGTAAATATCAATAGGTATTGCTTACTTAAACAAAAGCTCTCTGTGGATCCTCAATAACTTTTAAGAGTGAAAACGGGTATCAACCCTAAAAAGTTTGAGAACTGCAGCTCTCAGATAAAACTCCTTTGATTCATCATATCACCTCCATCCCAGAAGAAAAGTTCTCATTGCTGGAGAAGGGGAGGTGGAAAAGAAAACCCCTTGCTTTTAGAAATGGGAACTCCTATTGCACCAATTATCTATACCATACACCTGGCATGTAACTAAATGTACAAGGGGGTATATGGTCTTAGAACAGACACTTGTACTCCGTCTCTTCAGTTAAACTGAAGGTTTCTTGAGGACACGAACAGTATTAACTGTCTCGGAACCTAGCACATATTGAGTCTTAAATTAAACCAGTGATTAACTGGAAATGTAAGGAAGGGTTGGTGTCAGGAAGGATTTGGTAAGGTTTATAACGTTAGTAATATGACATAAAAGAAAAACCACATACTATGGAGAGACACAGACTTGAGTTCAAATCCTGACACGACCTAGATAAGTTACTTGATTTCTCTGCGCCTCAGTTTCCTTTTCTGTAAAAGAGATCTCAGAGTCCCTAACTCACAGGGTGCCCTCAGATATGTACCACACCTGTCACGCAGTAGGCACACAGAAACTACCACTCCCACTGCAACAGCAATGGGTCAGTTCTCTGGCAAACGCTGCCCGTCCAAAACTTTAAATGCTTGAGGGGACATTTTTCTCAAATGAATTTCTCAACTCTCTGTGTCTTGGCTGTTGATGTCATGAAGTTAGGTCATTTTCCGTATGTGTCACTTCAGCCTAGTATTTAGCCCTTTAGAGACATACATACATTCTGTTCTTGGAACCCAATGGCAATAGATATAAGCACAGAAAACGCTCCTCTATGAGAAAATAAAATAAAGAAATTAAATACCACATTACAGTGATATTTTCAAAGTTGTAAAAGATCACATCATCAACAGTAGTACAACTCTACTTTGTGGTTGCTTAGTAAAAAATCTGAATCTTAAAGCTGAATGCAATAGAAACATTTTCAAAACATAATTAGATGATGCTATAAAAAGCATTAAATAAAAATGTCCATCTAAAATTTAAGCCCGTTTACAAAAAAAAAATTTTAAATGCAATTTCAGGTAGTAACTCTAAGTTTCCTAACTGTGAAAACATCCCAAACTGTTTCATTTAAGATTCTTGTCTGGTTACACCACTGGAAAACTGGCTCTAAATCCTTTCACCTTAGGCAAAGAAAATGTTTACAATTTTGCCTTTTTTTTACTGAGTTCATAATAGTTTACATCCATGTGAGATTTCAGTTGTACATTATTGCTCAACTATCACCACATAAGTGCTCCCCTTCAGACCCTGTGCCCACCCCTCACCCCCCTTTCCCTGGTAACCACTGAACTGTTTTCTTTGTCCATGTGTTTGTTTATATTCCACATATGAGTGAAATCATCTGGTGTTTGTCCTTCTCAGACTGGCTTATTTCGCTTAGCATAATTCCCTCCAGGTCCTTCCATGTTACTGCAAATAGGATGAATTTGTCTTTTTTGTGGCTGAGTAGTATTCCACTGTATATATACCACATCTTCTTTATCCAATCATCAGTTGATGGGCACTAGGATAGTTTCCATGTCTTGCTATTGTGAATAGTGCAGCAATGAACATAGGGGTGCATATCTTACTTTGGATTGTTGATTTCAAATTGTTTGGGTAGATACCCAGTAGTGGGATAGCTGGGTCATAAGGTAGTTCTATTTTTAGTTTTTTGAGGAATCTCCATACTGTTTTCCATAGTGGCTGCACCAGTTTGCATTCCCACCAGCAGGTATGAGAGTTCCCTTTTCTCCACACCCTTTCCAACATTTGTTATTTTTAGCCTCAGTGATTATAGCCATTTTAACAGGCATAAGGTGGTATCTTAGTGTAGTTTTGATCTGCATTTCCCTGCTGATTAGTGATATTGAACATCTTTTCATGTGTTTATTGGCCATCTGTGTATCTTCTTTGGAAAAATGTCTGTTCATCTCCTCTGCCCATTTTTTGATTGGGTTTCTTTTTACTGTTCAGTTGTGTGAGTTCCTTATATATTGTGGAGATTAACCCCTTGTCAGATATATGATTTGCAAATATTTTCTCCTACTTGGTAGATTGTCTCTTTGTTTTGATTCTAGTTTCTTTTGCCTTGCAGAAGCTCATTAGTCTGATGAACTCCCACTTGTTTATTTTTTCTTTAGTTTCCCTTGTCTGAGAAGACATGGTATTTGAAAAGATTCTTTTTAGTTCGATGTCAGAGTGTACTACCTATATTATCTTCCAGGAGTTTTATGGTTTCAGGACTTATCTTCAAGTCTTTGATCCATTTTGAGTTTATTTTTGTGTATGGTGTGAGATAGTGGTCTACCTTCATTCTTTTGCGTGTGGCTGTCCAGCTTTCCCAACACCATTTATTGAAGAGGCTATCTTTTCTCCATTGTATGTTCTTGGCACCTTTGTTGAAGATTAGCTGTCCACAGATGTGCGGTTTTATTTCTGGGCTTTCAGTTCTGTCCCATTGATCTGTGTGCCTGTTTTTGTACCAGTACCATGCTGTTTTGATCACTATGGCTTTGTAGTACATTTTGAAGTCAGGGATTGTGATGCCTGCAGCTTTGTTCTTGTTTCTCAGTATTGCTTTAGCAATTCAGGGTCTTTGGTTGCCCCATATGAATTTTAGGATTCTTCGCTCTATTTTTGTGAAGAATGTCATTGGGATTCTGATTGAGATTGTGTTGAATCTGTAGATTGCTTTGGGTAGTATGGACATTTTAACTATGTTTATTCTTCCAATCCATGAGCAAGGAATCTCTTTCCATCTCTTTATGTCATTATCAATTTCTTTCAGTAATGTCTTATAGTTTTCATTGTATAAGTCCTTCACCTCCTTGGTTAAATTTATTCCTAGGTATTTTATTCTTTTAGTTGTGATTGTAAATGGAATCGTATTCTTGAGTTCTCTTCCTGTAAGTTCATAATTGGAGTCTAGAAAGGCAACTGATTTTTGTAAGTTGATTTTGTGCCCTGCAACTTTACTGTACCTCTTAATTATTTCTATTAGTTTTCTGATGGATTTTTTTGGGTTTTCTATATATAAGACCATGTTGTATGCAAACAGTGAGAGGTTCACTTCTTCACTCCCTATTTGGATTCCTTTTATTCATTTCTCCTGCCTAATTGCTCTGGCCAAAACCTCCAGTACCATGTTGAATAAGAGTAGTGATAATGGGCATCCTCATCTTGTTACTGTTCTCAGGGGGATGGCGTTCACAGTTTTTGATCCCTGAGTAACAATTTTGCCTTTTAAAAAAAAGGTATAAACATAAGAATTTGTGGAAAATGAGGGAATAAGGAAAAATGTTTCTAGGTCCCTAAATTATCTGAACCATAAAAGTATTTTATGAAATATCGGTCTTTCGTTTTGCACTCTTATCATAAAAGAGTACATTCAGTATTTTTTGCCCTTCCCTTACAGCCAGACTACTTTTTTAACCTATAACTTACACTAGGTGGAGCCCCTGTCCAAGATTTGGAATGATACAAAAAACAAAAATCATTAACAATTGAACACAAAACCAAAAACGCACTTATATTCTTTCATTTTAAAAATGTATCCTCAAAATCTACAGTACTGCCAGAAAAGAATTTTTCTTTCTAATAATTAAAACCATGACAATGGACAGACCCGCTAACATTTATTACAGAGAAGCCTAACATTTATTACAGAGAAGCGCTAGTTGGCAAAACTGTTGCTGCAGAGTCAAGAGCCATGAGGTTCTGAATTCAGCGCAAACATTAAATTTCCTTTGCGCAGGAGGTATAGAGGGCATGGGGGATAAAATCTTTCCTGGATACTTGTAAAAATATTTTAACAATGTTGATGCCTTCGTTTCTAAAGTGGGCACAGTACTCAAGCACTTCATGACATTCCAATCAGAGAGATACACTGTTGTTAAAAACAAAGACTCTTTAAAAAACCCCAGAGCCCTAGCAAAAGGCAAAACATCCAAAACACATTCAAACCTTGAAGTTTTCCATGATGCGGAAATACAGGAGGCCCTAATCGGACATTTCAAAAGGGAGGTCTAAAGAGGGAGGGAATTCTGAAGCGAACAAACCACGTGTTCAATTCTGGCTCTGAGGCTTGCGGCTCAAAACAGCGCTAACTGTCCTCTGGAGGCTCGCCATGGCCTCCCTGGAGGAGGTGAGACTCCCAGCTGCACCCCGCCCCCCACCTCCCTCACGCAGGTCCCCCGACGCTGGTGCCACCGCGGCTCACACGCATCTGTCAACATACTAGGCAATAAAATGTTGTGGAGTCTTTTTTTTTCAGATTTATACAAAATCTTGGACCAGGCAAGCCATGGTTCTGCTGACAGCTGAATTATGTGGCAGAGTAACCTTTGAACAAGTACAAATCATTGACCTCACATAAATTCTTCCCCAGAAAGTCCAAGAGACAGGTTGAATCAGGGTCGACAGGCATTCAGGCAGTCAGTGCTATGCCAAGAATGCGTTCCAAACCTGACTGGGCGCTCGTGCCTCTCAAACCAGAATGATTATGAAATACAAGTGTTCGCTGAGGTCTGCTTCATATTTTCCCTATGCAAGCTGACTTTTTCTCCTTTGCAAGCTATTTACTAAATTCACATTATTACTCTGCTACCATAAATGATTTACAGAAGCAAAACTAACAGGAGTAGAGGAACAGCACTCAGGAGTGGGTGCTCTTCTGTGATGACAGAGGAGATTTTCTAAAAAAAAAAAAAAGGAGAAAAATACCTGAGCCTTGGGTTCCCAAGCCATTTACGGCTAAAGTAAAGACTGGATGAACTGGGCAAACTATATTAAATAGATAGTCTTTTGCAATACCTTTAAAACTGACGGAAGTTTTCACATAAAATTGGTCATTAAACTTTGTATATTTTCATGCCAAGTTCTCATATTGATGGTAAGGCTGTTTTTCCTCTTGGTACAATTTAATGGAGTTTTCAAGTAGTTTTTTTGAATGGGGGGGGGGTGCCTAGCACATGTCTTACAGCAGAGAAAATACACACAAACACATTTTACCCCTCACGCAGTGCCCCTTCCCATCCTGCCTGCCAGTCTTATACCTGGCATTAAGAACATGGTCATAGATTATACAAAGTAAAGCTATATTCAAATTGTTCCCTACAAGACACAGGTGAAGCAGGCACTTTGTATCTGCTTCTACATGATACAAGGGAGGTGACGTCAGGGGAGCAGGAGGGACCAATGCAGATGCAACACTTTCACAGCCCTCTGCCCTCCTCAGTCTCTCTGGTAACAACTTCAGAAGAGTCAGAAGAGGAGACGGTAACTAGTGCTTTAAAGAGTTAGATGCAGGACTGTAGGACTGACAGGAAAACGGCTCGTAAAGAAAGCTGCCACTAACATAGATTGTAGAATAACTTGCTCTAGCTAATAACCTCATTCTCTGCCGGGGGGAAAGAACTCGATGAATCGATTGTTTTCCATTTTGCTCACACTCAACATTGGTCCTGAGAACAATTCTTTCTAAGCAAAGTAATGTTGAACCACTTGCTTATCATCAACACTGCCTCATAAGCATAACTTAGAACTTCGCTTTGTAATTCAGCACGCTTCGTTTTCTTTTTCCTTTTTACTAATAAACCTTTGAGAGAGAAACCGTAATGTCTTCTTCATCAGCACTGTCATCATCTTGGCAATTAAAGAGACGGTGGGGAAAACAAAGGAACTGCATGGGCTCAGAACTCATCGAAAGGAGGGGCAGCCTCCTTACAGGGATGCAAAGGGACCAGGGGCACGTTCTCTTAGACACGGTGGAGGTGAGCTGAGGTTCACCTCCCAGGTGCACAGGCTCAGAGTCCCCGAAGGGGACAAGGGTGCACAGTGGGCCTTGGAGGTGATTACAAGATGACGTCAGAAGGCAAGGCCTGTAGAAGGCTGTAGGCCCAAACCTGGAAGTGAAACACTGTCCCACGTTTGCGGACTTTGTCCCCCTACATGAACCAAACCTGAGAGGCAGGGGCGTCATTTTATTTTCAGTCTGCGAGTGGAACAGAGAAGGAAGAGTGGTGATTCTGATTTCAATGGCAACTGTAGGTTTTGGTAAGAGTGCCCCTCCTTCTCATACACAGAGGTCAGCAGCTGCAGAAGCTATACAAGGTGAATGGGATATTATTTCAGACAGAAAAGTAAAAGCTAACATTTCCTGGAAGAATCCCATTCAGGACTCTGGAGGGTCAAAGCTCAGTTCATATGACATCTCACTCCCACGTTCCCTTCTGCTTTGTATTATGATCAGTTGTCCAGATGTCCTTATTGAGCAATGATTTGAAATCTTCTTGATATGTGACTTACTCTGTTTCTAATTTTTTTGGTTCCACACCAGCGACTATAGTGCTGTGTTATCTTTCGGGTAGTTAATAAATGCTTCCAGAACGAGTAGCAGAAGTTTATATATTTGGAATAGTTAGAAACATGAATTTGCTGCTTTTAGGACTGGAAAGCTTAAAGCTTAAGGGGTCTTTAAAAAATCATATCTCCTTATTCCGAGGGAAAGCCATTTTATTAAAACCACTTCTATTAATAGAACAGGTAGAAATTGCCTACGTATTTTATTTCCTCCTCTTATCCCCAATTTCCCAAATTCACAGGCATTTTGCCCTTCAGTTAATTTCACAAAAAAGTTATGTGCCTACATGGTGGACACTAGGACACACTGCCCAGACCCGCTTCCCGGAAGGAAGGATTTATAATCCTCCACTGCTAGAAGTGATGCCAGAAGGCAACCCTCAGTTGTCGGCCAGCTTGGGTGACGGCTTCCACTGAAGAAACTGCCTTGTCCAGGTCACCCTCCTTCCAGGGCGTCCCACATCCCAAATGACCCATCTATGTGGGGGTAAAAATGCTGGGGCCCTCTTGTTCCAATTAGAAACCACCTGGACGTCATCCCAGCTCCAGGGCTCCCCACGGGGGGGCTGAAGCCTGTGGTGGGGACCACAACTCAGCCCAACTTCTCCCTCTGCCCACACCTGTCTTCTTCCTTGGCAGCAGTCCCGGCAGCACTCACTGATAAACGCCTGGGCTGCCAAGGTCCACTGCACAGTCTGCTTCTCAAGGAACACAATCTGTGACGGCCTAACAAATTTTAGATGTTAGGCATAAAGAAATTATTAAAAGATGAAGTCCCAGTTCTTTCCAATCTTATAAAACAGTAGCGGGAATATGCAGGTAAATCCATGACTCCCTTACAATATGCAAAGACGTGTGAGAGACAGGACGTGTGAGAGAGGCACACGCAGGGCGCTGGAAGAGAGCAGTGGACCCTCACATCCGGGGACGGGGAGCAGAGGGTATCAGGATAGGCTTCTCGTAGAGGTGTGCATCAAAGACAAGCAGGAGTTACTAGATAAAGAGAAGGTAAGGAGTTGGAGGCAAAAAGCAGAAGATGAGAAAAGTCACGGATACATGAGGGTTCCTGGGATGCTAAAGGCAGCCACACCAACGGGCACAGCAGGAGTGACACGTGAGAAAAGGATGAGGCCAAAAGTCAAATGGCACATGGCATCTGGTGGCAGTGACAGGATCAGGAAAAACTTGCAAGTCATACCACCGAGCTTCATTTCTGACCTTTTCTTTTTAGACTGAGACCCAAGACAGATGACTTACCCCTGCAACTTATACTTCTAGATTTTTCCAACTCCTCACCTCTACCAAAATTATTTGTGAAAATAAAGCAAAGAGTAGCACAGACATTTTGGGAGGCTGAGCATAGTATTGATAACACCTTTATATCAGCATGTAAGTAAGGACATCATCTAATTAATGTATGCTAAATCAGTCATTGTATAAGAGAAATCCTCAGTGCATAAGATTTTTCAAAATATCTTGTTTTATTTTAAAAGAAGCATCTTGTCTTTTTTTTCAGACCTCCATTACATGGGTAATTTTGAAAAGGTAAATAAACATCGACTATCAAAGAGTAAATATGTTATTAATTGTTAGTGAAACAAATGAAATGTTCAGATTTTAACTTTATTTATATGACTTATCCTCTTGCGAGTTTTACGTTTATCATCACTTTGCCGTTTGTTTGGTAATGATAAACTACTGTTGTGAAGGATAAGAATGTTCATAGCTTCATTACTTTATCAATCTTTGTCTTCCTTCTTACCTAGAAATGACCCATGAGTGAAATTACATAGACAAAGTTAATAACTACAAAATCACAACTCCCAAGTACTACAGAAGCTCTGGATAAACAGAATTATTCCACCAGGAACCAGTCGGTGACGGGACAGATAAGCAAGGCTAGCGACTACAGAATCCCTGGTACCTAGCCAGCCACGGCATCCTCCCTGTCTCCCTCCCAAACACACTCAAGAAATAAAACAGAGTAAAAGTGTAAACAACATTGCCGTAGGGGCAGACTTGAATCCAGTCTATTTATTTAAGAAAACAAATACTTTAATACACTATTTATTATTAGTACACCTTACCTGTGACACCCACACAACTGATCAACACTCATGAGTCTGCTGCAACACTATGATGGAGAAGCACCACTATGAGCAACATGGTGCCCACTGGGGGGCGCAAGAGAGAAACATGATCGGATCTACAGTTTGGATAGGTCTCTCGGGAGCCAATGGAGGATGGAATGAAGATGAAAAGAAGGGTTTAGCACAAGCTGTTCAAAACTCAGATAAGATGTGATAAGGATCCGCACGTGCCTTCGGCAACTGGAAATATCAGCATTCTGGGCAAACACTTCCACGGCTTAGCTCCTTTAACTCCTACCCTCATCAATGTACCCTGAGAGAGTCAAGCAAGGCAAGCCAGCTGACCAAGAGAACTTTCTGCTTTTCCTGTCTACCTGATTTTGAGAAGAGCCTTGTTACCCAGACTAATAAAGCAGAAAATTAGCTATTTAGAGAAGTTCATGATGAGATTTAGAAACTCAATAACACTCAAAAACAAGAGTCAAAAATCCAAATGGAATTTGTAGGTACAAGGATTTATCTGAATTTGGAAAATGATTACCTTCTGTTTGATTTTTCCTCCAAAACTACCGTTTCTATTCAAGTATGATTATACCCTCAGATACAAAGATATTACCAAGTTCTCTAGAAAGAGAAATCCTTTCACAGGGCAAATCACTCTACTAACACGTCTTTTACTATAATTGCTCCTGTCCCCCCTCAGCCACCACAGGATTGTCACTTTTGACTTGTGAAAGAGCTTTACATAACTGCCAGATAAAAGACAAATGTAGTTGTACACGACAAAGTATCGCCCGGGAGGCACCAAAATTCTGTCTTTGGAGGTAGAGAAGAGTCAAAAAGTATCTTAAACTGGTTAAAAGAAAATATGTCCAGTGAAAACATTTTATGAATATGAGCCTGGTGGCTTTTGACAGGTAAAGCTGTGCCTCAGTTTGCTCATCCATAAAATCAGACAATAAAAAGTTCCTGTATCATCAGGTTGTTATGAAAATTAAATTGGACCCCCGTAAAGTCCATAACGCAGTACAAGGGGGAGGAAACGAGGAGGTTGATGCTGAACATGAAGGGGATGATAATATGTGATCATGTTAACCGTGTCACTGTGACAAATCCACCTGCTATTTTTTTTTTAAGAAAATGAGCTCTTATTGACCAAACCAGAAGCTCTTCAGTCTGCAGGGCCAGCCTGTAAATGGAAGCTCCTCTCTATAAATAGAACAAAGCAAATAAGAAAACCAAACTACCCTCAAGTCAAAAGATTCCTCAATAGAAAGAGGCCTGAGAAAGAGGGGTGAGGGGGCGGCTGACGAGGAGCTCACACGTGCGGCAGCAGGGTCAGCTCAGCCATGACTGTGCTGCTTTTAGGATCAGAGATTTCTGAAGATTTTCTGAACATCTCACAAATACAGTGTTATCTTCAGAAGGCTTAGAAGGTACCAGACAAAAGGAGAAGTCACAAGAGGTGGCTCATGATCAATTTAAAAGAAGTAGGTTCTGGCTACTGATTATTACTGGAAGAGAAAATGAGATTTTGACAATGACCGTCCTGCTGGCTATCGTTTGCGAGAAGGAGGGAGATGAAAAGACCCAAAGAGATACACAGAGGGAAGCACATGACGTGAATCCTGAAAGGAGATTTTAGATGTGGAACCGAAGAATCATCACATAACCCAACAGGCAAAGCAGCTGATTAGGTGGTAATTGTGTCAAATCAACCACTCACAGCTCAACAGACTAAACTCCAATGACACAGATTCCTGAGGATATTTATGGGTAACTAAATCATCTAAGATAAAGATTCCCAAATTACTTACACCAGAATAGAAAAATCTTACAAACATTGATGCCAAATTTCATGCTAACATTCAATATAATTATGGAAGTTTCAGAAATAACAGATTGCAACAACAAATGTGTTTGCTCCCAGCAAGTGAAACCCTGCCACCGCAGCCGGCGAGGCAGGGACTTGCAGTCTGATGTATTTAGAAGGAAACTTAGGAGCAAAGCGGAAATGATAACCAAGAGAATGATTTTCCTACAGAGCTATATGTCACCTGATTTCTTTTTTTCCAGGAATCAGTCATGCTAAGCACTTTAAGAAAAGTATAGAAGCCACTTCTATAATATGCTAATCAAAGGCTTTTCTCAGAATCTTCCTTTCCACATGCTCAAGAACTAAAAAGAAAAGTCTTTAAAAATCTATATTTTGTTTTCAAAATCTGCCTTTTGTCTAGTCTCCATTCCATAGCAAAAACCCACCAGCAGACAAACCCTCTCACTCAGCCCTATATGCAGAACAGCCGAGTGCTGAGTACACCCTTATCACCCAGTTTTGGAAGAAGAAAGTGCGAGTCTGATATTGAACAGTTTTGCTACCTTGAGTTTTGAAACCATCTACTAAGAACCACTTGAAGGAGGAAGCTTTCATGTCAAGATTCATTTAATATAAATGTGTCAACAATGTACCATTTCCAAAGTGTTTATATTCAAAACAATGCCAGCATCACAAAAATAAATACATTTGTGTCTGCCATAAATGCTAACTCTGAATATTTGAGGCATGTGATTTATAGAAACAACTGAACAGGAGCCTTAGAAAATTCCATTTCAAACTATGTGGGATATTCTCAAATTACTCACATAGAAGTATTATTCAAGATCATATAAGCCATCTGCCCCCCGCCCCCGCCCCCGCCCCCGCCCCCACAAAAGAAAACCAACAGCAAAGGTGTAAATATCAGCTTTTGTCATGGAATGTGATTGAGTTTGGGACTCCTCCCAGTACACCTCAGGACTTCTCCCTCTAATGCAGGAGGGTTCACTCTGACCGAAGGCTCACGTGGTGCGCACACACGGCACTGGGATGCTGAAGAGATTTTCCCACCGAACAATTTCATTTGGCAATTTTTTTCTTCCACAAAGAGAAAAATCAACAGCTTAAACATTAATGTCAGGACTCACCCACATTTTCCACGTCCCAAGGCCCAGAGACAACATTTTTTCCAGATGATGGGCAAGTCCACGTTCCACGTTCCGAGAGGCAGTGAGACAGGGAGGGTGAGCAAAACAGAGAAGAAAACATAGTTTAGGAATCATTCAACAACTGGTGGTAACTTACCCCATACTAAGCACGATGACAAGTGTTCCCTCCTTTCTAGAAACTGCCCCACTGACAAGACACTGGTTGAGGTTGAGGAGAAAGTTGCTGCAGAAAAAGAAAGTAGACAATTCATGAGAGATCCAAAGGGACCTGTCAGTAACACTGTCACCTAGCAGCTGTAAACAAGAGGAACACATGCAAGCCACATCTGAATGCGTTGAGAGACGTTTCCAGAAGACTATGAAAGAGTTGTACGAATATATAGGGACATGAAAATAATTAAAGCAAGTCTGGACTAGCAGGGGCAGGGACTACTGCAAGGTAAAGACCTCGGCTGATGCAGAGTCAGAATCAGAAAACCAGCAAAATTCTTTACACATTCCAATAGGCATTTGACTAAAACAATTCTAATTATACATTCTTAAAGAATATAAATTATAACCCATTTCAGATGCACTACAGGTCAGAGCCATAGAACAGAATTTGAAGTATTCAAAGAAAGGACCAAAGAAATAAGTTATTATCATCTTTTTTTATAGAGGCCCAGGAAAAAAATTTATTTGGTATAAAACTTCTAGGATACAGTGTTTTTCAATCCTATAAGCCATGACAGTTACTCTATTAGGACAGAAATTTTACAGCATAAAATCACATAAAACATGGGGGCCGGCTCCGTGGCGCAGTGGTTAAGTTTGCGTGCTCCGCTGCGGTGGCCCAGGGTTTCACCCGTTCAGATCCTGGGCGTGGACATGGCACCGCTCATCAGGCCGTGCTGAGCAGGTGTCCCACATGCCACAACTAGAAGGACCCACAAATAAAATATGCAACTATGTACCGGGGGGCTTTGGGATGAAAAGGGAAAAACAAAATCTTTAAAAAAAAACAAATCACATAAAACATATTTTCAAGTAGATGAAACTCCCCAAACTGGGCCTTTGTTTAAACAGCTCATCTGTCATAGGCTTTCCACATGAGCAGCCACCTTGGAAAACCAGACTCTGCCCAATGTCATGCTAGAGAAATTCTGTGATTCTTGGGTCCAGTGGGGCCTCCTGGGCCTCGCCCTTGCAGACGTACAGTACTAATCAATTCCATCAACAGCTACCGTCAACTCAAAAGAAGTGAAAGCAAGGTCTCAAAGAGATATTTGTACAGCCGTGTTCATGGGAGCATTATTCACAACAGCCAAAAAGTGGAAGCAACCCAAGAGTCCACTGACAGACGAATGGATAGACAAAATGTGGTCTAGCCACACAATGGAATATCATTCAGCCTTTAAAAGGAAGGAAATTCTTTCACATGCCACAACATGCATGAACTTGGAGGACATCACGCTAAGTGACCAGGCCAGTCACAAAAGAACAAATACTAGGATTCCATTTATATGAGGTACTTAGCGTAGTGAAATGCATAGAGACAGAAAGGAGAAAGGTGGTTGCCAGGGGCCCGTGGGGAGGGAGAAACGGCGAGTTGTTCAATGGGAAGATGAAAAGAGTTCTGGAGGTTGGTTGCACAATGGGAATGGACATAACACTACTGAACTATACATTTAAAAGGAGTTAAGATGGTAAATTTTATCTTACGTGTATTTTACTACAATTAAAAAACAAGACAGTTACTGTCAGAATGGTTCTTGGAACTGTTTGGCCACCCTGTGCAGACCCAATCTTCAAAGGAAAGAATGAATAAGAGTGTAAGTCAACATGGTATAAAGTGTAAAAAAGACTGCAATTTGGGATAGGACAAAAAGTAGCCTAGAATAAATTCAAGGATTTTGGTCTTCCTCTCAGCACATGGTACAATGAGAGCAGTTGCTTAAAGGGCACTGGAAGAAATCATAACAGATATGCCTACAAAGACCAGAGATGAGCCAGGCTGTCAGCACTCGATCCGCAGCCCCCTCCTGTCTTATCCAAGTCGTGGATGCCTTGAAAAGTGCCCGTGCAAGGTCTTCCTAATGTCCTTTGAATACTTAAAAAGTTTAAAAGCTTGGGTTGTAGATGGCATTTTGTTTAATCTAGTCTCTGTAGTCCTGGTAATGAATGGTGAATTTCCTTCTCATTGTGGACATGCAAACTTCAATTGTACTGGCCAAAGCATACAACTGACCCTCTCTCATACATTAACTATTTTTATTTGCTAAAGAATCAGAAATGGGAATGCAGTGGTGCACACCTGAGTCACTGTAATAGAAGTGAGCTTGACCATATGCTTCCAATTCCTTCTGCTCATGACTGCCATCACCCGGTCCCTGGGGACATGGGTCAGCCTCACAATGAAGGCAGACGCCCTGCAGAGGGGAAGGACTTAGGGATCCGAGGCGTGGGGTCAGGGTCCTTTAAGGAACTGGGTGAGCTTGAGCAAGCCACTGAACATCTCTATGTCCTTGAGTGAAAAAGGAGAACAACAGATGTCCTGGTTTTCTCATAGAGTTACAATAAAGATCAAATGAGACAATGCTTGAAAAAGCCCTTTGAGAAATACGAAGCAGGGTAAATTCAGAGTGGGCTTTGGAATGTCCTCAATTGTTGCCTGCCTTTTGGCAGGAATGCTCAGCTCCTTGCCAGAAGTTGAGGAATGTCCAAATAAGACAGGATATACTGTTGCCCCAACTTAACTTTCCAACCTCATTTCCCATGATGCCTGTCATTCACCCTACTGAGTTATTTCCAGCCAAGTGAAGGCCCAAGAGTCTACAGCAGTGGTTTTGAAAGTATGGTCCAGGATCCTGGGAGGGCCCTAAGACCCTTTCAGGAGGCCTGTAAGATCAAAACTATTTCCTGGTCATACTAAGACATTATTTGCCTTTTCACATGCATTCTCTCAGGAGTGTACAGTGGAAGTTTCTAGAATCTACATGATGTATGCTATCTCACTTTCAGTTTCTAATGCAGAAGCAGGGATAAGAATCCACCTTCATTTATTACGTCATTAAATAGATTTACAATGCCACTTTTTACCCTAAATTATTTTTATTTTGGAAAACATAAGTTTCATAAAAATATTTGTTAACATGGAATAAACTTTTATTATTTTTCAACAAATATTTTTAGATTCTTAGTTGTAATTTCTAATATAGTAAATTTGTGGTTGTTAGTGCTGTTGAGTAGATTCTAACCTCTAGCAACCCGGTGTCCAGCAGAGCGGAACCTGCCCAGTCTTTTTGCACCATTCTCTCACCTTCCGGCACTAAATCAGACAACACTCTACTGCTATGCCTAGGGTCTTCAGGGCTAATCTTGGCAGAAGTGGGCGGCCAGGTCCTTCTTCCTAGTCTGTCCAGGAAGCTCCACTGAAACCTGCCCACCACGATTGACCCTGCAGGTATTTGAAACAGCGGTGGCATAGCTTTCAGCATCACAGCAACACACAGCTGCAGGACAACCAACAGTGGGGAGGGGGACCAAGGAGTGTGGTTCCCTGACTGGGAAATGAACCTGGGCCGCAGCACTAAGAGTGCCAAATCTTAACCACTAGACCTCCAGGGCTGGCTATAATGCACTGAATGTGAGTAGATATAACTTGAATAAACAAAAGTTCTCTGTGGTCCTCCAACATTTTTAAGAATAGAGGTCCTGAGACCAAAATGTTTGAGAGCCCCTGTGTCTAGAGCAGACAGCAGGAAGCTCAAACGCTGCGAGAGGGGGCAGCAGAAGGCTGCAGGAGCAGACCCAGTGGCTGCGTGAAGGGTTCTGGTCTTTATCCAAGAGCAACATCAGGCTGTTCCATACACGCAGAGGCTGCAGTTACTGTTCCCTTCTCTGCACGTGACAAGTGTACAGAATTATTCATTGTTCAACTTACCTTTCCACTCGATGATGATTCATTATAAAAAATGAATTCATAAAGCTCCGTCATAAAGCTTCACCACACTATAATGAATCTCAAGGTTGCATTCAAAAAGAATAACTTCCCCTACACGGTCAGATGCAGTGTCTGTGCTTAGCTTTTTTTTTTTTTTTTGAGGAAGATTAGCCCTGAGCTAACATCCGTGCCCATCTTCCTCCACTTTATACGTGGGACGGCTACCACAGCATGGTGTGCCAAGCGGTGCCATATCTGCACCCGGGATCTGAACTGGCAACCCCCGGGCCGCCAAAGCAGAATGTGCAAACTTAACCGCTGCACCACCGGGCCGGCCCCTGTGCTTAGCTTTTAAAACCAAGTTCTTGGTTAATTTGGAAGTGTAAAATGTTTACAAATGAGCTTACTTCTATCTCCCAATATCAGGAGCCCACATTCCAGGGGAGCCAGACTCAGGGTGAGAGCTCATGCTGAGGACACTCCGTGGGGAGCGGGAGCCCTGGGAAAGACAGCCCTTCCCAATTCGGTGCGGCCCTCCTGGCTGCTCGCAGGCCCTCTCTGCTGCTCGCACTGGCTCTCTCTGGCCTCCGCCTCGGACGGTGTCACAGACTGTACTCATCTCCAGCCCCTTCGCATCTCCTCACTCTCAGAAAACTCGCTTTTGTCCTCACCGAGAGGCTCAAGGCAGGAAGCTATGGAGTTAATAGTCACGCACTAGGACTATAAAATGTATGACTAGTGACTTTATCATCAGCACGATAAAAATAATTATCTTAATATGCAGTTCCCAGGAATAAATAGCAACTGAAAGTGTGATTCTGATTTTAACAACATGAAAATAATCTCAGTTAGTAAAATCACTGAGCAAAGACAGATGTGAGCCATGTCAAGGTAGGGGAATGTGTGTCAAGAGGGTCTATGGAATGCAGCCAGAGGACAAGGCAAGTCACGGCAAAAGCGTTTATCTGAGCACATTCTCCAGGGACGGCAGCTGGAGCCAGAGCCCTGTGACTCGGCACAGCCCGGACCTGAGGGCAAGCAGCTGATAAGGGTCAGAACCTTCCATCAAGACGGAGACGGTCAAACATCAAGAAGATGACAGATCTTTACAAACGCTAAAGACATCTGAGCAGAAAGATGCATGGAGTTGAAACTTCTTGAAGGTGCTTCTCTTCTTTTTTCTCCATTTGAGGAGGGTGAGGCACGGAGGGAAACAGTTTATTTCAGAGACAGTCTGACCTTTTTTGAATCGACTTTGGCTTGGGTGAGTCACTCGCCCTGTGTAAGCCTTGATTTTGTTATTTCTTTACATTACACACTACAGAGTTGTGTCAGAGGATGAAATAAAGATGTTTCCATCCCTCAGATCAGGATACTGGGTGCACAGCAGGTGCTCAGAAAAGGCGGCTCTTTTCTTGGTCTCTTCCCTTTTTCCTTCCTATCAAATAGCCATCCAAGAGCCGCCCAACTTTTAGATAACTATGATCTATGTGCATACAAAAAGATTTTTTTCTTTTGAGGAAGATTAGCCCTGAGCTAACTGCTGCCAATCCTCCTCTTTTTGGTGAGGAAGACTGGCCCTGAGCTAACATCCGTGCCCATCTTCCTCTACTTTATATGTGGGACGCCTACTACAGCATGGCTTGCCATGTGGTGCCATGTCCACACTCGGGATCTGAACCAGTGAACCCCGGGCCGCCGAAGCAGAACGTGCACACTTACCACTGTGCCAGCCCCAAAAAGATATTTTTTAACAGAGACAGAGAAACAGAGAGCAAATGTATATAGAGCAAAGACAGATGCCTATAATTACTGAACATATTAAAAACAGAATCCTCTCTCCCTCGAGATTGGCTGAAACCTTCCTCGCTGGTATCTGTCGCTGGAAATGGGAACTCCACAGATGTGCCTTCTGCAAACTTCTTGAACTTCAACGTCTGTCAGGAGTCTGTCTGTAATTTCATCTACCCTCTTCTGACGGCTTCTCCTTATCCCCTTTTCTCCAAGGACAACCCCTTTCTGTGCTATGGAACCCTACCTTCCATGGGTCTGAAACCCCTCTGCCTGGGATGTCCAGGGTCTGTGCCCCGAGTTCTCCTCCAGCACCTGGGCTCCTCCTTCCCGGGGTCTTCCTGGTTTTCCTTCCCGGGTTCCGTGCCCTCCCCCTGGTTCTGTCTGTGGCTTCTTCTCCTTCCATCCCAGGCACTCTCACTTGGTAATCTCATGGGTTCTTTTTTTTTCTCGTGGGTTCTTCAAGGAGGTTTACTGGCATCATGGTCACCTGGCTGCCTTGCAGAGACATACTCTGACACACCGCCTCCCTCACCTCTCCCAACTTCAGCTTTTACACCCCCTGCCCCGACACCGCCCACCCCATTGGGTCTCAAGCCCACTATGTATATGCGTGCCTCACTCTCGCTCCCTCCCCACTTTCCACCACCCAACATTTATCTGACCCACAAATCCCTACTTTTCCTCCAAGCCCAGGGTGAACACAGCCTCCCCTAGGAAGCCTTCCCAGTCTCCCAGGCAGAATTAACTGCTCCCTCTTTGCTATTTCCCCAAAACTAGGGCAATCATTTAAAAATGCACATAAAACATTTTTATTATGCAGTAATTATGCACATATATACATGTGTAAGCTATGAACCATAATAATAAAATAAGACCTGGGAACCCATCACCTAACAATAATGAGAATATTGCCAATATTACTCATGCACCCTTCAGTCTTCCTACCTCCCCTCAGACAGGTTTTCCTAAACAATGCATGTTTTTGAGCCTTATAAACACGATACGATGTCATTCAGTCTTCTGCAACTTTTTTTTGATCAACAGTGTTAAAGATTCATCCATGTGGTTGGTTTAAAGTATAGTTCATTCATTTTTGTGGCTGCATGTCATTTTATGAATATACCATAATTTATTTATCCATTTTCCTGTCCATAGACATTTGCCTTGTCTCCAATTCCTTGCTATTATGAATATTTTTGAAACATTTCTTGGCGCATATGTGTGACAGTTTCTCAAAGGTATATAATGATAGACCAAATTACTATGTTGGACAATGTGCATATCTTTACAAAATAATACATAATTGTTTTTTAATATTACTGCTATCAATTTACCTGCTTTCCTCCAGGGATGTATAAGATTTGATATTGTCATAAAATTCTCTTTTGAAATTCATCATTATCAGACTTTATATCACATTTGTTGGTGTTTATATACTTGTTTCCCTATAAGATGATAAGCATGTTTTATTCACATTTTTATTCCCATGGCCTACGTAAGTACCTTACTCGTAAAAAATAACTGAAAACAAACAGAAGTAACTACAACAACCTGTACTTTATTTGAGTTACAAGACTTTCTACTTTGTAACGCAAATAGCATGGAAGGATCATGACATTAGCAATCCTTTGCAGAAATACGATTAATTCAATCAGATTGCTTTCCTACTACCAAGTTAGGTCAGCAGAACTAAGAAAATGGTAGTTACATTTGAGAAAGAGAAAAAGTAATAAATTGGGAGCAAGGAATATATTTTGGGAAGAGAAAGCCTGACTATAAGCAAAAAGTGTGACTCAGGTTAGCACGTGGACACTACAGCCCAGAGAAATGGGTGCTAGAAGACAGATGAGGGTTCAGGGGGGAGTGACAAAGCACTGCACACTCACCCAGAGACCGTCACCACAGCCTGTCCATGTGGCTTCCTCTGCAGTCTCACTACCGACACTCATAGTTCCAAACTCTGTTCCCAGTATGGACTGAACAGTGCTGGCGGGCCAGTCTGGAACCTTAATCATAATTTTTACCATCTTCTCTCAGGGCAGAGAACTCAAAATTCCAAACAACTACTGACAAATGTACTTTTGGAAAAATGACTCCTCTGTAAAATGGGGAATGCCTATATTGAGAAAGTAGATCTATGCCTTTCATCGCTCCAATTTTTTTACCCCTAGGGCTGAAAAAGCCAGAGGCTCAAGTAAAGAAGCGTTTCTACGCTTAAAACAAAATGCACAACATCCATTAAACTACTCTTTGATAGCTGCTTATCCTCTGCTTTGAA
Source organism: Equus caballus (assembly GCF_041296265.1). Classification (NCBI taxonomy): domain Eukaryota; kingdom Metazoa; phylum Chordata; class Mammalia; order Perissodactyla; family Equidae; genus Equus; species Equus caballus. The sequence continues at coordinate 39,133,614 of NC_091691.1, forward strand.
AAATAACTCAGAACAGGAGTGCCAAGACGTCCCGAAGTATGAGATACACGTGCATTCCTTATGGGGGAGAGTTTAAAACTTCTTTTAAAAAAAAAGTTTAAAAGACGACTATGGGCTCAAAAAAGAGGAAAACTATGTGGGCAATATTGCCCAACCTGTGTCTAAAGGGCACAGGACACCACTGAAACTGAGTCTCTCTGCGTGGATGCAGCAGAAAAATAAAAGGCTTCGAAACATTCGGAGGTCATTGACCTTGTCCTGCCCATATCTTTGATGCTGGCTTTCACATTGTGCAAATTGATACTTCAGTAGGTCAATGCTGAAAAGCAAATTCCTGAATTCAGTGTCTCTATGTGAAGAGAGAAGAGTCAAGAACTACACCGTAAGTCTCCAGCAAGCAACCCCAAACAGACAAATTCAGTCTGTCTCTACCACAACAAAACCATCCAACGATCAAGAAAAGAATGCGTTTGGAACAGAACTCAGTGTTTTCAGCCCTGGTGGAGCGCCCGTGCTCACAGCACTGACTGGTGTTAACTGCTAGCTCAGGTCCAGGGAGAAGTTTAACAAGACAGACATCTTTACCGTATTACTCTGATTAACTCAGCCACTAAACTTTTTTGAAAATACATCAACAGATGTGCTCTAATTTCTGGCCTAGTTCACAACACTAAGTCAAGTCACTATATTTATTTGCATTTACTGAACACCTACTGTAAAAGGAAGCCCCACAAAAATCTGGCTCTTGGTTATTACGAGAGTTTGGGAGTTTTCTGGGAGGGCGGGGGCGGCTGGGGTGATGTTGAGGGGCAGTGGGCAGAAGGAGAGGGAGCGCTCTCTGACTAATTTTCTGTGAACACAACGCAACTTTCTCTACTGCGTCCATGACACAGGGCGTGAACTTTCATCCACGTCCAACACAGGGAAATGTAACGTGAGGAAACGAGTCTTGTCTTTGCTCTTTTTTGTTTTCCTATTCTCAACTCTTTTCCTTAATCTTGCTAAAATTATACTTTTGGTCAGAGCAATAATTTTATGGATGAGATACTTTTCCCCAAATACACTCATTTCCAGGCAGCCACTGGCAGCTCAGCAGCTGTCCTCTGAAGCATCGTACAAGCAGCTCACAGTTTAAGCCACTGACTACCTTCCACCCCCGCCTAGAGGACTGCTCCCTTCTAGACCAACAACTGGTCAGACGTAACCAACACTGCCATTCCTTATGCCACGTGGAGGCCAGGAGAAAGCATTTTAAAAGATGTGCTATACTTTAGTCCAGATTTATCATTTCAATAGCTTTTAATGGAAACCACACAGATAAATCACCTGCTAGGCTTTGTAAAGATACCCAGAATATCTCTGAAATCATCTAAATCTACGAGAGGTGAAAGGAGAGGAAAATGAAATTCAGGTAACATGGTTAAACAGTGAAAGTGCTCAGCCAGTTCAGGAAAGCAACAGGTTAACTGTCATCAAGCTAATGTGATCAGTTACCCAGAGAACAGAAGCTATATTACCTGTGATTATAATAATAATATTACTATTATTGATATTAAAGAATTCCTTATTTTTTATATAGCAGAGCTTGCGCAGGGTGATATTTTCATTTCCTGGTGTCAAAATTGTGTTTCAATAACACTGAGCTATAGAAACTATCATAATGTTTACGCTGTGTTATCAGGTGCAAAACCAAAAGGTTTTTAATCTGTAACGATGCTTTAGGATGGTAGATTTGAAAGCTGAAGCAGCTGTAACTCCATCATAAAGATGAATAAACTGTCATCCAGGAAAATTAAATGACGATGAACCCACAATCTGGAAAATTCCATCACTGCTTATTGTTCCTGAAACACACTTAGTTATCTTCTAACCCTGTCGTAGGGAGACCAAAGCCACACCCAACACAAAATACTACATGAAGTAACCTGAAAGATAAGAGTGTATTCATATATTAAAAGTAAAAGACATAAAACATCATGGTACTTTTTCACTTTGTGAAAAGGTTTGACAAGTGGGTCACACAGACACTTAAGCACATTGCTTGCTCCTGCATTACCTAATTCATGTTAATCTTTAATATGCTTTTCAAAGGAAGCAAATAGATAAAAATAGCACAAATTATGCATCCTTTATAAATACAATGTAGATGATGTTGTAACATAATAATATTCCCCAGGATTCATAAATTTTGTGAGAGAAAAGTATCTAAGCCATCCAACCTTTTAAAAATAACATCTATACATTTTTAGCTTTTGTTATTCCAGTATTTAACCATAAGAGAAAAAGTAAGCAGTCTCCTGGGAAGGAAGCCAGGTAAAGGGAGAAGAGAGTCAAGGTATGAACCTCAGCCAAGGTCACTGTGGGATGCAGTGCTGGGTGCAAAGGCCTCCCAGCTGCCCATCGAACTCTGTCCTCGTGCCATCAAACTTTCTGCACCTGCAGCCTGGATACTCTTCCTGTGTCTAACCTCCTCATGTTACTCTTCTGCGTAAAATCCTTCCACAGGTCCCCACTGCTTGTTTGATAAATTCCAAGGTTTCATAGGCTTATAAGTTGGGTACACTTGTCTAAGCATTTATTCTGTGCCAGGCATTTTATATGAAAGCATGGAAGAGCTAACAGACTTGGAATGTGACACGGAGTATGCTGTGCTCCGTCCTCCATCCTAGCACCGAGATGCTGGTGTCTGAGTCCTGAGTGAAAGAGCACTTCACTGCACTCACAGAATCCACACAGTGCCACTGGTGTTGCGGTGGTGCCGCCAAGGCAAGGAGATGAATGCTGGAATTTGTGGGGCCACGGGGATTACACAGCGGACTGAGCAGGGACCCAGAACCTGCACCCAACCCAGACCTCAGGAAAGCTGACGAACACATCACCTGCTGGCAGTTTGGGGTGACTCTCCATTGGGCTTGGGCCCCAGTGGGTTTAAAGCATCCATCGGTGCCTTTGGGATCTTTGATATTAAATGTCGCCATGGTGGCCAGAATAAGAGCAAGTAAAAATGGTGGATGCACAGAGAAGATTTGGTTTTGCCAGCAGGAGGGAGATGGCCAGGGGTTCCTAAGGTCAGTTGGGAGAAATGTCCTGATGGTTAGAATTAACATCATTGCAGGCGGTGAGAGCATCAAAGATAATACAGTTGCATGACAGACGTGCGGGTGTTTGGCTGGGAAACATGAGCTACACTTATCTGCACCATGAATTCAAGTGCTCTTTCAAAACCAGAGCAGCTCTGTCCATTTGAAAAAAATGGAAGTGAGGTAGTTTTACTTAATTACCTTAGTAATTAAATGATCAATGTAGATCAAGATCAAGGAGTCTAAATGAATTTGTCACAGATTACTTCAGTGCAGACACAGATAAATGTCTATAATACTCATTATTTTTCCAACATGAATGATGCAGATATGGAGGGGTAGACCAACAAAATACTAATTTCTATGCCATTTGAAAATGCAGAAACATTTTGCTGGATTATCAGGTTTTGTTTGGTTACTGTTAAAAAAAACAAAAAATGGCAAAGAGGAACTTACATTTAAATATACTCAGGACTAAAGTTTATTTTTAAAAATGATTTAAAAATAAGTAAACATTGGACCAAAAGCTTGACATATAAATATCGAGAATAAAGCTTAATTGTTAAATATGAATTTTCCTGCTGAATTACATGTTAATAAAATATACATCATATGACAAAGGAATGGGGACACTTGTTTGAGCAAATACCCTGTGTGAGACACTTTATAAGTGTTATTTCTAGTTCTTATAACAGCTCTGCTAGGTAGGTATTACTAAACTAATTTTGCAGAAGAAACTAAGACTCAGAAAACTTAGGTGATTTGTCCCCAGACACACAGCCAGAACTTACTGGTACTGGAGTACAGTGGGATGAGTGTGGCAGCTTGATTGTCCCACACCTGCACTGAAATCTTTATCTTGGGGGTCTGTTTCTGAGGGAATCCAGACTCAGACAACACAGACACGGATGTGTGTGTGAGTGGGGTCAGAAGCTTACCTCATAGGAGTGTGGACGGTAGGTGAAGGTAGGGAGACCATTCCCCAAAAATGTCATTATTTAAACAATTTTTAAGGACCCATGTTGCAAGTTGTTGTTAACACTGTGATGAAAGGGTGTTTGAGGAATTGACATCAAAGTGCGACAGAGAGGAAACAGGCAGAATGGCACCTTTTCCATGTTCCCGCCCCAGCATCCATCCTCATATGCGTGTTACCCCACGGGCCCTGATATATGGTTTGCAAATATCTTCTCCCAATTGTTAGGCTGTCTTTTCGTTTTGTTGATGGTTTCCTTTGCTTTGCAGGAGCATTTTAGTTTGATGTAGTCTCATTTATTTATTTTTTCTACTGTTGCCCTTGCCCAGTCAGACATGGTACTTGAAAAAATGCTGCTAAGACCGATGTCAAACAGTGTACTGCCTATGTTTTCTTCTAGAAGTTCATGGTTTCAGGTCTTCCACTCAAGTCTTTAATCCATTTTGAGTTGATTTTGTGTATGGTGTAAGATAAAAGTCTACTTTCATTCTTTTGGTTGTCCAGTTTTCCCAACACCATTTATTGAAGAGGCTCTCATTTCTCCATTGTATGTTCTTTGCTCCCTTGTCGAATATTAGCTGTCCATATACGTGTGGGTTTATTTCTGGGCTCTCAATTATGTTCCATTGATCTGTGCGTCTGTTTTTATGCCAGTACCACGCTGTTTTGGTTACTATGGCTTTGCAGTATATTTTGAAATCAGGGAGCGTAATACCTCTGGCTTTGTTCTTTTTTCTCAGGATTCCTTTGGCTATTCGGGGTCTTTTCTTGTTCTATATAAATTGTAGGATTCTTTGTGCTATTTCTATAAAAAATGTTGGAACTTTGACAGGGATTGCACTGAATCTGTAGATTTCTTTAGAAAGTATAGACATTTTAACTATGTTAATTCTTCCAATTCAAGAGCACAGAATATCTTTCCATTTCTTTGTCTTCTTCAATTTCTGTCAACGTTTTACAGTTTTCAGTGCATAGATCTTTCACCTCTTTGGTTAAGTTTATTCCCAGATATTTTATTCATTTTGCTGCATTTGTAAGTGGGATCATCATATTCTTACTTTCTCTTTCTGCTACTTCATTGTTAGCGTATAGAAATGCAACTAATTTTTGTATATTGATTTTGGATCCTGCAACTTGACTGTATTCATTTATTATTTCTAAAAGATTCCTAGTGGATTCTTTAGGGTTTTCTATATATACAACCATGTCACTGGCAAATAGTGACAGTTTTAACTTTTTCTTTTCCAATATGGACCCCTTTTATTTCTTTTTCTTGCCTGATTGCTCTGGCTAGGACTTCCAATACTATGTTAAATAAGAGTGGTGACAGTGGGCATCCTTGTCTGGTTCCTGTTCTTAGAGGGATAGCTTTCAGTTTTTCTCTATTGAGAATGATATTAGCTGTGGGTTTGTCATATATGGCCTTGATTATGTTGAGATATTTTCCTTCTATACTCATTTTATTTAGAGTTTGTATCACAAATGGATGCTGTATCTTGTCAAATGATTTTTCTTTGCATCTATTGAGATGATCCTGTGATTTTTATTCTTCATTTTCTTAGTGTGGGGTATCATGCTGATTGATTTGTGGGTGTTGAACCATCCCTGCATCCTCTGAATAAATCCCACTTGATCATGGTGTATGATCTTTTTAATGGAGTGTTGTATTCAATTTGCTAGTATTTTGTTGAGGATTTTTGCATCAATGTCCATCAGTGATATTGGCCTGCAATTTTCTTTTTTTGTGTTGTCCTTGTCTGGTTTTGGTATCAGGATAATGTTGGATTCGCAGAATGAGTTAGGAAGCCTCCCTTCCTCTTCAATTTTTTGGAAGAGTTTGCGAAGGCTCAGAATTAAATCTTCTTTGGATGTTTGGTAGAATTCACCAGGGAAGCTGTCTGGTCCTGGAATTTTATTTTTTGGGAGATTTTTGACTACTGTTTCGATCTCCTTACTGGTGATTCGCCTATTCAAATTCTCTACTTCTTCTTGATCCAGTTTTGGAAGGTTCTATGATTCTAAGAATTTATCCATTTCTTTTAGATTATCCAATTTGTTGGTGTATAGCTTTTCACAGTATTCTCTTATAATCTTTTGTATTTCTGAGGTGTCCATTGTAATTTCTCCTCTTTCATTTCTGATTTTATCTATTTGAGCCTTCTCTCCTTTTTTCTTGGTGAGTCTAGCTAAAAGTTTGTCAATTTTGTTTATCTTTTCAAAGAACCAGCCTTTGGTTTCATTGATTTTTTCTATTTTTTTTTAGTCTCTATTTCATTTATTTCTGCTATGATTTTTATTATCTCCTTCCTTCTGATGATTTCAGGCTTTGTTTCTTCTTTTTCTAGTTCCTTTAGGTGCACTGTTAGATTGTTCATTTGGGATTTTTCTTGTTTGTTGAGGTAGACCTGAATCTATAAATTTTCCTCTTAGAACCGCTTTTGCTGTATCCCACAGATTTTGGCATCTTATATTTTCATTTTCACTTGTCTCCAGGTAATTTTTGATTTCTCCTTTGATTTCATCATCGACTCAATCATTGTTCAGTAGCATTTTCTTTAATCTCCACATTTTTGTGGCTTTTCTGATTTCCTTCCTGTAGCTGAATTCTTAGTGGTCAGAAAAAATGCTTGGTATTATTTCAAACTTCTTAAATTTATTCAGACTTGTTTTGTGGCCTAATATGTGATCTATCCTGGAGAATGTTCCATGTGCATTTGAAAAGAATGTGTATTCTGTGGTTTTTGGATGGAATGTTCTGTATATATCTACTAAGTCCATCTGGTCTAATATGTCCTTTAAGGCCAGTGTTTCTTTACTGATCTTCTGTTTGGATGATGTATCCACTGGTGTAAGCAGAGTGTTTGAGTACACTGCTATTATTGTGTTGCTATCTATTTCTCCTGTTATGTCTGTTAATAACTGCTTTATATATTTAGGTGCTCCTATGTTGAGTGCATGGTATTTACAAGTGTTATACCCTCTTGTTGAATTGCTCCCTTTTATCATCATGTAGTGCCCCTCTTTGTCTCTTGTTATAATTTTTGTTTTAAAGTCTATTTTGTCTGATGTAAGTATTACTAACCACACCTTTCTTTTCTTTGCCATTTGCAAGGAGTATCTTTTTCCATCCCTTCACTTTCAGTTTGTGAGTGTCTTTAGGTCTGAAGTGTGTCTCTTGTATGCAGCCAATATATGGGTCTTGTTTTTTTATCCAATCAGCCACCCTATGCCTTTTGATTGGAGCAATTAGTCCGTTGATATTTAAAGTAGCTACTGCTAAATATGTATTTATTGCCATTTTATTGTTTGTTTCTGGGTATTTTAGCAGTTCTTCTCTGTTTGTTTGTTCTTCTCTTGCTCTCTTCCCTTGTGGTTTGAGGGCTTTCTTTAGTAATATGTTTGATTTCTTTTTCCTTACTTATTTGTTTATTTATTATAGGTTTCTGGTTTGTGATTACCATGAGGTTCATATGTAATATTCTACATATATAGCAATCTATATTGAGTTGATGGTCTCTTTAACTTGATCTCTTTCTAAAAGCTCTACTATTTTACTCCCCTTCTCCCTTGTGTGCAATGGGCTCTTTATAACTGTTTGTTGAGGATGAATGTATCCTCTCAAGTTTGAAGGCTTGTACATTTAAGACTGTTTGGAAACATTTCTGTTCTTGGAATATGGAAGCTGGCAAGCTTTTTATAATAATTTGTTTCTCCACCTGTCCTCAAACATACTGTATGCACACAAGGAATGGCTCAGTCTTTTCATTCTTCTAGATCAGAAACATCTGAATAACTACCCACGCTAATTAACACATGCCTGATTATATGCTGTAAATCCAGGAGCCACGATAGGAATCAGATGAAAAGCTTCCTAAAGGAGATTCTAGATCAGACAAACTCATAGGCCCCAAACCACTAATTTCTCTCACATATTTCTGGATGCATTCAGCACTTTATGGGCATCTTGCCCAGCACATCTCGTTTTTCTTTCAGCCCAATCACTATCAGCTTGGCTCTCCACATTCTAGTCTGCTTTTGAAAGCTCTGTCCAGCTCACGTGACTAAAAGCTTGTTTCTACAATGAAGAATGTTAATAATTATACAGATTCCTCCAGCTACCAAAGCTTAAATTATTCATGTAATTAGACCAAAATGAGATAGAGGCTGGTTTGTGAAGTTTCCAGATGACTGCCTCTTTTTCACTTTGCCTACAAAGACTCAATCAAGGGCTGGTTACTTCTTCCAAATGCCCACTTGACTTCAGTTTGAACTTCCTTCTTCTGACATCGCCCAGCTCAGGCACCCCTATGCACGCATGCATTCAATGAGGTTACTGAGCCCTACTCTGCGCACCACCTAGTGGTGAAGGCAAAGATGAGAACATTGTCAATCAAGGGGAATACACTAAAGAACAATACATGGTACACATGAAGTGAGACGAAAAGCAAAGAGCTGCAGAAGAAAAGATGAGGGAGAGAGACCTGAGAATGATCAAGAAAAACTTCATGAGGGAGGTAGTTTGGGGCCTTGAAGAACCAGTAGGATTTCGAGATGAACACAGAGCGAAGAGGAGCATTTCAGTTGAAGGAAATGGATGAGCACAGGATACAGAAATAAAAGCTAAAGGTATGCATAAGACATAGTGACAGGTGCAATGAGTTTCCTGTTGGGGCCCGTGGGAGATAATACAGAACATGCGGACACAGGAGAGCAAACATATGGTTCTAAATATAAATCTAAAACATTCAGATCTTATCCTTTAGGAAATAGGGGAGACTAGAGGTTTGGAACTGGGAGTGATAGAAGCAAAGCTAAAAGACTGAACGGGAAGCAGAAGTTAGGGCAGGTGGGATGGGAGTAGGCTGGGACGATTACCACAAGGATCCAAGCAAGAGGTGACAAGAGCATGGGGTAGGACTGGTGGCACTATGACAGAAAGGGAGTGACAGTGGAAGCCAGCACAACAGCACCACTGACGTTTCTGTGGTGTGTGTCTGTGGGGGAACACCGTGAGAAGAGGAAGGCCTGAAAAGCGACAGCCAGGCTTCCCGCCTGGTGACTTGAAACATGATGCACAGGGGTAAGGGAGGAAAGGACAAAATTGACTAACGGAATTTTTAGCCTGAGGTGAGTATTCAGTCTGAGGTGACTGTGGAACAGCTGGGTAGAAATATCTGCTTGGCAGCTGGAAATGTGAGAGTAGATTTCTAACGGAGGCTGAAGATAAAGATGTGCTAATAACTCATCCAGCCAACACACACTCCTGGTGCTAGAAAACCAGAGGCTTGTTGCAAAGCGCTAATGTAAAGGCTAGGCTGGGCGCTAGGTGTTCTACATTCTTCTCCTGGTTCAGCTGATGAGGACCCTGTGGCTCAGAGACATTCCGTAGTGTGCTGGAGTCAGCAGCGAGGGGGCTGAGCTCTGATTCACATCCTTGTTTTCCACCACACAGAAATGATAGCTCTCTGCTCCTTTCATTTCAGAGTACCCAATGTAAGGACTGCCATGCACTCCTTTGCCCATTAATATTTCTCCAGTTCTGATCGCTGTTCATTCTACTTGACTGAAATCTCTCCAAATTGGCCCCAATAATATTCAGTGCCATCCCCTCTTATCACTGCTTTTAATCTAGTTGGCTGCTCACTGTCTCATTATAGAGGATTCCAGGATAGTGGATTTTTAGCTCCTGTGTCTTGAATTCTGTGCACAATCCTGCCAGGATATGTCCCCTTGTGTTTGCTTTGGGTATGTGACCCACAGCGAGTACGTGACTTCAGAACACATGCTGCACATCTATCAGACCTGCTGCTTTACAGGATGTGTCATCATGACACCAAATGTTCCCAAACAAAAGCGTCACATGCTACCCAAGCTGCATTAAGACAAAATACATTATTCCCTTCTCCTCAGCAACTTGGTGACTATCTGATTTCTGTCTGTTGCACTTTCATCTACTCCCTGGCAAAATGACAAATCATAAGTTTTCTAACGGCTGTTTACATTTCTCCATCTTTAGGGTGAAGATCATGGCTCACCAGCTTTCAAACCCTCCAGCCTCTGTAGCAGCTCTCACTCAAAGTCACAGTTTCTAAATACCTGCTGCTCTTGGTTATCTGTTCAGAACTGGAAAAGGCTACGTTCCACGTGATGGCGTCACACTGTTCTTTCCAGAACATCTGACGACTCTGCAGTCATGAATGAATTCTCACAGGGTGGCAGGTGAAAATTATTATTCTCCTTCCAGATGAGGAAATGGCTGCCCAGAGTGGACCGTGACTCACTCGGCTCCCTGGATCTTTTTAATGAGCGGTTCACACCCAACTGCCCTGACTTAAAATTCTACACAAATCACCCCCGCTTTAGTTTTGGCTTCTTTTTTTCAGAGGAAGCATGTTAACATTTAGTGTGCTGTGAGCAAAGCCAGCGATCTGGGGTGAGAGGGACATGAGGAACCTGCGGCTCTCTGGCCTGGAGAAGAGAAGAAACAGAGAGACATGGAGGCTGTCCTTCACTCTAAGAACGGTGGGTGTGTAGGAGAGAGAGAAGGCTGTGTTACACCTTGGCAGATGGAACTGGAAGGAAGGAACAGAAAGGCAGGCCAAGCTCTGGGGAGCTTCTGCTGAGTCTGTTTATACAATCCTCCAGGAGAACTTCTCCTCCTCCTTCAAATCCAAACCACAGGACCCATCCTTTGAGAAGTTTCTCCTGCTGTTGCCGCTCGAAGCAAGAGATCACTTCACTGAAATCCCTTAGCTTTCTCACATGTCTATCCAATAGCATCAAAATCACACTTCCTTTCTGGCCCGCCAACTAGAACATGAGCTCCATGTGGGCAGAAGCCATGTCATCTTCACCCTGTGTTCCTAACATTTGAATAATAAATTTATCTAAAATAGATAGAATACTTGTAAAAGTAGTGAGATCCCCGTTTCTAGAGGTATGCAACCAGAGACTGTTATAGAGGGACTTCAAGCACACAACTGTCATTCTGTTATTTCTAAATTTCCTAATAGCTTAAGTACATTTTTATTTAAAGTGATTTCACCAATCCTAGTTTAAAAATATTTGTAACTAAACAATGTACATTAGGCCTCAAAATGACTATTATAATTAATATCCTGATTTAAATGATGATTGATCCTAGAAATTATTAAATGCCTTTTCAGGCCAACGTTTTTAATTATAAGCACCAGTCTATAAATGTCTGTTGAACACCTACTCTATACCAGGCCCCGGGATGGGAATGGATGAAATGATGGACCAGATGAAAGGATGAGAGAGACAGAGTCCACGGAACAACTTACACTCCAGGGAGGGCCATCTCCTTTACTGGAATTCAGAGGTCATAGCCTAGTTGTAAAATTTCGTTTTTGTACTTCTGCTCCTCAAAATAGACAATGTTTTCCAGAGGTTACTACACGTTCTGTTCTAAGAAGCCTATTTAAAAGTCCTCTCTGAAACTAATGTTACAAGAGAGGATCTTTAACCCCTTGGTGTCACGTAAGTCTCAAAGGTAATTGATCCAGCTGGGAAAGCCTATGGCAGACAAGGGAAGGGGAGGAAAGTGTCCAAGGGCATTTACAAAGCAATCTGAATCCTCCTTGTAAATTAATTGTAAAGCTATGTGCACCCCACCCCCACCGTAGCAGGAACCCTTCGTGGGAAAAGCAAACCCAGCCGGGCCTTCGCTAACAGCCATTAGGAGAAACGCAACACAGAGGGCCCCCTCTCGGGCAGCTCTGCCAGATTAGCGTCTGTATCTAATCAGATTGAATTCAGATTTAACCTGGAATTAGATTTGGATTTACAGTCGCTTCTACATTCATTCGCTTCGTGGATTCCAGGTCTCTCGGCCCAGTCTTAATCCAATGCACTGCGGAGGGAATCAGACAGGAGTGGTGACGAGCCTGAGAGCTGGGCTGGAGGGGGCTCTCCCGCTCGGTCCCCTCGGGAGAGCGGCGCCACCGGCCGGGAGCAGGACCTCGCGGCTGGGTGAGCCCTGCCTTGTCTCGGGGATATTTGGCGCTCCCCGCCGGATCCCGGCATTTTCCCTTTCTGCGTGTTTTGGACGCCGCCCCTCATTCCCGAGAGGGCTTCGCCGCCAGCACCCTAGGCTTTCCGGGCGCAGACGCTTCACTTGTGCAGAATGAAAAGCGAAAGCCCGACCGGCGGGCCGAGGGGGCGGCCGAACGCGCCAAGCGGCTGCTGCTTCTGAATCTGCAGCGGCCGCGGGGGCTGTCACCACGCGGCGCGGGCCCCGACCTCAACTTCCAGCGCAACTCCGATGCCCCCGAACCCAGCGCAGCCGCGCCGCGGCCTCCCACGCCGGCCCTACGCCCTCAGGCGCCCGCAGCCCGGGGGCGCCCTCCCGCAGCTGCTCCCCAGCCGCCCCACCTCCCGCGCAGGGCGCCCCCTGCAGACCCCTAGCTCCTCGGTTTCCAAGCAAGACGCACCAAAGGGAGTTCGGATGCTCAGCGGCCCCAACTTCGGCTTCCCGAGTGTCACGACGCCCTCCCTGGAGCACCGACCCGCCTCCGCCCGCCTCCACCCGCCTCCACCCAAGATCCTTACAGTCGAGCCGCAGGAAGATGAAACGCCCAGCAAGGGGCGCTGCCCTGCATTTTGAAAAACCGCCTCATCCGCCTCGGGAGCGCCCCGATCCCCTCCTCGCTCCCTCCAGCCAGATGATTTCCACCCTGGCACGCGCCTCGGTGGCGGGGCCTGGGAGCTGGAGCGCGAGGAGGAGCGGAGCCAGCAGCGCTGAGTTGCTGGCAGGCAGCTGCGCATCGCTCGCGGCGAGGGGCGGCGGGATCGCGCGGCTCGGCCAGGCCGGGGAACGGGCTCCTGGCCTCTGCCTCACGGAGGATGGCACATGCCCACCCCTCACACACACACTCACTGCCGCCAGCACCCACACGCCGCGAGCCCGGACGCGGAGGTCAGAGCCACTGTCCACTTTACGGCAGGGGCTGAAATGCCCAAGTGGAGGCAGAGGCTCGCACCACCCTAGGAGGCCCCCCAATTTCCTGGAGCGAGCAAGGTCTGGCTTCTGAGACTCCGTCCGCTCCCTGGGCAAGCGGTTCAAGCTGCAGTGGGGCGGGGAGGGACGAGAGAGCACTGAAGAGCAAGCCCGCGCTCACCTTCGCCCTCCGCGCACAAAACTGGCCAGACCCACTCGCCTCCAGCGCACAAGTACGCGGCGGGGCGCTCCAACTCCGGCGAGGGCCGGGAGGGGAGTGACTGCACAAACACTTCGCGCGTTGGCAAAGGCGCGGAACCTCGCAAGGCTGAGCCGCCGGCGCGGAGGAGGAGTTGCTGGAGCCCAGAGGGATGACGTCCTCTAGCGCTTCTGGCTCGCAGGGACCCAAGATGCGTGCGCTCGCCCTGCCCGGCGCGCTCACTCGGGGCTTCGCAGAGGGGCCGCGCTCGGCTCCCTCTGCGGCTCTCGAACGGCGCACGGCGGGGCGATCTTGGATAGCTCAAGCCGGCGCGCGGCGGGGCGATCCTGGCTAACTGAAGCCAGCGCGCAAGCCCTTCGGCCCCCTCAAAGCACCTCTCTGCCCGCCCCTCGTTTCAGGGTGCCCGCCCGGGAGTCCCTTCCAGGAGGTCCCGGCAGGCAGCCCCCGGCCGGGCCAGCCTCGCCCCTTCCTCGCTTTCTCCCTCCTCGACCTCGAGCCAAGGGCAGGCGCCCGCACCCCGGCCCTTGCCCATGGGGCGAGAGGGCGTCCCGGCCTGCGCCCGGCTGCGACACTGGAAAGGAAAGGTTCTCACCTGGGTCACCGGGAGCCTTCCTCTCCGGCGCCTCCTGGAGCCTGTTCTCAGCCCCCAGGCACAACCTTCCTTGAAGAAAAAAAGTAGCGCAAGGGCAGAGGAGGGGTAAGGGCTGCTCACAGGTCCCCTGCGCCGCGGCTCTTTCCTTCGGATTCCCTGGGTCTAGTCTCGGGTTTGGCGGCGGGAAGGGGCCGCCCGAGGCTGGAAAGGGCCGCCAGACCCGGGCTCGGCCCGCAGCGGTGGTGGCGGCACCCCCAAGTTGCCACCTGCAGCGCGCGCCGCCCGCCTGTGCCAGCCCGCGCCGCTCCGCCCTCCCCGCCCTCCCCGTGCGCTCGTTGGCTGCGCCCCGCGCCGGGGCGGTCCCCACGCTCGGCCCGCCCGCTCCCGCCGCAGGGCCGCCGGCTCGCGGGGAGAGTGGCTCCGCCTTCCGGGCCTCCTGGGCTCTGTAGACTCGACACGCGCACACACACAAAAGACACACACACACTTTCCTGTAGACTGGGGATTGGAGGAAGGAAAGAGGGTATGAGAAATGCCCTTCGTGTGCTTAAGGGGACCTGGTAACTTCGTTTCTTTTGCTGCTATTAAATTTGTGCAATCTCTGGAGTTAACGTCACAGCGGCAACTAGTGCATGGATGTGAGCCAGAAAGTAGTTTGCGGGTTGTTTTCGCTTGTCTCCCACAAGTTTACGTGAAGCGCATTTATATTTATATTTCACGTATTTATACGTGAAAATAAGTCCTACCGTCTCTGTGTTTTCTAACCCAGCCCGCACCACTCCCATGGTGGAGCCTCGGGTTCCCGCACCCGCAAAGCCACGCCCTCCCTCCCGCCCCCCCAGCCCGGACTGGTGCCCGCACAGCCTCCAAGCTGGAAGGCCCGCGTGTCAGCCACGTGCTTACTTGATTCTGCGGCTGCGAGTCAAGGCCGTGAAAGTTCCGGTGCATATACGAGGCCTGTGCTTTGCACAGCTCTTGGGCCTTTGAAGTAAATAGAGGGAACATCATCTTTCTTTTCCCTTCCACTCTCACCCCAAAGACTAGGACAGGAGTCCACGGCACAGTCTCCCAGAGCATTCAAGTGCACCCTTCCTTCTGCCTCTTAGGCCTCCTGAAGTCATGCTTTCTGGAAAACCGATTTGGTAAAGTCTTCTGGAGAAGAAAAACTACACAAATAGGAAAAGTACCTGTCTGAAAAGCCATCCAATCAACCAGAAACATCTCACTCCCGGGTGTATCTATGCGAAAGAGTTACATTGCTAAGTAGCTATTAGTTTAATAACATTTCAAAATTAACTTCCCAAATAGCATATTTTATAGCCCATTAGGAAACATCTGTTTTGCGAGTGCAGGTGTGGCACTGCTAAGCGTGACAAAGCACACACGCAAACTCATGTCTAGTGGTGCTTTGTAGAATCTTCAGCAGGGTGAGGCAGGAGGAAAGGGGCTTTACTAAAGGAAGTCGGAGGGGCATATTGGGGAAAGCTGGCGCTAGTCTAGGAGCCGCCCCCTGTCAGCTGTTGCTAAGTAACTGGGAATGCTGCTTTATAGCGCCGGTTCCTTGCATTTTAAGTCAGATTTTGTTTTATGAGATCCTAATATTTTGGGTCTACTTTGGGAATTAATAGCCAACTTTTTTTCCTGCAGCCAAGTGCTTGCTTTTACCTGTCTCAGGAAAAGCCAAGCTAGTCCTTATCCATCTTCTTGAAATTTCTGGAAACCCAAGAAGACTTGCGGAGCGCAGTTCATAGGCAAAGCATTCACAAGGGGATATTCCAATACTCCAGGTTAAGCGCTTGCTTAGTGAACTGCACTTTGACCTGAACTGGGTGAAACAATGAGTTGAATGAAGGTGTGGCTTGCTCAGGTTATTACTGGAGGAGTACCTGGTAGAAATTGGGGGTGGGGATGGAGTGAGGGGACGTAGCGATTGTTAACCCAGATGAGCATCCAATGTGTTGACAACCAGGAGAGACACAAGCAACTACACAAGATGTGTTTCCTTAATAGTGCAGAAGGAGCTAAGCCTCAGGTGAACGAAAAAGCATTATGTAGGAGAAAGGAGAGAAGGGAAAAGGATTGAAAGAGAAGATTGGAGGGTGTGTTGACAGAGAAATCAATGGACACTGGTTCACTGGATTTACCAGCGGTTGCTGTGTGGTTCAAGATTGTGCAGGAAGAGACCAAAGACACTTGCTGGGACTTAGAGGCAGTCAGTGTAGAAGCTGAGAGTCCTGGAGTGGATTATGGCGTCAGCAGACAGGGCTGAGTCCTGGCTCCAGCACTTCTGTGTGTGACTTGTTTGCTTTACACGTGGGACACATTGTTAAAGATTCCTTTTCTTCATCTGTGAAGAGGGAAGAAGGCTGCCGACCTAACAGAGCTGTAGTAAGAATCAACCGAGATAACGTATCTGCCATGCTTGGCAGAATGTTCTGCATATAGTAAGCATTCAATAAATAGTAGCTATTATTGTAAATAGTGTTTAAAGGGGCCTTAAAGGTCACCTAATACTTTTGATATTTGTTTCTGATAGAATATTTCTATCGAGTGCTCATCCTGCTTATGTATTCCCAGTAATGAGAATCTCACTAACCCTGAGTCCATTCCATCTTCCTTACTTGAAGATGAAGTGTGTAAAACTACACTTTTTTACTGGTTGGTTGTTTCTATTCATGGTGGTCATACAAATTTCTGAACCCTATTTCACAAGAAGGTCCTCCAGATTATTTAACATAGATAACAGATCCTTTGTGTAACTCCTTGTGTCCAGGCTAAGATGCCTGCCCCTCAGCGTCTCCTCACATGGCCTGGTTTCACAATCTTTTACCATCTCTTACCCTCCAAATTGCCTCTGACCTTCTTAAAATAAGAATACAGTGCTCCAGCCCAGTCCTTCCAGCAAAATGCCTTTCTCAATGAGCAGCTGCTGGTGCAGGCTGCACTTTTGTACCTGTTTTGAAGGGAGATCCACTCTTGATACATCGTAAATCTTCTTCATGTGTTACTGTTTGTTTAGAACTTTGGAGGTCCTGGTGTTGCATTCAGTGTTTCTTTTCTTTTCTTCTTCTTCTTCTTCTTCTTTTTTTTTAATGGCTCATGCTTTTGGGGTCCTTCTTTTTTAAAGATTGGCACCTGAGCTAAC
Source organism: Equus caballus (assembly GCF_041296265.1). Classification (NCBI taxonomy): domain Eukaryota; kingdom Metazoa; phylum Chordata; class Mammalia; order Perissodactyla; family Equidae; genus Equus; species Equus caballus. The sequence goes on from NC_091691.1 coordinate 39,150,586, forward strand.
ACCTGTTGCTCTTTTTCTTTCCTTCTCCCCAAAGGCCCCCAGTACATAGTTGTATAATCTAGTTGTAGGCCCTTCTGGTTCTGCTATGTGGGACACCGCCTCACCATGGCCTGATGATCAGTCCTAGGTCTGCACCCAGGCTCAGAACCAGGCAAACCCAGGCCACTGATGCAGAGCACGTGAACCCAACCACTCAGCCACGGGGTGGCCCCGGTGTTTCCTTTCTGTAAAAGGATAGGATTAGACCCAATGACTAATGAAGTCACTTTATAATGATTTATTTTGAAATAATTTCAAACTGACAAAAACATGGAAAATGGTACAAAGAACTCCTACGTCCTTCTCTCCTAGTTTTCCCGATTGTTATCATTTTATATTTGATCTCTTTTTCACTAGTTAGATGGATAGATACATAGATACGTAGATAGACAGATAGATACTCATGATCAATATTCTTCTTCTGAACCATTTAAGAGCAGGTGTGGATGTGATGCCCCATCATCCTTAAATATTCCAGTGTATATATTTCCCCCAAACCAGGATTCTCTCCCACATAAGCACAATACAACCAATCCATAGATCCCTTTCAGATTTCACCAACTTTCCCCAAAATCTCTTTTTCATTCTTGGTCCAGAATCTAATGCAGGATCACACATTACGTTTAGTTGACATGTCTCTTTGTTCTCCTTCAATCTGCTGCAGTTCTTCAGTCTCTCCGAGTCTTTCATGCCCTTGATAGCTTTAAATGCCATGTGCCTTTCATTCTGTGAATTTCATAGATCTCATCCTGGATCTCTCTGACATTTCTTCATGTCCCACCCAGGCCATGCATTTTTGTCAGGAATATCAAAGATACGTTGCTGTGCTCTTGACAGTGCATTGGCATTAAGAGGCATGTGATGTTGAACCATCCCATCGTTGTGATGTTAACCTTGATCATCTGGATTGACGGACGCTGAAATTCTCCAGTATAAAGTTACAGTTTTCCCCTTTCTTATGGATAGGTATTTCTTAGGTATTTACTCCAAGGTTACGCCCATCTTCTGTTCCTCACTGAACCTTCACTCAACCAGTCTTAGGGGTATTGATGATTCCCACCTAAATTACCCAGCTTTATGATGGTTGCCAAGTGACAATCTTCCATTTGCATCATTCCCTTTGCATTTATTAATTGGTATTCTTCTGTAAGAATCTTTCCCTTCCCTGCATTTATTTATTTATGTCAGTATAGACTCATGAATTCCTTTTCCATTCAATGAGATGTATTCTGTTACTTTCATTATTTATTTTCATGCTCAAATTGCCCCAGATTTGGCCAGTGGGTGTCTCTTCAAGCTGGCTCTTAGGTCCCTCTGACATGTCCCCATTGTTCTTTGGGCACCTTACTTTCTGGCACATCAAGGTGTTGTACTTTCCCTGCCCCAGCCCTGGAATCAGCCAGCTCTCCAAGGAGCTCTGGTTCCTTTTAATGGAGGATGGCAGTTAGAAATGAGATCTGGGCGCCCAACATGTTTACTACTACTGGCATGTCATAACCTCTAGGCTCTATCAGTGGATAGAGCTAGGAAATAAGTAATACAGGTTCATACACAAGCATATACACATTTATGTCTATTTCTATGTGTGTGTGTATATCTGTGTATCTATTTCTCTATATACCCCTTTGTAAATATATCTATGTAAATGTATAGAGATATATATCTATCTCCCTCTCTCTCTCTCTATCTCCATCTCTTTCTCTATATCTATATCTATATTACACCAGTACCTCCAGTTCTAACCCAATACGTCAGGGTTCTTTCCAGCCTTCCCCCTTTCTACACTTGTAAATCTCTTCTCTGACAGAGAGAAACCTGACTCCTTTCCCTCAGTATATTGATTTATTTGCTGCGGCTTGCCTTATGTAACAATCTTCTGACCACGTTGTTGCCTCCTCACCCTGGCCCCAGCTGCTGCCTGCAGTGCACTCGCAGCCTCCTGGGCCCCTGGCTCCTCCAGTCTCTTCTATCTCGCTCTCCTGGGGCCCTGGTGCTGCTGTCAGCTCCTGACCAGACCTCATCAGTAAAATTACTTTTCTGTCCTTGCAGTTGTTCAGGTCCCAATCCTGAAGTCATGCTTGATAATACCCTTCCTTTCACATCCCATACCTGATCTGTAGCAAATTCTATTTTTCTATCTTCAAATAGGTCCAGAATCCAACCCTTTCTCACCACCTCCCCCATTACTACCCTGGCTCAGTCAACATCATCCTTTGTCTTGACTGTTGTAATAGCTTCCTAACTGGTCCCCTGTGTCGGGCCTCGCTCTCCTACAGACTGTTGTTAGCCCTGCAGCCTGAATGATACTTTCAAAAATACAAGTCATTTCATTTTACTTCCCTGCTCAATGGCTCCCACTTTGTCACAAGAAAAAGCCCAAATCCTAACAGATTTGCCTCTTTGGCCCCAGTGCCTTCTTTTCCTCATCCCCTGCTGTTCTCCACTGTGAGTCCGCACTCCAGGCGCCCTGGCTTCCAAGCTGCCCCTGGAGCATGCCAGGCTTCCTCTCCCTCTCCATGAGACGCTCTCCCCCAGGTATCCCCGTAACTCCCACCACCTCCAGGTCTTTGCTCAAATGTGTTTTCCTCAGTGAAGCCTTCTCTGGGCACCATCTTTAAAACTGCACTCCCTCCTTCCAGCCCACCTCCTCTCTCACTGCTTGATTTTCCTCTGTGGTATGATTGCAATCCAATTGATCATTTATTGGACCAAATGACTAAATTACCACCAGGCACTAACAATAAAAATTCCACAAATATTTCCCAACATGTTCTTTAAAATCATGTAGTATGTTAAAAGGAGTTTTGGCCTTTTTCTCTTGTGAAACAGAAGTCTCTTGTAGCAAAAAGAACTTGTTCAAGGGGATCACAATACTTCAAATTTAGCGCCTTCATTTTTTAAGGTAGCAACTCAGCTCACAAGGGAAATAAGTTCTCTTCTTGTATTATGGAACCCTTGTGTCCAACTTGGTCCTTTATAAGCCAAAAGTCCTTAGAAAACCTTTATACAAGATAAAATGTAAATTCACACACATTGGGCAAATTTTCAGTGTTGATTGTCATCAAACGTTTAATGTGTTTTATTCTGCAGACTTTGCAGACTTGGAGTACATGTGTGAGAACTGTTGAGAAGGAGTTTCACTGAAGCCGGTCCTATGTTAGTGAATGACTGTGCTTGGAGATAACACAAAAGATTAAGTAATTTATATTTGAGATTGCAAAAATAGTTATTTTTAAATCCTCCAAAGTATCCAGGTAGATATTTCAATAAAACTCAGTGAATTGACTGGAAAGATATGGCTCGGATAGAGATGGTAGGTGTTCTCCCTTTTAAAGGTTTTCAGCACATCCTCCATGGAATGATGAGATGGTGGGAAAGAGGGTTATTTCTCTTAAACTTGTCTCATTAGTATGTAGCCTTCAAAATCAATTTTGGACTCTGCAAAAGTAGCCATCTGGTTTATGCATTAAGCTTCTTTTGAAAGGAAGAACTTTCCATGTTTTCTTGAAGGAGCCATCATTGCTAACGCGATGTCTGGCAAAACTCATCGCTGGCGTCCTGCGCCAACCACTGCGGCCTGGAGACCTGCCTTTGCAGCATAAATCTTTGCTTCCTGTTGCTGCTATTTTGCCACTGAAAACTTCAAAATGTTAAGCAAAAAGTCAAATAAAGTTATGATTTCTTGAAATGACTTTCAAGTTCTTCTGCAGTGTTGTTTCTTTACTAGCTGTGGGATCTCAGCATCAACCTCTCTGATCTCAATCTCCTTGTATAAATTGGGAATGGCATTGAGTACCTCACCGAATAGATAGGATTAAGTGAAATAATTTGATGAAGAGCTTCAAAAATGACGGAGAGCCGTAAGAAGGACAGTCTATCCTCACTGCCCCCCCCCCCCCACCTCCTCCAGCTCCTGACATTGAGTTATGGCAGCAGTTTGAAAGCGCTGTTGCTTTGAAGCTGGCCTTTGTTTACAGTCAGACTCTGCTATGCTCCTAACCGGCTTCCCCCTGAGGGCAGGCCTACTCCAATATTTAAACTGTTCAGTCTTCAGTGACTTCTCTGCCTGCAGAACTTGGCAGACTTGGCATGGCATGAAGTAGCCCAGAATGATTTTCCTTTTTTTAAAAAAGTGTCTCTAAATTGTAATAAAAATTTAACCAAGTTGCTGAGAGCAGAAAGTTCCAGAGTAAGCTCTGCCCTTTGCCGCAAAATATCAAACAGCGGCAGCCGATCAGTAACCCTTCTACATAAGTGCCGATTATACAGTTGTTGTGAAGACGCAGGCCTTGACGTCACCTCTCCCGTGCGGGGTGCACACTGGCCTGTGAAAGGCGCACTCTATGTGCAGAAACTGTTTATGTTCCTTTTTGATCTGGGGCAAAGCACGCGAGCTCAGCAGTAAGCTGAAGTTAATTATCTGAAAAGTGAATTCTTTGCCAAATTTTAGGAAGCAAGAAGTTTTCCAAATACAATATACGACTGATTTAAGTGAGCAGCTTTGACATCTGTATCACGTTAAGCCAAGGCTGATAAGTAGACTGAACGTTAATCTGATTTTCACTTTTTCTATTTTGTTAGAGCCACATTCTTTGCCATGAAGATCCATGTGTTGTAGCTGGTTAGTGATATTTATTTTAATTAACTGAGATTTAGTAAATTTTTATTTTTACCGTAAGACATCACTATATATCTCTCAGTCAACTGAACACTGGGATCAGAAGCCCAGTTTCTAAAGGAGGCAACCTTTCTCTAATTACCTTGGGGTTCTGACGGCACGACCCTCCTCCATTTTTGTTAAGGCGATGGGGACGATCATATCTTCTATGGTACCTGATGTTTAAGTGCAGGGCCACCCAAAGGGCTGCCTTTCCTGAAAATTAGGAAGACTTCCCTTCCGGAAGAGCACATCCCCCAGGCGCACAGCAGCTTGTCCCAGAGCAAACGCTGGCTGCGGCCACACTCCCTGGCCCTGCCCTGCTCGGGCTCTACAGAGAAGGATCTGTATGTCCAGGTCCTGCTGAAATCTAAAAGAAGCTCCTACGTTGCCAGGCCATCACTTTGATCGTCTTCAGGAGCTCCATCCTGCCTGGTGGCCTCTGAGTGTATTAGTGGTCGCAGCAGCTCGAGCTCCCTTTACCTGAAGTTATGTTTCGGCAAGAGAGGGAAGAGGAACGCTCATCAAAACACACCAGGCCGGCTTTGTGGTTGGCTAGGCATGGTGTAGACTGAAAATGGATGTTCTGCGGGTTGAATTATTACCTTTTCAATGCGTCTTTACATACCCTCATAAAATTGGTTGGGGCCAGTTGAGGTCAAGGCAAATCACTGGCCAGTGTCGATGATGACAGAATTCTAGAATCTCGACCACGTGGCTCCCAGGCCTTGTCAGTCTCTGCCTCTGGCCTAACACTTGCTTTTACAAGCTAGTGGGTTGTTTAGGTCGTGGGGTCGTCCCCTGGGGGCTGGGGCTGATGCAGAACTTAGCCCCCGGGGGTCACAAGAAGGGATTGGATAGAGGCGTCCCTCCAGGGTCTTTGGGATGGGAAGGGTTTATTTGGACTGTAAGGAGCTGGGTTAGCAGTAGTTTCCTAAGTTGTATGTGTGAGTGACGCTTTAAAGGCAAGGATTTGCTCCCAAATTGCTCCATCATCAGATCTTAAGCAAACTCATTAGTGTTCTCCTATTTCACATATCGATCTATAAAAAGAACAATGCTTATTTTTAAAATATCCTCCAGAATTTAAAATCTATAAGGAACGGCCATTTCCTCCAGTGTTTCAACTATTAAGCCCGTGTTTATGTGCACGGAGGAAGGGTTCCTGTGTGGCCTGTGTTTATGTGCACATAGGAAGGATTCCTATGGGGCCCATCAGGTTTGGCCAGACCTACCTGGGATTACATCTTGACTGAGTCCATCTCTTCCATCACTGGAGCTTCCACACCTCCATCTTCCCTTGCCTGGGCTATCTGCAGCCTCCTAGCTGCTACCCTGCTTTTTTCTCCACCCTTGCAGCCCTCTGGCACGTTCTCCTCATACCAGCCACAGGGATCCCTCCTTTGCTTAATACTTTTCACCTCAGATAAATTTAAAAATGCCTAATGTAATCCAATCTGGGATTGCCCCTGCCTGCCCAGCAACTGTGTCTCCCCGCCTGGCTCTGCCTGGTGGTGGCCTCACTCTGAGCTCCAGCGCTGAAGGCCTCTACACGCGCTACCTGCCAGATCCCTCTTCTCCCTCTCTTGTCTTGCTAAGCCTTATTAATCCCGCGAGGCCCAGCTTAAGATGCACTTTCTCTGCAAGGACTTGGCTCTCCTTGCACCTCCCAATTTAGGTTAGATTCCTGTCCCCTGCCTCTCCAGCACTGAGCATTCAGTGCTGATGGATGTGCTTTCCTGACAAGACACTAAGTTCCCTGAAGACAGGGGCTGGGAGGGTTTTGTTCTCTTGATCCACAATATCTGCACCTAGAAAAAGCTTTCCTATGCTGCTCGTGACCCAGTGCTGGAGCTGACTGCTGGGGTGAATTCTAGCTCTGTCTTTCTGACCCAGGTCAGTGACTGAACACCTTTATCAACTTCCTTATCAGCAAAAGGGGCTACTGAAGTTCCTACCCCGTTGGAGCTCCTTCTCTGTCGGATGGGGATACTCGTAGGTCCTTTCTACAGTGGGAGAATGGGGGACTTCGTTTAGTTAATATGCTCAAAGTACTTAGAAAAATTCTAGGCAAATGGTAAACAGTGTTAGTTATTATTTTAGCAGGCACTCAATAAATATTTTTGATAGAAAGAATGAACTCATTTACCTTGGACACAGATTTCCTTCTCATTTTGGTCTCCTTTCCTTCTCATTAAGCCTTCCTTGATTTAATTTATATAATACAATATAGAGAAAATAAAATTCTCATGGTTAACATAATTAAGAAGGACAACCTTCCCTTCATCAAGAAAAGTATCCAAGCAACACTAAAAGTGCCAGATATATGTCAATTCATAAGTTGTAATGGATATTTTTTGACACTTTCTTTGCCTTTCCTTCACAGTCCAGGTCTAAAATGATGGCTCTCACAGGATCCCAAATTTGGCACTTCATTTTTTTCCTCCAGCTTTATTGAGATATAATTGACATATAACATGGGGTAAATTAAGGTGTTCGAAGTGATGCCTCGATACACATATTTATCGTGAAATGTTCACCACAGTAAGATTAGTTAACACATCCTTCACCTCACATAACTATCATTTTGTGGTGGTGGTGAGAACATTAACGCTGTTCTCTCACAGCAGCTTTCAAGTACACAATGCAGTGTTGTTAACGATAGTCACCATGCTGCACCTTAGAGCCCCAGAACCTATTTCCGTTATAACTGAAAGTTTGTCCCCTTCGATCAACATCTCCCCTTTTCATCTCAGCCCCTGGCAACCACCATTCTACTCTCTTTTTCTATGACTTCAATCTTTTTAGATTCCACATATAAGAGAAGTCATAGAATAATTGTCTTTCTCTGTCTGATTTATTTCACTTGGCATGCTGCCCTCAAGGTCCATCCATGTTGTTGCAAATGACAGGATTTTCTTCATTTTTATGGCCGAAGAACATTCCATTGGGTATATTTACCACATCTTTGTTCATTTGTCCATCCGTGAACACTTAGGTTGTTTCCATGTGTTGCTGTTGTGAATAATGCCACAGTGAATATGGGAGTGCACATACCTCTTTGAGACAATGATCTCATTTCCTTTGGATATATACCTAGAAGTGGGATTGCTGGATCATATGGGAGTTCTAGTTTTAATTTTTTAAAGATCTTCCATATTGTTTTTCCATGGTGACTGTACCAATTTACATTCCCACCAACAGTACACAAGGGTTCCCTTTTCTCCACGGCCTCGCCAACATTGGTTATCTCTTGTCTTTTTGATAATGGTCATTCTGACAGGTGTGAGGTGATATTTCATTACAGTTTTAATTTGCATTTCCCTGATCCTTAGTGATATTGAGCCCCTGTTCACGTACTTCTCGGCCATTTGTATGCATTCTTTCGAGAAATATCTCTTTAAGTCCTTGTGCATTTCTTGACTGGATGTTTTTTTTTTGCTGCTGAGTTGTATGAGTTTCTTATATATTCTGGTTATTAACCCCTCATCAGATATATGGTTTGCAAATATTTTCTTCCATTCCATAGTTTGTTTTATCATTTTGTTGCTTGTTTCTTTGCTGTGCAGAAGCTTTCGTTTGATGTAGTCCCACTTGTAGATTTTTGCTTTTGTTGCCTTTGCTTTTGGTGTCGTATCCAAGAGATCATTGACAAGACTGATGTCAAGGAGCTTTCCCTTTTGTTTTCTTCTAGGAGTTTTATGGTTTCAGGTCTTCTGTTCAAGTGTTTAATCCATTTTGAGTTAATTTTTGTGAAGGCTGTAAGATAGGGGTCCAATTTCATTCTTTTGCATGTGATTATTCAGTTTTCCCAACACTATTGATGAGGGAGTCCTTTCCCCATTGAGTATTCTTGGATCCCTTGTCAAATATTAGTTGACCATTTGTGAGTGGGTTTATTTCTGGGCTATTGATTCTGTTCCATTGGGCTATGTGTCTGTTTTTCTGCCAATGACATACTGTTTTGATTACTATAGCTTTGTAATAAAGTTCGAAATCAGGAAGCCAAATTTGGCACTTCTTTTGATGGAAAAATGGAAGAACGGTCTGGAAAATCTCTGTTAATTAATACAGAAGAGATATTTTGCCTTTTTTCTTTCAGGTAATTTTGTTGTCGTCACGATGTATTTATTAGGAACGGTGCCGTAGAGAAAAACCAGTGAAAGAGTTGCCAGCTTCTTGATTCACGTCGGGAAAACTTACCCCAGGTAATATTAGCTGTCTATGTTTTTGGTCTTTTTTTTCCTTTAAATGAATAAGTCCATTACATAAATTGAGAAAACAGTGACAAATAAAATTTGTTTCTACTCAAACCTTACCTCTCTATGGTTGTAATGCCTCTTTTTAAGCTCAGCGCATCTTTATGGTTGTTTTCCACAACTAGCCCATTTATTCGTTACAATATATTTACCATTTTGTGGTTCAGGATGTTTAGAAAAACGATTGTGACCCTTATGCGGATGTAGTGTGTTCTGTTGGGATGGCTTTCCTAATGATATACTGACAGCCATGATTTGGATATACAATTATTTACCTTAGAATTGGACAAAATAACAGAGTATTTTTTAAATGCCTGTATACTATATCCTGGATAGATTTTTTTTTTAACATATAAAAAAGTATGCATATGTAGGCTTGCACTGATTAGTGAAGGAAAATATCCTCTGGTCTGAAATGCTAATAGTTTCCAAATTCTCTCAGGGCATGAGTTAGTTGCCTGCTTTACTAAGTTTTTAAATGCTTTTGTGCATAAAAGTACCTTAATTTAGTGAATTAAACCCGTACCTATTTTGGTTAGAAGATTGGAATATAATCAATGTCCTGAGCTGACGGCTGGTTTATCCTTGGCAGACTAAATTTAGATGTGTAGAACCCTTTTATGTTAAAGGCCATTTTATTTGCTGTTTGGTAAGTTCCATTTTTTATTCAAAATAAGCCTGTATATCTTTCCACAGCTTCCCACCTCATCCCCAGATTAGCCCACTGTCAAATTTGCTGTTTTAAATTTCTGATGAGCTTATGCTTTCTTATATTTTTAAATAGAAAAATAGAATCTTACTGCATATACTGCTTGATGACCTAATTATTTTCACGAAATAGTAAGTAAAATACTACGTATTGCGAAAATCTTGCCACTCAATAGCACAATTTTTACTTATTTTTTAAAACCATAGCGCTGGTTCTTAGGTCACATTTCTCAAGGACTCAGTGCTGGAACAGTGACTCTGCACATCGATTTCTAGATACGAGTCCCAACAGTCCACACAGCTGTACAAAAGCTGCGGGCAAATAGGGACACTAAGGATTTGTCTTACAAAGTGGTAGGTTTTGCAAAGAGCTCCCCGGTAAGCCTAGCTCAGTCCAGGGTGCAAAAGTCTGTTGTTCATAATTTGACTATTTTTACGACACCCACACATACAGTGATTAAAATAATCTTTGTGTTCGAAGTACAGATCTATATCCATTTTATTGCTCCAGTCTGGATTCCCACCTCCTGAGATCAGGCCATATCAAACGTAGTTTGGCACACTCTGCCCGCTTAACTCTGGAAATTGTGTTGATTCAGGCGGCTCAGAGCAGGGGTGGAAGTTCTTTCCTTCACCAGGGCTTGAGCCCCTCCCTTTGCCATTGCGGTGTAACGAACGAACGTAACCTAAAAGCCACCCTCGCAGCCGTCTTGTCTTCAGAGTGCGGTTCAGCGGCATTGAGTCCGTTCGCGCGGCTGTGCAGCTGCGGCTCGAGCGATCCGATCCGGAGCTGAGCAGCGAGCCAGGCCCACGGGGCTCCTCTGGGAGCTCCTCTCGACGGCAGGGACTGATGAGAGCGCACAGCTAACCAGAAATGCCTGGAATTTCTGGGTACCTGAAATTTGATTCTACATAAAGTGCTCCTGATATTGTCTCGAATGACTATCTAGAATGATTTGAGCTTTTCAGCTATACTTATAAGTATAGATATTTGTAGAAAGCTGCTAGTATGAAGTCCATGGATCCATACCAGGAGAAAGCTTCCTCGGAACCTGGCCCTGAAACGTGGACTCCTCCTTCCTCTCAACTCCGCAAAGTTCTGAAGGAAACAGCAGTGGACGCTAGTGCCGCTTCTCCTTCTTTCATGACATAATTGCGACCTTGGGTGACAACGAAACCGGCACACATGGTATTGTTGTTTGATTACACAAAGAGTAACTAATCAGACTGCTTTTTGCAAGACGTGCGATGAGGCAGCTTTGAGACCGAACCCAATCACTTGTTCTAGGAGCAGCATCCTTGATGAGATTGAATAGGCAGGCCCTCTGTAAAGCCAGCATTCCTCCACATGTGTCATTTGGACACAAAGAAGAGCTTGTGCTTGGCACACATGTCATTTGCCTCTGATTTCCTTTCTGTACTCTTCAAAGAGCACAGACAGACCCTTCAGATTAGGCTGGCATGACTCTGGTTGCCATCCAGGCGCTTGTGTATGGCCAAATGAACCCAGCCGGGAAAACCAACATGTGTGGACACCAATTTTCTTTTGAATTTTTCATTTGAATTCCCCATCTAGACCCACTCATTGTTGCTGAGTGTTCACTCTGAACGAGCGTTCAAATCATGGATAGATCGCTGCTCTTGTATCTCTACCCCTTCCATTTGCAACTGTAGGTGCAGAGAACTTGCCAGCTGTGGGTCCCAGCCTGACGTGCTCAGAGTGGCCTTTGGGAAACTGGAACTCATATTACCTTTCCTCTTGACCTCATCACCATCACCGCCCTGGTGACATGGTGCCTTCTTTCTGGATAGTTCATGAGATACTTATTTAAAATGAATAAATATTTCTTGGAACAGCAGCTCTCAGACTTTCTGGTTTCACAATACTTTTACATTCTTAAAAGCTATCAGGGACCTCAAAGAGATTTTGCTTTTGTGGATTATATTAATATTTATCATATTAGAAAGTAAAAGTGAGAAATTCAAAAAAATATCAGAATATGAGCCGTCAGAACAGTGATATCATTACATGCCACGTAGCCTCTGGAAAACTCTAATATTACTCACTAGATAATAAGAGTGGAAAAGGCTATCATGTTTTAATTTGGTTGTGAAATTTATTTTAGCTTTTGTCAGAAGTCCCTGAAAGGGTCTTAGGTACTGCTCAGGGTTCCCAAGACGACACTTTGCGAACCACTCTCCTAGAGTAAATCCTTCTTTTTAGCTCTTTGTGTTCTTTAAAACATCGCTATTTCTCAGAAGCCAAAGAGCACATTTGAGGAAAAGATACTTGGTAACGTTCTTCTTAGCCTGGAACGTAGGTGGGAAACGCGCTTGGAAAAGGAAGATTTTCTAAAACCCTTAAGATGCTTTTCTCATAGTTAGATTCAGTCTATTTTTTCCCACCTCCTACATCACACAAAGTTAGTCCTCTGTCAAGACTCGAATCTTCAGTTACGGTTAAACAGTACTAGTATAGAAATGGCAGGTCAAAGCGCGTATAAAACTCAGCTTCTTGTCTCTGCCACTGTGTTGAAGTTCCGTGGATGGACTTTGCGGATATTTGAGCCCTGTGTTTGAAACGCAATCAAAATAAGGCCAAAAAAGTTTCTCCCTTGGACACTCATGTGTGGGGCAGGAAAGGAGGTAGGTCGATGGCATTTGAGGAAAACGCCATTAGAGCTGCTTGCGGCCAGAAGTTTCAGGGAGAAGCCACAGGGAACAAGAAGAGACTGAACTGTGTCAGCAACGACAACAAAACTCAAAGGAAAGGTAGGGGATTTAGGAACTAGGGGAACTGGGCCAGCATGCAGGGTATCAGTGTGCATAGATATTTACACACAGTGAGTGCATAATAATTAGTAGCCACTCAACACTGCAGGCAAGAGGTAGCATAGTGAGGTGGCAAAGACTGAATTTAGAAGTCAGGCTGTCTTAACTTCTACTTACTAACTCTGTGAATCTAGACAAGTGACTTAATCCCTCTGAATGTATTTTCTCATCTGGGCAATAGTATTCTGATACCTGCTTTGCCAGGTGATTGCAAGGAGGAGAGATAATAGTTTCTGTACGTGTAGTTGTTTAATAAGTGATAACAGGGAAGATTGTTAGGAAATGAAAGTCACAAGATGATAATGACAATAATGATGATTGGCACCTCTGAGCCCCACAGACCACCAGAAGTCTAAGGGATAGGGGAACATACCAGCAACTTCGCTGCCACCTTGATCCACAACTTGGCCTCGACCACCTGAGATCACCCCCATTATTCTCAGGGGCAGCTGAGCTCCATGCTCTTTTGCATGACATCAGACTGGAGGATCAACAGGAAGGGCTCACCCTGTTGGCATCTTTCCAAGACCAGCTCTGCGGGGGCCAGGAGTGTCTCCTTCCTGGCCAGACTCTGCTTTCCAAAATCATATCCAAAATCACAGTATTGGTTGGAAAAGTTCTTTCACCAAAGGACAATAAAAGCATCTATTAGCTTCCACTGAAAGTGGAGCAGGGCAGTCCCCCTGGCATTTTACGCTGAGGAAGATGGAAAACAGCTCTTGCTGAGGAGTTTTTCTTCCCTGCCAGTATTACTGCAGATCTAAGTTAGGGTGTTAATGCTTCAGATGAGTGACTTACGGCAATGACCAGACGCTTTCGCATTATTTATTGAAAGTGGTGTGACTTTTTATTCCCTGCTCATCTTCCCTCGCTCCCTTAGAACCCTTTGCAACTATCTAATTTGGTAGCACTGGCAGATTTCACTTATGTGCTACTTTCTCCATCTCTCAGATAATTAACAAATGTGTAAAACAGGAGGAGGAGAATAGGAAAAAATGAGACATGCTTCAGGAGTTTTTAATAACATAAGACTACATTTAAAGACGTGCAAACAACACTTAAGATAACGGAAAAAAGCACTCCTCAGTAATAGGGTTCTCTACGCTTTCCAACCCAGGTTACTCTTCTGAGCAAAGATTGACTGAAACTTATGTTAGAGAGAAGGAACGGTTTTAAAACATTCCATTGTTCATTAGATGTTGGCCAGGGTGCATGGTGTCACCTTTCAGTTTTTCTAGGTGCTTTGGGGAATGTTATCTGACCTCCAGGTAATCCAAGGACATCTATACAGGGTTGCAAGAGAGGCAGAGAAGAAATAACAAATGTTGGCGAGAATGTGGAGTCAAGGAAATCCTTGTGCACTATTGATGGAAATGCAAATTGGTGCAGCCACTATGGAAAATAGTATGGAAGTTCCTCAAAAAGTTGAAGTAGAACTACCATATGATCCAGCAATTTCATTTCTGGGTGTATGTCTGAAGAAAATAAAGTCACTATCTTAAAGAGATGTCTACACTCCTATGTTCATTGCAGCACTATTCGAAACAACCAAGACATGGAAAGTATGGTTTCACCCAATGACCATGAGCTATGATCCAACAATAACCAGCAGCCTTGAAAGCTTACCATGTCAGCTGAATGCAGTGGACATCAATTAACTTGTATTAGTAATGGATTGGGCACCTAGTATGTAGTATTCCATTTAGTCACTGGAAATAGAGTTTGTTCCCCTCAAGAACATACAATATATTTTTTAAGATAAAGTAGGGACATATGACAAACTGAACATGGAAAGCTGGCAGCATAAGACGAAGTGGCCACATGAGTGGTCAGATCCTGGGGTCTGCACAGTGGGCACTAGAGGGCTTTGAACCCCTGGAGCCCTCGGGATGATCTTTTGAGGTGAAGGGAGAAAATATCCAGAACCACCAACGTTTTAATTTCTATTTTTGCAATGCTTTAAAATGTGCATTTACAATGCTTATAAGGTAGTACATTTACATAGTTTATAAATGTGCACGTACAAATGTTTTACCAAGTGGGATCTTGTTCGATAAAGTTGAGAGGCCACTGCAGTAGGCGGTGAGGGCTGAAGGAGGGCAGGGAAGAAAGAGGTCAGTGGGCTCAGGCCAAGAGGTGATGATGGGCGGAATTTGAATGGGCAGAAAACAGAGGGGAGGATATTCCAGTCCAGAGGACCACAGGAGCTGAAGAATGGGGCTGGGGCAGCCATAGAATGTTTCTGAGGCTGGGAGGAGAACCACTGGTCTAGGGAGGAGGGAATGTATTTGAGAGTAGAGGGAATAACAGGCCAAGGTTTGTCACCAGAGGGAGCACAGGGAGAGCGTCTGAATCCACTATTGCAAGGTGAGACCTGACAGGCAGAGGATATAAGGAGAGAGAGACTTGATGTTTGTCTAGGAGTTTTTCAGCTGGGCTCTGACAGGTTAAAAGTCATGTTTAAGGAAAACTCTCCTGTCAGCAGAATGAAGCCTGGGTGGAAGGGGGAGTCAGGAAGGAGGGATTTTCAGTGGAAATAATGGACAGAAAGTGGAAGCAGATTGTATTCGAGTGGTAAAGGAGCAAGGGGATCACAGGTGACTCCGGGATAGGGGCTGAGACTGTCCTCGAGGTTATTGTCCAGGAAGATTTACCCAGCAGAGAACAATAAATGCTGAGCAAGCTCAGACTCTGGGTCAGAGAGACCCAGGAGTAAATTCCAGCTTTGCTGCTTGCTCCAGCTGTGTGACCATCGGCAAGAGACTTTAACGTCCCAAACCTGTTTTCTCGTCTGTAAAATGGGGATAATAATAGTGCCCACCTCGTGTGGCCATTGTGAGGACTAGGTGGGATAATGCACTCAACGCCCTTTGCAAAAGACTTAACAGTTTGGGCTAAGTTTTTAAAAAAAAATTTTTAATGAAAATTTATTTTAGTTAAAACAGCAACAAAATATAAGTATTAATTAGATTAAATGCTCTTTGAAAACAAACTTCAAAGAAAAATATATAGTTAATTTTCTATTCATCTAGTTTTCTGTTTATTGATTTATTTGTACTTAGCATTTCATGCCTTTAAAAGCAAACATTTCATTTTCACTCATGCTTTCTTGTTTGAAAATCCTGCCCCCTCCCCCGTTCCTCCACGGACCCGTATTCCGTGAGTGGTAACAGCATTCATACGTATCAGATTCTTGAGCTTCAACAGGGCTTATTAAACACACATTGCTGGGTCCCACCCAGGGTTGCTGATAAGATCCCAGGCGATGCCGGTGTTGCTAGTCTGGATCACTCTTTGAGAATCACTGCTGTAGATAATAGAGTCCCACGTATATAGGTTTGGATTCTTGGCTCTGCAGTTAACTCCCTCATTCTGTTAGCTGAAGAAAAACTGGTGGTGGTGATGTGGCATGGGGAATGAAAAGATGGTATATTGTTTTCATTTCCTTGGTCTTAGTTTTGCTGCTGTTTCTTACATGTGGAAAAGCAGGAAAAGACAGAAATGCATGTAGACTTTGTTTTCTCTGTATCAGAGAGAGACAACAAAGCTTTGTTCTCCCATCAGAAAGTCATCCCAGAGTTTTTCTCTGACCACGAGCAAAGAAAGTTGAGAAGCACCCAGGCCCTCTTTTCCTACCCTCTTTAGCATGGGTAACTGGACGTGTCAGTGTAATGAGTGTAATCACAGTAGTTTCCTTAGCACTGGCTCTAACTCATACACTTGAGTCAACACAAAATGTGGAGGTGTGGAGATTTTGTTTAAAAGTTGAAGTTTACACTAAAAGATACAATCTTTAAGGACTTTTAAAATTTAAAAAATTGTGATAAAATATGCATAATATAAAATTTACCATCTTAAGTTCAAGAGTATTAAGTATATTCATCTTGTTGTGCAACCAATCTCCAGAACTTTGCATTTTCCCAGACTGAAACTCTCTCTGTACCCATTGACCGGCTTCCCTTTCCTCACCCCTGCCCCCACCCCAGGCAGCCACTGTTCTCCTTTCTGTCTCTGTGAGTTTGACTATCCTAGATATCTCATCTAAGTGGAACCTCACAGTGTCTTTTGTGTGTATGTGACTGGCTTAGTTCACATGGCATAATGTCTCCAAGGTTCATGTTGTGGCATGTGTCAAAATTCCCTTCCTTTTTGAGGCTGACTAATATTCAGTTATATGCATAAATCGGTTTGCTTATGCATTCACCTGTCAGTGGACATTTGGGTTGCATCCACCTCTTGACTACTGTTAATAATGCTGCTATGAATGTGAGTGTATGCATATCTCTTCGAGACCCTTTCAGTTCTTTTAGATGCCCAGAAGTCGAATTGCTGAATTAAATGATAATTCTATTTTTAGTTTTTTGAGGAATTGCCATACCATTTTCTATAGTAGCCGAACCATTTTACATTCCTACCAACAGTGCACAAGTGTTCCGATTTCTCCACATCCTTGCCAATACTTGCTATTTTCTGTTTTGTTTTTTGTTAATGGTAGCCATTCTAATGGGTGTGAGGTGATATCTCATCGTGGTTTTGATTGGCGTTTGGCTAATGATTAGTGATGTGGAGATCTTTTCATATGCTTGTTTGGCTATTTGTATGTCTTCTTTGGAGAATTGTCTATTCAAGTCCTTTGCCCATTTTAAAAATTGGATTATTCGTTTTTTGTTGTTGTTGAATTTAAGGAGTTCTTTATATATTCTGAATATTAGCACTTTATCAGATACATGATTTAAAAATATTTTCTACCATTCTGCGGGCTGCCTTTACACTCTGTTAACTGTGTCCTTTGATGCCCAGAAGTTTTTAATCTTTATGTAGTCCCATTTATCTATTTTTCCTGTTGTTGCCTGTGCTTCTGGTGTGATGTCCGAGAAATCATTGCCAAATCCATGTCATGCAGTTTTCGCCCTATGTTTTCTTTTAATAGTTTTAGCTTTTACATTTATGTCTTTGATCCACTTTAAGTGAATTTTTGTATATGGTATAAAGTAAGGCTCTAACTTCATTTTTTTGCATGTGAATATCCAGTCTTCTCAACATCATGTGTTGCAAAGATTGTCCTTTCCCCTTTGAAAGGTCTTGGCATCCTTGTTTGAAAACCGTTTGACAATGTATGTGCGGGTTTATTTAGTGCTCAGTAAGTTTTAACTACGTATTGTTAACATCAGTATTATCATCCAAAGGTTGAAATCTCTTATTGGTGCCTGAGGTGACTTGAAATGTGGTGATACCACATTGCTGCCTTGAGGATTTTGGTATTACTTTTTGGAAGCTCATAGTAGCAATTTCCAGTTTCATGAATTGCTCTATTATCCACCAGGGGAGGAACATTCCTCAAACATCATTTTGATCATGTGATCTCCCTGTTCACAAACTTTTAGTGGCTATAACTTGCCTGTAGGGTGAAATCAATTTTTCCACTTAAGCATCGAAACCGTCTTCACTTGAGTCTTAGTATCTTCATGCATTGTACGTATCCATGCCTATGCCCTGGATTCATGTAGGGGAGCAATACAGGCCATGGTTGTGTGTTTGTGTGTATGAGGTATTTATTCAACCTTTACCTCTCCACCACCCATGGAGGTAGGCACTTCAGAGACAATGCAAAAACTGTCTTCTTCTCCAGCCTCACCAAGAGACCGATACCTACAAACATGACCCACCAATGTGATTTCTTATCAGCTCTGTTGCTTCTGCTTCTTGGAACTGTATCAGGTCAAGAAAGCTCCTACTACGACCAGTCGAGGCATCCTATGTTGTTGTAAGAATGGACTTCAGTTTGCTTTTTCCTGTCTCAGTTCTGATGGCTCTCATGCACCTTGTCTCATTGGAATCTGGTCCTCACTAAGGACCAGAATGAACTTTTAGAGGTGGTTGTATTGACCGCAACAAGAATTGCCCATTGATAAAGAGAGGGACAGACGAATTACAAAGAAACATAAAATATCAACATCTCTAGGAAATTTTCTGTCTTTTGAGTACTTTTACAGTATTCTGTGCCCTTGTCATACTTGATGATGATACCTACATTTTTAAATGCCTAATATGTGGCAGGCGCCAGACCTTTGCCTTCTGAGAACTCTATCAGGAGCTATTAGTTTCCTATTTATAAATACAAGGAAACTCACAGTCCAAAAGGGAAAGTAACTTACACAGGATCACAGAGCTAATAAGTGACAAAACCATATTAAAAAGTAACACAACTATTTAATTCCAAAGACCATGCATAGTCTAGTAAAACAGTCTTTTTATTTGTTCGTTTTCCTCATTCTACTATGAACTTTTTGAAGGCAAAGAAAGTCTTATTCATCACTGCCTCTTTAACATCTAGCAGAGTGAAAGTTTCTTGTTCAGCGAATGAATGAATACTTGAAGGATGAATAAATGAATGAAATATATGAGCTCAAAAAGCACAGCAGCCTGCTGTCATTACTTGAAGGGATAATAAACCATACATACCTGAATAGCTTCAACAGCACGATGTCCTTAAAGATGAATGTAAGTCACAAAGATGTGTTCATTATATTCTTATCTGGATGATAAGAAAAATATTCCTGAAACATCACAGTTTTGCAATTAAAGTCATACGGTTTCAGTTACTGACAACCTACTTACGTGGAACATCTAATTCTGTACTAAGACCAGAAACATGAGGAATTTCTCTAATAATTTCACCAATTCCCAGGTAGAAGTGAGGTTACAATATTGATTTTCATTTCTTTTTCACCAAAAAATTGAATTAGTTCTCAGTGACCCTACTATGGATAGGGACAGCGAAAGTCAAAGTACAAAATGCTCACCCAGACGAAGAAACTTCAGGGCTTCCATTCACTGTGCTATAGCGCTTCATGGAGAGTCTTTGGACCTGGCCAATTCAGAGAATGAAATGTCAAGTGACAAATCTTGCTGCAAACATTTACATGTCTTTTAAGGAAATTAAAAGACAAAAGAATGTGTGCGTGTGTAAAGATATGGCTATATAGAGGTACAATATTTTATTATAATCTACATGTTTATAATTTACAATGATCTTTATTTCATTCTTAAATCTGCCTCATCATCTGGTATCATTTTTCTTTAGCTTGAAGAAATTTCTTCAGTATGTTTTCAGTGTAGATCTGCTGGAGATGAATTCTCAGTTTTTATCTGAAAATATCTGTTTCATGATTATTTTTGAAGGATAGTTTTGCTGGGTTCAGAATTATGGGTTAACTTTTTTTCTTTCAAAACTTCAAAGACATCACTTCACTATTGTCTGAACTTCCTTGTTTCTTTTTTTTTTTTTTAAAGATTGGCACCTGAGCTAACAACCGTTGCCAATCTTCCTTGTTTTCTTTTTCTGTTTTCTTTTTTTTTTCCTTTTTCTCCCCAAAGTCCCCCAGTACATAATTGTATATTCTGCTTGTGAGTGTCTCTGGTTGTGCTATGTGGGACGCCACCTCAGCATGGCCTGACGAGTGGTGCCACGTCCACACCCGGGATCCGAACCAGTGAAACCCCAGGTTGCCGAAGCTGAGTGCACAAACTTAACCACTTGGCCACGGGGCCGGCCCAGGAACTTCATTGTTTCTGATGAGAAGTCACCATCATTCTTATTATTGTTCCTCCATTATTATTTTTCTCTGGCTGCCTTTAAGATTTTCTCTTAACTTTTGGGTGTCATCAATTTGACTATGATATGCTGAGTGTAGTTTCTTTGTACTTATTCTGTTCAGGGTTTGTGGAGATTCTTAGATCTGTCATTTGGTATTTTTATAAAATTTGGAACATTTTTGGCATTATAACCTCATATATTTTTTTTCACTCTCATTCTCTCTGTCTTCTCCTTTTCTGACACTTGACATTATCCCACTGGTGTCTGAAATTCTGTTAATTTTTCTTCAATCTTTTTCTCTGTTGTTTACAATGAATAATTTCTTCAGATTTATTAACTCTTTCTTCTAGAGCTATTATGTCCATCATAGTTATTCATTTCATCTCTAGAATTTCCATTTTGTTCTTCTTTATTCTATTTCTTTGCTAATTTTCCACATCTGTTTATTCATTATTTGCATATCTTCCTTTAAGACTTTGAGCATATTTATGCTTGTTGCTCTAACATCCTTCTCTGTTAATTGCAATATTTGGGTCACCTCAGTGTCTGTTTCTATTGACTACATTTTTTTTAATGCATGTCATATTTTCCTGTTTCTTTACAGGTCTGGTGATTTTTAATTGGATAATAGACATTATGGATGACACGTTGTAGAGACTCTGGATTCTGTGACATTCTTCTGAAGAGTAGCTTTTGTTGTAGCTGGCAGGTGACGTAGCTGGATTTGAACTCCCAACTGTCTCCTATATGGTGGGCAGCAGCTGAAATCTCTGCCCAGTTCTTTCAACTTCTAGCTTTTTCTTTTTGTCTCAGCCTTCCTGTGACCACTCCCATGCAGATTTAAGTTAGAAGTCTGCCAGGATTTAATCAGATTTTGAACACAAATTTTTGTGCTCACTGTGTGAGACTCCCTTCCTTCCAGGATTTTCCTCATAACTTGCTGGCTTCTCTATGAACCTCTAAGTCTGCCCTCTAGCACCTTAAGCCAGTAAGGCTCCAGATTTATACTGCCTAATTACACAGAGATTTAGGAGTGTACTCAAGAAAAAATGACAAACTTGCAAATATCACCCATGGCAGTTGATCTTTTGAGGGTAGAATGCCTGCTTTTGATCACTTCCAAATAGTTCAAATAGTTGTTTTATTTCCTACTGGCCCAGATTTATAATTGTTATCTCAGGGAGGATAAGTCTGATCAAGTTACTTCACCATTAACACAAGCTGGAATCTAGAGTCTGTAAAATACTGGATTTCATAAAGAATCTTCTTAGCACAGGGCTTGTACATCTCAACTCATCCTAACGCTGTGAGGACTGAGAGTTCCGGCAAATATTTGCTTAGCTTGCTAAACCTCTCATATGACACAGGTCGACAATATATACTTTGCAGTCTCCGATTATTATACCCACACGTTACACCCATTTTATAGGTTTCATCTTCACTGTGATACTCTAAGCTAAATATTCTTTATGTGTTTGTGTGTGTGTGTTTGTGTGTGTGTGGTGACTGTGGTGGTCTGCCACACCTAAACTTCTCTAAAAATTGAATTCCATATTCTGCTTTTTAGAAGGTCTACATTGTTGAGAAGCTTAAATCTCCTATGATTCCTGTTTCCCCAGATCTCTGAGCATCTTAGCTTCTAAGCATTATTTATTTGAAATAGGAGAAGGAAAAAGTATGTCTTTTAAAACAACTTCTTCCAAAACCAATGATGTAATACAGAATTAAAAAGAAAATCTATGTTGCATAGAACTTGTGATGCACATTTTGAAGCATTTCTCCAGAGTCCTGCTCAGAGAATCTGGAAGCAGTTTTCAAAGTGATTTTAAGAATATATTGTATGTCCAAACTGCAAACAGAATCAGAAATGGGATAATAGATATTAAGGATACAAGTGAAGAGAGTTCCTCTAGTCAATGTACTGGGAAGCAATGCTGGGCCTTTTAAAATGGCGTCAGACCTCAGATGAGAACTTCCGGGAAGCAGATATGTGATAGTGATGGAATTCCCACATTGTCCCTTGTTTCACATACCAGCAGAAGAGGCATGGTTTATGCAAAAGGGGTAAATATACTCTTATAATTTCCCCATCATCCCCCATCCTTTAATATCCATGTTAAAGATTTTTAAAAGATCTCAATATTAAATGCGATCGGAATAGCAGTTGTTTATAAAATGCCAATGATTTCAACCAGGGTGCTTGTCAGAATTGTGTGGAGTCCTTTTCCAAATGCACAGGCTGGAGCCCGACTCCCAGGGATGTGGATTCAGTAGGACACAAGTAGGGATTTGGACGCCTGTTTTTAAAAGAAATATATATTACAATTTTTTTGTCAAGATTTTACTCTTTTAGGATACTTTTAGTTTCACAGCAAAATTGAAGGGAGGTACAGAGACGTCCCATATCCCCTGTCGCCACACATTCACAGCCTCCCCTATTATCAACCTCTCCTCCCATCCTGGTACGTTTGCTACAGTTGACGAACTTATATTGACACACCACCCAAAGTCCAGAGTCTACATTACAGTTCAGTCTTGGTGTGGTACATTTTATGGGCTTGGACAAATGTATAACGACATGTATCCATCAGTGTGGTAATATGCACAGTATTTTCACTGCCTAAAAACACTCTGTGCTCCACCTATTCACCCTTCCACCACCACCCTCACCCTGGGCCTGGCAACCACTGATCTTTTGACTGTCTTTATGGTTTTGCCTTTTCCAGAATGTCATATAGTTGGAGTCGTACAGCATGTAGCATTTTCAGATTGGCTTTTTTCACTTAGTAATATGCATTTAAGTTCCCTCCATGTTTTTTCATGGCTTGGATGCTCATTTCTTTTCAGTGCTGCATAATATTCCATTGTCTGGATGTACCACAGTTAACTTATCCATTCCTCTACTGAAGCACATCTTAGTTGCTTCCAAGTTTTACCATTATGAATAAAGCTTCTATAAACAACCATGTGTAGGCTTTTGTGTGGACCTAAGTTTTGAACTCCTTTGGGTTAAATACCAAGGAGTGAGGTGGCTAGATTGTGTGGTAAGAGTACATTACCAGACAGAGTATTAGTTTTGTAAGAACTGCCACACCGTCACCCAAAGCAGTTACACCATGTTGTATTTCCACCAGCTATGAATGAAAGTTCCTGTTTTTGGTGTTGTCAGTGTTCTGGGTTTTGGTCATTCTAATAGATGTGTAGTGATATTGTTGTTGTTTTAATTTGCATTTCCCTCACAGCATATGATGTGGAGCACCTTTGCGTGTGTTTATTTGCCATCTGTATATATTCTTTGGTGAGGTGTCTATTAAGGTCTTTGGCCCGTTTTTTAACTGGGTTGTTTGTTTTCTTATTGTTGAGTTTTAAGAGTTCTCTGTATATTTTGGATAACAGTCCTTTGTCAGATGTGTTTTTGCAAATATTTTCTCCCAGTCTGTGGCTTCTTTTCTCATTCTTTTGCCATTGTCTTTCACAAAGCAGAAGTTTTAAAGTTTAAGAAGTCCAGCTTATCAATTATTTCCATGGATTGTGTCTTTGGTATTGTGTCTAAAAGTGTCATTGCCATACCTAAGGTCACTTAGGTTTCTCCTATGTTATCTTCTAGCAGTTTCATAGTTTCGCATTTTACATTTAGGTCTGTGGCCCATTCTGAGTTACTTTTTGTGAAGTGTGTGAGATCTGTGTCTGGATTCATTTTTTTTGCATGTGAGTGTCCAGTTGTTTCAGCACCATTTGTTGAAAAGACTGTTTTTGCTCCATTGTTTTGCCTTTGTCCTTTGTCAAAGATCAGTTGACTACAGAGATGTCTGTATTTTTAAGAGATCCTGCTAGGGGATTCTATGCACACTCTCTAGGCACCCTAAGGAAAAGTCTCACCAATAAGAATCCATAATAAATAGTTGCTCACAAGTAAGGAAATAATAGAAAGAAGAATGTTTAATGTTTCACTGAAGTCAAATTTGGAATGTTTCATGACAGGAAAGATGCAGTAATGCTATATGCGCTACAGTCATGAGCCATATAATCATGTTTCGGTCAACGACACACCACTTATATGACAGTGGTCCCATAAGATTAGCGCCATATAGTCTAGGTGTGTAGTAGGCTATACCATCTAGGTTTGTGTAAATTCTCTTTATGAAGTTTGCACAATGACGAAATCACCTAACGACGCATTTCTCAGACTGTATCTCTGCCATTAAGCAATGCACAACTATATTTGGATGAAATTGTGCAAGTCTAAGAGCATAAGTTTTGCAGGTTATTCTTGGTGTCATCTTTTAAAGAACTACATAAGTTGCATTAAAATATTCCTCTGATGAT
Source organism: Equus caballus (assembly GCF_041296265.1). Taxonomy (NCBI): domain Eukaryota; kingdom Metazoa; phylum Chordata; class Mammalia; order Perissodactyla; family Equidae; genus Equus; species Equus caballus. Next base: position 39,175,004 of record NC_091691.1, read on the forward strand.
AGATTAAGGACCTAAAAATCCAAACATACATTTAATTCCCCTTCAGACCCAGTAAATGGGAAGCAGATTTCAGCCACATACAGAATTTAATATGCACAGAGCTGCCCTCACCCTCAGAGGCAAATTTAGTTTCTGGTCGAAATCATGTTACCATTGTAGCTCTTTCTATTTTACTTATCGAAAGAGCTCTTGCTATGATGGTGGATGCTAAAATAGACTTCTCAAGAGCTGGACACAGTCAGACAAAAGTGGCAGACATAGAAAAGGCCTTGTGAAAAATGAAGGCATGAACACCAACTCTTGACCTATTTCCAAGACACCTTTTTCTTCTGCAGTCGGCATCTCACTCTCAGTTTAAACGCTGGAATAGCACTCTTCATGGAAGCTACACGAGTTGGTACACTTGGTTACTGGTTCCTTTGTAGAGTGTCAAGAGTAAACCAGGAAACAGAGAAGGAAGGCAATGTTCCTGGAGTGATGCTGTCGTGTTCAAAAATTTTAATTACTATTGCTCTCCTTCTAGAGTGCCATAACAAAGCCATCGGCATGAATGATCATGCCTGAAGAAGCTCTTCCCCAATGGCATCAAAGACTCAGAGGCTCTTTTACATTCATTCAATGCTTGAGAAATGGGGCAATTAAGTTTTTAGTGTAGAATAGTGGGAAAATATTCTAAAGCTAAGATTACTGAAAAGATTGGAAATATAGATAATTTCTGGAAACTTCATAAGTGTGAAATGATATAGCCTTAAAATATTTCATAATATTGGGAACATCTTACTTTATAGTTTTTTCTCAGCCAGCCACATTTCCCCAACAATTTAGCATTTTCCAGTGTGAAGAGAGTCTGCTAAACACGTTATCAAGAGAAGTAGATATTACATAAACTTCCTTCAAAATCTCCTTATAAACTTTTTAGTTGAATTAATGTCTTAGGTCATGAGCTTGATTCTAATTGCACAAAGGTTAACAGTTCTCCGTAGACAATGTCTATGACAAAGTATGAGATATTGTCATCCTTCATAATCAAAATGACATTAAGTGTTATTATAATATTACGCAGGCATTTCTAATTTTAAATCAGTACCTATGACATATAGGGGAGCAAATAAAGTACTTTTAACTGCTAAATATTGTTCACTAAAAGTGGATATTCCTCCAGAATATTAGACATGGCTAAAACTCTCTCTATTGAGCTCATTCTGTTTAAACTGAATTCCAAGCAGAAAATTAGAGGGCCTAGGTCATACATTCTCAAGGATTTGGTCCCATAGTCCTTAGAACAATAAATAAGGGAAACAAGGAACACCTCCTTGTCATTTTTACATTGATCATGCATTATCTGCTCATCACAAACTCTTCCCCTTGAATGATTCGAGGCCTCATCATATGGGATGGGCCAAAAATCTCAGTCCGTAGACATTTTTTCATTAGCCTCAGAAGGACATGACATAGTGTTAGAAATGATTTCAGAGCAAGATTTAGCAAGATTTAGCATATTCTATTCTGATTCATGCTCTGAAGTGAGCAGGATGAATATATGCTTACAGTTGGGCAATTTACAAATGGAATAGACTTGATAACACCGCCAGCCTCAAGGCATCCTCTCTCTGGAATGAGAACAGTTTCTAGACTAGAGGGAATACAATGCTAAATGGAAAAAGGAATCAAAATGAAGCAAAATCCAGTTTATGTTGTTGCAACAGCTAGTTAATGTCGTAATCTACAAAGAATGTGTTCCACATCATTTCTTTCTGTGTGTGCTAGCAAGATGATGTGGTGAGTCTCCACCCCTCCAGTTCCATTTGGTGGTGCTCAGCCCGCCCAGATCTTGCCAACTTGTCTCTAAGTGACTGCAGGTTGAGTGGGTGAGGTGTGGAGGATGGGGTGGTGAGTCTTAAATTGCTCTGGAGTCATCAGCCCAATGCTGGGCGAGCCCTGGGAGTGACTCTGTGCGCACTGAGCTGTGGCCTTTTCCTATGCCTCCTTGGAGTTTGCCCAGGAGCCAGCATAGCCCTGTAACTATGATCCAGCCTCTGAATCAGAATCCCAGCTTTAAAGCCCAATTCTATTCCTTACTGTGTGACCTGGGCAATTTGCTCAGCACTCAGTTTCTCTGTTATACAGATAATCATAATTCCTATCCCCCAACCTACAAGATTACGTAGATGCCTGTGCCTCAGTTTCCTCATCGGTAAAACAGTTTTAACGGGACTTGCCTCACAGCTGTGTGAGTATTAAATGAGTTAATCTATGGAAAACTTGTTAACTATGCACGGCACATACTAAGGGCAATGTCAGTGATAGCTACTCCATCCCTCAAGACAGCAAACAGAGGAAGTTCTGAACTGGTAAAATATGCGTAACATAAAATTTACCATCTTAACCATTTTTAAGTGGACAAGTTCAGTGGTATTAAGTACATTCATGTTGGTGTGCAACCATCACCACCATCCATCTCCAGATTCTTTTCATTTTGCAAAATTGAAATTCTATATCCATTAAACAATAACTCCCCATTTCCCCCCTGACAGGTGCCCGTGACAACCACCATTCCACTTTCTGTCTCTATGAATTTGATTACTCTGGGTCCCTCGTGTAAGTGGAATCAGACAGTATTTGTCCTTTTGTGACTGGCTTATTTCACTTAGCATAAGGTCGTCAAGGTCCATCCATGTTGAATCAGATGTCAGAATTTCCCTCCTTTTTAAGACTGAATAATACTCCATTGTGTGTCTAAACCATATTTTGTTTATCCATTCATCTGTCTTCATAGACACTTGGGTTATTTCTACCTCTTGGCTGTTGTGAATAATGCTGCTATGAACATGGGTGTGCAAATATCTCTATAAGACCCTGTTTTTAATTCTTTGGGGGTACATATCCAGAAGTGAGATTGCTGTATCATATGGTAATTCTATTTTTAATTTTTTGAGGAACCATCATACTATACTCATGGGAGGAGTTTTTTCCAAAAATATAATTTTTGTGTTATTTTATCCCATGTTTCACCTTGATATGAGTTATATAACTCCGTACTGCATTTCTACCATCCAGATTTCAGCTTAGATGCCAACACTTGAGGTCAACCCTGTTAATTTTTGTGACCATTTCATGATGGAACAACTTGGGTTATAAAAACCTAAATATGCTAAAGGAAATATTAAAATGCTAAGTCAGGAAGAGAGAAGACACTAGGACATCTGGAAATCATTAGCATCAATCAAGAGATCATTGCCTTGCAAATACTGCTATGAGTATTCCTTGTCAGTTATAAAAACTAGCTATCTAGGAGGAGAAATAAAAAGGTAGCTCTGCTGAGTACAGAGTATTAGCTTAGACCCCAAGGAGAGCAGATGTCAGCTTTCATTTCTTAAATATCAGGCTGGGAAGTCTTGTGCTATGCTATCAGATTGTGATATTCCAGGCAAGGAACTGCCACCTTTGTTCTTGGGCTTATTTCAAAGTGGAAGCTTTACCACCTGCAGTCTCATGGTGACACAAAGTCTAAGTGGAACCTCAGGTGTTCCCATTTTATCTCCACTTTCCAAATGTGTGAGCCTGTAGGAGTTACAGTACCACTGATTCAAGATCATCCATTAAATAATGGGAAGGAGCAGAAACAGTAAGTCCTCAGAGAGGAAGTAATTTTGAATTCTTGGGAGAAACACTAAATGTCCAAGAGGGATGAAACTGATTGGTAACTAAAAGCTACCATTTTATTTCATCTAATCAGAAATGTATCTGAAAAACAACGACAAACACATAGCATTGGAGATTGGATTGGTGGTTACCATGGGGGGGGCAAAAGGGGTGATTAGGCTCACATGTGAGGGGATGGACTATAATTAGTCTTTGGGTGGTGAACATGATGTAATCTACACAGGATCTGAAATATATTACAATGTACATCCGAAAGCTATATAATATTATAATCCAATGTTACTGCAATTAAAAAAATTAAAAAATAAATTAAAAAAAATTAAAACAACAACAACAAAAATTTATCTGAAATTTCATCATAGTGTTGAAGTGTTAGTAGTTTCCTACATCTAGAGGGGAATTTTAGGTTCATGTCAATTTTTGTTTACTCCTTGGATATTTTATTCTGTAGAAAAGAAGAAAGTAGGAAATTAAATATTTCTCAGTTTCTGTTGAATATATATTTTTAAAATCTCAATTTCCACTCCAAACAAGCTAATGACTTTTCAAACGGCTTTGTAACCCTTCGACCTTAGACAAAAATTTTAGAATTGATTTTTCATAGGAGAAAAATGACAAAATGGAAAATGCTTCTGTTAAAATCACTTGTAATACGATAAACCAATAGCTTGTTTTGCTTTTATAAGGAGGAAGAGGGCAGTGAATACATTTTACTTGCAATGTGGCCTATATTCCGTTTTAAATGGTTCACCATGTCTATAATACCATAACTTACAATGCTGACGTGGAACCTCAAAACTCAGCTCCATACTGGGTAGTCCGGGTAGAACAACCCATTTCATAACTGCTGAGCAGACGGGAGGCAGAATTTCAGTGATGGTTCAGCAACTTCCCTGGACCACACAACCCATCCGAATGCCACAGACCTACTGGTCTTCTAAGACGCTTGTTGATTGACCGAGACATTTAAACACTATCTGTCGTGAGCCTGCTCTGTACTGAACACTATGCTGGACGCCGAGTCACAAGAAGATACACATCCAAGGAACATACACAATCCAATCAGCTCTCCTTGCAGTTTCTTTTTTTTTTTTTTGCAGAAGGATTCGCCTTGAGCTAACATCTGTTGCCAATCCTCTTTTTTTTTTCCTCCCTAAAGCCCCAGTGCATGGTTGTATATTCTAGCTGTAGGTCCTTCTAGGTCCTCTGTGTGAGCCACCACCACAGCATGGCCACTGACAGATGGGGGGTGTGGTTCTGCAACCGGGAGCTGAACCTGGGCTGCTGAAGCGGTGAGGGCACCGAACTTTGACCACTAGGCCGTCAGGGCTGGCTCGTATTTTCTTCTCTACAGAGAAAATCTACAGAACATTTGCAGTCACAGAGACAGATTTCAGAAAGAATTATTATTTGACAATTTAATTCCCATAGAAGTAAACAGGCTATTTAATAGACCGAGTATTAAGAGTACTAGAAAAAGTGTTTTGGCAATACATATGTTCACAAATACACTGATTATATTCTGCTAAAATGCTGGAAGAAAGGTGTGGTTGTTTCTAATTTGTATAATTAGTGCTAATTCTCATTAGGCATCAAATAGGAAAAGTTTACAGTGGCTGTTAAATAATTAGGATTGAAATATAAAGGGTTAAAAGATATGCTTCTTTTTTACTTACCCCATCTTAAAAGTTGGAAATTTAATCCCTGGGTTTATTTATCATCTTCAGTGCTTCCTGTAGTTTTTCAGGTCCTGTCTGAAAGGAGCCCGGGTAGAACAACCCATTTCATAACTGCTGAGCAGACGGGAGGCAGAATTTCAGTGATGGTTCAGCAGCTTCCCTGGACCACACAACCCATCCGAACGCCACAGACCTACTGGTCTTCTAAGACGCTTGTTGATTGACCGAGACATTTAAACACTATCTGTCGTGAGCCTGCTCTGTACTGAACACTATGCTGGACGCCGAGTCACAAGAAGAACAAACAAAGACCCGCGCCTGCCTTCAGGGAGCTGGGGGCGCACAGACATTAAGCAAATAACTACAGCAAGAGAATCACATCCTCTGCTAAGTGCTTTGAAGGAAGCGCGTGAGGGAGTCCAATGCAAGGTGCCTCGAGTGCGGAGGACGCATTGGAGCAGGGACCTGAGTCGGGAAGCACCGACAAGAAGGCCAGTGTGTTGCACCGGGGGTTTGGGAATACAACGCTTCCAGGGCTGTTGGCACTTTTAAAGTGAGACTGCTTGACCAAGTTGAATGTCCTGAATGAGACGGCAGAGGGCCGGGAGTTATTCTGGGACAGGAGGGCCTTCTCAGCGCCCTGGCTTGCAGCTCTCTGTCCGCCCCCCGCTCTGCACCTGTAAAGCGCTGCACCGTCCCTGCTAAAGGACACCAAAGTCTGCTCTTGACACACATTTCCTGACCGCTTTCATATCCTTTACTCAGTTAAATGCTTAAGGTCTGTTCTCAGTTTTGAACCCAATTCTTATTGGCAAAGCCCTTGAAGCAAGCACCTTAGAATCTCACAAAACCAGATTTCTTTCATCTGATGAAGGCTTTTTTTCATTATTGTGGTAAAAAACACACAACATACAATTTACCATCTTAACCATTTTTAAGTGTACAGTTCAGTGGTATCAAGTACATTCACATTGCTGTGCAACCATCACCACCATCCATCTCCACACTCTGAATTTTGTGAAGCTGAAACCCTGCACCCATTGCTCAACGACTCCCCATTTCCCCTCCCCCAGCCCCTGGCCACCACCATTCTACTTTCTGTCTCTATGAATTTGACTACTCATATAAGTGGAATCGTACAGAATTTGTCCTTTTGTGACTGGCCTATTTCACTCAAATTTCCTCAAGAATCCTCTGTGTTGTAGCATGTGTCAGAATTTCCTTCCTTTTTAAGGCTGAATATATTCCATTGCATGTATGGACCACGTTTGCACATCCATTCATCTGTAGACAGACACTTGGGTTGCTTCCACCTCTTGACAATTGTGAGTAATGCTGCTATGAACATGGGTGTAGTGGCTTTTGTTTTTAAACAATAATATACGTAAAAGATTTTTTACCTACACATATAAAGTAAATTGATAAGATAGGAATAATTAGAGGGGAGAAGATTTAGGAATCCTGGGTGTGGGACACAACTGTATCTTACATTTGATGTGTGACTTTGGGCAAGTCCTGCCCCTCTCTGGGCATTAGTTTCCTCGCTTATGAAAGCAGAGTGTCATGCTCCATCTCCAAGGCCCACACACGGTCCTAACCAGGCACCTAGGGTTGTAGCAAATTAAGGGTTGGATTAATACGAATACCATATAATGTCTTTATTAATTGGGCTGTCCTATGTCTTTAAATGACTTTACGCACATGTAGTTTTCTTCTTCCTTCATCTTCTCATCCTGGGAGAGACGGTAAAATTAAAGTCAGCTACTTTTCAAAGGAATTAGAAGTGAGTCTTTTTCTATGTGGGAACCCATGAAAAGAAAGCTAAGTGCTCTCCTTAGCTTCCCCTTGTGAAGTGACACATGCTTAAGAGGGTGTGTCTAATAGTAAAGCAATTTTCATTGGAATATAAGTGGAATCCTTTGTCTCTGTCAAATGCAGTTTAGGGAAATGGTTACCAAACAACCAGTTTTAGAGCATATTACAGTCCTAGCTGTAGACCCAGCTAAGATCTTCACGGCCAAAGAACTGTGCTAAGCAATGCCTCGACATTGTGAAAACCTAAGCTTAACCTCAAGATAGCTCCAATATATATATTTTTAATAACTGAAAATCAGTGCAATGGATAAAAAAAAATATGGCCCCAGTACTAAAACATATCCGGAGTAAGTGCAATAAAAATCAGGTAAGCAGACTTAGAAGAATTATTTTAGATTCTATTTCCTTTTATGTCGATGGAGATCTACGTTTGTGGAGTCACTCTAAACACAGCTGGGGAAGACAGATGTTTCTGTTCTATTAGCCGAGAGTTACGTAATGAACTAGAAAGAGGTTAGAATGATTTTTAAATGAAGGTTTTCTTTTCCAATATAGATAAAATTTTTAAATGTTATTTAAATCTCTGTAAAAGATAGTTGACTGTTAGAGAAGATGGTTTCATTAGATGTAAAAGTTGGTGGGGAATGGAACAGTTGAGGGACTAAAAGCATTATTACAAACCAGTGATTTAAAAACTTTCCAAATCACTTGAATAGGTGCCTCACAAGCAATTTGCTGTTGCAGAAATAGCTCATTTTATTTAGCTTGGTGCGTGCACCAAGTCCGACATTCGCCTCTACCTGTTTGCCGTCAACTGCTACACACTGGACCAGTCGCCCTCCGTCTCCCCCTCGCCATTGCCTGTCCTTGCACAGCCTTCCTCAACTGCCCCCTCACTCATCTCCTCCTGCCAGCTGCTCCTGCTCTGGAGGAAATGACATACTTATCAAACATGACATTTCTACATTGTACACTGGATCAGTTGACCCATTTTATCCACGAGGAGTTCAAATTCCTCAGCACAAACAGCCTTTTTGTACCTTGGCAGTGTATTTTCTACCACTGTCCTCATCCCAGAATGCTATGCTCTAGGTATTCTAAACACATTCCCCAAATGCGTGGGTTTTTTTAATGCACAAACCTCTCAGCCCTTTGGCCTCTCTGATGAACCCAGTTTTCAAAACCCAAACTGACCCCATGAGTCCCCGCGGCATGCAGGTACACCTCTACGCAGCGGCCCTGCATCTCTCTTAGGGCTCTTGGTTGGTTTGAAAATCATTTGTACCACACCACACATCACAGGCCTTCAAAAAATGTTTGCCACAGTCAAGAAATAAACCCTGATTATTTCTTACATTTTCTCTCTTAAATGTCAGTATATGGGTGCGCGCACATGTGTGTACAGGTGTTTGTGTCCACGCGGGTTTGTGCATGTGTCTGAGCAGGTGTGGTGAGCACCCCGTGGTGAGGGGAACAGGACGAAGGGACCTGAGCAGGGGCCACTCACTGCATTAATCAGAGCACTCACACTGGATCAGTTTACACATTAAGTTAAAAATATAATTTCATTGGAATTAAGGGCTCTGCTGCTTAAAGGACGGAAGAAATGAGAAGGAAGAGAGGGAAAAGAAGGGAGGAAGGGCAAGAAGAAATCAGAGGAGCGAGAGAGGGAAAAGGAAGAGAGAAAGGAAATCAATTTTAAAGAGGAAAGAGTTAAATCTCACTTTCTGTCCTTGAGTGAACTGCCATCATTTCCCCCTCCGAGTTTGGCACAAGTGACGTGCTTTCTGGGTCGGGGAGGGATGACAAGTTCTCATTCCAAGTCCCTGAGTGTGTTCACACTGAGACTGTGGCCGAGCGTGCAGACGCGCACGCGCGGCTTCCCAGCAGGTGAGGCTCCGGCTCAGGGGCGGGGCGGGCGGGGAGAGCCGCGCCGCGCCGGCCTGAGGCCCCGCCCCCACCCTCTGCGTCTGCGCCGGGCGGGGCTCGGGCTGCCTCACCTACGACAAGGCTGGAACTGGGGGTGGTGGGAGAATCTGAGGGCTCATAAGCATGCCCCATTTGAAAGGAAGTTTGGTAATATGAACACAAAATAAAAATTCTGAGGCTCCGAGGTATCAGGTTACGGTAGGAGTGACTGTGACTACCTTTACTGAAAGATTTGCATAAAGGAGCGTGTCATTGTCAAAAAGAAATGCAGGGTTTTCTGTCAACATGCTTTGGGCTGACGGCTGCTTCTGGAATCAGCTCTCTACCAAGGGCATTTGCATGGCAGTCAGGGCCATCTCAACCTGGCACTCCTCACTTGACAGTGCTGCTTCCGAATGCCTTCTGTTCCTCCCAACCTTTGTGTAGAGCTGCCAGGATACCCAAGGAATTGAGAAGCCGGTTACAAAGCACTGATGACTTAGCTTTAACAAGGCTCCTTTCCCAGTGAGCCTCACCCAACCAGACAAGTCCCCTAAGACCCAGATCGGGTTAGTGAAGAGTAGATTTAGTTCCCAATTTGCCTGAAGCACTTGGCAGCCAAAAATATCGGTTCCAGTCTTCTGAAAGTAAGGCACACTGATTGTGCTAATCATGATGTGGACTCATCCCGAGCAGAAAGATGTTGAGTGATTTCTCTCCTAATTTTCAACCAAAGCTAGATTATTTCTTACTTTTCCTTGCTATTCCTGCATGTATGTGAGGATTCATTTTTTTCTGAGGAAATGCAGCATGACCACCATCTTAGCCTGTATCCCAAAATCTAGACCTCAAAACAAACTCAAGAGAGGCTGGCCCCGTGGCCTACTGGTTAAGTTTGGTGTGCTCTGCTTTGGTGGGCTGGGTTCATGGGTTCAAATCCCGGGTGTGGACTTACATCACTCGTCAGCCATGCTGTGGAGGCGTCCCACAGGAAAAATAGAGGAAGACTGGCACGGATGTTAGCTCAGGGCTAATCTTTCTTAGTAAAAAAAAAAAAGAGAGAAAGATTGGCAACAGATGTTAGCTCAGCAAATCTTCCTCAGCAAAAACAAAACAAAACAAAAATCAAGAAAAGATATCTCTTGCTCCTGCTCTCATTCCTTTTCCAATTCTGTTCAGATCCATAGGGAATTTCAAACCTTCATTGTAAGTCTTTACTAAGTGGGCTTATATGACCTCTGTCTGAATAAGGAAATAATACACTGTACAAACAATGCCTGGCTTGGAGCAAACTTGCAGTAGCTACTGGCTCCAGAGCTTCAAGCTTGCTGGCCTGAAAGATCTGGGGTGGGTGGGGTGAATAGGGACTGGATGTTCGCTGGGTTTGTCTTCCATGTAGCAAATGCTATATTGTCCCTTTTAAATAAGCTACAACTCTTTCTCCTAATTTTATATACCCTACAAGGGATCTTAGAGGGACGAGAATGCCATCCTCCCTAATAGTTCTGGAAGCAGGGGCCAGTACCCCCGCATGTGACCCTTCGGGCTCACATCAGTCCTAGAGAGAAAGCAGAGCACAGCCCTTGCTCTGATGGGGTTCTCATCCGCTGAGATCACACGCCTGTAATCTGTTACAGAGTCAGAGCGCTTTCGGATTTAGTCACTTCTCACAAGCGGGTGTCACTTTTGCCATGTCTGTGTTAAAGACTGGCAAATGGACTCAGGAGGTTGACTCGCCCGCCCGCCCGAGTTAACCACAGGCACGTGAGCAGGATGAGCTGGAGCTCGGGTCTCCCGATTCCAGACCCAAGGCCCTTTCCCACTGCCTGAGAATGCCTGTCATCAGTGGGAAGGTTGGCAAAGCAAATAAACTCCTTGCTTCAACCCAAAAAGCATTTGCTAAGTGCAGCCCTGTGCCAATTCTGTGCTGGGGCGTCGGCGTGGGGGCTGCACACCAGAGAGGCAGCAAGCTTTGTCCCTCAAGAAGTCCCCTGTTGGAGACAGTCAAGCAGATCGGCTGTTAGGTCAGGTGACAGATTCTATCCTGAGTGCTGCAGGTGAGGGCAAGGTGCGACCTGAGCGTGTGACAAGGGAGGACTAGTGGGGAAGGACCCTTCCTGGCAGAGAGGAGGGCTCAGCACACAGAGCAGAGGGCATGGGGTTTGGGAGATCTGTGAGGAGATTTGCATGGGTCAGAGTGGAGAATCGGGGAGTGAATGGAGTCTTAGGAGGTGACATGGATCCATCCTCCGGGTTCTTTTAGGGCAGGTTAATAACAGAGTTCAAACTTTTATCCTATGGGCAGAAGGGCAGTGAAGACTTAAGCGGACCTGATCAAGACGGAGCCTTGGGGAGGTCCCTGACCTCGAGGAAGAAGTCTGCGCCTCCTGTTGGCTCGCAGCCCCCAGAGCCTCGCAGCGCCGTGCGCAGTGCAGTTGTTTCAGAAGCACTGGCTGAAAAAGTCATCTGGAATCAGCCAGAAGAAATGAGACCCATGACTAGCATTAGAGAAAAGTTTCCTTTAATTTTTTTTTCTTTCTGACTTGGCTCTTTTTAAAAAAAAGTTTAAATATTTTATGTGTCTCTTCTTGGATTATGTACTCCTTACTACCCAGAAAAGCACCATAAGAACTCAATAAATATTTCATACTTCTCTATATCAGGATGGCAGCTCCTGAAAACTCTTCTCCCCCTTGCCTAACTCAGTCGGGGAGCTTCTCAGAGAGGGTCAGGGGCATGCCTCCCTCCCACTCTCCCGTCAGAGCCTGGAGAGGCCAAGTTGTTCTTTACCACGGGAGGTGTGGGCATTTTAAAGCCATGCGAAAAGTTGTCACTCCTCTTTTCTGCATCTATAGCTTCAAACCTAACTCAGAATTCTTGAGATCAGGCCCACACTTCTTACTGAAGACAGTGAAGTCCAGAATCAAGAGAGTAAAGGATATTAATATTAAATATAGACAGGTTTTATTTATTGTTATTATTAGATGGCTTTCTGAAATTGAATTGGAAAGATTGTGTATTGGAATAAATGGAAAACGCTAGAAGGGACCATCATTAAAATGTAAGCACAAAAGAATCATCAAGCCAATTGTTTTGCAAATTACTTCTCTTTCCTTCTCTGTATGACCCTTCTCAAGTTTGCTGAAGTTGAAAAAAATATATATGCATGCATATCTGTCTATCTGCCTAATCTTTCTTTTCTTTCTCTTCCTTTCTTCTTTTTTTTCTTTCCTTCCTTCCTTTACTTACTTATCCATCTAGTATTGGACTGGGAAAGGCTTTGGTAATCAAAACCCCAAATTTCCTGCAGAGATCCGGAATTGCGCTATAATATCTTGAGGGGCACTGGTAGCGCGTAAATTCCTCTTGATTTTACCTCGTACAAAAAGGGAATCTGTCCAAAAGTTGGGGAGCTTATACCTTTATATTAATCAAAGAGACTGTCTTGATTTTAATTTTGTCCTGATAATGTCTTAATGTTACTCTCCCCTTTTGTGCATTTTGCAAACAAATCAAGTAATGATACTTTAAAAAAAAATTAAATTGTATTTATACAAACGAAAACTACAGCTATTACTAAAATCCTAGGATTGATTTTTCTTATTAGGGACCTAAGTAATTAAAGATTTTAAATTTCAAAAACAAATTATAATTATTTCTCTATGATAATATCAAAGTTGATTTAAAAATCTAAGAACTTGCTCTAATAATCATTATAGGTCTAGATGCCTTTATCCTACACTGCTCATTAAATGTTGTTGACATGAAAGTAGATAGCTAGCAAAAGTACCAGTGTGACGGACAGAACTCCCAATTTCAATAACACTGCAGCTGGCTACAGACCCAAGGTTCTCTAACTGCTGTGATTTCCCTTATGCACAGAAATGGGGAACATCTCTGAACCCTAAATCTTTTCTATAAATTTTAAGTGGGAGGCCTGGACCCACCACGAATGCATATTTTCCAAGGCAATCAAAGGAGAAATGAGGAGAAGCTAAAGGATTTAACAGAAATTTCTGTACGTTTCTGCCCCGTCTGTGGCTGTCTGAATCTTTGGATTATACATAACGCAGTCTCTGCCTGTCTGGGTGACGCCATAGGACTTGGAGGGAGCATTCCCGGAGCATAAAAAAGAGCTGCTCTGCTTCCAAAGTTTCTAATCGCGTCTCTTGGGGCTACCTTCCCTTTTTGTGTTGAACTCCTATTTTTCAATAGGACTTTCTAAGATTTTAAAAAATTATTCTGTTGATTTTACAAGACATATTTTTAACATTATTTAATACTGGTAAGTGGCAATGATATTATCTCATCTGGGTTGTCCAGGCAGTTGTCACTGCCTGAAAATAAATAAGAGGTAAATTTGCATAACAATGAGCACCAATAGGCAAAAATAATTGCAATTTATCATCACCACAAATGAATCAGTTATTGGCATCAGATGAAGAAGTAGGAATATCACCCCCGATACAGAAAGGCAAATAAAGAGCTAGCGTGCTAGAAAGAGTATTTATGATGGAAATTCTCTTAATAGTTCTCAGTATGGACAACTTCAGAGAATATATGAGAAAACTTCCAAAGGATATCAGTGTTTATTTTATAATTGTTTTGGAATTGAATAGAATTTGGCACTAATGCTTTTATTAATAGAGGAAGGATTAACCTGAGCAAATAGCTGTAGCTATTAATAACTCTGTTAGAAATCCTTTTCAATGGTTAAAGATATCAGAGATGGAGTGCACATTTTTTCCCTCAATGGCAAATTTTCAAAGGTTCAGGTCACAGCAATGCAAGACTTTGAGGGAGAGGTCTAGCAATACCGACTCCTGGTTATATCATCAGGGTCCTGCACGGCTTGGTGAGTACTCAGGTCACAGTGGCTGGAGGCAGATGGACGCAGTCAGCAGCACGGCCATCTTGCTATAAAGGACTATAACACTCACGGGTTGCTGGGAAAGCGGGAATGTGAGCACACTTCATTTCAGCACTTATTCATAAAAATGCTCTGTTGCTGTATGCTGTTCTGCAGTCTACCTGGAGCCTCTGTGCCCAGTTCCCCTTCTCTTTCACCTTCAGATACCCTGAAGCTCAGATGTTCATGAACCTTGGAACCACCTCTTACACAGATAGAAATTGTGTAAAGAATGAAGATACCTTCCAGTTCTTAAAGGCGTATGAGTTTGAGTCTACTTTTTTCACCAAGTTCAACCTCATGCATATATTCTGAATACATGTTGTCTTACTACTTCTTTGCTACTCAAAGTGTAGCCCATAGAAGTAGCATCGGCATCATCCAGGAGCTCATTGGAAACGCAGAACCTCAGGCCCCGTCTCAGACACACTGAATCAGAATCGTCATTTTAATAAGATTCACATCAGATACATCTTAAAGTTCGAGAAGCATTAGCCTTCTTGACCTCCGAGATTCTGTACACTTCTCATCTTGACCACTAACACTTGACTTCACTTTCCAATATGGACCCACACATGCTGGTTCTCACATGCTTGGTTTCCTTTAGACCCAGTAACCGCAGGAGAATGCCTATTTGTTTCCAATCACAGACCAAGATTTCCCTGTTTTTATTCCTATTAATAGAACTCTTTCACTATCTGTGTACATTTGAACCCTAATTATTTGTAACTCTATTGAAGGCATACCCATGAGATATCATGGTTGAGTATTTCAACATAAATTAAACATGTAATTATATTTCTCAAATGTCATGAAGTGTACACTTTTTAAAATTCCTCTTTTCTCTCACATCTGCTTTCTTCATATATCACAGTCCTCCGCCCTTCTCTCTCTCTCACACCTCCTGAAAAGCTCCTGTTTCAGTGCTCAACCTAACCCTTCTCCTATAGTGCTGGACTGCCTATGTTCTTCTTCTAGCCTTTTCTTTTTCTGTTCTCTCAATTTGGCATCTAGAAAGACAAAGAAACCAGTTGGACATGATGGAAACCTTCTCAAAAGGGATGAGGAGAGAAAGGAAATGAATGAATAAGGACCACAGCACAGAGGCAGCCTGAAAATGCCTGTCTGTTGATAACATTCTCCCTGTCCCGTGTGCCCCTTCCTGTCTGTGTTTCTCTCTAATAGACAGTTTGTGGCAGAGACAGCTAGCGCTCATCGGACTTCAGTTCACGTCAGATTTCACTAATCCTTTCCTTCCTGAGCATTCAGCTAGAAGACATTTCCCAGGCTCCTTGATACTAGGTAGGCACATGTGATCAGTTCTCACCAGTGAAATCCGAACCCAAGTTGGGGCGTCACCTCAGGGCGGAGGCATCTATGAATGGAAGGGCCTTCTCTCTTTTCTCCTTTTTGCTAACTAACTGTAGAGGATCTAGTGGAGGACTCCCAAGGGTGTGGGAGGTAGGGGATGGGAGGGTAGGAGGTGGTTTTGATCCCCAGGTGTCATTCGACAATATCTGGAGATATTTAAGGTTGCCGTAACTAAGGGGTGAGACTGGCATCTAGTGGATCAAGGCCAGAGATACTGCTAAACATCCTCCAGTGCATGGGATGGCCCCCCAAAACAACGAATGATTCAGCCCAAAGTGTCAATAGTGCTGAGTTTGAGAAGCCCTATCCTAGGGGGTAGCGAAGCCACTAGATGGAAGGAGCCTGGATCCTCTCATGAAGCACCCCAAAGCCCAACTGCTGACACATGTGGAACGGTGATAAGAGTAAGAAACAAACTCTTTGTGGGTGTAGACACCGAGATTTGAGGGTTGTCAAAATCTGAGCCTACTCTAACTGATAACGTAAAGTTCTACCCAGAACTGAGGCCTGGGGTGATTCTGGTGGACTGCTGTGCAGACCCATCGATGCAAGCTTTATTGGAATGGTCCATTTTATTCAGAGACTTTGAGATAAGCTGAGCATTGTTAAGAAAATAGCATCTTTCAGTTAGAAGCAGTAGATAATTGCCACAGCCTCATGCATTTCTGTCACTACATATCAGAGCCGACTCCAGGACTGAAAGCAGGTACCCGTGATTATTAAGGAACCAGAGCTATGCAGCACTCTCTCTGTGTTCTGCACCCACACTTAGGAAAGCATGAGGCAAACTGGGCTCCATCACCTGTGTGAAGAGGCTTTATCTGAGGTTAACGTCCTCGTGCCATGTCGGTTTCAAGCCCCATTATTAGCAAGCTCCTATAGGCTGGAAAATAAAAGGTGAATATCTTGCTGCAATATGATTGTAACTGATGATTGTGACCACCAAGTTGACCCCTCATTGTTAGACACGAAGAAGTTGACATTGAGTGGTAGGTAACTTGCCCAAGCAGGAGAACAGAGGTAAAAACCCACATCGCTCCGCAGCCTTGCTCCCGTCCGCCTCCTCGCTGCTTGCAGAAGCACCCTTCCCAGAATCATGTTTGTGCGCTACCTTTTTCATTTACGAAGTGTTTTGTCGCTCCACTAGGCAATTAGAGGATGAGGCTCTGCAGTGTCACATTGATCTTTCCTGTTCAGATGTATAATTAGCTGTTAACATTTCATTATAATCAAGGTTTTCCCAGGTTCTCCGTGACCCCTGACTCATGAAGTTCCCAGACTTCTGAATGCTGTGAGTTAATTAATTTTGCCGTCTGATAGGAACATGTAAAATATGGCAACTGGAGTCTCGATCGGAAGATAATGTTTGGTAATCATTATTTTTCATATTAGGTAAGCTTTATCAGAAACACCAACAGAGAAGCAATTTAACAAAGCAGTTCTCTCTAGTCCCTGTTGGGCACTTGGCCTGCAAATAAATGCTAAAACAAGTGCTATATTTAGTTATATATGAATATAACTGAAGTGTCACTCTTGTTGAAGGAAAAAGAGGTCGATTACTCAAAGGAGAGAAATGTTCTGTTGTGTTACTTTGCCTCTGGAACACAGTCAGGGGCATGTGCTCGGGGAGCAACACAAGCCTCACCTAGTCTCCCGCCAAGCCAGGTCCTACTGTCAGCTCCTGAAAAGGACAGAGAAAGTGACAAAGAGTAGCTCACCCAGGAGAGAACCCAGCGATGGATTATTGAAAGCAGATTATAATGTGTCCTTTGAATTCAAAGAAGAAAATATGAAGCGAGAGGGGGAGGGCCCTTCCAGTTCTTTCCATACTGTGCACAGGTACAAACTCCCTGCAAATCCCGCATAGCTGTGTTTTCAGCATCTCTTGCCATTTGTAGACCTGCCTCCCTGTCAGAAGTCCAAAGCATCTGGTAAAAAGAGCCTTGCTCTTTATCAAGCGGTTCTGTTTGACGTCTTGGCTCCACTAGCTTTGCAACTATATGTCCCATTTCAAGTGGGATTTTTTTCTTGTTTATACCTCTTGTTCCAAACTCAGTTAAAATCAAAGTGTTCTTCCCATTGAATGAAGGAAAACACTCATCCAGAATGATCTCAGGTCCAATCCCCCGGAACTGTGAAGGGACAAAAAGGGATTTAAAGGGAAGTCAACTGTATGTGTTGCAGGACAACATTGTTGGTGATTGTGGCCTTCATTTAAAATTTAGTAAGGCTTCCTGCAAACAGTTGGAACTAGGGAAGAGATCAAATATAATGTCTGGGTATGTTTAAGTTTGATAGAATTACAGACAACGGCCCAGTCGCGGTTGGGGAGAGGCTGTGTCTGAATGAGGCGTACACTCGCTTGACTGGCAGATGAGTGCGCGTGCTCAGTTGGTGCTCACGGACTAAAGCTCTCCTTCTGCTTTATTTCCCACCTCTACTATCCTTTCCCCATCTCTTTCTTCTGGAATGCCTTGTATGGAAATTTCCCTGACTTCATTCTCCCCACTTCCTCATCCATTACATATGCTTACCACTCTGTGGTAAGAGTGGAGAACTTAGAGTATTGTGGAACTCTGCCTTGGGAATCAGACCCATTGATTTTGAGTTCCACTTTCAGCACTTAGTGGCCGTATGTTCTTGAACAAGCTATTTAACTTTTCTGAGCTGTTTTCTCATTTGTAGAATGTGGATAATAATAGTATCTACCTTATAGACTTTTTGTATGAATTAAAATAAAGAGCGTGTGCAAAATGCTTAGCAACAGGCCTGACACATA
Organism: Equus caballus; assembly: GCF_041296265.1. NCBI lineage: Eukaryota > Metazoa > Chordata > Mammalia > Perissodactyla > Equidae > Equus > Equus caballus. The sequence continues at coordinate 39,193,128 of NC_091691.1, forward strand.
GCAAGTATTCTACAGACAATAATTGTTGACGGATTTTGCTTATGATTATTACTGTCATAATTATTATCATGAGGCTGGTCAGTTCTTCCTTCAAAATGTATCTGGAATACAACCATGCTCACTTGCCTCTCAGCTGTCATCCTAGTTCAAGCCACTATGGTCCCTCACCTGGACTTCTGCAGTGTCCTTCTGAGCTGCCTTTCTGCTTCCACCCTTTCTTACCTGTTTCCCATACAGTAGCCAGAGCAATCTTTTAAAATTTGCTTCTATCAGCTCATATGACTGCTTTGCTAAACATCTCCAGTGCAAGTAGAAGGAAGTCCGTACTCCTTCCCTAAGTCCTCGGCCCCCTTGTCTCAGCCTCCGCCCGTCTCTTCAGCCATGCTTCTCACCAGGCTCTCTTTGGTTCTCTGTGACTCAGCCTTTGGTCCCTGCCTGTCTCTCAACCCCATGTATTCCTGCCTCGGCGCCTTCACATTGCTTTTCTTTTGCTTGGGGAGCTCCATTCCAGGTATTTGCATGCCTGTGTCTTTCTATGGTGGGTACTCAGCTCAAGAGCCACCCTCTCAGAAGGGCACTCCATGACCAACTTGTTAAATAATCGGTTGACTACAAAAATGGCAACTTTATATGATGCAACCTAATAACTCTCCCGCCGCTCCTTCATCCTATCACCTCGTTATCCATACAATCTTTGCTTTTAATTATCAGACGTTATTTCACTTGCAATTGCATGTGTATGTTGAGAATAACATGGAATTCTTGTATTAGAATGTAAGTTCCAAGGGGGGAGGTACTGAGTCTTTCTTCTTCATTTCTAAATCCCCAGCACCCAGTAGGTCCTCTGCAGATATTTATCAGATGTTGTATGAATGAAGAAATGAATAACACCAGGCTCGGAATGCCATCTATGTCAGGTTAATCTATGTCAGGAATGCAAATAGAGTCTATGTCATATAACAACTCATGAATAGGTACTGCCTGTTGATGCACTGTGTTGAGAAGGATGCGGAGGTTGTATTCAGACTCAGCAGAAAGAGTACCACGACTGATCAGCAGCGGGCTCTTCCATGGGTGAGGCACTTACCATTCCAGCTCTGAGGAGTGTGACTGCACGTGGGAAGTTTTGTCAGCGCGGGCTGGGACAGCCTCAGCTTCTCTTGTCCAACGGCAAGTTCCTGGTGCCGCTCTGTTTCTGTGAAGCAGCCATGTATTCTCACAAATGTACTTTGAAGGCCACTTATTGGTATGCAGTGACTTCTAGGTAACTTACTTGGAAAAATTCTAATAATGTTTTTGTGCTTGCTGATTTTTCAGTTTACCTAAAGACCATAAAATATTCTAAGTAGGTCTCCAGATAATTTTTATATGACTCACATGAAATTCGCTTTGACAATCAGGCATTGTATGTGAGGCTGCTGTGTTTATTTAAGGGGTGGGTCAGATAGGGCACCAGGGAGATTTTTAAAAAATAGTGAGACTCTTTAGGCAGCCATGGTTGCTTAATAGCTTCCAGAAACTGCTCTTAGTTTTCCTAGAATAAAAGGTTTAAAGTACAGTCATGGAGAAAATATATTGTCCCATATTTCTTGTTAGCTAATTGTTGTGTTCAATTTGCATCAACTATGGAAAAATGACGCGAAGCAAATGATTAGATTAAAACTTGGATTTGGTGATTGGCTCGGCTTAAACCTTGAGTCCAGTAGACGCTCGATGAAATAGACTTGGCCTCATTGATCAGGCTCCAGACAGAGGTCCTGGTAGGGCTTATTTTCCCCTTAATTCTGGTGGCTGAGTAAGTTGGGTCCAGGGAAGAAGCTGGTCAAGAACACTCTGGGAACACTGCCTGCCAGGTCTGCTCTGACGTTGTGCTTTAACTCACTTGTTCTAGCAGACTCCTCTGGGCTCCTGTCCAAATTCCGTCTGAATTCACATTCACTGGGACAAAGGAGGCAGGTGGGAAACCTGCCTTTCTCCCACGCTTCCCTGCGGGAACTTCTGCCCCAGTTCCCGGCCACGCCACATGCCTTCCGAGACCACGCCCTCTCTGTTCACCTCCACCTTGCAAGACACCGTCCTTCGAGCTCCATCTGAGATCTAATGTCACCTAAACACTCAGTGCAATCCATTTCAAGTCGGCACAATTTCTCTGTATCTTTCTAGTTGCTCCATTATGCTCGTTTGTCTAACTGGCTAGAGAGTGAAAGCCTTCCCCAGCCAGAAGTGATCTCCTTTTTCTTTGGGCTGTCTGTAGACCATCCACTCCATCTCCATCTGGTTTATACCACTATCTGGAACATCTTTTCTGTTTTGTAATTTAATGCCATCAAGTTTTTACTGGGTTTTGACTCTTTGTGTGTGTGTGCATGTTTTACTTTAGCTTTAGCTAGATTCCATGTTCCTGGAAGCAAGGGAAAGAATCATTCTTTATATCTCAAAACAGGTAAAATGGGAAGCAGATTTCTATGCACGGAGAGTTTGCTTAGTTAAATAATTACAGAAGGTAAGAAATAAAAGGAGAGAGAGATGAAGTAAGGAAGGGAGACCAGGGGAGAGAGAAGAGATAAAGGGAGGCTAAGGATGTTGCTGAAGCCCCAGATTCAAGCGTGATGCTCGTTTTAACACAGATGGTAAATCCATGCCTGGTTAGTACAGAGACATCCTCAATCTTGCCAGAGTCTCCTAAAGGTGCAAATCCACTTATGCTCCTAGTTCTCTTCACCTGCCTGCATATATGAAGCGTCTGTTTAGACACCACTTCCAAATGCAGATTCCTAAGGATCCAATCCAAAATAAAAAGCAAAGGCATTAATTAAAAAATTCTCATCGGTGTATAGGTTGCTCTTCATTCGCCTAACTTCCGGAGCTAATGGACCTCAGTCTTAGGATGGTGCATATTTTCTACCCATACTCACCACATCATCATGGATTTAAAAGTTACCCACCAGAATTCACATCTGATAACAAGGACCTTTTAAAACATGAGATCTTAGAGTTGAAAATCAAAAGTTGACAATATTTTCAATAGAAACAAGTAAGTGTATTTATTAAGGAGGAAGGTCCTGAAAAAGTAGTCTAAGTAGAGGGGTGTTCTCAATTCAGTGACCCAAGCCCCTTTGGCCCCCAGTTAGGAGCAAACTGGTTGAATGAGATGTTGGTGAAAAGAGAAATAGAAGCCCCCCCATGACGCTCAAAATCACTGGACTACCAAGACAGACTCACAGACTTGCCCGAATCCAGAGGGGTGAGTGTGTGTGTGTACACACGCATGCACGTGGGCATTTGCTAGACTTTAAAAATAGAAGTGCGCACTTCCGGCAGGTCTGTTCTCCTGCTGTCCCGGGAGGTGCGATTTCAGGGTCAGCAGGTCGCATCACTTACTGAGTATTCGGCATGATGACCTCAAGTGCGGAGCACACAAAAAAATGTACACCCAGTGTTTCTGTCTGTATGAGGGCAGCCTACCAGCTCCTTTTTTCTCAAGAGCAACGTGGTCACACACCCACTCAAAGCAATGCTCCCATTTCATGTGGCCCATTTGGGGAAATAAGGCTTTCCCTTAATTACAAAGGTGCTATTGCTCAATGTAGAAAATTTGTCAAAGATATACAAGTGCACAGGTGAAAACAACATAATCTCACCACTAAAACAGGTCTGTTGTTTCCGTCACTTACATTCTAGGGTCTGCTCTTCAGTGGTTTTTTAAATATAATATTAGGATTTTCATATAATGTTGTTATTCCATATTTAAAAAATTGTGTAGGATCCGGCGGGGTGTTTTAGGTGATTATAAACTGTGATTCTGTCTGATGATTGAAACAACAGGCATCTGACCCTCAGGCATCTGCTTCCCAGAGCTCATGTGGCTGGGGAGAAGTCTGTCACCACACGGGGCCAAGCGGGAAAATGGGGGCATGGAGAGTCCTGGGTGCGCCTGTTTGAAGCTTTAAAGCTGTGTAAGAAGTCCTTGCCTGTCCTTAGGTCACAAAATAGTCTACTGCATGTCCTTCTGATAACACTGAGTCTTTAAGTCTTACATGGAAGCCCTCTGTGTTCATTTTGTGTGGTGTTGGGGAGGGTTCCGCTTTCTATCTCTGCGTTCAGTGAGCCAGTTTCCAAGTCCATCCATGAAATGACTCATCCTTTCCCAGCGGATCTGTGAGGCCACATCTGTCCCCTAAAATGACCCCATTGATGTGTAAGGATCTGTCTCTAAGCTCTCTTTTTGGCCAGTTTGTTTTTCTTCCAATATTGCGTGTTATTATTACTGTGGCTTTATAATATCTTAAGCAATCTGCTAGACAAGGTCTTAGTCTTTATTCTTCTTCTTCAAAGTTGAGTTATTTATTCTTGGATATGTACTCTTTCATAAAGAGTTTAAGTTTGTTGACTTAAAAGATAGAATGGGGACTTTTATTGAGATTACATTAATTTGTAGATTAATTTAGGGGAGAATTTACATCTATATAATATTATACCATCTCACAACAAAGCATGGGATGTGTTTCCATTTAGCAAGAAAATCTTCCGTGGCTTTTAGGAAAGTTTAACAATCTTCTACGTAAGGGGCTTGTGTACTTTTGTCCAGTGTTTTATTATAAAAATTTTCATACATACAGAAAAGTTTTAAAAATTTTATGGTAAACACCTGTATAACCACTGCCTAGATCCTGCTGTCGACATTCTGCTTATTTTATCACATATCCACTCGTCTGTCCATCCCTCTATCCATACAACAACCTCTCATTTTGGGTGCATTTTAAAATAAACTGTGGACATCAGTGTATTCCTCATAAATACTTCACTATGCATATCCTTAAATAGGCTTCAACTTATTTACAGCTTTTTTTGATGACTACATTTATATGAACTTCCAAACGGCCAAAACTTATCTACAGTGAAAAAACTCATAATGGAATCAAACGCTATGTATGTGTATTCACACAGCATATTTTTTGAGATTCATCCATAGTGTTGCAAGTATCAGTAAAAATGAGTTACTTTTTATTGCACAGCAGCATTCCATTGTGTGAATTTACCAGCTTGCTTTTCCATTCTGTTGTTATTGGACACAGGCTGTCTTCAGTTTTTGGCTTTTATGAGTAAAGCTTGCTGTGAACATTCTCGTCCAAGTCTTTTGGTGAACACGTTTTCATTTGTCTAGAAATGAAACAGCTGGGAAATGGTTGTTTGTTTAGTTTTATTTTAAAAAAAAAGCCTGTCAGAGCTTTTCCTGAAGTGGCAGCATCATTCTATGCTCCCACCAAAATTAATGAGAATTCCAGTTGTTTGACAACCTTAACACACTTCGTTTTTCATTAAAAACATATAATTAGCCATTCCGGCCATGTGGGGTAGTATCTCATGACGGGGGGAATTTTCGTTTTCCTGATGACCAATGACACACAACATGTTTTCACGTGCTGTTCGCCATTTACGTATCTTCTGTTGTGAAGGGTGTGTCTGATCGTTTTTCCATTTTTCTTTAATCTGGACAGGACATGCCACTGAGGAGAGGGTTCTCGACGGCACAGTTTTGTCTCAGCACTTTGTGGGGGCGTTGCGTTTTCTCTGGCTTCCTTCATCTCCGCTAGGAAGTGAGTGATTGGTTTTACTGTTGTTCTTTTGAAGGTAACATATGTTTTTCTCTAGATGGTTTAAAGATTTTTCTCTTGATCTTTGTTTTTCAACACTTTAACTGAGATATGTCTTTGTATTTATTCTGAGGGCTCTTAGCACTTTTGGATTTGTAGCTTGATGTTTTTGCAATTTGGGAAATTTTTTGGCCAATATCTTCTTATTTTATTATTATTGTCTTAAAAACTGTTTTCTAACTTTTTCTTTTTGAGAAAGTAGCTCTGAGCATGTGACCCCAATCCTCCTCTTTTTGCTCGGGAACACGGACCCTGAACTAACATCCGTGCCCATCTTCTTCTACTTTATATGTGGGAGGCCTGCCACAGCATGGCTTGCCAAGCCGTGCGTAGGTCCACACCTGCAACCTGAACCCGTGAACCACAGGCTGCCGAAGAAGAATGTGCGAACTTAACCGCTGTGCCACCGGGCTGACCCCTTTAAACAGTCTTTCTACTCACCTTGAAAACCAAAATTGTTGCTTTATCCATATCTTCCTGATGTTCTGTCAATGTTGCTTGGAATAGTTTGAGACTACATATAGGTATGTGTGTGTGTATGAGTATTGTATCTTTTTGTTCTATTGTTCCACTTACCAGACACCCCTTTGTCCCTTTGGGTGTTTTAGAGTTATAGTTTCTATTGTCAGATATTAAGATTTCTTTTGCTTCAAATTTGCCTGTTTTAACTTGTTTCATCATTTTTATGTCTTTTTTGTTTTAAGCATTCTCTCAGACAATATACTGCAAACTTTTTTCATTAAATCGAACCTGAAAACTTCTGTCTCTTAATATATGAGTTTAACCCATTCATATTTGTTGAGTACTATAATACTAGGAATTGTTTCTTCCATTCTATTTCATGTACTCTATTTCATTTTCTCTATTTTATGTTTGTTTTCTCCTTTTCTATTTTTCTGTAGATAAGTGAGTTTTTCCCTGATGGTTTAAAAGCTAAACATTATATTGTTGTCCTTACGTGTCCTTAACCTAAAACTGTTCATGATTATTTACTCTTACTGAGTTTTAAAAAAATCAATGACATCTTCCCCCCTCTGCCATACTAACTAGTAAGTATTTGAGCGTGTCCTTTTGGTCTCCCGCTCTCCTCCAGCCCTCTCTCTCATCAAGTTACTACTATCTAGAATTCCAGCTGTGAGTTGTAATGAATATTCTGTCTTTTCCCCCTGTTTTCTCTTTTTCCATCAACTTGTTACCTTAATAGTGCCCTGTTGATACCAGTGACCTGGATGGTTGCTGCTGGCTTGTCGGAGAAGGAGCAGGCAGGTTTTGTCTCAGGACATCTCAAGGAAGAAGTGAGAATGGAAGCTGATCCTTCCTTTGCCCCACTGCCTCACTGCTGTCTCCAGTTACCTGCTCCCGACATACGTCAGTTCAAAACAACCTGCAGTTGCCCCAGAGATTTTTCCAATTTTTCAAAGATCCTGGAGTCCATACTTCCCTCTAGCTTTCCTAATTTCTCTAGAGTTAATCTGGAGAAGAAGCCAGCATCAGGTGCTTTTTGACTACAGAATCTTTATAAAACAGGGCACAGCTCCTTCGGGAAGGAAGGCCTGAACAGAGTAAAGCCTTCCTTGGTTCTGTCTTACGGCTTTGAGGGCGTCAGAGAGAATGCCACAAGCAGTGCCGAATTCCTGTCACAGAGGCCACGGGAGCCATGGCAGTGGTGAAGCACCTGCTCAACTAATTTAAGGACCAGGGAAACAATGAAGAGGTAGAAATGGAAAGATATTGACAGGTGTTTTTTTCCCCCCGTACGAAAACTTCCTGGGAATTCCCCTCCAAAAACCTAGGGGAAGTCTGGTGAGGGCAACTGAGGGCAGATGTGGATAGATTTTTTTCCCCACGAGCTCTGTAGCTATGCAGGCAGGGGTTATCAAGACAGTGACATCTGAATATTGTTATATCATTACTACTAGTATACACTAGGCATATTTTAATTATTCTCTCCAAATACTTTTTCTCCCTCACTCTAACTTCCTGCAGGTGGATTGAAGGCTCCAAGAAGTGCAGGATCCTTCACAGACTTGTTGACTGTTAGGTCCTCAAGTTGGACATGGTGCCTGGCTCATGATCGTGTGTGCTCAATAAATATTTGTTGAAATTGTACTAAAATTGAAGTGTTTCTTTACTAAATTTATACTTCTATCAGCCGTGTATGGGAATGCCTGCTTTCCCAAACCTTTACGAACACAGGTTATTATTGTTCTTTGTAGATATTGCAAATTAGCAGGATACAAAATATCTCATTTTTATTTTTATTTTTTTGAGGAAGATTATCTGTGAGCTAACATCTGCTGCCAATCCTCCTCTTTTTGCTGAGGAAGACTGGCCCTGAGCTAACATCCGTGCCCATCTTCCTGTACTTTATATGTGGGACGCCTACCACAACATGGCGTGCCATGCGGTGCCATGTCCACACCCAGGATCCGAACCAGGGAACCCTGGGCCGCCGAAGCAGAATGTGCGAACTTAATGGGGCTGGCCCTCATTTTTATTTTTAATTTACATTTTCTGATTTTTGTTTCAGTTGAACATTTATCACAGATTTAGTTTTCATTTGTATCCCTCCTGCCATGAATTTCTTGTTTGTGGCTTTGTCTGTTTCCTATTGGGGGTTAATTATTTTCTTACTGAGTTTAAGAGCTCTTTCTACAGGGATAGCAACCGTTTGTTAAACATTTATATTGAAAGGGTTATTTTTCTCCTGCTTATTATTTGCCTTCCTATTTTATTTTTTGATAAGATTAATTTTTTACATCATCAAATATATCAAATGTTTCCTTTATAATTATGTTCTAAATATACTTCCTTGAATCAATCTTCTAACTCTCTTATTCTTTCTTTCTTTTTTTTTTTTTTTAACATTTAACACTCAAATATATTACCTAAATAGTTAGCTGATTATTCTGGCATCATTTTTCTTTGATGTCATTTCCTCCACTAATTTGAAATTCTGACTTTATTGTCTTCTAAATACAATAAACTCAAACATAATTTTTAATGAGAAAATGGAAGCACAAGAAGATTAAGTATCTGTCCAAATAATGGAGGCAGCATTTGATCTGGGGCAGGCTGACTCGACAGCCTGTACTCTTTCCTGAAATTAGAGAGTATTGTTAGAAAGAAGTAATTTACTGTTTTTTGTAAGAGATTTTTAGGAGCAGAACAAGTGAACTGATATAGTGCAAGAACTGCCTGTACTGTTCTGCTTGGCAAGTGGAAGCGCAGCCTTCCCAGACCCTAAGGCACATTGGCCGCACGTTCCTCGATTGTGCTCAGGCTGACACAGAGTGGGCCGAGGCTGCTTCCTCCTGAGGATCACAGAGTGTGGAGTCACAGGCCACCTCAACAGAAAGGCCAGGAAAGAACACACAGAGGTGACCCCTGAAGATTTTGGTGGCTCTCTCTGGCATCCTGACAAAAACCAAGTGAACAGCGTGTTGTACTTAAATGGCCTCGGACAGCCCTCTTACAATAGGCCTAACACCAGCTATCTCCTGGAAAGCAGACATGTCCATAATATGTAGCAGACATTTGCTCGTAAAGAGGCCAGGCGTGAAGCTACCTGCCCCACGGGTGTTGTGGCCCTTACCCAGGTTATGACCTTCCATTAGTATGACTGATGGACTAGCTCACAGATGTGGGATCCTATAGTCAGAAGGCCAAAGGCAGAACGCTGTCTCCCATCAGCCCATTAGCACAGGGAAAGGGGCTCTTCGTCATCGATTCTTTGGTCCCAGAGGGAGTGACATTCAGGCGTGCAGCTATATTCCCCCAGGCGGATTGTGTCACTAATGAACCCTAATGGTTACAAGAGACCTGAGACCTAGGATTAGGAGGTCATCCCAGCATGATGACACTCAGAGCTTGGTCCAAGGCCAGTTGAGACTAAAGAGCAGAGCAGGGTGACAGAGAAGGATGGAGCCGAAGCCACAACACCCTGTTCTCAAACCTTCCCCGGGCTCCAGCCTTGACGTCTGCACAGGGAATTCTCCCGCCCTGTGACCTGATAAAGAAGGCGCTTGGTAGAGGATTAGCGGAAGGATAAATCATAGATCTGGAAGAACATGGTGAGAACTGCTGGTCCCAACTCTGAGGTCCAGAAAGGAAGATGACTTGCCTAACATCACACGACTATGGGTTGCAAGGTCCTTATGTTCCGTACGGCAAAGCATTCAAAATTGTGGCATTGTGGGGCAGTGAGCACAGCTGTACTGCAATGTAGCTGAGAAAGCTCTTCTTGCAGATTCCATTGGCTTTTCTCTTTTAGAATAGCACTCTGGAAGAGGGATCCTCTGCTGGTGTGAGAACAAAGCCTGCAGGTAATCCCCGTGCTCGTGGCTTTGCTACCTACTGATGCTCCCATAGCCTCCCCTGCTTTATCTCTTTCTCAAACATTTCTGTCATTTCTGGGCTCTTCTTTCAGCCTTCCCCACCCTTTCTGAAACCTGCTTGACCATCTGTTCTGACCTTTTCGTCCCCATGCGATCGAATGATATGCAGTGAGGAGGGTGGAGGAGTGGGAAGTGGGCAGAAGGACCCCCAGCAGCGTCAATCATGGGTCTTGGACTCCGTGCAGACCTCACTGACAGGGTGCCCCTGCTGTCTGTCACGAGGAGCCTGTACTTGTGATCACTTCTAATATCAAGGAATGGGGTCGTGCCTCCTAACTGACAGGGTCATCACTTTCTAGAACCAAAAGGTCTTGGAGCCTAGGAAGCAGAAACTTTAAATCCCCAATGATAATTAAGAAAGAACACAGGCTCTGACTATCAGCCACTCAATCCTAAGTAAAGACAGAAACCTATTAAAGCAAGTGCAGCCATCTGAAATTGCAGGCCCACTGCTTGCTCAGGTCAGCCAAGTGACAGGAGAAGCACTTACCTGAGCTAGAGTTCTTCTTTACCTTGTCCGGCCCGCAAGGCTCTTCAGACTTCTCCAGTAAGGTACGCCTCTTACTCTGACAGGTTAGTCACTAAGGCAGTCTCCTTTTCTTCCTTCCTTCCTCTACTCATGCAATAGACAAATGCTTGTTTTATGTCTAGGTCAGAGGCTTTCAAACTTTATTGTACATCAGAATCATCTGGAGCAGAAATCCACTTCTGGGAACATATCCGAAGGAAACAAAATCACTATCTTGAAGAGATGCGTGCATCCCCACGTTCACTGCAGCATTATTCACTACAGCCAAGACATGGAAACAACCTAAGTGTCCACTGATGGATGAACGAATAAAGAAAATGTAGTATATATATATATACAATGGAATATTATTCAGCCATAAAAAAGAAAGAAATCTTGCCATTCGCAACAACATGGAGAGACCTTGAGGGCATTATGCTAAGTGAAATAGACAAAGAAAGACAAATCCTGTATGATCTCACTTATATGTGGAATCTAAAAAACCTGAGCTCATAGAAACACATAACAGATTGGTAGTTTCTAGGGGTAGAGGTCTGTGGGGTGTGGGAAAATGGGTGCAGGTGACCAAAGGGTACAAACTTCCAGGTATAAGATAAATATGTTGAGGGAATGGAATGTACAGCATGGTGACGAAGCTAACAATATTGTATTGTATATTTGAAAGTTGCCAAGAGAGTAGATCTTAAAAGTTCTCATCACACACAAAAAATTGTAGGTATGTGCGGTGATGGATGTGTTAACTAACCTTATTGTGGTAATAATTTTGCAGTATGCACATATTTCAAATCATTATATGGTACGCCTTAAACTTATACAATGTTATATGTCAATTATATCTCAATAAAGCTGGGGAAAAAAGGAATCATCTGAAGGGCTTGTTATAGCATAGATTGCTGGTCCCACCCAAGGATTTCTATTTCAGTTGGTGTGGAGTGGGGCCTGAGAATTTGCATTGCTAACAAATTCCCAGGCAGAGCTGATGCTGCTGGCCTGGTGCACACACTTTGAGAATCACTCATCTGGATGCTGAGTCTTGAAGACTTAAATTCAGGTTTGTCTTAGTTTGGTTTCTCTCAGGAGCTGAACACCGAGGCAAGGATTCCAGGGAGGGAGTTTGTTTGGGCGATGATCCAGGGAAGCTCTGTGTGGGGAATGGGAAAGTGAGAAAGTGAAGGGGAGGAGGCAGACGAAGGAAGGCTGCATCAGTGACTGCCTGGTGCCATTCGGGGCTAAATTCCACGGGGCGCCATGGGAGAGGGTGTAGATTATGCTTCTGGGTTCTCCCAAGTTGGGCGCGCCTGGGTGTCATTCTTGTCAGCCACTGGTTGAGGGCTTTGCCTGCTCTGTGCTGGTCGCCCAGGCATAGCTCTGGGTCAGAGATGCCTGCTAGTAGGTCAAGAGTTGGTGTCCAGAGGGTTGGTCAGTGGTTGGAACTGGAGGGCCTTGGGTGGGGCACTGACAAGCACTGCCACACAGGCCTTGTAGTAACTTATAGTCTATTTGGGGGAATAAATTATAAACACATAAGTTTTTAAGAATTCCAGACAGAGAATAAAAATTTCAAATAAATTGCCATGTTAAAACTTTCCTGTGTGACTTTGGGACATAGGGCCAGGTTTTGGTTTTTGTTCCCAAACACTTTAATTCTCAGGGAAAGAAAGCCACCTTCCTTTGGCTCCAGACTCTTCCATTAGAGACTGGCCACCATGGAAAGAGGATACATGTTTCCAAAATTAGGACGAAACCTGGAGCCCTCCCAACCTGCCTCCCCTCCATGCACATCACCACCTCCACAGCCATCACCACCACCACCGATGTGGGCACACACACACACACACACACACGCGTGCAGGCACACAGGCGCACATACACACACGCAAGCATGCACATGGATGAGCATATAAAAATGTGTGTGTTCACACATGTGCACATTTAAGGATTAAATAAGATCATGCCTATAAAGTGACCAGCACAATTCCCAGCTCACGGTAGGAACTTTGGAAGCAGTAGACGTTATTAATAATCATGACTCTCCAGGAGCAACTGTGAAGTGAGCCTATTTGCCCACAGATTGAGCTAAATTCAGTGCAGGAGGATTTGGACCCTAAAGGGTGCCTGCCCCCCATGAGCTTACCCAGGTCCTCAGAGCCAGCACTTGCTTCTGGCTGCATTGGGCGGCCACGTGATCACTGGGCAGGGGCCCCAGCACTCTCCACTGCCACGGTGCTGCCTGTTGATAGTAATTCCTTGCTCATAATAAATATGCTTTTGCTTTATGAACACGCATTATAGCACACTTTACTGAGTCAAACTTTTCACTGTCTTTGCAGACCATGAAATGACTCACATTTTAATCTACTTGTTATATTAGGAAAAGAGGCTTCTAATATAACAGGTTCCACAAAAGTAACTAATTCATAAACACGTTTACAGACTCTTTAAAGGCAGATGAAAGAGTGAAATGAGGTGTTAGGAAAAACCCATTCAAGTCACAGTCTGGGGCCTCAGGGCACGAGGACTGCCGGCCATCCCAGCAGACTGGGTCTGTAACTGGACTGCCTCACGAAGCAAAGCCTCCTCGGTGGGGGTGGCAGGCTCCTGTCCCTTGAGTGACACAGGACAAATTCCTCATGCTCTTAGGCAAAACGCCAGCTGGACCAAAATATGCACCTATAAATAGATATTTTCTAGTCCTTTTCCCAATACCAAATTAAAGACTTCCTGTAAGCACATTATAAAATCCAGAAGGAAGAAACGTTATTGTGTTTTTTCCTGTGCCTCATCACGCGGCAGAAATATGATCACTATCTGTTGAATTGCTGGAGGTATCTGGTGTCAGGCAGTAGATATCTGACATTAAATGCCTGTCCGTGTGTTGACGGAGAAGTAGTGGGGGGCTGTGGGAGGTGTTTGGGTTTCTCTGACTCCTGGAAGTTACTGTGTTGATGGTGAGGGCTTGTTCAAGGTATAAATTGCCAAAGAGAACCTGAAGTCTATTTTTAAGGCATAGTTTACACATGCGAAGTACACATATCTTAACTGTACAGCTCGATGATTTTGTACCCATCTGTGCAGTCATCATCCAGATCAATATTTAGGACACGCCTATCACCTCTGAAAGTTCTTTTAGGTTCCTTTCCTGTCAATGCCACTACTCTACCCTCCCAGGTAACTGCTACTTTGCCATCTATCACTGAAGTTCTTGAACTTTGGGGTAATATAGCATGGATTCTCATGTGTCCAGTTTCTTTTGTTTGACACAACGTTTTTCAGACTTACTCATATTCTCGCATGTATCAGTAGTTTCCTCTTTTATATAGCTGACTAGTATTCCAATGTATGGATATACCACAATTTGTTTATCCACTCACCGGTTGATGGACATGTGGTCTGTTTCTAATTTTTGGCTGTTATGAATAAAGCTGATGTGAACATTCTTGTACAAGTCTTTCTTGGGGCATACACACTCATTTCCTTTGAGTTTAAATCTAGGAGTGGTATTGCTGGGTCACGTGGTAAGTGTATGATTAACTTTGTTGGAAACTCCCAAATAGGGAGGGGGCCAGCCCCATGGCTGAGTGGTTAAGTTCGCGTGCTCGACTTTAGCAGCCCAGGGGCTCGCCAGTTCCGATGCTGGGCGTGGATGTGGCACCACTCATCAGGCCATGCTGAGGTGGTGGCCCACATACTACAACCAGAGGCACTCACAACTAGAATATACAACCATGTACTGGGGGGCTTTGGGGAGAAGAAGAAGAAGAAGAAAAAAAGATTGGCAGCACATGTTAGCTCAGGTGCCAATCTTTAAAAAAAAAAAAAGAAAAGAAACTCCCAAATAGCTTTCCAAATGGTTATACCATTTTACGCCCCACCAGCAATGCATGACAATTCCAGTTGCCCCGCATCCTTGACAAGTCAAGTCCAGCTTTCTTTTTTTTTTTTTTAAAGATTTTATTTTTTCCTTTTTTCTCCCCAAAGCCCCCCGGTACATAGTTGTGTATTCTTCGTTGTGGGTTCTTCTAGCTGTGGCATGTGGGACGCTGCCTCAGCGTGGTCTGATGAGCAGTGCCATGTCCGCGCCCAGGATTCGAACCAACAAAACACTGGGCCGCCTGCAGTGGAGCGCGCGAACTTAACCACTCGGCCACGGGGCCAGCCCCCAAGTCCAGCTTTCTTAAAAGAAAAATTCTTAAACAGATAATCTGTTTTCTATGTCTACTCCCTGTGCCTGCAGAAAACACCTGCCACCACAGAGGACCTCCTGTACACCTACTAAGCGTTCTTACTTTAATGTCACAACAACTCTACAAAGTAGGTCTTTTTATTTTTCATTTACAGATAAAGAAAGGTAAATAATCACTTGCATCCTCACAGCTGGTAAGATGCTGCACCAGGATTCAGTCTGTGCTCTTAGCTTTGAGGCGTGGCTGAGGGGAGAGGCAGCATGAGCCTCAAAGAGGGCTCTACCTTCCTCTGAAACCCACTGCTCTGGGGGCGCGGGGGCTGAGGCACAAGGACTCCTGCGAAGCCACCAATTTAAAACCTGTTTACAAAGTGGTTTGGCCTCATTTCTCTCTGCAATCAGTTATCAAATGAGCCCAAGAGGAAGGTAATGTGTTTCAAAGGCTGCAAGAAAAATGCCCTCATTTACATTGCTTATTTCTTTTTAATCTGTGTGAAGACAGATTTTAATTTGTAACATCACACGAAAATGGATTATGCCACTGTAGGAGATGACTGAAAAACAAGTGAGGAGCCAGCCCTGGTGGCCTGGCAGTTGCAGTTCAGTGTGTTCTGCTTTGGCAGCCCCGGTTTGGTTCTGGGGCATGGGACTACATTGCCTGTCTGTCGGTAGCTGTGCTGTGGTGGCGGCTCACATAGAAAAACCAGAAGAACTTACAACTAGGATACACAACCATGTACTGGGGCTTGGGGAGAGAAAAAGGAGGAAAAAAGGAAGATTGGCAGATGTTAGCATAGGGCAAATCTTCCCCTGCCAAAAAAAAAAAAAAAAAAAGAGTAAGGCAGAGGTTCCCCTGGTCAAACAGCCAACTTTGAGGAAGAGAGGGCCCTTGGCCTCAAGATGGAGAACAAAAAGAAAAAAAACGTGAGAAGACTTCTGTAAAAATACTTTGAAAATGCCCACAGTGGAGATTCTGCAGCAGTGCTCTTTCGCAATAGAACAGGGTGAGGGCCAGGAGCAGGTGGGTTAGGAAGGCTAGGAGCTTCCTGAATGGATAGGTGGAACCTGGGCCAGTTAGGAGATGCTGCTTGCCTCAAACGCGTGGTGGTCAGGGTTCTCCAGAGAACCAGTAGGAGACATATAGGAAGACCTATTATAAGGGGTTGGCTCTGTGGTTCCGGAGGCTGCTAATCTGCCCTCAGGCTCTGCCATCTGCACGGCGGAGCCCAGGAAGGCCTGAGGTGCAGTTCAGCTGAGTCTGAGCCTGAGAACCAGGGAGCTGGCAGTGTGAGTCCCTGCCTGGGGGCAGGAGATCAGTGTCCCAGCTCCAGAGGAGGGCAGGATGGGTGAGCTGTTCCGTCCTCCGCCGTGAGCCCTACTCAGCGGCTGGCTGCCCACCCCCACTGCGGAGGGCCCTCTGCTTTCCTGAGGCCACCGGCTCAGCGCTCACGCCACGTCACACCCAGACGTAGTGTTTAAGCAGAGGCCTGAGTATTCCTTGGCCCAGTCAACTTGACGCACAAAGTTAACCATCACGAATAGAATCTGCAGCAGGTGTGACCTGAGCAGGCAGTGTTACAATTCTAGGACAAAAAGAAAGATAATTTGGTTTTGGTCAATACAATATATGATACAATTCTTTCTAAATTGTAGGGAAGGACCTGACTTTCCCTCACCAACCCCTGGGCACGGGCTCCAACGCGCGTCCTCTCGTTGCACCTCCACCCCGGCCCTGCAAGGGAGGGATCTTCATCTTGGTTTGTCAGATGAGGAAGCTGAGGTGCAGGGAGGTTGAATAGCATTCCCATGATCACACAACAAGGGCAGAGCTGCAATTGCATTCCCATCTGTCTAACTTTGAGTGAGAACTCAATCCATTATACTATACTGTCTCTCCAAAACAGATTTTTTTGCTATACATTTTGATAAAGTCATTTGCTTAAAAAAAAATGTGTTTAAAAAGCCAGAATTTTCCAATGTACAATATAAATCAATGTTGTACAAAAACTATGCTTAATACTCTCTGGATAACATTCATTGTTTTTACGAGGTTCTCTCATCTGTAGACAAACAGGAGTCTATGGAGTCAAGAACCTGAAAAACAATATTAGTCTAATTGAAGATAAATCTAATAGATCTAATAAATCTAACTGAAGATAAGTCTAATCTAATGTTCACTAAGATTCTAAAAAGAAAAGCAATTGTCTAGGACCCCACTGATCAAGACCCTCGATTAGCCAGACCCCTTTTATAGCCACAATAGCAAATTACAAAAAGGAAATGGAATGACTTATTTCTACAACTCAGCTTCTAGAGCATATCAGGATTTGTCCACATCCAGCTTCCGTACCTTCTAAATCTGTATGAATAATCTTATAATTGGCACCCAGAAATGATAGTGAAGAATTACAGCTGAACTTTCTTTCCTCAGAGAAAGATTCCACCGTGTTCACTCCTTTGTACTTACAAAGACAGGAGAATGGAGTAGTTCATTTTAGAAATGTTTTCAATCACAAGGATCGAAGTGAAAAGGATTTCTTACTTAACTCTCAGTTACCTAAAACATGGAATTATTCTAACTGCCCCATTGCCCAAACATTTCTCTTAGTCAAGGCTTTGTTATGCTCCCAGACTTACTGTGTGTGTGTTTTTTTAATCAAATGCATCATTCTGGTGACACTGAAAATCACAGAGGAAAAGGCTGAGTGGCAGATTGTGCACTGGGCAGACCCCAGCACATAAACCAATGGCAGGTCGGAGTGGAGGCGAGGCTGGGAAGAAGCCAAATGCATCACCAATTAGCCTCTCAGAATTACTTACCTGGCATTTGCATTAATTACTTTTAAGCTGGGGAAAATGCATCCTCACATTTATTCCTGGTCAGCCATCAAAAAGTGTCCCCTTTGCCATTGAGGAGGGGAGGGAACCAGGCTGCTCACTCACACTAGTGATGGCTCATTCTCCGGGGAACCCAAAGTCTGGTATTTTGTTCCTGAGAGATTGGCTTTGTGGTTTTTGCAATTGCTGTTTGTTCTATAATCTGAAGCTCTAAGTTTTCCCTTTTCTAGTTTGCAAAGCAAAGTAGATAGTCTGGCTCAAATCCCCTGAGGGCTGAAAGCGGGAAAAAGAGACTGGGAAATGGGCAACTCTCACACCCAAACCAAGCATGATCTCAGGAATCCAGGCTCAGGGCGTGTGCAGGGTTCCAGAGTGTCCTTGGAACAATTAAAATGGGTGGCTCATTATACTTCTTGTTGAAGAGAATTCGCTCAGGGACTGAGGCATCTTGGGAAATTCCATGCTGTCTTTCAGGCTCCATTGAATAATTTAGTAGGTCTTGAAAAGGTAAGTTACTGAATCTCTTGTGGCAAATTCAACAAAGCCATAAATACTCCTTGAGTGCCTACTGTGAGCCCGACTAGGCACTGGGACTACAGCAACAGACAGCACAGGGTCCCTGGCCCCAGGTGACCCATCTAAGAGCACAGCAATGCCTGCTGGGCTGGACCCCCAGTCCTTGAGAGGCGGCCTTGCAGAGACCTTGTCCCCAAGTGGTGGGTTCAGGGCACCACGCAAAGCCAGCTCACAGGTTCTTAATAGGGATGTGACAGGCAAAGAACGGGACAAGACTGTTTTACAGATGTGGATAAAAACAAGCCTTGGTGACCATATGGGAGACCGGGACTCTCGGCACCGCTGGTGGCAGTATCACTTTACAAGGCCATTTTGAAAAGTGTGACAGTCTGGTAGTATTTAGTGCAAGTATGCCTCGACTTACGACCAAGTGCTTTGACTCTTGCCTACATATCTCACAGCCATTCTTCAAATTTGTCAGGTAATGTGTGCTGGATTGCATTTCGGCCCTGTGAAAGAAATGAGAGGTTGATTACCTTGTGTCCATCATGAGGGCTGTGGACAGGTGACAGGTGGAGGACATCCACTATGAGATGCAATGAAGCCAGGAGAAGCAACAAACCAAATGTGTCTATAGCCACATGCAGAGAATGGCATGGAGAGACAACAATAACAAGACAACTGAAGAGGCAGAATAAGAATTATGGCAAGTTGTGTGCATTAAAAACATGCACTCAAAATTATTTTACAGGGACACCTGGATATTTAAGGGTAAATCTATTTTGAGATCAAGATGAAGAGGGAAGAATAAAATAAGAATCTTGTATAGGCCAATGCTGATAATACTGAGGAGTATTGTAATGACCGAGGAGGGAGATTAACTTAACCTTCTGTGCCTAAGGTCCAGAAAAGAGGGGAGATGCAGAAAGGAGCAGAAAATAAGAGGATGTGACGCCGTCTCCAGCACG
The DNA here is from genome assembly GCF_041296265.1 of Equus caballus. Lineage (NCBI taxonomy): Eukaryota > Metazoa > Chordata > Mammalia > Perissodactyla > Equidae > Equus > Equus caballus. Next base: position 39,212,213 of record NC_091691.1, read on the forward strand.
ATTCCATTGGAATGCAAACTGCTTCTGGGGAGGTGTCCTCCCAGGGCAATTGCTGATACTCTGTTCTTGTTCAAGGGACTCTGTGTTGACTCTCCCTGTACAAGGCAAGGTAAGCTGGATTATGCTGTGATTAAAAAAACCACTCAAGTCTCAGTGGGTCAAAACAACCCATGCTATACATTCATCACAGCTTGGCTGGGGATTGCGGTCTGCATGAAATACTCTAGGACCCCAGCTCCGGACCAGTTTTTGTGGCAGAAGAAAGGAGCCCTCAGATGAACTGCACACTGGTTCTCAAAACCTCCAACTGGAACGGACACTTATCACTTCCCTTACATTCCCCTGGCCATGGCAAGTTACGTGTCCCTGCCTGACTGGAAGGATGGCACCTGGAAGGATAGCAGCCAGAAATATTTGGTGGAAGGCACTAGTGTCTACCATACTTGCCTCCGGATAATGCTATTCTGGGATTTCTCCCAGCTTGCTCTTTTGAGCCGTGTGAGCTTGAGGAAGGTACTTAGCCTCATCATGCTTCAATTTTTGGTTCTGTAGAATAAGCATTTTATTTCCTATCCCATGAGCTTGCTGTAAGGACAGGTGAGATGGTACAATGAGTGTGCACAACAATGGGTCTGGCACCCAGGAAGACCTCAGTAAACTGTGCTTGCCAATGTCCTTGTTATGATCACCCCTAGTCTCACTTCCTCTTCTCCCTCCTCCCTCAGATCCAGCCTCTGCACTAGCCCTGCTTTAATCTTCCTCAAGCTTGGCTCCACTCATGTCACCACTGAGGTCAAAGGTAAGCCCTGTCTCCCCTTTGGTATAGTCTAGACTTCCGCCTGTGTGTTGCATTTATGTCTTGGGTGCCACACTCCGTCTACCAGTTGGACCTTGCTCACAAGCTCATTGACTTCCGTCTAACGCCCACCCAAATTGGACTTCAATCTAACTCCACCCACGGCTTCTTTTCATCCAGAGTACACTGTATGCAATGTGAGCTACTGTAATCTTCATTCATTCCTTGCACTTTTCAAGGAATTTCAAGGAAGAAAGAGCATTTTTCTCCTTTCATTCATTCATTCATTCAATGAGTGCTTACTCTATAGCAGATATTATTCTAGGTGTTGAAGATACAGAAATGAAAAGATGCACAATACTTGCTTCTCATGGGGCTTACAATAAATGTGCAATAAAATAACTAAGACTGTTTTAATTAGTGGTGTGTGCTAGAGAAAACACTTACCTTGGCAATTGGACAGAGAGTGCCCGGCAGTGTGGGCTCAGTTGGTCAGGAAAGGCTGAATGATGAGCAGCTGAGGAGAAGACAGCCCCATCAAGATCTGGGAGAAGCGCATTCCGAGAGATGGGGACAGATCTCATGTTAAGCGATGGAAGGGAAGGTAGGAGTGACTTGAGCTTAACGGACAAGGAGAAAGTGGTAAGAGAAGAGACAGCAAAGAAGAATGTAGGGGCAGTTCATTTAGAAGAATGCAGGATAACTAAAAGCTTTCAAGGGTTTAAATGCTTTTGTTATTTGCAAGGCCCATGTCTTCAATATTCACATAACCAGATCTAATTACTCCTCAAGGTCCAATCTAAATGCACTTCCGCCAGGAAACCTTCCCTGATCTTTATCTTTCCTCTCTCCAAATTCTCGCTAAAAGCAGTTTTTTCCACCTCTAAACCCGCAGAGTAATTTATCCAGACCTGGGGTTTGCATCCTTTTACCTGGAGAAACACTTCCGCAGCGGCTCAATGATTTCAAGTCTATAAAACAAAATGTGTATTGTTGAAAGAGATCCAAAGAGTAGGCATTTCTTTAGTAATGGTATCCGCCTATAACTTACTCTCAAGTCACATAGGACCAGCTTCAGAAAATCAGACAAAAATATTTCTAGAAAACAGAACAAGCCATTCAGTGCCTTTGGTACAAAGAGCTGGAACAATAAAACTTCTTGGTCTAGATAATTCTCTTAAAAAACATTCTAGCCAGACCCCTTGTCATATTCTCCACAAATCTTTGCCCTTTGGTATGTTTCTGAGTGTTCCGTGAGCGATAAAGCTTAGCTAAGGAAAGAGCAGCCGTGTGTCTGTCAGCTGTTTCTAATGACATTCCTTTATGGCTGTCTGAGATAAGATTCTTCCCCAAACAGAAAGAAAACAAACAAAACAAAGAGAACTCAGTAAAATTAAATCAACCTGGGCATTTCTAGGCCTGAATATAAGATTGCTTCATTTTTCTGTTATAGTTCACTAACTTTCTAATCTTAATTAATAACCGTAGGAGGCTTCAGAATTTGTTGTTTAGTTGTTCTGGTCACATTGTTCAGGGGGCTGGATTCCCTTACTCAAGCACGCAGTTATTATTTATTAATATTCATTGAACATTGAACATCAGCAATACACTTAGATGCTACTGGGAAACCAGAATTAGCCATGATCACTCTCTGGTGAATTCAACCTCTGAATACGACAGGGTTCAAATCAAAGGAGAGCAAGGATGACGTCATGACAAGTGCTTAGGATGGCATGGTGTGCCAAGCTGGCTCGGATGTTAGTGGGTCTTATGATGTTTTCAGGTAGGTAATTTGGTTTTGCTTGGTTTCAGTGGGAGGTGTGAAGCAGTGGGCTGAGGGGGGTTGGTGGCATGTGCAGCGCTGCAGCCTCATTCTCTTAGGCTGCAGAAAGAATGCTCTTCGGTCTTGCTGGGAAAGAAGGCTTGACTCTATGAATTTAGTTGTATCTTTAGAGAGGATGTGCTAGGAATGAATGAGTGAATGAGAGGCTGCAAAGGGGACAGGATAAGGGAACAACGGCTGCCCCTCTGGCAGCACACAGAATCGGGGGCGGGAACAAGAAGAGGAGCCCTCAAAGCTGAGGTTACAGTTTGAAGAGATATTAGATAAGAGCAAAAATTCTGGGAAGGGAAAGTTTTGTTTTTTACATATTTGTTTTTATTGAATTGCAATTTTCAGGGACATTCATAGACCTCTAGTACAAGTTCAGTGAGTTTTGACAAATGCGCACATGCATGTAACTCACATTCATGCCGAGATGTAGAACATTTCTACCACCCCAGAAAGTTTCCTTGCATCCCCGACCCCAGAAAGTCCACCGCTACTCCCCATCGCTTACCCAGCTCAGAGGACACCCCTGTCCTCATTTCTGACTCCATGCTTAGTTTTGCCTGTTCCAGAACTGCACGTAAATGGAACCTCGCCATAGCTACTCTTTGGCGTCTGTCTTCTTTCGCTCACCATGTTTTTGAGTGCCATCCATGACACTGTGTGTATTATTCCTTTTTAGTCTCAGTAGTATTCTATTGTATTGTTCTATTGCACTTTTAAAATCCATTCACCCGGTGATGGTCTTTTTTTTTCTTCTAGCTTTGCCTACTGTTAATAAAGCGGCTGTGAACATTCTTATACAAATCTTTTTTTTTTAATGATTTTATTTCTCTTGGGAAATACCTAGATGCAAAATTGCTGGGTATAATATAGTTATTTTTTTAGTGTGATAAGAAACTGAGAGTTTTCCAAACTGGTTGTGCCATTGTACGCCCTGCCAGCGGTGTATAAGAGTTCCAGTGCTTTGCATCTCGCCAACTTTGGTATTGTCAGTCTTTTAAAATTTTCCTTCCCCCAATGACTGACAATGGCGAATACTTTTTCATGTGCTTTTTGGCCATTTTTCTGTCTGGGGGATTTTTTTTGCCATTTTTAATTGATGTTTTTTCTTCTTACTATTAAGTTGTAAGAATTCTTTGTGTATTCTGTATACAAGTCATTCGTCAAATAAATCTAATAGGAATATTTTCTGATAGTTTATGGTTTACCAATTAATTTTCTTCATGATTCTTTCCTATTGAATATAAGTTTTTAATTTTGGCAAAGCCCAATTTATCACTTTTTTCTTTGATAGTTAATACTTTTTAGTTCCTTTCTAAGAAATCTTTGCTTACTTCAAGGTCGCTAAGATTCTCTCCTATGTTTTCTTCTAAAGACTTGCAGATTTAGCTTTTCTGTCTAGGTCTAACCAATTTTAGGACATAGAAGTTACGGTCGTGAAGTAGGGGTGAGGCTCATTTCTTTCCAGTATTGATTTTCAGCTCTTCCGACACCACTTGTGGAAAGACTTTCCTTTCTCCACTGGATTTCTTTGGAACCTGGTAAGACCAGCATTTGACCAGGAAGAAGTCATTGGTGACCTCAAAAGAAAAAAATTAGGGAGTCTAGTGAGATGCCAAGAAAAAGAGAAAGAAGGACCTTAAAAAGACTGGAGAGAATTTTAAGAGAAATAGATACAAGCCAAATTATAGAGTCTAACGTGCGGGAAACATATACCCTGGAGAAAGTAGGTAAAGATCACATGTGTAAGGAACTAGGCTTTGAAGAGAAAGGTGAAACTAGGGCGGTAATTCAAACAATCACGTCCATGTCAAGAGATCAGACGGATATTTATTATCAGTCAATGGGCTAGGGAAACAATAATGTTAAGTTGGGAATTTAAAGGGCTTTGGCTGGAAAACGGCTCATATGACCTCCCTTTTACAGAGACCTTGACACCTGCATTACAGTGAACCCAGAGGGACTTACCGGGAAATAGACATTTATCGTGCAAGAATCTATTTAACGTACAAGACGTGCTTGGCAAAAGTACAGTACATAGAGGTGAGCGGTCCGAGTTAACCAGCTGGTCTGCCACACAGGCTGAGAGCGGGGCACAGCAGCTGCTGTGTCTGTGCCGTTGTGAAGACGGTCTACACCTTCCCCTTGAGCTAACAACACTTGAATGACTCAGTGCCCTCGACCATTTCTGGGCAGAAGAGATACCAACAGACAGCTGTCCTGCTCTTCCATGTGAGTTTCCTTAGACATTTACATGGACGAGGAGAACAGTGTAGCTATTTTCTTCCCATCTGTAACTCTGTGCTGTGGACTCTAGCGGCTCTCCTGATCCCACGTGGGACACTTTAAGACCTATCTACAATTTGTTCCTCAAAGCAGCTACTGGCAAGAGGGGAAGCAAAGAATAATAACATTTACTGATTGTCAACTGTATGCCAGGAAGGTCTGTTACATACAGCTGTCCTGGCTGTGCACTGTACAACTGCATAACACCAGGGAACACCAGCCCCACCTTGGCCTGGTGTAGAAAATGATGGCCTTGGTAACAAGTGTTGCCTCTACTCTTTGCAAAAGCAAGTTCCCTGAGTCCTTGCAACCACTCTATGAGATTGGCATTACTATATCCATTCTGTAGGTGAGAAAACTGAGGCTGGGAGAGCTAAGGCCCCAAGGGCACTCAGCTGGTGAGTAGCACAGCCATAATTTATAGATCTGTTGGCTCCCAAACTTAACATCTCAATGGCCTTAAAATGTGAACTGACAAGGATAATCTGTAGAAGCCAGGGAAGTAGACTACTTGGGATGGAACCAGCAACTCAGGAAGGGTATGGAATGAAAAGGGTCATTGGACTGGAAGTCAAAGAGGATGGAGTAGTAGGAATTGCCAGGGTGGCTAGAGGGACATGGAGAGAAATTCTGGGTTGGTAGAGGCTGGAGGAGCAGATGGTCCAGCAATCCAGGCACACCCACCCATGTGGGAGAGAAAAGAGCCAGCTACAACATGTCGAAACTGGTCCAGCCGTGGTCTGCTTGGAAAACCCCAGACAAGTCGATCCACTGAATTAGTGGATCTGAGGCAGGGGCTGTAGGGGGCTGTCCCATCGCTCAGAAACTGGAGCTTGTTGGGAACCCGGTGCTTGTTGGGCAACTACTGTATCCTTTCGGAAAGGCAGCCTGGCTCAGAGGAAAAACAAAGGCTTATACTTTAGAGGTTAAACCCTGATTCCCACATTTACCAGGTGTGAAACTTTAGGAAAGTTATCGAATCTCAGTTTCTCATATGTAAAATGAGATTATGGTGTCAACCTGAAAAATTGTTCTGATGGTTAAATGCAATGATCTAACGTGTACGCCTAGTCAGCATTTAATAAGCGTCAGTTACTCTGTGGCTTAGGGCAGATGTGATAAGGCACCGTCATGGTACTGACTTGTCAAAGCGCACCTCCCTGAAGATCCGGCGCCAGGCCGCTGTGCTGGCCTTCAGGTCCACACGGGGGAAGGTGTACTCTTTCCAGCACACCATGCCCATACGAACCACATCCTACAGTGGCCCAGTGACAAGCAGACCTGTCATCTGAACTCCTGGTCTGAACAATTCCAACTGTGAGACTGGAAGGAAGAAGTTGGGTCTTGTTCATTTTTTCATTTTCATAACTTGCAACCTAGAAACCCCTCCACAAATGTTGATTGCATGAATGGCCAGTGAGCAGCACCTTGCCTGGCCCCTGCACTTCAGATCTGCTGTGGACCAAGGGCTGGTGAGTCTCCATGGATGTCAGTGAGGAGGCGGTGCTGGCTGGAAGGCTACAGTGGGTGGGAAAGCTGGACTTAGCTGTGAGCTTCAGAACCAGGCTGTCACCGCAAGCCGTCCCTGGTGGATGCTTTATGCATGCGTGGCGACCGTAAACTGGATAAGCGCATGCCTGGCGGCAGCAGGCTTCCTACCTCAGATGACAGCCGTGCCAGTGGGCCCTTGGAGCACATGTCCCCATTGCACATGGGCTGTTCTGTCAGGTGCAAAAATAAGCCTTCCCTTTTTCAGGGCAGAAAAAGAACAGAGCTTCTGAAAAGCAATGGGAAATCAAGTCAAACAGTGCTGCTCTGCGGAGCACACTCTCCCTTGTCTCTCCTCCTAAAACAAGACGAGACTGGCTGCGCTATTCCTTCTGAATCTGTCACTGGCTAGTGCCGATGTGACTAGTTAAACATGGAGGGAAGAGGGCAGATCCACAAGGTTGAACAGTAACACCTAGGGGATATCTTCTCATGAGACACAAGGTAGGAAATGAAGAATGCTTTCAGATTTCCAGTAAACGTAATGCTAAAATGTTCAGCCATTTGGATGCTGCCATGTCATCAATCCAGTTCACCTTGCTTCATGCTGCCAATTGCATCCAGCGATACCGACGTGTTCTAAAGCAATATGAAATATCCCACCGCTGATTACGATCCTAGAGAACAGAGAAAATATAGCTCTTCAGTTCTGAAAGGGAGTGAAATTCAACTGTCAAGTTATGAATGCAGGGATAGCCTATGATTTGGTTGCAAACAAATATGATTTTCTCTCTATCAGTAATATAAATTTGTCAAAATCATCAGCATGTGGGACTCTGTATTCTGATTCTCAGTGATAATGGAAAATGAGTTTTAATATTCTGCACTTGAAATGACTCCATTAGTAATGAAATAAAATTGGTACACTGAAAAGTTTTCTTGAAGAAAAGTTATTTTTTGAATAATGTCCATTGTATTTTATTACTTTTTTTCCCAATTGTTTTATAAATAGAGAAACAAATGTTTCTCTTGTAGCAACTCTGCTTTCTCACAACGCTTGCTGGTAAAGGCAAGAAAAGGGAAGCACAGGTAAATGTGTCGTTGTGCTACCCCTGCTGTGTCTGCACATCTCCAGAGTGATTTTACATGTAATTCACTATCAAAAAAGACACGCAGGAGGGAAATTGCCAAAATATCCCGGTAACTATTAGGTGTTTGGTGTTATTTCAACTTGATTTATCTATATAGTCGTCTATTTATCTATCTTTGTATGTAACAAGAACATTTCTCACAACTGACTTACTTCATTGGTAATTCTTTCTTCTACAAATATGATTGTGGCTGAAATTATTATCAATATACCCACGCTCAAGGGTCAATGTGCATGGCTCACCAGAATTTTGGCAAGATAAGATAGAATTCAGAAGAAATTCGATTTGGTATTTCTGTTTCAATTAAATGTGATTTACACATCAGTTCATCAGCAATTCTCAACCAGAAACAAGGTGAAAACTTTCAAAAATATTTCCTGATGTCTATGGAATTTAAATCTCTGCTTTGAAGGAAAAAGGAAGTGGTTCCCATTTAAATGTTTTCCAAAGTCACTGGGAAATAAAAAACTTATTATGTTTGTGTTATTTATTTCAGGCTTAGGAAGGAAATGACAAAGTTCAACCTTTTCTCTATAAAATATTACCCAGTAACTTTTAAACCTGACTATTACTACTTATGGAAAATGAGATATTTCCCTGACATGTCTGTAATTTAAGAGTACATGAGAGTCAAAATGATTTGAGATTCTGAGATAAATCATTGCAGCTCTGGCTTAGTAATAAAAGCAGTTTATTGAATCAGGTGGAGACCGTGCCAGTGAGTCCAGCTTTGAACAACAAATGCAAGGGTGCATTTACAGTGGGAAAATGTGCCGGAGGAAGGAAATGCTCTTCTCCTTGAACAACCAGTGATGAGGATCCAGAGGAGGCCCCGGGGAGGAAGTGAGGGGCCGGACCAAGGCTGTGCACTCTGGGGGTGATGTTTTCTTTCTCATCTCCTCAAAACAAGGAAGGCTGCCAGTGCCAGGGCCTTGTGTGGTATGACATCTGCTGGCTCCATGCCCTCCACTCAGACGTGTGCTCTATTTCCCAATTGGCTGGGAGACCCTAGAGGCCAATAACCTTATCTGTGAATGCCTGACACATTGTAATGTTCTAGAATAAGCATGCACTGAAAACTTTGCTAAGCATTATGGGGAGTAGAGTAAAAGAAGAGCTTCTTGACCAATAGGAGCTTATAATCAAGTTGGAGAAAGAATGCAAACAAAGAGAATCAGTACCACAAGGTCGAATGTGGCAACTGCCTGAGTGATGGCGATATTAATCATGACAGGAATAAAGAAGGACGGGAAGAGGGATGAGGAGAAGGAGGAGAAAGCAGAAGTTAACCCCTAGATGAGGATCAGATATACGATAGCAAACATCTGTCACATGGGACATAATGACAGCGTCCAGGTGCGGGAGTTAGCTGCTTACACCACCAGACTGTGGATTTCTCATGGTGGGGACTACATCTTTTTTTGCTCCTTGTGTCTGTCTTCAGCCTCTAATTCAATACCTGATGCAAAGCCGAGCTCTAAAATCTCGCTACGTACCTGTAGAATGAGTACACGAGTGTGGACGGAAGAGTCGATTATGGATTGTGCGTGAGGGTTAGAGTTAAAGGCGGCTGGGCAGAGATGAGGTGGGCACAACGGAAGGAGGATTTCTAAGTAGGGGAGACAAGCAGAGACGAGCAAGGCGTGCTGAGAGAAGGCAGCAGGAGGACGGTGTTGGGGAGGCCTGGGATTAGGGAGGGAGGGGTGGAGAGGACGTTAGAAACTCTGGCTGGGGACAGACTGCGTAGGGTCATGACCCCTTTGTCACCTGGCTACATTCCATTTCTCCTCAGAACTTGCTGTGATCCGTCATCCCCTCCTTGGAGCTCCTCTGACCCCCAGGCTGGGTCTGGCAGCCCTCAGCACCCCTGGCTCCCCTCTTTCTGCACCGATCCCATGGCCTTGCCACAGTTTATTCATTGGCTTTTCCTACTCCAGGTGAGACTGTGTGCCACTGTGGAGGGGGACTGAGATGCTTCATTCAACAAATACCCATCAGGTGAACTAACGAATACCAGTAATGGGGTTCCACTGACAGTTTTAGAAAGTGTGTGCTTGGAGCTGTGCTTTGGGAAGGCTACTGAAGGCAGGACACAGCTCTCCTGGAGTGGGAGAAGCTTGACGGTGGATGTCTGTGGAATCACTCGCAGCACGAACTAGGGTTGAGGTGACATGGCGCGGGGCTGAGTGGGAAGGGAGTGGGCACGAGGCAGAGAGCACGAGCTGGACATATTGGAAGAACCGACAGAACCCAGTGACCGAGAGCAAATAAAAATAGGCCGGCACATAAGGCCCAAGTAGACAGTCTGATTGCAGCAGCGGGGGAGAGGGAAGAGGGAGCATAAGCTAAGAGGAAATCGGGTGACCCAGGCAGGAGGGGCTAGGAGGAGGACAGGGCTCCAAGGCTGGAGAGAGAGGAGGGATCTGAATGGAGTCTGATGGGCTGCACCATCCATTAGCCGACGCGGAGGGAGGGGAGAGATGGGCATTCCAGGGGGAGGGACAGGAACAGGGACCACACGTCCTGGAGGTCGTGCAACCAGCCTTGAGCATGTGAGAATCAGAGTTCTGCAGCCCTCCTGCTAAAGCGTCCCCCAGCTTCAGACTTCTACTGACTCTCAAAGGATAGCTGTCTTCCCCGTGAACAGAGAACAGAAGGCTTTCAACAGCCCTGCATCTTAACAGGAAACAATAAATAACTGTAATTTCCAAAAGCTTGTTTCTCTTAAGGAACAAACACAAAGATTTCTCAGCCAATGTATTATTGGTTCGCTTTGTGCTTCTGCTGGAAGATGGAGCAGAGAAAACCCAGTGGATTTATTTTTAGTTCTTGCAGGGATGAATGACCGTCCCCTGTGGTTTAATGATCATTTTTGTATCCCTTTTGGCAGCAACTTCCAAAGTCATTCTATGGTTAACACAGTTTAGCCTGTTCAAAAGTCATCGTTTTAACTTGTGTTTCAAGAGAGGGGAGGCAACGGGCTGGCACTGGGGAAGGGATGCTCACCTCAAGGTCCAAGGTGTGAAGCTCTCAGCCTTGCTTAGGTGTGGTCTGGTTCTGGCCTCTGGGAGGGGCAGGCACCCTCTGCAGCTCCATTTACCCATCTACGCGATGGGACATTGCTGCCCCATGCCCCCCCTCACAAAGAAGTCGCAATAAGGCATCTGTCCTAAAGGAGGATTCCTTCTGCCCAGTCCTTAAACGGAGGGGCAAAGAACTGTGTGGACCAACACAGAGAGATGCCCAGGTTAACCAGGTGAAAACAAGGTGGAAAACAGTATACAGTAAACACACACGCACGTGGCGATCCATTCTATGGAACAGTGGTGATTAGTACGTAGATACTCACGTGTACATAAAATCTCAGGGAAGTCTACACAAAGTAACAACTGTGGTTATTTCTGGGCTGTCTGATTATAGGGAACATTCGCTTTGATTTGCTATATTTTTACCATTTTCATTTTTACAAGCTTGCATTTCTTTCATAATCAGAAAAAGAATGTGATGCAAATGGAAACAGGCAAATGAAGGAGTGTCTCGGCCTGTGCAAGCCCATTTTGCTCCATCGGTCAGTAGACACTCTGAACCACGTGCTTCACCATCTCCGGAGAAACTCTGACGCAGCCGGGGTTGCGAGGCCTCAAAGGGCCTTTACCCCGGACAGTTGACTTTTAGTTCCCGCTGCTTATCCTGGGGCTCTGACGCCAACTGGCGGTCAGAGACATGCTGATGTCCACTCCCGCAAGATGCCCACACACGAGTTTAGTTTGTTAACATTTGAAAGTCCACTAAAGTTTTCTCTGATGGAAAAATGCCTCCTTGCCAGGAATAAGCAAGAATTTAGAAAAACACATTTCTTTGCCTCAAAATGGTTGGAGAGCAAGCCTTAAAGGGGCTTTTTTGAAAGACAATAATTTCAAGGGATTTTAAAAATAAGATTTGGCCAAATTTGTGTTTCTCCAAACAGAAGTTAAGAACCAGGACAATGGCAGGTATGTGTCAGGATCCCCTGGGACTCCTGCTCCAAAGGGCCCCAGAGGGCCAGCTGGAGCTGGCTCAAGCTCAGCTGTATGCGTTGTCTGGGTCCATGGTGAGTTGGGGTACAATTTTGATGAGCAGTATGAAATTATTACAGCTGCATTTGCCAATTACTGCTGACCAAAGTGAATTCTAGTGTGTGGTAACTAGGCTGTAACTTTTAAGACACTTAGGAGGGCAATTAAAATGCATGCTCATATCCACCCCAGGCCCATGGCGGTCGTGTTGGGAAGGAATGGCAGAAAATTCACTTCCAAAAGTCCACGCCCAGTTTACTATACTGAATATTAAAATATTTGACTGTAGCTATTAACCTTGATTCACTGTATTCAAAATTCTGGGCATTTCCCTTATGCTTCTGTTTGGTTTGACTCATAGAGGAATACTGTGCGTCTCCTTCTTAGACTCCAGAAAGTCGGATATGGAGTGCTGCATGGCGTCTTCCTCTGGAAATCTCCAGAACCTTTATAAAGCATTAGCAAGAGCCACTGATCTTCACAGAAACCCCTGAGAGAAAAGTTCTATTTCATACTAGGGTTAGTGTGAATTATTTACAGAAAATAACATTTTTAAAAAGTAGATGGACATCTCTCTTCGCCGCCATATCTAGTCCCCCATTTCCAAACAAATAGCACTGTCAAAGCATCGAATCTTCTAGCACAGAGCCACCAGCAAACCTGCTGTCTTAGTGCAAGCTCAGAGGGCCACTTGATCAGAGGCGATAGGCGGCTTGTCCAAAAGGAACGGATGTCCTCGGGTCCACAAGGAGATGGAGGCTTGAAATTGTGAGGGGACTCGCCGCCCACCACGCAGTCAGTTATTAGCCAGCCAGGAATCAAACCAGCGGCTCTCCCCGGTCAGTGAGCGCTGGGTCCACTGCTAACCCTAGAGCCTGTGCTAACCGCGGGAGTTTCAGGCTCCTCGGGAGACGTTTGGGTCCGCAGACCACCGGCACTCTTCTGGTCACTGCCCTGGGGTCACAGTTCTGCTTGTGTTGCTTTTCCCCTGGAAAACCACTGCTTGCTTTTTAGCTCTGCTAGACTTGAATGAGACACCAAGCACGCGGGCCGTCAGAGTCCTAGAATGCACGCTCGGTTTTCTTGGATTAATTGATAATCAAAGAAAATTGATAATTGTTTATGTCGCCTTTGTCTTGTTTCAAGTATACATTTTTCCATCATCAAAAACATTTGGGAACCGCCCCGTGGCTGAGGGGTTAAGTTTGCACGCTCTGCTTTGGCAGCCCAGGGTTTCCAGGTTTGGATCCTGGGCGTGGACCTAGCACCACTCGTCAAGCCATGCTGTGGCGATGTCCCACACAGAAGAACTAGAATGACGTACAGCCAGGATATACAACTATGCACTGGGGCTTTCAAGAGGGAAAAGAAAAAAAGAGGAAGATAGGTAACAGATGTTAGCTCAGGGCAATCTTCCTCCGCGCCGGCCCCCCCCCCAAAAAAGCATAAAAACAATTTGTTTAAAGCAGTGATGCATTGGAGCAGGCTCCTGCCAGCTCACAGAGCCAAGTCCGTGCACCTTGCCCCAGTCCCAGGTCAATGACTTCACACTGGCGTTGTGAAACGGGACATAGAGAGAATGTTTACATTATGGAACTTGGCAAATGCAAGAATGAAGAATTTTTCTTTTTCCCAAAAAGCCTGGTTCCCAGCACATGGTTGGTCCCAGGTAAGCGTTTTTCTACCACGGCTAGAAACTATTCATTTGATAAACTATTACCAACTTGTGCTTGCCAGATGGTAAGTGTGTGATGGCTGTTTGTAAAGGAATGGACAAGTGGATGAATGAACGGGCCTCTTTTAGATACATACAGTGCTCCATGCCAGTTAATGAGACTCAAACTGGGCATTAAAATGTGCTAATTTCGGATTCTCCATCCTTTTTTAGTTTACCTTGTATTCATTTTGGTGTCTCAAATGCCTGTTCAGGAAGTGGGAGCTTTTCTACAGATCTCTTTCTGGCGCCCCCCTTTCAGGCAAGAGAAAAATCAAACATCCCCTCTACTAAAACGAGGACTAATGATATAATTATCATAAAAGGTAATTTTCACTTTTATGGTACAATATGAAGGAAAACATTTTTCTGTATTACAGACTATTTTTATTTTTAAAAGCAGACCAAAATCGCAACTCTGAGTTAAACTATCTGACATAGTCTCATTAATATCTGCCTCTCTGATTACTAGCTCCAGAACTTATGAAGAGTTGCTTTTAAAATTGATGTTCAAATTCAATATGATTGAGCTTTGCATCTTGTTCCAGTAAAGTCTCTTCTTGGTTTGCTTGTCGGGAGCTAAGAAAAGCAGCAGTTTTGCTCTGGAAAATCCTGTGAATATTTACACAGTGACTCTAAGCTGCAGGGAATTTAAGAAGCTTAGAAGAATTTGGCAAAGGTTTTAAAGCAAGGAGTCACTGCAATCCCATGAGTAGGAAGACATTTGTGTCAGACTTGAAGCTGTGCGCGTGCTTGCTGGTATTCTGCTGGACCTGGACCCACACGGCCTTTTGACTATTTCTGAAGTAATTTGGTGTGGCGGTTTCTATTTACTCAGAGCACTTCATTTAGGATTATCTGCACTAGTGTGTGTCTTCTAAACTTCTATTAATAAAGGCTCAAGGTGTTGCTTTTGACTTTTCATAAACACCCTTCAGAATCAGGCAAAAAACATTTAGAAGCCAGATATCATCTCTTGCATAACTTAATCTCAAAATTCTGTTGTTCTTGATTGATTGAATCTGACAGAGAATATTGAGTAAAGGAGGCTAGAGGGGCCGCCCTGGTGGCGCAGTGGTTAAGTGTGCACATTCTGCTTTGGTGGCCCGGGATTCGCTGGTTCGGATCCCGGGTGTGGGCACGGCACTGCTTGTCAAGCCATGCTGTGGCAGGCGTCCCACATATAAAGTAGAGGAAGGTGGGCATGGATGTTAGCTCAGGGCCAGTCTTCCTCAGCAAAAAGAGGAGGATTGGCAGCAGATGTTAGCTCAGGGCTAATCTTCCTCAAAAAAAAAAAAAAAGATAAAAACAAAATAGGAGGCTAGAAACAAAAGTTTACATACTATATTATTTCATTTATATAAAGTTGAAAAACCAGCAAAACCAACCTCCAGTGTTAGAAGTCCACATGGTGGTTATCCTTTCAGGGGACGGTGAGAGAGGGTGCCGGGGAGGCTCTCTGGAGGTCTGGTAATGCTATTTCTTGACGTGTTTTCTGGTCACATTGGTGTGTTCACTTTGTAAAAATATATCAAACTGTGTGCGTGTGATTTGGACACATTTCTGTATGTAACTTATTTCAATACGGAGTTTATGTTTAAAAAATTGGCTGCTCCCTGATTCTTTCTCTGATTCTAAAGCATTTTGAAGAGTGAATCTAAGCAGACAAGAGTGGCTTCCAAGAGGATGTTACTTAAATGAGGTCAATGACTGAGCGGGAAATGGGACCCTGCAGAGGGAAGGGCTTGACCCTGCCGCAGGAGCTCCCCATCGGACTCTGTGCCAGCGAAAGCTTCACGTGCTTCAGCAACTGTTTTCAAGGGACAACTTCATGTTCCCCGAGGCGAGTCGTTGTCTGTGAATAAGGAGCAAATATTGTCTTTCAGCTCTTTACAATGTGATTAGAAAATAAAGAAGACTTGTGGGGGCACATAGATAGCTCTGCAGTGGCTTCAGAGAATCCCGTTCTGCTGTCTTTCACCCCATCCTAAAATCTGCTCAGGGAAGCTGGCTAATTAGAAGTGGCCAGCTAGCATTTAGTCAATAAATAGCTGGGCTCAGCAGACGGTTAATGCGATGCCAGATCAATAAGAACTCTGAAAATTATTTCTTCCTTGCCTTCTACGGCAAGCAGGAGTCCGTGAAGGACCAAACGTGAGAGCCTTCGGTCAAGGAGGTGAGGGCTTTTCATTGTTCTGACCAGAGACGTCGAGAGGAAGTGAAGGCATGCTGTTTCCAGCTCCTTGCGGATGTGCTGGCAGATTTCCACTTTGAAATGGAATAGGCTCTAAGAAGATTCACAAAAAAGAGCCCTGTATTCTCAACCAAAGTGCTTTCTTTTCCTGGAGAGATGTGTTAGGAATGGGAACTACTCTGTCACTTAGAGAAAATAGCTGAAGTTGCCACTTTGAGGAGGTGATAGGTAATTATCTTTCATAACCTTGCACAATAAAGGAAAAATTAAAAGAGTGTTGGAAGATTGGAGGGAACATTTGGGAGGAAAGATTACAATTTTTCTTTGTGTGATCTTCTGACAAGTGTGTGGAGCGCTGTTTGCTTGCCAGCGCACACTGTGTTGGAGTGAAAGCGAAGCTCCTCTCAGCCCCGGGTGAAATGCAAGGGGCCTTGCAGCCCGGCTGCCCACCGCCTGCTTCCAGGGCTGTGTGCCCTCGGACAGCAACGGCGCAGATCCTGAGTGTGGAATCAGATACCTCCTAAAACTAACTCCCTCCAGCCAGTGAAGTCCAGATGGAAGTGTGGTGGCTGTCTCGACTTTGGAGAAGTGAGGGAAGCAGAGAGTAAAATTAGAGAGTATCAGAGCTCCTTCTTTTCTGTTATAACCTCAAACTGATAACTGAAGTAGATTTGTGCTCCCAGTTGCTGCTGGAGAACTCCTTTCCGAATGTCAGATGCAGAAAGACGTCTATACCCTGGGAGCAGTTCATGCTCTACTTATTTCCTTGGAACCTCCTCCCTCCTGGCAGCACAGGAACTTTTCCCAGGGGGAAGCAATCTGGAACTAGAGAGTGGGATTTTCTTCTTCTTTTTTTTTTTTTTTTAAGGAAAATAGACTACAGAATTCCTCTATCTCTGAAGATAAAGGTAAGTTCAATTGCAATGTCACCAATTCAGGAAAAAGAAAAGGATAGATCTATCATTTCATCCAAATTTCCCATGCTCGCTTGTTTTTCTCCCTGTGGCTGTTTGTTCTCGCACTCTCTCTGTGCAATCGTGCTGGAATGCTGGCTCACTGGGAATGAATTAGCATTTCCCATTTGTTTGCTTTCCCAAATTGCTAAAGACAGTGTCTTGGTCTACCCCACCACAGGGAATGGTCTTTGGTGTTGATTACTGAGTTTTCAGACACGTGCAGTCACGTGGAGAACTGACTCCACACCATTGTCAGAGTCAAGGATCTCCAGAGGGAGCAAGAGCTCCTGCGTGGGGCCTGACGCTCAGACTCAGCTGTTGGTTTTCATGTTCCACGGTTTTGATGGCTTTCTTCCTCTGACCACGATCAGCACGTCGTTCATACCTCGATTACAGCGAGCGTTGTGTTCTTGTGCGTGTGCTTTCTTCTCTGCCCCAACCACTCTCTCTCACACTTCCCCTAGCTAGTTCTTTCTTAAGTCCAGTTTTCAGCTTAAATATCACCTCCTATTGAAGCCTGTCTTGACCTCTCTATGTGAAGCTGAGATCAACAAATGCTGTTACCCAGTTAAACTGCCCCCTGACTTTTCCTTCACACGGCTAATTCGTCTCCTTGACTTCTTCTTTATTTGAATTTTCTGTTTCCCTAACTGGAACACAAGAACCATGAAGTCTCAGACCGTGCCCCTTTCTTCACCGCCTCAGGGCCTGGCCTGGTGCCTGCTAGAAGGCAGACGCGTGGCAAATATTTGCAGACACTTGCTTTTCCTCTACTTCTACCCCAAGGCTGTGTGCACTTCCTGGACAAGCCACTGCCCTCGGAACACTAGACCAGAAACAGGCTGGCCAACAATTGTTTGGCAGACTTTAGCTTCCCTTTTCAAAGTCACTTTTTATATGGGTAAATTCAATATGAATGCTTTTTGGAGGTGACCGAATATGGACCTAAACCAAAGGGACCAATACTTCCTTTGAATTTTATCTTTCAGGTAAAACTAATTCTGCTACAACTACTCTCTTCATTCTGTTGTGGATTAAAATTGGGTTTTAAATTCATGAAATAATAGTTCCTGATAGATTAAGTAAAATTAATGAATTTGTATAACTTACATGCCTCCTGTTAACAGGCGCACGAGACAAGAGAAAGGCAATCTTTTGTCTTCTGCATCAAACTTCCACCTGTCCTTCCTGGTAGTTCCGCTTTCCACTTCCCTCAGGTGCTCAGATCTGTGTTGGTATTCTTCCTCTCTTAGTATAAAAATTAGTCTTTTTTTTAAGAATCCTTTACTCACCCCGAAGTGAGTATCACTTACTCAGTTGTTTAAAAATCATTCTCCCTTCTAAGGCCATTTGTTAGAATCAGAGTGACGTAGTAAATTAGAGTCCAGCTTCCTTGCTTTTGTCCTGATTTACATTTTAACATCCAGATTTGATGATGTCACTCCCTTGTGCAGCATCTTCCCCCTCCCAGAATCCTCTGCCCGGCAGCGCAGGGTCTCGGGACCTGGCTCCCAGCTATGCTGCATGCTCCAAACCTTTGCCATCACGAGCCAGGCTCAGGAGTGCCTCTGTGTCCTTTCCCGTGGCATGTTCACCTGTGTGTGCTGCCTGCCTCTTGCTCCCGTGTTCTAAGTGCCCGTGTACCTGTCTATCTCTCCCCTGGGCAGTGGGCAGATGCTTATCCCACTGCTGTATCTCCAGCCCAGCCTAGGCAGGGCCTGGCACAAGGTGAGATCAAAATCAACAAAGTAAATGAAGTAAGCTGGAAAGATGGAGCCCTAAGGGTGGAATTTCAGGGATCAGCCAGCAGAAAAATATGATTATTTGGGGGCTGAGGTGTTGTTTCCCCCCAGACTGTACCTCCCAAGCAGCTGTGTACATTGCCTGAGTTCCACCTTCTCTGGACAGCTCTTTTTGGTGATAAATGCCATACACACTTGCAGAGCGTTGGCTAGGTTTAGTCCATTAGTCAGCCAATAAGTGTATTCTGTATTGCCTGCTGTTTACTCCACTATATAATACTGTGCAGAGTCGGGCTAACTCTTTCTCCCCCGCCCTCCCGAGACTGCTCCTGAAATCGCCTGCCCCTTCAGGTCTCTGTGCATTCTTGGCGCCTCCCTGCCCCTTGCCTGTCGGAGAGGCTGTGAACAAGGCTGCCGGTAGTGTCCCCCTGCTGTGTGGAGTGTCTTCCCCTCCTCAACTGTTGACCTCCAGAAGCCTTTCCTATTGGATTTGAGTGAGAAAGTAGATGAAACTGGAAGAGTAAGGAAAGGATGAATGCTTGCGTGTTGTTATGCTCACAGTTCAGTGATGAGGCAGCGGCATAGTGGTCTGGAAAGGCCTTACATCAGGCAGACCTGGTTAGGCTTGCATCTCTGCTGTCCTCTGTGACCCTGGGCACAGGAACTGATCTCTTCACAGCCAGGAGAGTGGGGTTGACTGACTCACAGAGCTCTCACAGGTCCAACAGGAGGCAGTGCGGGATGCGCGCCGGGCCTGGCTCAGGGCAGGTGCTCGGGCGTTATTCACTCCCCTCCCCTAAAGGAGGTGCCTGGGTGTCAGAAGCCATGAGTTCCTGGATTGGACAAAAATTCCCCAGATGCCAGGAAACATTTAGCAATGAACCACACATTTTCTCTGTTTCCCCCCCTTTTTTTCTTAACTGTGTTGACGAAAATAATCCATAACCAATCTATAAATGAAAATTTGGGTGAGTTTATTCTGAGCTTAAATCTGAGGATTATAACCCGGGAGAGTCTTTCCACAAAGGAACAGAGCACTCCAAAGAAGTGGGGGTATACAGGGTGGTTATATACCCTCAAAGAGTATGTTTCACATATGATTGAAATGTCCCTTTTACAATAGTCACGAGGCTGCTCTGTCAGCACAGCGATTGATGGAAACGGCAGATAGGTCTGCTGTCTCAGTGAACGCAGTGGGTGGCAGGTGTGTTGCCTCAGGCTTGGGGTCACAGATGAGTGCTGCAATCGGTTCCCAGCCTAAAGAAAGATGCTTAATCTTTAAGGAGAAGCCAACGTTGGGAGGGGGAGGGAAGTTGCACCTTTATCTCAAGGGCCTTTGTTCTTGCCATAGGGAATATCTAAAGCAGACATACAATGCATGCTCAATGGCCAGGTCAGGCCCTTTTGGAAAGACAAGGTCAGGCCGAATTAGGTTTACACAAAATGGCTTCCTCATATACTCCAATATATCCTATTACTTGCCATTTTTATTTGTCAACTGAGATATCAATAGCCTTGCAAAACTTCAGCCTCTACTCACAAAACCTTAAAAACATCCTGGCAAATCTGGACCCTAACTGCACCTACCTGCTAAGAGGTTGTAATTTCTCCATGCTGCATTTCTAGAAGGGAGCCAGGGCCAAGTCCAAAGCTCTCCTGCATCAGGTTTTGAACTGTATGCTCCTTGGGACAAGAATGTCGCCGTTTTGTGTTGTCATTCGGCAGAGCTTCACTCATCACAAGGCAGCATAGACATTTGTGACACTTCATGAATAATGAACAGTGACTGTAACGTTGCCAGAACCAGGCTGTGTGTGTGTGTGTGTGAGAGAGTACTATGTGTGTGAGTGTGTGCGCATGTGTGTGTGAGCGTGTGTGAGTGCATGAGCATGTGTGTGTGTGAGCGTGTGCATGTGTGTGTGAGCATGTGTGAGCGTGTGTGCAGCCCTTGACAACAGATCTAGGGACAGAGCTAGATATTTATAGTTGTGAAAAGTTCACAACTGTAGAAAGGTACTGTTGTTTCTCTCCTTTAAAAAAAAAGGAGATTAAGGCTCAGAGAGCCGCAGAGCTGGCCCAGAGTTACAAGACAAGCCGGAGCCGGGGCAGAGTCCAGCCATGATTGACGCAGGCTCTCTTTTCACAGCCACTCCCTTATATTTACAGCTCTGGAATGAGAAGGAAGGGCAGGATCAGGAGGCAAGTTGTAAGGAAACTCAGACAGTGCCCAACCCTGCTCCACTGATGAGGAAAGAAAGCCCAGAGCGATGATTTCTGCAAAGGTGCACCTTCTGAGGGCAGAGCTAGGTTGACAATGCAGGTGTCACCACCGCCAGCTCAGTGCTTGCAACACTGAAACCCTTTGTGCTCACTCTGACTTTGATTGGCTACTGAAGAAGGCCAGTGAAATGAGCCCACTGCTCTCGCTTTTGCTACTGATCCTTGTCACAGTGACCGCAGAGTGCCACACCTCCCCTGGTCAGCGGAAGAGAGGCCTTAGGATAACAAGAAACACATCAGGCAGGATGCCTTGCTTTGGTGTTATAAAGCTGAGCAGAAAGCTCTCTACCACATTGTAAAATCCATTTTTTGGAACATTTGTTTTCTTGTCTTGCACTTGTAAAAGTTGTTTTCTTTCCAAAGGAAACTCTAGGCTTCGATGTGCACTGTGGAGTATAGAACAGATCAAATTTGTGGCAAAAATGATAGTGATAATGGTAGCAATAATATTGTGATGAATTTTTTTAGCTTATCAAGGATGGAGAATGACAAGGAGGGTCACACTCTCTGATCAGCTTATCAGGGAAGAGTTACATGATGGAGACAATCTAGTTGTTCCCTACATGTTCAACTTCAAGCTCTTGAATCTTCAGGAGAAAAAAATATATACGACTCTCCATCCAGATGGCTAAGACATCTGCCATCACGTTGGTTTCCAGTGGTCGCTACTTGACTAGAGCAACAATGGTTTCTAGGCTGGGGGTGCCACAACACTGTCTTTCCCGCCAGCGCCCTCTACATTTGGGCACAGGCACTAGATAGAAGAGGTGTGTTTATTCCCTGCAGCATACCTGGGTACAGTTATGTTTTGTCTTATAAACACATATTTTGTTACATTGTCATATTTTAAGAAGCAAAAAATCTACAAATGATGGTGTTTCTTTTTCCCCTGCATGTATGCTGCCCTTGCCTCCCAGTCTCTCCAGGTACTTCCAGAGGGGTGTGGACAGAATTGACCCGGATTTCAGATGAGCAGGGCTCAGAGAGCAGCTGGGGCTGCTTCGGGCAACAAAACAACAGCAACTGTGACTGCTCCTTGAGGCCTAGCGTGGGCGGTACAATCGCTGGGAACTTGGTGCGCTACATGTTTAATATTTATTTAAATAATACATATATAGACTTGCTCCTTCTCTTCTGCAACTTCTGTTCAACTGAAACAATCCTTTTCAAGCATTTCAGCTGTTTCTTCTGGCGTTTTTCTCAATTTTCTGCCTATATTATAATTTATTGACTTTTCAATTTTATTTATAGTATACTGATTTTTTACTGTGAATGATAAGCTCTCCCTCCCTCCTCTGCCACTCCGTGCACACTTCCTTTCACCCATCTTCTCCTGGTAGCTATGTCCTAGTTTCTTATACTTATAGTTACATCCTTATACTATAACGCTTACAGTATTTATATGCATATAATATTAGATATAGTTGACCTACATACCATAATGATTGTACTTCTTTTATTTATTTGTTTGTTTGTTTTTTGTGAGGAAGACTGGCCTTGAGCTAACATCATTGCCAACCTTCCTCTACTTTGTGTGGGACACTGCCACAGCGTGGCTCGAGGAGCGGTGCCACATCCGCGCCAAGGATCTGAACCCGTGAACACCAGGCCGCCAAAGCAGAGCATGCAAACTTAACCACTACACCACCAGGCTGGCCCTGTACTTCTTTCTTTTGCAACATTTTTCACCTCTGGAGTTACTACTACCATGATTTTGTTTATTTATTTCTCTATAGACATATCACCAACTCATCTCCAACACAACAGTAAATGTCCTGCCAATATATTACAATGCCCCAGACAATATATGTTTCCCTTTTTTAAAAAATATTAAGATATTCCGGGTGAAGCCCACCATTCTGCTACAATCTGGATTGCACATCCCTGCCCTGATGCACAGCTGCCACCCTGGGACATCTCTTACCATCCTCCCTGAACTTTTCTTCTGTGTTGGAACCGCCATTTTCATCTTCCTTTTTTTCTGCTTCCCCTCCCCTCTGCCTTATGTTGCAGTTGTTGAAAGACTTCCAGTGGCTAACGAAGTACAGGTTCCTGGGAGGGAAATTTTTGAGACCTTGAATGTCTGAAATATCTTCATTCTACTCCCACATTTGTTTGGTAGTTTGAGAATAAAATTCTAGATTGGATATACCTTTCTCTTAGAATGGTATTGATCCCATCTTCTAATAACTCTGAGCGTATTAAAGATAACTTGATTGACGTTTTCTTCTGATCATTACATCTATTTCTTCCAAGTTTCTTTTTCTTTTTTTAAAAATCTCTTGCCTTGGCTTTTGTCTTTCATACTAGATTTCCTCAAACATCTGGGGATTCTTCGTTGTTTGTGTTTATTTAAAAGTGAGGCATTAAAATTCTGGTAGGAGGCTCTTTTGTGTAAACGAGAATTGTCAACCAATAGAACTGGTAGGAACGATGCCATTTTGTTGGCGGACTCCTGAGTCAGTGTCTGTAAATGCTGTTTCTTTGGCTGAGAGGAGTCCTGCAATCTCATTCCTGGTGGCACAGGCCTGGCCGCCCGGATTCTGGTAGCAATGGGGGAGGGGGAGGGGTTGGGGTATGTCACACCCCAATACGTGGACTTTGACTTATTCTTCGTAGTTTTAGCATGATGCTCCACCCCCACGCTTGGCTGTGCCTGGTGTTCCAAGCCCAGAACACCTCTGGTTCAAGCTCCTCAGAGTCCTCCATATTTCAGCCTCCGTATTTCTGTCCCATGGTAGGAGCAGGAGCCTGGATGGAAAGAACAGGGAGGAAACCTGGAGATTTGGTGCTTTTTTTTCCCCTTTAATTCTCACTAACACCTTTGCTTTCAGGCGTTCCAGGTACCTGCAATTTCTGAGCGTTTCTGCAGGCCAGTATAATAAGTCAACCTGCTCATTATTGGTTTCCCCTCTGCAGGCTGGGTTTTCAACCAATTATCTTTGTTCTGAGCTTTCCAATTTTCAAAAATTTTTAACCACTCTTCTCTGCTGTCACCTTTGTCCTTATAAGTTTATCCCTCTCCCATTTAAAAAAATTCACTGTAATTATAATAGAATTTTAAGAAGAAGTCGATTAAATGTATATTTCAAATAAACACCTGCCATGTTTAACTGGACTTATCATCCTCACTTGACTCAAAGAGATTAAAAACTTATGTAAGGCCATACGGCTCAGTACATGGGACAGCTAGAACTTCAACTCTCTAAGAAGGAGAGAAAATAAAGGAAATCACGACTGAGATCGTGCAGTGTCTGGCTAGAGAATGATGGTAATGGAATCATGAGTTGGTCATGGAAAGTGCTGCTATGAAACATGAAATAGAGGTAAGAGAGCAACACATATAATGTCCTTGAACAAGGATTTTGCCTGACTTCACCCTTCTTCCTTTCCTCTGTTTCTCTTTCCATCTTTTCTTTCTCTTCCATGAACATGTGCAGTCACGCATTGCTTAATGACAGGGATATGTTCTGAGAACTGTGTCATTTTGTCCTCGTGCGAATATCATAGAGTGCCCTTACACAAGCCAGATGGTGTGGTCTACCTCATGCCTAGGCTGTCCAGTACTAATCACATGGAACCACCATAAGGGTCACGTATGCAGTCTGTCATAACATGTGGCACATGACAGTATAGAGAGATTACCATGTGTTAGGTTCAGGGTTCAATCTTGGAGACACAGTGGTTCATAAGACAGAGTTATGCTGCCTGTCTTCAGGGAGCTCACACTTTAGTGAAATTAGACCATACTTACAGTGCACCCTGCTCAGAGCACAGAGGAGGAACGTAAACACCTAGCCAATTCTGAGGAACAAAGCACCTGATTCTTCTGATCACGTCCAGAGAGCCCTGTTCTTTGACTGTCTTTGTCTTTGCCTTCCTGGTACCCAGTGTAACTCATTACCAGTTTTCTTAGCCATCATAAATTTAAAAGTTTTAAACCTATATATGTTTCTAGATGGTGTGTTCCCAGGAATTATTCCTTGTTTATCTCTGTATCCCTAATGCCTAACTCAGCATCTGGCATAGGATTAGAACTCATTAAATAAATAATTGTTTACTTAAGGCAAAGTCAAGATTTGAACCCAGATTTCTCTAATTTCAAAGCTCGTGCCTTTCCATTGCGTGACAGTGTCCTCCACTTGAGGCTTTCTCTCCTTGGTGCTCCCTCTCTCCCTCACAAACAAACGTTCACCTTTTGCCCAATCTTGCTTTCTGCCCCATAAATGCTGAGCCCCTGCTGACAATCATCTTCTTTTCTCTGGGAAGACTTGTGATTAAACCCAAAAGCATAGACACGTCTTTTTCAAAACCAAATAAATGCTTTTGGAAAAATCCCTCATTGCCTTCAAGTGCAGTCACAGCACAAATGTAAGCATCAAAGCATACTTTTTGTTGGAAATATTTACTACATTATGGACAGAGACTTGAGTCTATGTGTTCTATGGGAGTTTCATTTTAGTAGACTCTTTTGAAACCAAATCTGCAAACCATTGTTACTATTGGCCATGCATGGACATATCTTGCTTAAATAGAACCCCCACGTTCAAATGGCCTCCGTTCTGAACCTGTGGTTCTCCTACACAGAGCTGCAGAAGGTAGTAAAAACAAGCAACAGTAGGAACCTGCCTCACGGACAGTCAATCAAGAGGCTGCTTATCCTGGAAAACTCTTCGCCAGCTCCCGGGAGCTGGGAGCCTAGGTGAAAGCAGCAGATGTGACTGGTGCTGGTACGAAGACATTGCTGTCTCTCCTCAATTCTTTGCCAAGTTCTGCTTCTTTGCCAGGTTTGTAAACGCTTATGCAGGCAGAATAGCACAGGAACAGACCTGGAGTCTGGGACACAGAGGGCTGGGGTATGTTCTGGCTGTGCATTTGGAAATGGTGACCTTGGCGAGTCTGAAGCATCTGAGTCCTGCATCTCTATTTCCTCCTTTGTGAAATAAGACTAACAGTGTCGTGGAGACTAAATGAAAGAACACGCGTAAAGCGTTAGCCCCTCTCAGGGCAGTTAGTGGTTGGGCAATAACTGTTTATTCCCCTTGAAAGGAGATAGAGAATCACACACAGAGATGCTGTTAACCAGCCTCAGGTGTCCTGATTCAGCGTGAGGCCTGGGCATCTGTATGTCTTACAGTGTCCCCAGGGAGATCCAAGTGGAGGGTCACTGCATGAAGTGCAGGGTGGAAGCAGCTTTCTCAGCTGAGGCAAAAGTTTCTGGCTCCCAGTCTGGAATTCAAGGGAGTGTCAAGCTCAGGATGCAGTAAGCAGTATCACTCTCTATTATAGAGCGTTTTACAATAATTATGTTTATTCTTTCTACGTCTTTGAGGGCAAGTTTGGCTTTATGAGCTGTACTTTCTCCTGGAAGACACAAAGATCCAAAGATGAGCTCTGAATGTCAACAGCAGCAGCAGGATTGGGATCCAGAGCATCTGTCATCCACAAAAGCTGAACGCTGCAGTCCTGGCTCGAGCAGAATGTCTACCAGCAACCAGAACAATCGACTGCACTAAAAACTTTGTCAACTCAGGCTCATAAATTATGTTTTAATAGAATATTATGAATTGATTATAATGAAAGGCAAATAACCCTATGATTTGTATTTAATAATAAGTTAAAATTTTCATTCAATCATTTATGGAAATTATTAAGAACTAGTCCTTTGACTTAGATTTTTAGCGAGAATAGAGCCAAACTCAGAGGTATGCACAAGTGAAAGAGAATGGCATCAAATCTGGGTGTCTCGGCACAAACTATGGAAATACTAATAAGAGGTCCCAGGGGCTTCCGCGGGGGTTTGTGTTTGAAGGAGAAAGTGACAGTGAGGGTGAACGCAGAGGAGGCTCCTGCCCCACCCCCCCAGCTGCTGCTTATGCAGAATCCAACGAGAGTTCACTCTTTCACATCTTGTTTTCACAGCTGCTTCATGTGAGGATCCAAATTAGAAAAGCAACAACAGACCAGAGCTTTAGACACTATCATTTGCTGGAAATTTTGTTTAAATGTAATTTGCTCCCCATTCTTCTGTCAAATAGATGAAAAGCATGAAGACAATGTACAACATGGTACAAAAATCATTTGCTAAAGGTTATAAAGGGGTTAAAAGAATCCAAATAATAAAACTCTTTGTATGACACAATTATCTTTCAAAGTTGCTTTTGTACCATCCTCCCTCAGTTCCACGTAAAGGGACAGAGTATAGTGACTACCACTCTAGGCGCTCCAGCTATAATTTTTGCAATGAAATATCATGAACTGTGTTATAACACACAGGAACTTAGAGTCATTTAACATATTGTAACTCACCAATGATTTTTGCGTTCAGCATGTTTCAAACAGCTGAGATTTAAAAATGTGCAGACTTGTTCACCACTGAATATCCACGGGCCTCTCTGCAGCTGCACAGCCCCCTCCGTATGGTTTCCATATGTAGCTGAATGACTCCTCAGAAGCAAGACAAAGCCAAGGAAATAGCAGCAAAGAAAATCCCCAGCTGGAGAGGGAGTTAACTCACCCAAAAAGTGGGACCCCACGATGGACCCTGGGCCAAAAGACCTCAGAAGAAGCCTGAAGGTAAACAGTCAGCGAGCCAGATGGAAAGTGGGCCCTGGGCCTTGGATGAATGTAATGTGCCCTCAAAACTCTTATTCTGAGTTCTTGGAATCTGTGTAGGTTGAGGAACTCAGGGGTGTGCTTGAGTAATCACTCACCAGTCCCAAGCACGGGCATGAACTGCAGAGCGAGGCCACGGAAGGCTCAAGCTGCGGGTCCAGTTCCCTTATCATCTGCTCCCGCCTCTTATCTGACATGAAATTCCCAGTGTTGAGGTTACTGCCCTAGCATCAGTAGACAGGGAAGGCCACTGTCACGAGGAGGAAACCATTACCTGAGAAGGACACAAGCTCTCCCTGAACGTCCCTCTGGTTTTCTTCAATATATTCCTCCTTCAACACAAAACAAAACAAGCTCTCTAGACAACTTAGGAACAGATAACCAAAGAAAGAGGAGACATGAGAAGTCCCGTTAATTCCACAACCAGATATGAGCACTGTCAGCCCGTGAGGTATGTCCTCTCAGCCCTTATTCTTTGTGAGAACATCCTTTACATATGCTTTATGTGCATCTATCACCATTTCCTGAGGATACATCCCTCCGGGGGAATTCGCTGCCTCAAATGCTTCGCATGTTTTAAATCTTTTTGATAAATATTACAAATTGTCTTCTAGAAAACTATTTTGTGTTTGCATCAGAAGAACATGAGAGTAACTATTTCCTAACACATTTGCTTACAGGGAGTATTATATTTAACTTCCTAATTTGAAGGTGGAGGTCATTTCAGTGTTGGTTAAATTCACATTACTTTAACATTCCCCTTGAATTTTCTCCTCCCCCCTTTCCATTCCCTTTTTGGGGGAGGGGGTGTTGGTCCTTGGGGAAATTCACTGAACGTCTCCCTTTCTCTCAGGCTGGCATTTTCAAAAATGATGTTACTGCAGAATGAAATAGAAACCAGAGGAAATAATTACAGAACATTAAAACAGCATTAAAAAACTCGTATCTTTGAAGACTAAGTTGAGGAACTTAGGAATACTTATAATCAGGAAAGAACTTTTCAAATTCTGCACCCATCTTGCCTGGATTCCTTCCTTCCCAGCTCCCAGGCTCCACATTTCCAGCCCTTGCAGAATCAGACCAGATCGCCTAAAAACCGTCTTTTCAGAGATAAGACACTTGTTCAAATTCACAAAAACACAATTGCTAATTCATGTTGCTGGCCCATATTTCCCCAAATGCTAGAAGCCTGCCTTCTCAGTTATGATGTTTCTCTATTTTCTGCATCAAAATTTTGAGCACTTGCTGTGATTAAGGATTTTTAAATGTGGGTGTTTACAGTTACACACAGTAGTAAAACTTTTAAATCACACTTGGTTTCATATTTAACAAATTGCCTCTTTTCAAAAAGAATAAGATTACACAGAATTTTGAAGAAATTCCAGACGTATGAGTTGAAGGAAGTCTCAGAAATTCCACGTCTCGAGGGAACAGATCTTGAGTCAATATCTGAATATTTGCCTGCTCAGGAGGAGACGGCTGTGCTTGTCAGGCTCAGTCTCTACGGTCAAGTAAACTGCTGAGCTTATGCTGGGTTTGGAGACGGTGGAGTCCAGGGGTTGGTGGACTTTCACTAGCGGAGTGTTGAGAGACTGTGGCCTCTGTGTGGCAGCAAGGCTGCCGGAGGGAGGCTCCTGCCGGTCGGCTGACTTTCAGCTGTGTGGGGCTGTCTCTGATTGGCTGACTGTCATAAGCATGTTCAATGAAGGAGTTGCCATTGATCAAATGGGTTCTGTGAGTGTCTGTTCATGGCTTCCCACCACCAAAGAACAATCAGCTTTGTCCTTTCTTAAATTTGAAGGACAGGAACGTTTTATTCTTACTTAGTTGCCTTATCTTTGAGAGACAAGCCTTTTTCACTGATAACATGCAGTTCAGTAAAACTGGATAAACTTGAGACCCAACTGAATGACCAGAGTCTTTAAATTCTTATTTTTGAGTTTCAACTACTTCTGGAGTATTTCGTGATAACCTTCAGGTTCATATCTCAGAATGGCATCAGAGAGTAATAAAATTCGGTTTTCCTTGGAAATGATCTGTTGGGCTGAATTTTCTTACAGGGGGAAAAACTGAAGCTCAGAGAGGCATCTTTACATTCCTAGACGAGTATTTTTCCCTGGTTTCCCACCCGCCTCTCAAAAAATGTACATTGGCTAGACACCAAATTTTTCTAGCATCATTTGGTAGAAATCTGGTCAATAAATAGAAGGAAAAACCATATCAATAATTTGTTTATTCAGAGTAGTTATACGTGTTATTTAAAGAATTATAATCTAAGTTAAAAGTTAAATAATAGGTACATATTCCTTTCATCTTTTATACACAAAATATTTCCTGTTTTGTCCTTATTTTCTACGAGTAGAAAAGGGAAGTATAAAAGAGAGGAAGAAAGGAATAGGGAAATATTTTGATGCAGAGAAAGAAGATGGAGCCAAGGAAAGAACTGGAATCAGGGAAAAGGGGGAATGCGAAGGCACAGGCAGCCAATTTATGGTCCAGAGAAAATAAAATGTTGATGTGATACACAAGACCATTTGTTTCTTTTTCATAGGAATGTAGGGAAATTGAAAGTAAAGGCAATGGGATTTGGCATAGGGATAACCTAAAACAAAGGTTGACGGTTACCCCTTTGTCCAAGGAAGCTCACCTGTTCTCCTGCTGTCAGCAACAAAGAAAACAGTAGAAGGGCCTAGTGGTGATTCACCATGAAAAATACGGCTCATCTCTTTTTCCTACTCTCCATCTCCACCACTCGCTTTCTCCTGGTCCATGTCCACAGTCTTCCAATTGGTCTCCATTTTTTTCACACTTGCCGTCTTCTACACAGCAACCAGTTATCTTATTAAAATGCACATCTGATTAACTCACTCTCCTCCAAATGCTTCCCATTGCCCTTGGCATAAAATCCAAAATCTTTAAAATGTCTAATAATAAAGGTGGATATATAATATATCATCCAGATTGAGGCATTTTGAGAGAGAAAGAGGATCTTGTGGATGATGACAATAGGTGTACACGAGCACTGCCTGGGGAAAACTGGGGCATTTGGTCACCCTACCCCGAGGCCCTTTCTTGATCTTGCCTATCTTCCCACTTTTGACTTTTCTTCTCCCCTCTCACTCACCACACTCCAACAACATTGGCCTTCTTTCTGTTCCTCAAATGCCCAGTTCCTTCTCATGTCACAGCATCAAGACATCCTGTTCTCTCTGCCTGGCACACTCATGCCCCTACTGGCTAACTTCTACTCGTCCTTCACGTGTCAGCTTTTGATCCACAGAACAAACTTCCTTGACTGCCCAACCTAACTCAGGTGGCCTGTTTACTCTCAACGAGCCATTTATTTGTCCTTCGTAGTAGTTTCACAATTAGTAATTTTGTATTTGTGTGGTTGGTAGTGTGACGTCCATCTTCCTCTCTGGATTGTGTGCTCCCAAAGGCAGACACTGTATCTCTGTGTTCACACTTTTAGCAGTATGCAAGATTCATGGCAAGCACTCAAGAACTAACAATATTTGTTGAATGATTGATGGAATAAATATATATATATTGTATACATATATCGATTAAGAAGAGACAGTACTTATCAAAGTGTGTAGGATGAGGCCAATGCAAACACTTTAAATTAGACTTCTGCTGGATCTATTAAAAGACTTCAGAATTCCCCAAATAATATGCATCAGTGGGCTTTGTATACTATGGTTATACCATACTAAATAACCAGCCTCAGGATCTCAGCAGCTGACAACAATAAAGCTTTATTTCTTGCTTACATTACAAGCCCCTCATAAGTCAGCTGCATGTCTTCTTCATTTGGGACCCAAGCTGTTGCAACAATCCCTGTTCCAACATTGCTTGTCTCTTGGCAAAGGGAACTGAGAGCATGGCAGAGCCATGAGAAGGCCCTTAAATCTTCTGCTTAGAAAGAGCTCACATCATTTCTGCTTCCAATTCGTCGGTCAAAGCAAGTAACGTGATATCAGTGGGACAGAGATATTTAATCCCTCAGAGAGAGATATCCGAAGAAAGGGGAATATGGGGAGAGGAATCAATATTTTGAAATATAATATCTACTACATGGTATATAGGTTTCTAATACTCTTGGTAGATACAGATGCACTAAATAGAGCTTTGTTGCTTATATATTTTGATAAGATATGGTAGATTAACAGAAAATGCAATGACTCTAGTTTTATTCTTGGGGAAATCAGGACCCTATAGGATGAGGCAGCACCTACACTGCCTGGGAGAGTGAGCACGTGACTAGCCCACCCTCGTGTCGCCCTCTGGGGGGTTCTATTTCCTTTTCTCCTATGCCTGGCCCTTGATTCATCTTCAGATGCCTTATGATATCCTCTGATATCTTTCTTTCTTTCTTTCTTCTTTCCTTCCTTCCTTCCTTCCTTTCTTTCTTTTTTTTGGCTGAGGAAGATCTGCCCTGAGCTAACATCTGTCCCAATCCTCCTCTATTTTTTTGTATGTGGGACACCTCCACAGTGTGGCTGGTGAGTGGAGTAGGTCCTCACCTGGGATCTGAACCCGTGAACCCGGGCCGCTGAAGTGGAGCATGCAAAGCTTTAACCACTTGGCCCCGGGCCAGGTTGACATCTTTTTCACATGTGAGAGTTCTCTTAATATTAAAGTTAGGCTTTTCTATGGAAGAGAGAAATAAATGCAAATGGAAAGAAAGTCCAGCTTTTTGTTTCTAGTCAAGAAGGTCTGTATTTAACACCTCCTACAGACCATTAATATCCGATTTCTTAGAAGAAAATTGAAGCGTTCTACTGGGTGGGTCAGTCAGTCACTTTCCTGCCTCCTGCCTCCATCTAATTCTGGTGGAACAAGACTCTAATAAAGGAACTAAACTCAGGCCTTCTGGATGAACCTCATCCTTTTCTTATTTTACAGTGAAATGGACAGAAATCCTGAAGAAGTAAGAAGAAGGTAAGAACACAGAACTCATACAATAGTTCAATTAGCATCTGTTTTCTCAAGAAGGGCATCTAAAGTTTTTGTGGCATAATTGACTGTCTGAAAATGGGATGATATTTAAGGGAAAAGGTGTGTGACTAGAAATGGAATGAAATGTGCTGAGACAAGGCTTGGGCCATGCTGAGGAGCCTCTTTACGAAGGCCTATGGCAGCAAATGTGCAAAATAAGGCTGATTTTTTCTTCCGGCAATGAGGCTCTGATCCTATAACCCTCATACATATTTAACAGCAGTTGACTTCAATTGACTCCAAGTACCTTCAACCTAATTTCACTTACCTCTATTTTGCCAAAAACATAAAATCAGAGTTAAAACTAGAAGAACATAAATGATAGCAAACTAGGCTGAAAGGCAGGAATTGTGTAACACAATTCAGCAAGCAGTGAAACTCCGTAACGATGGTCACCAAGGGAAATCTTGGAGCAGTGGAGCGTATATCAATCTGTGCTGTGACAAGTACTGCTTACAAACACTGAGCTATTTCTGAAGCTTTAGAGAAAGATGGGCAAATATGTCTTTATTTTATTCAATTTTCTGTTTTCAGCTTTATCTCTGTGCGATGGTTAGTATCAGAGAAATGTTACATTTTCAAGGAATACCCACAGGAGGCTGGTTGTTTCTGCTTGAGCCCAGTAACACCCACCAGTGGACTCTGGCGTCAGACATTCCGGAATGTCAACCTTGCAGTTCAGTGGTTACCACTAGCAAGTGGTAAGATAAACAAGAGTTCAAAGAGAATATTCATCTGATTTTAAATGTTTTGAATAACACTATTCCCTTGCCCAGCCCCTTGGTATGAATCAGCTAAGTGAGGAACAAAAAATAAAAATCTATTTAGGAGCAAGACTTAAAGAAATTATACAAGGCAGGTACAGATGGATGCCATGATGACTAATATGCTGGCTCTAAGTAGTCAGTGTCATTCTAATGTCCTCGTAGGTTTTTTAGAACACAAGTGACAGTCTCATGCATGCCCAGCAAACTGTAGTCTCAGATTTCATGTGATCTCTCCATGCCACTGGCTTGCTTCTGTTTGTAGAAACTACTTTAAATATGACTGTTGAAGTTTAGGGGCAAAACTGACTTTTTCAAGTCAAGATGTTTAATTAGATTTTACTGTTTTATTTTCGTGAACACAGTAACATTATAGTTACTTGTAGTAACTACTATAGGATACAAATCTTTCTCCCAATTGCTCTTTTTTTCTAAAATTGCAGAATCGAGCTATCAAATCTTTAGTCTTTACCTTTGCTTTTTTCTCCACTCCAGCTTTACTCCCAGAGAACCTTAACAGCCACCTCCACAACACGTGCACTCACCACCATTGTGTCCAGTAGAGATGCACTAACATCATTCCATTTCCTTTGTAACTCTGTGTAGTTCATAGTCCATCTTGTATTTTAGAAATCTGAGGGATACAGCAAAAGCAGTTCTAAATGGGAAGTTTATAGCAGTTCAGGCGTACCTCAACAAACAGGAAGGATCCCAAATAAATAATCTAAAAGCACATCTAAAGGTACTTGAAAAAGAAGAACATACAAAGCCCAAAATCAGCAGAAGGAAGGAAATAGTAAAAATCAGACCAGAAATAAATGAAATGGAGACTAAAAGAATAGAAAAATTAATGAAACCAAGAGCTTGTTCTTTGAAAAGATAAACAAAATTGACAAACTCTTAGCTAGACTCACCAAGAAAAAAATAGAGAAGGCTCAAATAAATAAAATAAGAAATGAAAGAGGAGAGATTACAACGGACACCTCAGAAATACAAAAGATAGTAAGAGAATATGATGAAAGCTATACACCAACAAATTGGATAATCTAGAAGAAATGGATACATTCTTACAAACATACAACCTTCCAAAACTGGACCAAGAAGAAGTAGAGAATTTGAATAGACCAATCACCAGTAAGGAGATTGAAACAGCAATCAAAAACCTCCCAAAAAATAAAAGTCCAGGACCAGATGGCTTCCCTGGTGAATTCTACCAAACATTCAAAGAAGCCTTAATACCTATCCTTCTCAAACTCTTCCAAAAAATTGAAGAGGAGGGGAAAGCTTCCTAACTCATGACCCGGAGGTGAGAAGGCCGGTTAGCCAATGACGGGTAAGACCTCCAGGGGTAGGCAACCTAAGACAGGCTTTGGCTGCCCAGGGGCACAGATGGAGAAACGATATCGATATCGGGAGGAGGAGGGGCCGTTGCCTAAGAGACCTTGCCTGCCCCGAGATAAAAATATACGAGCACAGCAATAACATGATAATATCAAAACAGAGGCCAAGAGAGGGCTCCTTGAGAAATCACTAAGAATTCTTGGCATTTGCTAATTGCTTCATCCAGAACACCTGCATATGTTTAACAGATGTAAGCTATGTATATATTGAAACGCTGGTTATAATAAACTCAGAGTGGCCATCAGCCCTCTCCGCGTCTATCCTGATGTGTACATTGGATTGCGACACCGACACTCAAACTCTTCCAAAAATTGAAGAGGAGGGGAGGCTTCCTAACTCATTCTACAAAGCCAACATTATCCTGATACCAAAACCAGACAAGGATAACACAAAAAAAGAAAATTACAAGTCAATATCACTGGTGAACATCAATGCAAAAATCCTCAACAAAATACTAGCAAATCGAATACAACAATACATTAAAAAGATCATACATCATGATCAAGTGGGTTTCATTCCAGGGATGCAGGGATGGTTCAACATCTGCAAATCTATCAATGTGATACACCACATTAACAAAATGAAGTATAAAAATCACACAATCATCTTGATAGATGCAGAGAAAGCATTTGACAAGATACAGCATCCATTTAGGGTAAAAACTCTAAATACAATGGGTATAGAGGAAAAAATACCTCAACATAATAAAGGCCATATATGACAAACCCACAGCAAATATCATTCTCAATGGCAAAAAACTGAGAGCTATCTCTCTAAGAACAGGAACCAGACAAGGATGCCCACTGTCACCACTCTTATTTAACAGAGTATTGGAAGTCCTAGCCAGAGCAATTAGACAAGGAAAAGAAATAAAAGGGATCCATATTGGAAAAGGAGAAGTGAAACTGTCACTCTTTGCAGATGACATGATTTTATATGTAGAAAACCCTAAAGAATCTACCAAATAACTTTTAGAAACAATAAAAGAATACAGTCAAGTCACGGGATACAAAATCAACGTACAAAAATCAGTTGTGTTTCTATACACTAACAACGAAGTAGCAGAAAGAGAAATTAAGAATACAATCCCATTTACAATTGCAACAAAAAGAATAAAATACCTAGGAATTAACTTAACCACAGAGGTGAAATATCCATACACTGAAAACTATAAAACATTGTTGAAAGAAATTGAAGAAGACACAAAGAAATGGAAAGATCTTCCATGCTCTTGGATTGGAAGAATTAACATCATTAAAATGTCCATACTTCCTAAAGCAATCTATAGATTCAACACAATCCCTATCAAAGTTCCAACAACATTTTTCACAGAAATAGCACAAAGAATCCTAAAATTTATATGGAACAACAAGACCCCAACAAGAATAGCCAAAGTATTCCTGAGAAAAAAGAACAAAACTAGAAGTATCACATTCCCTGATTTCAAAATATACTACAAAGCCATAGTAACCAAAACAGGATGGTTCTGGCACAAAAACAGACACACAGATCAATGGAACAGAATTGAGAGCCCCGAAGTAAACCCACATATTCATGGACAGCTAATATTCGACAAGGGAGCCAAGAGCATACGATGGAGAAAGGAGAGTCTCTTCAATAAATGGTGTTGGGAAAACTGGACAGCCACATGCAAAAGAATGAACGTAGACCGTTACCTTACACCATGCACAAAAATCAACTCAAAATGGATTAAAGACTTGAAGGTAAGACCTGAAACCATGAAACTTCTAGAGGAAAACATAGGCAGTACACTCTGACATCGATCTTAGCAGCATATTTTCAAGTCCCTTGTCTGACCAAGCAAGAGAAACAAAAGAAAAAATGAACAAATGGGACTACATCAAACTAAAAAGCTTCTGAACAGCCAAGGAAACCATCAACAAGACGAAAAGACAACCTAACAAGTGGGAGAAGATATTTGCAAACCATATATCAGACAAGGGGTTAATATCCACAATATACAAAGAACTCTTACAGCTCAACAACAAAAATATGAACAACCCAATTAAAAAATGGGCTAAAGATCTGATCAGAGATTTCTCCAAAGAAGATATAGGGATGGCCAACAAGCATATGAAAAGATGCTCAACATCATTAGCTATTAGGGAAATGCAAATCAAAACTACAATTAGGTATCACCTCACTCGGGTCAGAATGGCTATAATTAACAAGTAGGAAACAACAAATGTGGGAGAGGATGTGGAGAGATGGGAACCCTTGTTCACTGCTGGTGGGAATGCAAACTGGTGCAGCCACTATGGAAAGCAGTATGGAGCATCCTCAGAAAATTAAGAATAGATCTACCATATGATCCAGCTATCCCACTGCTGGTTATTTATCCAAAGAACTTGAAAACACGAAGGCATAAAGATACACCCACCCCTATGTTCATTGCAGCCTTATTCACAATAGCCAAGACTTGGAAGCAACCTAAGTGCCCATCAAGGGACGAATGGATAAACAAGATGTGGTATTTATACACAATGGAATACTACTCAGCCATAGAAAATAATGAAATCTGGCCATTTGGGACAACATGGATGGTCCTTGAGGGTATTATGGGGAGTGAAATTAGTCAGAGGGAGAAAGTCAAATACCATATGACCTCACTCATAAGTACAAGATGAAAACAACGACAAACACACACATAGCAATGGAGATTGGATTGGTAGTTACCACAGGGGAAGGTGGGAGGGAGGAGGGCAAAAGGGGTGATTAGGCTCACAGGTGAGGGGATGGACTATAATTAGTTTTTGGGTGGTGAACATGATGTAATCTACACAGAATTCGAAATATATTACAATGTACATCTGAAAGCTATATAGTGTTATAATCCGATGTTTCTGCAATTAAAAATAAATAAGTAAAAAGAAATCTGAGTACACAATATGTCTATCTCTCACCAAAGAGGTATTATGCTGTAGTGGTTTATAGCAAGGGCTTGCAAACTTTTTCTGTAAAGGGCTTTTTCTGTAGGGGTTGCAGACCATATGGGCAACTTGTCAACTCTGCCATTGTGATGTGAAAGCAGTCATAGACAATGTGTAATCAAATGGGTAGATCTGTGTCCCAGCGAAGCTTTATTTGGCCCGTGGGCTGTGGCTTGCTGGCCTTGGTGCAGAACACGGCCTTTGGAGCCACACTTCTTCACTTACTGGCTCTGGCCTTTTGGGTCCTCTGTAAGTTTTCTCATCTTCGTGGGAACAATGATAACATCCACTTTATAGGATTGTTTTGAAGGTTAATTGAGCTGATGTATGTAAAGTTACTAGATTTGTGCCTGGCTAAGATTAAAATCAATATAAATGTTTGCTATTGTTACAAGCAACTTGAGAAAAAAGACTATGTGTGATTTATTTTTCTCTTTGTCCTCCCAGAATTCCTTACTCTCCACAGTCCGTAGCAGAGTACAAGTTATATAGATGCTCAGCAAATAGGTGTTGAATTAAATTGCTCTGGCTGGCTTTGTCCTTACTTCTTTACAAATAATAATTAATTAGTTTCTCTTATTACTCCTTCCCTCTGATTAATAGATCATGCATATTTATTGCTCTCTTACTCCTCCAGCAAAATTTTATTTTGAGCTGCTGCCACCAATATGTTTTTCCCCCTTTACAGTTTAGACCTAAACTTTTAAAGGGGGCTTTTCTAAAGAGATCAAATCTTTTTTGTTACTGAGTATATTCATAATGGACAGATCCTAAGACATTCCCCCAGTTATCCTCCCCTACTACTATTCATGCCTTTGTGTAACCCCTTCTCCATGAGCTTAGGTGGGACCTGTGACTTGCTTGTCAACAACAAATTATGGCAAAGATTATGGGATCTCACTTTCATAATTATATGACATAAGATTGCAATTTCCATCTTCCTAGTAGGTTCTCTCCATTGACTCCTCTCCTGATGGCTGATGAAGTAAGCTGCCGTATGGAGAGACACACAGGCAAGGTACTGAAGGTGACCTCCAGCAAACAACCAGCAAGGAACTGAAGTCCGCAGTCCAATAGCGCACAAGGAGCTGAATCCTGCCAACAACCATACGAGCTTGGGAGCAGATTCTTCCCCAGTCCAGCTTCATGTGAGAGCCTAGCCCTTGCCTCACCTTGGGTACAGTCTAATGAGAGACCCCGGGCAGAGGACCTAGTTAAGCTGTGCCCAGATTTATGACCCAAAGAAACTTTGAGATAATGCATGTGTGTGATTTTAGGCCAATAAGTGTGTGGTAATATTCTTGCTCAGAAATAAATAACTAATACAATATCAAACTATCAGATTATCACAGCAATTATTCAACATAGTTTCTTATCAATGATTTGGTTTGTCAATCATCAAAAGTATTGAAGAAGTGGCTTTTAATGACACTGTGCTAGTCAACTTGATTCACGGCCAATACTGTGGTAATTAATAACCTACTAAAGCGCTCGCATAATCCAGCCTTCTTGGAAATTCAGTTCTCAAGAAGAATACTAAATCTAGAAGACTGTGTCAGAGAACAAACATATTCAAAATTTTCTGAAATAAAAGAACACAACTAAGAAAGACTGAAGATTGAAATATTACAACTGCTCCGTGATTGGTTGACTCATGACACAGAAGAAAGAAGCTAGTCTTGGCTCTAAAAGTGGACTAATGGCTACTGGACTTGATAGGCACCCATGCCGTCACCCTGTTCCATCTAAACATGCCTCATACATAACTGTGGTCGGCGTTTGGGTTTGGGCAGGGCACATCTGGCCAACAATAATCCTCGGAATTAGTATTCTTCACTGAACAGCTCTAATATGTACTAACTTCCTCAGCAGCGAACTTTCTACCGTGAGATACTTAAGCACTGAGGGAAAAAGATCCTAGGTAACTAATCTACAATTAGTCGTATTTTCTCTTCCATGGTCCATCGTGAGCTGAATGGACCCAGTCACTTCCTCCTGTGCTGGGGTGGTGTACACACACCCTCCTGGTCCAGAGACCGATCTATCAGAGTCAGATTTCCCACACTTGTGCCTGGTTTGCCTCCCTTTCATAACCCAAAGGATAATGGGGCCGTGTTTAAATGGAATAGGGGTGATGGTATGACTCATTATAATGTGTGTGTTTACCTGCATATTGAGAATGGGCCACCAGAGGAACTAAGGATATAAGATGAGAGTGATGAGGATGCTTGAAAGCCCGATCCCATCACCTATCAATGGAGTGTAAATGGCTGGGCCCATCTCTCAGACAATCAGCTAATTTTATGAGGCAGCTTGGCATTTTCAAATCCAGGACAATGGAACTCTACTGGACTGAGCAGTTCAGTGGAGGAGAAGCGTGAGCTTTTCTCCTCTCGTCCCTTAGAATCTTGGCAGACACACTCCTAAGAAAGAAGAAAAGGAGGTTATGATAAAAAAATAACCTACAGAGCCCCTCAAGGCTTCGTGGAAGTTCGAATACTGAAACTTCCCCTTGTGGGTAGGCAACAGGCAGAGACCTGAACAGCTAGGAGAGTGACCTACAATCAAAGGTCACAGGATGAAGTTTGCAGCCAAGCTTTGTATGGAGTCATTTTTATGGGTTTGAGGTTCTGTTTAACTGATTAATGGCTTCAAATCTCCACTTAGCTTTGCCTTTGTAAGAAGAAAATACCTAATCGTGTTTCAGACTCACATTAATTTGGTCCATATCGAATTGGGAGACATTTTGCTCTTCCACAAGAATCATTTACAGTAATATCCATGGAGTCATCATGTCTAGACTGTTAAAACTCACTCTGCCTACCTCTGATGGCATGAAAATTGGAGTTGGTTAACGCTGTGGTGCCATTCTGAATAAACTTAGCAGCTTGTCCTGACCGAATTCACTGCTTGCTACGTTGGTTTCCTGGTTAATTCCAGATTCAGTGGTTCCAAGGCTTGTAATACTGGGCTGATGTTGAGCGGAGCCCAGCGACTGCTGGAACTGTCTTACCCCCGCTGTCTCTGTGTGAGCTAGACTGGAAAGGCACGCTTGTCTGAGAGCTCTTTTGTACCCGGAGCCGCACTGTCAGATCCAGCTGGGCCCCCAGCATCCTTGCTGCAAAAAGAAATCACAACTGGCCATTCAGTCCAAGGCTTCTTGGCTGATAGAAATTAATTATTTTCCTAGCAGCCATCTCATTTTTGAAAGAATGTGCTGTCCATGCAGTGTGGAAGTTAGCCTGACTATACTTTCAGATTATTAGAGGTGAATCTGTAGGAAAGCTTTTTTAGACAGTCCATGTGAGGATTTGATATTGTGTGTATATATGAGAACACAAGTTGTAAATTCTGATTTTTCATGCCTGCAATTTGCTGTAATTTTTTTTTTCCAGAGTAATTACATTAAACCAGTTCCTGGAACCGTTGGACTACAAAGTGCGTTATCTAACACATCTGCTTCGCTGCTCTCATAAACAGCCCCAAAGGACACACTGGGGTGTGTTCTTGCCCCAACAAGCCACTTTCCTTTCTGTTCAAGCCACTTACTTCTCTGACTCTGAGGTACATATGTGGTCCCCAAGGCAAGTGCCTTTAAGCTTCTGGGAAAGTTTTTCAATGCCTGGGTACTTCTGGTCAACAGAAAACTACCTTAAGCTACCTGATGGGCTCCCTGTCTCCTCAAGTCTCAGCTCCTTGCTCCCCCGGCATTCACTTTCCTCCTCATCTCTCAGCTGGAAGCCTGAACGAAAGAACTGTCTACCCTACCAGCAACCTACGAGACAAGTGCAGTTAAAATGACACCTTTTAACTGAATCCCACACCTGATTAACAACAGCTCAAGAGCAGGGCTGAGAGATGAGTATGAGCTGTTTAGGGAAGTATGCCCATGTGCTGGGGAGCTCAACAAGGCTTCTCTCAGATCCCCTAGCGATTCCAAGAAGCTGTCCCCACAACATGCCAGGAGTCGTGCTGTAATTAGAAGAGGCTTCTAGTCACGGTTTGATATTTTCTCTTACACCCGCGAATTATGTCCAAACAAAACCACATTCCCCTTCTTTCCCATAGTGATGTGAGAGCCTTCTTTAACTCTTCCTCTTCTGCAGAGTTCTGAGACAAAAGAAGTTAAGTCATGCTGCCCTGGATGCTGAGACTCTTCTGCCTTTGGCCATTTTCTAGCCTGTTCCCAAGGGGACTGGGTGGGTGCCCAAAGGCCCGTGTTCCAGACTCAGGGTTATTAGCTATCACTGATGGTGTGTCACAGTGAGTAACGTGTGTTGCACACTCCGTGACCACTATGCGAAGGGGAAAGTCATTGTTGAAGGATGAAAAATAGAGACTCTCTTTCCCTGACACCTCCAAGCTCTTCCTCCTTTAACAAGGGTGACTTGAGTGAAGCTAGAAGCACTTCGGGCCGCTGCCAATGTTTCCTACCTTTGACATAATAGTTTTAGAAGACCCTTCCTGTCCTGCAGAGCACCCTCCACCCCTGCAGACTGAGCCCAGGTGCGGCTGCTGCAGGTGACCTTCTCTGACCTCTGTGGCTGGGGTGGGTTCCTGCCCATCCTCCCATAGGACTTTGTTTTTTCCGATGGTTGCACCAACCTCACTGTGTTATCATACTCTACTCCTGGGTCTGTCACCTCCGATTGACTGGAAGCTCCTGGAATCAAGGATCATTCACGTCTTACTCCTTTCTGTATTCTAATGCTTGGCACAGGGAGTAGCACACAGTGGACACTCAATAAATATTTTTGAATGGATTTATACATACATGATGGCAAAGAATACCAAAAGCAAATTGTTCTTCTGATGAAAGGAAATGTTACAGAATAGAATTGCTCCCTGAATCACCCCTGACGAGCACAGACCCTGGAGTGCCGCGGTCTCCTCAGAAGGGAAGTAGACACATGCCTCTAGTGGTTGCTCGGGGGCCAAACCTGAGTTGTCCCCACACGCACTGTGGTCTTGGGCAGAGGCAGAAAGGCACCGAGACAAGCCCCTCTTCGCTTTCTGTCTGGAGGCTGGGGTTTCTAGTATCCTGTGATCTTGCCTCAATTTCCCACCTATTACATGGTAATAATAATAACAGTACTTGCCACCCTTTTA
This sequence comes from Equus caballus, assembly GCF_041296265.1. Lineage (NCBI taxonomy): Eukaryota > Metazoa > Chordata > Mammalia > Perissodactyla > Equidae > Equus > Equus caballus. Next base: position 39,254,547 of record NC_091691.1, read on the forward strand.
CCACTGATGAGTTCTGGAGAATGAATGAGGTTGCAGGAAAGAAAGAATAAAAGGATTTTGACCTCCTTGAATACTATCTAAAGAACAGATACCTAATTATGCTTCTCAATTTGATTGTCACTCCCCCTCTCAAACTCTAGGCAGCTGCCATCTCTGTTCTCTTATTCCTGTCCTCCGAGCTAAGGCACACCCCTTACGGCCTTCACAGCCAGGCCAGGCAAGTCCCCCAGGCTCACTCCAGACAAGAAGCTGCAGAGCCCACACAGCACAGACACTTTCCCACTTGAAAGGGGGCTGCCTCTCTGAGAACCACCTGCCCTAGCAGACCCAGGACAATGAGCCTATAAACTTGGCCATCCCCAATTTGACAAAGAGGGAGCAACGGATGGTCCTTCCCTCTTTTTCATACTCCTCTAACTGCCCTTGGTTTTTGTCTTCCAAGGAGAGACGCTCCTCATTGCTAGAACTCAGAACCTGCCGCTAAGTGGGAGAGCTAAAGGGGGAAAGCTCTTCTCTCCTTGCGCTCTGGCAGCCTGAGTTTGGGCACACAACTTAGCCTTGGCCAGAGACAGCTGGACTGTTTATTCAGCTGCTTGCAGGAGAGAGTGGGGTTCAGCAGGGGCTGCAGCATGCTGGCCACATGTTCCCACTCCCTGGCCTCTGGAACCCCCTTAGTTCCTGCCTATTTCCCAAGCCTCCCCCTCCCAGAGTCTGCAAGCTCTCTGTATCCTTCCAATAAATGCCCACATTTTCATTTGTGTCAATATGCACCATTTTAAGAGTTAGATAGTTCTAAAATACTAATCGTGAAAAATATCAGCACTCCCCTCTGCCCAGGCACGCACCCTTTTCCCCTCCTCACAAGTGACTCATTTAATTTTTGGTTAAAATTTCAATGTTTATATTATTAGGAGCATGAAAAGTTATTTACGGCTGTACATATACTATACCGTGATTACAATTCCTTTTTTATTACAACTCCCCCCATCTGGAGTTAATAATTGCCTCGTTTATTCCTTGCATGGTGCTCCATGTATCCATCACTACTGCCAAACCTGTCAATAGAAATGTAAATCTTTTCTCAGTACCTTAGGACACATTGGGAAACATATCCATTCCATCTGTCTAGACATCTGTCTGTCTATCTATCTGTCTCTGTCATCTATCTATCATTTGTCTTGGAGACATACCTTTGAATCCCGCTATTCTTTTTCTGCTTCTTTGCACTAGTTGCTTTCCAGGCCTGATACTCAGGGTTTCTCTCTCTCTTTCTCCCCACGCCCTCCCGCTCTGGTACTGGATCCCCTGTTTCCTAGATACCATTTTTATTTTTCCCTTTCTTGGTTTACTCTCCTGTTTCATAGAACAAATCCTCCAGTAGTTTCTTGACAAAGCACTTGTGAGGTAAAATTTCTGAAACATTTTGTTTCACACTTGATTGACTGTTTGGCTGGGAATAGAATTAGAGATTAGGAAAACTTTTCACAAAATTTTGAAAACATGGACTCATTATCCTCTATTTTCCAGATTTCTCTTAAGGAGCCTGATATCATTCTAATTCGTGTTATTTTGTATAAACCTACTTTTTTTACTCTAGCATCTTTTAAAATATTCACTTCGTCTTGTATGTTCTGTTTTCATGATGATACGCTTTTGTGTGGGTCTTGTATGTTGGGCAATGGCTGGACCCTTTCAATCTAGAAACACAAGAGCTTCAGCTTGGGGAAACATCCTTGGATTATTACATTGATAATATTCTTTTCTCCCTTTTCTTTATCCTCTCTTTTCAGAACTATTATTATCTGTATATTGTACTTTTTGGATTTCTCCTCTAAACATTCTTTTTTATTGCAATAATATTGGTTTATAACATTATATAAATTTCAGGTGTACATAATTATATTTCTATTCCTGTGTAGATTACATCATGTTTACCACCCAAAGGCTAATTACAATCCATCACCACACACACGTGCCTCTTCACCCCTTTTGCCTTCCTCCCTCCCCCCTTTCCCTCAGGTAACCACTAATCCAATCTCTGTTGCCTTGTGTTTGTTGTGAGATCATACGATATTTGACTTTCTCCTTCTGACTAATTTCACTCAGCATACTATCCTCAAGGTCCATCCATGTTGTCACAAATGGCCAGGTTTCATCATTTCTTGTGGCTGAGTAGTATTCCATTGTGCATATATACCACATCTTCTTTATCCATTTGTCCCTTGATGGGCACCCTGATTGCTTCCATGTCGTGGCTATTGAATAATGCTGCAATGAATATGGGGTGCATGTACCTTTATGCATTCATGTTCTCACGTTCTTTGGATAAATACTCAGCAGTGGAATAGCTGGACTGTATGATAGTTCTATTCTTAATTTTTTGAGGAATCCCCATACTGTTTTCCATAGTGGCTGCACCAGTTTGCACTCCCACCAGCAGTATATGAGGGTTCCCTTCTCTCCACATTCTCTCGAACACTTGTTATTTCCTGTCTTGTTAATTATAGGCATCCTGACAGGAGTGAGGTGATATCTCATTGTAGTTTTGATTTGCATTTCCCTCATAGTTGATGCTGTTGAACATCCTTTCATGTATCTGTTGGCCATCTGTATAACTTCTTAGGATAAATCTCTGTTCAGATCTTTTGCCCATTTTTTAATTGGGTGGTTGGTTGTTTTGTTGTTGAGCTGTATGAGTTCCTTGTATATTTTGGATATTAACCCCTTATCTGATATATGGTTTGCAAAACCTTCTCCCAGTTGTTAGGCTGTATTTTCATTTTGTTGATGGTTTCCTTGGCTGTGCAGAAGCTTTTTAGTTTGATATAGTCCCATTTGTTTATTTTTTCTATTGTTTCCCTTGCCCAGTCAGACATGAGACTTGAAAAAATGCTGCTAAGACAAATGTCGGAGAGCGTACTGCTTATGTTTTCTTCTAGATGTTTCATGGTTTTGGGTCTTACATTGAAGCCTTTAATACATTTTAAGTTGATTTTTGTGCATGACGTAAGATAATGGTCTACTTTCATTCTTTTGCATGTGACTTTCCACTTTTCCCAACACCATTTATTGAAGAGATTCTTCTTTCTCCATAGTATGTTCTTGGCTCCCTTGTTGAAAATTAGCTGTCCATAGATGTGTGGGTTTATTTCTGGGCTCTTGATTCTGTTCCATTGATCTGTGTGTCTGTTTTTGTGCCAGTACCATGCTATTTTGGTTACTATAGCTTTGTAGGAGATCTTGAAATCAGGGAGGATGATACCTCCAGCTTTGTTCTTTTTCCTCAGGATTCCTTTGGCTATTCAGGGTATTTTGTTGTTCTATATAAATTTTAGGATTTTTTGTTCCATTTCTATGAAAAATGATTGGAACTTTGGTAGAGATCTCATTGAATCTGTAGATTGCTTTAGGAAATATAGATATTTTAACAATGTTAATTCTTCCAATACAAGACCATGGAATATCTTTCCATTTCTTTGTGTCTTCTTCAATTTCTGTCAACAATGTTTTATAGTTTTCAGGGTATAGGTTTTTCACCTATCTGGCTAAGTTTATTCCTAGACATTTTATTCTTTTTGTTGTTGTTGCAGTTGTAAATGGAATTGTATTCTTAATTTCTCTTTCTGCTACTTCACTGTTAGTGTATAGAAATGCAACTGACCTTTGTATGTTGATTTTGAATCCTGCAAATTTACCATATTCATTTATTATTTCTAAAAGTTTTCTAGTGGATTCTTTAGGGTTTTCTATATGTAAAATCATGTCATCTGCAAATAGTGACAGTTTCACTTCTTCCTTTCCACTTTGGACCCCTTTTATTTCTTTTCCTTGCCTGATTGCTCTGGCTGGGACTTTCAATACTACGTTAAACAAGAATGGTGAAGGGAGTGATGTCAGCAACATGGCAGAGTGAGCTGTTCCCTTCGTCTCTCCCTCTTTTGAATTACAACTAAATGGACATTCCCTGACCAATGGAGGAAGCCCACACAGCACAACAGGATGCCTGAGAGACACACACAGCTATACATCTGAGGGTGGATGGACTGGCCCCTGGGGAGGTGGCAGAGATAGGTGAACATGCCCTGCTCTCTCCTGGTATCGCTGTGCACGCACACAATGTTTTCCAACCTAGTGCAAGGACCCGGAAAGTGGGAACATGTATCAGTGTGATTGTAAGAGGAGGAGGTAGTAACGCTTAGCCCATGCTCATTGTCGCACTCTCGGTATGGAGAGGGAGGCCACCATGCCCCTGTACTGCAAAGGATCAGTCATAGCTCTGGTCCCAGTGGGGAAGCCCCACCTGCCAAGCACAGCAGTCCTGTGGGCTGTGGACCATAAATAGAGACCTCAGCAGATCTCTGTGCTGGGGCAAATGTTTCCCAGATGCACATGCAAGCTCTCATAGTGCAGGTGAGCCCCCAAAGAGGGAGCAGTTCCTGGGAATAGGTGTGGTAGCTTTGAGCCCAGTGGTGATCACTTTTTGGCATGGAGGGGGAATTCAGATGCCTCTGAGACACCAAAGAGTGGCCCTAGCCCAGTGAGGAAGCCCCACCCACCCAACAAGGGCCATCCATACAAGTGCCTCAAGACACCTCACACTGGGGCAAACACCCATAACACCCCTACAGCCTCCAGCAGATGGAGTGGGACCAGCAATGCTGCTCCTGCTTCCCCCTAGCAGTAACAGGGCAAATCTGCATCCTAAGAATACCAGAAATGCCCTGACAAAAGATTAGTTCATCAAATACCATAAAAAACTGCAGCAACAGTTCAGACCAGAAGGAAAGTGACAATTCTCCAGAAACCAACAATGAAGACACAGAAATATACAACCTAAATGACAGAGAATTCAATATAGCCATCATAAGGAAACTCAATGACTTACAAGAAAATGGAAAGACAATTCAAGAAGCTTGGCAATAAAATGAATCTCTTCACCAAAGAGATTGAAACTATAAAAAAAACAAGGAGAAATTCTGGATATGAAAAACACAGTTAATGAAATAAAAAATAATGTGGAATCATTAAGAAATAGAATTGATCTATGGATGAAAGAATTAGTGTTCTTGAGGATAAAAATATAGAAATTCTACAGGTGGAGGAGGAGACAAGAGTTTTTAAAAATTAAGGAGTTCTTCAAGAAATATCTGACTCAATTAGGAAAAGCAACATAAGGATTATAGGTATTCAAGAGGGAGAAGAGAGAAAGAAAGTAGATGAGAGCTTGTTCAAAGAAATAAATTGCTGAGAACTTCCCAAACCTGGGGATGGTTTCAGATTTACAGATAAATGAAGCTAATTGAACATCCAGCTTCATCAATGCTAAAAGACCCTCTCCAAGGCATATAACAGTAAAAATGGCAAAAGTTTGTGATAAACAAAAAATATTAGGAGCAGGAAGGCAGAAGAAAATAACCTACAAAGGAAATCCTATTAGGCTTTCCATGGATTTCTTGGCAAAAACCCTACAGGCTAGGAATGAATGGAAGGATATTGTCAAAATACTGAAAGACAAAAACTTTCAGCCAAGAATAATCTATCCAGTGAAACTTTCCTTCAGATACGTTGGAGAAATAAAAGTTTTCCCAGATAAACAAAAGCTGAGGGAGTACATTGCCACTAGACCTCCCCTACAAGAAATAATTAAAGATGCCCTCACACCAGCAACAAAAAGGCAGAGGTCTACAAAGTTCTGTCAAGGAGATAAATAGACAGACATGATCAGAAATCTGCAGCTCTCTACCAGAAAAGGAAGGCAAATGCTCAATCACAACTTAAAAGAGAAAGAGAAAGAGAAAGAAAGCATCAAAAGTAATGACAAACACTTCACCTTAGCAATAAACATATAACATTAAAAACAGAACAATTTGTAACAGCAATTACCCAGCATGGGAGAGGAAAGGGAAAGAACCTGCTTAGATCAATGGAGATAAGAGGCTATAAGAAAATGGACTATCTCATCTCTAATATCTTTCATACAATCCTCATGGTAACCACTAAACAAAAATCAGAGTAGAGCCACAATTCACAAAAAGAGAGAAAACTGAGAAATCCCCCTCAGAAAAGCAACAAAATTAAATGGCAGTCAGAAATACAAAGGAAGAGAAACAGTGGAGACATAGAGCAACCAGAAAACAAGAGATAAAATGGCAGCATTAAGCCCTCATAGAACAATAATCACTCTAAATGTAAATGAATTGAACTCTCCAATCAAAAGACACAGAGTGGTTGGATGGATTAAAAAACAAGACCCAACAATATGCTGCCTCCAAGAAATGCACCTCAGCTCCAAATACAAACGTAGACTTAGAGTGAAGGGATGGAAGACAACACTCCAAGCTAACCGCCAACAACTGAAAGCAGGTGTTGCCATAGTTTTATCAGACAAAGCATACTTCCAGTTTAAAAAGACAACGAGAGACAAAGAGGGGCAGTATTTAATGATAAAAGGGACATTCCACCAAGAGGACATAACACTTATTAATATATATGCACCTAACACAGGGGCACCAAAGTACATAAAGCAATTATTAACAGACCTAAAGGGAGAAATTAACAGCAACACAATATCAGTAGGGGACCTCAACACCCCACTTACATCAATGGACAGATCATCGAGACAAAAGTCAACAACGAAATTGTAGGTTTAAACGAAACACTTGACCAGATAGACTTAATGACATATATGGAGCATTCCATCCAAAAACAGCAGAATATACATTTTCTCAAGTGCCCATGGAAGATTCTCAAAGATAGACCATGTGTTGGGTAACAAGGCAAGCCTCAATAAATTCAAGAATATTGAAATTATCCCAACCATCTTCTCTGACCACAATGCTATGAAAATAGAAATCAACCACATGAACAAAACTGGGAAAGTCAGAAATATGTGGAGACTAAACAACATGCTATTGAACAACCATTGGATCATTTAAGAAATCAAAGGGGAAATTAAAAAATACCTAGAGACAAACGAAAATGAAAATACAACATACCAACTCTTACGGGATGCAGTAAAAGCAGTCCTAAGAGGGAAATTCATAGCAATATAGGCTCACCTCAGCAAGTAAGAAAAATCTCAAATCAGTAATCTTAAAATGCACCTAACAGAGCTAGAAAAAGAACAGACAAAGCCCAAAGTCAGCAGAAGGAGGGAAATAATAAAAACCAGAACAGAAATAAATGAATTAGAGACAAAAACAAAGCAGTAGAAAGGATTAATAAAACTAAGAGCTGGTTCTTTGAGAAGATAAACAAAATTGACAAACCCTTAGCTAGACTCACCAAGAAAAAAGAGAGAAGTTTCAAAGAAAGAAAATTAGAACTGAAAGAGAAGATATTACAACAGATACTGCAGAAATACAAAGGATAAAAGATAAAGGATAAAGGATAAGGGAATGCTATGAAAAACTATATGCACACAAATTCGATAATCTAGAAGAAATGGATGAATTCCTAAATTCATATACCCTCCCAAACTGAATGAAGAAGCAGCACAGAATCTGAATAGACCAATCACAAGTACAGAGATTGAAACAGTAATCGAAAACCTCCTAAAAAGCAAAAGTCCAGGACCAGATGGCTTCTCTGGAGGATTCTACCAAACATTCAAAGAAGATTTAGTGCCTATCCTTCTCAAACTATTCCAAAAAATTGAAGAAAATGGAATGCTTCCTAACGCATCATATGAAGTCAGCATCACCCTGATACCAAAACCAGACAAAGACAACACAAAGAAGGAAAATTACAGACCAATATCTCTGATGAACATAGATGCAAGAATCCTCAAAAAACATTGGTAAACCAAATACAGCAATACATTAAAAATATCATTGATTTGCAACATCTGCAAATCAATCAATGTGATACATCCCATTAACAAAATGAGGAAGAAAAACCACATGATAATCTCCATAGATGCAGAGAAAGAATTTGACAAGATCCAACATCCGTTTATGATAAAAACTCTCAATAAAATGGGTATTGAAGGAAAGTATTTCAACATAATAAAGGCCATATATGACAAATCCACAGCCAACATCATGCTTAATGGCAAAAAAGTGAAAGTCATCCCTCTGAGAACAGTAACAAGACAAGGGTGTGCACTCTTGCCACCCTATTCAGCATAGTATTGGAGGTATTGGCTAGAGCGATGAGGCAAGAAGAAGAAATAAAAGGAATCCAAATTGGAAAGGAAGAAGTGAAACTCGCTATTTGTGGATGATAGGATTCTATATATAGAAAATCCTAAAGAATCCACCAGAAAACTATTAGAAATAACCAACAACTACAGCAAAGTTGCAGGGTACAAAGTCAATTTTTAAAAATCAGTTGCATTCCTATACACTAACAATGAACTAACAGAAAAAGAAATCAAGAATGCAATCCCATACACAATTGCAACAAAAAGAATAAAATACCTAGGAATAAACCTAATCAAAGAGGTGAAAGACTTGTACACTGAACACTATAAGACGTTATTGAAAGAAATTGAAGAAGATATGAAGAAATGGAAACATATTCCATGTTCATGGGTCAGAAGAATAAACATAGTCAAAATGTCCATACTACCTAAAGCAATCTATAGATTCAATGCAATACCAATCAAAATCCCAATGACATTATTCACAGAAATAGAACAAAGAATCCAAAAATTTGTATGGAACAATAAAAAACATGAATAGCTAAAGCAATCCTGAGAAAAAAGAACAAAACTGGAGGCATCACAATCCTTGACTTCAAAACATACTACAAAGCTACAGTCATCAAAATAGCATGGTACTGGCACAAAAAGAGATGCACAGATCAGTGGATCAGAATTGAAAGCCCAAACATAAAACCACACATCTATGGACAGTTAATCTTTGACAAAAGAGCAAAGAACATACAATGGAGAAAGGAAAGTCTCTTCAATAATTGGTGTTGAGAAAACTGGACAGCCACATGCAAAAGAATGAAAGTAGACCATTATCTTTCACCATACATAAAAATTAACTCTAAATGGATTAAAGATTTGAATGTAAGAACTGAAACCATAAAAATCCTAGAAGAAAATATAGGCAGTACACTCTTTGACGTTGGTCTTAGCCACATCTTTTCAAATACCATGTGTACTTTGGTAAGGGAAACAAAAGAAAAAGTTAACAAATGGGACTATATCACACTAAAAATCTCCTGAAAAGCAAAGGAAACCATCAACAAAATGCAAAGACCACCTACCAACTGGGAGAAAATTATTGGATAAACAAGATGTGGTATATATCCAATGGAATACTACTCAGCCATAAAAAAGTCAAAATCATCCCATTTGCAACAACATGGTTGGAGCTGGAGGGTATTATGCTAAAGGAAATAAACCAGACTGAGAAAGGCAAACACCATATGATTTCAATCATATGTGGAATATAAACAAGCCATGGACAAAGAAAACAGTTTAGTGGCTACCAGGGGAAGGGAGGTGGGGGGTGGGCACAGGGAGTGAAGGGGAGCATTTGTGTGGTGACAGACGAGAAATAATGTACAACTGAAATTTCACAATGATGTAAACTATTATGAACCTCAATTTAAAAAAAGTTCAGAAATGCTAATTTATTAGATCAAGAATTTGATATTTGTTTTTTCTCAAGCATGTCAGTATTTTCACATAAATAAATTTATAGCAGGAAAAAAAAAAGAACGGTGATAGTGGGCATCCTTGTCTGCTTCCTGTTCTTAGAGGGATAGCTTTCAGTTTTTCTCCATTGAGAATGATATTAGTTGTGGGTTTGTCACATATGGCCTTGATTATGTTGAAGTACTTTCCTTTTATACCCATTTTATTGGGTTTTATCATAAATGGATGCTGTATCTTGTCAAATACTTTCTCTGCATCTATTGAGATGATCATGTGATTTTTATTCTTCATTTTGCTAATGTGGTGTATCACGTTGATTGACTGGTGGATGTTGAACCATCCCTGCATCCCTTGAATAAATCCCACTTGATCATGGTGTGTGATCTTTTTGTTGTATTATATTTGATTTGCTAGTATTTTGTTGAGGATTATGGCATCAACGTCCATCAGTGATATTGGCCTGTAATTTCCTTTTTTTGTATTTGTCTGGCTTTGGTATCAGGGTAATGTTGGCTTCATAGAAGGAGTTAGGAAGCTGCCCCTCCTGTTTAATTTTTTGGAAGAGTTTGAGAAGAATAGCTATTAAGTCTTCTTTGAATGTTTGGTAGAATTCACCAGGGAAGCAATCTGGTCACAGACTTTTATTTTTGGGAGGTTTTTAATTACTGCTTCGATCTCCTTACTGGTGATTCATCTATTCAGATTCTCCATTTCTTCTTGATTCAGTTTTGGAAGGTTGTGATTCTATGAATTTATTCATTTCTTCTAGATTATCCAATTTGTTGCTGCATGGCTTTCATAGTATTCTCTTATAATCTTTTGTATTTCTGAGGTGTCCATTGCAATTTCTCCTCTTTCATTTCTGATTTTCTTTATTTGAGCCTTCTCTCTTTTTTTCTTGGTGAGTCTGGCTGAAAGCTTGTTGATTTTGTTTATTTTTTCCAAGAACCAGCCTTTGGTTTCATTGATTTGATTCTTTCTATTGTATTTTCTATCTATAATTCATTTATTTCTGCTCAGATTTTTATTATTTCCTTCCTTCTACTAATTTTGGACTTTGTTTTTTCTCCTTTTCCCAATTCCTTTTGATGCACTATTAGATTGTTTATCTGAGATTTTTCTTGTTGGTTGAGGTAGGCCTGAATTGCTATAAACTTCCCTCTTAGAATCACTTTTGTGGGGCCGGCCTGGTCGTGCAGTGGTTAACTTCCCATGTTCTGCTTCAGTGGCCCAGGGTTCGCTGTTTCAGATCCCAGGTGTGGACATGGCACTGCTTGGCAAGCCATGCTGTGGTAGGCATCCCACACATCAAGTAGAATAAGATGGGCATGAATGTCAGCTCAGGGCTAATCTTCCTCAAAAAAAAAAAATCACTTTTGCTGTATCCCAAAGATTTTGGCATGTTGTATTTTCATTTTCATTTGTCTCCAGGTATTTTTTGATTTCTCCTTTGATTTCTTCATTGACCCAAACATTGTTCAGTAGTATTTTGTTGGATCTCCACGTATCTGTGGCTTTTCTGATTTTCTTCCTGTAGTTGATTTCTAGTTTCATACCATTGCGGTCAGAAAAGATGCTTGGTATTATTTCCATCTTCTTAAATTTACTGAGACTTGTTTTGTGGCCTAATATGTGATCCATCCTGGAGGATGTTACATGTGCATTTGAGAAGAATGTGTATTCTGTGGTTTTTGGATGGAATGTTGTGGATGGAAGTATATATCTACTAAATCCATCTGGTCTGATGTGTCGTTTAAGGCCAACGTTTCCTTATTGATCTTCTGTTTGGATGATCTATCCACTGGAATAAGTGGAGTGTTAAAGTCCCCTACTAACATTGTGTTACTGTCTATTTCTGCATTGTGTCTGTTAATAATTGCTTTATATATTTAGGTGCTCCTATGTTGGGTGCATAGATATTTACAAGTGTTATATCCTCTTGTTGGATTGTTCCCTTTATCGTTATATAGTGCCCTTCTTTGTCTCTTGTTACAGTGTTTGTTTTAAAGGCTATTTTTCTGATATAAGTATTGCTACCCCAGCTTTCTTTTCATTGCCATTTGCATGGAATATCTTTTTCCATCTTTTCACTTTCAGTTTGCGAGTGTCTTTAGGTCTGAAGTGTGTCTCTTGTATGCAGCCAATATATGGGTCTTGGTTTCTTTTTATCCAGTTGGCCACTGTATGTCTTTTGATTGGAGTATTTAGTCCGTTGACATTTAAAGCAGCTATTTGTAAGTATGTACTAATTGCCATTTTGTTATTTTTTTGGGTGTTTTAGTAGTTCTTCTCTGTTCCTTTCTTCTTCTTTTGCTCTCCTCCCTTGTGGTTTGATGCTTTTCTTTAATATTATGTTTGGGTTCTTTTCTCTTAAATTTTTGTGTATGTACTACAGGTTCCTGGTTTGTGATTACCATGAGGTTCATATTAATAACCTACATATATAGCAATCAGTATGGAGTTGATGATCTCCTTAATTTGTCTTCCTTCTAAAAGCTCTACTCTTTTATTCCCCTCCTCCCACATTTTGACATCATATCTAAATTCTTTTGGGAGATGAGTGTGTGTCTGTTACCCTCTTATCATTGAAATAGTTAATTGTAGTACTTTTGTCTCCTGACCTTCATGTTAGCTTCATAGGTGGTTGATCTGCTACCTTTACTGTATTTTTGTCTTTATGAGTGATTTTATTGCCTTTTTTTGCATACTTTTCTTATTCCTATTTGTGGTTTTCTATTTTCCACTTAAATAAGTCCCTTTAGCATTTCTTGTAAAGCTGGTTTCTTATTGACAAACTCCTTTAATTTTTGCTTGTCTGGGAAACTCTTTATCTTTCCTTCCATTCTGAATGATAACCTTTCCAGGTAGAGTATTCTTGGCTGTAGGTTTTTTCCTTTCAGCACTTTAAATATATCATGCCACTCCCTTTAGCCTGCAAAGTTTCTGCTGAGAAGGAAGTTGATGGCCTTATGGAGTTTCTTTCATATGTAACTTTTTGCCTTTCTCTAGTGGCTTTTAGGATTCTTTCTTTATCTTTAACTTTGGACATTTTAATTATAGTGTGTCTCAGTGTGGGCCTCTTTGGGTTCATCTTGTTTGGTGCTCTCTGTGTGTCCTGTGTCTGGATGTCTGTTGCCTTCCTTAGGTTAGGAAAGTTTTCAGCTGTTATTTCTTCAAATAGATTCTCTGCCCCTTTGTCTCTCTCTTCTCCTTCTGGGACACCTATAATATGAATGTTAGTGCACTTGATATTGTCCCAGAGGTCCCTTAGACTGTCTTTGTTCTTTTTAACTCTTTTTTCTCTTACCTATTCAGCTTGGGTGATTTTCTCTAGTCTTTCATTCAGCTTGCTTATCCATTCTTCTGTATCATCTACTCTGCCATTGAGACCCTCTAGCGAATTTTCATTTCCAGTCTTGTATTTTTCACTTCTGATTGGTTCGTTTTTTATATTTTCTAGTTCTTTGTTGATGTTCTCACTGAATTCATCCATTCTTCTCCCAAGATCAGTGAGCATCCTTATGACTGTTTTTGTGTTCTTTTTCAGGTAGATTGTTTATTTCTGTTTCATTTTGTTCTTTTTCTGGGGTTTTGTCCTGTTCCCTTACTTGGAAGGTATTCTTTTGCATTCTAATTTTGCCTCTTTTTCTCTGCTTATATCTATGCATCAGGTGGGTCAGCTACATCTCCCAATCTTGAAGAGGTGGCCTTATGTAAGAGATGCCTTATGAGGCCCAGCAGTGTGCTTCCCTCTCATCACCAGTTCCAATTTTTCCAGGAATGTCCCCTGTGTGGGCTACACGTGTACTTCTTTTGTGGCAGGCTTGAACTTGCTGCAGGTGCCCAGGCAGGCTAGACTGTCCCCCTGGCCAGCTGGTTGTAATGCTCAGCTGCAGGTGGCTGCTATGGACCCTTCAGTCACTTTATCAGGCATAAGGAGTCCCAGAACAGTTGGCTGCAAGGTCTAATAGCACATTCCTGTTAAGTGAATATGCCCCCAGGATGGCTGGTTGCTAGGCTCAGGGGCTTACAACTGCTGTAGGCCTCTGGCCTGCAATGCTATTATCAGTTCTCTCAGGATTACAGTAGTGTGGGGCTGGCCCCAGGCATGGGAACACCCAATTGTTTCAGGCTTTGGAAGATGGGGCTGATTCCCTATGTGGCTATTTGAGAAGCACAAGTCTTCTGCAGCTGACAAGCCCCACCACACACAGGGCCACATACACCATCAACACAGTCCTGCCCCGGGCACACACCCCTAACCCATGAAATGGACCCAATTTCCCCACTGCAGAGGCCTCACACACTCCACCTGCTCCTCACACATACCCTACCCGACAGAGGTCGACCCACTCGCCTGTCTGGAGAGGATCCAGCTACCCAGCCTATGCAGGCCCACACCTTGCCCAAAGGCTTGCTGTTAGGTGAGGCCAGTCCCTAGAACGGGGTTGCCTGCCCTGGCTCGAGCTGGGTTAAATGGTGCTCTAGTGGGTGGGGCAGACCCTTGCTACTAGGCTAGCAGAAGAACTCCATTGGCTTCTGCCAGCTTCTCTGTCAGCATGCCTGCACCAGCTCACAATAATGGCTGCCACCAATGTCTGAGTCCCTAGAGAAGTCTCACCTCTAACTGAGATTCACCCAGAGCCTATCAGGTGAGTCCCTTTTCACCAAACGACTGTGCACCCTTCTTTCTGGTGATTTTAGTTTGCTTTCCAAAATAGGCGAATTTGTGCATGGATCCTTTAAGAGCTGCCTTTTCCCCCTTATGTCCAATAGCTTTTCTGGGGGTATTCCCTGTTGTTGTTATTAGCCAGCAAAGCCAGATATTATGACACTGGTCTCAATTGCGCTGAGTCCAAAGGATGCTTATAGCAGTGACCCTTCCCCGCTCAGATCCCTCACTCCTCTGGGGAAGGCTGCGTGCCTTAGGATTGCTCCTTGTCAGCCAGGAAGCACCATGGCTCGTGAAGGCGGCTTTTTTTCTCTCCAGAAAGGAATTTCTTTCTCTTACGCCTCAGTCAGGACTGTCCCTTATTGCAGGGGTTCTTCTTATCCAGTTTTCAGTTCTCTCTCAGGGGTAATTATTGCCAGAGTACTGGTAAATTGGTTGTGTCCATGGGAGGAGGTGAGTTCAGAATCTGCCTAAGCCACCGTCTTGACCAATAGCTCTTAATGATGTTTTCTTTTTTTAAAATCAACTTGATTTTTAAAAAAATCTGTCCTCTGTGAAATTAAGAAAAATTTTTCTTTTTAACATTCCTATTATGCTTTTAAAATATTTTAATTTTATTTTTAATTTCCAATAGATCATTTTAGTTCTCTGAATGTCATTCTTTTAGAGCTCAGTTTTGGCTTTATGGGTGGAATATCTTCTCGTATCTCTCTGAGGATATTAATTATATTTGGTTTTTTCCCCTAACTTTTTATCTTAGTATAAAATTTGTTTTTCTTTTTTCTCCCAAGTATCTTTATCCTGGTATTTGTCTTCGCCTCTGTATTAGTTTTCTAGGGCTGTTATAATAAAACACCACAAACTAGGCAGCTTGAAACAACAGAAATTTATTGTCTCACAGCTCTGGAGGTTAGAAGTCTGGAACCAAAGTGTTGACAGAGGTGGTTCCCTCCAAGGGCTGAGAGAGGAGGAGCGCTCCTGGCCTCTCTCCTTGGCTTTTTGATGGCCAACTTCTCCCTGTGTCTCTTCACATTGTCTTCCCTCTATGCATGTCCCTTTCTCTTCACATGGTGTTCTTTTTAGAAGAGCATCAGTCATATTGGATTAGGGTCCATCCTAATCCAGTATGACCTCGTCTTAGTTAACCACATCTGCAATGACTCTATTTCCAAGTAAGGTCACATTCTGAGATACTAGGAGTGGGGACTTCAACATATGAATTTGGGGGGCATAAGATTCAACCCATACTAGTCTCTGAGTTTCATGTTGGAGCTTTCCTCAAATGTCTAGTATATGACATAAGAGGCTGTCCTTTTATATGTAAGAGTAGGGCACTGAAAACCTGAGTTAGAAGCCCCATATGGGGAGCTGGATGGTGATGGGTTTCACTGTAGATAGTTCTAGCTGGGCCATTGCATTACTCTGTCAGCATCTATTGGTCTTCTCTTGTGAGCTGTTCAAAAATGCCTTTCCATCTCCTACTTGGAGGACATAGGCCTGGAGGCCAACATTCTGGAAGCTAATTACGGGAGGAGGGCTGAGGTTATCAGCATTCAATACAGAAACCAATATTTAATCCCTCGTTTCCACTACACTTTCCTACCCTCACCTGTGCCTGTTGTCCTCCAGTCTGGAGATTCCTATTTTGCTTCCTCCAAAGACAAATACCCAGTCTTCCGTTGGGTGGCCGTGAGGACCAGCTACCTAGCTCTTGTGAGCAGAGGAATGACTTGGGGATCCACTTATTACCTAACAGATTTCAAGCCAGTCTTTCTGCTTTCAGGCCCACCTTTACCCCACTTCCAGAGTTATCTGGCACCACTAATTCCTGAGCCTTTTGGGTCTTCTGGGGTGCAAACCAAGTTGTATAACAGCTTTTTTTCTTTATAGAAGGAATTCTATTTTCTTAGGTCTTCTGAGTCAGATGCCAGTAAACTATCTTCTTTTCAGCTTCCAAAAAGTTTTTGATCTTATCCGTTTTCTCATTTTCATTATCCTTGTGTACTCGTGCCATTTAAAAAAAAAAAACCTTACTGCCTTGTTGTGCTTTTAGTGGAATTTCAGTAGGGAGCATAGGTAAACACATGTATTCAATCTACGTTGTTTAGATACCTCTTAGGCCCCCTTTGTGCTTAGAAAAGCCAGACTTGGTTTCTGGCACATGTAACCAAGAATCAGGCTGGTAGAGGACAACAAATGGAGACAAATGGAGGGGGTAGGAATGAGAGCTAATACCACAGGTCCCTCTCTGTACCTGTGCACCCTACACTTTAGCCACATTTCAGCCAAACCAGTTATAGATGCTCACAGAAGCCAGGCTATTACTCTCCTCTGTGCCTTTATTCACACTTCTCTCTGTGTCTGGACTAATACCCCTATTTTCCCCTCTCACCCCTGACTGTCTGGTAAACGTTTGTCTTTCAAAAGTTAGTTCAGGACCTACTGACTCCACAGAAGCCTATTCGAATCCCTTCAGGCATAACTGGCCCCTACATATCCCCCTCCCCCCCACCCATATGCATAATGTATTCTATTGTACTCGTCTGTTTACTGTCGTGTCTCCCTCTTGACTCTCTGCCCTTCCAGCTGAAAACTGTTTTATTTGTTCTCATGGCTCCAGAGCCTGACATATGGTAGGTTTTTGTGGTTTTTAATTTATTTTTTTGTGAGGAAGATTTGCCCTGAGCTAACATCCATTGCCAATCTTCCTCTACTTTGTGTGTGGGATGCCTCCACAGCCTGGCTGACGAGTGGAGCAGGTCTGCACCCTGAATCCAGACCCATGAACCCCGGGCTGGGAAGTGGAGGGCTCAGAACTTTAACCACTCAGCCACAGGGCCGGCCCCATGTGATAGGTTTTTAATAATTTTTCGATGTTCATGAACCAGTGAATCCATGGCACATCCCAGAGAAGCAGGTTCTAGTATGCTTTCTGGATTTTGTATGGAGAACGCTGCATGAATAACACGCCTGCAGGCAACGCTACAGCTCCTGGACAGATGTGGCATTCTGCTTCCTCCTCAGCATAGCTCATCTTTTGAAAGCAGTTAAACTGCCTCAGTCTTTCCCAATTGATCCCTCTCCAGAAGGGTAAGAGGAGAACGGGCAAAAGGAGCACATCGTTTGCTGCCAGCTTCTCCCTGGCTGTGCAGACACGCAAGAACTCTCTGGTTCAACCGGAAAACAGTCTTGCACTTTTAGAAATCACGTGATAGTATACATTTTGACGTCATTTTCAGAAGAGAAATGGTCATGTCCTTGATAGTCCCTTGGATGTTGGTAAATTTTATTGGACCATTTTCATTTCTCTCTCTGGGTTCCAGATCTTTTAAGGGCAGGGCCACGCAGCGCCTGTAGGCCCAGCCAGGATGTGTGAAATATGCGCATGCACATCAAGGTGCTGGGGGCACACGCGCTCAGATGGCCTCTAGCCATCAGAACACGTGATGAGGATGATACATTCACTGGCTAGTTCCAGCTATGCTCAATTCAGTGTCATTCAAATATCATCCTTTCACCCAAAATATACTGCATATTCACTATGCAAATTGGTGGAAATTGAGAGCATAAAATAATTAAAATTGCTGATAATTAGTAAGCGTTCACTGTGTGCCAAGCATTGTACTCAACGTCTTTTGCGAGGATCTCATTTCGCACTAACGGCTGGGGTCAGGGACCCAGAGGAGGCGCTGAGGCTCCAGCCGGCTGAGTGACTCCGCCCGGCGTGCACCCTGAGCAGGAGCTCGGCTTCTGGAAGCCCAGGACTGCCGCCCTCCCCCTGCGGTGCGCGGGAGATTGTCCTTCCCTTTTGGAAGCCCTTCCCCGGCCCTTCTGGAGTCAGTTATTGCCTTGCTTTCTCCTCTTCTCAAGAAGATTCGATTGAGAGAAGAAAATTATTCTCTCGGGCCCAGAGAATTGAAAACAAGAGCCTGCAAGAAGCTGGGTCGTTACAGCATCGGGTTTCGCGGCGCGGGCCCCGCGCTGGGGCTGCCCCGCCGCCTTTGCGGGAGCGGAGGAGAGGCGTGCAGACCCCGGCATGTTTTCACTTTTAAGGCTAGCGTCGGGGGATTTTGCTTTTCACTTTCCTGAGTGGGAATGTATGCCTTGAGAACTGATTTGTCACTGCCTGGTTGTAACTCTCTGCCTGGGAAATAATGATAATCGTGTCCCTTTCCTGGTTCCAGCCAACTCAGACAGCCGTGAGCGGCAGGGCTGACTCCTGGAGGAACCACTAGGCTCCAGGGACTTTCCGTCTGAGATGTGCCCACTCGAGTCGTTTACAGAGGTCACCTTGGCTTCATAACTGACCCCACTGTTGCTCTCCTAATGCCCGCATTATGGGATTGTGACCCGGACAATGGCTTTGCATTTCAGCTTCGGGCAGGTTAAGAATGAACGATGTGACGGCTTTGGGATAAAATGTAATATCAGTCCTTTCAAAAGTGTGTTTCAGGTTATATCTGTCGTAAAATTGTACAGATGTGAAAAGTCTTCCTTCTCCCACAAAATGAATGACTATATTACTCTACAGTCTAGTATGCTGGTAAAAAAGAAAGAAGGAAAGAAAAAGAAATAGAAAAAAGCTGTGAAATGGTACCAAGCCGCTCTTACCATCGCCCCTAAACAATTAACCACCTCCATAAGCACCTAACTGAGCAAAACCTGAATAACAGCGATAAAAATGGCATTTTCTGTAGAAATGAAATGATGTCAGTATGCTAGAAGCCATTTAAAACAGAAAGGTCTTCGTCTTGGAAATCTGTAAGCTCCTTTCTCATTCAGCTTGGGTACCAGAAAAGATTAAACTACTGCAAAATTGTCTAACCTAGATTCAGGGATTCATGACATCCAACGCAGAAAACAGATCTCTCATAGGGCAAAAATCAGGGAACTAAAGCTGGGAGAGAAAATTTAGTATCATATGGTCAAATAGTATTTGGATCTGTTTTTCTAAAAAAAAAGCAAAACAAAACTGTTCACTTTTAGAAAATACGTTTAAAATAGTTAATATTTTTATTTTGCTTTACATTGAAAATTTTTTTATTGTGGTCTAAATAGTTCATAACATTGTGAAATTTCAGTTGTGCATTAGTATCTGTCAAACACCATATACTCACAGCTTGTGACCTACCCTCCCCCACTTCCCCCGGTAACCAAGAAATTGTTCTCTAAGTTTGTTTATATTCCATTTATGAGTGAAATCATATAGTGTTTGTCTTTCTCTGTCTGGCTTATTTTGCTTAACATGATGCCCTCAAGGTCCATCCATATAGTTGCGAATGGGATGATTATGTCTTTCTTTATGGCTGAGTAGTATTCCATTGTATATATATACCACGTCTTCTGTATCCAATCCTCAGTTGATAGGCGCTTGGGTTGCTTCCACGTCTTGGCTATTGTGAATAATGCTGCAATGAACATAGGGGTGTAAAGGTCTCTTTGTACTGCTGGTTTCAAGTTCTTTGGATAAATACCCAGTAGTGTGATATCTGGGTCATATGATAATTCTATTTTTAGTTTTTTCATAAATCTCCGTACTGTTTTCCAAAGTGGCTGCACCAGTTTGCATTCCCACCAGCAGTGGATGAGGGTTCTCTTTTCTCCATATCCTTTCCAACATTTATTATTTTTTATCTTGGTGATTATAGCCATTCTAATGGGTGTTTTGATTTGCATCTCCCTGATGATGAGTGATGTTGAGCATCTTTTCATGTACCTATTTGCCATCTGTATATCTTCTTTGGAAAAATGTCTGTTCATATCCTTTGCCCACTTTTTGATTGGACTTTTTTTGTTGTTCAGTGTGTGAGCTCTTTATATATTATGGAGACTAACCCCTTATTGGTTATATGATTTGCAAATGTTTTCTCCCAGTTGGTGGGCTGTTTTTTCATTTTCATCTTGGTTTCCTTTGCCTTCCAGAAGCTCTTTAGTCTGATGAAGTCCCACTTGTTTATTTTTTCTTTTGTTTCTCTCATCTGAGTGGACATCATATTTGTAAAGATCCTTTTATGACTGATGTCAAAGAGTGTACTGGCTATGTTTTCTTCCAGAAGTTTTATGGTTTCCTGTCTTACCTTCAAGTCTTTGATCCATTTTGAGTCTGTTTTTGTGTGTGGCATGAGATAATGGTCTACTTTCATTCTTTTGCATGTGGCTGTCCAGATTTCCCAGCAACATTTGTTGAAGAGACTGTCTTTTCTCCATTGTATGTTCTTGGCTCCTTTGTCGAAGATTAGTTGTCCGTAGATGTGTGGTTTTATTTCTGGGCTTTCAATTCTGTTCTTTAGATCTGTGTGCCTGATTTGTACCTGTACCATGCTGTTTTGATTACTGTAGCTTTGTAGTACATTTTGAAGTCAGGGATTGTGATGCCTCCAGCTTTCTTCTTGTTTCTTAGGGCTGCTTTGGCTATTCGGAGTCTTTGGTTGCCCCATATGAATTTTAAGATTCTTTGTTCTGTTTCTGTGAAGAACGTCATTGGGATTCTGATTGGGATGGCGTTGAATCTGTAGATTGCTTTAGGTAGTACGGCCATTTTAACTATGTTTATTCTTCCAATCCATGTACATGGAATAGCTTTCCATTTCTTTATGTCATTGTTGATTTCTTTCACTAATGACTTATAGTTTTCCTTGTATGGGTCTTTCACTTCCTTGGTTAAATTTATTCCTAGATATTTTGTTCTTTTTGTTACAATTGTAAGCGCTTTACATTTTTAAAGATTTAATCAATGAGTAAAATGTAGCTCAGAGAGTTTCAAAGCTACGCAGCTAGTTAGTAGCTGAGCCAAGACCAGTCTACTTCCTAACTTACTTCTGATTTCACTTGTTACCCAAATTAGACTAACTCTTTTCTTATTTCAAGTATTTTTTCTTTGGCGATTGTCTGCCATCTTTCCCATGTTTTTGAACAGCCCCACCACCTAACCTTTCTGGGAGTCTTAAAACTGTGGCATGTTTAAACATGAAAATATTTTCTCTTTCGTCTTAAAAAAAATAATCGCAGCAAACTATCCATCCCCTCTTTTGTTTTGCCTAATTCTGTGTGCAGAGAGAAGCAGCTCCCTCTGTCCCTCTGTTTTTCTCCAGCAGTCTAGACAACCTAGGATGCCCCAGAAACGTTGGGCTGCTGTCTGCAAGTGGAAAGATGAAGCTACACATCGATTGGGCGGTCATGACAGCACTTGGCCAGCTGCTGGTCCATCCACAAGTCTTACAGCAATCCAACAGGTAGATAATATTTTTAGTGGATAAGGAAACTAGGGTCAGAGAGAGGTTAAGTCGCTTGCTCAACCATGTAGCTAGGAAATGTCAGATCTCGAATTTGAACACAGGTTGGCTGGTCACCAAATTAGGTGTGCCTTGTACTCCGCTTCTCCTTCAAGGTGCAGGATATTGCACTAAAAGTGTGGGGTTTATCTTAAAACTAGACATGAATCCTTCTGGAGATTACAGTGTAGACAGGATAAAAGGTAATAATAAGAAGAATGCGTTATAGCTATACATATCTGTCGACTCTGTGCAAGATAGAGAAGGAGACCAGCATAGTGTCTTTAATACCAAGCACACTGTAGGAGCTCAACAAATCTTCAGTAATTATGAAAAGGAAGACAGAAATGCAATCCAAAGGTGAATAGCACACCGCACATACACTGGAAAATCTTGCAGCCTTGATATGGAGACAGACATGCTCCTAACTAACTCTATTCAAACTAGAGCTGTTCTTCTCAAACTTTGCTTCGTATTAGATTTACGGCATGAGGTGCAGAGGAAGGATGTGGGCAGTACCTAAAGCTTATAAAGAAATACCCATGCCCCGTGCTCATCCCGGGCCAATTAAAGGAGAATCCCTTGGTGGGATCTGGTGGGTATTTTTAAAAGGCTCCCCAGGTGGTGTTAACGTTTAATCAAGACTGGAGACCACCAATGCGTACATCACTGCGTCTGTCACGAGGGACAGGAATGGAGGTGTCAGTGCAGCGGTGCACTCATGGGTCTTTCTGAAGGATGCTGCAGAGGCATTGTCTATATAATTATAGACAATTATAGACTGGTGACAATGCCAAGAGATAGACAGTGGCCAAGGAGGATCAGAGAGTCACCTAGAACCATGAGTCAGAAGGACAGCCTCAAGTTGGAAGGCCAGACTTGGGGCCTCCAGTAGGCCACTGCTGACCCCAGGATGGCAGAAGTGGTGAGAACAGAGTGAGGGTGCGGTTTGATACTGGAGTTAGAAATGCTGATGGTAACCCCTGCGGGCAGCTGGAGTGGCCTCTGGGAGCCTCACTGCGACTCAGCATTTTTCCACAGGGAGGTGAAATAAAGCTGTGCTGTGTCTGGGGGTCTGGCTCCGTCCCTCTGGGACTCAAGGGCATCCTCTGTAAAATAAGGTTTGTCTAGAATAACAGTTTTAAACTATGCTTTTGGAGTAACACATAGTGCTTCTCAAGTTTTATGAGTACGAGACTCAGCTGAGGATTTTAGTAGAATGAGTATTCCCAAGCCCCTCCTGAGACCTTGATCTGGGAGGTTGGGATCTAGAAGGCGGGAATCCATGTCTCCTGACCAGCACCCTGGGGCCTGCTCCAAGAAGCACTGCGTATGATGCCCCTGGCTGCCTTAGGGACCACTATGTGGGTGTGCAAAGAAGCAGCAGGCAGGATCTGCGCCCCGACCCCTCCAACACAGAAGCTGCCCCTCTGTCAGGTTCATATATTGGACTCTCTGCAAGACTTACTTTGAGGAAAGAATTTTGTTGAGAATAACAAGAGGACATTGGACACTGTTGCAATAGAAGATCTCAAGGTCTCCTCCAAAGTCCCACACGCTGTGACCCTCTGTGGAGGACACTCCCAAAGGGCTAGGGCAGAGAGCAGAGGAGTGAAACTGAATTTGGGACAATGTTTTTTATTTAAGGAGTGGGCAGAGGAGGTTATTGTCAAGGGGAAAAGACATAAAATTTTTGAAGGCTTTAGTTTTCAAATGCATTTGAAACCCATACGCCACACAGATAAACCAGTGAAACAGCAAACATCTGGCAATGTAGCATTTTGTCTTATATAAAGGGATGGCTCTTAACCCCAGCTCTAGTATCTGGATGGGTAGTCGATGATGGGAAGTGAGAAATTGTCAACCAGAATGGGGCAATAGCTTCAGGGAGCCATTATCAGAAAAGATGTTCTACTCCAACTTCATCCAGCAAAGACTATAAAATACCTACCACCTGGTTCCACAAAGTGTTTCCAGAAGACACTTTGAAGGAGGCTTTCGTGGAAAACATCCATGGAGTATTTCATATTGGGAGAGAACTGCACCACTAAAACTTTCCAGCGGCTCTGAGTTCCAGCCTGGATTTGTGTAGTACGAAGAAAGAAATGGAGAGAATGGAAATAGTAACAAAACATGGACTTTGAATAATTTCAGAAAAGCCAACTGATAACTGTCTTCATAGTGTGTTACTGTGACACAAACAACAGCCAGCCTGATGTGTGTGCCCATGCGTCCTGTGTGCTCTCACAATTCCAGATGGCTGCTCATCTCTCTGTAATGTAATTGTTTGTGTCCCCTGATAGACTGTAAGCCCCCTTCGAGGGCCACTGTGTTGCATCCGGTGTTGTACCCCACACTTAGCAGAGCCTATCAAATAATGGGCATATAATAAATTGTCTAGCCTTAATTGGCATGGACCAGAATGGAATGCAGAAAAGAACTCTCTCTGTGTGACTTAACAGAAACAGGATTTGAATGAAACCAGCACTGAGATACTCCCCAGTCCCCCATGGCTCAGGTTATTCATACTAAAACCACACTGGTGTGTGAAACACCATGTTTGCATATTCTTTCTACCTTTACTCACCTCTCTGCTTAAGCAATGACTGATTCCATAAACTCCATTGTGTCCATTCTGTACTTGAGTCAAGTCCCCAAGTTCTGTATTATCCACTTTAAGTCCTAAGTTCAAGGATCCCTTCAGGTCCTGTTATATAAGACTTCCTGAACCAGGTTGACTGATGAACTTGAGGCCTATCTCCTGGTGCTCAGATCAGTGGAGGAGGCTAACCACACCCTCCAAACACAGCACCTGAAGAAGAACGACTGCCACCATCAGAGACAACACCCGCCCCATACAAGGCCAAATCTGAGACGGTACTAACCATCCTAGGGACCCCAGGCAGCACTACTCAGACCCGCTCAGCACCTGAACGTGAGCCCTACCTACTGTCAGGTAACTAGGGGGTGGGAGCATGAACTTTATCCATCTAAGAGGGCTACAGGGAAAGTGACGTTCTCTAGGAAGCACAGAACAGAAGGAGGGTGAGAGTACAGAAAGGGTGCAAGAGGACGAGAGGTCAGGCGTGATCAGGGTTTCCCACCTCCCAAATCCTCTTCCATGTCATTACTCTTCTGCTCTTGTGAGAAAGCCCTTCCTCCTTTGAGGTGATTTTGGTCTGGCTATATCCCAGTGACCGTCAGGATTCCCTTGGTTGCAAGCAATAGGAAATGGCTGGCCAACGTGAGCTGAAAATGAATGTACTGAAAGGATGCCGGAGATCCATAGAATTGCATGGTGGGGATAGCGTAGTGTGATGGGGTGAAGATCTGGGTTGGAGAACCAGGTTTACAGGCTATGCAAGCAGGAGCAATGCCCAAAACCACTCTGTAGAAGTTGGTCTGTTGGAAACCCATGGCTGGCTCACTCAGCACCATGTACTCCTGGAGGCTGCCATCCACATTAGTGCCTCTGCAGCTAGAAACTGGGCGTGAGGACCTGGTGGCCATCCCCTCCCAGAGCTGCTTCTGTGCAATGGGTACAAGCTTGAGCTTCCTGCCACAAGTTTGGGGCAGGCATGTCTGATTGGCAGAGCCTCTGGTCACACACCTTTATGCCATCTGCAAGGGAGTCTGAGAAAACGATCCCGATTTCATAATGAAAGGCAGCCTCTGCCTGCTAAGGTAAGGGATGCCCCAAACAGATTTTCGCCTGCCAAAGTCAGTTGCTGCTATCATCATTCTCACTCTCTCTCATTGTTAGTTTGTCTTAGTCTCCAAGTCATTCAGTCTCCTGTTAGCAGCCCCACCACAGACTTGTTTTGTACTTGTCCTGCTATCGTCAGCCATGACTTCAGAACCCATGTGGGTGGTCCATCAAATACCCCAACCACAGGGTACCTTGAGACCCTCAAATCCAGAGACTGCCACCTGCACACCACTCTTGTCAGTTATGCCCAGACTTACACCAAGGAGCTTGCCCGTGCTGAGAACTGTTCTACTTTAGAACTCTTCCCCTCCCATTTCCCACTCATGCCGGTATCACCACACATCTGCTCTTCTTCTGGAGAGAGGCCACCAGTGCCCACACCTTCCGTTTAGTCCCGCTGAAGCCTCTCTTTCTTTCTAACACAACATGGAGCAGAGCATAGTCTAGGAGCATGCTTAATGCCTCGGTGCCCCTCTTCTTCTCTTGATCTGCCCAACAAACCCCAACAATGGATCCATTCCATAAATTGTCTATGAATACACCCAGGCTTCCAGTCCCACTGGAGGGAGTTCCTCAGCCTGTTGGTTGGTGTCAGTACAAATCCTTGGTCCCCTGCCTTGGCTGGACCTCGAATGCAGAAAAACTATTTCTTTCTGTTTGTCAAATACCATTTTAACCATTTTCCACTTTCCTCAAGCTCCCTAGCCATCCCTCCCCCTTTCAACACTCTCACCCTCAGCAAACTGCGTGCCTCCTACTTTATCAAGTAACTGAAGACCATGGAACGTGAACAATTTCCTATTTATATGAAACTCACACTTCATTTTCTTCTTTTCATTTTCAGATAAAGGGATATTTCTTTGTTCAGTACAGTTACCTCATCTGCCTTGTATTTTCAACTTCTCTCTCTCCTATAAGCTCTTGCTTCACAAATATTTTCGAGTCATCTTCTCCAGATGGTAAGAGCCTCAGAAGCAGGCGTCCTGATTTGTTTGTCTTCGTATCCCCCCAGTCCCAAATATTCAGTAAGCAATACATTTGTTGGGTTGAATTGTTTACATTTCCACAGATGTTATCAATATACCTAAAACTTATATCCTGATTAAAAACTTACCTTTGGCTAAGAACCCATTAACAGGGAAAGACTTTTGGCAAATTCCTTAATTAGGGTCATTCTACTGTGAACCTTATTTGTTCATCCGAACTGAGGTTATGTTAGTTTTATACTATCATTACTACATGTCAGTGATAATGAGATTGAATTGCACAGATATGTGTAAATTGCACTTTAAATGATTGTTACTATTAATATTTACATGTGTTTTTTATTCCTAAAGCAGATCTGTGCTAATTAATATATTTTTCATACTATTAGTTGTTATGAAGTAAAAGTTCTCAGGGTAACTCCTGGTAACAGTCATTTTCCACATGTGCTACCAATATGCATTTGACCTTGGGAATGCCAAGGGCAGGAAGAGAAAACACAAGCCATAGCTTAGAGTCTACTTGGACAGTACAAGAGTTTGTCAGGGGAAAAAAAAGTTACTTTGAAGAGGTGAGTTTTGAATTGCAACTTAAAGTGGGGGTGACACTCAGAGCCCAGGCCTGACCCAGGGACTAGACCGTGTGGGGTTCCAAGCCCTCCCAGAGAGTGGCTGCCGCTCAGGAGATGGCTGTGCACACTTATTTGAGTCATGTGAGCCTCCTTTTTCACAAACCTCTGCTTGTTGAGCTGCGTTTAACATGTCTAATTCTACACTTGTCACATGTCTCTTTGACCAGCCTATTCCTGCTTCTTGAAAAAAAAGAAGTTTCCCCCATTCCTGCTTCTAGCCCTTCTGGGTTCTCTCTGATGTATTGGCGACTTAGTGTGACAACCTGGCCATGCCCCACTGGCCAGGTGCCTATCCATAGTGCCAGGCCCCTTCTTCTTTGCCTCTGCCTGCAACTCTGTATGAGTCTGTCTTGTTTACAACCAAGTTCTCACATTTAGTGAGTCAGAGAAGAGAGGTGGGAATTAAGGTACAAAAATTCAGTGTATGCCTTGCTAAAGCAATCCTGAGAAAGAAGAACAAAGCTGGAGGCATCACAATCCCTGACTTCAAAGCATACTACAAAGCCACAGTAATCAAAACAGCATGGTACTGGTACAAAAACAGATCAATGGAACAAAATTGAAAGCCCAGAAATAAAACCACACATCTATGGACAGCTAATCTTCGACAAAGGAGCTGAGGGCATACAATGGAGAAAAGAAAGTCTCTTCAACAAATGGTGCTGGGAAAACTGGACAGCCACATGTAAAAGATTGAAAATTGACCATTCTTTTTCACCATTCACAAAAATAAACTCAAAATGGATCAAAGACCTTTAATAAAGATTAGGCCTGAAACAATAAGTCTTCTAGAAGAGAATATAGGCAGTACACTCTTTGACATCAGCTTCAAAAGAATCTTTTCGGACACCATAACTCCTCAGACGAGGGAAACAATAGAAAGAATAAACAAATGAGGCTTCATCAGACTAAAGAGCTTCTTCAAGGCAAGGGAAAACAGGGTTGAAACCAAAAAACAGCCCACTAATTGGGAAAAAATATTTACAAGTTATTTATCCGACAAAGGGTAAATCTCCATAATATATAAGGAACTCACACAGCTCAACAACAAAAAATCAAACAACCCGATCAAAAAATGGGCAGGGGACATGAACAGACATTTCTCCAAAGAAGATATACAGATGGCCAATAGACACATGAAAAGATGCTCATCATCACTAATCATCAGGGAAATGCAAATCCAAACTACACTAAGATATCACCTTACACCTGTTAGAATGGCAAAAATATCGAAAACCAAAAGTGACAAATGTTGGAGAGGTTGTGGAGAAAATGGAACCCTCATACACTGTTGGTGGGAATGCAAACTGGTGCAGCCATATGGAAAACAGTATGGAGATTTCTCAAAAAATTACAAATAGAAATACCTATGACCTAGCCATCCCACTACTGGGTATCTATCCTAAGAACCTGAAATCAGCGATTCCAAAAGTCCCATGCACCCCTATGTTCATCGCAGCATTATTTACAATAGCCAAGATGTGGAAGCAACCTAAGTGCCCAGCAACTGATGATTGGATAAAGAAAATATGGTATATATATATATACAATGGAATGCAACTCAGCCATAAAAAAGGACAAAATCGTCCCATTCACAGCAACATGGATGGACCTTGAGGGTATTATGTTAAATGAAATAAGCCAGACAGAGAAAGATGAACTCTGTATGACTCCACTCGTAGGTGGAAGGTAACATATAGACAAAGAGAACTGATTGCTGGTTACCAGGGGAAAGGGGGGGTGGGGGGAGGGCACAAAAGGTGAAGGGTGCACCTACAACAGGACTAACAATAATGTACAACTGAAATTTCACAAGGTTGTAAACTATCATAATCTTAATAACAAGAAAAAGAAAGAAAAATTCAGTGTATGCCATCCTTTCCAGTAACCGTGTTGGGATGTTGTACCTGGCCAGGGCCCAAAGCCCCCTGAAAAGATGCACAGGGGACGAGGACAGATAAAGTCACAACAATCTATCTGCTCTGAGGCTCCTTTCTCACGGCTCTAGTACCTGTGAACCTTCAGAAAAAGAAAACCTGCTCCCCTTGATGCAGAGAGCATGCTCTGAAAAGTCTGGTTATGTGGTTGCTGTTACTTTCCTCTTCATTCAACATAGTCATTTCTTGTCCAGCTTATGTGGTCAAAAACAAATGCTACTTGCAAAGAAGAAGTCAGAGAGAGTACTTTTTAGTTAAAAACTTTTCTCTTCTGGCTTGAAAATGAGGAAAGCCTATTTTTGAAAATATACTGTGTTATGAGCGTTCATTACATGAATGCTGGGATAGGAGGGGACAGGCCAGAGTTTGAGTGAGAGATAAAAAAAAGATTATCTTTCATCAGCACTCAAGAGTCAAAGATCCTTTTGAATAGGAAATAAATAGACTTCTCTGATGAGGATGTGGCATTGGCAAGAAATGTTTCCAGAACTTGAGAGTCATGAGGTCATGGCCTTGGGCTGCGAGGTAGAATGCAAGTCCACAGTAGCCTTCGGTGGATTCTGAAATCTCACGTCTGTAATCTTGGAGTCATGGCCCATGTCTCCAAATCCTAACACTTGTCAGGTTTGTAATGATGGGTGTTGCCTTAGTGGACTTCTTTGTACTCTTAAAATTTCGAATCACATGCTTTCATACCGTTGGTCAGTCCCTGCACCTACATTCCCGACCTTGGAAAGTTGAATTCCTGACCTCTTAGTTTATTCTTCTCAATCTACAATTTCAGAAGCGATCTCAGGAAGTTCATTTATAGCCAAGATCTGATTCCTGCTGTGATGCTAATAAACAGGCCCAGTTTTCTTACCTTTTAATAAAGTCATCAGCAGAAACGAGTGGGCCTCAAAGGGGAGTGCAGAGAGGCATCTATCCTCAGTACGAAAAGTGTTCTCTTCTTCCTGATTGACAGTAAGTAAAACTAATGTCTAATTAAGAGGTTGACATAGCTTAAAATACACCTCCTCACTTGGGAATCCAGTGCCTTGACTCCTAGTATGGCGGGGCTCCAACTGGACATATTTTGGTGTCCTCATCCAACCAGTCAATGGCAAGATGTGCTGGACCTGGAAGGGCTGGGACTTCAAAGTTCAGGACGGAAGGAAGTTGAGATGGACAGGTGGCAGTGAGAGCCAGGCAGCAGTGTGAACTGAGAAGCAGCCAGTGGCGGAGGCTGGGCCAACAAGTAGCCGAGGCCGGACTTCAGTGCCCAAGAGGACAGATAGGAACAAGACTTAGAGAAAAAGAACCTTCCACGTATTTCAGAGAATATGACAGAGATCATTGCTGGGTAAGCAAGAGCTTAGTCATAAGGAAGGAAAAACAAAAGGCAAAAGCCTGGTTTCAGGAACTACAGGACAAGGTCGAAGGCACAAGGACAGCGCATCCTAACCACCTGCCCCCCACCACAGCAGACACAAGCCAGTCAGTGAGCAAGTTGAGTGAACTGCCCACATAATATAGCTCTACTCTGCCCTTTCTCTCCAGCCCCATGGCACAGCCCTCATTCAGGCCTCCCACACCTTGGACTGCTGGAGCAAAGCCTCCTCACCCTCCCTCCAGAGAGACCTCCTCTCCAATCCAGTCTCTCCCTGGCAGCCTGGAGGAGCTGCCAAAAATGCAACCCTATGAAGTCATTCTGGTGAACACCCTTCAGTAGCTCCCCATTGCCCTGAGGTGCAATCCCACCTCCTTTACTGTTCCCCGGGGTCTGTCACAGGCAGCCCTCCTCCTCGACCTTGGTATCTCCCTCCAGTTAGAGTGAACTCTTAGAACCTCGGAAGCTTTATCCTTTCCTTCTTGCTCATAAGACTGCACACACAGACCTTGTGGCCTGGAGTGGACCAACTTTTCCACCTGTAACTTTGGTGTGGTTAATTTCTACCGCAGCTTCGGATATCAATGAGACTTCCTTTCCCCTGACCTCCCAACTGTGCCCCGGGATCATCCTACAAACTCCCTGTCAAAGCACTTACCACATTCTGTGGCTGTCCTGTTACTAGTTTCTTCCACCACCAGGCCCCAAGGCCTTGCCGCTCACAGTGCAGTCCCTGGACCAGCAGCATATACAACACCGGTTAGAAATGCAGACTCTCAAGCCCAGCCTAGACCTACTGAATCAGAATCTGCCTTCCACCAGGGTCCTGGGGTGGGCCACACAGGCATTCACATCTGAGGAGCACAACCCCCGACTCTAAGCTTCCTGGGAGCAGGTACTTTTCTTCCTTGTTCACTGTGTCTTCCAGCAGCCTCAAGATGGCCACACACTACATATTTCTTGATGAGATTAAGTAATTAATTAAGAAGAGGGATTTGGTTCTGAAATCACCCTGAGGTTCTTGCCTCCCCTGTGGCTGGGAGCAAGAATGACCCCTGAACTTGTGACTAATGGAGTCTATGTTGGGCCCATGGAATGTGAAGGGTGGTGGAGCCAGAGCCTGGCCCACCGCAGAACCCCTGGTATGGGTGACGGCAGTGTGACATAGTGGGCTGGGAGTCCTGGGTTCTGTCTTTGCTTTGTGAGCTGAGTAACACTGGACAAATCCCTTAACCTCTCTGGGCTCCATTTATTCATCTATAAACCAGGCAGATAACAAATCTGTCTTGCCTTTCTCACCGAAGTCTTAGGAAGATTAATTGAGACGATGTACGCGGAGACACTTTGTAAACAGGAATCAATTATACAGGGGTGAAGAATCCTTGTTTGATCTGCCCTTTGATCTGCTCCAGCTTGCACCCTCCCTGTGCCTCCAGCACCCTGTGGTGGTGGGGCTGTGGGCTCAGGGGGCCGGGCAGGTGTGGGCGGCAGGAGGCCCACCTTCCGGGTCATTGCCAAAGCCGGGGGCTTCTCAGGAGTGCTGTGCCAGGTGCAGAGCCTCTCTCGGCATTGAATTGATTCCAACCATTCAATGAGGATAATGAGCAGCAAGCAATCCGTCAGTCCCACATCAGCCCTGTAACCCTGACCCCACTGAACGAATCTGATGGTACTTAGCATAGCAGCATGTTTGCTTTCTTTCCAGCAAACAGTCAAACATGATTAAACTCTCTCCTCGTTTCCATATTAATAGCCTACTCATGTGAGGAATTTAGGAAAACACATTTCTGGAAATCTCATTTTTTATTTAAAATTTCCCAGTGTTGCAATGATCAAGGAACACACCGAGGTGCAGAAATGTCCCCTCCTGTCAGAGAGCTCAGGGGAAATGCTGCTCCCTTGCTGGCGGCTTCTTCCGGTGGTCAACACCTCAGTCACAAGACGCCTTCTCCCCGACGGGTGTCTGAAGGCTGAGAGGTAGGCTGCTTCTTGCTGCTGTCAGGAGAAGAGCGGGGGGCCTCCTCACACCTGAGGGCAACCGTGAAATTCCTCCATCTCCTTCCAGAATCTGAGGTCCTGCCTCTTCTGGGTGAAGGCTTCCATCTCCTCTCACTTTTCTTCAGGTTTGGGCTGAGGCCACTTTGCGGTTGAGGAATGGAGAGAAATAGGGGCAGCGTTGAGCCCCAGACCTCCCCCGAACACATCTTGAAGGCTGACAGCCACTCCCTCTCTCTTCCTCACACAGGTTGGGCTCCCTCCCCTCCCTCTCTAAGGAGACTGCCAGGAGGTGGCACAACCTCAGGCTCTGGAGGCAGACAGGGCTGTGCCCAAACCTCGGCTCCTTCATGGACAAGCCATGTTGTTTGGAGCAAGCAGCTTGCCTAATATTGTTTCTTCACCTGTTGAAATAGCAATAATAATATTATTTGCATTGATCTGCCTCATAAGATTGTTATGAAAATTTTAGATAAATGATGTGTATAGAGCACTTAGCTCAGTGCCTAGAATCTAAGTGCCCATAGAACTTGGTGATTGTTATTTCGCTTCTATTGTTTTAAATAATGTATCACTCTTCACTGTTCCTCTCAGCGTCCTGTCAACAGCAGCAAGGACAGAACATTGCCAGCTTGGACTCATGCCTCTTGGCTCCTTAGCACCCGGTGGAAGGAAGGGGAGCATCTAAGCGGGAAGGAGCCGGCTCCTCCCCCTCTGCTCTTACACTGTGCTCCGGGCATGAGGACGTGCATGTTTCAGCCCCACTCTGTCTCTTGCCACTGGGGCAAGTGCTCAGGTCCTTAAAGTTCTAAAACTTGAGGATTTCTCTGACCTTGCATCAAGCCCCTTGCGTTCCTGAATTGGGTCTGGCGAGAGACAGATTATTTGTAGAGGGCTTCACATGGCCCTGTGAGGCGGCTCTGGCAGGGGAGGAAACTGGGATCCACACAAAAGGTGAGCGACTGACTTAGGACCGGAACACTGGTCTTCTGGGTCCAGATAAATTGTTTTTTCACATGGCCCACTGTCTCTCAAAAGACCAAGGAAGTCTGTTGGCTGAGATAAGCCACTCCCCTGCCTGGGCAGGCTCATGGCTGACTTCTGTCCAGCGGTGTCTCAGGACACCTTTCTGCCGGTTGCAGTGTCCAGGCCCATATTAGTTCTGTAACTATTGCATTCCCAGTTCCGGGGTCTGGCCCTGTGCTTGGAGTCATTGAATTCATCCTGTTTCTGAATTCTACCATGTGCACGTGAACGTTTTGTGCTCCAGATGATATGTGACTCCTGCTCTGTGAATCATTCCAAATAATTTGGAGTTTTCCTTACAAAACACAAAATGGTGTGAAAATGGCCCTTTTTGGTTTTGGACTGGAAGTAAGGAGGATGCAGGGAGGAAGGGGAAAGAGGACCCCTTCTCCTTTCCTCTCTGATGTTGCGCTGATTCTGTCACATTAATGTCTAGATGAGTGACCCATGGGCACCTGCCTAAGCCCATCGCGCGACGCAGTGTGGGGTCCCCCGGCCGCTACCAGAGAGCTGCTCCAGGACCGCCTCCCAGCTTCATCCCTGCCACAGGCTCACAGACCCCTGTGTCTTTAAATGTTTGCCTACCAAACAACATATGTGTGGACCAAGCTCATAAAGCAGTATGTTTAAGAATAAATTTCAAGATGCTATTTTTCAGCAGCCTATGAATCAGTTAAACTCATCTGCAAAGTAAACCGTTTGCCAGAAGAAATCCATTTTTGATGACTGTAGAGAGAATGAAAGCTGTAATA
Organism: Equus caballus; assembly: GCF_041296265.1. Taxonomy (NCBI): domain Eukaryota; kingdom Metazoa; phylum Chordata; class Mammalia; order Perissodactyla; family Equidae; genus Equus; species Equus caballus. The sequence continues at coordinate 39,288,506 of NC_091691.1, forward strand.
CATGGGGCTTTTCCCTCCTCATAGTCTTGCACTGTTCTGCCAAGAGGGATAAGAATGGGAAGCCATACAACTTATTAACTGCAAACTCCTGAGTAATAAAAACATGTATCACACATGGTACAGTAGACGCAGGTTCTAGTTTTCAGAGATGCATGGCATTTTGTCAAACAACTTGAACCTTATTTTGCTCTTTCACCAGAGGTAGGAAGATGAATGTTATTATTTTTTTTAAGATTTTGTAGAGTTGCTCTGTGCCTTGATTTACCAAAGAGCCATTTATCTCACCACCTGGTGTGAAAAAGCACATCTGAAAGATACTTTCCTGGATGAATGTTAAGTGAGGCCCCGGGTGCTGTAGAATGTGGTTGCTGTGCCCTTGATCGGCGGAGAGAATTCGTGTACAATGGAGATGAAGATTTGCCATCCGTGTTGGTGGGTCTCAGATGCATTGTTTTTATTTCATTGTATTTTGTTGCCTTTTTGTGTCTCTGTCACTGTCAGCTGACTTGTGCCTCTTCAGCTCTGTCTGCTCAGTCTGTTGTTTTTTTATATCCTTACCTAGAGAAGGGAAGCTGGGGCCAGCTAATGATGATGAAAGATACGTGCACAAAGCAATCGGCATCATCAGGAGCGAGGCCAGTATTTAGGTCATTCCCCTGGATCAGAGCCCTTTGCACTGATTTCCTCATTTCTTTAGGGAGTGTCCCAGGCTGTACCAGGGCATTGTGTACTGAAAGGCAACAGTCACAGAAATGTGCATCCCAGAGTTGCTGACCGCTTCAAGATGGATTGCAGCAGGACTAAGAAACTGCCTGAATGCTCTTGTTTATTGCTGCAATAATTGCACAAATTATGCTGGCTTCCTCTTTCTAGCTCTTTTTTTAGCAATTCCAGACAGGGCTGTGTTTCTAACATCGATCCTGATTGGGTCACCAGGGATCGGGCTTACCAAACCGGCTTTACAGAGGGATCAGTGTATAAACCCTGCATGGGATTTGTGTGTTGAAAGAGTGCTGTGAAATGGGATTTACACCCCACAGAAGGGAAGTGGGGTATCAAGTTTTGGTTCAAAAGTGGGTCTCAGGTCTGTGCTGAATAGAATTCAGCTGCTTCTGGCTTTCCTGTTGACCACAGAGTAAGGAACATCTTGATTTAAGCTGATCTGTTTCCATACAGCCTAGAGAGTTGAAAGCAATGTGAGTTTTTGGTTTGATTTCATGCCAGCACGCATGCCTAGCTGAGATGTAGTGTGAACCAGTTTTTTTCTAAGTGTAGACATTGAGACAGCATGAGCTAAATCCTAAGTTTGGTGCTCAAGGAACAGTCACAAATTATTTCACTGATTTTTAACTCTTTGCCTCCTGGGCCTTCAGCCTTTCTGCATGTCAGGCCCCGGGCGGAGTGCACCAGGAGGGAAAGGGGAGGCCCTGGGGAGTTTCTGGCAAGCTTGGAGTTGGGAGGCTGGGTTAGGCCCAAGTCAGTTTCTTGACATTATTGAAGGCTCTGTCCTTGTTGGCACAATGGGGTTGCAGGACACTATGTGTCCATGCGTGTCCATGTATGTGCCACATGACACAGTGTGTTTGTACACGCCTGTGATATAGCACTTGACACACAAAAAGCTGGAGTTGTCCAGTGCTATCCCTGAGGACAGGGGTGTCTTTCACTCACCTTTTCATATCCCAGTGGCTAACATAGTGCTTATCCTCAATGAGTCACGGAGACATTAGCAACTTATAAGAAAGAAGCCCAGAGTCATAGCCCTGAATTAACTTTATGCCAAAATACAATGCCTACACACAGACCTCGTCAATGAGCAACTGAAGGGCTACTCTAAACACAGACATTTTGTGGGCTGAATGCAAACATGTGGCCTAATAACGTTACTTGCCTCCTGACCTGATGTACATAACATCTCCTCTGAAGTACTCTTTCCAAACAACCAGAATTTAATTAACCTTTAGATCTAACTTCTATTTCACAGGAAATTCAGAGAATAGAGGAACAAGTTAAATAACACCAAGAAGAAAAAAATCACACAAATCCAGACTGTGGGGCGTTCTATGAGACACCTGAACCAGTCTCTTCAATAAAAGACTTAAACATTATTCTCAAAAGCGGAACAGGGTGATCGGGGGGAATGTTCTAGAGTTTGAAAAAGACTTAAGAGACATAACAACCAAATGTAGTGTGTGTTCCTTCATGTGGGAGCCTGGTTTGGAAAAAAAGAAAAACCGTGAAAGATACTGGGGCTAATTGGTGAAAGTGAGGCCCGAGCAGTGCATCAGGTGACCCGAAAGAATTACATGTGAGAAAGCAACTGTTGGATTGAGGTAGTGCGGGCTCATTGTACCAGTGTTTGAAAATTTTGAAAAGAAAGTAAAACACCAATTTGACAAGACAGGAAAGGACATTCTACTGCTCTAAGGTGTGGAGGGAAGAATCAGTATGGTGGGTTCTGGGACCTACAGGGAGCTTGACTGTGTGGCCTGGCGAATCTGAATGGGCTGAGCAGACGGTGCAGATGGGAAGGGCAGACAGGACCACCTCTGCTGTGGAGCAAGCTTGGACTTGCTGCTGGAGGCAAGAGGAGCCAATGGACGCTTTTATTTTTAAATAACAGCTTTATTGAGATACAGTTAAATATCGTAAAAGTCACTCTTTTAAAGTATACAATTCAGTGGTTTGGGGTATATTCAAAGGGTTGTGCAGCCATCACTACTGTCTAATTCCTCAACATTTTTATCACCCCAATTTGAAACATTGTACCATTTGCAGTCACTCCCCACCACTCCCAGCCCCTGGCAACCACTAGTCTGCTTTCCATCTCTATGGATTCGCCTAATCTGGACATTTCATGTGAATAGAATCATAGAATACATGGCCTTTTGTGTCTGCCTTCTTTCACTTAGCATGTTTCGACGTTCATTCATGTTGGAGCGTGTATCAGAAGAGGGTGGCGTGCCACATGTGAGGAGTGCCAAGGGACTGGCTCAACCAAGCACGTGGGGACTCAAGAGAGAGTGAGGACACGTGGGCAAGTGCCTTTATTGGGGTCTGGGTGGAACACATGCCAAAGACGTAAGGGGATTTCATTGGTGCGTTTGAATGGCCCTAAGTCACAGTCAGGGGAGGGCAAGAAGTGGAACTTGTGACAGGGACCAGCCTTATGACACTGGTGCACTTGGTCACCTGGGCAGGCTCACAGCCTGTTTGTGGGGATGTTGAGGCATTAGGAAAATAGGAAGTATTTCAAAATTTACAATACATTATTGTTGAGTTGTGTGTTTTTGTTTTTTTTAAAGATTGGCACCTGAGCTAGCAACTGTTGCCAATCTTTTGTTTTTCCTGCTTTTTTTTTTCTTCGCAAATTCCCCCAGTACATAGTTGTATATTCTTAGCTGTGGGCCCTTCTAGTTGTGGCATGTGGGACGCCGCCTCAACATGGCCTAATGAGCAGTGCCACGTCCACGCCCAGGATCCAAACACCGGGCTGCCAAAGCGGAGGGCACGAACTTAACCACTCGGACATGGGACCAGCCCCATGAGTGTTCTTTATATATTCTAGATACAAGCCCCTTATTAGACATATCATTTGCAAATATTATTTTCTCCCATTCTGTGGGTTGTCTTTTCATGTTTTTGATGGTGTCTTTTAAAGTACAAACATATTTAATTTTCATGAAATCCAATTTATCCATTTTTTTCTTTTGCCACTCATGCTTTTGGTGTCATATCTAAGAAGTCTTTGCCTAATCCAAAGTCACAAAGATTTACTCCTATGTTCTTTTTCTAAGAGTTTTATACTTTTAGCTCCTACATTTAGATCTGTGATCCGTTTTGAGTTAATTTTTGCATATGATGTGAGTTGGGGCTCAGTTTTGTTCTCTAGCATGTGGCTATCCTGTTGTCCCAGGACCATTTGTTGAAGAGACTGTTCTTTCCCCATTGAACAGTCTTTGCATCCTTGTTGAAAATCAATCCGCCATAAATGCATGGGTTTATTTCTGGACTCTTAATTCTATTTCATTGATCTACATGTCTACCCTCAAGCCAATACCAGATAATTTTGATTACTGTAGCTTTGAAGTAAGTTTTGAAACTAGGAAGTGTGAGTCCTCCAACTTTGTTCTTTTTCAAGACTATTTCGGGTATTCTTGGCCTCTTGTATTCCTATGTGAATTTTAGGTTCAGCTTATCAATTTTTGCCAAAAATAGGAGCCAGCTGAGATTTTGATAGAGGTCACCTTGTATTTGCAATATACAATAATCAATTTGGGAAGATCGATTTGGAAATTACTGCCATTTAGCAATATTAGGTCTTCCAATCCATGAACATTAGTTGTCTTTCCATTTATTTAGGTTTTTAATGGTTATTTGGGTCGTCTTTCTTTCAATGATGTTTTGTAGTTTTCAGAGTATAGTTTTTGCACTTCTTTTCTTAAATTTTATTCTTAAGTACTTATTCTTTTTGTTGCTACTGTAAATGGAATTGTTGTCAATTTCATTTTCAGATTGTTCATTGTTAGTTGTATATTGATCCTGTAATCTTGCCTAACTTGCATATTAGTTCTCATGGTGTTTTAATGGATTCCTTAGCATTTTCTACACATGAGATCACACCATCTGTGAATAGAGATCGTTTTACTTCTTCCTTTCCCAACTGGATGACCTCTGTTTCTTTTTCTTGTCTAATTACCTTGGCTAGAACCTCTAGTACAGTGTTAAATAGAAGTGGAAAGAATGGACATTCTTGTCTTGTTTTTGATGTTATAGGGAAAGTATCCAATAAATATGACGTTAGCTGTGAGCTTTTCCTAGATAGTCCTTATCATATTGAGGAAGTTCCCTGCTATTCGAAGTTTGTCGAATGCTTTTATCATGAAAGGATGTTGGATTTTGTCAAATGCTTTTTCTTCATTTATTGAGATGATTCCATGTTTTTTTTCCTTCATTCTATTAATGTAGTGTGTTACATTGATTGATTCTCGTATGTTTAATCACCCTAACATTCCAGGGATAAATTTCATTTGGTTATGATGTATGATCCTTTTAATATAATGCTGGATTCAGTTTGATAATATTTTGTGTCATATTCATAAGGAGTGTTGGTATATAGTTTTCTTTTCTTGTGATGTCTTTGTCTGGTCTTGGTATTGGGGTAATACTGGCCTCAAAGAATGAATTGGAAAGTGTGCTCTCCTCTTCTATTTTATGGAAGAGTTTGTGAAGGACTGGTCTTAATTCTTCTTTAAATGTTTCACCCGTGGTAGAACTGACCCATGAAGCCATCTGGGCTTTTCTTTGTGGGGAGTTGTTTTTTCTAGTTTTACTGAGAAATAATTGACATATGTCACGGTATAAGTTTAAGGCATACAGCATGATGGTTTGATTTAGGTATATTGTGAAATGATTCTCACAATAGATTCAGCTAACGTCAATCATCTCATATAGATACACTACAAAGAAAAGAAAGATGAAAATAAAAGGTATTTCTCCTTGTGATGAGAACTCTTAGGATTTACTCTCAACAACCTTCCTATATAACATACAACAGTGTTAACACAGTCATCACGTGGTACGTTACATACCTAGTACTTATTTGTCTTATAACTGGAAATTTGTTTGCTTTCCTCCAATTCCCCTTCCCCCAAACTCTACCTCTGGCCTCTGGTAACCACAAGTTTGATCTCTTTTTCTATGAGTTTGCCTGGTTTTTTTAGATTTCACGTATAAGTGATATCATAGAGTACTTGTCTTTCTCCGACTTATTTCACTTAGCACAATACCTTCAAGGTCCATTCCTGTTGTGTGTGGCAAGTTTTTGACTGCTCATTCAATCTCTGTACTTGTTAAAGATCCATCCCATTTTTATATTTCTTCTTGAGTCAGTTTCAGTAGTTTGTGCCTTTCTATAAAGTTGCCTATTTCATCAAGGTTCTCTAATTTGTTGGCATACAATTGTTAAATATATTTTCTTATAATATAGTAGTGAAGTTCCCTCTTTCTTTCCTGATTTCACTAAGCAGTCTTTTCTTTTCTTTTTCTTGGCCACTTTAACTAAAGCTTTGTCAATTTTGTCAGTCTTTCCAAAGACTCAATAGTTGGTGTTATTGATTTTCTCTATTGTTTTTCTATTCTCTATTTCATTCATTTCTGCTCTACTCTATCATATTCTTCCTTCTGCTTATTTTGGGTTTAGTTTGCTCTTCTTTTTCTAATTTCTTAAGGTGCAAATTTAGGTTATTGATTTGAGATCTATTTTTTGTAAAGGGTCATTCAAATTCTGAGCTTTAGCTAAGCAGGGAAGGGAAGGCTGTCAGCAGACATGTAAAAAGTGCACACCTGCCCTGCATCCAGAGCAGTTGTTCAGTCTAAGAGATTCCTGTTGGCAATACATGACAATATTTTTATGCTAGAATGGTCCTCAGTGATGATCTCATCCCGTTCCACTCTGCCTCTCAGGAACCTGAGGCCCAGAGAGATTAGGTGACCCTTCCCAAGTTCACACAGTCAAGGGTGAAGTTAGTACTAGTATCTGCACACATAAGTCTAAGCTTTGCCAATTTTCCTTAAAATAGAATGACCAGATCATGTCCACCGTCTCTTGACAGCCATAATTGTCTCCTTATAAGGAAACCTCTTGGCATCAGCCGTAGAGAACAAATGCTTCAAAGTAATCTCATTAAGAATATTTTGCCAATATTCTAAAGAGGGGCAGAACCAGAGTTATATTTGAGCCAAAAATGGGCTTTTCTTCCCTACAGACTTTCAATCAGAATCTTGCAAAATACGATAATTGATGTTCCCAGATATGGGCCACCATATGGAAGACCTAGGGACAGACGTGTTAGGCAGGAAGGCTTGTGCCTAGAGAGATCTGCATCAAAAGGGCTACTTATATATCATCTGCTGGGCATCAGAATTGCTCCTGGCATCTCTGATAGGGTTGAGCCACAGGATGGAGAGTAAGTTGATGCAGCCATCTAGGTTCAAGACTCTGGAGACAGGAGTTATGCAGGTCATACAGTGATGCCAGTTGTTAAGGCAGTAAGAGAACTGAGAAGGCTAATAAAGTTCTTTGTTCTCAGAGAATGCAGGGCAGCAGAGTGGAGAGGCCAAGCACCCTAGACGCAAGGGCTTTGAGAAGTGTGGGAGAAGATAGAAACTAGCATAGGAGGGGGAAGTATGAGGGGGGAGGGAGGTACTGGGGGTAGGCACCCAACCAGATGGACCCACGGTGCTGTGGAAAATGATCTTGCTTTCCAGGAGCCAAAAGGAGACTTAGGAAATAATTTGGCTTTGGTGAGAGTGCAATGGGCCAGCCGGAACCTGATTCAGAGTGAGGGTAAGGACTGTGAGCATTCACCCTTGAATGCTCAGCACCTGCCCCAGCGTGGGGACTGGGCATTCCTCCTCCATGTACTTCCCCGAATCCTGCTGGTTGAGCAGGCTTCCACTCTGGAAGAACCATGATCATAGGGTCCCCTTCTCTTTGTGCCCGCTACTCAGAATTAGCAACTACTTTCCCACACGTCAATATGCACTCCAGAAAAAAAAGGTCTGAATCTTCTCTCTCTCTCTCCCCTGGCCCAGGGGAAGGACTTTGGAATCCAAGGAGGAGAAGTGGCAAGAGGAGGTCCTCCAAAGGAGCTGTAGACTCTAATGCTTGGGACCCGGGTTGGGCTGAGTCATAAGGAACTGCCATGGAGGAAGCTGATCTCCAGAAATGCCCTCCTCTTTCTGCGTGGCAGCTTCCTTGATGGTCATGGCTCATATGTTAATGTCTAGAGTCTTGCTCTGTGGTGGTGAGGACACAGAAAGGCTGTTCATAAGGACACGTGGTTGATCCTGAGCAAAAGGTCTGGGGTTCTGGGTCACAGTAGAGGAGTCGTGAAGGTGGAGACCCTGACGTTCTCCTCAATCATAAGTTTATTTGGATTCAGCCTCCCCCTCACAAGTTTGCCTCCAGGTGACACTGACAGAAACCAACTTTCTCCTCTGAGGAATGGAAATACATTTCAGTGATTCAGCTGAAGCTTAGTTTGCTTTTGCATCACAAAGGATGACTTTTCTAAGGGCATCTTCTCCAATGTGCTCGTTAAGAGTCGGTTGATAGGAGGATTGTTTCTAAGGAAATATTCCTGCTTCAATTTGTATTCTACCTATATTGAAATAGCAGTTATGGACACGTTGGAGTTCCTGCCAAAATACTAGCGGGTAATAATTTATCATGTTGTCTGTAAGTATCCACCATGAGCATTTTGGAGCACTGAGAGGATAGTACCATCAATTTTGATGAAGGCCAGCGTGGAGGTGGGGATGGGGTGGGCAAGAAGATGACCACTTGTGGCCTGGAGAGAAGGCAGAGCATCCTTAAAATAGGATTGTAGAAAGAGATTAAGAGTTGTCATGTTAGTGAGTGTTTCCTTTTCCAACACTGAGAATATTTACATCCGTGATATTTTTGCTGCAAGATGCATTTAATTTCTGGCTGAGTCAGGTTAAAAATCAAATCTGTTTAATGTAAACAGAAACCCAGTCAGGCTTCAACCTTCCCACCTGAGTCACTCTGTTAATTAAATTCCTGATTTATCAGCCTCTCTCTTTCAATGTCTTCCTTGAGTCAGATTGCCTGTGGTCAGTTCACCTTCTGACTTCCCAAGGCGGAAACCAGCCTGATGGAAAACCCCACAACATCAGGCAGTCTAGATGCTCCAGGTGAGGAGATCAGCATCTCAATGGCTGCAATTCACTCTCCTAATTTGATCTGCGTCATAGCCAATACAACAACACATAATGAGAAAGACTTTTTCAACAAATGATAGGCTCTTTATCATTTTTTGGAATGTGAAGTAACTTTCGTAATACCTTCCCAATGTGCAAAGCATTTTTGTGTATTATCTCATCGATCCTTACATTAAGACAACTCTGTTGAGTTAGGTAAAACTGGTGCTATTATTATCATTGCTGAGGTTTAGAGAGGTTAGAGGGGCCTGTTCAAGGTCAAAAAGCTAGGGAGTGGTAATGCTACAAATATAGATATGATGGTCTTCTTACTCAAGATGCCATGGTTTGGGATTTTTTTTTTAACTACATCACAAAAAAGATCAAATACTATTAGCAGTAATCATAAATCTTAAGGTAATCTGATTTTGTAGGTAATAATCTGAACCTAAATAATGGATGAAAAGTCTGAAAGGCCAGAGGAGTTCTCCTGGGTTTTGCAGCATTCTACTGTTTCTATCTCAGGGCATGCAATGTGCAGATGGGAAGCAAAGTATCTCCCCTAGGAAAGGTATGTGTTTGTGCCCACTCCTGAACCTCTGGTTTCTTGATACCCTGACTGGACATGCTTGCCTTTGGTGTGTTCCTTGGTGAAGACAGCATGTTGGACTCATGTCCACATATGCCAACCACACAGCAAAAATGCCCAGGCACACATTGCTGTCACCAGTATAATCTTTCTGCAACATGCCTCTACACATGATGCTTCAATGGCTTTCCTGCTGTCAACTGCATAATGCAAACCGCTTGCCCAGCATTCAAGAACTCTTCTTTGAAACTTGTTTCCCACAACTCCATGTCAACATAAAATTTTAGGCATTATTTGTTCAGCCATTCCCTAACAATTATTTGTTTACCCTCTTCCTGGCTTTTCTGGTCCTCGTTGCACTATTCTCTTTCAAGGCTCAAACACTACTCTGAATGGAAGTCTTCCATTTGCTCTCACACAGAAATAGTTTTCCCCTCTTCTGAATGTCCATAGCTTTCTGCCTTTGGTGATTTTGTTGCATTCTCACTTTTTGTCTCTTGTTCATATATCTCATGTTTCTTACTAAACCATATAATCATTGGGAACAAGTTTGAACCTAAAACACTAGATTGGTTTTGCATTGCTCATGGAAAGCACCAGGTACCACACCTTGCACAGAGTGCTTGTGGTTACTGAATACTGGCCTTCGAATAGGTCCACATCCTAATGCCCAGAACCCATGAATGTTAATGTACAGCAAGAGGGATAATGTGATTAAATGAAGAGCCTTGAGATTAGATCATCCTGGATTAGCTGGGTGGACCCGGTGTAATGACAACAGTCCTTATAACAGGAAGACAGGAGGAGTGAGGGCCAGAGGAGAAAGCCATGTGATGAAGGAGGCAGGCATTGGAGTGAGGGACTTTGAAGATGGAGGAAGGGGCCACAAGCCAAGGAATGCAGGTAGCCACTGGAAACTGAAAAAGGCAAGGAAACACATTCTCCCCTCGAAGCCTCCAGAAGGAATCTGCCCTGCCATCATGTTGGGCTTAGCCCAGCAAAACTGACTTTGAAATTCTGACCTCCAGAACTATAAGAATCAATTTGTACTGTTTTAAGCCACTGAGTTTGTGGCAATTTGCTACAGCAATAATAGGAAACTAACGTAGTGTTTGAAGAAAAGTTTAATCAATGAAAAAATAAATGAATGACTGTAAATAAGTGAGTGAATGAATGAATGAATTCAAGAGGTTCTGAAAGGAACCCGTTTCATATTGTTTTCTTCCTTCCTACGTCTGACAACGATGGGAGATACTATGACAGCTAAAGGCATTCTTTAATGTTCCTCAATATTTCTCTGGAGATCCAACTAAAATGCAAAGGTTTTAGCTGGGGTTTGGGAAGGTGGTGAACTAGTCTCCCCACACCCTTTGACTGCCATTGTCATGAGGGCAAGACTTGAGAGAATACCAAGAAGACAGAACTCAGCGGGGATGGGGATTTGAAGGGCCTGGTGAGGGAGGGGGAAGGGCTTGGTTAGACAGAGGGCTGTCCAGTGCAACGTCCTGAGAGCCCAGCCTTCACCGGAAGGGGACCGGGGCAGGGTGGACAAGGACAATAGTCATCAAAATCACACCTCACCTGCCCAAGAATTTTTCCTTGAACTGGCAGGAGTTTTGCAGAGTTTCTTATTTCTCTCTAAGGACAAATTCTCATCATTTTCAGGGACAAAAGTTTAGGATAAAAGTATTCCTGTTCAATGCATATCTTACTTTCCAGTGACTGACATGCCTTCTCTTAACATTAATTAGAAACTAAACTGGATAAAATACTTGACTTTGACATACTACCATAGTGAATCAAAAGGACTTTTCAACTCCAGTACCAGAAACGTGAAACAGTAATTCAAAGGCTATTAGCATGGCCTCCCACCACCTCATGGCTGCAGGGGAAGGCGAAAATAATCAAAATGGTAATCATGCCACAAATCAATTACTATTTAAGGTTATCCCTACTAAACTTGACCATAAAACTCTTCATATCCCCTAAACCACAATCTTAAGTATGGTCTTTTGCAAAAAGAAGCCATCCCTTATAAGCCACCACCCCTCCCCCCACATCTTGTCATGGGCTATTAGCTGAGAGGTGATCATCTCCCTCATTTTCTCAAATAGCATTTATCATTCACACAGAGCCAGAGCGTAATTTGACTGAAAGCGAATGAGCTTTTCCTTAGCTTCAAATGAATTGGAGAGGGAGATAATAACGCTTTCTCTTTTTTTCTTATCCAAGATCAGCTCTTAGCTCCAAAAAAAAAAAAGTCTTCCTAGTGTTTCAGATTTAAATACATTATTTTTAATGCAGCTTCTAAATTTTAACTACTTCTGATTCTTTTAACTTTTCAGAAAGGCGTATGGAAATTTTCACATCTCCCAATCTAACTGAAAGCCCACAAGCATCAGAAAAGCAGAACGCCGCCCGGCCCTCTCCGAACGGGCTCTGAGTCCCCAGGCCTCCATGTTGGAACTGCATCTCTCTGTCAAATTAAAGAGTTAAAAAACAAAAATTTCAGTAAAATAAAATTACTTTAATAAAAGTAATTTATTACTTTTCTCTGAGAAAGAGAGAGAAAGAACATTTGGGTACAAGTTCTAAGTAAACCATTCTTTACACATAGATAGAACTTAACCCTGGACTGGAGTAGATTTTCACTTCCTACTGTGATCTATTTTTATCAGCACTAAAAAAATCAAATGCTTTGGGAAGGAAAAACAAGAACATTCTAAATTAACTTGCATAAATAATTTTTCACACTTTCTACTTGAGTGTCTATGTGTGTATTTCATTGTCTCTCATACTATCTATGAAGGTGCAACCAACTGTTTCATACCCTCTGCCTACTCAGACGCTGCCGTGTGGTTAATAATTGCAGTTCCTGTTTTCGTAACTCATTAATGTTTGATTCTATGCCTCTTAGACTTCCTCGTCTCACAGCTTTTTCTCATTTCTCCAATTCCCAATTCATTCTTGCTCATAAATCCATAACTATTGGCTTATTCTCGGTGGAAGAGTTACCCACACTTTATCTGTACTAATAAATTATAGCATGTCTGTTCATAGCTTGGTATTTCTTTAGACTGCCAACTTGTCTAACAACAAACAATGACGTCACGGATACTTCTTAGGCAAATGGAAATGATCCTTCTTAAGATCACAGGTTCAACGGTGTAGCCAGGAGGGCAGAGGAATGACAATACGCTTAGGACAATCTATTTTACTAGAAGTTCTGGAATTATTTATTTTAAATAAAAATAATATGACACTGGATAGAAGGTTTTAGCTCTAAGCCCACAGGGAAAAACTCCTTATCTCTTATTGTCTCTTGAATGCTTCTACAAGGAATCTCTGAGCAGAGTGTTTCAGTCAGAGCGTATGTTGGCAGCCACCTGCACAGGAGCACTGAACACGAACTTCAAGGGAGAGAAAGGCACATTTGGAAGAGAGCTCATCTACAGACTTTAAATACGTCAGAGCAGACTGTGTCCCTGTAGATTCTGAGTAAGCTGTGAAACGGAGAAGCTCTGTCAATAAGTGGTTCTGAGACCGCGACCTTTGCTTTTCTGGGTTTCTGTGTCTGTCATTTTACCTTTCTGAATCTTCTTATTTATTTATAAAGTTGAATTCATAATCTGCTCAGACTACCAAGTGTTGATATTATGCAGATAAAGATGCAATGTATGTGAAATTACTCTGAATTACTTAAAGCATGACATTCATTCATTCAACAAATATTTAATGAGCACATAGCTCGCTCCTGGTGCTGTCAGGTGCTGGGGTATAGCCGTGGCCATGACAGACCTTTCCTCTGCTCTCATAGACACAACATGAAGGATTGTTACTGATACTGTTAGAACCACTACTTTCACATCCTCTCCAGCCCTTCTACAGGAACACTGGTAGATGTTTAAAAGAAATTGCTATTATTTGTGTAACCATCAACATCCTTTATGTTGGGATACTATTTGGGACATCTCCATCATTATTAAATGATTATTGATTATTCTTATAGAATTGTATATCATATTAACATTCATTGTTATTATAATTATTAATTTTTAAATTCATTTCCAAAACACCTGTTGGTGATTTTGTAGACAGTGATGCTATCACCTTCAATCCCACTAGGTAGCTTGAGTTTTTACTTTTAATTTGATTCACGTTGCACATCTCAGCCTGACATCTTATAAGAATCTGGACCAACAAGAAACATACACACGCAAAAAACCAGAGCAATCATGAAGGAAATCAGATATAAGATCTGTACAAAGGTATTCAGCTTTGGTTTTTAATTTCCTTTTTATAAAAATTGTTTCATAAGGAAAATAATGAAGGATGAGGAATTAGAATTTACTTAAGCATCTATCATATGCTAGACATTTTACACGAATTATCTCATTTAGACCCAGTGCTACTCCATGATACAGAGTCACTGTACCCACCTTGCTGATGGAACGGGAGAGGTTCTGGGAGACTAAGTGATTTTCAGACTCAGTTCAGTTGGGCTCTATAGCCAATGCTCTTCCAACTGTACCCAACGCTTCTGTTCCATCACAGTCTAACACAACATGAGATTCTTCAAATGGCTCAGTTCCTGTGTAGCTGATCAATAGGAAATTGACATCAGTTTAATACAGACATCATGTTGGTAACAGGTGACGTTTCCAGTGTGCTAATGTTCCGACAAGATCAGGAGCCCGCATTCTCACAGTTAAATCAAAGTTAGCGATATTGAAGACTTTAAGGAAAAAGTTAAAGTATGCAGAAACAATTTCTGCAAGAAGTGGCTGCCATAGTGGCTTCAAGAATGGTCACATTTTCTGATATATCAGTTGTTCTGAGACTTCAGTGGCATCAGAATCACCTGGAAAATCTGTTAAAACACAGATTGCTGGGCCTCCCCTCTTTCCCCACCCCCATCCCCAGGGGTTTGTGGTCAGTGGGTCTAGAGGGTGGCCTAAGGATTTGCATTTCTGACAAACGTCTGCCTGATGCTTTAGCTGCTGGTCTGAGGACCACACTTGGAGAGGCAGGGCATTTGTTAAGCTGTACGGTAAAGCTGCAGATACAGATGAAGAATTTACAAAGACATTTTCTCCTATGGCAACAAGAATTGACAGATGGAGAAGGCTGCCACCGGGTTATACGTTTTATGTTGATGAAACTGGTCTCTATCAGCAACAAATGCCTTCACGGACCTACATCTTGAGGGAGGAAACATAAGCCCCAGAGTGTAAGGCTGCTGTGATGTCCAAACTGTGAATCCAGATATGAATGCCAGTGGAGATTTAACTGTGCTGGTATTTTCATAAAGGTTGTTATTGTTTTCGTTACATCTCTAATTACAAAATTCTATAGGTTTTTTTTTGAGGAAGATTAGCCCTAAGCTAACTGCTGCCAATCCTCCTCTTTTCGCTGAGGAAGACTGGCCCTGAGCTAACATCCGTTCCCGTCTTCCTCTACTTTATACGTGGGACGCCTACCACAGCATAGTGTGCCAAGCAGTGCATAGGTCCGCACCGGGATCCGAACTGGCAAACCCTGCGCCGCGAAGCGGAACGTGTACACTTAACTGCTGCGCCACCGGGCCAGCCCCTATACGTTCTGAGTGGTCTACTTTAACCCTATTTTTTCCATAAGTCCTATAGCTTTTAGCATTTAATTTTGCAGAACATAAGGTTTTTCAGGAACAAAAATATGGCATTCGAACAGAATATAGCTTAATTAGATAATAAAATAATTAAATTAATAAATTGATAATTAGTAATACTAAGAGTAGTATTATGATATAGCTTTTTCAGAGCTCTATAAAGAAATTCTTATCAAATTTAATGAGCATGACCCAAGAGTAGAAGACAGAGAGGAGCTAGCAAATTTAGGTAGAGTTGATGAAATAGAAGTTGTGTGGCCTAATGAATATTCCCTACAAAACTGTGTTAAATGTCTTCCCTGAATTTGTCAAAACACCATCTCTAGCAGCTGAGTTAGACCAGCCATCAGTCCTAAAGATTTGGGAATTAAAACGAATCTTAAGGGGCCAGCCGGGTGGCACACTGGTTAAGTGCGCACGTTCTGCTTCGGCGGCCCGGGGTTCGCCGGTTCAGATTCTGGGTGCGGACATGGCACCGCTTGGCACGCCATGCTGTGATAGGCGTCCCACGTATAAAGTAGAGGAAGATGGGCATGGATGTTAGCTCAGAGCCATTCTTCCTCAGCAAAAAGAGGAGGATTGGCAGTAGTTAGCTCAGGGCTACTCCTCCTCAAAAAAACCAAAAAAGAATCTTAAGTGGGGGCAGAATACCTTCAGGTATTTTGCTGCTAAAATAAAGCCCTCCGTCTCCTTAAATTCAACAAGCCTGCTCTCCTTGACCAGGTTTTGAACACCGTTCATTTTTCCAAATGCTTCCCTTTGGGGCTCTCTGTTTAACTCTAGTTTTGCCAACCAATTCACATTCTGTTCACAAGGGACGCCTGTCCATTCCGCAGAAAACGTGTCAGTTGAAGGTGCTCCCGGAGGCCACGAGCAGGAAGGGAAGGATATACAGGGCTGGTGCAAGTGAGAAAAGAGTCTGCAGAGAGGGTTTCCGAAGTGCCCGAGATTTGGGGTCTCGTCTCGTGTTCTGACAAAAGTCTTGTCATGCATCTCCCCTTCCTGTATGAATGAAACGAAAATGCAACCCCCCGAAGTTAAAATTAGAGGGCATAAAAGAAATGGGTGTCATTCCTAACCTGGGTAGCTGAAATACCAGATTTTCTATGTTCTCAGCCCGTAATATCAGGGGGGCCAGGTTTTCACTCCAAGTCAGTCTCTGGGGTGTCGTTAGCACTTGAATAGTTTGCACTGTCGCCTAAGCTTAGCTATGTGGAGAATTTATCCTTGGACCAAGATGTAAGAGAGTGCTAATATTTTAATCCCGTGTAAGCTTATAGTGGCTGATTTGGCTAAGTCAGACAATGTGGAAATTGAGTGGAAACTTGCTGAAAATGTGCTTCTCAAATGAGATAGATAGGTTGGGGAATTAAAGGCAGAAATCTAGTGAGCTGCTGTCTGCAAAGTCATCAGAACAGAACTTAGTTAAATAACGAAATCAGGATCTTAGATGATGAAGCAAGGCATTTTTTTTTTTTCTTTTACAGGATGGCTTTTACTAAAAAGCCTATAGTCCTGTGCTGATGGAGAGGTTATCATAAGTTGGAGAAAAGGAGTAGATGGAGTTCTGACTTAATTAAAATGTTCACTTTAGAGGCAGCCCTGATGGCCTAGTGGTGAAAGTTCAGCGCTGTCACTGCTTTGGTGGCCCAGGTTCAGTTCCCAGGTGTGGAACCACACCGCCTTGTCTGTCACTAGCCATGCTGTGGCAGCAGCTCACATAGAAGGACCTACAACTAGAATATACAACTATGTACTGGGGCTTTGGGGAGAAAAAACGAGAGGAAGATTCGCAACAGATGTTAGCTCAGGGCCAATCTTTCCCAGCAAAAAAGAGAAAAAAAAAGTTCACTTTACGTAAGTATCCAGTTCCTGTGGTGATGACAGCCAACAATTCATTAGCTGGAGGTAGACTGTGGCAAGAATCTGAATTAACAGTTTACCTTGAGGAACCCAAGGTTATGCAATAGTTACAAATGCAGTAAGTCTCCAACTGCTGTACTCACATTCAAACCTCCCCAAGTACAGGCACTTTTCAAGCAACTAGAATGCAAGACAATTTACTTGCATACTAAACCTGTAAGGCGGTAATTAGAATCTGTGTTTCAGAAAGTATTCTGTGTCTTGCTCTGCATTACAGCCTTTATTAGGAACACCAGTTACCATGGATATAGCAGTAGTTCGCAAACATTAGCATGCATTAGAGTCAGAATCATCTGGAAGACTGCAGAGCCGCCCCCTCGCCAACCCCCCCCCCCCCCCCCCCGCACCCCGAGCTTCTGATGGAGAAGGCCTGGTTGAGGCCCTAGGATTTGCATTTCTAACAACTTGCCAGGTGATGTTGAACTGCTGGTTCTGGGACCACACTTTGAGAACCATCTTTACAGAGAAAAGAATGGGTCACGGGGTGGTGGGAGCCTCCACCAGGAGTTGTGGGACACACAGTCCCTTCTAATTAGACGTCAGCTTGACCAAGGTCAAGCCACTTGGTTTTAGTGGGACAGATTTGATGGCTGCTAACAACTTCATTTTTGAGTACTTGTGTGAAATTACTGACAAATAGAGAATTCTAACAGCGCTGGTTATGGTGCTTTATCAATTCATCCTAAAACATCTCCCTGATAGCCAATGTTTTCCCACAGAATGCTTGAAGAAAAAAGAAACCGAAGTTGTCATTATCGACCAATTCTTTCATAATCAGCAAACATTCAACTTCAGAATCATTGGGCCGAGGCTCAGGAACAAGCTCTGATCGCGTGGTCGGGCCAGACCCGGGCCGTGCTCCATTGCACTGACTCTCCCAGACCCTGGCAGCCCACACGCCTTGGCTGTGACCTTTTCATCTGATTTTCCTGAGCTGCTTTGACTCAAGACTATTTGATCCAGGGATTTGAAGGGACTAGGAAGGCTCATTGATTATTTTCTTCTAGATTATGTGACATATGTTAAATTCACTAAGCAATAAATTCTGGAAAATCTCATTTTTCTCAAAGGGAAGCGGCAACATTTGCATCATGTGTTTCAGGCAAGGAACACAAATAAGCAGATAACTGGGTAGAATCTAGAAACCATCATCCACTGTGTTTTATGTTAATTAACTGTTCTCCATTTCAACTATCCCACTTCTAAAATACGGCAAGGTCAAGTCCTTTTCTTGTCATTGACAAATAAAAATGGAAAGTAATAGGATATATTGGAGTATATGAGGAAGCCATTTGGTGTAAACCTAATTCGGCCTGACCTTGTCTTTCCAAAAGGGCCTGACCTGGCCATTGAGTGTGCATTGTATATCTGCTTTAGATATTCCCTATGGCAAGAACAAAGGCCCTTGAGATAAAGGTGCAACTTCCCTCCCCCTCCCAAGGTTGGCATCTCCTTAAAGATTAAGCATCTTTCTTTAGGCTGGGAACCGACTACGGTGCTCATCTGTGACCGCCCAGCCCGAGGCAACACACTTGCCACCCCACGGCGTTCACTGAGACAGCAGACCTATGTGCCGTTTCCATCAATCGCTGTGCTGACAGAGCAGCCTCGTGACTATTGCAAAAGGGACATTTCAATCATATGTGAAACATACTCTTTGAGGGTATATAACCACCCTGTATACCCCCACTTCTTTGGAGTGCTCTGTTCCTTTGTGGAAAGACTCTCCCGGGTTATAATCCTCAGATTTAAGCTCAGAATAAACTCACCCAAATTTTCATTTATAGATTGGTTATGGATTATTTTCGTCGACATCATGTTAGGATGGTGTGGGGGTGGGTTAGTGCCTCAGTTGCGATGTTTGAGCTCCTTGAATGTCGTTGTTTTGTGTATACATATTTTTTAATTGGGGTAAGATATATATAACAAAAGATTTAAGTGTACCATTGTTAAGTATACAGTTCAGTCGTATGGAAAACCATGGTTTTTGTGCAATCATCACCACCGTCCACCTCCAGAACTTTTTCGTCATCCCAAACTGAAGCTCTTCCCTGTTAAACACTAGCTCCCCATTCCTTTCTCACCCCCAGCCCCTGGCAACCAGCATTCTACTTTCTGTCTCTGTGAATTTGACTACTCTGGACACCTCATACAAATGCAATCATACAATATTTGTCGTTTAGTGACTGGCTTATTTCACTTAGCATGACGTCCTCGCGGTTCATAGAAGCTGTGGCATGTGTCAGAACTTCCTTCGTTTTTGAGGCTGGATAATATCTATGGTATGTGTAGGCCACCTTTTGTTTATCCTTTCATCTGTTGATGGAGATTTGGATTCTTCCACCTTTTGTCTACTGCAAATAACGCTGCTATGCACATGGGTGGATAAGTACCTATTCGAGTCCTTTGAATGGTGTTTTATTTAGGGGATTATTCAGCATTGGTTCATGATGCAAGAACTAAAACTGGAATAATTTTGAAGTAATTTTCAGGCTCCTTACCCACAAGCAGCATGTAATATTACTTCTTAATATGTCTCCACTGGATAGCCTACCCTTGCCTCAGACTGTAATTTTGCACTGGTGAATGGTCTTACCTGGAGAATGTACACACAGCTTTTCTTATGTGGAGCCTTCTGAGTTTCCTTCCAGAAAACCAGTTTGGCTATCATTTTATCTTTTTCATTTTCAGCTGACCCTGGACAAAGAGGAGAATGGTGACCAGCTTGCATTGGATGGACGCTAATAGAGAAATATTTGAAAGTGAGTACCCGGCCATTTCTGTGCTAACTCTTTTCAACTTCTTCTTTGAGCATCATTTTCTGGGACAGATGAGCATTTATTTTGGTTTAAAATCTGCTACAGAACCAAAATCTTTTGATCAAAGGGAAAAAGCCATTAAGTTTGCTGAAGATAAGGAAGATTTTTTTCCCATAGTTGTGACTACAATTACAACTCTATGTAAAAGTTTTCTCATTTCTGCAAAATGATTTCATCTCACATTTGGAAAAGAATACTCTAAATATTACATAATGTGGTGCATTTAGGAGAAGATGAAAGGAGCAAAGCATAACAAACTGGTACACATTTATGAGGACTATCAAACCACAACTGAACATACTTTTCCCTTAAATTACCCTTGGACTAAAAAAAGGAACCATTAAGGTTAATATGAAGAATATAGACTTTCAATAAAGTAGAACCAATTATCTCTTAATTTTAAATAACACATTCTGTGTAAGATGATGGTTGCTTATAACAATAATACGAGAAAATTCCCTGTCACCCAAAGGTCTCAATATAATTTACAATTTTAATGATTTTTTAAAGCATTAAACACAGTTGATTTCTGAATGTTATGATGACATTGCATAATTAGCCTTTTAAATATCGTATAAATCAGGAATAAAGAAATAACATTAACTTCTATTTGAAAAGTACTTTACATATTTTTATAAACAGCTTTATTGAGGTATAATTCACATACCACACAATTCACTCAAAGTGCACAGTTCACCTGTTTTTGGTATATTCAAGGATACATGCAATCGTCACCACAGCCAATTTTAGAACATTTGATCACTTCAGAAAGAAACTCTGTAGCCTTTAGCAGTCACCCCCTACTCACCCCCACCCCCTCAGCCCTAACCAACCACTAATCTACTTTCTGTCTCTATAGATATCCCTATCTGGACTTTCATATGAATGGAATTATGTACTGCATTGTCTTTTGTGACTGACTTCTTTCATTTAGTATATTTTCAAGGTTCATCCATGTTGTAGCATGTATCATTATGATTCCTTTTTATGGCCAAATAATATTCCATTATATGGATATGTCACATTTTGTTTATCCTTTTGCCTGTTGGACATAAGGGTTGTTTCTAGCTTTTGAATATTATAAATTATGCTGCTATAAGCATCCATGTACAACGTTTTGTGTGGGCAAATATTTTCATTGGAAAACAGCTAGACTGTTTTCCAAAATGGCTGCACCATTTTACATTCCCACGAGCAGTGTGTGAGGGTTCTGATTTCTTCACATTCTCACTCACCTTGTTATTATCTGACTTTTTGCTTCAAGTCATCGTAGTGGGTGTGAGGTTTTCTCTTATTAGTGGTTTCAATTTCTATTTCCTTCATGACTAATGATGTCAATCTGTATATCTTTCTTGGAGAAATAGATGTTTCCTCAATTTTTAATTGTGTTACTTGTCTTTTTATTATTCAGTTGTGAGAGTTTTTTAAATGTTCTAGATACAAGTCCATTATCAGTTACGTGGCAAATATTTTCTTCCATTCTGCAAATATTTCACTTTTTTTTCTTTTTCGGGTGTATATCATTATATTTTGATTTCTGTGTAGATTGCATCATGTTCACCACCCAAAGACTAATTACAATCCACCACCATACACATACCTAATCACCCCTTTCACCCACCTCTCTCCTCCCTTCCACTCTGGTAACCACCAATTCAATCTCTGTCTCTGTGTGTTTGTTTCTTGTTTTCATCTGCAATTTATGAGTGAGAGCATATAGTACTTGACTTTCTCCCTCTTACTTATTTTGCTTAGCATAGTACCATCAAGGTCCATCCATATTGTCACAAATGGCCGGATTATATAATTTTTTATGGCTCAGTAGTAATCCATTGTGTACATATACCACATCTTTATCCATTCGTCCCTTGATGGGCACCTAGGTGGCTTCCATGTCTGGGCTATTGTGAATAAGGCTGCGATGAACACAGGGGTGCGTGTGTCTTTACACATTCGTGTTTTCATGTTCTTTGGATAAATACCCAGCAGTGGAATAGCTGGATCATATGGTAGCTCTATTCTTAATCGTCTGAGGAATCTCCATACTGTTTTCCATAGTGGCCGCACCATTTTGCACTCTCTTAAGCAGTGTATGAGAGTTCCCTTCTCTCCACATCCCCTCCAACACTTGTTATTTCCTGTCTTGTTAATTATAGCCATTCTGACAGGCGTGAGGTGATATCTCATTGTAGGTTTGATTTGTATTTCCCTGATAATTAGTGATGTTGAACATCTTTTCATATGCCTGTTGGCCATCTGTATATTTTCTTTGGAGAAATGTCTGTTCAGATCTTTTGCCCATTTTTTAATTGGGTTGTTAGTTTTTTTGTTGTTGAGATGTGTAAGTCCTTTTTCATATTTTGGAAATTAACCCCTTATCTGATATGTGGTTTGCAAATATCTTCTCCTAATTGTTAGGCTGACTTTTCATTTTGTTCATGGTTTCCTTTGCTGTGCAGAAGCTTTTTAGTTTGATGTAGTCCCATTTGTTTATTTTTTCTATTGTTTCCTTTGCCTGGTCAGACAACGTACTTGAAAAAATTCTGCTAAGAGCAATGTCAAAGAGCATACTGCCTATGTTTTCTTCTAGAAGTTTCATGGTTTTGGGTCATACATGCAAGTCTTTAATCCATTTGGAGTTGATTTTTAGGTATGATGTGAGATAATGGTCTACTTTCATTCTTTTGCATGTGACTGTCTAGTTTTCCCAACACCATTTATTGAAGAGATTTTCCTTTCTCCATTGTACATTCTTGGCCCCTTGTTGAAAATTAGCTGTCCATAGATTTGTGGGTTTATTTCTGGGCTCTCAATTATGTTCCATTGATCTATCTGTCTGTTTTTGTGCCAGTACCGTGCTGTTTTGATTACTATAATTTTGTAGTGTATTTTGAATTCAGGGAGTGTGATACCTCCAGCTTTATTCTTTTTTCTCAGGTGTCCTTTGGGTATTCATGGTCTTTTGTTGTTCCATATAAATTTTAGGACTCTTTGTTCTATTTCTGTGGAAAATGTCACTGGAAATTTGATAGAGATTGAATTGAATCTGTAGATTTCCTTAGGAAGTATGGACATTTTAACTATGTTAATTCTTCCAATCCATCAGCTCAGAATATCTTTCCATTTCTTTCTATCTTCTTCAATTTCTTTCAACAATGTTTTATAATTTTCAGGGTACAGGTCTTTCACCTCTTGGGTTACGTTTATTCCTAGGTATTTTATTCTTTTTCTTGCGATTGTAAATGGGATTGTATGCTGAATTTCTCTTTCTGCTATTTTGTTGTTAGTGTATAGAAATGCAGCTGATTTTTGTGTGTTGATTTAGTATCTTGCAACTTTACCATATTCATTTATTATTTCTACAAGTTTTTCAGTAGATTCTTTTGCGTTTTCTATATATAAAATCATGTCATATGCAAACAGTGACAGTTTCACTTCTTCCTTTTCAATTTGCATACCTCTTATTTCTTCTTCCTGCCTGACTGCTCTGGCTAAGACTTCCAATACTATGTTAAATAAGAGTGGTGAAAGTGACCATCTTTGTCTGCTTCCTGTTCTTAGAGGGATAACTTTCAGTTTTTTTCCATTGAGAATGATATTAGCTGTGGGTTTTTCATATATGGCATTGATTAAGTAGAGGTACTTTCCTTCTATACCCATTTTATTCAGGGTTTTTATCATAAATGGATGCTGTATCTTGTCAAATACTTTATCTGCATCTATCAAGATGATCATGTGATTTTTATTCTTCATTTTGTTAATGTGGGGTATCATGTTGATTGATTTGCAGATGTTGAATCATTCCTTCATCCCCTGAATAAATCCCACTTGATCATGGTGTATGATCTTTTTAATGGATTGCTGTATTCAATTTGCTGGTATTTTGTTAAGGATTTTTGCATTCATGTTCATCAGTGATATTGGCCTGTCCTTTCTTTGCATTGTCCTTGTCTGGTTTTGGTATCAGAGTAATGTTGGCTTCGTAGAATGAGTTAGGAAGCCTCCCTTTCTCTTCAATTTTTCGGAAGAGTTTGAGAAAGATAGGTATTAAGTCTTCTTTGAATGTTTGGTAGAATTCACCAGGAAAGCCATCTGGTCCTGGACTTTTTTTTGAGGGGGGAGGGTTTTGATTACTGTTTCAATCTTACTGGTGATTGGTCTATTCAAATTCTCCATTTCTTCTTGATTCAGATTTGGAAGGCTATATAATTCTAAGAATGTATCCATTTCTTCTAGATTATCCAATTTGATGGCGTATAGCTTTCCTAGGATTCTTTTCTAATCTTTTGTATTTCTGAGGTGTTTGTTATAATTTCTCCTTTCATTTCTTATTTTATTTATTTGAGACTTCTCTCTTTTCTTCTTGGTGAGTCTAGCTAAAGGCTTGTCAATTTTGTTTATGTTTTCAAAGAACCAGCTCTTAGTTTTATTGATTTTTTTCTGTTGTTATATTACTCTCTATTTCACTTATTTCTCCTCTGATTTTCATTATTTCCTTCCTTCTACTGATTTTGGGCTTTGTTTGTTCTTTTTCCAGTTCCTTTAGGTGCACTGTTAGATTGTTAATTTGAGACTTTTCTTGTTTGTTGAGGTAGGCCTCTGTTGCTATAAATTTCCAACTTAGAACCCCTTTTGCTGTATCCCATAAATTTTGCCATGTCATATTTTCATTTTCATTTGTCTCCAAGTTTGTTGTGATTTCTCCTTTGATTTCTTCATTGACACAATTGTTCAGTAGCATTTTGTTTGATCTCCACATATTTGTCTCTTTTCCAATTTTCTTCCTATAGTTGATTTCTAGTTTCATACCATTGTGGTCTGAAAAGATGCTTGGTATAATTTCAATCTTCTTAAAATTATTGAGCCTTGTTTTGTGGCCTAATATGTGATCTATCCTGGAGAATGTTACATGTGCATTTGAGAAGAATGTGTGTTCTGTGATTATTGGATGGAATGTGCTGTATATATCTACTAAGTCCAACTGGTCTAATGTATCATTGAAGGTGAATGCTTCCTTATTGATCTTATGTTTGGATGATCTATCCATTGGTGTAAGTGGAGTGTTAAAGTCCCCTACTATTATTGTGTTGCTGTCTTTTCTCCCTTATGAATGTTCATTGCTTTATATATTTAGGTTCTCCTATGTTGAGTGTATGGATATTTATAAGTGTCATATCATCTTGTTGGATTGGTCCCTATGTAGCACTCTTCTTTGTCTCTTGTTACATTTTTTGTTTAAAGTCTATTTTGTCTGATTTAGGTATTGATAATCCAGGTTTCTTTTCATTGCCATTTGCATGGAATATCTTTTTCCATCCCTCTACTTTCAGTTTGTGAGTGTCTTTAGGTCTGAAGTGTGTCTCTTGTATGCAGCTTATATATATGGGTCTTGTTTATTTATCAAATTGGCCACCCTATGCCTTTTGATTGGAGTGTTTAGTCCATTGACATTTAAAGTAGCTACTGATAAATATGTATTTATTGCCATTTTGTTACTTTTTTTCTGGGTGTTTTATAGTTCTTCTTTGTTCCTTTCTTCTTCTCTTACTCTCTTCCCTTGTGGTTTGATGGAGTTCTTTAGTAATATATTTGATTTCTTTTTCCTTACTTATTTGTTTATTTATTATAGGTTTCCAATTTGTGATTACCATGAGGTTCATATGTAATATTCTACATATATAGCAATCTATATTGAGTTGATAGTCTCTTTAGCTTGATCTCTTTCTAAAAGCTCTACTATTTTACTCCCCTTCTCCCACATTTTATGTTTCTGAAATCATATCTAATCTCTCATTTTGTATGTCTATCCATTACCTTCTTATCATCAAAATAGGTAATTTTAGTACTTTTGTCTTTTAACCTTCATATTACCTTCATAGGTGGTTGATCTGCTGCCTTTACTGTATTTTTCCTTTACCAGTGATTTTATTGCCTGGGTTCTTTTTTTTTTTTTGATAATTTTCTTATTCCTATTTATGGTCTTTTTTCCCCCACTTAAATAAGTACCTTCAGCATTTCTTGTAGAACTGGTTTCTTGGTGATAAACTCATTTAATCTTTGCTTGTCTGGGAAGCTCTTTATCTCTCCTTCCATTCTGAATGACAACCTTGCTGGATAGAGTATTCTTGGCTGTAGGTTTTTTCCTCTATGCACTTTAAATAAGTCACGCCACTCTCTTCTAGCCTGTAGCGTTTCGGCTTAGAAGTCTGCTGACAGCCTTATGGACTTTCCTTTGTTATGTCACTTGTTGCCTTTCTCTTGCTGCTTTTAGGATTCTCTATCTTTCATTTTGGACATTTTAATTATAGTGTGTCTTGGTGTGGGCCTCTTTGGGTTTATCTTGTTTGGTGTGCTCTCTGTGTTTCCTGTACTTGGATCTCTGTTTCTTTCCTTAGGTTAGCAAAGTTTTCAGCTATTATTTCTTCAAATAGATTCTCCACTCCTTTGTCTCTCTCTTCTCCTTCTGGGACACCTACAATACGAATGTGAGTGTGCTTGATATTGTCCCAGCATTCCCTTATATAGTCCTCATTCTGTCTAATTCTTTTTTCTTGTATCTGTTCAGCTTGGGTGAATTCCTCTCGTATGTCGTCCAGCTTGCTGATCTGTTCTTCTGTATCATCTGCTTTGCCAGTGAGTCCCTCTAGTGAATTTTTCACTTCCAGTATTGCATTTTTCATTTATGATTGGTTCTTTTTTATATTTTCCAATTCTTTGTTGATATTCTCACTGAGTTCATCCGTTCTCCTCCCAAAATCAGTGAGAATACCTATGACTGTTTGAACTCTTTGTTCTTTCCTTTACTTCTTTTTCTGCGGTTTTTTTCCTGTTTCCTTACTTGGAACATATTCCTTTGTCTCCTCATTTTGCCTTTTTCTCTGTGCTTATATCTATGAATTAGATGGATCAGCTACATCTCCCAATCTTGGAGAAGTGGCCTTATGTAATAGATGCCTTATGAGGCCCAGCAGTGTGCTTCCCTCTTGTCACCAGTTCCAAAAGTTCCAGGAATGGCCCCTGTGGCCTACACCTGTTCTTCTCTTGTGGCAGAGTTGCTCTTGCTGCTTGTTGTGGTAATGCTTGTTGTGGCTTGGCTTTCCCCCTGGCTGGCTGGTTGTAATGCTCAGCTGCGTGTGGCTTTATGGATCCTTCAGTCACTTTATCAGGCATGGGAAGCCCCAGCACAGTTGGCTGCAAGGTCTAATAGTACATTCCTGTTGCAGTTTTTCTGTTAAGTGAGTAGACCCCCAATGTGGCTGGTTGCTAGGCTCAGCAGCTTACAATTGTTGTAAGCCTCTGGCCTGGAAGGATTTTTTCAGCTCTTTCAGGATTGCTGCTGAGTGAGGCTGGCCCCAGGCATGAGAGCACCCAATTGTTTCAGGCTCTCAAAGGTGGGGTCGATCCCGTCTGTGATCATCTGAGAAGCACAAGTCTTCTGCAACCAGCAAGCCCCACCACACACAGGGCCGCACACCCCATCAACACAGTCTTGCCCCATGTGCCCCAAACCACTGAAGCAGACCCACTCACCTCACTGCAGAGGCCCCACACACACCACCAATGCAGGCCTGCCTCTTGTGCATGCCCTGCCCCACAGAGGTAGACCCACTAACCCAACTGCAGAGGTCCTCCACACCCCATCTATGTGGGCCCACAAGTTTCCTGAGGGCTTGCTGTTGGGTGGGGCTTGTCCCTAAGGCGGGCTACTGACCCTGGCTCACTCTGGATTAAATTGGCACTCTAGTGGGCAGGGCAGACCCCTGGGCTATCAGGCCAGGGGAAGAACACCAGTGGTGTCTGCTAGTGTCTATGTCAGCACGACTGTACTAGGTCACGATAATAGCTGCCACCAATGTCTCAGTCCCTGGTGAGGTCTCACCTCTCACTGAGATGCACCCAGTGCCTATCAGGTGAGTCTGTTTTCACCAAAGGACTGTGCATCTTTCTTTCTGGTGATTGTAGGTTGCTTTCTGAAATGGATGAATTTGTGTGTGGGCCCTTTAAGAGTAGGCTTTTTCCCCCGTTACATCTGATAGTTTTTCTGGGGTATCCCCTGTTGTAGTTAATAATCAGCAAGCCAGATATCATGACATTTGTCTTGATTGTGCTGAGTCTGAAAGCTGCTTGTTGTGGTAATGCTCCCCTGCTCAGATCCCCCAGTCCTCCAGGGAAAGCTTCCTACTTTGAGGTTGCTCTCAGCTGGCTGTGAAGTGGCACAGCTAGTGGTGGCTTTTTTTCTCCAGAAAGGAATTTCTGCCTCTTCTACCTCAGTCAGCACCATCCCTTGCTGTGGGGGTTCTTTTTATCCAGTTTCAGTTCTCTCTCCCAGTTTCAGTTTCAGTGGTAATTGTTCCAAGAGTAGTTGTAAGTCTGTTGTGTCCATGGGAGGAGGTGAGTTCAGAGTCTGCCTATGCTGCCATCTTGACACTGTCCTATCTCTCTTTCTTGATGGTGCCCTTTGAAGTATAAAGTTTTTAATTTTAATGAAATCCTGCTTATTTTCTCTTTTGTTGCGAATGCTTTCAGTGTCATATATAAGAATCCTTTGCCAAATCCAAAGTCATGAAGACTACTCTTATGTTTTCTTTTATGAATTGTATAGCTTTAGGTTTCACCTTTAGGTCCTTGATTCATTTGGGGTTAATTTTTGTATTTGGTGTGAGGTAAAGGTCCTATTCCATTCTTTTGCATGTGGCTATCCAGTTGTCCAGCACTATTTGATGAGAAGACTATTCTTTTCCTGTTGAATATTTGGGAACTCTTGTGGAAATGTAGTGACCATAGATGTATGGGTTTATTTCTCGATTCTCAGTTCTTTCCCATTGATCTGCATGTCTGTCCTTGTGCCACAACCACGTTGTCTTGAATTACTACTACTTTCTGCTAAGTTTTAAAATTGGGAAGTCTGAATCCTCCTACTTTGTCCTCCCTTTTCAGCATTACCGGGTCCTTTGAAATTCCATATTAATTTTACAATCAGCTTGTCAATGTCTACCAAAAAATCAGCTGGGGTTCTGATAAGGATTGTGCTAAATTTTTAGATCAGTTTAGAGAGTATTGCTATCTTAACAATGTTAAATCGTCTGAGGAGTGAATATGGAATGTTTTTCCATTTATTTAGAGTTTCTTTAACTTCTTTCAATGACGTTTTTTAGTTTACAGAGATTAAGTTTTGCGCTTGTTTTGTTAAATTCATTTTTAAGTATTCTTTTTGATGCTATTATAAAAGGAATTGTTTTCTTAATTTTCAGATTTTTCATTGCAAATGTATAGAACTACAATTGACTGTTTTGCATAATGCTCTTGTATTCTGCCACCTTGCTGAACTCATTTATTCGTTCTAATAATTTTTTAGTGGGTTTCTTAGAATTTTCTCTATACAAGATCATATTTTCTGAGAATAGAGAGAATTTTACTTCTTCCTGTTCAATATGGATGCCTTGTATTTCTTTTTCTTGCCTAATTTCCCTGGCCAGAATCTCCAGTAAAATGTTAAATAGAAGTGGTAAGAGTGGACATTCTTGCTTTGTGACTAATGTTAGGTGGAAATTATCCATTCTTTCACCATTAAGTATGATGTTAGCTGTGAGTTTTTTGTAGGTGGCCTTAATCAGGTTGAGAATGTACGTTTCCATTTCCAGTTTTTATTACAAAGGGTGTTGGATTTTGTCAAATGCTTTTTATCTGTTTATTGAGATAATCAGGTGAATTTGTTTTTTATTCTATTGTGATGATGTATTACATTGATTAATTTTTGGATCTTGAACCAAACTTGCATTCTTGAGAAAAATTCTACTTGGCCATAGTGTATAATTCTTTTTCTATGTGGCTAGTGTTTTGCTGAAGATTTTTGAAACCATATTCATGAGAGATATTGGTCTGTAGTTTTCTTATAATGTCATTGTCTGGTTTTGATATCAGTGTCATATTGCCCTCATAAAAGGAGTTTGGAAGTTTCATATTCTATTTTATGTGTGAAAAATTGTTTTTAGGTGTTCTTTAAATGTTTGGTAGAATTCACCTGTGAAGCCATCTATGCCTGGGCTTTTCTTTGGGGGTAGTTTTTCTTATTATTAATTCAATTTTTTCACTTGTTATAGGTGTATTCAAATTTTCTATTTCTGCCTGAATTTTTATCTTTCTAGGAATCCATCTATGTAATTTATCTAATTTGTTGGCATACAATTATTCATAATATTCCCTTATGATCCTTTTGTTTCTGTAAGGTTGGTAGAAATAGTCTTCTTTCATTTCTTATGTTAGTAATTTCAGTCTTCTTTTTTGTTCTTGGTCAATGTAGTTAAAATTTTGCAATTTTGTTGATATTTTCAAAGAACCAGCTTTTGGTTTCATTGAATTCCTCTATTGTTTTTCTATTCTGTATTTCATTAATTTCCACCCTAACCTTTATTGTGTCATTTCTTCTGCTTGCTTTAGGTTTAGTTTGCTCTTCTTTTTCCAGTTTCTTAATAGAAGTTTAGATTCTTGATTTTAGATCCTCTTCTTTTTAATGTAGGAATTTACAACTATAAATTTCCCTCTATGCATTGCTTTACCTTCATCATAAAAGTTTTGGTAAGTTGTGTTTCATTTTCATTCATCTCAAAGTATTTTCTGACTTCCCTCTTGTTCTCTTCTTTGACTGTTATTTAGGAGTATGTTATTTAATATCCATGTATTTATTAGTGTGCCCAATTTTTTCTGCTATTGTTTTCTAATGTCATTCCATTGTTGTCAGAGAGCATACGTTATATTATTTCTGTTCTTTTAAATGTATTGTTGTTTGTTTCATGGCCTACCCTATGGTCTACCTTGGAGAATGGTCCATGTGCACTTTACTGGAATATATATTCCATTGTTTTGGTATGGAGTATTCTATAAATGTCTGATAGGTATAATTTATTTACAGTGTTTTCAGGATTTCTTATTGATCTTCTGACTAGTTTATTCTTTCATTATTGAAAGTGAGGTGTTGACATCTCTAACTATTGTGGAATTTTCTATTTCTCCCTTAATTTCTGTCAGTTTTTGCTTCACATATTTTAGTGCTCTATTATTAGGTGTATATGTGTTTATAATTGTTATATCTTGCTGATGGACTGAACTTTTTATCATTATAAAATATCCCAACATCTCTAGTAGCTATCTTTTTCTTAAGTATATTTTCTGATATTAGTGTAGCCACTCCAGATTTTTTGTGGTTCCTGTTTGCATGATGTCTTTTTCCATCTTTTACTTTCAATCTATTGTATCTTTGCATCTAAAGGGTGTCTCCTATAGAGAGCATGTAACTGAATCATTTTTTTTTAATCCAGTCTGGCAATCTCTGCAAATGAAGTCAGTTCCTTTGGGATTTGATTGTTTAATCCATTCACATTTAATATTATTATTGATATAATTGGATTTATGTCTGTCATTTTACTGTTTGTTTTCTAAATGTCTCCTGTCTGCTTGTTCCTTTAGTCCTCGTTTCCTAATTTATTTTGCATTAAGCAAATACTTTCTACTGGAAAGTTTGATTTATTTAATGACTTGTAACTACTTTTTAGGATTTTTCAACTTCAGAGTTATACTAGCTTAATTCCAGAGCTATATAGAAATATTACTTCTACATATCCTTATTTTCTTTTCTCCTTTTTGTGACATTATTGTTATACATGTTTCATCTATTATGTGACAAACTCAGCAGTACATTGTCATAATTATTACTTTATCATCTATAGTGATTTCCTTAGCCCAATACAGCTTCTCTCCCACTTACTCCCTTTGGGCTGTTATTGGCAACTCTATTACACATATCGTACATTTTATGTGTTATAGACCCAATAATATGTTATGTATGCATTTTCTTATACAATTACTTTTTACTTTTTAAATCATTTAAGAGAAGAAAGGATAAAAATATGCATCTATCCTGTCTTTAATAATTACATAATGATCTTACCAGTGCTCTTTGTCTTTCATGTAAATTTGAATTACTGTCTAGAATCACTTCTTTCAGCCTGAAGAAATTACCTTAGTATTTCTTGTAAGGTGGATCTACTAGCTATGAATTCTGTTTTTGTTTATCTGAGAAAATCTTTATTTTGCCTTCATTTTTTAATGATAGCTTTGCTGGATATAGGGTTCTTTGTTGACAGGTGTTTTTTCTTTGAGAACTTTGAATGTGTTATCACACTACCTTGTGGTCTCCATTATTTTATGCTGAGAAGTCAGCTTTTAATCTTATTGGGATTTCCTGTGAGTGACAAATCGTTTTTCTTTCACTGCTTTCAAGATTTTCTCCTTGTTTTCACTTTTATCATTTTTACTGTGAAGTGTCTATTTGTAGATTTTTTTTTTAATGTTTAACCTACTTGGAGTTTGTTGAGCTTTCTAGAAGTGCAGTCTATTATTTTTCAGTACATTTGGGAAATTTTCAGTGCTTACTTCTTTGAACATTTTTCTGAGCCTTTCTCACACTCTTCCCCCTACTAGTACTACCATTGCACATATGTTGGTGTGCTTAATGGTGTCCCACATTTCCCTGAGGTTCTTTTTGTTTGTTTTTTATTTTTGGTCTATTCTCTCTGTTCTTTGGCTTACATAATTCTCCATCAATATATATTTTCCAATTAGTTAACTCTTTCATTTGCCACTTCAAATCTACTGTTGAATGCTTTAGTGAGTTTTTATGTCAGTTAGTGTAATTTCAACTCCAGAATTTTCATTTTTAAAATAATTTCTATCTCTTCATTGATATTCTCGATCTGATGTGCCCTTGTCACCAAATTTGCTTTCCTCTCCTTCCTGTACTTTGTTAATCATGCTTTCCTTTAGTCCTGTGACCTAAACTCTACAAACTAGCTCTACAAACTAATGTGATCAAGTTGTGGCTCATTTGAAGGAATAGCTTCTGAGATTAACATTTGATATTTGTTCTGACATGAGGAAGCTTCTTCCCAGCTGGTTTACTCCCCAGTTCTCTCCTGCACACTAGTATCCTACAGTTTAGGCTGTATCTTCACTAAGTTCATGAATCTCTTCCCAATTGCTGTTCACCACAACATCCACTATTCTTGAGAGCGTTATTGGGCTTGAACTTCTCCAGACTTTGTGGCAAAGGATGTCAGTTTCTTTGGGAAAAGGTTAGAAGCTATCTGTTTCACAGCATATTTCTCTCCAGATGAAATCTCTGAGCCAGGGCTCTGGAGGTGGATGTGGAGACAATGGCAAGCTTCTCTCTAAGTAGCACCCTGACTCTAGGAACTGAGCACTCTGTATGAAGGAGGGGGAGCATCAGCCTGGGATCCTCTCAGTTTATATCTCCCGTGTGGAACCACCAACTGCATGAGCCAGGGAGACAATCAGGGCCCCAGTATTCTTGGCATGCCACACTCAATGTAGGGCCTCTATTCCACAACTGGGAGCTAGAAAGAAAGGGGGGGCTCTTAGCTCTCATTCACACTCACTTGGAACTTAGCCTCAACAACAGGTAGCTGGGGCAGGGTGAGAAATGCTGGAGTCCTGCTCCTCCCAGGAAGAAAACCCTCCAACTGGGAGCTGGCAGGAAGGGGAGGCTTATTTTCTTTGCTGCAGCTATCTGGAGTGGAATCTCTGCTTTGCTGAGCATGGAAAGTAGAGAGAAGGCCATGAACCATGGCCTTGGTTCAAATACAATAGAATCTCAAATTTCTTACTGAATTTTCATGATTTTCTTGAATAGATGTTTCTTCATTTGCTCTTTGACTTTAGGCTCATTTTCAGAGGATTTAAATATGTTTTTGTCTGTTTTATAATTTTTACCAGTTTCAGTGGTGAGCCAGTCAGCAG
Source organism: Equus caballus (assembly GCF_041296265.1). Lineage (NCBI taxonomy): Eukaryota > Metazoa > Chordata > Mammalia > Perissodactyla > Equidae > Equus > Equus caballus. The sequence continues at coordinate 39,322,023 of NC_091691.1, forward strand.
AGAGACTCATGTTGTCATGGCAGAAGTCCATCTCCAGTACATTATAGTTTATAAAGTAGATTCACATATTTTCTTCATATTATTGTTAACAACTTACATAGGCTTCAATAACCATGCCACTTAGGTAGAGTTAATTTCACATTTCAGTTGATATTTACTGAGCAAGAAGTATATGTTAGACACTGGAAATAAAGATAAATGTGATATAGTTCTTCCCGTTGAAGAGTTCCCATCTGCTAGAAGACATGAAGGAAATTCTAAGTTATCATTGAAATTAGAGTAGGATTTGAACACAAATTCATTTGAACCTTAACCCTGCTAGTCCATGATGTTTTCTATTGGGTCTTGGGGAGATATAGAAATATGAGAGAAAGAGAATTGCTTGTGTGAATGCCAAAATTATAAATTTTTTTACCCTACTAAAGATTGAAGGTATGCAAATTACAGAAGGCGAAATTGATACATGGAGACACTTGGGTGAGAAATGTGCTATAAACAGTGAACTCCTTATTTTCACTTCCATAAGGCTGATACAAAAGCTGGGGGGGAGGTCAGACAGAGAAAGAGGCTGTGGAGGACATGTATGTGTCTACTGTTAGGTGGAGGTCAGATGTGGAAAGACGCAAAAGGCTCACATTAACTAAAACCTAAGCATTCCTGTTAGGGTTGTGCCATGTTAACAGCATGGGAAAGTGGGAATAAAAGGAGGAGTGAGAACAGTTGGACGCTCACTTTCCGGATTTTTTTTTCTAGAAAAGCCTACTTCTTTGCAATACTGATTATAATGGCTTGAAATAAACAAATGAGAGAATAAATACTCTCTCCCACTTGACATATTCTAAGTTTTATGATATCACCATAATTTCAGCTTATAATAATGTTGGGCATCTATATTTTTGGTAGGTTTTTGAGGGACCAGGTTTTTGTTAGTGATAATGCCTTATCTTTCTGTTTCTACTTAAATGCCTGGAAGAGAGGACAGTCATTTTAGAGGAAAAAACAGTATTACCATCAGCCAAAGTGGAAATATCAAAAACAGATTATGCTGGGGCATAATCTGTTATCCTCTTAATTTAAATGGGGAGAATCTATGCCTAGATGAGAGCATTTGAAGAACCAAGACCTTTGGTACTGATGAGAATGATTTGACATTGGAGTATAAGCAACGTTTCCAGAAGGAAGGGAGCCTTCAGTTGATGGAGGCAACAGAACAACTGTGTCACAGGACAAACATGATGAGTCAGTAACCTGAGGACCAGAGCCAGGAGGTTGTGAACATTGTGGACTCATATCACCATGAGACAGATGTAACAGAGGAAGACGGTTTCCTCCATATTCAAGAGGGAGAGTTAATTAAAAAGACAGTTATAGAACAAGGAAGGTACTGAAGGAAAGATGATCACCTTCTGCAGAAATTACTGAATTGCAAAGACAGGATGAGGCGGTACCAGGCTTGACTGAGCCAATGCCACACTGCAAGATGGCAGAGCCACCTAAGAAGTACCAAAAAGGGAAGCTGAAGCACTTCTATATCCAAACCAAGAAAGCCCCAGTGCTGCTCTCCAGGAGTTACACCTTATTTAAATTGAGGAGGAAGAATCTGAAGTAGAAAAACTCTTTGGCCCTGGAGAAGAAGGTCCAATGTTAGCACAGCCATGTCAAGGGACTGGCCCAAGAGAAAATAAAGAATAAAGAAACAAAAGGCCTAAGTGGAACACAACAGCAAATCTGTGACACAGAAGAGCTGAGGATTCCAAGGCCAGGACATGTCCAAGTTAAGCGTGGAATTCATGTTCTCAGAAAAGAAAATGATGATAGTAATGAGCTCATGGCAGGAGAGAGAATTGGAAGAAGCTGTCAGGGGTTACCACAGCACCGTCAGTCCCAGTTGGAGAAGGTTGATGCAACAAGAATAGCTAGAAGAGAGTTTTGACAGGGCAGGAGTGCTTGGTGCTGCTGCAGGAACAGCCACAGCCTAACTTACACAAGGTGGAAGCTGTATTTGTGGCTATGATTTTTAGCCTCACGCAAAGGATAGAGATTTTTAGAGGAGCTGCCTAAGGATTGTTGACTAAGTACAAAAGTTGCTCTGAAGCTGCAGCAGTAAAGCTCAAACAAAGCTAGTTCAACAGTCAATCCAAGGAAAAGAAGCTTTAGAAAGGCCCAGCAGGAGGGTTATGGGATCAAGTTCCACAAATGCTGCGGTGGAAACTTCAAAGGGAGAAGTTCCCAAAGCAAGTGAGGTACAGCATGCGATGGAACAAGTCATGCAGTGATGGAGCAGCAGCACCAAGGGCAAGAAGAGGCCATGCTAAGAGTGCTGAGAAGGCAGCAGCCATTCCTGCAGGAGGCACCCCTGATGGCTTTGGGTTCCCAGGGTTCAAGAGGGCCATTCTTGAGGGTCCTGTGGCAAGAGGGAAATACCAGGGTAAAGCCATTTTGAGAGTCTTGAGGCAGCAGCGGTAATCACAGGAAAGGCTCTTCTGGAGTAGTGAAGCTTCTGCAGCATCAAGAAAAACAAGAATCTGATTCAAGAGTTGATTAGGCAGAGACAAAAATTACTCAAAGACGGTTATGAAGATACCCCCAGATCAAGGGGAACTGAGTCTCCAGTGCTTGATTGGTTCACAAGAACGTGATCTGAAGGAAGGAAAGCAAAAACAGTGGGGGCAATGGAGGGAGAGCAAGATGGCAGCTTCCAAGGAAGGAGCTGGTGGTAGGAAAGTCCAGTTGAGATACCTCAGAGACTAAAGCTGTTTCAGGTCAGCTGTTGAAGACTTGGTGGACCAACATCTAGAGGCGTGTCATAACGCAGACAGTGACACAGCACAGGAAACCAAAATGACAGAAACAAAAAGGAGAGGCCCCCGAATTATTGTGTAGCTATTCCAATGATGATTAGGTAAGAGTATTTTGAAGCTTGTGTGAATTTTCTTTGGGAATTTTAGGAAAAGATATATTTCAATTTAGCCAAGTCATCACTATGCTTATCTTTTTAAAAAGCTGCTTACACTCAGCTACCCAGTTTTTCTTTATTTTAATTAATTAATTAATTAATTTAATTGCAGTGACATTGGATTATAACATTATATAGCTTTTGGATGTACATCGTAATATATTTCAAGTTCTGTGCAGATTACATCATGTTCACCATCCAAAAACTAATTATAGTCCATCCCCTCACATGTGAGCCTAATCACCCCTTTTGACCTCTGCCCCCCGCCCCCCTCCCATATGGTAACCACCAATCCAATCTCCAATGCTATGTGTCTGTTTGTCATTGTTTTTATCTTCTACTTATGAGTGAGACCATATGGTATTTGACTTTCTCCCTCTGACTTATTTCACTCAGCATAATTCCCTCAAGGTCCATCCATGTTGTCCCAAATGGCCGAATTTCATCATTTCTTATGGCTGAGTAGTATTCCATCGTGTATAAATACCACATCTTCTTTATCCATTCGTCCCTTGATGGGCACCTAGGTTGGCTCCAAGTCTTGGCTATTATGTATAATGCTGCGATGAACATAGGGGTGCAAGTAGCTTTATGCCTTTGCATTTTCAAGTTCTTTGGATGAATACACAGCAGTGGGATAGCTGGATCATATGGTAGATCTATTCTTAATTTCCTGAGGATACTCCATACTGCTTTCCATAGTGGCTGCACCAGTTTGCACTGCCACCAGCAGTGAACAAGATTTCCCTTCTCTCCACATCCTCTCCAACATTTGTTGTTTCCTGTCTTGTTAATTATAGCCATTCTGACCCGAGTGAGGTATACCTCATTGTAGTTTTGATTTGCATACCCTGATAGCTAATGATGTTGAGCATCTTTTCATATGCCTGTTGGCCATCCCTATATCTTCTTTGGAGAAATCTCTGTTCAGATCTTTAGCCCATTTTTTTTTATTGGATTATTGGGGGTTTTTTTGTTGAGCTGTATGAGTTCCTTGTATATTTTGGATATCAACCCCTTATCTGATATATAATTTGCAAATATCTTCTCCCAATTGTTACGTTGTCTTTTCGTTTTGTTGATGGTTTCCTTTGCTGTGCAGAAGATTTTTAGTTTGATGTAGTCCCATTTTTTCATTTTTTCTTTTGTTTCCCTTGCCCGGTCAGACATGGTACTTGAAAATATGCTGCTAAGACCGATGTCGAAGAGCATGCTGCCTATGTTTTCTTCTAGAAGTTTCATGGTTTCAGGTCTTGCATTCAAGTCTTTAATCCAACTTGAGTTGATTTTTGCTCATGGTGTAAGGGAATGGTCTACTTGCATTGTTTTGCATGTGGCTGTCCAGTTTTCCCAACACCATTTATTGAAGAGACTCTCCTTTCTCCATCGTATGCTCTTGGCTCACTTGTCGAATATTAGCTGTCCATGAATATGTGGGTTTACTTCGGGGCTCTCGATTCTGTTCCATTGATCTGTGTGTTTGTTTTTGTGCCAGAACCATGCTGTTTTGGTTCCTATGGCTTTGTAGTATATTTTGAAATCAGGGAATGTGACACCTCCAGCTTTGTTCTTTTTTCTCAGGAATCCTTTGGCTATTTGGGGTCTTTTGTTGTTCCATATAAATTTTAGGATTCTTTGTTCTATTTCTGTGAAAAATGTTGTTGCAACTTTGATAGGGATTGTGTTGAATCTATAGATTGCTTTAGGAAGTATGGACATTTTATTGATGTTAATTCTTCCAATCCAAGAGCAAGGAATATCTTTCCATTTCTTTGTGTCTTCTTCAATTTCTTTCAACAATGTTTTACAGTTTTTGGTGTACAGATATTTCACCTCTTTGGTTAAGTTTATTCCTAGGTGTTTTATTCTTTTTCTTGCACTTGTAAGTGGGATTGTATTCTTAAATTTCTCTTTCTGCTACTTCGTTGTTAGTGTATAGAAACACAACCGGTTTTGTATGTTGATTTTGTATCCCACAACTTGACTGTATTCCTTTATTGTATCTAAAAGTTTTTTAGTGGATTCTTTAGTTTTCTAGATGTCAAATCATGTCATCTGCAAAGAGTGACAGTTTCACTTCTTCTTTTCCAATATGGATCCCTTTTATTTCTTTTTCTTGCCTGATTGCTCTGGCTAGGACTTCCAATACTCTGTTAAATAAGAGTGATGACAGTGGGCTTCCTTGTCTGGTTCCTGTTCTTAGAGGGATAGCTTTCAGTTTTTCTCCATTGCGAATGATATTTACTTTGGGTTTGTCATATATGGCCTTGATTATGTTGAGGTATTTTCCTTTTATACTCATTGTATTTAGAGTTTTTACCATAAGTGGATGCTGTATCTTGTCAAATGCTTTCTCTGCATCTATTGAGATGATCATGTGATTTTTATTCTTCATTTTGTTAATGTGGTGTATCACGTTGATAGATTTGTGGATGTTGAACCATCCCTGCATCCCAGGAATGAAACCCACTTGATCATGATGTATGATCTTTTTAATGTATTGTTGTATTCGATTTGCTAGTATTTTGTTGAGGATTTTTGCATTGATGTTCATCAGTGATATTGGCCTGTAATTTTCTCTTTTTGTGTTGTCCTTGTCTGGTTTTGGTATCAGGATAATGTTGGCTTCGTAGAAGGAGTTAGGAAGCCTTCCCTCCTTTTGAATTTTTTGGAAGAGTTTGAGAAGGATAGGTAGTAAGTCTTTTTTGAATGTTTGGTAGAATTCACCAGGGAAGCCATCTGGTCCTGGACTTTTATTTTTTGGGAGATTTTTGATTGCTGTTTCAATCTCCTTACTGGTGATTGGTCTGTTCAAATTCTCTACTTCTTCTTGGTCCAGTTTTGGAAGGTTGTATGTTTGTAAGAATGTATCCATTTCTTCTAGATTATCCAATTTGTTGGGGTATAGCTTTTCATCCTATTCTCTTATTATCTTTTGTATTTTTGAGGTGTCCATTGTAATCTCTCCTTTTTCATTTCTTCTATTACTTATTTGAACCTCTCTCTTTTTTTCTTGGTGAATCTAGCTAAGGGCTTGCCAATTTTGTTTATCTTTTCAAAGAGCCAGCTCTTGGTTTCCTTAATTTTTTCCATTATTTTTTTAGTCTCTATATTGTTTATTTCTGGTCTGATTTTTCTTATTTCCTTTCTTCTGCTGATTTTGCCTTTATTTGTTGTTCTTTTTCCAGTACCTTTAGATGTGCTTTTAGATTGTCTATTTGGGATTTTTCGTCTTCATTGAGGTAGGCCCGAACTGCAATAAATTTCCCTCTTATAACTGCTTTTGCTGTATCCCACAGATTTCGGCATGTCGTATTTTCATTTTCATTTGTCTGCAGGAATTTTCTGATTTCTCCTTTGATTTCTTCATTGACCCAATCGTTCTTCATTAGCATCTCCACATTTTTGTGGCTTTTCTGGTTTTCTTCCTGTAGTTGACATTTATTTTCATAACTTTGTGGTCAGAAAAGATGTTTGGTATTATTTCAATCTTCTTAAATTTATTGAGACTTGTTTTGTGGCCTAATATGTAATCTATCCTGGAGAATGTTCCATGTGCATTTGAAAAGAATGTGCATTTTGTGGGTTTTGGATGGAATGTTCTCTATTTATCTACTAAGTTCTTCTGGTCTAATGTGTCGTTTAAGGCCAGTGTTTCCTTATTGATCTTCTGTTTGGATGATCTATCCATTGGTGTCAATGGAATATTAAAGTTCCCTACTATTATTGTGTTATTGTCTATTTCTCCTTTCATGTCTGTTAATAATTGCTTTATATATTTATGTGCTCCTATGTTGGGTGCATAGATATTTACAAGTGTTGTATTTTCTTGTTGGATTGTTCTCTTTATCATTATGTAGTGCCCTTCTTTGTCTCTTGTTACAGTTTTTGCTTTGATGTCTATTTTGTCTAATATAAGTATTGCTACACCCACTTTCTTTTCTTTGCCATTTGCATGGAATATCTTTTTTCATCCTTTCCCTTTCAGTTTGTGAGTGTCTTTAGGTCTGAATTGTGTCTCTTGCATGCAGCATATACATCTTGTTTTGTTTTTTTTATCCAATTGTCCACCCTATGGCATTTGATTGGAGCATTTAGTCCATTGATATTTAAAGTAGCTATTGATAAATGTCTATTTATTGCCATTTTGTTACTTTTTTTCTGGGTTTTTTAGTAGTTCTTCTCTGTTTCTTTCTTTTTCTCTTGCTCTCTTCCCTTGTAGTTTGATGACTATCTCTAGTAATATGTTTGATTTCTTTTGTCTTACTTTTTTTCTTGCTTATTATAGGTTTCTGATTTGTGATTACCATGAAGATCCTATTTCATATTCTATGCATATAACAGTCTATATCAAATTGATAGACTCTTTAGCCTGATCTCTTTTTAAAAGCTCTAATTTTTCACTCCCTTCCTCCCACATTTCATGTTTTTCAAATCATATATAGTCTCTTGTTTAGTGCATGTCTATCCATTACCCTCTTATCATTGAAATAGTTGATTTTAGTACATTTGTCTTTTAACCTTCCTATTATCTTCACAGCTAGTTGATCTGTTACCTTTACTGTATTTTTACCTTTACAAGTGATTTTATTGCCTGTTTTTTTGTTTTTGATAATTTTTTAAAAATCTGTATTTGTGGTCACTGCTTTCCCACTTAAATAAGTCCCTTCAGCATTTCTTGTAGAATTGGTTTCTTGGTCATAAACTCCTTTAATTTTTGCTTACCTGGGAAGCTCTTTATCTCTCCTTCCCTTCTGAATGACAACCTTGATGGATAGAGTATTCTTGGCTGTAGGTTTTTTCCTTTTAGCACTTTAAATACGTGGTGCCATTCTCTTCCCGCCTGTAGGGTCTCAGCTGAGAAGTCCACTGATAGCCTGATGGGCTTGCCTTTATATGTCACTTGTGGCCTTTCTCTTGCTGCTTTTAGGATTCTCTCTTTATCTTTAATTTTGGACATTTTAATTATAATGTGTCTTGGTGTGGGCCTCTTTGGGTTTATCTTGTTTGGAGCTCTCTGTGCTTCCTCAACTTGGATCTCTGTTTCCTTCCTCAGGTTAGGAAAATTTTTATCTATTATTTCTTCAAATAAATTTTCTGCCCCTTTGTCTCTCTCTTCTCCTTCTGGGACACCTATAATCCGAATGTTAGCATGCTTGATATTGTCCCGGATTTCCCTTAGAGTGCTCTCATTCTGTCTAATTCTTTTTTCTGTTCTGCTTGGGTGATTTCCTCTAGTCTTTTGTCTAGCTTGCTGATCCATTCTTCTGCATCCTCTACTCTGCTATTGAGTCCCTCCAGTGAATTTTTCATTTCCAGTATTGTATTCTTCATTCCTAATTGGCTTTTTTTGTATCTTCCAGTTCTTTGTTGATGAGCTCACTGTGTTCATCCATTCTTCTCCCAATATCTGTGAGCATCCTCATGATATTTTATTTGAACTCTTTGTGGAGTAGGTCAGTTGTTTCTGTTTCATTTAGTCCTTTTTCTGGGGTTTTGTCCTGTTCCCTTGCTTGGAAAGTATTCCTTTGTCTCCTCGTTATGCCTCTTTCTCTGTGCTTCTTTCTATGTATTAGCTGAGTTGGCTATGTCTCCTGATCTTGGAGAAGTGGCCTTATGTATGAGATGCCTTATGAGGACCAGCTGTGTGCTTCCCTCTCATCACCAGTCCAGAAGATCCAGGAATGACCCCTTTGTGGGCTACTTGTGCCCTTCTGCTGTGGCAGGGTTGCTCCCACTGCAGGTACCCAGGGAGTCTAGTCTTTCCTTCCCTGGCCGGCTGTTTGTAAATCTGGTTTGGGGAGCCTCAGCACTGTTTGCTACAAAGTCATCAGCACACTCCTATTGCAGTTTTCCTCTTAATTGGGTTGGTACCCAGTGTAGCTGGTTGCTAGGCTCAGGGGCTTACAGTTGTGATAGGCCTCAGGCCTATAGGCTATTGTCAGTTCTCTTAGGAGTGCAGCTGAGTGGGGCTGGCCCTTGGCCCAGGGGCACTCAATTGTTTCAGGCTTTGGAAGGTGGGGCTGATCCTTTTTATGGCTATTTGTGAAGTACAGGTCTTCTGCTGCTGATAAGCCTCACCCCCAACAGGATCACATACACCATCAACACAGTCCTCGTCCTGCACACTTCTCAACCCCCTGGAGCACACCCCGATGCTGCACTGCAGAGGCCCCCACCTCTCCACCAATGCCCCCCACAGTTCACCTGATCCTCACACAGACCCTGCCCCACAGAGGCAGACACCCTTGCCTGCCTGTAGAGGACCAAGGCACCCAGTCAATGCAGGCTGAAAAGTAGCCTGAGGGCTTGCTGTTAGGTGAGGCCAGTCCCTAGGGTGGGTTGCCTGCCCTGGTTGAACTGGATTAAATCTGTGCTCTAGTGGGCATGGCAGACCCCTGAGCTAACAGGCCAAGGGATGAACCTCAATGGGGCCCACTGGGGTCTGTGTCAGCACACCTGGACCAGCTCAGAACAATGGCCTCCACCAATGTCTCAGTCTCCGGAGAGGTCCCTCCTCTCACCAAGATGCCCCCAGAGCCCACCAGGTGAGTCTTGTTTCACCAAAGGGCTGTCAGCCTTCTCTCTGGTGATTTTAGGTTGCTGCAATGAGTGAGTTTGTGTGTGGGCCCTTTAAGACCCAGGTCTTTTGGGCTTTTGGACGATAACTTTTCTGGGGGTATCCTTGCTGGAGTTAATAGCCAGCAAAGCCAGACAATAAGACCCCCGTCTCAGCTGGGCTGAGTCTGAAGGATGCTTACAGCAGTACCGTCCCTGCTCCGGACCTCACTCCTCCAGGGAGGGCTGCGTACCTTAGGGTGGCTCCCGCCTGGCCAGCTGAGAAGCTCCGCTGCTCCCAAAGATGGCTTTTCTCTTCTCCAGCAGGAATTTCTGCCTCTTCCGGCTTCATCAGGACTGCCCCTTGTTGTGGGGATTCTTTTTATCCAGTTTTCAGTTTTCAATCCGGAGTAATTTTTCCAAAAATAGTGGTAACCTAGTTGTGTTCATGGGAGGAGATGAATTCAGAGTCTGCTTACACCGTCATGTTGACGAGATCCCTCACCTCCCCAGTTTTTCTATTAAGTATCTTTTAAATTTGTTACCATTACTATTTTATTCTCTCTTTCCTTCCTTTTCTTCCTTCTTCTCCCTCCTTCTTTTCTCCCCTTTCTCAGGACATTATCTGCAGCTTGTGATTTAAAAATAATTACCTTACAGCCGCAACCAAAGAGGGAAGAGGAAGGAAAAATCATTTAAATTTTAAATCTTACCTTTGGGAGACTATAACTTCTGTCCCCTCATCTTGTTCACCACAGTCTGAACATGTAGTAAATCCATACGGTTCATGGAAACTAAACTGGAATTGAAAGAAAAGTTGCTACTACCTAAAATGTATGTGGTCCCACCCTGTAGTTTGGGCCAGCTACTGTGAAGTGTCTGAGAGGTTACCCTACTTGCAAGCCAGAAGCTAGCCTGGCATGGTTTCATGGATGCTGCTAGAAGACGTGAAACTGGATCAGAGACGAAGGGCCATTCCTACTCACAAGAGCAGTAACCAGAGTATCAGCACGTTTGCATTGGTTCCCCAATTCCTATTTCCACAGAGTGCTGAGAAAAGTGCCATGTGGCCCCTGAACAGGCAGTGGGTTGTGACACAGGAGAGGTTTCCTAACCTTAGCGTAGCCAAATCTTTCTAATGAGTATTAAGCATACTTTTCCCTTGCTCTGAAGGCCTCCAGAAAACTTTCCCTGTGCTCCAGACCACTATCCCTTTTTTCCAGGTTTGCTTACTATATTAACATCCTTGAGACGATAGTCTGGAATAAAGGCCAGTCAGTGCCTTGCTTGCAAGACATGCAGAATCGTGAGAGAGCCATGGAGAACTCTCTCCCAACCATTTGTTTCCCAAAACTAATTTATAAATGTTTTAAATTTATATTGCATCTTATAGAAATGGTATCGTCTATAGTGGTTAGCATAATAGTCCTAAGAATATTGAAGCATGATCCCATTGAACCCAACCATTAAACGCAATACATTTCTATGGGAAAATGCCTGGAAGTAAAAGGACTGGGACATGGAGTACTAATGGTGAAGAGTTAGGGAGAGATGGAACTCAGACCACTACGCCTCATTTGGTTTTGTATTCATGATGGCTGGCACATAGTAAATAATAAATAAATGACTAACCGGTATGCTTAGGGTATTATAGTCATAGCAAACAAAACGAGGTAGCAATAAGGGAAATTATTTCCCAAATGTTAGAGGTTTAAATTGGTCACTGGTCATTAAATTGGTCATATCCTAATAATGATAAATTACTACTACCCTTGCCATTTATGAAACACTTACTACATGCCAGTCAGTATGCTGATATATAGATATAGACACAGATATCAGCGTATATATATATAAAATGTGTGCATGTCTTCATTTAGGGTGTATGTGTAGTATGTATGTGTGTGTATGTGCATATATTTACATACATATATACACCATATAAATATGTGTGTGTTTGCATAAATTTAATTCTGACCACAATCCCACAAGGTATGTATTGTTATCTCCATTATAAAGATGAAAAAACTGAGCCTGAAAACAGTTAAGCAACTTGTAATATGCCTGAGATTTGAACTCAAGTTCATCTGACTCTAAAACCCACGTTCCCAAGCCTTGCATCATTCTGCCTTCCTGCCAAGAAGCGTGAACTTAGATCCCCTTTGCATTCTGTAGCCTTACTTTATAATCATCATAATGAGTTATTGATGCTTTTCTGGTACAGTCCCTATAGAGACAATTCTTTCCACTATGAAAAAATGAAGGAAATCATTATATTTTTTCTTCTTTGCATCCCTCCTCTGTTGGACATTTGCTCACTCAGGACTTTTTCATGGAACTGCTAGAGCCTTAGAAGGACCAAGATCCCCCGAAGAGCAGTTGTCTGGGGGCAAACCACATTCTCTCACACAGATTCCATTTCTAAGCCTTTTCCTAGTCCACTCACAATATTTTGTAACAGGTGCTTTGGCTGGACATGACCACTGTTGTAGGAGAACTGATCAAATCTCCACGCAAATAGAGCTGAAACAGAGCTGGAAGAAACCTCTCTTCCCCACTGCTCCTGGAGGCTTGGCATGCCTGGAGACCTGAGATGTGTTAGGAGCTGGCACCCTTCACGAGGTGGCTGAATTCTCACAAAGGGCACCACGAGCAGGATGATGCTAAGGCTTCTTCAAGGGTCTCTGCAGGCCAGAGAGCAAGAAGAGAAGTGAGTTCTGGTCCTATGGGGACCATTTGTGAATCTTTGTGACTCATCAGACTGAGATGGTCACAATCGATAGTGACCCTAGATTCTAAGCCAGAAATCAGAATATATTGTTTGATGGCGTTTTTTTCTGACTTGAGTGTTTACTTAGAAGAAAAGATTATTATAAAAAGTGACAGCTAAGGAATCATTTTTTATTAAAGAGAAAAACATCACATGAGTTAGGAATTACTGATTCTGAAAGAGTTATCTTTGGATTTCCTGCTTCAGAATCTATCAGGATGCCCGATTCACGGGTTCTGCTGAAAATGCAGATTCTTAGGTTCTACTGAATCAGAATATGCCAGGATATCTGAGAATATGCATTTTAACACTAATTCAAGATATCCTTTTGCATATGAAAGTTTTAGAAGTGTTGATTTAGGATAGTTTATTTTCAGATTTGTCTCTGTCCTTTAATGCGATATTTCAAACTCTTACTTGTGCATGTCCGTTTTGTGTAATAAAGAGAGGTCCCCCCTCTCCAAGGGACTTTGACTACCCAAAGGAGGGTGGTTTTAAAATTAATCTATATATTATAAGGCCACAATTATAAATTAAATCATGTCCTTGTACTCTTCTGCTTTATATTTTATGTATGAGTTTTTTTGATGTAAGTGGCTGATGTATTCTCTATCTCAGATTTCAACCTTAATTTCTACGAGTAATGTTGGACTTGACACTTCCTTGGAAGGGAAGACGGTTGGTGCAAAATCTAATCTAATGGACAGGCACATTAAATCGCAACAGATCCAGTTCAATATTCTTTAAGGGATGCTGGCGTGGAGCCTAAAAGAAAACGCTTAGCAAACTTTGGGAGGAAAAAGGTTTGTCCTGGAAATGTTGCAATGTCCTATGATTATTCCAGGATGTCTTATTTATTACTGCTAGTCATCTGCCATCCTGATTGTAATGTTTTAAACAAATTTTGCATCTTAGGTAATGGGAGAAAGTATAGATTGGGGAAAGTATAGATTGGGGGGACTTAAATTTAATTTTCATGATTGAATAGGGAAGTTAATGGTTTAACCCTATGCCCTGCTTACTAAAATTGAGTGGCAAGAGGCCACTCAAATTTATGGAAAAGGTTTCTTGACTTAGCAAGAACATTGAGTTTGACCTGGAGGAGGAAATGAAAGAGCTGAGTTTTAAGACAAGTTGAGTGAGAACTGTTGGTTAGAATTCGCTGGGGAGGTGGTGTGCATAGGAGCAAGGTGGAGGGATGTGTCAGTTTGCTGGCACTGCCATAACAAAGCACCATAAACTGGGTGGCCTGAACAGCAGAAATTTGTCTTACAGTTCTAGAGACTTAAAGTCCGAGATCAAGGTATTGTCAAGGCCATGTTCTCTCCAAAGGCGCTGGGGAATATCTGTTCCAGGCCTCTCTCCTGGTTTCTGGTGGTTCCTTGGCTTGCAACAGCATCACCTGGATCTTCCCACGGCATTCTCCCTGTGTGCCTGTTTCTTTCTTTCTGGGAGCATACCAGTCATATTGGATAAGGGGCCCACTTTATTCCAGCGTGACCTTATCTTAACTAATTACATCTGCAACAACCCTATACCCAAGTAAGGTTACATTCTGAGGTCCTGGGGGTTAGGACTTTCAACACATGGATTTGGGGGGGACACAATTCAACTAATCAGAAAGTACATGAGATTCTCTGAAATAGCCTATAAAGAAGGGATGTAAATAGTACATTGATGGTGAAAAAAGTCTTTTCACTTCTCCAGTGCTATCCCAGTGTCCATTTCCCTATCTCTTTGAGAAAAGAATTAAATATTCAATATTAGAGTAGAAAGGTCCTGACAGATCATCTAGTTTCGTATCTGATGATGTAGAGGGGAAAGCTGAAGTCTGCAGAGGTAAAGCAGTTGCTCAAAGTCAAACCGTATAGTAGTAAATCCAAAACTTGAACCCAAGTCTCCTTATTTCCTAGACTCTGTCCCTTGTCCAGCTTACCAGCTTTGCCCTTGAAACCAAATATTGGCTGTCATTTTCTGCTTATTAAATGCAAAGGTGAACCCCTTCTGGAAGTGACACTGGGCATCACTTAATTTGCCCCTTTCCACCATAGGACTCTCCAAGAGCACAGACTGAAGTTTCGGGCCGCAGCTTGGACGGCACCCTGTGCTTTATGCACTGCCCTCTGCTTCTCCAATGGCTCCTTTCACAAGTTCCCTGTTCCCGTTTTCTCAGATCCCAGCCCAGCTCCAACATGACAATCAAAAATGTGTTTGCCTAATTTGCTTGTTTCTTAATGGGTGGGAGATAAGATTTTAATGGTAATAAGCCACTTCTCCACTCTCTCTCCCTTTCCTAGGAGTCTTAGATTTTCTGAGTTCTTATCTTTAGAGAATAAAATAAGACACATCAATTCTGTGGTTCATTTTGGCCAAATTAAAGGGCTCAGAGTCATTAGGTAAAAGCAGATAGTCATCGTGGTTCTATTCTTCAAATTGCAAAGAGTTGGTCACCGTATTTTTTTTGTCTGTTCTTAAGACTTTGGCATCTTGGGTGGTCTATGATGAATTTAACACATTGAGAAGCAAAGAGCTGCTATTGCAATTGGCATGCTGTTCAGTTCCAGAGATTGTCTTGAGCTGTCTGGACAAACTCTATAGCATATCTAATCACACTGAGTTTTTTTCCTCCCAAATTTCTTCATTTTCAACCTATTCAAAGATGAGCTTGAAAGAATGCTTTCATGCTGCTTTCAGTTTACTCACTCTGTGCATATGATTTCAAAAAGCTAAACATTGATCAGGCAACTGTCCTGGATTGTGTCAGAAAATATCCATCCCCCTAAATAAGCTATTACCTTCAGTTGATATTGAAGATGCATCAGTTTCACTCTATCAAATTTATAATTGGAAAATGGCATGAGATTAATTATGGAAATGCTTTTCAATTTCAATAGCCAATTAACAGAAACTGTATGAAGACCAAAATAATTATATTGTTCTACAAGCATTGCACTACGTCTTATTTTTGTATATTTAGACTTTGAAAGACAATCTGATTAACATTATCTTTTAAATGAACTTGACATTCAAAAGATGCAAGAATTTACTTTGGATGTTGGATTGTAAATTAATGCTTATCATATTAACATTGATTTTCTTTATAATCTAGGACCATCACCACAGAGACATTTTTCTGCATGAATTCCTGCCATGGTTGTTGTTAGGTTCAGGTGTAAGACATCCGAAGGAACACCAACACCCATGGACCCTATTAAAAGTATTCTTTCTTGATGTCTGTGAGAGTTGTGTCTTAAAGATCTATCCTATTCCCTTAATTGAGGGAAGTTTTTCCTCTGCTCTGACAAAAATGAAAGTAGCGGCTAGCATTGGCTCATGAAGTTGGTGCTGGATGTGTCTGACTTAAGGACATCCTTATCACTTACTTTGATATTATAGTCATATGCCATCAAAGACAGATCCTAAGCGTATGGTCAGATGAGTTGTGACAAATGTAGAACCAACATTCGAGATATACAATGTTTCCGTCACCTTAGGAAGTCATAGGACATTTTACCTTTACACCTTGACAAGCAGTCTCTCTCTGCAGACCTGCTCCAGCCCAGACTGCCTGAGGGCTTGCAGCTGTCTTCACTGTGCCTCCTTCCTCTTTGGTATTGGAAGAATGGGAAAGGCAGAGGCTGTTATGGACTCACGTCCTCATCAGTAGCCTTCTGTCCCCTTCAGACTTTTCTTGGGGCACTTGCTTTGGAGTCTAAGAAACAGGGTCTTAACTCCTGGCTCTGCCCCTACTTAGAAAGTAAGTACATTCTACTTATTTAGAATGTCTGAGCTTCAGTTTCCTTATCGGTAAACTAAGGATACTAGAACCTACCTAATAAGGTTGTTATAATGATTAACTAAAACACATGAAAGCACCTGACACTCAGAACACGCTCAGCTGCTGTTCCATTCATCTTCTCTTGTTAAAATTGTGGGGGCTGGCCCAGTGGCACAGCGGTTAAGTGCACACGTTCCACTTCGGTGGCCTGGGGTTCACCAGTTAGGATCCCCGATGCGGACATGGCACTGCTTGGCAAACCATGCTGTGGTATGTGTCCCACATATAAAGTAGAGGAAGATGGGCATGGATGTGAGCTCAGGGCCAGTCTTCCTCAGCAAAAAGAGGAGGATTGGCAGATATTAGCTCAGGGCTAAACTTGCTCAAAAAAAAAAAAAAATTGTGGGCACCAGGCCTTTTCTCTCCCTCTCTGCCACTCCAACCACCAATCCAAAGGGTAGATGCTAGTCTTTGAGGAGGCTGCATTTGAAGGAGATCCTTTTCTAATCAGAAAAACCAATCCTTGCTAATACGTTAGTAAACTTAAATAATGTAGAACTTTTCCCCTCCCAGGTATCATATTTGCATTTTAATTTAAGCCTTTAGGAGATGTTGTTTTAACCCAAATAAAGGGCTTTGAACTGAAAAAGTCAGGAGATTTGAGAAGAACGTAATATTAGGGGCCAGGCAGCTCTATGTCTCTCCAAATTTCAAATAGCCATCCATCCGCCTGAGTGCACAGCTGCCTACGTTAAATGCAGGTGATTTTTCCCAGGAAAAGATTCTGTGTCCAGGTTGCAGGCAAATTTGGAACAAGCTGCTTTAAATGAACTCCTGCAGGCGTTAAAATCAGTGCGTGGATTTGAAGTGCTGTCGCAAGGAAGCCAGCTTCACAGGGCTGGAATGACAGTTGTTGCTCTGAGATGAGAAGTAGACATCTGAAGATCAGCCCTAGGGGAGAGCCAGGCAGCACGCAGCGGCCTCTCCCCTGCGCTCCTCTCTGTGGAAACCACTCTGGTTTCTACTGGAAGCACAGACAGTGTATCAGGGAAGGCAGCTGCTCAGCTTCCCGTCTAAAACTTTTATTTAAGTTCAGGACCCCCAATGATTGTCACCAAAACATCCCAAATGAGCATTGTGGTGGGCTGCCTGTACCCTCCCAAGCCCTGAGCTGAGGGGGCGCTGGCTACCCCCTTGCTCTTCTGCGTCCTTTGTTACAGGAAGTAGTTGCCAGCTTTGAGAGCCTCCCACGTGTCAGGGCCCGCTCCGAGTTCTGCCTTCCTGTCGGGGATTTTAAAGCCCTTTCTGCTACTGGCTAGTCCCTGGTTTTGTGCCATTTGTTTTCCCAGGTAAACTGATGCCTGTTCACCTTTGCTTTCATCTGCTCCTCTAGAAAAGAGTAACATTTGTCTTGATCACATAAGATACTCTGTGATTGAAGCAAAGTAGATTTTTCTTCCCTTTCTCTCCCTGTGTGACTTTGTAGATTCTGGATGAAATTAAGAACTTCGGGAACTCATATGCAATCAGATCCCAAAGCAGATGGTGCTCATCACCATGATCCTGGTCCAGCTCAAGACATGATATTCAAAGTGAGAACCCTTTTACCTGTATACAGATTTTGTCGTTATTGTGTTTTCCCAACTTCAATTGTTTTGATAAGTTGTTTAAGGAACTACATTAGGCATAACCTTTTGGCTCCCCTTCTTTTTCTGGCATGGTGTTTGGAACCCATACTTATCAGGAATTCTCACAAGCAGAATATCTATCGGGAGCTGTATATGTATGATCATGGGCACAAATAAAGTATAGTTTAAAAAGTAAGAAAAATCAGATACTTAGTACTATTAAATCTTTGAGTCCCAATTGCTTTCTTCATGGCTGTCTATTCAGCAGCAAACTGTCAATGCAATCATGGGTGGAACCTTCAGCACACAGAAAATAGTTAATGAGACCAATGAATCAAGGACCAAAGGGACGGTGCTTAGCAAAACATTGTGTTCCCTTGGCCATTAATCTAGTTTACAAAGAGCTTCCCCAGTGTCGTTTAGCATCAGTTGTCAATGTTAATTGTCATTAACCAATTAGGTAGCAAGATTGGGAGTACCCAGCTACAGAAAGAAAAAATGTCAAAGCAAATTTTTCTTTCTTACTGTGACTGAAACCTCCATTTTACTGGTGTCGAGAAGGAGAAGGAGGGTGATCAATAAATCTGATGAATGTACGAGAAACGTTAATGACCAATGACTAATCAATTTTGCAGTTTTTCTTTAATCATCTTGGAGCAATTATATGAATGCAGTCTTTGGTGTGTGTTACTAAAACATGGGCTTAGGGATTTTAGCAATACTCATTTTGAGACAAAATGCCAAGAAAAAATAGTGACCGTGAAATTCCTGAAGCTTCTATTTGAAATAAGCCATTCAGTGTGTTAGTGACAAGCAATTCTGCAGAACTATTCCTTTTTTAAGTTCAAGACTCTTGCCTAATTTTAGTAAGCCACCTTCAGGTCCTTGGGCTTTCTAAATGGGCTGAAGAATAATTCTGATGTCCAAAAAATTAAATTCTTCAGCATGGGCAAGCTGGGAGCCCTGTGTTGATCCAGCGTCCATATCCCAAACCTCAGCGGGCCCTATTGTGGAAGGTAAATGAGAAGTGATTTGCACCTACCTGTCCTTGCTTTCTAAAGTGAACTTTAAATCAAATTTCCAGCTTTATCTCACTTGAGAGAGTAGTGAGAAGGGCTTTCAGGCAGAAGGAGAGCTCTGATCGCCGCTTGTGCGGGGTTGAGAACACATATGTAGTAAGTGTGTTCTCTTTCGGGTGTCAGGGATTAGGCAGAATTAGCTGGGTCAGAAAAAGCCAGTGTGATATCCTTAGGGGAAAGTTAGGGTATATGTTTGATGAAGAACAGCTTCCCTCCATTCGGAAATAAATTTGGTGAACAGCTCTCAGCCACTACAAAGCATCAGGGAAAAGAATGTAAGTAGAACCAAATACATTTAAATAATAATGGATCAAATACATTACTACGTGCAAATGAGTTTACCAGAATGAGAAATAAAAAGCGTCAAACTCAGAAAAGGAAATCTTGCCTCTTTATTGGGATCTGAGGCCAGGCCTCCTCTCTGAAGACCAGCAGGTCTCTGTGGACACTGCCAGTCAAGGTCTCGTGTTTTTGTTCCCACTCAGTGTGCAGTGGGATTCCCAGACTCGTGGGGTGCTCTCGGGTCAAAGTCGTGTGGGGTGATTGAGCTTCCAGTACCAAATTTTTCCTCTTGGGGAAACCTAGTGTGCAATCCCTCCTGAGCTATCTCCACTTTGGTCGAGATGGAAGAGTTGTGCTCTGGAGTAAAGACCTCCTCACAATCTCCTGATATTTATACAGGAGAGGGAGCTTTGCTGGGACTTAGAATGCTCATGACCCAAAGGGTTTTCATTAAAACATGCACAAGTTAGCTTTCCTGATCATCTGAGCTTTTGGTGTGAGCCTGTGCTGATGGGCATGTGTCTGCAGGGGTGAGTTCTTAAGCTTGGCAGGGCCATCATGTTCTTTTACACTGGTAGTTTTCTTGCCATGGATTCATTTGTAGAGTATCTTAATTTAGAGTCTTTAAAATGTGTATTTTAAAGGATGTAGGTCAAACTCTTTGGCGGTTCGTGTGAAACTGAATGTGGTCAGATACGTGGTGAGTGGTCTCTTCATGAACCAAAGCAACAGGCAAGCTGAGAAGAAGGCTATGCACACAATACACAATGTGTATGGCCCAAAAGTGCCCAGCTGGGGAAGCGTGTGGGCTGAAAGCCAACCAGCCTTCAACTGGCCACGCACCTGCCAGGGCTGCACGCCCTGCAGGAAGGGACATCTGTTTGCCCCCCAGGAGGCGCAGTTCAGTGAATGTGTGGTACGTGCATGCGGAAGCCTTGTTGACAAGCCCCTGTTGTCAAAGAAAAAGGAGGCAACTTTATCAAGATGAAATGGAAGGAAGCTGAAATTTTCCTCAATCTTATGTGGGTTTATGAAATTAAGTGGATAACTCCTCATTCATAAACCTCTGAGAGCCTCCTGAGGGCCAGGCAGTGGACGAGGTGCTTGGGAGAGCATGCGGTCCTTACTATTGCAGGCAACAGAAGTAGGAGGGGCAGGCACGCGAACAAAAGAAATGAAGCCATATAATTAGTATTGTAACAAAGTCTAGGGAAGATGCTAACCGGAGCCCAGAGAGGTTAGAGACTCAGCAGCATGGGTAAGGGTGGATGGAGGAAAGGTAACTCTCTTTCCAAGCGCTGTTCCCTCAGCGTCTTCAAATCAAGAATTATGCACAGGACAGCTCAGGGTCTTACTTCCGGTGACCCCAGCCCTGTTAGAGCCTTTTAAAGTTTTCTCTTTGGATATTTTCCCCTTACCCCAGGGACCAAAACCCCAAGTATGAACCTCTACAGCCTGACCAAGCCCCACCAAAGGGTATCAGTGGGGGGGCCTGTCGACCTACCAAATCAGAAACCAATTCAAGAGGCAAAGCACTTATTTGGGATCAAAGAATTGCAATTCAGGGAGCATAGATTCAGGTAGAAACCCAGAGAGTGTCCTGATTACAGGAGGGAGACTCAGGGTTTTTATGGGAAAAAGCAGGAAGATGAGGTAAGATGTTTTTAAGAAGAGTTCGTTGGTGTTAACAAGCTAAGCTCCTCTTGGCTCTACATGATCTGTCACTGACTCTGTTTGCAGAAAGTCCACAGCCCTCACTCTTGTGATCAGGATGTCCATTCTCCTGCTGACTTCTCAAATAATTGCCATTTTGGCCCAATCCAAAGGTTTGGTCCAGTCCAAGTTTTAAGGAAAAGACCATCAAGGCAGTTTCCCTGGAATGGTTGCCCCAGCTCTATTTTAAAATGGCTCCACTTATGTCAATTTTTCACAGGCCCAACCCTTCAATGCTACCTAAGAGAGATATGAGCTAATTGGACAAATGAGTCTATTCTAATGTACTAATGGGTAATTGTGTTTTGTGCGTTATGTCTCTGAGGCAACATGTGTTTTAATGGGGCCCTCAAAGCCTTAACCTAAGAGCTTCACTAATGTAGGGGTGGGAGACGGCAGGGAAGGTGTTTGGGGACAATTGGTTCTCTTGGTTCATCTTAAATCATAGCACATATGTAGATGCGTCCTCAATCGAGTTAAGTTATGGAAAGTCTATCCCAAGCCAAAAAAAGTTCCAGTTTAAAACTACAGAGCTCATACATTCATTAGCATAGTTTTTTGATTCCTCAAAAGAATTACTGAGAAGGCCTTTGATGTATCAAATATTAATCCTTTGATGTATCAAGTGCTATATGCCTGGAGGGATTAGTTCTGATTAGAAAATTATAGTCTCTGGTCTATCTCCCAGCCTTTAATGACTTGCGAATCCTTTCATTAATAAGCAAATGGCAGCTGGCATGGTTTTGAGAAGGCACTCATGTTTACAGTGGCGCACTGTGCATCTGTCCATTGAAGACAGTTTAGTTCTGTCCTGCTGAGGGGACTTGGGGGCGGCAGGCTGGAGGACTTGATGATCTCGGAGACATTGCTCACAATATTATGACTGGGTGTCTTCATGCATTCCTTGATGACGAGCACTCCTTTCTGAGTCCCTGGTATCTTAATAAGCCTTTGTTTTTCTTTGCCTCCCAGAAAGGAAGGACAATCTGGCAGCCTTCTGGTGTCCAGTGGTCCTCCTTTTGTGTGTGTCTTTCCCCAGGGCTATTTTGGAATTGGAACAGAGCAAAACTAAAGTAGAAGGACTTTTGCAAGGTAAACTTCTTAATATGATCTTCATGGGATGGGCCATTTTCCAAACTGAATGGTATGTGTGAGGGCATCTGGAGAAGAACAGTAGTCACTGGGCGGGACTGGAGGATAGGTACCTGACCCTGAGCTGTCACTTGTATTAAATCAGCCTTGGTTCATCTCTGATTTTTAAACAACTCTGTTTAAATATTTTTTTGGGGGTCATACTCTTATGTAATATTCACCCTGGAGAAAAAAAGAAAAGGTATCCTTATAGGGAACAGAAGGAAGCCGACAGTTTTCCCAGTGTTCTGGGGAGTGTTATCTGAGATGCTGCTGACTATGGATCTTTGGCTCTCCTTTCCTCTCCTCCTCTTGTGGAAACCATTCTGGGTTGTGGCTTTCCCTCAGGGCCCCCATCCGTGGAGAAAGCAAAAGCCAGAGGAATTCCAGCTTTTGGCCACTTCCTATGAAGGCTGCTGTCCACAAGCCTCTGGACAGCTTGGCTAAGTAGAAGACCTTTTGCTAGTTGTGTGCAGTGACTGAAATTTTACTCTCCCAGGGCTTCTTCCTATTCTGAGAGTGAGCAGTTAAGCAGTGCTTGGGTTTCTGGCTCACCAGATGAACCTGGAATGGTTCATTTGTTCTCCCTAAATAACTGCCTGTCCCACAGAGAGGGAAGCAATTTTTTTCCCTATAGGTAAACTTCAAGATAGGTTTGTGCCACTGATGTTTGATGTCCCAGGAAGCAGCTATGTTGGGTGGGATTAAAATATCACTCAGAAGTGAGTTAGAGCTCTGCTTGGTACTTTGAACTCATCATTGGGTAGTGGAAAACACAATCCAAATCTCCCGTAGAGGACTCCAATCAATGACGCCCTGGGAAGTCGTGGATACAAGTGTCGTTTATCACCAGGTGTCCATCCACTCCTCATATTTCCAGAAGGCTTTGTCCCGGGACAGGTTGTGGCTCCAAAGTAGATGAGCTGTGAACGTTTGCTTTTGCTGGTCCTCAGTTTACACTGACTAGAACACCTTCCCAGGCTGGGCTCTGGGTGCTGAGACAGGCACTGAGACAGAGCTGTAGGGAGAGAGAAGGTGACACATCACCTGCACAGGATTCTTGAGGTTATTTCTTTTTGCCCCTAAAGCATCAAAGACAAAACTTTGCTGTGTTAAGCTGCAGGACTGAGCCAAGTTGCTCCAGGAGGAAGAGGAGAGAGATTATGGATCATGTAGTTTCTGCCAGCTTCCCCTTGTCCGCTGGCACACGGGCCTGAGCTCCAGAGTCGGGCCTTGATTTCTGAGGGGCCCTTCCTGCCTTTGCCTTGTTAGCACTAAAGGAGATCCTCAATGGCGAGAGAGCCGCAGGAGGCTTTACGCTCGTGTTCCGTCTTCCCTTGGCCCTCTCCTCAGCATCTTTCCTCACAAGTGACTCCTCACAGTTGCCTTTTAAATTAAATGTACATTAGGTTTCTTCTTAGAAAAATATTGTTTTTCTTCTAATTTTTGGCTCCCCAGCTCATGAGACTAAAACAGTATAAGTAGGATTACTTTGAAAGGAAGTTTAACATTTCCATCTTTCCACACTGGGCCTCAAGTGGGCATTGTAGGCGGTGACTGTGCAGAACTGCCGGGGTTCCATGCAGCAGGCCCACTTCTCCCAGAGGCTCCAGCTTCTTACCATTTTGGAGCCCTAGCCCAAATGCTGCAGGAGGGGCTCCTGAATCAGGTTCCAGTATCTTTACCCCAAATGACCAGAAGCATCCAAAGCCTGGACTCCAGTATTTTTAATTTAAATTTTCTTTTAAAGTTGACATGTTGACATCTCCGAAGGCTTCTCATTTATGAGAAATGTCGCAGTGAAATTCTTCATTTGCGTCTCTTCCCACCCCATTAAGGAATGCCTTGCTGTCACAAGTGGAAATAAGCAATCCCATGAGCTGCCCTGAAGTCAGAAGCAGCAAGGCAGAGTCAATCAAGGTGTCCTTGAGTGCACAGTGCCTGGCTGCTGCCCTTTCCCACCCAAAATGGAACGTGTAATAGTCCCATGTATCGTTAAACTGTTTTTACATTATGTACCCCACTTTTGCTTGAGTTATAGGGTGCCCAGGCTCGTATCCGAATACCCCCAGGGTTCAGTGGATATGGTCAGTAGGATCTGGGCGAGGTCTCACTTCCTAGGATCCTTGAGCATCACTTAAACTCTCTGAGCATCCTTGACTTTCTCTGTCATAATATGTACAGTGAAGATTGCTGTGAAGATTAAATCTGAATAGTTCTAAACGACTCTACAGGCCCCTAGCCCATAGTAAGTGCCCAGTGTGTGTACTGAATGATGACAATATTAACCTCAAGGGTGTCCACACTTTTCAGCAAGAGGAAAAGAGCTACATTCCAGACTCCCCAGGAGAGTGCCTGGTGATGGAAGTGTGCCAGGTGACGGGAGTGTGTCCAGTGACGGGAGTGTGTCTGGTGGGGGAATGTGTCCAGTGATAGGAATGTGACCAGGCTGCAGGGCAGAGGTGGCCAAGGTTTGGGAGCTGGTTCCACACCTTAGACAGACAGCCCTGTTCTTTCCCCCAGGCACCAAGATATAGCTGTAATTAAGAGGTCCAGATGCAAATCCCATCATCCAAGAGATTTCCTCAAAGTAATGGAATAATGTGGAAAGCCTTTTTGAAATGGGTAGGTAGTAAAATAAAGATTCTTTTATTAAAAAAACAAATTTTTATGCAGCCAAATGATAACCCGATTATCTCACAAATTCCGCACCCTTGTTGATGCTGGGTAGACGGCAGCGAGAGGACCTGGGCTGTGCAAGAGGCCAGTGGCTGCGTTCCTTAGCACTCAGGAGGATTTCAAAGTGCCCAGGTCCTGAGTGCCTGGGCCCTTCCAGGAGCTGTTGCCACGTGGAGACCACAAAGTTGCTCCTCTGCTCAGAACTGCAGCCATCTCTTCATAAGCCCATGCCCTGGGGCTTGGAGGATGAAAACTGCTCCCCAAGGCGCCACCTTTAAAAACAGAATGAAGCAGCTGCTCTGACAGCCTCTGGCTTGTTGGTAGCCTATCCCAGTGGAAACAGGGAGTTGTTCTAACTTACCTTAGAGCAAATGCCTGGTTCTCAACCCGACTGTTCAACCCTGGGACACTGAAAGAAATACAGAGGCCCAGGCCCCACCTGGGCCTGCTCAGCCCAGCTCTCTCAGGTCAGGTCCTTTCATGATTCAGGTGAGCAACCCAGGCTGGGAACTACGGGAATCGGCTCTAGGATTAGAAGTGAGGATCTTCCATTTTCAGCACGACAACGAGCCATTTCTACACCAAGCAAGCAGAGGATTGCTCAGCTTTTGCACTGCTGTCTTCTCAAGAACAAGTCAAGGACCACTGCAACAGCTTGGAACCTGGGCATGATTTCCTGGGTGAGGAGCATTGCTCCCTGAGAGCAGGGTCAGCAGAAAGAGAGGTCCTGGCTCTTTTACTTGGTGAAATCCTGCAGTGAGCACAGCCCTAGTGAAGGACTGGTCCTAACCTTGACTACCCCTGGTGTAAACACCTTGAAATATCCAGAGAATGGGGCACATCAGTTAAATCAGTTGCATTTAATGGGCCTTTGCCGGCAGTGAGCTCCTGGGTTTCCCTGCGTCACTTCAGTGCCACCTGCATGAATGAAAGGCTGCCAAGTTAGACCTGCCCATTGACTTAAACCCACAATCTCATTCTTCTCAATAGCTGTGTCCCTGTGATGCTTTGCCCTGTGCAGGCTAACCCTAGGAGCCCTGTAGGAACTCCTGTTTCTGCAATGCCAATTTGCCTAGGAGGTTGGGTGTGCCAGCAAAAATATGTCTTTGATCACCAGATAATTCAGATGGGCACATATAATTGTATAGAAACCATTTCCTTCTGGCAGTGGATTGTAGAGGGGACCGTTCTGGCTAAGGAGCTATGAAACTGTTGGCTGCAGTATAAATGAGATTCCACTCTGAGTTTGTGGTAATCAGCGACATTTTCTGACCTGTAGCCCATGCAGCAGTTATCTCTTAAATTTGAGCATTTGACCCAGAAGGTAGTTCTCATTTCTTCAAATCCATGGACTCGTGGTATACGGGCCTTCGCATCATTCTGGTTCAGTGCCCTAGTTCTACCCCCAAGAGAGTGAAAACTTCAAGAGTTTGTCAGTGATTAAAATACAACTACGCATGCATGCATGCACACATCTTATTTTCAGACTCCTATGACACTGTAATTCTTCCAAACTTATGTCGGAATCTAACTAAATGAAAATATTTGTCATCCATCGTGTAGTAGTCAGGATAGAGTAGGATAGGCTGTGGTAACAGAACCCCTCAAAACTCAGTGGCTTAGACCTCAAAGCTTTATTTTTCAATCACCTCCCAAGTGAGTGGGAGAGAGTTCATTCCTCATTGTTACTCAAGAACTGAGGCTGCTGGAGGCACCACCATCTTGACGTGGAGTATTTGCCACTGTGTTGGGCTCTCATACCTTCTCGGTGTCAATTGGGAAGCCACATTCATCACTTGTGCTCTCATCCCACTGGAAAGAACTGCACAGGGGCCCTGGTTGCAGGTGGTCCATGGATTTGAAGTTGTGCTGAGGAGGAGAGGAGAGCCGTATGTGGGTGAGTCTAATAAGGTCTGCCATATTGAACAGCGTTTTGGGGACGCCCGCTCTCTGCTGTGTACTGCCTAGTTACTGAGACTATTAAGAGAAGTCTCTATGCTGGAGGATGCATAAAATGTGGGAAATAAGAGGGCGTGGAAAGGGGAAAGGGGTTGGACCTGGAGGTGGATAAGCTACAACATGACAAATGCCTTAATGAAAGTGTTACTAGAGTATTGTTTGTTGTAGATATGGGAACAAACATGGTCAGGCACATTGAGAAAGGTCACCAAACTAGGTCACATTTGAGCTGGGTCTTGAATAAAGAATGGCATATTTCCCTTGTGAACACATTGTAGTCTCCTTTGAAATAATTCCTTTGCCTTTGTGAAGGTTCTACTGATGTTTCTTTTAGTTCTGTAAGCTTCTTGACAAACGCCCAACATTCTCTGTTTTTTCAGTGTGAGAAATAGACTTGAACAAATAAGTAACACATGAGCACGGTTGTCTCATCTATATGAGCTGGAATTGTGTGACCCAGAAGGAAGCTGGCCAGATACCAGGCAAGTGCAAATGGGAAACGAGCTAAGATGGCCATCCTCTTAATGTGAAATCAGAACAGGAGGACTCATAGGAATTTGATATTTCCTTTACATGAAAAGGACATCTGGGAGATGTTCAGATACCCTAATTTTGGGATTTCTGAGATCTTCCAGAAGTTTGTAGCAATATAGCAGCAGAATATTTTAACTAAAATGTTCCCTGAAAATCTAATATTTGTTGTCACTGAAGCAACAAATTCGGCCAGTGACTTGCACAACATCCATTTACTGAAGTCTCTTTCCCACTCAGGACAACTAACACAGTTAGCAATTCCTGCTGCTTCATTTTCCCCTTCCTCCAGGAATAAGGAAAATTCCTTTCTCCTGTTGTCTTTGCAAGAACCTCACCCACATTCAGAAAGGGTGATGCTTCCAATGATCATGATTATTACAACTAACAAGAGTTTGCTCTGCCAGGTGTAGTTCTAGACACGTACTGACTTGTACTCAAGCCACCCTGGGCTGTAGGAACCACCAACATCTTTAACTTTCAGACAAAATTATAAATATCTATGGGTCGCACACTACCAAGTGTGGAACTAGGATTTGAACCCTGATAGTCTGACTTCAGAGCCTAAATACTTAATCATTACACCTCTTTCATAAAACGGTTTAACCTCTAAAAAAGGATGAAGGGCAATGCCTCCCCTCTCATTAAAAAAAATAAATAAAAGGCTGGTAGATTGGTTTAAAATTACTAGGCTGCAAATATTTTCTTTGCAAGTGTCTAAGTCTAAATAAGACCTATCTTCATTAAAAATGACTTGTAATATTTACCCATTTTCGAACACTTCCCTTAGTCTTCAAGGGTTAGGGCTAAATTGATTCAGGCGTGATCGGGACAATATCTTTGAAGTCCCTAGGGCATGGTAGCTAGGAAGCCGGGCGAGTGTCAGCCTTTTCCACCTCTTATAAGGAAGGAAGGCAAAGAGAAGGGGTGCTAATAACCTTTGATAAGACTGTCAGGGAGATCACCTGTGCCTTTGTCCCCAATCTTGTAGTAGTCAGTTACCTGCTACTGTTTTAAAATACCTGCTCATATAGACCTGAAGTCACAATTTATCCACCTGTTCTACCTTTCTCTTGAACTCTGGAACAACTACACGTAATAAATCGCGACTCATTACCTTTCCAGGATAATATGTTTTCTTAAGCCACTTAAGGCTTTTACAGAAGCCACTGTTGACCTGCTGCTGGTAGAGACTTCAGATTGGCTAGGAGGGGGGCGTTTTTGATAAGAGATTTCTGTTGTACCTTTTCCTACCTACTTTTGAAAAATGCTGGCCTTTTGGATAGAATTGCTGTTTTTGAACCTAGAGGCCTGTTCTGCTGCACCTATCACTTGCATTTGCATATACTGCAGAACCTATTTCTGGGTTCTGTGAAACTGCTGCCTACACAGCCAGTCTGCTGCCTCTCCTGGTAGGGGCCTCTGTGCACAACTATGCCCAGTGCACACAGCAGTGCAGGCCAGGTTTTCCCACAAATCCAGTTTCCCAAGAAAAACAGAGATGCTCAAAGGAGCCATCAGAAGAGGTTGCTGAGAAGCAATGAGACTCTAGTGAACAGAAGCCCCTGAATTGGTACTGATCTTGGGGAAGGCGAGTGGTAGATGAAAGGTGAGGGGGTATAAGGCAAAAATGCAGAAATGGGCACCTGGCATGCAATGAGGCTGAGAGGAGAGTGGGGCGATCCTCTCCACATGGAGTAAGGGGAGGATACCTTAATCAGAGGGGATTTGCTATAACAAAGTAATTTTATGTGACGCTCTTTATACTACACAGAACAATGGTAGTTTTGACTTTTCAACATATAATAACTGAAAGGGGATCCAGCCCTGTCGCCAAGTGGTTAAGTTTGCCCACACCACTTCGGTGGTCCAGGGTTTTGCCAGTTTGCATCCTGGGCGCATGGACATGGCACTGCTCGTCAAGCCATGCTGAGGCAGCGTCGCAATGCTCAGCTAGAGGGACCTACAACTAGAATATACAACTATGTACTGCGTGGAGGGGCGTTGGGGGAGAGGAAGAAAAAGAAGATTGGCAATAAATGTTAGCTCGGGTGCCAATCTTTAAAAAAAATAAATAACTGAAGCTATAACTTTTTTTCCAGTTTTATTGAGATGTAATTAATGTACATAACTGTGGAAGTTTAAGGTATACGGCATAATGGTTTGACTTACATATATTGTGAAATGATTACTACAATAGGTTTAGTTAGCATCCGTCATCTCATACAGATACAAAAAAAAGACGAAAAAAGAAAAAAAAAATTCTTTCTTACCAACTTTCCTATATATCATACAGCAGCGTTAACCATTGTCATCATGTTGTACGTTACATCCCTAGTACTTATTTATCTAATAACCGGTACTTTGTACCTTTTGACCACCTTCCTCCAATTCCCCCACCTCCCCACCCCCTGTCTCTGGTGTTACAAATCTGATCTCTTTTTCTATTAGTTTTGTTCTGTTTTTAGATTCCACATATAAGTGAGATCATATGGCATTTGTCTTTCTCTGACTTATGTTACTGAGCATAATGTCCCCAAGGTTTATCTAAGTTGTCACAAATGGTAGGATTTTCTCATTTTCTACGGCTGAATAATATTCCGAGGGGACCTTTTAATACCTTTGGCTATTCAACTGCTCAATCATGTTGCCATTGCCTAGATTTTTGGAATAAAGGTGATGACACAGCCCTGTGGCCCATTTTGATAACTGTTTGTAAATCACTTGTTTACCCAAAGTTATGGAGAGAGCTTTTCATGAAATGAACATAGACATCACAGGCAGCAAACGCTTCAAATCCCACCTGACAGTCCTCAAGCTCTCCAGAGCAGCTTCGTGGAGAAGGGCGATAATTGCATCGATTGAGTCCTTATGACTGAGCTCCTTTTCAGCTGTTTTGATTTATTCTTTTGAGTATAAATGAGTTTTCTATGAGAATTACAGAATGGGCAATACCATAGAAAAAATGTGCCAGTAAGATCTGATTTGAGAAGCTGTTCCAAATAGCTATTGAGTTCTCTGAACTGTTAGCTCTCTGAAGGCCTGTCTCACCCTCTCGAAACCTATGAACCTAGAGGGTTGAGATTAAGGAAGAAGTCTGGGATCGTGGAAAAGCTCCCTGGCTCTTGTGGGAATTACACCCTGACCTCAGTCTCAGTGGCTGCAGCTTAAGTGGCAGAGCTCCATGCCATGCTTTGCCTGTGATGACTGCTTATATGACTAGAGTGTAATAAATAGTTTTTTAATGAAACCTTCATATCCTAAAGCCATAACCTCTTAAAAATGAGGTCACCAACTTGTCAAGGTTTGTTGAGGATTTGACCAGTCTTGACATTGAAAGTTCAACATCCAGGAAACCTTCGGTCTGGGACAAACCAGAATTGTTGGTCCCTCTACTTAAAAGGCACTTAAAATGCAGCTTCCCTAGGATCCATTATGATTCTATATTTGTTTTGTGGTCTAGATTTCTCATTACAGCGATATTCTACAGTCGGTTATCGCCACTATTGGAATGGCACCAGGGAACACATTTAGCTGAGGGGCGAGACGGGTGTGTGGGGGAGGGGGGGGCAGGGCTAAAGAGAACAAGAAGATGAATGTCATAGTGGAGTGGCCTGCAGGGCCTCTTTCACACCATAAATATTGTATGGAGTGCTGACGTAACGTTTACTGCAGCATGACCTGGGATCTGGCTGTTTCTATGGCTCATGATTAAAGTAAGAAACAAGTCTCTGGTTAGATTCTTCTTTCTTGGGGGCTGGAGGGCTGACCTCTGTCCTTCACATTTTCAAGAACACTGTTTTATTTATGCAATCAGTCTAACTCAGACATGTAGATCACAACCTAGAAAATGTAAAATAAGAAACATTCTCTCTATTCTTTACCCAAAATCATTTATAATCCAAGAGATTGACTTTGATAAGCACTGCAGGGAAAAGAAAGAGTTGAGACTTGAAAATTCTGCCTCCTTTTAAAAGGTATTATTAGTTATACGTGGTAAATTCCATTGAAGTTCTGTTGAGGTTGCATAAGAAATGGATGGGTTTTTGATAACTTTAGTTTGTTGCAATTGAAGATAGCTAAATACAGTTGGCTAAAAAGCAAATTGAACTCTAAGGAACAGAATTCATTCTATTGGTTTTCTCCTTCTGGTCTATCCTAGTTAGTAATTTAATTATTTGTGAAACTTTTAAACTCAATTGACTCCCATGGAATTTATCCAAGTTGGAGGGTGTTTGATGTTACACTCATTATATCTTTTGGTCCCGGTCCAGCAATTAGCAACTTGGCTTTATTCAATCACAAAGAAACAACTACATTTGAAATGCCTAAGTTCAGTGTTCGATGTCTTTACATTATATCCATTTTTAAAATTCAGAACATCTAGTCTGTTTGTTATATGGAAGTGCACTAGAAGCATCAGGTTCAAATTAGGGGATTTTTTTTTCTTTTTGGCCCTTTAAACAAATTTGGTGAATGGGAATTTAAAATTGTGATGAGTAGGGCTAAAATTTAAAATGATCCAATATAAATAACCTCAGAGGGTGAGCTGTCATAAACCAGCAAGTCTAATGTTAAAATAGGTCTAAAATATTGCTCTAGCCATGAGATGCCATCTACTGGTTGTAGCTGCTGTTTGATACCACCGGCCATCATTTCAGTTCTGAGGGAGGATCCTCAGGACACATCATTTAAATAGTGTTATGCGGCGTGCATAGAGTTATTTTGTGCAAATCAGTCACTGAAAGCATAGCTACGTTTTGAAATTCACACTGCATTTAGAAAAAAAGCTGCTGTGAACCTAAAGCCTTGTTTCGATTTTACTCGTATTTGTAACATTTACTCTCCCAGGAATATCTGTGTGATGGGACCATCAAACCGCTCTTGATGCTACAACCTAGCTCATTTCTGGATGTGTTATCATGTACAGGCATCTGGATATGGTTCTTTTGTCATGGTACCTTAATACGTTTTGCAGAAGCAGTCAGATCCCAGCTGTTCTCCACGTAGACTGTGGCAGTGTGCCAGCTAAGATGGCTCGTGTGCCATTGATGAACACACATGGCTCTATGTTTCCATATTTAAGAATGATTAGGACTGTTATCCATCCTAAGGAAAGTTAAACATATAAATCAATCTCATACTTCACATCTAGCATTTAAATATGGGGACTGTGCTTGTGCTGTAGGTAGAAATAAAAGGTGCGTTATGAATAAAGGAGTTAATGTTTCCTGGACATCTTAAGTTAGGGGGAAGAATACATACAGCAAACTCTGCTGAGGTTCCAGAACAGACGTTGGCGAACTACAGCCTGCAAATCAAATCCAACCTGGCCCCTATTTTTGTAAATAAAGTTTTATTGGAACACAGCCGTGCCCTTTTGTTTACATATTGTCTAAGTCTCCTTGCCCGAAAAGCCTAAAATATTTACTCTCTGGTCCTTTACAAAAAACTTGCCAACTCCTGTTTCAGAAGCTTAGATTCTCCATTCTGTAAGGCTAACTTTTACTGAAAATTCTAAATCAGGGCTGGCCCCATGGTGTAGTGGTTAAGTTTGTGCGCTCTGCTCCATGGCCCAGGTTTGTGGGTTCAGATCCTGGGCACTGACCTACACCACTCATCAGCCACACTGTGGCGGCATCGTACATACAAAATAGAGGAAGATTGGCACAGATGTTAGCTCAGGGCAAATCGTCCTCAGAAAAAGAAAAAATTCTAAATCAGCGTCTTTGCTTCAATCACCATAAGCTGTGCAACAGCCATGGCTTGCCCCATAAGAGACCATTTCACCAAGAAAGGGATGACAAGGGCTGCTCCACTTTGACAGGAAGCCTTGCAGCTGGGTCAGCCCAGGCTGGCCTGCTCTTGGGCTCCCAGTGAAAGACCAGGGGTCCTCTCTAGAGCATGGCGCAAAGGGAGGGTTTGTTCCTGAACAGAGTTGAGGGGCCTTTTCTTTCACCCTTTGGTTTCCAGTTACTGAAGTACATGTCGGAGTGTTGGTAATAAAATTGAATTTAATGTTCATCGATCTAGAACTAGCAGAGAGGCTGTGGAGGTGCATATCGTGTGACAGCTGGGTGAGTTGTCAGCAGCTTTGAGTTGTGCATAATGTAACCACTTACAAAAAACTTCACATGGTCCAAGGATAGGAGGAGTCAAAAAGGGAAGAAGTCAGAAACACGAAAAGCAAAAACCTGCTTGTCTTAAAAAAAAAAAAAAAAAGCAAATAGGCCAATTGACAAGAATTTGGGAAAGTGGTCTTTTCATACTATTGTAATGTGGAAAGGAGATTCAGGAAATCCCTAACGGTGATTTTTCAAATGCCATATGTATTGGTATACTTGAGACACTTCTTTTTTGTTAAAACGTCTACATTGATGATAACAATAAAAAAAATAAAATTTATATAACTTTTTCCTAGGTACTTTTGGAGGTATCATCGTTTAGGCTCAAAAATACTCTACGGTAAAAAGAGGAAGAGCTGCTATTTATCTCCAATTTCAATAAAAAGGAAAGGATTCGGACCAGGATGTGTCAGAACTGACTTGAGAGTTGGGATGAGAGCTATTTACTGACTGTGTGACGCTGGGGTAAATTGCCTCTTGGGGTCAAACATCTTGAAGCTTTAGCTCCTGGTGTGGTATAAGGATTACGTGAGATGATGTCTGACCGACAGTCGGTGCAATGACTGTCCTCTCGTGCGTGCTCAGTAAGGTGCCGGCGATGGTGAGGAGTTCCTCTGTGAGCAGGAGAGGGTGCCACGGCCCGCCTGAGGCCCCTGTCCTTAGAAAGGCCCCGTTGTGAGGCTGGCGTGGGACTGCTGTCTGGGGACTTGATTGGTAAACGGTTCCTGACAACGATATCACACTTTTCCTAACTGAAAGGGTGGCTCACTGTGCCCCAACTGTCTGTGCAATGTGGTTTTATGCCGAACACCTGTTTTTCTTCAGGGAGTCTGGAATTTCAGTATGTGTTACATGACCTGCTCCCAGTAAAACCCTCGGACTTTTCTAATGAGAACCTTGCATGCTCTAATTTCCCTGGGCAGAAACAGCACACACTTGTGGCTGGAGAAAGGAGCATGCTCAAGAGTGCCCCTCACAGGAGAGACAGAGGACATGGAACCCAGCACAGGGATTCCTCCTGACTCTACTCCCCTTTCTCTTGGGATGCGGCTGTCTCTCCTCACTATGCTGCTGGAAGTAATCTTCGCCGCAGTGAAACTGATGAATAATAGCTGATGCCCCCGAGTCCTTCTAGTGAATCTCCAGACATGAGGATGGTCTTATGGACCCCTGACACGCTGTATATTGTTTCTTTATATTTTAATGTTAATTTGATTAGGCTAGCTCAGTAGTTCCCAACCTTGGCTATAATTAGAATTACTTGGGAAATTACACACACACACACACACTCCTCCAACTGCCTACTCCCTGCCTCAGAACAACTAAATCAGGATTTCTGCTGGAGAAGACCTGGATGTCAGTATCTTTCTGACATTTCCATTTGGTTCTTTTTAATAGTTTATATGTCTTTGTGGAAATTCTCCTTCTCTTCAGGCATGTGGTCAGCCTTTTCCAGAAGATCCTTTGGCATCCGGGGTTTCGCCTGTTCGGATCCTGGGCGCGGACATGGCACCGCTCGTCAGGCCATGCTGAGGCAGCGTCCCACATGCCACAATTAAAGGGACCTACAACTAATATATACAACTATGTACTGGGGGGATGTGGGGAGAAAAAAATTTCGTATGTTGAAATCCTAACCCCAATACTTCAAACAGTGATTATATTTGGAGATAAGATCTTTAAAGAGGTGATTAAGGTAAAATGAGGTCTTTAAGGTGGGCCCTAATCCAATCTGACCGGTGTCCTTATAAAAGGACAAAATTTGGGAGCAGTTGTGTGTGTGTACTGAGGAAAGACCATGTGAAGACAGAAGGAAGAAATGGCCATCTACAAGCCAAAGAGAGAGGCCTCAGAACGAGACCAAACCTGCCAACACCTTGATTTTAGACCTTCGGACTGAGGAAATTTCTGCTGTTTGAGCCGCACAGTCTGTGGTCCTTTGGTCTGCCAGCACTAGCAAACTAAGACAGCTGGTTTCTCCTCACTCCTGCGTACAGAGGGCTTTCTTCTTCCCACCACTCCACACGTGTGGAAGCAGTTATGGATCTCATCTCTCTCAAGGGCTTGTCACTTTCTGATTTAGCTGATTTAAATTTATTCATGTCTTCAGCTCTCCTGGCTTTAAAAAAACCCTCTAATTTTGTAATTTATCCAGCTTGTTTTGGTTGTTAGAACGACTTTCTATATTGGTTGTGGAAGTCTCCAAGCGTTGGTATTTTTGAAAAGTGCTAATGTGCAGCCAGGATAGAAATCTCCTAGTCTTCAGGCTCTGCATTTTTCTAAAAATTAAGGCACTAAGCAACCTTTGGAAGAACATTAAGTCACAAACCCCCACTCCTTTCACCTCACCCCTGACACATTTGTCTTGAGACAAATGCTCTTCACCCTGTTTGGCCCTGTTTTAAACCACCAGCAAACACTCAAGTTTCGGGGTTTTTTTTCAATAACGACTTTACTCTTGAGACCTAACAGACATCTAGTGGAATGCCAGACTACACTCTAGGCCATAAGCTTCTGGAAAGCAATTTCACTTATGTGACAACAAAGGATTCCAACCCAAATCTCAAATCTCTATGGAAGTTTCTAAGAATAGTACACTCTGCAGTACTATTTGAATCTTTCTTATGGATTAAAAGCTAGTAATTCTTACGTTTCTGTTTTGTATTACCTATCTAATTGTCAAGATGTTCAAAATATTTTTGATGCTCTCTACTACCTTTTTTTTTGTGGTAAGCTTTTTTAAAATTAAAGTTTAACATTTGAATTCATGTTATAGGTATCTATTGCAGTAAAGTTCTGCTCTAGAGACATCTGTCAGATATCTTAGATACTCCTCCTAGGACCTTTTACTCACTGAAGAAAGAAGACAATTTTCTTGCAACTCTCCTGAGATGCATTGAATTTATATGCAGAGTTATACATTTTTAATAATTAGTAACTGAGCATCTCACTGTGTGAGAGGACCAACCATACTTAGAAGCCTAACATCCTCACTCAATTAAATTAGTGAATTATCATAGTTACCAGTAAGTAGACTGACATAGGAGGTTCCCAAACCAAGTGGCAAAGAGCAAAGCATTTAGGCATTGAAAAGATATCAAGGTCATTGACATGGAGATTGTTTAAGTTCAGTTGTCCTGTATGGAAGCCAGCTGTCCATCACCGTAGAATCAGTCTTCAAAGGTCTACTCCTTAGCTTTGCATGTCCTGTGCTGCTTCTCATTGTCCAGGCATTTCCCCAACTGCCACACATCTACCCCACCCCCAAAGCATGCAAAGGTGGCATTTACAGTGAGCCCTACAACTTCCAGGTGGACCACATTGATATTAGCTGTGCCAGTTCACATTCTCCCAGTGGGAAGTTGACATGTGAAGTCAGATTATTCTCAGAAAGTGGCTTGGCAAACAAAAATCAGAGCAGCAGCGGATCTTAGCAGCTTGGTAATTGAGCTGTGATGGTCCAGTGTGGTGGCTCCCACTGTTCACCCCCCAGAGGGGTGTGAATGGCCTGTCTGCTTCTTAAGGCACTTTGGCCCCAGGTCACTGTTGGAAAGAAACTGAAATCCTTGCTGTATAGCCTCCCTCTCCTCTTTTTTTGTATTCCAAGATGATTTGGCATATTGTGTGGTCTTTTAAGCTAGGATGTAATACGTTGATTCTTTTTCTTTTAAATCACATTTCTTTGCAAAATTGCAATCACTTTTATCCCTATTAGAGTTTCCCAATCTCTTCTATGAAGCATTTAAGATTTCTTGGGTTACTTCTAGGAAAGCTAATTTCCTTTCTTAGTTGTGGATTGCCTCAGTTTTTGTTTCTTAAAAACGCTGTTGAAGTGCTCAGTGTAGACAAGGGTATCATTGTCACCTGGCAACCCCTATTCCAGCAATATTTATTATATAACTATATAATAAAGTACTAGCAGCTAAGAACTATAGAGGTCTTGCCATGTGCCAGATGTAGAACCATGCGTTTCACATCTAATAGTTCATTTAACCCTCAAAACAAACTTAGGAGGCACAGGAACTATTATTATCGCCATTTTATAGATGTAGAAACTGAGGTTTAGCAAACCCTTGTCACCCATGTTTGTAACTGCTCTAAGATATCGTCTCCACTCACCACGATGTGCATGATTGATTCCATTAGCCCAAAATTTCAGAACCAGGC
Source organism: Equus caballus (assembly GCF_041296265.1). Lineage (NCBI taxonomy): Eukaryota > Metazoa > Chordata > Mammalia > Perissodactyla > Equidae > Equus > Equus caballus. The sequence continues at coordinate 39,359,379 of NC_091691.1, forward strand.
ATTGTTTTAAGTGGTGGCTATGATACAGTCTAAAGGATTGTATAAAATGTAGTTCCTCTGTAACACAAGGGTTTGGGTTGAACTTATACTTGTGTTTCAGAACTAACCATGTTATATTAGATTTTATTGTATGGGTTTTCATATTCAGGGCATGATTTAGGTCATGGCAAATCCGACTCCATGAAGTAAGAAACCTTGTTATAATAGAGCACCATCGTATGTATTAACATGCCCATTGGAAAAGCCTCCTCAGAACTCAAAAAGATTTATAACCCCCATGCTTAATCAGAATCAGGCCAAAGACTGTAACAGGGCTACCGTATGCTCTAGTTTGATGGATACTTTAACCATATCGACTCTGCTTCCAGGAAATACCTAAGGCTCAAGTATAAATAGGCCCTCGATGAGAGTATATGCAGAAGACTCATGGCCAAGAACCATGATGACATAGCCCATTGGAGACATTTTTCATTCTTTTATCACTCAAAATCTAACCATTAGATCAGTGGTTCTGAAAGCACTTAGCCACTAGCAGTGATCCATGACAAGTTTCCACAAGTTCCCGTCTTCCTATAAAATAAGAAATATATACTTGGGAGCATCTCAGTTAGAACTAATGAGTCCTGTGTTCAGGCCCCACATTTTGCCGGGTGAATGTCCACAGTCGATGATCATGAGCTCTATCATAGCTCTCCGTTGCTAGAAGAAATACTTTCATATTCCTCTCCAGTTTTAAGTTCTATGTTTTTTGTGTCATGTTTTAATTCCTTTGACATTTCTCTTACAGTGAGGCCATTTGCAAGCTAATTAAACCTCCCGAACTTCTGGCTAATGGCTCGTATGTTAGTAGTTTTCTTTCATTAATGTTCGTATGTAATGACTGGGGTTCTCAACAGGGCGGCAGTTCTGCCCCAGAGGGGATATATAGCAATGTCTGGATATATCTTTGGTTGTCACAACATTGAGGACAGGAGTACTACTGGCATCCAACGTGTTGAAGCCAGAGATGTTGCTAAATATCCCATAAGGCATAGGTTTCCCCCCTCCCCAAAGACTTATTTCGCCCAAAATGTCAATAGTGTTGAGGTTGAGAAACCTTGGCTTAGCGAAAGTACGTCTAAAAATATTAGCATTTTGTTTTTTCACTTATGCTTAATTTTAGTCTGTCCACATAGAGATTTTCATCATGCTTTAATACTATTAATTTAATGATGTTTGTCTACTTTTTAATTAACCTTAAATATCTTTTCCTCTAGTCCATGGCTATGGAAAGATTTGTTCAGATCTATATAAAGAATATGAAAACAGACCCTTTGGGCAGAAATCTTCAGTAAAATTGATCTGTGCTCCAGGTACAAGAAGCAGCAGGAATCAGGATGCTACCACTGTGAATATTCCAATATCTAGCTCACAGAAGCATAAAAGAAACCACCGAATACCAACAAAGACAGATTATTTGGAAGATATAGATGCCTAAGTACCTCTTAATCCAGTCCCAGAGCCAGAGATGTCAAGTAGTGCTGCAACTCTGTTTCCTGGGTAGCAAAGGATGATAAAAATCCAAAAGAAAATATTGCCACAGTTGAGATTGCAAAGAAGGCAATTCACGAGTGAGGCGTTAGTTTCACGTGGGATCTTCACTACTGACGGAGAGACTTTGCTCCAAGCCATTACCTGAGCTTCCGCCAGTTTGACCAAATGCAGTGAAAGAAGGAGATGAAGGAATAAAGAAGGCAAAATGGACAGATGGCAATTTGCGAAGAGCTGAATTAACATAAATTATGTCTCATCAGTGAGCAAAGGGCGGGTGTGTTCAAATGTTTGGCTAACCACCGAGACGGTGAGCACGCCGACCATGCCGAAGCACGGCAAGCACCGCGCTGGGCCTCTTTTTGCCCTGGATGCAAGCAGGAATGTGGGGAAACACACCTTTGTTGGAGTGCTGTCTGGATTACAAACCATGGGTAGAAGTCTATTTGAAACAATACAATAAATAAAATTAAGGAACATTCGGGATATCAATCATAGACTATAGGAAACTGCTGATAACTAGATATGATTAATATTAAATGCCAGATGTAAGCATCTATCTAACTAAGTACTTAGAAAGTATCCAAGACTCAGAGATTCAAAATCCACTTGTTTAATAGTGTTTGAAGCAAGCGTAAATGTTATTTTCTGAGGCTGGGAAGAGTTCACTTAAACCATACACAAAATGTTCCAATAATCATTTTTTTATCCTATATCCTTGAAATTTGCTTCTTAGAGATTATGTAACTAAACAATAATGTTAACTTTTCAAGATTTTATAACTATCAAGGGAAATAGAAAAGTCAACTTGTCAGTCTTAATACATTATAATAACATAAAGTATAAAATAATATAGATAGGAATATACATATGAATAGCTTGAAGCCATGGTAATTATAGCTTTGAGAGTTAAATAAAAAGCATCTGTGAATTCGAGGAAGACAAATATCAGGCACATGTGAAATAAAAATCTGAGTGAAGATTTTTCATTCCTGTAAAAATCTTTTTTCTTTAATGTATTGAAGCTTACAAACCAGAACCCAGTCAGAATATCTAGACCAGCAGGTGGCACTAACAGAAAAACTAACGGTCCCTGAGATTTTTCAGGGTCTTAAAATTATAGAAGGGAAAAATTCCAGAGTGAATATAAAATAGGCTAGAAATCAATGTTTCCATTATGTAGGGAAAAGCAAAGGAATAGATTTTAGACAAAAGCAATATAAGCCTTATAATATATCCTACTCTTTCTCCCATTTTGAAGAATTATTGACTATTGGACAAATAGTTTTACAAATCCCGAAGATTGTTTCTAATGCACAGATACACTGTCTCAGGTTCCCAGTGAAACGATTATTTAGGGATGCTGCCATAACACTGCCAGACATGGGAGAGCCGCAGGTGGCTAACCGCTCAAAAGAAACCAACACTTGGTCAACGGCCGCCTTTACAAGGAGAGTTTGCGGTTCACAAAGAGTTTGGTTGCCCTCATGTACACTTTCCCCATTTGAGGATTTTGTATAGAAGAAACACTTACAAAGGCAGAAAACAGTGTTCAATATTTAATGAAGTCAGCCTCTGCTGATGCTTCATGGCAGATGTGCTCTACTTAGGAGAATGGCGGAAGGAAAACGTAGAGGCAAACACACGAAAAATTATCAGACGTTCTCAGAGCCTCTCCCTGTAGGTGTCTCTGAAGGGTAATTGCCTTGTGCACAGGATGGAAATAAAATGGAGAAAAACGTATTTGTACAAAAGTTTTTACTGTTGGCAGGAATCATAAGCTCCAGATGCACTATTTTTTGCTACTTCCAGTTTTTCCCTTTTTTTCTTTTTCTCAAGATGCATGCTACATTATATACAGGACTTACAGAGGAACAATGACAATCTTGAATAATTCATATCTGAGAGGAGTGAAAATAGAAGGGCACGTCTTCTTATGAGGACATCAAATGGATTACTTATTCTAGCACCTAGCAAACACTACACACTACGCCCTACTGAAAAGGCACATTCTTTTCTGTCTTGGAAATTTCTGATATTGGAGGGTCTAAGATTCTTGGACAAGAGCTCCTTCAATTCCTGACAGTTTGTGCTCCTTTGGAGTTTAAGTTTAATATTTAGATACAATTTTGTTAGCTAGCAAGAGGAGAAAAGGGAGAGGAAGAGAGAGGAAGGAAATAAACTTGGAGAGGCAAATGGTCATTTCCCCTTTATACTAAATGCGTTCTTTTGATATGTGCTGGCAGAAGACCGTTGCCCCAGGACGCAGAGAGATGAACGGAGTCAGCAGAGTGCTGCTGAACCACTTTGAAGAGTGTGCTGCTTCCTCTGCGCCGAATTCTGTCATTTGAATCTGAAATGGCAGCTGTGTCAAAAGAAGTTTGCGTCATGTGGCCCTAATTCCAATTTTAAAAATGCTGATTCAAACCTATATAACTCAGCCACAATCAATTATATTTGTCAGTTTCTTTGAATACTGGCTGTGAGTTTCTCAGTACCCTGGGACTGGATTCCACATTGGCCCATGGTAGAGAAGTCATGTTTTCTGAATCAATAATAACTACTATTTATTAGACTTCCAACATCCAACACTGTGGCAGGCTAGGCATTAGGAAGGGCCGGCTGGCTGAAGCGCTGCTAGATTCCGAGTAGATTCTAACAAACACACTTTTCCAAGCACTGCTGAGCTCAACAGAAAACAAGGGGAGTTTTCAACAGCCAAAACATGCAAAGAGAAACAAAACCCCAAACAAGAAAAACCAACAATGGGCTGAAAATAGACTTAAGCGTAGGCAACCCCAAAAAAGCTGGTTTTTCCTGGATGCAAATGCTCATAGCAGCAGCAGATTCGGAATTGAAGCCTGGGACCCACAACAGATGGAAGGGACCAACTTGGAGATGTTAGGAACTCCCCATGGGCACACGCTCTGTGGAGGAAAGCAACCCAAGAATCAGAACTCTCACGGATTATGTGGTCAAAGATGGTCAAGTTAAACGAAATCTAAGTTAAGTGTCACACCCCAAGGAAAGAAACCACCATGAGTGAGAGTTAGCAAAACAGATAATCAATCTAGCCCACGCCGCTTTCTCCACAAACACCTCAGATTATTGCAGCAGTTAGACTGGAATGGGAGAGACCTATTACCACAAAATATGGGATTAAAAAATAACAAACAGGAACAAAGGATTATCAAAATAGCATGCAGATTAAATGAAAAGTATAACTCTTGAAATAATCTTAAACAGCATATTTTACACAAGTGAAGAATTAATATTATATTTGAATTTAAAAAGTAAGCCCTGAACCTCCTGAAAAAAAGAGAAAAAATAATAAACATCAAGATATATCAAAGTCAAGCAGAATGCAGCCATGAGTTAGGATTTTGAAAAAATATATATAATAATATGGATGGAGGGCAGAGTGGGAAGCCCTAACGTAAATTTAGTCAGTTTTCAGAAGAAAACAAATAGAACAGAAGAGACAAATGATTTGACTACAGAGATCTCTATAGAAACAATAGAAGCAAAAAGACTGAGGAATAATATCCTCAAAATGCTGAGAAAAAATAACTGCCAACTCAGAACTGAATTTTCTTTTAAAAACCAAGGTGAAATAAAGACACATTTTCATTACATATCATATAAATTGTGATTAAAAAATTGGTAAGCATGTAAATAAATCTAAACAAATATTTTTATATAAAATTAGAATACCTAAATTGTGGGATCAATTAATGAGCAAAAATACTGATTTTTAAAATACTGTATATATTGGAGGGGGGTAATTGGATTTGGTCTTCTGAGGCCCTGTTATTATTCAGGAAGGGTAAGATAGTGATGCATGGTAACATTTTGAGAGTAAATACTAAGTAGAAACAATGAATCACAAATCAGTACAGGAAAAGACAGAAAAGTAAAAAAAAAGAAACAAAAACAATTTGAAGGAAGAAAAAGGCAAAACAGGTGAAGGGAGAATTGTAGAAAAAACAGGAGAAATAGAAGGTACACAAAGTGGAAACTTGAACAAGTCCAGGACCTCTCTTCCTGGACGCATAAAAGATCTGATATCTGGGATGACCTCCTCCATGTGAATGAGCAGATTTCTGGATAAAATGAAAACCAACGATTTAAATTCATGGAACATGGAGTGTGAGATGGTATGAGATTAAGAAAGCCACAGATCCCGAAAGGTGAGTGGGAGCAGGAGCCTAGAAAAGAGGCAGCTCAGTCAGCTTTTACCCTGAGAGTTTCTGCTGGCCCTAGAGCACTGCACGGGGCTACGCAGAAGGTCCCAGGGCCTGCCCAAATGGGGACGTCTAATAGGCGGCTCCTGCATCAATCGCTGATCCCACAGAGCCACACTCTTAGTGTCAAGGTTAGTATGAAGTAAACCTTCCCACACAGAGGCCGGCAATGAAACAGATTGTCTCGCCCTTGGTCCTGGGGGAAGGGAGGAAATCTCTCTGAGGATTCACGTCCATAAGGTCGTCTTCATAAAGGCTTTTGGTCCAGTTCATATTACCAAGGTGTTCCAAAGAGACTTCCAACAGCTGGTTTAAAACAGAACAGTGTTAGCAGTACGCTCAGACAGCAGGCAGAAGCAGACAAACCCTCTCGGAAGAAACCAACTTCAACTCAAATCTCAAAGACTTCCTGTCAATCAAGTTCTAAGGAAAGGGAGCCACATTTATGCGGTTTTCAACCGCAGAATCAATAAACAGTGGAAAGAGACCCACAAAGACGTCAGATATTAGAGTTATCATACCCAAATTGCATGATAACTTTAAAGAAATAAAAGAGAAGATTGAAAGAAGAACAGAGAACACAGCCTATTAAGAATAACCCATGCAGGTTTGAAAGAGAATAAATAGAATTCTAGAACTGAAAGAGATAATGATAAAAAATGTAAAATTTGGACAGATTAAAAAATTACACTGCTGAGAAAATTAGCAAATGAGAAGAAAGATCTAAAACATATCCAGAATGCAGCACAAAATACAAAAGAGAGGCTGAGAGACAAGCAGACTTGAGGGAGATTTAACATATTTAGTTGAGGTTTCAGAAGGAAAAAAATCAGCAGAGTCAAAATTTGAGGAGAGAATGTCAGATCCAGGAAACACAATGAAAACAAGATGTATGATTTACAAAAGAAAGCAAAACAAACATCTAGACATATAATGAAACTTCAGAATACCAAAACCAGAATATTTTAAAGAAGCCAGAGTGAAAGATAAAACTAAGACCTACGAAGAACCAGCTGTTAGACTGTTGCTGACTTCTCCAGCACAGCAATGGTAGCCGGAAGGCAGCGGGCTGACAGCTTTGGGGTGGCGAGAAATGACCGTCTGGAATTCTATACTTCGAGAGAACGTTTTTCAACAACTAAGGCAAAATAAAACACAAAATAAACAGAAACTGATGGTTTCCCAGGTTTACTAGCCAAAACCCTTTTGAAAAGAAATCCTAAAAAATGCTTAAGTAGATTTTTAAAAGTCCCGCCATATCCTATTTACACCAAAAACATAAGAACGCAGAGATTGCGAGAGAATGTAAAAAGATATACCAGATAATTATCAACCAAAAAGATAAATTTTATCAAATATGCGAGAAGAGAGCTGACATAGCTAATTAATATCTAATAAAAGACTTCAAGCAAAAAGCATTACTAGTAACAGAGGTTCACTTTAAAACAATAAAAAATTCAATTCATCGGGAAAATATGAAATGCTAAAATTGTAGTAGCATAATTTAATCTTTAAAAAATAGAACTGCAAGGAGAAAATGAATACACATAGGAGATTTTAACACATCCCTCTCAGAAATGAATAGTTCAAGCAGACAAAACTGAGTATATGTAAAAGCTTTAAACAGCACAGTTAACAGGTTGAGAGACATGCAGTGCCGCATGCAGCAATAAAAGGATGCACATTCTTCTAAACACATGGGAACATTTTCAAAATCTGACCACCTGTGAGGCCTAAACCTACCTTAACAGGCACAGAGGACTGCTGTCACAGAAAAACCATATTTCCTGACCAAAATGCAATTAAGTTAAGAATGAAAACAAAACTAAGAGAATTCCATATGCTTGGAAATGTTTAAAACTTTCATGGCTCAAAGGAAAAGCAAAAATGCATTGTATCAAAAATTGTGAAATACCATGGTACTAAGAGGGAAATTTATAACCTTAAATGCTTTCACTTAAAAGGGCCAAAATTAAGGCACTAAGATCTAACAAGAAACAAACCAAAAAAGCCCAGCAAATTAGTGCCAAAGGAAGTAGAATGAAGGAAGGTAATCATAAAGGTAAAAGCCACCATTAACGAAGCAGAAAACAAACATAAAGGAGAGAATTCTTTGGCACAGAGGAATAAAATAGACAAGGCTCTGAAAAGCTCAAGGGGAGAGGGAAGCCAAGAAACACCAGGAGGGAAGGAGGGCTTAGCTATAGGCACTTCAGAGATTTGATAGTGAAGGATGTTTTTTGTTGTCAGTGCCAGAGAGCGGATTGTGACTCCTAGCAGGACCCTCCCTAGTCTTTCTGTGCCATCTCTCCCCTCTGGCACTGTGTCAGACGGTGCTCCCCTGCTATTCATAGGATTTTCATAGCCAAGTTTTTCAGAAGTGAGTGGCCAGGTCCTTCTTCCTACTCTGTCTTGGTCTGGAAGCTCCACTGAAACCTGTCCACCACGGGTGACCCTGCAGGTATTTGAAACACCAGCCGCACAGCTTTCAGTATCACAGCAACAGGCAGAGGCCGCCCTGTGACAGCTGACAAGGAGGGGTGTGGTTCCCTGACCCAGAAACAAACCAAGGCCACGACGGTGACAGTGCCGGATCTTAACCATTAGACTGCCAGCCTGTCTGGTAAGAATGTACTAAGGCCAATTTTAAGCCCATTAGTTTGAAAATTTGAAGGAATGGGTGAATTTTAAAAGCACAACTTACCACTCTGACTCTAAAAGAAAGAGAAAATCTGAATATTCTTATAATTATCAATAAAGTTGAATCAGTAGACAAAACTCATCTTACAAAGAAATCTTGAGGCCTATTTGACATTACAGGTAAATTCAAGGAACAATTCATTCCACACTTACACAATTCTTCCAGAGAATGAAGGCTAGTATAACCTTGATACCAAAACCTAACGACAAGAAAGGAAGAAAAGGTCAAAAAACCCTAAACAAAATCTTAGCAAACTGAATCAAGCAGTGCATAAAAACAAATAATAATAATATATCGTGGCCAACATGGGTTTATCTCAGGCATGCAAGCTTGCTTTAACATCAGAAAAACAATTCACTGAAATCATTGCAGTAACAGTTTAAAGGGAGAAAATCTTATCACCATCTCAACAGACAGAGAAAAAGCATTCGGTACATCTCTCGTTCCATGATGAAGACTTCTACAAACGTCCACAGCCTGACAAAGGGCACTTTTAAAAACCTGTAGGAAGTATCATTCTTAATAATTTCATGTTGAAAAGATTCCCTTTATAATTAGTGACAAAACAAAGACGCCTTCTATCATATATTATACAAGAAAGCCCAGTGAATACAATGAGGCAAGTAAAAAAAAAAGTCTGTGTTTGAAAAGGAAAATACAAACTCATTATTTACAGATGATAGCATTGTCAAGGGAAATCCAAAATAGTTTACAGAAATGGCTGAAATTAGGAAGAGTTTAGGAAGGTTACTGGGTATAAAATCAATATGCGAAAGTTAATTGCATTTCTACGTACAAGTAACAATCAGAAACTGAAATTTTAAAATATGCCATTTATAATAGCAAATCTAGTAAAATATGTGTAAGCAATATGTGGATAAAATTATAAAACTTTATTGAAAAATATTAAAGACAGCATACATTTTAAAAAAGGTTTTGTTCAGATCAATGGAGAAAGGTAACGGGGCTATTGACAAAGTAGAGTTAGGACAGCTGATCCAGTTGACAAAACATGAAATTGGATCCCCACTTTCCCAAACTCAAAATAATTTCCACATGGATTAAAGACTGTGCAAGTTGAAATTAATGTTTAGAAGATGATATAGGAAACATCTATTCATAGGGAACAATTGCTTATGCAAGACACACTCTATAAAGAAAAGTTTGGCAAATCTGACTCTGCTAAAATTGGGAATCTCTGTTTATGTAAAGACATCAAAAAGTGAGTGAAAATACCAACCACAGACTATAAAAATAAATTTGCCACACACATAAGAGACAAAAAATTGATTGTCTAGAATGCTTAGCTCCTGCCCAAAAAGATAGGCTAAAGACAGGAACAAGCATTTCCCCAAAAAGGCAATCCAAGAGACCATCCACAGATGGCAGGGTACTCAACCTGAATGTTAATCAGGCACACTGGAATTAATATTCCAATATTATTTTATTTCTCATCCTTTAGACTAGCAAAAACGATAGAAGCCAAACTCTAAGTGCTAATAGGATGTGGAGAAAAAGGAACTTTCATCAATCATAGTGGGAGTGTACAGTCCTTTAACCATTCTGGAAAACAGTTTGGCATTGCCTGCTAAGATAGAATATATAAAAGCATATGGGTCTACCGTTCTACTGCTAGAAAATCCTGCACACGTGCACAGGAGACACAGGAGCATTGACCATCCCAGCGTAAATGAATGAATGAGATATAAACAACACTGGGGTAATGCAAATGTCCATCAACACAACGGATGGATAAATTTGGGTATGGTCGCAAAATGGACTATGTGCAGCAGAAACTGCGTAAACTATACCTTCACGCAATAGCATAGACGGTCCTAAAAACATAATGATGAGTGCTTACAAGAAGCAAATTCACAGAGGAATCAATTCCATGTGACTGCATTTTTATAAGTTCATGAAACAAGACTAAACATATGTTGAAGAAGCATACATCCATAGGTAGTAAGACTAAAAAGGAAAGCAAGTTAACGGTTAAACCAAAAGGATCTCGGTGGGGAGAAGTCGCGGTTGGAAAGGCACTGTCTAGAGGAACGACAGATTCAGTGTCTTAACCTGAGGAGTTAGCACACAGATACTTTAATTATTCTTTAGACCATACAGATTTGTTCTCTATACTCTTTTTTGTGTGTGACATAGTTCACATTACAAATTTAAAGAAAGAAACAAGTCCAACTATGTTAGAATCACAAATTTAAATGGACTAAACTCTCCAGTCAGACTGAGATTGTCATATTAAATATTTTAGAAATCCAGTTATTTGTTATTTACAGGAGCCATTATATAAAACATAAAGACATGAAGAAGTTAAAAGTAAAAGAATGAATAAAGATACTCCAAGGAAATACTAGCTATCGTTGAATTCCTATTCTCTGTACTAGATACTTTACCTAATTCATTTCGTTTAATTTTTCAGAACCCTAAAAGTGTAGGTGATGCTCTCATGTTTTATGGAAAGGAAACTAAGATCAGAGAGGTTAAATAACTTACCTATAGTCACCAAACTACAGTGAGAGCAAGCAGAGGTGATCTTCAAACCCAGCACTCTTTCCGCAACGCCATGTCACCCCTCCTGAGACCCGGCCGGCCCTGTCGCAGCACGCTGCGGGTGAGAGAGAGAACAGAGGAGGATGTCTGGAACAAGATTTTTTCTGTAAATGTTGGCCTGCATGGTTGCCATGCTTGTGGCAGCACACGTGGAATTTAGACCAACTGCTGACAGTCTCTGGATTTGACACTAGGAATGAGGGATGGACATAAAAATGCAAAATGCTGGAAGGGTGAGAATGGGTTTTGCAGCCAAGGGAGAGTCCATGCACCAAAAAGAGGTGAGCAGGAGACAGGAGCAACGAGGGGCGGGGCATCCACAGAAATGTGTTCTGGCTGTTCTTCCTCTGACGTTCTGGTCACAGGAATCCTTTGCTCTCTTAAAATTACTGAGACTCTAAAAGGCTTTTGCTTATGTGGGTGTATGTATATATACATACACACACACACTGTATTAAAAATTAAAGCTGAGAAATTTTTCAAACACAGGAATACACAAGCACACATTTCTGTTAGCCTTCTACTGAGGGTATAATATAGCATTTTTGAAGACAAGTTTGATAATAGTTGTAAAACCATTAAAATGCATACTTTGTGATTTATAAATTCATCAAGGGATCTAGCATAAGGAGTAAGGAAACAATCTATGACCATAGGTGTGTGTGTGTGTGTGTGTGTTACACAATACAATTTATGACCTGCGAAGGAAACAGCAAATATGACAATAAGGGACAAATTTAAAATCTTATACGTGACAATATAGAGTAAAACGATTATGTTTGATTCTTGTTCCATCACTTAGAGAGATTATCAAACCTGTGTAACATTAGTATCCCACCTATAAAACGGGAATAATTGTAATACTTACTTTATAGGGGTGTTGTGAATATAAAAGGAGATTATCCAGGCCAAGTACTTCACATAGTTCCTGGCATATAGTAAGTGCTCAATAAATGTTAGATATTTTTACTACGATTGCATATGAAATACCATTCAATTGTATAAACAATTAAAACGGTATAGAATTAAATCTATTTGCATCAAAATGCATGCATATTGTATTAAAAGGTTAACAAGACAGCATATACAGCCTACTTCTATTTTTGTAAAGAACGAAATTTATCGAAAACTTCTGTGAATAAATACGCAAGTTGTCAACATTGAGGAGTGCAAGTTATTTATGCATCTGTATCTTCTAATTTTTCCTCAATGGCTCTGACCTGCAGAATGAAGTTTTCCGTAGTAACTGTACAGCGTCCTGGCCGACACCAGAGGGCGCTGACGCTCCTGCGTTTCTTCAGGGGCGAGCTCTGTGGGTGGCACCCACGGTGAGCTGTCCAGGGGCTGAAGAGGCAGGAGCCTCGACCCGGAAGACTGAAAGAATACTTTCCCGCCCAAAAACAAACGAATACCTGCACATTAGGAGCTACTGATGTCAGGATCCCAACCCAGACAGTTTTTCTGGAGATGGGTCCAGACATTAGCATTAAAACAAAATTTCCCAGACGGTCCTAATGCGTAGCCAGGGTTGTGAATCCCTGATGCTTAAGGAAACTGAAAGAGACCTGGTCCCAGGTGCCACGCAGGACTGGAGGAGATAGGCCTCCGGCTCGCATTCCCTCCACGACGCGGTCCAACCGCCCTGATGGTCCATTATCTGCCCCCTACCCCACTGCAGCGAGCCTCCTTTTCTGCCCCGCCCCCCGCCCCTCCATGGCCGCCTCTGGGAAAGACCTAGGCTGCTGAGTCTCCTCCGCCAGCCACAGAGCACAGAGCAGCCCCTGACGGGGCCGATGCTCCCCACAACCACAGTCAATCCTGCTTCCTCCAGGTCATCCATGTAATGCATTCTTCCCAAAGCAGAGGCTTCTCTATTCCATACTGCAGTCCCGAGTCCTGGAAAAAACTCGTGTTCACGATGAAGCGCCTTACCTACAAAGTCCTAGCAGCTAGCCCTTGACAAGCCCTGCTTCTGCGTGGCAGAGAACAGTGCCTGGAGGTTGGGGTGGAGGCAACCTTGCAATCCGATTTCTTGTGCTGCATAATTTTGGGCAAGCAAGCTAGCTTAGAGAACTCGACCGCTCAGGAAGCAGGGAGGGGAGAGAAGTAAGGTTGAGAACAGAGGGGAGCTTCGGCAGCTCCCATGCGTTGTAAGCCTCTGCCCGGCAGTGTGGAAGGCTGGCCAGGCTCTGCTCCTCCTCGTTCCCAATCACCCTCACGCTGCATTCCGGCTGGTCCTTGGCATCTTGCTGAGTTTACCGTTTACCTGGGCGTGAATGACCGCAGAGGACAAACGTCCTAACGAATGCAATCCCCTCATTCTCCTAGCTTGTGAGTACAATCATGGTCTCTCCTGGGGTTTTCCGGAGAACCACAGGTGGAAAGCAAAAAGGCTGCAGCCCAAAAATGGTTAAGCAGGGATTCTCATTTCTGCACTATTTTTTCCTATCCTCTTCTCTTCCTCTCAACAAACCCCAAATGCCACTGACTCAAGATGAAGAGTAAGAAGGAAAGCAGGGCCCAGTGGTCGTTAGAATGTTTTCACTAGTGAAGGATAATTTCTCCAGAAATCCCCACAGAATTTCCTTGGTTTGGTTGTGTCATGGGAGGCAAAGTAGCTTTATATGCTACGGTCTCTGGGACCCCTCTGGTAGGCCCGTTGTAAAGATCTGATGGACCATTGTTTGGAGAACGCTGGGGAAAGTAGGCTTTGTCCATACCAAAATTATCTTTTTCTTTTTAATAGATTGGCATCTGAGCTAACATCTGTTGCCAATGTTTTTTCTTCTTCTTCTTCTTCTCCCCAAAGCCCCCCGGTACATAGTTGTATATTCTAGTTGTGAGTGCCTCTGGCTCTGCTATGTGAGACGCCGCCTCAGTGTGGCCTGATGAGCGGTGCCATTTCCAAGCCCAGGATTCGAACCAGTGAGACCCCGGGTAGCCGAAGCAGAGCATGCAGACTTGGCCATGGGGCCGGCCACCAAAATTATCTTTTATTGAAGTTGTTTCAGTTACCAATTGCTGCATAGCATACCTGCCCAAACCTTAGCGACTTAAAATAGTGTTTATTATTTCTCACCACATGGGGCCAGTGCTGGGGTGCTCCCCTGTTGGTCTTGGGGAGCAGCTGTGACAGCTGGCCCTTCTCTCTACCTGATCTTTCATCTTGAGCTTCTTCCTGGCAGACAGTCTCAGGGCAGCCCTGGCAGAAGCCAAAAGACCTCTTGAGACCTCAGCTCTGGAAGGTGAGTGTTATCCCATTGCATTTAATTGTCAAGGCAGGCCACGGTGGGGAAACAGACTCCATCTCTTGATGGAAGAAGTGGTGAAACATTTGTGGCCATATTTAATAGGCACACTATTTCTCATCCTGGGCACTAATTGACATTTTGAGCCAATTAACTTTTTGTTGAATGGGGCAGGCAAGGGGGAGAGAGCTGTCCTGTGCATTATAGGATGTTTAGCAGCATCCCTGACCTCTGCCCACTAGATGCCCCTAGCACACTCACATCCCAGTTGTGACAGCCAAAAGTATTACCAGACATTGCCAAATGTCCCCTTAGAGGGATAAATCAACCCTAAGAAAGAACCACTGAACTGCTACAAGTGTTGTGGTTTTTTAAAGATGGATTCTGTTACTTGGTATCAGCACCTACTTTTTCAGAATAACACTGACTCAAATCTGCTGCTATAAGTTGCCATCCTCATCTGGACTAACTCATTTGGCCGGAACAAAAAGCTCCCACATCAATTTGTGATGGTCTCAACGACCCCTCAGCTGAGCAATAGGAAGTGCATCATCGTACGTGCTCACTCATAAGCATTAGGAAGCAAGCAGTTTTTCTTTTCCTTGTTTCCCACAGTGACATTCACTGACCTTTGTCTGGCTCTGTGGAGCCAGGACAGCTAGTGGTGGCCACTTCAAAAGAGAAGGGAAAAGAAGTTTAGCCCATGGATGGGAATATAAGAGGCATTTTACAATTCTTTGGGATTTGAGTTACTCCAATTCTGTTCACACACGTAAGAGAAAAATCACAGGTGGCTGTGACATTCGTAAGTGAGACAGTTTGGGGGTAATATTTGTGGAGTAGCATTTTTTATGGCTGCTCTTTATTATTTCAACAGTTATTTCTTCCCAAGCACTATTAATTTTCAGATTTTTCTAATACTTCATTGTTCCCTTCCCCCAAATAACTGAGATGCAGTAATTGTTACAAAATGACGGGAAATCTTAATATCTCCAAAGGCATGCTGTGGAAGTGGCAGAGGTGCCCATGCTGTAACAACCCAGCTTTTTCCCCTCGTCAGAGTTGTTTGTGATGATGATCATCTCGGCTGAGAGGTGTTGCTGACGCCATTATTTCTTGAAAGAGACAGAAAGACCCAGCATCTTTATG
This sequence comes from Equus caballus, assembly GCF_041296265.1. Taxonomy (NCBI): domain Eukaryota; kingdom Metazoa; phylum Chordata; class Mammalia; order Perissodactyla; family Equidae; genus Equus; species Equus caballus. The sequence goes on from NC_091691.1 coordinate 39,374,816, forward strand.
TTCACAAAGGATCCCATTTTGTCACCTCAGTTCTTTGATGTTACCAGGAATCACTGAAGTGTGAGAAGCTGAGAGGAAATTCACATTCCACAGAAAAATATTTTTGTTCAATAAAGAGGGTACGTAATATTGGGGTAGAACTTTCTGCTTATGAAACTGGACACATGGAGAGGCCAATGGTGAAAACTACCACGAAGACTCTGCCAAGATATCTTGTCCCACGGCTAAGCCCTTTCACTGCTTACCTGATAAATAAAGGGCTCCAAAACATTTATTTTTCATTGAAAAAGAAGCTGATTTGCGGGAGCTGGAGACAGATTGCATGAGCTACCCGTGACGCTGACACGCTCACAGCATTGCCTTCACAGGTCTGAGGGACTGCTGCCAGATTTTAATTGGAACCTACACACGAGAAAGAGAGATTCTTTTGACTGCCTATAAATAATCACAGCACAGTGGAAATGTAGCAGCTTTAGAAATAGTTACAGCAAATAAGAATTTCCTTTGGAAAGCTGCAGTCTTTTTTCTTTTCTTTCTCTTCACCCCTTATCAACTCTTCCCGTTGCTTTGCATCTCTGCTTCTGTGTACCTAGAATTACCTCCTAATCTAGGTTTATAATTCTGTCCATGTAATATTTGCTCACTTCTGGTTTTCTTCAATACTGGGCTATGGTATTATTTGCCTTGCTTTTCAAAAGTTCTGGTGTATACGATTTAAAACTTCATTTTAAGCAACACATTGGTTTAGGTCCTTAAGTTGTAGGGGAGAGCGTTCTTGAGTACTGAAATGCCAAACAGGTGTTCTTTGCCTTCTCAGGCATTCTGTATTGTGCCCATGTGTCATTCGCCCCAACCGTAAGCTCTTGAAATCAGGGATCACATTAGATATTTGATATACAAGTGTGGTGTTGAAAGGGCTAAGGCTGGCTCTCAAAGCCACATACCTCTTACAACTCTTGGAGAATCTGAGGACCTAGTGCCAAGGAGAATACGTTGATTGAAAACAATTTGACATTTAAAGGTCTCCGTTCAGTTGGGCTGATCTTTAAGCAAAGGCTGGGCTCCAGTGTTGAGTTCCTTGCTTTATGAATAGTTAAGGAATCTAACATTTGGCCAGTTGAGGCCGTTTCACCAGAACCTGTACGTTAGGGTAGTCAGACCACCAGCCCTCCCCTGTCCCCCACACTCAACCAGTAAGGCAGTTGTATCAGAAGGCGATGAACGATCTGTGTGAAATCCTTGTCTCAGGTTCTGTTTCCAAGGGTTTACCAAGGCCAAGATGGTCACCCTGCCAACCCAGAGCTCTGGGCTCCATAACCGTCTCCCACCACAGCGGAACAAAGACGCAGAAAGCATTTAAACTGACACCCAGACAAAGAGGCACACTTCCTGGGTAATAAACAAGTGACAGCAGGCATGTTGCATTCTGTTTACCGGAAGAAGCTGCTTCCTGGAAACACAGAACTTCCTGGCAGAGAGTGGGGCCGGGGCTGTACCCTCTGGCCCAAGGCCACGTGCAGGCGCAGTCTGTAGTGGAGACCCCGACGGAGGGCAGAGAAACAGACAGTGAGAGCGGTCGCTGCACCTGGATGGTGAGAAAACGAATCCAAAGGCAACAAGCTCCTGAGCCATAAATTGTTTAAAGGTTCACCTGCTTTCATTGGTTTGTGTTTATACTGAAACTTGACTGCATAGCACTTTCACATGTGTATATGTAAGTATAACTATCTTTACGTAAAATGGAAAGTCTATTTAACTCTTATTGAATTGAATGAGATCAATCATTTTCAGTCTTTTAATTGTCTTTCTAAAGCCCGAGTTAAGAAGCTCTTGCAGGTGTCGTTAGGAATGTGCGCCGTGGATGGGGAAGACTTGGGCGTCTGGAGTGACAGAGGTAGTGAAGGGCAGGCTTCTCTGAAGACTGTCCAATCAGAACTTATCTCTCCGAGTATCGTGGGCTGGAATTGTGTTTTCCCAAAATTCATAATTGAAGCTCTAACCCCAGAACCTCAGAATGTGACTGCTCTTGGGGATGGGGCCTTTAAAAACGTGATCAAGTTAAAATGAGGCCATTCGAGTGGGCCCTTCCAATCTGACTAGTGTCCTTATAAAAGGAGGACATTTGGACACAGAGAAACACAGATTGGAAGACCCTGTGAAGATGTTGGGAGAAGGTGGCCATTGACAAGCCAAAGAGAGGCCTCAGAAGAAACCAAACCTGCTGACACCACCTTGATCTTGGACCTCCAGACTCCGGAACTGTGAGAACTCAAATTTCTGTTGTATAAGCTGGTCAGTCAGTGGTATTTTGTCATGGCAGCTCAAGCAGACTAATACACTGGGCATCGTCTACTTTATATTCACACACTCAGGGTGATGGATGTCAGTGAGGAGAAAGCCACGCACAGGGGCTGTGGTGGGGCTGTGGTTCTTAATCTTGAAGCAAGAAGGCCAGTATGAACTACACGATCAAAATCCTTTTAGCATCCTGGCCATTCAGGTAAGTCTGGGTTTCCCTTGAGCCATGGTGAGGGGAAAAATAAAGAGCCTTGGGATTCAGGTGATTCTGATGACAGTCTCTCTCCTCACAACTTTCTCTCCCCTCCCCTTCATAGCTGCCTCCTACCCCCCGGAGAAAGTATACACGTTCAGTTCTGTTATTGGTGTTGTTGTCCACTCAGAGTGACCTATTTCCTCATCCATGCACATTCTCTTGTCTGAGTGTCCTTGGCACCAAAGGATAACGTATATGACCAGGCTTAACTGTAGAGTCTGAGGTAGGGGTTCTCAAACTCGAACATGCATCAGAATTGCGTGGAAGGGTTGTGAAACTTATTAAAACACAGATTGCTGGGCGCCAGTTCAGATCTTCTGATTCAGTGGCTCAGTAGACCCATTCAGGGATGGGTCCTGAGGATTCACATTTCTGCCAATTTCCCAGGTTCTGCTGATGCTGCTGGTCCAGGGCCCATAATTTGAGTGCCTTTAATCTAGGGCACTAGGACAAAAGGAAACAGATCATTAGTTCTCATTTCTCTGGCTCCAGCCTTAGCCCCCTTTGCTCATCACAGCAGATAGAATAGACATTTTACTTTTTTTAATGTAGTACTTGTATTTTCAATTAGAATTCTGTTGAGGTGGATGATATCTTAGAAGGTATCAGGAAAGGGTGCCTTGCTGTGATTAAATCTTCCTCAAATGAAGTCTCTGAGAAGGCTGGCCCTATCCAACAGGAAGACTTTCTGAAATTCCATTGAGCAAGCACTTCTCTCTGAGGTAAATGAGCAAGAACTATGCTATTTAATTTAGTTTTCTTTTCTTTATGTGTGAGCATAAACCTTAAGGTAAGGAAACTGTGTACCTACTGCAGGGCTCTATAAGCTAATGATGATGATTACGTTTATATAGGGCATCTAGTCCACAAAATAGGGTGTTTAACTTATACTGAACTGAGACAAAGAAAGGACGGGGAGGGTCGAATCCTATTACGGTGAAATTGAAGGAACTGTTCAAACTATTTCATTTTGTAAGAGTTGCTAACTTAGTGATTATTGCTTGTGACTTGGAAGTATTTTTTTTTTTGTCAAAATACTTAAAATACTAGTAAAAAATCTTTGTTATAAGAATGAGTGGTACCAATGTGTCAAAAATTCTTGTTTATTGGGAGTTGAGTCTACTTACTGTCTGCAATGCTTGCGCGCCCCTCCTCACGTTGAAGTGCTGAGGCCAGCGTAAGGCGGAGGGAAAAGGCCACCAGCCTCTGCCGTCAGGGCCTCTGAGCCTCCTTGAATGAGCTGAAAGTCTCTGGGTTGTAAGCACAATGGCCAACCTCAGCTAACAAGTGAAAACCAAAGCAAAACAGAAAACGAGGGCAATGGGCACTCGAATAATCCTGTTGTATCTAACCCAAACCAAACCAGACAGACAGACAGCTGGCTTAGCGCAGCGCGAGTGAGGGCAGCCCCAGGAACCGCAGTGGCCAGACGTCGGAGGCCTTCTGCTGGGTGCACTGCTGGTAACACAAAGTGACCCAGCCTCGAGGCTCCTGCTCGCTGGTTCTCCTTCCTCCACATGTTGAATTCCTGACCAACCAAGCTCGGGCAGGCGTCTACCCCTGGCTCAGTTAGTCATGGCCGGGAAACCACAGTCATGTCACGTAGCTGTGGACTCTAGGGACCCCCCATTATTAAGGATGTTCCTAGGGAGGGAGGAAGTGCTGTAAGTCAGACAGCTACCCCAAGTGGTATTTATTACACTCTTTTTTCATTTTACTCCCCAAGACTCCCCAGACAATCTTTGCTGCATTACACATCCTTTCTACTTTATCACCCCTTTTAAGGTGATCTCCTAGAGTTGACGTCCTATGCTCCAGGCTTGCAACCTTTCTGTTCTCCTATTCCTAATGTTCAGTGTTTATAATAAGGCATCTGAATTAATTCATGCTGAGGGGTGAATAACTGATTTGCCTTTGCTTAATATATTTTTATTTTTTAATTGTGGTAAAATATATGTAACATAAATATTTCCACTTTAATCATTTTCGAGTATCCCATTTGTAGCATAAAACACAATCACATTGTTGTGCAACTGTCACCACCATCCACCTCCAGAACTTTTTATATTCCTCGATCAAAACTCTGTCACCCATTAAATAATAACTTCCATTCCTCCCTCTCCAGCTCCTGGTAACCTCTAAGCAACTTTCTGTCTCTGTGAATTTGACTACTCTACGTACCTCATAAAAATGGAATCATATAGGGGCTGGCCCCGTGGCCGAGTGGTTAAGTTCGCGCGCTCCGCTGCAGGCGGCCCAGTGTTTCATTGGTTCGAATCCTGGGCGCGGACATGGCACTGCTCATCAAACCACGCTGAGGCAGCGTCCCACATGCCACAACTAGAAGGACCCACAACGAAGAATATACAACTATGTACCGGGGGGCTTTGGGGAGAAAAAGGAAAAAATAAAATCTTTAAAAAAAAAAAAATGGAATCATATAGTATTTTGTCCTTTTCTGACTGGCTCATTTTGCTTAGCACAGTGTCCTCAAGGTTCATTCATGTTTAGCTTGGGTCAGGATTTCTTTCCTTTTTATGGCTGAATAATGTTCCATTGTACATATAGATCACATTTTGCAGATGATATGATCTTATATGTAGAAACCCCTAAAAATTTCACAAAAATCATTAGAATAACTGAATTTAACAAAGTAGGAGTTTACAAAGTCAAGACATAAATATCAGTTGCATTTCTCTATGCTAACAATGAACAATCTGGAAAGGAAATTACAAAGATAATTCCATTTATAATAGCATCAAAAAGAATAAAATATTTAGGAATTAACCAAGGAGGTGAAAATTTGTACAATGAAAACTTTGCTGAAAGAAATTACAGACATAAATAAATGAAAATGCATCCCATGTTCATAGATTGGAAATTTTAATATTGTTAAAACCTCAGACTACCCAAAGCAATCTACAGATTCAATTCGATTCCTATCAAAATCCCAATGACATTTTTTACAGAAATAGAAAAACCCATCCTAAAATTAATATGGAATCATAAGGGACCCCAAATAGCCAAAACAATGTAGAAGAAGATGAACAAAATTGGAAGACTCATGCTTCCTGATTTCAAAACTTACTACAAAGCTATAGTAATCGAAGCAATACGACATTGGCATATATAGACCAATGGAATAGAATAGAGAGCCCAGAAATAAACCCTCACATGTATAGTCAAATGATATTTGGTAAGAGTGCCAAGAGCGTTCAATGGGGAAAAGACAGTCTTTTCAACAAATGGTGCCAGGAAAACTGGGTATCCACATGTAAAGGAATGAAGTCGGCCCTTTACCTAACACCATATACAAGAATTAATTAAAAACGGATCAAAGACCTAAATGTAAACAATAAAAGTTGTAGAAAAAAACATAGGAGGAAAGCTTCACAATATTGAATCTATCAATGATTTCCTGGATATGACATCAAAGACACAGATAGCAAAAGAATAAATATGCATATTGGACTTCAGGAAAATTTAAAAATTTAGTGCATCAAAAGACCTTATCAACAGAGTAGAAAGACAACCCACAGAATGGGAGAAAATATTTGCAAGTCATATATCTGATAAGGGATAAATATCCAGAATGCATAGGGAACTCCTAAAACACAACAACAAAAAGAAACAACCCAATTCCAAGTGGGCAAAGGACTTGAATAGAATTTCTCTAAAGAAGATATATGAATGGCCAATAACGACATGAAACGATGCTCAACATCTCTAGTAATTAGGGAAATGCAAATCAAAACTATACCACCACACACTCATTAGAGTGGCTACTATAAAAAAAAAAAAAACCTAGAAAGCAGCAAGTGTGGACAAGGGCGTGAGGAAACCTGGAACCCTGTGCACTGTTGGTGGGAATGTAAAATGGTATGGCTACTGTGGAAAACAGTATGGTGGTTCCTCAAAAAAATTAAAATAGAATTACCATATGATCCAGCCATTCCACTTCTGGGTATATATCCTAAAGAATTCAAACAGGGTCTCAAAGAGATATTTGTACACCATGTTTACAGCAGCATTATTCACAAAAGTCAATATATGGAAGCAACCCAACTGTCCATAGATGGATCAATGGATAAGCACAATATAGAATATACATACAATGGAATATTACTCAGCTTTAAAAAAGAAATATATCCTGTAATATGCTACAACACAGACCAAACTGGAGGACATTATCCTAAGTGAAATAAGCCAATCACAAAAGGACAAATACTGTATGATTCCACTCACAGCAAGGGCATAAAGTAGTCAAAAATCATAAAGATAGAAAGTAGAATGGTGGTTGCCAGGGACTAGGGAGAGAGGCGGAATGGGGCGTTTTTGTTTTATGGGTACAGAGTTTCAGTTTTACCAGATGAAGAGAGTTACGAGGATGGATAGTGGTGATGGTTGCACAGCAATGTGAATGTATTTAACACCACCGGACCAGGCATTTGAAAACGGTTACGATGTTAAATTTTATGTAATGTGTATTTTACCACAATAAGAAAAAATTGAACAGGAGCAAAAATATAGCCCCTCCCCAGGGTGGCCTGGAAGAATACTACTGAAGGAAAATCCTCTGTGGGCTGAGCTCATGAAGCACACCCAGGTGTTCATTTTGCCTGGGAGGAGGAATGCCAAGAAGTATGACTCTGCACTTATTCAGAGTATAAATGTCAGGACTTAGAAGGAACACAATTGGAAAACTGGTGATAAGACAGCATTGGGAAAGAGGCATGTAGATAGCCCTATCTGAATGAGCACAGCGTGAAGATATTTGTGTCCCATGTTAATGCTCACCAAGGAACCGTCTCAGGAGAGGAGGGTTTCAATAATCAGGTAGACAAGACAACCCATTTTGTAAATTTCAGCCATCCTCTTCCCCCAGGCACCCCCGTTGTTGTCCAGTGGATTCTTGAACAAAGTGACTGTGGCAGCAGAGACAACAATGAGCCTTCAATACGGTTCAATGTGGTCACATCGGACCACTTCATCATGGGAGGTGCACTGCTTTATTCTCACTGGAATGGACACTTTCCCTGGATATGGATTTGCCTTTCCTGCTGGCAATGCTTCTACCAAAACCACCAGCCGTGGGCTTTCAGAATGCCGTTTTCACCATCATAGTATTCCATACAGTTTTGATTCTTACCATATAACTAATTTTACAACACATGTAGTGTAGCAATGGACTCATGCACAAAAATTCACCAATTTCAGTCGTCTAAACAAGGCCTGATAGAAGGATGGAATGGCCTTTGGAAGACTCTCACAGCACTGCCGTGCGGCAACCCTTTGCAAGCCTGGGGCAACATTCTCTAGAATGTGGTATATTATCTGAGTCAGCGACCAGTGTGTGTGGATGTTTCTCCCACAGCAGTGACTCATGTGACCAGTCATCAAGGGATGGAGATGGGCGTGCTTCCTCTCACTGTTATCCCTATGGCTTACTAGTGAAGTTTTTGCTTCCTCTAGGACGCAACTTTGGGCTCCACTGGTCTAAAGATCTTAGTTCCCAACGAAGGAATGCTTCCACCAAGGGACACAGCGTTGGTTCCATTAAGCTAGAAGTTGAGATTGTCATGTGGCCTCTTTGGGCTATCCGTGCCAGTGAACCTACAGGCAAAGAAGGGAGTTACTGTACTCGCTGGTGTGACTAATTCTGACTGTAGAGGGGAAATTGGTTTGCTGCTACACAGTGCAGGTAAGGATGTTGTCTGGAACGCAGAAGATCCTGATGGTGCCTGTTTGAATTCCCATGTCCTGTAATGAAAAGTTACAACAACCTGACATAAGCAGGAGTGTTCCTGGCATTGACCTTTTAGGAATGAAAGTTTGGATCACCCACCAGGAAAGGAATCACAGCTAGCCAATGTGCTTGCTGAAGGTGAAGGGAAGAGGAAATATGAAAACCTTTTCTTTCTTTTTCCCACTCCAGTTCTTCTTCTGTTTAATTTAAGACAGGTTAGCAGTGATTAACCTTATATCACAATATTTAAGCTGCAGAATTGCCGAGGGTTGGGTGGGATTTAGCCACAAGAGGAGTGAATATTGCTCAAAAAAGACATTGAACTCATATTCTCCTTTGTAAAGAGAGTGTTAGTGTGTTTTTGGTTGTGTGGGAGAGAGCTGTAGCATCTTCAGTAGAAGCATGATCTTCTTATGTCTTTATTTGGAAGGTAAATATGGTTAAAGGGGTGGATATGGATGCCAAGTTGACAGTAGATGGACTCTGATGTCTTTTTTTTTAACTGTGTCAGCTTCGTTAGGCTGGATCTATTTTTCTCAGAATACAGTGCCCTGTATGATTCTGAGTTAGAGTTGGTCAAAAGACCAATCTGCGGAAGGATGAAGCAGAGCAGCCATCATTACTCTGGGCGGGTTCCGTGAGGTCGCGGCAGACGCAGAGGAGCCAGTGGGGTCTGGTTTGCCTTTCCCCTCCTCCATCCCCTCTAGCTCTTCCTGACTGGTGACCATTTGGAACAGCAGCAGCCCCAGACCCACCCCTAGACACTTGGTGGACCCACGGAGGTGGTAGTGGCAGTTGCCTACGAGTGTCCCCAGGAGCCTTCATTTGCAGCCCCACTTTGGGGACTGGACGTGTTTGGCTTCTCAGGTTGGTGACTCCTTTTCCGACGTTCCAAATTCCTTCCTGGACCTTCACTTGCCCCAGCTCCTCCTACAACGTGCAGGTTCCATTTCTGTGCTCAATCCCTTGTCTCATAACTCAGTTCTTCTCCTTTCTGACTGAACCCTGATTAGTTCAAAATCCCATATCAAGCCAGATGAAGGAGTTTGAGTAGTGAGTGATTGAAAGAAGAATGCGTTCTCCAGGTAACCTAGATAGTTGCTAATGATTATATGCCATTACTGGTAAGTAATAATAATAGCTGGTATTTATTGAGCACCTACTGTATGCCAGACACAGGGCCTTCTATACTGTATTTCATGTATTTCTCACAAAAACCTTCTAAGGTAGGTGCGATTATCGTTGTATTTTGCAGGTCAGAAAATGTTTCTGGCTCGTTCAGAGTTGAAAATAACATTCTTAGCAACCATGGTGTTTATCTATATATAAAATGCTTCTTCACTTGTCACACAGTAAAATTATTTGCTTACGTATCAGTGTCCGCCACTAGGGTATGATATTTCAAGGTCAAGCAGTACATCCTTTTAATATCTTCATTGTTAAACACAAGGTCTGACAATTAGAAGGTTTATGATGAGTATTTGCTGAATACGTGGACAAATAAAAGGAAGGGTGGTGGGAGATGTGGCCGCATGACGTCAAGGAAAACTGGCAGTGACTCTTGCAATGGACGTTTGTTCACATTTCCAGGATGTGTCTGGCTGTATAAAAGAATTCAGAAAGAATGCAGAGGGAGCTTATGCTATTTATGAGAAGAATGGTGATAGAAAGAAAGATTTATTATCTAGATTACCTCACATTTTGACCAGACGGAGAGGGGTGGCTGGGGAGAGCATTCATTTTACAGAAAATGCATACAATCACTTGAAACATGGCATGTTATTTTCACTTTAAGGAGAACATACATCTACTTGACAGTAGGGGGAGCAAGACGTGAGGAAATCTGCAATTTTAGAACACTGAACCAGAAATGTGACGATAGCTGACTGACCCAGGGATAAAAGCACGAGAAAATAATTTTACACAGAGCAGGTTGAAAATGGGGTGTTGATATATTTTAAACACTGACTTTCCTATTTGAAAGGGTTTTGAAATTTCTTACTAGAGCTCCAGCATTCTAGTGCACAGTTAGGGAAGAATTGGGAATAATCAATGTAGGTGTTCAATAAGGATAAGACAGGATAGGATTTTTCCTAACCTAAATTAACTGATTCATCCTTTGATAGTGGTAAAATTCTCACCATGTTTATGCTAATTAAACCCAGCTTTGAACCCTTTATTGTGGTCCACAGAGAACCAAAGTTGAAGTGAAAATTAATGATGCTATTTAAATGAACTTCCCTAGGCATAATGTAGTGTGATAAGATAAAATTTGCAGTGCTATTGCTGTGTTTTGCTTGTTTTGTGAACAAGGATTAGATTCTACCTTGAAATTCAAGAAGAAATTCATAGACTAGTTCTATGAAGACTAGAGAAAGTCAAGTTCACTTCACTTGTGTGATCGGCACAACTGAATGTGTATGGCGCTACCCTTTGAGAAGAGGACTTTGAATCTTCTCCATGGCAAACCTTCTCTGAAAAGTACCCGCAAGTACATCAGAACAAACACAGGCTCTTTCAAAATTATTTAGACCATCTCTGAATTTTCTCGTTAGAGTCTAGGAAAAGAAATCCTGTATATTCAAACCGAGTGATTTAGTTGCATAATGAATATTCCTATTTTATTTTAATTTAATTATGCAAATTTAGTTTGAAATCAATTCCAGCATCTATAAAATTGACATTTGTTTGGTTCACTTCACTTTCAGGGCTGTTTTCTAGTCTCATTAACCCTTCTTGGCACAGCCTGGAGCTCTGACACGTTCAGGTCTTCACTCATGCTCATAATATTGACCATAGTGGGCACAATGGGAGCATAAATGATTTGATCTGAAAACCAAAATATGATATGAAAACTGACATGGGGTTCTTCATTGAGTCTCATGTATCTGCTCTGCTAGTGTAAATATGAGCAAGTTTATTCCTAAGCCTTTGCTACGAGAGAATTCTATGGCATAGAAATTGAGTTTTGGTATTTGTTGATTTTCTTAAGGTTGCGGTCTATGTTGTTAGAACAATTATCTGCTTGAAGCGAGGGTTTTCTTACTATGCTGGGCCTTCTTACTATGCTGTTTTTGTTCCTAGACCTCAAAATAAAGCAGTAAGTTGCAAAAATGACCTTGCTTTATGTTTCAGTGGGTTCATCCATGCTCATGTCATACCTCTGAGATCTCCTCTGGTCTGTAATTTTGGAAGCTCAAAATCCCAGGTATCCTTCCACTTAATATTTCCATCATCAGTCCTAATTTCATTTCAACAGCCTCATTCCCAAACCTACAATTCCAGGCAGAGATCTGGAAATCAATCTCAGGCATTAGGGTCAGTTTTAGGACATTGTGGTAAAAATGTTCCAGACTGTAAGAGACCCTGGCTCATCTTCTCAACAATATCCCCTTCCTCTGCCTTAAGATTGTGTGGCGTGTTTATAAATCAAAAGATACAACAGCTGCATTATTCATTCTGAGACCCAACCTAATGTCTTAACTCTGTGTCTGTTCCATAAAGAAGTATGCTGAACGACATCGGGCAGAGGAGAAAGCTTTAAAGCATAGATGTGCGTTGCTGTTGAAGTTTCTTCCTGACATACATAAATGAAATCAAAGAAGAACGAGGTGAGCCTGTGACACTTCTGGGACCTCATCACTTTCATTGGACAGAAAAGGCTCTGCATTCAACCAGCAGCTCCAGGGGTTATAATCCAAAACAGCCTTTTAGACCTGGAACTTACAATTTCCTTCCAAATGACTGTGGGAGCATGGCTAGATAATTATACATCTCAACCATTGTGTAAACCAATTTAATTAACATTTTTCAGGCATGTCACATTTGTACAATCACTAAATAATTTTCTAAAATTATGTTGCCTTAGAAATTGCCACGTATCAACCTGGATTATTCTGACTCATGGCCCTTATCATGTTTGAAACAATAAAAGTTTTTTTTTTGCAAATCAGTTCATTTATTTATTTATTTTTACTATGATTTGGTACTTCCATTGAAGATGATTCATACTTACCGGCTACCGAGATGCTGTATTCAATATATTTATGTGTTATGTTTAATTACCATTGACTTCATCAAAGCTGGTATTTTTTATAAGCAGTTATAGTATTATTACATTTCCTTTTCATTCACTTTATAATAAAGGAAATTTTGGAAAGCATTCGCCCCCATATCTCGACTTAATCAGAATAGACTATAAATAAAAGGAAGTCCTTAGTGTCTAACATCCGTGGGACGTCAAGAATGAGGCGACTGCAAACACACTTTAACTATGGCTTCTTGGCAGCATATGTTTCAAGAAGACATCATTCGATTCACTCTCTGTTTGAGAAGATATAAAAAATTGGGCACAAAAAATTACCATATTATTGGTAAAGCACTCAAATTCCTTTTTGTTCTCCTTTTAGTCTTATTATTATTATTACTACTATGATTATAAATGCATTCATTTTTTTCTAAAGTAGTAATCCCAAGCAAGACTAATAAATCAAGAAGTGTTCTCAGGCATGAAGCCGAAATGAAATTAGGGATACAAATGGGAGAAATTGTACAATTGAACGTGCAAGCACCGAAGTAAGATTTTGTGCTCCAAACACGTAGAGACCTGTGGTCCTATAAGCAGAAGGATTAGCCTCGAGGTCAGCAAATCAGGCTTGTGAATGTTCTTGCTCTAACAAGACTTCCGTTTGCTTCCTGACATCATTTACCATGCCACACTATAGCACTTTATCTGCCAGTATTTCCAAATTTTAAACCTCTTACCAATAAATATGTCTCTGTGAAAGATTTATTTCGTGGCTCTGATAATAAAACTGCAGTTGATAACAGCTGTTGGACTTCATGTGTAATGCAAAGTGCTTTTGCAAAATTCTCACTTTCGTGGATTAGAAAAAAGAATAAATACATTTTATATTTTTGCCTTGACTGTGCTTATGTACTAAAATGATTTTGAAGAAATCAAAATATGGGGAATTTAAAGAAAGAGAATAACACCATTTTTTACTTTAACAAAATATTTGTATTGGAAAGTAGTTTATTTTCTGTGTTTTTTGTGTGTGTTTTGCTTATCTTTTCGTTTGCAGCCTTGTGTGTAAATGAACTATTAGGCTGCATCTATACAGGGTCAAACCATTATACTGGCTGAGTCTGATTTCGTGACTATCTTGAAATGACTAGCTGTTTAGAAATTAAAAAGCATAGCCTTTTGGTGCCAGTCCATAAAGAATACTCATATATATCTCATACATATTTACAACAGGATCTCTAGGCCTTAAATAATCTTTTCTTTTGCTATAAACATGGATGTGAGAAAAAAATAGGAATGGAATGCTTTATTAACAAAGATAAATTATTTCTGCTCTGATATAAATGATTTTGCAAATTCATGTAGAAATACATTCGGTTAGTATGCCTAGATTCTGTGAAAATGCCCTGTGGCCTAATAAAATAGCCCCCAAGTTTATGCTGTTTCCAACCCTCGTAGCACATGGATCAACACAACATTATCCGCCATGCTGGAAACACACAAACAGCACTGCCCAGTGGCAGATTCCCCACCCAGTTTTATCCCTTTATACCACATCTAGAGAAATGATTTCCAGAGCTTGAACATTTAAACTAAATGGTTATTTTAAAGCAATACATAATTCAGCAAAAAACATTCTTGCACATAAAGATAGCTGAGGGCCAAGGAGAATATGGTTGTTAGTTCCATGTACTGACATCTCTCAATTAAGATGTGCTGCTAGTCCAGGTTAGTTAGAAATGGGGCATAACCAAAGACTTAACGGCTTAGAATGCCATTAGAATGGTATGAGAATATATAATTCGAGTATTTTAATGCCCAAGTCACTTTAACCTTAATTCTAAGTATGCTTCCACTATTTGTAAAAGGAGATACCAAGTGATCAATCAAGAGAGAGACTGGTAGAGAGGTAGTTTTTTGTTTTTTCAATATAAACCTCTCACTCTGAGTGTGGGGCCACAGGGGAAGTCAGATGGAAGCCGTCTTATGAAGACCCAGCTTGCTGACTTGTGCTTTGCCTCCACATAGAGGCTCTTGCTGGTTCTGCTGTTTGACGCACCCTCCCTACCTTTCCGCACCCAGCTGATGTTTTCCTCATTCTCAAGATTCTGGTGCAGGGTCCATATCCCAACTCTCTCGTGATACTTCCTTACATTGTGTTGAGATTACTGATTGTGTGCCTGTGTCAACAACAATGTGACTGCAAGGTGCTGTGGTCTGGAATCGTATCTTGTTCCTGGTTTAACCCCTTCTACCCAGCACACTGCCTACTTGACTCATGAGAGGCAGTTAAAAATACGTCTTGAACTGATCCAGAAAGGAATTAGGTATTTTACCAAGAGGACAGCAGCTTCAGCCAAAGCTGTTTACTCCCAGGTGAAAAATCACTTCTTTTAAGTTATGTCTATACAAAATGCAGTGATAAGGCAATTATCACATAAGACAAGAAATGGCCAAGGTCCTACACTGAGACATGGTAGCCTTTTGGCCATTGAAAAATATACAAATTAATGTGCAACGATGCATTTGCTGAAAGAATATTTTCTAAGGAATAAAAGTTACTGTAATATTTCACATTAAGACACTTGTCTAAATACAAATGATCTACAAATAAGAGTAACCCCGGCTCATTTGTGAAACCAAAGGCTTTCCTAGCAACTCTAGCCCAAGTGTATCTTTTTTCTCCTTCTGCGGGATTCTGTCTCTTCCCCCTCTGGGTCTGCCTCGTTTTCCTCCCTCGTGATTGACAGTCCACCTTCCTGCCCTTGGCGGGACTCAGACACAGCGCGGGGTCAGAGCACAGGTAAAGCAGCACAGTTACTGAAACAGGCACAGGCTTGACGTTACTCCAGGTGAATGTGCTTAAGCGTCTTTAGTCTTTTGACTGCAGCATCATGAGCAGGAAAAAAAAATGTGATCTCAGAAACTAATCAGCCAAACGTCCTGTTTGTCATGCAAGCCTAAATCATAGGCTACAGCTATTAATGGGGTGAGGGTTGGGAGCCAGTTTAAAGTTGAATAAATATATTTTCAGATCGTAGAAACCCTAAAGGGACCCTGGCTCAGGGGTGAAGCCTTAATTCCCGGCATGGCAGGCATTTCTAACTCCTACTGAGATTCACGCCCATAGACCCAACAGCCCAGTGCTTTTCTGACATTATAGAGAAATAGATGGCACACACATAACGAGTTGCTCATCAGGTCTTTAGAGAGTGGCGGGTAGCCGTTTGACTAAAGTTGTTAATGCAAAAGGACTCCTCAACTTGTGGTGACAATATAAAACATAGATAATTTTCACATCCATTTAAAGAAATGCATTTCTTTTTGAAGAAAAAATCCTCAAAGATGATTTTCCTAGAAAGAACAAAAAAGGTCTTAGAACGCTTTTCAGAGTTAGTCATTCAAAAACTTAGCCTAAATATTCACTCAATGATTTTTAGCCAATAAATAAATAAATAAATTGAGTCTATAGAAAACAAGCTCCAAAAATATCAATCCTATTCTTTATTTGGCTGTAAAATGTATTTTTATATCTTGGCAAAAACATTATTCTGATCAAAACGCAAAGTCATATACCTAGTTTGTTCTAATTTTACGTTGTTGGAGGATTATTTTTAAGTTCTCTTACAAAAAATTTTTCAAAACTGCCTATTTAAAAAGAACTGGAAATGGCTAAAGGGAAACTAGTATAGAAAAAACTTTTGTCAAGACAATTTAAATAAATCAACACTCCTCCTCACTAGAGCTCTTCACCGAGCCTCCCTTCCAGCCTGCTCCACTGCCAGAGAGGGGCTGAGCCCACAGGGCTGGCTTGGCCTTTCCGGTGTGACCAGCCTCCAGAAATGGAAATGGAGTCATCATGGCCAAACACAGGCACGTCAGCCAGTGTGAGTGTTCACACCTTGTTGTGAAATGTCATGACGGGGCCACAAGGAGCACAGGTCTTGCTCTCATTGGCTCTCTGCTCTATCGGGGCATTGAAGTGGCCTGAGCCCTCATTTTTTAAGGTCTACTTTTTCTTTCTAATATACCTAAATTATAAAGAATTTTCAATACAGTAAGGTTATGGTTGCCCTTAACAAGTGAATAGTAAATTTAGCCTAGCAATTACTTTTCTGTATTTTTGCCTTAATAATAGTAGTTAACATTTACTGAAGGTTTATTTGTGCCAGGAGTTGTTCTCAGTTCTTTAAGTATATTAGTTTATTTAGTTTAAATAACGAATTCCATGAGTCAGATGCTATTTATTATCTCTATTTAACAGACGTGGAAACACAGGTACACTGTTACGTAACCCCTCCAAGTCACACTCTGAGCCACTATGCTATGCTGCTTTATACTTTAAATTTTTAAACCTAACATTATGCTGCTAATAAAAAGGAAAACCATATGAAATGATTCTGTTTAGTAGTTGATTCTTTTAAATAAAACTAAAAAACCTTTTATAACACACTCTACGTGCCAGGCCTGTTGTAACCACCATACACATGTATTAATTCATTTAATCTTGGCTCCAGTCCTGTGAGGTAGGTACCATTATTTATTACCATTGTCGTTGTTGTTAGTGCCCTCGAGTCAATTCTTTTCTTTTTTTCGCTTTTTCTCCCCAAATCCCCCCAGTACATAGTTGTATATTTTAGTTGTAGGTCTTTCTAGTTGTGGCATGTGGGACACCACCTCAGCATGGCCTGATGAGCGGTGCCACGTCCGCACCCAGGATTTGAACCCGCGAAACCCTGGGCCACTGAAGGGGAGCACACGGACTTAACCACTCAGCCATGGGGCCGGCCCCTCAAGTCATCTCTGACTCCTAGTGACCCTGTGTCCAGCAGAGCAGAACCCTGCCCGGTATTTCTGTGCCATTCTCTCACCTTCTGGCGCCGAATCAGACAAAGCTCCGCTGCTGTTCACAGGGATTTCATGGCCAGTATTTTCAGAAGTGGGTGGCCAGCAACTTCTCCCTAGACTGTCCAGCTCCAATGAAACCTGTCCGCCATATGTGACCCTCCTGGTATTTGACATACCGGTGGCGTAGCTTCCAATATCACAGTAACACCCAGCTGCCAGGGTTGACAACCGAAAGACGGGTGGTACAGTTCCTTGAGGAGGAAAGGAACCAGGGCCTCGGCAGCAAGATCAAATCTTAACCACTAGACTACTAGGGCTGGCTACTCCCATTTTATGGGAAAGGAAATTGAGATGCAGAGAGGTTGAGTAGCTTGCCCATGGTCAGCCAGCTAGGATAGAAATTCCGGGCTGGTGAGCAATGTATATGCCAATTATTGTAATTATTTTAACACTCTAGTCCTGCCACTGCTGTCTGCCTTCAAACAAATAGTCCATCTTTCTAATTCTTAGCAACCTCATTTATAAATAAAGGGGGAGATTCTATGATCTCTAAGGCTGCTTTAAGTAGTCCTATTGATTTTGTATAGCAAACCCTGCAAAGTCACATAGAAAAAAAACCTCATTTATGCCAATCTGAAGACTAAAAGGCTGCTTTTAAACTGGCCACACATCTTAACACTTCTCTGCTGATCTCCAAGAATGGTTTCCAGAAAAGGATCTAGCAGGAAGCTAAAAATGTAGAAAATATTTCGATGGTCGCCAGAAATGCCAGTTTCAGCTCAGCATCTGCCAACAGGTCCAGATAATCCTTAACACTGTGTAAATCCTGGCTCCACCATTTATCGGCTGTGTAACCTGGGCAAGTACTCCACCATTCTGACCTCAGTGTCTTTCTCTGTAAAATGGGGATGATCATCCTCCTACTTTAGCAGAGTTGCTGGAGGAGGAATTGAGAGAATATGCATAAAGCATGTGGAACAGAACTCGGCCCACAGTAAGTAGTGAGAAAAATGCAGCATTATTATTGCAGAAGATCTCTGCTCCTAGGAAAGGGAAGACTGAATCACCATGGTCATAACTGCAGGGGATTCTTTCTGAGGTCTCATCCCAGCTCCTCCCATGATTTGGAAAATTGGGCTCATTCTTTTTTATCTTCAGGGGAAAATATCTGGTTAAATTCTTGATGGTTAAGACAGCCACAACTTGATACTGAGCTAAATGAGTTTGCTGAAGTTACTTAATTTCAGCGGGCCTGTGTCCACAAGATCAATATGAGCTAGAAGATTTTATTTAATCTGATTAATTACGAGGCAATCAGTATTGTTAAGCTTAGCCAATTGGTTGGACTGAACTTTCCACAGTTTGTAAGGGATAAATATGATTCTGCGCACCCCTCTTTAGTTAAATCAAGAGGCAGTGGCTTCATTATTTGCTAAATGTCTTTCAGTGCATTTTCTGAGGACTGGAAACAGCACTTTAGAGCACTAGAACCTATTTTTCTTTTTAAACAACTGCTCAAACTCTCAGTATATAAATTGCCAATATTTAAGATAATGCAGAAGAAAAACCAGGGAAATCTGAAGTTTTTCTGTAAGTGTGACAAAACAATCGAGACTGTTGAAATTCAACACTACCTGGAGTATGATTACAACTGCTCGTCACTCTTACTAGTGGAAACTCACGTTTGCTATACAGAAGAGCCAAATAAATTAGTCCACAGCTTCCAAGTGAGTTATTAGCTTATTGCAAGTTCAATCTGGGAATAAATTAGGTCCCTTTAAAAACTGATTACAGAATGTTACCCTAACTTGTAGTTTATGAAGTATATTCACTTTTCAAATTTGTATGTATAAATATGATATGACTATATCTGGGACAAAACAAACATCCTGAATTTAAGTGCAGCTTTCAGAGCTTAAGTCAACCAGAGAGAGTAGATCATCCACCAGAGGCCCAGACAGAGTCCGGGATCTGCCTCAGGCCACGCAGGCAGTAAGTGGCTATTCTAGCCTTCAGCCTAGGCTTTCCTGTGCTCAGGCAGAGTGCAGGCCAGTCTTCTGCAGCGCATGTTCAGACAACATATTAGAATGATAATAATTACAATAAGTACTGTTTACTGAGTACAACTCTGAGCCAAGTACTCTGCTTGGCTCTGTCAATATAAGCCCTCGTCTCACCCACTCATAGCTCTGCGAGGTCTGTCTGGTTACCCTCATTTTATAGATCTGATAACTGAGACTCCCTCAAGGCTACACAGCTGGCAAATGCTGAAAGCTTGGGTCCAGGCACACTTTCTGGGGGACACTGTTTCACCCATGGGGACCAATATGACCACATCTTTGACTAGATTTTCCTTTAAAATCGGTATTTTAACCTCCTGCAATGATAGCCTTGGCTGTGTGTAAATGGAGAGCTTGTACCCGAATGGTGGAAAGAAAGTAATAGCATTCCCAAGAGTGTCAGCTCACACTCAAAGGACGAGGGCATCAGAACGTTACATTAATTAGCTGTCTACTGTTCTTGAAAACTAACTAATTGACTCCTAATAAAATCAAGTGTAATCCATGCAGTAAATTGTTAAAACATTACCTTTTAGCCTATGTAGGACATAGATTCAAGATCATGAACTTAAAGTCAAAATTCAAATAGTCAGCTCCAAGAGGGCGATAACGGAATATTAAATCTGGAGCTCTGCAAGTTAAAACTGTGAGGTAAACTGGAAGTATTATAGAAAATAACTATTTAGTCAATGTTTCATTCTATGTGAAAGAGCAACTCTCAAGTGTTCAATACTACCCTGTATTTAAAAGTTAAAAATATACTGGAAATTGATTGAGGCCGATGCTGAGAGTTTGGGGGAAGAGAATTACAATCACAGCAGCAGTGTCATAGCAAAAATATTTTCAATTTACCAGCTGAACTGTTCAATGTTTTGAGTGTGTTAGCATTACTTCCAAGGCAAAATGAGGCAATATTATGTTTATCTGTTTGTTTGGAAAGTTCTTTTATTAAAAAAGATTTTTAATATTAATGCTATTTTCAATACAGGTGTGATAATACTCCATAAAGTGTCGTGTAGTTGGTATGGTGAATTTAGGAAGGAAATAGTCCATCTCGATGTTGGCCCCTCTTCTCCATTAGATGCCCTAGTAGCAAAATGTTAATACCCTTTTAAGAAATAAAGAGGCCTTTGGACAGCCGGACAGCGGAGTGGGGTGGGCGAGGGAAGTGCTCTCTCCTGACATACTCAGGCTTTTGGCTTTGACTTCACTTAGTAATAGCAGGTCTGAGAGAACTGAGACAAACCCTTCTATGTCCTGCAAAATCATAGGAGGAAAAAAGCTGGTCATTTACAAGCAGCTATGGACAAAACCAGCCGCAGAGTACAGGAGTTAGGGAAATTAGGGATCCAAGAAAAAAAAAGAAATTAGAGTAAACTGCACATTTACTGTCAAAAATATATTATTTTTGATCCTAAGAAAATTAAGATTTTATCTAATGAACTACATTGCTGACCTTTTAATACATTTGGTTTTCATGGAACATACAATCACCATCGGACATAAAAGACTAGTTTGCTCTTTAAAAAAAGTTGCCTGGAGTTATCTACAGGAATCTTGCGAACGCCGTTCAAGGATAACATTCTGCAGCTCTTTGGGTATGGGATGGTTTCCTCCACTGAGTCCGCGAGGAAAGAGGAAACTGCTAAATTCACTGATTCAAGAGGGCGTTTCTCCTATTTTCTCACTCCTTTCGCCTCTCGCTGCCTCTTTCCCTAAATGCCTGTACTTTCCAGTTCTCCGTCCTCTACCCCAAAGGCGTGAGACCGGGAAATCATGAAGAGCTTCTCCTTGTTTGTAAACTGCCTCTGCACCGGCTGGGGTGGCTCGGCCGTGGGCGGCTCTTGGCTGGGATGATCCTCCGGGAGTCCCCTCTCCGCACCCGGGGCGCTGGCGGCCTCACAGTCTTGACTTTCATTGGCTACTGCGTCTACAGCCTCCTCCAAGGTGGTGCCGGCCTCCGGCAGGGGCGTGTAGCCCTTATTGGGGCAGGATGGGTCGTCCGACTGGGAGCTCGGCGAGCGCAGCCTGGCGGGGGCCGAGTCCTCTAGCCGCAGCGGGGGCGAGGGGGAAGCAGCTTTGTCCAGAAGGCTCGAGTCCAGGTCCGCGCTGCCCGGAGACGGCGGGGGCTCGGGGGACGGAGGCGCCCGGTGGTCCGGGAGCCTGCTGGTGCTGCGGCGCCGCGGGGCCGCGCGCCTGCCGGTCCTGGGCAGGCGGCCGCCCTGGCCCCTGGCGGGGCTCGCCGCCGCCGCGCCCTCGGGCTCCTCCTGCTCGAGGGGCGCCCAGCGCGCGCCGTCCCGGGCGCCGCCGAGGTCGGACAAGGTCAGGTCGACCTCGCCCCCCGGGATCTCCCGGGAGCCGCGTTCCCCAAGCGGCCTCTGCCAACTGCAGCTCGCACCCTCCGCGTCCCCGTCGCGGTCCCCTTGCAAGGGCAGCAGCGCGAAGGCGCTCAGCGAGGAGCCCACGAGGGAGCTGGCGGTGCTCTGGCGCCCCCAGCTCTCGGGTGGGCTGCAGGGCGCCGGGCTGCTGCTGCTGCTGGCGGCCGCGGTGGCGGCGGCCACCGCGACGGCCCGGCGACGGCCGGCCACGCCCGAGCGCTCGCGGTAGATGCTGTACACGGCCTCCGCCATGCTCGGGGGGTCCCGCGGGCAGCGCGGGGACGAGGCCAGGTCAGGCGGGGACGCAGCGCCCCTGGCCGGGCCGCCGCCCACGCCCGCGCCCCGCGCCGTGGCTTGGGGCCACGAGCCCCTGGCCAGCATCGCCGCCGCCCCGAAGGCGTCCCCGGCGCCACAGACCCCGGGCTTCAGCTCCAGGCCCCGGGACTGCACGTAGCTGAGGAAGCCATTGAGCGGCGCCGCCCCGCGGGGCGCCGAGGCGGGGGCCGAGGTCGAAGCTGCGGCGGCGGCGGCGGCTGCAGCCGCGGCGGCAGCCAAGTCCTTGGCGCGGAGGCTGTGCACGTCGATGACGGTGGAGTACAGGTCCCGCAGGTTGATGATCTTGGTCTTCTTGTCTCGGTTCTCGTGGAGTACCGCGTTGGCGCAGATGAAGAGAAAGATGCCGATGCCCATGATGAGGGGCCCGAAGACTTTGAGCTTGTCAGAGTGCAGGTAGCCGGAGAAGATGCGAAAGAAGAAACCCACGGACGTGGAGGAGGACGAAGAAGGGGCAGGGGACCGTGCTGGAGGCGTGCTCCTGGGCGCGCCCATGAAGCTCGAGTTCACATCCCCCGGAGTCCCCGGGTGGCTCCTGGACCGGTTTTTGCTGCCATTGCTGCTGCTGTTGGCCGTGGTCGGGCCGCGGTGGCCGCTGCCCGCGGGGAGCAGCTGCTTACCCCCCTCCCTATTGGCCCCGTTGGCCTTGGGCCAGTAACCCACCACCGCCATGGCTATGCCCACCAGCAGCACCAGGATCCCGCAAAGAGCGATGAGCCCGGAGACGGAGCACAGTTTGAGCTTGCCTTTCACCACCACCACGTCGTTCTTGCGCCTCTTCTTGGCTTTCCGCTTGCGCTTGGGGACCTGGCTCGGGGGTCGGAGAGGATCCTGCTTTCTGGCAGAAATCCTCAGCAGGCCGCCTGTGGCGATCATGGCGAACCGGTGGAGTGCGGGGCTAGCCCCTGGGGCGGAGGCTTGTGCAGGGGGGCGCCAGCTGCCCACTAGCTGCTCCGCCACCTCCTCCGGCTGCAAAGCAGAGGAAGACAGTCAGAGGGTATACGCTTGGCTGCAGCAACATCTCACGCGCTGCAATGGTCCAGCTCCCAGATCCCACCACATGTGTGCCTCCCACCCCAGGACCTTGACCCACTAACCAGAGTGCCGAACATAGAGACCAGGGGATGGGGTAGATGGATTAGGGAAGGGAAGCGCTGTTGCAGTAACTGATAGGTGATAAAACAATTTGGGAGAACGCCGCCTTCTCCTGCTGCACCCCCCGCGCAATCCCATACACACTCTGTGGGTAACATTCCAACGTTGTTCATTTTAAACCCTCCTGGCTGGAAGCCAACGGAGTTCTGACCCCTAGAAACTAAATGTGGGGACTCAAAGTAATAGCTGAGGGCTTTCCTGGCAAGAGCTTTTCCCTTTGTCCTACCGGAATGAGAAGATTTCGCAAGGGAGCTGCCACAGGAGTTTCAAGTCTCTTAAGCCTAGGAATTTGTCTCTGTGGGGCCCAAAGTCACTAAAACAGTCATAAAAGTTCCTAGTCTATCATGACAAAATGAACTCATTTCACTGCATGAAAATTAAAAGTCATATACTGGTAGGCAGACTGGCTTATGGACCTCAGAAAATTAATAGAGTTCACTGCTGGGAGCACAGAGAGACGTCAATACTCTGACAATAAATCCCTTCAGAGTTGTCCCCCACCCACTACTGTTCCCACGGCTCAAGGCAAGCAGATCCGGCTCACAACAGCCTCTTCCTCATCTCTTTTCTGCAACATCTGGACAGCTTCTTGGGGTGGAATATTTAGTTTTAGGTAACTGGTTATGTAACTGAGCTCTTCCTTCTGGCCTCCTCTCCTCCCTCAGAGGAACTTCTGAGGTATCATGTGCTGGATCTCATCAGGGAATTTGAGAAGTCCCCTAGAATCTCCAAGAGAAAGATCTTTTTCTCCTATGGGAAAATTACAATCTTAAAAAATAAAACCTCATTCTGCTATAATAGCTTTCTGACCCCTTATTAATGTGCCAACAGCACTCTTCAGAATGCCAATATTCAAATGAGTAGGCAATTAACTAGGGACAGCAGTCTACATAATAATGATGATTTGTGGAATGACATTTCCCCAAGTGAGAGCTGTTTTCTCCGTCTTTTTCTCATGAGGTCATTTTCAGGAAGGGAGGGTGGCAGCAATCAGTGGACTCTAATATAGGAAGTTTAATTGTTCATAATACACCCTGAGGAGGTAAACGCACAGATGCGTCTTTGTGGATATGTTAGCGTCTAAAGATTTTAATCCTGCTGTATCCCCAGAGTAAAACATTTTCTGTTCCCTTGGTTGTGTTCCCTCCTATAATAGAGATGCTAAAATTAAGGGCATTGAATGAATTTGAAAGGCTTAGATATCACTTGCAAGCCTTTTGGTATTTTATCCTTTATAAAATAATTCAGGTTTTAGGATAATTACCCTTTGAAAATGTGGGATTACTTAGGTGGAATTTTGCTTTTAATTGGTGCCTGGGTAAAGGGCTGTGGCCCCTGACTCCCTCCATTCTATCAATAGAGGCAGGATCTTTTCTCCCCTGGTTGAAAAGCCAATGGTAATCAGCCCTTTACAATGTTTGCAAATCAATATCTCCTTGGAATTTAGTTGGTTTTCAGTAAGGAGAAGCATTAGGCAGGTTAGAGAGCGGTCAGTAGAGAGAATGCATCTACAAACCTTTTGTTTTAAGAAGGAGCTGCACCAGCAAGTACAAACAGATTGTCAAAACAAAACAGGAGCTTCACCATCCATCCGTCACCCCCAAAAGAAGCACATTTACTGTGTAGTTGTAACATAGAGACTGCTGCTTTAAGAGATCCGAGACTCCAGTGTCTTTAATGTAACAATCTGGAGATCTGTGGGGTTTTTTAAGAAGGATTTGGAGCCAGACGTTTTAGGGACAAACCTACTCAGCTGGAGGGTAGCTCTCCCAGAGGAGAGAAGGGCTAATGTTTTGTGGTGCGTGGACAAGGTGCGCCAGGCTGCTGGGCAGCTTGGGGGAGGGAGGTACCCACATGCATTTCTCCTCAGAAAGAAGCTTTGGCTCTGGGTAGAATGTAAGGAAGGTTGGAATGGATTTCAACAACTGTTTACAGAAGATCTTTAAAATTAGTTTAACAGCTAGCAATTAACTCCCTCGTTTATTATTCCTTCAGCTCTGTTGAAGGCTGAACTCCTTTCTAACGTATTACCATCTGAAGTGAAATACTGACAAAAGTCAGATGTCATGGAAGACCCACCTTTGAGGCTTTTCTTTATACAGAATGAAGGAAAACAAACTTAGCAGTCCAGGTTGGCTGCCCTCGCAATTTACTGCCTGGAGCTGGTCTTTCCGTGGCTAAGGAATGGAGGATGGGGGAAGCAAACGAGGGATGTCTAAAAATACAACTGCTTCCAAGAGAAACATTCAAGTTCTCGGCTCATGATCGATTAAGCCCCATTTGGTGACTGAGGCTCGCAGCCCACAGGCGGGGAGCGCCCTGCCTGCCTGGGACTCAACCCAGGTCCTCGACCCACCGCTCCCTCATTGGCAGGGCAGCGAACCCCTCGCCCTTCTTTTTGGTCTGATTATTTATTTTGGAGTCACATGAGTGCAGCAGCTGGGAGCCCGCCTCTGGAAAGAAGACAGGCAGGAGCGAAGTGAGGGCAATCCTGAACTCGCTTTTTCCGGGCAGCGCATCCCGTGTAGCCCGCCCAGGAAAATGACTCTCCCGAACACGAGCCCTGGGGACCGGGGCTCAGGGCAGGAGGGGCGGGGAGGGGCAGCTCGGGGCCTGAGGACTGACAGAATTGCTCAAAATGGCAGCACTGTGAGCAAACAATATCGTTCACTTACCCAGGAAGACTGGGGCAGCTCGGGGCCGGCGAACGGGCGCTCGGGCGACACAAAGGAACCATGGAGAAACTTTTTCAGCCCGAGCCGACGGCGGAGCGCAGGGACAGCGCCTCGCGGCCCTCCGTCCGAGCGCGGCTCAGCAGCCCCGCGGGGGCGAGCGCCCGCCCCGGGTTCGCAGCCCCCTCTGGTGCTGTGGCGGGAGCCATTTCCGAGAGTTTCCAAGAAGTGTCAGGTCTTCCGCATCCTGCATCCCCTTCGGAGCCTCCTCCCCGCCGCCGCTCCTCCGGCGCCCGCGGCGAGCCCCCGCGGCGCGCCCCGCCGGCCGCAGCGCCGCCTTTGTGTGGCTGCGGCGCGCCGGGCTCCGCCGGGTGGAGTGGAGCCCGCGGCGGCGGCGGCTCGCGCGCTCGGGGCGGCCGGACTCGCGGCCGTTGCTAAGAGACCGGAGCCATGACACAGGGAAATTGCCGCAGGATGGCAGTCGGTACCCAGCCGCCGCCGCCGCCGCCGCCCGGGCGCCCCCGCCCCGCCCCGCCCGCCGCTCCCCCCGCTGCCTCCGCCGCCGGCCGCGCGTCCCTTCGGAAGAGCCGCTGCCCCGAGGCCGCGGAGGCGCGAGGGCGGCGGAGGGGGCGCCCCGGGACCGCCGCCCGCCCTCGCAGGGCGCTTTGTTCTTTCTCTCCAACTACCTGTCTGAGCGGCGGGCCGGAGGGGGCCCGGAGGCAGGGCCGCCCCCGGAGGGGCTCCGCGTCCGCCTCGTGGGGGCGCTCTCGGCGCGAGGGCGAGGGCCCGTCCCCCTCCCCTCCTTCTCCTCTCTCCTCTTTTGTTGCTTCTACTCTTGGACTACGCGCCGCCCTTGCTGTTCCCCCTCCCGCTTGGGAGTGTGCAGGGTGGACGCACAGCGAGCACCGTGAGCTGGCCCCCGGCGACCCCGGGCCCCGCCGAGGGCGCCCCGCGGACCCGGGGGCCGTGCTCCCAGGTCCCCGCGCTTCGGCCTGCGCGGGACCGCGGCGCCTCCCGGACGCGCGGCTGGGACTCAGCGGAGATGGGAATCGGCGCCGGGCTTCTCCTTGGGCAGCCCCTCGTGCTCCTACGCTGTGCGGTAATCAGCAAGCATTAAAAGGAAAAGTATCATTCGCCTGGAATCGGGGCTAGAATCAACGAGGGGAGGTGGGGGTAGGGAGGATGTCCAACTCCCTACGTCATTTTTAAAAAGCGAGAGGGAGAGAGAGAGATGTGTTCCCTAGCTCGTCCCTGGGCTCTCAACTGTAAAGTAAAAATGACAGGGAAAAGAGAATCTCAAAGTGGAATTTCCCCAGGGAGCACTGAGAAAGTAAGAAAGATTTCAATTATCTATTAAAATGAGGCAGCCAGGATTCAGGAGGAAAGCAGCAGAAGAGCAGATGAAGCGTGTGCTGTCAGAACTTTGGGCTCCAGACAGAAATATTTTGTCGGGGGGTGGGGGAGCTGTTGTATACTCTGTTTTGCTGTTAAGGGTCCAAGATCCCGCACAGGAGGCCTTTGCTGCGCACGGTTCCAGTTACCAGACTGTTCCTCAAGGCACACAGCATTCACTTGTGTTTAAAGCTAGAGCATACACTTTTCAGAAAGAACAATAAAGACACAAACATTTACTGGTTCAAAGAGAGAAATGTGAGCAATGATAAATGAGGTGGGGATGGAGATGGTGGGCAGGCAGGAGGGGATGGAGGAGAAATGTTTCCTAAAAGGAAACCCTGCACCTGCCTGTTTGAAAGGTGGCCTCTGTCACCCTTTCCAAGCAAATAATAAATCTGGATTATGACCAGGGCGTTCAGAATCCACCTCCTGGCACCTCTCTATTCCTGCTCAGATGCAGAACTTTAGAAAACAAACCATAAGAAAGGGAGAGTTTTAAATCCCCCATTGGATTGTTTCCTTTTAGAGAAATCACTGCAAAGGTGAAATAACCAGGTCTAGTTGTCATTTTGAAAGGTTTTTCAGCTCCGAGCGTCCAGATTTCTTGACTGTCAATAATAATCGGTGTTTTGTACAAAGGTTGGCTCTGAGATCTCATTTCATTACACAACTGGCTGCCAGGGGCCATGGGTGGCAACTCGTATCCTTTGTGGGCCTATTTGCTGAGCTGTATTAATGGGAATAATATTACAGAACTTCATTAGGATTTTAGGTGGATTAAGCCGTTAATAGTTTCAAATTTCTGCACAAATTGTAGCCCTCATTTGCACATTTAAAACTCATCTGAGGGATTTGGAGAAGAAAAGAATCCTTTTCTACACAAACAGGCCATGGGACATAACTAGTTTTTTTCTTATGTTGACGACTGCAGTAAGATTTGATTTGTAATTCAAAGGCTTCCTTCCAAACGGAGCTCTTGGGAACTTTGAACTGTTCTACTTAACCTGAGTGTTATCACTTTCGGTCATTTTCTTTGTTTTCAGCTCACAGTATCAGAGGAAATCAGACAGATCCCAGCTGTTTCCAGTCGAGTCCTTTATCCCTCTGCAATAATATAGTATCAACACATTCCCAGGGGTTCCCAGAGTTATTTTTAAAGGAACAGTAATGCTCTCAGCCCTTCTGGAGTTATTTTCCTTCTCATTTCACTGGCCGTTTCGGTTTGGGTGATTTCGGGGATTGTAGGGCACCCCTTTCACCTGCTAAGGACTGAAGGGCCAAGGCTACCTCATCATCATCATTCACTGGCATCTGGAGACCGCGGGGCTCAGCACAGCGTTCGGAGCCTTTCCTAGCAGAAGAGGAATGAAGGCCTGGGGGAAAAGAAGAGGAGACAGATTAGCTCAGGTCAGTTGGATTAAACTCTGACCTGAAACCTTTCATTTGCTCACTCTTAAAAACAATCCTTATGTAATTTATTCTGTTTCATAATTTATTCACAACCCATTTGCTTCCCCTGATGTTTCATCACCTGGCCTGGCTCGCCCTGCCCTTCAGAGCTCCCAGGGCTGCTCCGGGGGAGACAGCGGCCTGCCGTGGGCTATCATGCTCCCCCCACCCCCACCCCCCCCCGCCAGTCTCCCCGAGTGCGCAGTGGGAAAGGGGGTGCTGTGTCAACAGCTCAGCAGCTGCACCTTCTCCATAGGCTGAGTTCTCACAGAGTGTTCAGGCTGCGGAAACAGGAGTAGGTTAGTGTAGTGGATTCTGGGACCGGTGTCTATCCTCCACTAACTACTTAATTTAATTAAGTAAGTAAATGACTGAATCTTGCCTGCCTCAGTGTTCCCATCTGTAATGGGGACAATGAGACTAATACCTCCCTCATAGCACTGTTGTCCTGATTAAACGAGTTTAGTTCGTGTAAACTGATGTTGAGCACATAGTAAGCGGTCACCAAATTTAGCTTTCATCATTACTAGTCCTAATGTCTTCTCCCAGCTTGTTACCCCCACTCTCCAGGTCTGTTCATGTTCACCAGGATTTGCATGGGACCGTATCTGCACTTAATCTTTCTGAAACAGGATTACAGGCTCAGTTGGGGTTGAACTATGCCTCTCCACATGCATAGCCTCACTGCTGCTCGGTATCGCTAGCCTGTCTCTGGGAGGGGGAAAGCACTTTCTCCATTGCTGCTTTGCTCATTTTCCAATAGCCAGGGCCCTTTCGGTTCAGTTTGCTCCAGAACCTAGATTTCAAACTCATGTCACTCTACGGTCAAATTAGAAGTTTGTAAAAACAAGAGGCCGTTCTTCACACTGGAAGTCTGAGGGTTTCACAGAAAGGACTCTCAAGCCATTTTAATTAATTCATTCATTGATTTTATTTATTTATTTTGCTGAGGAAGATTTGCTCTGAGTTAACGTCTGCTGCCAATCTTCCTTTTTTTTTTGCTTGAGGAAGGTTAGCCCTGAGACAACACCTGTGCCAGTCTTCTTCTATTTTTGTATGGGGGTCACCACCACAACATGGCTTGACGAGTGATGTAGGTCTGTGCCTGGGATCCAGACCTGCAAACCTGGGCTGCCAAAGTGGAGTGTGCCGGACTTAACCACTGTGCCATGGGGGCCGGCCCCTCAAGCCTTTTTATAGCATCTCTACAAAAGAATAAAGAAACCATTATCCCAAGGTCGAACACAGGACACAAAGATCTCACTCCTCTTTCCCGGTTCCTTCCTTCTTCATCCCTCTGCCAATAAAAAACACCACAACAAACAAAAGCATGACAAAAGAAAGCAATAAACTAAGCACTAGATTTAGCAAACAAAAATACTATGTGGTACGTACCCTAAAAACTATTTGTTGTCTATCTGACCTTCAGATTAACTGGACATCCTGTGGTTTATCTCCCTCCCGACTGCAGCAAACCTTGGTAGCCTCACAATTTCTTCGTGGCACACGTAAAGGATAAAAGAGCCTGACAGAACAGAAAATAGGAAATGCAATAGTGGATCGAAGCCTCATTGGATTTCTTTTGGAACAGAATAGGTAGGAAAAGAAAACGCTGAGCGGAGCCTGAACAGAGCAATAGAACTTAGAAAAGCCTAAGAATGGCATTTCCACAGCTGGGCCTCGCATGGCTTGGGGTTTCTCACACTTAGTGGCTCCACGGTTTGTGTTGGTGGCCCTTCCCCCCGAACGCTGTGGTGCCGGAGGGACAGGTGCTTGCCTCCGCGTGCACTCCCCAGAGTCCCGCACATGAACCCTGAGAGAGAACTGAGCACCACTTTCAGGAACTTCAGTTTGGAAACTAAGGGTAAACTCATGCTAGTGCCAAGTTCACGATCCAGCCCGATTCCTGTGTTTCTGAAAGGTGGGAAGAGTTCGGGCCCAACTGCTTCCTCTACAGAGGAAAGAAAAGATGAAAGGCCTGAAGGGCCTCTCTTAGACCACGTCAGACAGGGGCTTCTCCCTCCATTCTGGATCCCGGTGTGCGGCAGAGGCGGCCTTTGCTTCCCCAGCCCCGTTCTGTCCTGATGTTCCAAATCACCAGGCTCTCGATCACACACCTCCCAGGGGTTGTTTTCTCTAATAAGTAGGTTCATTTTTGTACATTGAATTTTCCCCTGTAGCCTGCATTTTCTACCATTTTCCGTGTACACCATCGAAGCTGGATTGTGAGCCTTATGAAATAATTGAGGTCTGAGATGAGAAATTAGGCCTGAAAGCAGATCAGGCTGAGTCTGGAAAGGACTTTGCAGGGAGGGCTTCATCAATGGAACAGCCAAGAAGAGACCCACAGCTCAGTTTGCCTCTGTTCCCAACACACCTCCTAGATGTCCACGCTAACGTCATTTCTGCTGTTTCTTACAATCCACAGGCACTACGGATAGGTGACTTGTCCTACTGAGAACTGGTAGGAACTCATATGTCTGATCTCCTTTGAAAATTAATTGTGATGCGAGCTCCTGTGAGCACCTGGCAGGGAAGAAAAAACGGAGACAAGGAACTAGTTTTCCAAAGTAAAGAAACATAAGATTCCAAGATTAGCGTTTGGTGACTGATCTCTGATTCATTCAAGAAGTCTTTTCATAAGCACCTCTTGTGTACCCAGCTCTTTGATTCTTGCATTTATGCACTCAAAAAAAATTTGTTTGGCTCCTACTAAGTTACAGTGAGACACTGGGGGGATAGAGTGGCGAACAGTGGAAACAAAGTCCCTCTCTCTGGGGTGGGGGGTGAAGGAGGCAGATAATAAACAGGGAAACAAACAAGTGAGAAAATTTCAAAACTTAATGAGTGTTACAAAGAAATTAAAAGAAGTTGCAGTGACTGGGCAGAGGGGCAGCAGGAGAGAACAGTTGGGCATTCAGGAAAGGCCTTACCAAGGAATGACATGTACACTGCGAGCTGAAGGCTGAAAAGGAGCTGACCATTTGAAAATGTTCCTGGGGAAAGAAAAGAATTAAGGCATGTGGCCTTATTAGCCTATAGTTTTGTTAGATTCATCAAAAAATAATTAGTTGCCAATGCAAGGGAAGAGAGTCAATCTCTAAGTGCTATGGGACTTTAGAAGAAAATGATCACTGATGAGAAAAAACTAGTTAAGGAATACGTCATGGATATGGATCTTGCCCTTGACCTGGAATATATTTGGATGAGTGGAGTGAAGGCATGGAATTGGGCATGTGAGCAGTAAGGATGTGGACATCACCTCTCTGTTAGATGTAAGGGGCCCAAGGAAGAAGGGCCAAGAATGCCACTGACAGAGGTGGGAAGATGCTTAGAATGGGAAGGGGCCTTCAGGTCAAGTAGCCCCTTGTTCCTCAACATATGGTCTCTGAACCAGTAACATCAGCATCACCTGGGAGCGTCTTAGAAACGCAGCATCTTGGGCTCCATCCCAGACCTGCTGAGTCAGAATGTGCGTTTCAGCAAGATGCCTGATCTGGGTGCACCTTCAACTTGGAGAACCACTGTTCCAGTCCAGTCCTCTCATTTTAGAGATGAGGGAACAGGATTGATCTGATCCCATCTTTGTGTGCCTGCATGTGTGACAGAGACAGAGAATTTTGCTTTCAACTTTTTGTTTCAAATAAAGAACCCAGAGGTAACATCTGTGGCCAAATATGTTTCTTATGTAGGGCAGAAGCATGGTTTTCAGCTCAAATAGAAGAGGAAAGTTAAAACTTGATGGCTTTTGCTGGTTTGTGCATCTGTCTAGGAAACAGTTTTGGTAGATTTGAGGCCTGAATCCAGCTTTCTAAAAGATCAGATTTACTCTACTGGATTACCCTTTGGATTCAGACCATTTATACTCAAGTAACTTGGCCCCTTCTAGCCATATGATGTTGAGCAAGTCACTTAAGTGTCTGAATGTCATTGTATTGTCTATAAAGAGTGATTTATATAACTCGTCTCTTTCAAGTTAATTATGAGGAAGGAATGAGATGGTCAGTGGCAACTTGGAGGAATATTATGGGGAAGAGACTCTCTGGTCCCCCGTTGTCTCCACCCCCCCAGAAAGTACCCTGAAATTAATATATGGAACTAAACACTTAGTACTTGCTATGTAAATGTTCCCCATCCCACCATATCACCCTCCCTAAACCTATTCTCTATAGAAATTTTGGAGCCGCCGCTGTAGGTATTGCTTGGGGTACAAGCGTGGAGACCTGTAGAGCCTTAGTCAGGTGTTAGTGGTGGTTGTGATGATGGTGGTGAGTATTTATAGACTGCTCCTGTGTCCAGCACTGCGCTGGGAGCTGGCGATGCAGCGGAGGGTAACAGCTGCCTGTGAAGTTTGGGTCAGATCCAAAAGACGAGGAAGGTACCTCAAGTTGCTGGTAGTTCCACAAGAGGCCCTGCCAGCAGCAGTGGCTTCCTGGTCCCTCTCTCACCCGCTCGTCTGCTGACCTTTGACACTCCCTGAGTAACTGTGTTTGAAGTAGGCTTAGTTTCCCTCAGTTTCCCCCCATGCTGCTAGGACCGCCACGTGAGCCCTACGATTGGCTCCACTGTTTAGGAATTCGGGTGGCAGGCCTCTCACAACCTTACAGTGTTTTGGAATCCGCTCTGCTGAATTACTGAACGATAACTATAGGATATTAATGTTTAAGGCTCAGGGTTCTTAGGGGCTAAAGGGCCCCAATGAGGGATAAAATTTCATATTTGAAGGGGTTACCACCCAATTATTTTTTTATTACACACACCTTTTTGATGACCCTGTAGTAACGTCTGTAATACATTTATATTCTTTGAGGGTATAAATAGAGTCATAGCAAAAGAGAAAACCTCCTCCCCTAAACTGCCATCAGAGAGCATTTATATATATATGTCTTACGGAAAACCAATCAATCAGCACAATAGCCCTTTCTTTTTAATACCTTTTGGGAAGGACAGTTGGCCCTGAGCTAACATCTGTTGCCAATCTTCCTCTTTTTTTGTGCTCCTCCCCAAAGCCCCAGTACGTAGTTGTATCTCCTAGTTGCAAGTCCTAGTTCCTCTCTGTGGGACGCCGCCACAGCATGGCTTGATGGGCGGTGTGTAGGTCCACACCCAGCATCTGAACCAGGGAACCCCATGCTGCAGAAGCAGAGTGCAAGAACTTAACCACACCAACCTGGGGCTGGCCCCTGATAGCATATTTTCACCCAAAGAAACTTTTCTGATCTTATCAGAACCACAAAAGATATGTTAAATGATTAAAATGGGCTCAAAGTAATACTAATATAATTTTTTTTTCTGAAGGGAAAAGCACACAAAATTTTTCACACTAAATTTAGTTTTGAATTTCTATGAAATCTTACTGACAACAATCTGAGCTGGCTTCTTTATACTGAGGAAGACTGAGGTATCATTACATCAGAAAAGCATCACAAATATTTCCTTTCTAGCAAGAAATATGCCAGCATCATTTCTTGACAGGCGAGCAAACTGACTCCACAGCTTCTGTGGGGAGGTCAGATACCGTATGGTGTACTGAAGAATGATACGCAGAAAGCAGAGGTAATATTTTAAAATATTTCTGGTTTTTATTATTCCCCAAAGCCACTTCCTTCAAGGATCAGGGATTAGCTGCAGAAAGGTCTGTGGAGCTCTGCGTATTTACAGCAAATTGTGGAAGAGCTTAATATATTCACCTCCCCAAAGTGAAGCTGTGTCACAGATTTCCTTCAGATTCCTCCTAGTCACTCATAACTTCTGGCTTTTGAGGACATTAATGACATGTTAGAAAAATACTTTCTGGAAACTTGATACCAATCAATGTTACAACTCCACTTTTTTTTTTTTTTTGCCAAGGAAATGATGTTTTTCCCATTTACAGAAAAAAATATGTTATGATCAAGACTGAGAATCCACAACCCCAGAGAGGAAAATTAGAAAAGGCGGTAATTTGCAGTGGTCACTTTAAGAGCTTACACATCGGGACCTGGATTTGACGGCTTACTTCAGAAGGGCTAGAACTCAGAGACTATCTGCAGTTTCCCGTTGTAGGCTTCAAAGGGATTTCTCCAGGAGTCTGCTAAAGCTGAGGGCACAGACGAGGGGTGATGGTCAGGGCGGGGCAAGGAGTCAGGCTTCTCAACTGGGAGGAAGTTATGCAGCCCCAGGACGCCGTCAATGGAACTAACTCTCCGATTATCTGTGCCTCTCGCTACTGGCGTGTAGAGAGGCATCAAAAAGTCAGCTAGTCTCTCCGTCTCTGAGTGAGATGGGTTCTAAACCACGTAGAAATGATAACATTGGTACTCTCTTCCTGGATGATCCTTCACCTCACAAGATGAAGTGGAGACCTGGAAATGTCTTATTTATTTAAAGGATGCAGAAAGTCAAACTAGATCATTTGACTCCCTCTTTGCGTTTGCAGCCATAAAATCTCAACGGCATACTGCATAACCTCTTGGACACAATTCATATTAACACACTATTTAAATGATGCTTAATGTTGAATAGTTGGTATTGAATGGTGTGATTTGAAGACAGTGAGTACTATGTGGCTTTCAAAGATTCCTTCCTGTCTGCTGAGCCTTCACATTCTCACTTAAAGCTGTGGAAACGGGACAGGTCTTTTATGTAATGTTCATTAGGCCACAATGTTTTCTACTTCTCTTGTGGAACACAACATTGGTTTATACAAAACACAGTAAAATTACAATGTCCCCAAACAGAGAAGCTCTTGGGTTTGTCTTCATACTGCTCTGGACTTGGCCCTCACTGGGGTTAGTGATTCTGAAACTTCTTCAGAAGGTGGGATGTTTGAAAATTTCGGAGTGCTTCTTGGAACATTTGGAGATACCCACTTAAAATAAATTCATATATGATTTTGGATTGAATCACAAACGATCTAACGTTAGATTCTTACATAGAAATATAGTAAGCATCAAATTTAGGGAATATTTATGGAAGAAAACCTGAAAAGTATAAACCTTTGTCTGATACATTTTTTCCCTAAAAATTGGAAAAGAACACAATCATCTATTTGAGCCATGGGACACTGCGACCTAGTTATGGAACACCAGTATTATTCAAGAACATAATTTTTAAAACATGATCTTAGCTATTATGATGGTTAGATAACTAAGAATCTCTGTCATCGGCCATTATTTTTGGCTTTGGCACTTAACATACTGACCTTCAGGATCACACTGCCAACACCCACCTGCTTTATTCTCTGCCCCTTCTGGCCTCTTCCAGCAACGCTGCTTTTCAGGCTTCTCTAGCTCGTTATTGTCTCTGGACAATACCCCAGAGGTATTAGCTGGCACTTTCCCCCAGCTGAATCTCATTTTTTTAGCTAGTGCAAAAATTTCTTTATCCAAGTAAATCCTTTGCAACATTTCTCTACCCTTCTGGGTGTCTATGACACCTCTTTCATTTTGTGTCGCCATTAGTTAGGATACTGTTTACTCCCTTCTGATCATTAGTGAACTCGCAGAAGGTTCCGGATCACCAGGGGAATTTCTCTTCTGCTTATTTGTAATCAAGACCTCACTATTCTCAGAGGGACAAGTACCTAGGGGCTTGTATTCTTTTAAGACAGAGAAAGGGACCGGCCTCGTGGCCTCGTGGTTAAGTTCACATGCTCCACTGCAGTGGCCCAGGGTTTCACTGGTTCGGATTCTGGGCGCGGACATGGCACCACTCATCAGGCCATGCTGAGGTGGCATCCCACATAGCACAACCAGAGGCACTCACAACTAGAATATACAACTATGTACTGGGGGGGCTTTGGTGAGAAGAAGAAAAGGAGAAAAAGATTGGCAACAGATGTTAGAGCAGGTGCCAATCTTTAAAAAAAAAAAAGAGAGAGAAAGAGTTGAGTCCATTTTTGAAAAAATATTTCTCTGCATAAATCAGGTGATAAGCTCATGCCTCCATGTATATCTATCTTTGGCATTGTATTCGGAGTTTTCTTTCCATAGATGATCTAACACTGTTTCGTCACAGTATCTCAGTTTGAGACTGATAACGATGGACTAGTTGTTTGCAGGATTCTCTGAGTCTTCCAAGCTTCTTCCAAGCAGCTTCTCAGGTAGAAGGATCATCAGCCCTGCGCCTCTGGAGGGAAGCTCTCCTGCTGCCTCTGCCAGAGGCCCTTCCTCATCGATACAGCTTCTCTGGACTTTCATTTTCACAGTCTCAGCAGGCCCCAGGAATGCCACCTGCCTTCTCCTCTTAGCCACCACTACCATCCACTCTCCTCCTTGGGATTTTTCTCCCTCCAGACTGATTCTCAGAGTGAGAGGTTTCTTCCTGGCTACCACCTTTCTCACACTCTCCAAACAAATGCACCAACATTTTTTAGAGTTTTGCTGTCAATCACATGGGCCAATAGCCCGCACGATATAAATAATATGCCTGCAGAATTTACAGGGATTACAGGCTTTGACAAGCTGATGAGGTTGTAAATGGAAGCCTCATTGGCTTTATCGCAGGTGATTACATTTCTGAGAGTGAGTCACCCATCCTCCCCTCCTGTCCTACAGTTATGAAAGACTGCACAGACCCGTTCACTGTCATCGTCCCTCTTCCCAGCGCTGTGGGCCTGAGGAATTGGGACAGAACCTTAGATGCATGCTAGTCTAAAAAGTGGGGGTCTTTTTCATCTCTGAGAACTTCTGGATTGGAAAGATGGCCCCGGCCCTACTAGGAACGCTAATTCGTCCATTTCTCATTCTCACTCACTCACTACTGTCACTGCTCTGCCACGCTATCAGCTGTTTTAAGCTTTCAGGCAGATTGTCCCTTCATTCAACCATAAAGTAGGCCCAAAGAGAGCAGCTACTCGGTCTTGTTTACTGCTGCATCTTTATAACCAAAGCAGGCGACTGGCAAGTATCTATCATATACCTTCTATGTACAAGACAGTGAACAGATTTGCGGGCAAAAAGGAAGTATATAGAAATGAATTGGAAATATTAGACAGCATCTCATTAACTGAGGAGCCTATGTAAGTAGAAGAGTTGGAAGGAGGTTCTAACCTTTGAATAAATGCAGGAATACACTATTTTTCTGGATGTGAAGACGTAATATTGTAAATATGCCAATGATTCCCTTAGCTTAATGCAATTCCAATAAAAATCTGACTGGGTTTTTCTTTATAATGTATCAACGTTATTCTAGGGATCCACTCAAGAGACATGAAAACATATTTCCACATAAAACTTGTACTTGAATGTTCATAGCAGCATTATTCATAATAGCTAAAAAGTGGAAAAAACTCAAAGGCCCATCAACTTGTGAATGGATAACCAAAATGTGGTGCATCCCTCCAGTGAAATAGCATTCAGTAATAAAAAGGAATGAAGGACTTACATGCCGCAACAGGATGATTTCAAAAACGTTACGCTCAGTAAAAGAAACCAGATGCAAAAGATCACACGTTGGAAGACATCACTTCATTTATATGAAAAATCTAGAAAAGACAAATCTATAGAGACAGAAAGTAGACTTGTGTCACCTAGGGCTGCGGTGGGATTGAGGACTGACTGCAAATGAGCACAAGGTTTCTTTCGGGGGTGATAGAAATGTTCTGAAATGAGACTGTGGTGATGGTTGCGCAGCTCTGCAAATATAATAAAATTCATTAAATTGTATACCTAAGATGGATGAATTTTATGCTGTGTAAATTATATCTCCATAAAGCAAAATAGAATATTCTAAAGTTTTTATGTAAGAATAGGGAGGGGTGAGGAGTGAAGGCATTTTTGAAAAAAATAGTAGCAACAAGACATTATTTCCTTTGGGAAAAGTCTTAGAAGGAGAATTTCTGGATGAAAGGGTATACATAAAATGAGTAATAACAGAAGTTGAATAAAATAAGAACCCATGAGTCCATATTGATAACTAACAAACAAACAAACAAACAAACAAACTTGGATCAAAATTTCATACCTTAAATAAGATGTAAAGTAAAGTATATTAGATTTTAACGTAAAATGTAAAATTATAAAATGTTTAGAAGAAAACATAGGAAAAAAATCTGTGGGACAGATTTGGGCTTGGTGAAGAGTTCTTAATATGCACAATGTATATAAGAAAAAGATCGATAAATTGGACATCATCAAAATTAAAATCTTTTGCTCAGTGAAAAGATAAGCTACAGGCTGGGAGAAAATATTTGTAAACCTCGTATCTGACAAAGGATTCACATCTATAATATAGAAAGAACTCTTATTATTCAACAGTTGAGAAAACCAAACAATCCAATTAGAAAATGGGTAACAGACACGAGCAGACATTTCAACAGGGAAGATGTATGGATAAAAATAAGCCACGACAAGATGTTCAACATCACTAGCCATTAGGAAGATGCAAGTTAAGACCATGATGAGCTATCACTGCATTTCTTCTAGAACAGCTGAAATTAAAAAAAAAGAAATGACAGTACTAAATGCTGGTGATGAGGAGAAACAGGGTGTCTTATACATTGCTGCTGGGAATGCAGAATGGTGTAGTCACTCTTAAAATAATTTAGGGGCTTTTAAAAAATTAGCATACTTTTACCATATAATCCAACATGTACACATCTGGGCATTTATCCCAGAGAAATAAAAACTTATATCAACACAAAATCCTGTACACAGTTGTTTATGGCAACTTTATAGGTAATAGCCAAAAATTGGAAACAACCAAAATGTCCCTCAATAGGTGAATGGTTACACCAATTGTGGTACATTCGTATCATGGAATATTACTCAATATTAAAAAGGAACAAACTATTGATAGGGCATTATGCCAAGTGAAAAAAGCCAATCTCAAAAGGTTCATATTGTATAATTCCATTTCTATAACACTCTATAAAGGCCAAAAATATAGAGATAGAGAGCAGATAAGTGGTTGTTAGGGGTTACAGACGGTGGTCAGAGGTGGGGTAGTGGGGACGGAGGGAGCTGGGTGTAGCTGCAAAGTGGTAGAACAAGGGAGATCTTTGTGCTGATGGAATAGTTTTGCAACTTGATTGCAGGGGCAGTTACAGAAATCTACATGTGAGAAAATAACAGAATTCTACAGACACATTGTACAAACTTCAGTTTCCTGGTTTTGATATTGTGTTATAGTTATGTAAGATGTAGCCACTGGGAAATACTCTGTGAAAGGTACATGGGACCTCTCTGTACTGTCTTTGCAACTTCCTGTGAATGTATAATTATTTAAAGGTAAAAAGTTTAGAAAACTGGTTAAGAAAAAAAAGATATGCAGATACAAATGTCTCATATAATTATAATAATTAGAGCAAATCATTCAAGTTCTAATAATTAAAAGAGTATAGATAATCAAAAAATATATAGATGGGTAAATCAATAAAAGAGACTTTAACATGTCAAAGGTGATACTTTTTCTCAGCAGGTCAAGATTTTTTAATAAATCTTGCTAGGTTAGCTATTCAGTTAAAAAAAATTAGTTCTCTCCTTTTCACTATACTCCAGAATGAATTCCAGATGGATTAAACATTTAAAAGTTTAAAAATTAGACCATTAAAAACTTAAAGAAAATGCAAGTGAATATATATTGGCTCATAGGATAGTGAGACTCTTTTCAACCAGGAATCAAAGACCAAAGTCATAAAGGAAAAAAATTGATAGTTTGCACTACATAAAATTTTTAGCTCTTTAGTTTGAAAAAGACAATTCAAAAACAAAGGGAGTCCAGCCCGGTGGCACAGCGGTTAAGTTCGCACGTTCCACTTCAGCAGCCCAGGGTTCGCCAGTTCAGATCCTGGGTGCAGACTTATGCATTGCTTGTCAAGCCATGCTGTGGCAGATGTCCCACATAAAATAGAGGAAGGTGGGCACGGATGTTAGCTCAGGGCCATTCTTCCTCAGCAAAACAAGGAGGATTGGCGACAGATGGGAGCTAAGGGCTAATCTTCCTCAAATAAATAAATAAATAAATAAATAGAATAAAAAACAAAGGGAAAAATTTTCAATATAGGCACCAGAGCTGATATCCTTAATATATAAAAATGTTTCCAACACCTGAGAAATGATCTTAACTAGAAATAATGGATAGAAGGGAAAAAACAGGCAATTCATAAAGTAAGAAACTCAAATATTAAGTAGACAATAAAATGATTGATTTCATTAATAATGAAAGAATAGGAAATTGGAGAACAATAATTCTATTTCAATACAGTGATTCACCTATCAAAATGGCAAAAAGCCCCACTTTTTTCTAAAAGATAATATTCACCATTGCTCAGAAATAAGCAAAACATATTTGCATACAATGTAATGTAATGTTTTGAAATCTGCATACTCTTTGAATAATTCCATTTTTAGAGATTTAACTTACTCCTCATGATAATAATGACCAAAAAACCTCAGTAACAACAGCCACACTTATAGCTAATACAAGTAGCACTTACTATGTGCCAGACCTTTTTCTAAGCACCATGCGTGTATTACCTCATATACTCCTCTTAACAGTTCTGAAGTAGGTTTTTAACTACCAAACTATACTCCTTCTCTTCCTGTGAAAATAGAGATACATGCAAAACATTATGTACATGGATACTCATCAATGTTTTTTTTTTACTGGTGAAAACTAGAACAATTTCAGTATTGAAAAGTAAAGAACTGGTTAGATAATTTAGGGGCTGTCTATTCACTGTATTGAAAATCATCATCCTTTAAACAGCATCCTTTAGAAAGCCCTGTGGACGTAGGGCTGGCAAACCTTTCCTGTCAAGGGCCAAATAGTAACTACTTTCGGCCTCGCCAGCCACGTGCTCTCTGTAGGGTGCTCAAGTCTGCCCTCGCAGCACGAAAGCAGCCATAGACAGTGTGTGCATGAATGCGTGTGGCCATGCGTCACTGAGATTTTCTTTGCAAAAACAGGCAGTGGGATGGCTATACCTTGCAGGTCATAGTTTGCTGACCCCTGCTGCAGAGTAACTTCATAACATTTTTAAATGAAATGTTCATCACACAGTGAGTAAAAAAAGCAGGTTAGAATTAAAAAAATACGTGTAAATATGTATTTAAAGTTCAAATATCAATGATTTTGGAAAGTGATAGAAGTGTGCGACAGATACTGCTGTTTGGCTCTCTAAAAGTTGCTGCTAAACCTCTCTCTTGCTATTTTCTCTGGGAGATGCTGGGAAACCAGCTGTTCATCTTGTCTGCTTTGCAACAGGGAGTGGCTATGTGACCGGGATGGTTTCTGAGGAAGCTTTTACGTTTTGGAAGAAAGGGTACCTGTAAGACTGGGGATGGTGTTCGACTTGCTCAGGATATTAGAGCACAGAAAAGAGCCTGCATCCCTGGGGTGTCCCTGGACCAGTGCCTGGTCCTGCCCTGCCGATTGCTTGTATGTGAGAAACAAAACCCCCAAGAGGATTAAGCCTTTATTAGTTGGATTTGGTAACATGCATCCAAAAGCATTCCTTAACTCATAGGAAATTCTACGTCCACAATTTTGCCTCAACAAGCCCTGATTTCTCAGAACTTCAGTTTTCTATTTGATGGATCCTAGAGTCAAGGAGACTGTACAGAAACAGATAAAAATTGCATGGCACTTATCTCTTCAGTGATGGGACTTCATAGGTAATGTTTTCTTCCTTTCTTTTCTTTGCGTATTTTTCTTTTTTACCCAACATTTCCAAAGTGGCCATAGATACTTTTTGTAATTACTATAGTGAAAAAAAACATTGCTGAGAACAACTCTTGTGAAGGAATTCTTGAACTAACTATGAAATGTGAAATGCCAGACCCATTTACAAATGGAGATTTGGACATAATTATGGAAATGGAGAACAGATTAGTGGTTTCCAGGGGTTAGAGGTGGTGGGGCTTGGGGACGGATGGCCATAAAGGAGGAGCATAGAGGAACCTTCTGGTGATGGTAGCGTCAAGTATCTTGATTGTGGTAGTGGATGCATGAAGCTACATGTGTAATAAAATGGCAACAGAAGAACTACACACACTCACAAGTAAGTACATAGACAGCTGGTGAGCTTGGAGTAAGCTCTGTGGATGGTATCAATCTTAGTTTCCTGGTTTTAATATCATAATACAGTGATGCAAGATGTTAACATTGGGGGGAAACTGGGTGAAGGATTCACAGGGTCTCTCTATATATTTCTTTGCAACTTCCTGTGATTTCTACTTATTTCAAAATAAAAAGGCTTTTAAAAATGTAAAAGAAAAAGGAAGAAATGGAAGCACATAAAACTTTGTAGTTTAGCTAAAGTCATTTAGGATTCTGAAGCTGGGAAAGAAGCAAAGCTCCCTTATCCTGTGCCCAGAACTTACTTTTGGAAAGGAAGTAAGTTTAGCAAAAGCATTTTTCTAGAAGTTCTAACCAGTGCTTCTAGCACCACTTGAAAGCAAGTGAAGAAGCAAATTAGGACAAAAGCATCGCTTACCTCTGGCTGGTCAGTGCTCAGGGCTGGGCAGCTCTCAGGACCGTTTAGCACCTGAGAGCGTGACCTCAACAAGCTACATCTAAAAGCCACCTGGATTCTTTCTGGGGATAGACTGAGGTACTTTTCCTTCTAAGATTCTTGGTTTCATAACAAAAGAAGATAAGAAAAATATAT
Organism: Equus caballus; assembly: GCF_041296265.1. Classification (NCBI taxonomy): domain Eukaryota; kingdom Metazoa; phylum Chordata; class Mammalia; order Perissodactyla; family Equidae; genus Equus; species Equus caballus. The sequence goes on from NC_091691.1 coordinate 39,418,026, forward strand.
TCACTATCCAAACGACCTAAGTACCAAGCACAGCGTGAAGTAGGGATCATAAATAACAACCAACAGTGTCATCTATCAAGGTAAAAGTTTCTGAGACAGTTATGGATTCACCCCTATGTATATTTTATTTTCATTTTTTTAAAAGTATTTGATATAGCCCTCTTGACTCTATGGAGTTCCTTATAAAGTTTGCTTTCTTCCAACCACTAACGACTTTCCTGTTACTTCCTCCTGTGTTTCAGCGCTAGTTAAGTTGTCCTCTTGTGACACTGGTTTTTAAAGCAGATGCAGAGCTGAATATTTGCCTCGGGATACATTTCCAAACTCTCCCCCACCTCATCTGCTTCTGTCTCCTTTTAAAAGTGCCTTCAGTCAATCCAGCAGCGTTGCATGCTGCTGGGGTGTAGGTCTCACCTTTGTCCCCAGCGCACTGAAGCTTAAGCTCAAAGAGGATTCCTGATAAGGAACAGGATTCTGAGCTCCCTCAGAGGGCAAAACCCATTGAGGACTTTGCTTGCCTTAGGCAAAAATTTAAAAGTAGGAGAATACAGAGTTCCCTTCTAACATCTACAGCCTTCTTAGCTTTACAACTGATGAGGCTCAGGGCAGACCGTCCCAAAATATGCCATTTTGGCATATTGATTATTTTGAATTAAAGTTATGTAAAAAACAGCCAATGCAAGAAAAACACTGTGAGCCTCCTTCATGTCCCTGACCACAGGAGATAAATCTGCCATGCGACAGGTCCCCTGCCTGCACCAGGAGGCAGGGAGACATCGTATCTCCAGATGTAGGGAGTTCAGGGCCCAGAAGGCTATGCAAACAAACTCCGCTTAGTTCCTTCATTAATTAGTGCCCAAGCCTAAGTTTTTCTGTCTTGTCAGTTCTTCACAAATTTATTGTTTCTTTATCTAAAAGGTATATAAACAGCCTGCTTTGGTCACTTCTTGGTTCCCATATCTATGGGACCTCTGTAGGTATGAAATTAACTTTGAGTTTTTTTCTCCTGTTAATCTGTCTGTGTCAGTTTAATTATTAGAGCAGCCAAGAGAATGAAGAGTGGCAGGGGAAGTTTTCCCCTTTCGTGCATCCCCATAATTCTAAAACCGGGAGGTTAGAATCTCACTGCTTGTCCACGTGCGTCTGGCTCTTTATGACTTCCTAGGCTGGTAGAGAACCTACTTTAAATGTTTGCAGAGGCATCTTGACCAATGGCGCTAAAGAACTATTTGCAATTTTAGCAAAAAATTCAGTATACCTAAAGGGTGCCAGATGGACAATGAAGCAGTCATTTAGCCACAGGAGAGAGATTGCAGGAATAACAGGTTCTCTGTGCTCTTTTTGTCAGCATAAACATGATCTTGTCAGTTTGTTAGGACAATAATATCCAATAATAATTCTCAGCATTTGTCAACTGCAGAGACCTTCATAAACTAAGTTTATTTTTAAGACAACCCTGTCAGTGGGGTTTGATTATTTCCATTGTACACATGGAGAAATTGAGGCAGCATTTTAGAAAGAAAAAGAGTCAGAGTGAGAATTAACCCCAGGTGACAGTCTCTATATGTCTTCCCTCTGAGTTTGCTATAAAAATATTATTTACGAATTGTGTGAAATGATTATAGCGCCAAGACCACCAATTCAATCAAGAAACAGCACATATGCTGTAGCTGCACTTATTTTCCACTGGCCAGAGGCAGCTCTGAGGTCGCAGTTGAAGAGATCAGAACTCCCATTACCGATCTCCAGGGCTACCTGCTGAAAACAGAGTGTCTGGGAGTTTCTCCTTCCGGCATTGTCAAAAGTGCTTTCTGCTCACAGCCTCTGAGCCTCTTCCCAGAGGAGATCCTGCTTGTGTGCTTAGAAATCTCGGAGTAGACATGGGTGGGCCATATTTCTTAAATGAGATGCCTAAGACCCAAAAGCTTATTTTAAAACAAAAATATACACCCAAACATTAACATAATGGCAATGGGAAGGTAGGCTGAAGGATAGGATTGAAAAATGGCTGTTGGCATGGAGGTAACAGGGTGGATGGGGCTAATTCTGGTCCTTTAACAGTTACTTCAAAACAGTGGTTCTCAAATGTTAGGAGGCATCAGAATCTCCTGTAAGGCTTGTTAAAACACAGGTAGCTGGCCCCACCCCCAGAATTTCTGATTCAGTGGGCCTGGAGTGGAGCCTTCTCATTTGCATTACTGACAAGTCCCCAGGTCTAGCCTAGGGCCAGGTCTGTGTTGCCACCAGTTTTTGCCAGGCCTGCAGGCTAATGATGGTCTTGCTGAAGGGCCTTTGTAATCGAGTCCATGACATGAAACACTAACTGTGAACCCCAATTAAGTGAAATTTTGTCCCCTGCAAAAAGAATTGCATTCTTATCATTAGTAGATCTGTATTACAAAAAATTAAACTCGATATTATAGATTGAATTTCATCGATAAAATTGTAGAATTTGAATTTCCTCCCTTGTTATAGAAGTAGCTACCTAATACACTCAATTTTGCCTCTTGGCTCACAAAACTTAAAATATTTCCTCTCTGGCCTTTTACAGAAAACGTTTGCAGACCCTGGTCTGGTGCATGCAGCTGAGCTCAGATTGATTTTAAGACCCACTGCTTCAAACTGGTTTTGCTAAATACCCCTTCTGCTCCTTGGCACATGCGGTCCTGGCCTATCACACAATGTTGAGAGACACACTTCTCAACATGTATCATTCCACTCCAGGCAGGGAATCTGTGGCAGCCAACAGAAGGTGGCAAATGCCTTAGAATTTGTTTAGAAGTGTAGACAAAAAAGATTCAGAAACAAATGGTGATTAGCCTTCAGCAAAACTTTAAAGGAGGTGAAGTTTGTTTTGGATGTCGTCCGCCTCTCTTTGTAAGCTTTGTCTCCCTGACATGCCAAGGGCTTGGTACTCTGGGTTTCTCTGCCTGTTCAACGTCCCAACTTCTGCTCTCCACACAGACTTTGCCCAACTTGCTCGCAGCTGTCCCGTCACCTCCCAGGCTCAGGGGTAGGTAAGTAATCCGAAGAGTAAATCTTCCGAAGTTATGTCTGTGACCCATTTCAAATATTTGTGGTGCATATGCTTGCTTCCTTTTGTCAATTAACATAGAATTATATGTTGCAGTATTATTTGGAAATTATTGCATTGAAAAATATCACTTTTTAAAAAATCTTGACTTTTTTGCCCCACTCTCCAATTGCGCTGTCAATAGCAGATTCTCCAGATTAAGGTCTGATGTGGCTGAGGTTTGCTACTGCAGCTTGTCTTCAACAGTCCCACCTGACTGTTGCCTCCGAAGGAAAATGAGAGTCCTCTCCAAGGAAAGCTCTGTCATTTGACTCTTCTAAACAACAAATGAGTCAGCTAAGGTCTGCTTCCTGCTTCTTTCTGGGCTCAGACCGTATGAAAACCCCGAGGAAAATAGAGTGATCTCCCAACAAGATAAAGATGGTGTTTGCTGTTGAGTTTAGCATGTCCCATGGCAGAAAATTACTCCTCACTGTTTTTTTCCTTTTAAAATTTGGACCCACAATTTGCAGGCTCCCGGCTATTGTGAAAGTTGGGAGAGGGAGCAGTAGAGCGCAGTAGTTAAGAGGTCCAGAGTCAGCTGACTGAAACTTGCTTCCTGCAAACAGTGTGAGCTTACGCACGATGCGGGGCCTCTCCTTTGCCGTTCCTCACATGTGCGATGGAAATGATGCGGGGTCGGTGAGCCAAGGAGTCGAAAGAAAGACTTCTTGGACTCTCAAGATCTGGCAGTAGTGCTCTTTTTATTTAGAGAATAGTGTGGAATAGCATGGGGACAGGACCCATGGGCAGTCAGAGCTTCTGCTGCATGGGGACAGGACCCATGGGCAGTCAGAGCTCCTGCTGCTGCTGCATGGGGACAGGACCCATGGGCAGTCAGAGCTCCTGCTGCTGCATGGGGACAGGACCCGTGGGCAGTCAGAGCTCCTGCTGCTGCATGGGGACAGGACCCATGGGCAGTCAGAGCTCCTGCTGCTGCCCTGAGTTGAGGGTTAGGGCTAATTTTATAAGGCATGGGTACGTGACTTATTTTTACTGGAAAAAGAAAAGATGATGTAAAAAGTCATTAAATGATTTCAGTGCAGATGGGGTTAGGTTATTGTACGGTCATATAACTTTAGATATGAATCTGGCCATATAGATCAGCATGTAGGTGAGGATGCCCTGGGCTTCTCTCCCTGGGGCAGCCCTAATTCATACCATAAAAAAAATCCACTGGGTCATATAGTTTGGCATGTAGGCCAGGTCACCTTGGGCTTCTCTAGCTGAGGCAGCCTTAATCCACATCAATATGAGAAACACAGCTACTCAGAGGTGACTGCGAAGATTAATAGAGATAATGTGCAGAGTTTGTAGGACTGTGCCTGACACACGGCTAGTGAGGGCTCTGTAAATTGTAGCTTTGGTGTATAATTTTATATAAAGTACTCTCTTAACCAGAAGTTAATCATTTACGTATCTGTGCTCCCCACTGAAGTCGTCCGTCCATCCTTCAGTTAAGTAGCATTTTTTGAAAACCTGTTATAAACCAAGCACTCTCTCGGATTCAAGGATACAGCGTGAGCAAGCCAGATGATGCCCCAGTCCTCTCAGAGTTCCACTTGAATGGACTATGAGCTCTTAACAAGGGAGATTCTGTCCTTTATCTCTCTCTAAAGCCAAGCACAGCAGTTTACCCAGAATAGATGCTTAAAAAGTGTTTTTTAAAGAATGACTGACTGGGTAATTGACACTTCTGAAAAATGAAAAGAAAAGTCAGCTGTGGTTACACTTCCTCTTGGCTGCCACTGGGACCGAGCTGCCAGCTGGGGCGGCGTCTCTGAGCCTCGCTGCAGGACAGAGATCAGAGCTGGCCATCCTCGGAGTTCTGGAGCCGCCCTGCTCTGGCGGCCGTGACAGGAGCTTTGTTCCCAGAGAGCACAGAGGGGAAGTGCTGGCCCCTGGGAGACGGCGGTCATTCAGACAATGGTCTTCAGATTAATTGCAGTACGTAATTCAGTACTGAATACCAAATGGCAACCACACATAGGTTGTTTTCCTACATAACTAAGTGCTCTTTGCATTGTCGTGGTACACCTAACACCCTGTTCAGCTGGAAGTGAGTTCTGGGGAAGGAGGTAAAATATTACGCAGCCACTCAAACTGAGAGGTCAAGAAGCTTTCAGATTATGGAGCAATTAATTAAAGAGCAATCATGAAAATGATCCTAGTGCGGCCGGCCCCGTGGCACAGCAGTTAAGCTCGCACATTCCGCTTCAAAGCCTAGGGTTCACCAGTTCGGATCCTGGGTGCGGACATGGTACTGATGTGGGGTCGGTGAGCCGAGGAGTCGAAAAAGATTTCTTGGACTCTCAAGATCTGGCAGTAGTGCTCTTTTATTTAGAAAATAGTGTGGAATAGCATGGGAACAGGACCCACGGGCAAAGCTGCTGCTGCTGCCATGGGGACAGGACCCATGGGCAGGCAGAGCTGCTGCGTGAGGACAGCACCCACGGGCAGTCAGAGATGCTGCTGGCATGGGGAGCTGCTGCTGCCACCACTGGCATGGGGACAGGACCCATGGGCAGGCAGAGCTGCTGCCGGTATGTTGCGGCTGCCGCTTCTGCTGCAAACATGGGTGGAGAGTAAGCCTAAATTTAAGGCATAGGTATGTGAGTTATCTCTTTACAAGACAAAAAAAGTTAAAATGGTACCAGTGCCAGTAGGGTCCGGTCACTGGGCGGTCCCACAACTTTTAGATAAGAATCAAACAGGATTGAGTAAATGGCAGAAGTCACCGCTTAAATATTATCTTCAGCTAAAGACAAAGGAGGATTTTTGGGGGGGGGGGGGGCGGTCAGTTACATGAGGTTGCCAGACAGTAAACAACTTAAGTTCTTGCCTTCCCCATTAAGAATTTCCATAGATAAGGTCATCCCCCCTTCCTCCTGGGGCAGAGAGGGAGGCATGGAGATTTCCTTCACAAATGCAACTGTCTCTCATCAAAGGGCGAGCAAATTCCACTCCTCGGAGCCTGCTTCTCATCTGCAGTTTTAAAATTAACCAGCCTAAAATCCTCATCAGTACCATTTGGTCAGCCATGCTGTAGTAGGCGTCCCACATATAAGGAGAGGAAGATGGGCACGGATGTTAGCTCAGGGCCAGTCTTCCTCAGCAAAGAGAGGAGGATTGGCAGCGGATGTTAGCTCAGGGCTAATCTTCCTCAAATAAATAAATAAATAAAAATTTAAAAAAATGAAAATAATCCTGATAATTCGCTTCAAGCAGCTACTCACTGCTATGTTATTATTTCAGATAATGCTCATGATTACTGGTTAGTTTGTTTTTAATATGGATGTACAGTTTTATGTAATCCTTTCATAATTAAGAAGCAATTAAAGGTCCAGGTGCTCTGCAATACGTCTTTATTCAATTATCCAACTTTTCGAAGAACACTATTATGCAGTTAACCCAGATTATTAACAGAGATGTACACGTTGTCTCTTTAGTGCACTTAAATATAACTACAAATCTATCTAATTTCAATTTTAAGCTTCACGACAAAAGTCATATTGCCATCTCTGTGTAAGTCTGACTAATGCTAATGGGTTCGTTGTCCCTGGTAGGGAAATTCATTAGTCAGTCAACAAATATTTCTTGGGCACTTACCTTGTACAAGGTATAGAAATGGAGTTGGGGGCTAGTTATACAATAAAAAATTGTAGGGGCTGGCCCCGTGGCATACCGGTTAAGTTCGGCATGTTCCACTTCGGTGGCCTGGGTTTGCAGGTTCGGATCACAGGTGCAAACCTATACCACTCGTCAGCCGTGCTGTGGCAGGCGTCTCACATATAAAGGGGAGGAAGATTGGCACGAATGTTAGCTCAGGGCCAATCCTCCTCAACAAAAACAAAAATTGTAGACCTTTGTCCTTGATCTCCAGGCACATTTAGTTTTGTTTGAAAAATAAGACAGAATAGAATAGAATGATAACTAATAATATAAGCCAATAAATATCGAATGTCAAATGATAAAATAAAAAGTAAAAATTGCTGTAGAAGTCCCCTGGAGACAGCCATCTCTCCGGTCACGCTTGGCTGTAGAAGCCCTGCCCACTTAACCCTGTCTGTTCCATGAAAGGTTGCCTGATTAGACAGGAGGGCAGTAGGATGAGTATGCTACCCTACTACTTGAAGTGTCATCTGAGAGCCAGTGGCTTCGGAACAACTGGGAGCTTGTCAGACAGGCAGCGTCTCAAGCCCTGCTCCAGGTGACAGAATGACAATGTGTATTTTAACGAGGTCCCTAGTGACTTACAGAACACCAAAGTCTGAGAAGCGCCGGGTTAGCCTGCAGACCCACAAATAAGTTGTTTTTTCGTGAGGGAAAATTAGACTCACACTTGCTAATCCTATTCTCACCCCAATAAAAAATAAAGAAAGGAAAGGGAACCGTTCCTTCATGAAGCCCCACGCACTTCTGTGTGCTCGGCACTGGGTAGTCTGCCCTGGTTGCACTCTAAGCCTACACAAGCACTGAGGGGGCAGGATATGCCACCACATGATGTGCCACTTTGGCATATTGATTATTTTGAAGTAAAGTCACTTAAGAAACAGTCCTGGTGCCAGAAGGACACTCTGACCCTCCTTTGTGCCCCTGAAAGCAAGAATTGAATTCCCATGGGAAGGCACCCTCGCTGTACCTGGAGGGTAAAAACCCATCCTTATGGACAGACGTAGAGAAGTCAAGGCTGGGAAGGCTGTATAACCTTTATTATTTCTTCATTAATTTGCTACCTCAAGCGCAAACTCTTTTGTTTTGTCAAATCTTCACGAATAATTGTTTCTTTGTCTAAAAGGTATGAAAGCTGCCAGCATTGATCTCTTTTTGTCTCCTCTTTCTGTGAGCTCCCATATGTGTGAAATTAAGTTTGTTTTTCTCCTGTTAATCTGCCTTATGTCAGCCTCATTAGACCAGCCAAAGAACCTGCAAGGGAAAATGGAAAGCTTCCCTCCCCTAAAGTACCCAGTGACAGATTCGGGGATTCATTAATGCTGGTGACTGCTGCACATTCTGAGGTCTAAAATTCAGATAGATTCTTATCACTCAGGGATATTCCCTCATTAAGTAGCAAACCTGGGTCACCCAGAAGTGGGATAAGTTCATTAGCAACTCCCGTGGGCCGAGTGATGGCTGGGAAGGAGGCACTGACACAGGGGACCACACTGTGGCAGGTACAATTTATGTTTGGTTTCCTCCTGTGCTGAAGACTCCATGTCCAACACTCTCCTTGACATTTCAACTTGTGTGGCTAACAGGCTTCTTAATAATAAACATCCAAAAGAGAATATTAATTTTCTCTCACAAACCTGTTTTCCCTCTGATCTTCCTCTTCTTGGTAAATGGCACTAAGATCCATCCAGTTAATAAGCCAAAAAGGAGAAATCACCCTAAACTCTTCAGTTTCCCTACCCACCACATGAATCTTGGAGCACTTCCTGTCAATTCACCCTCAGAACACGACCTCGGCTGTGTGCCCTCAGTTCCTCTCTATGGGCACCACCGGCCACCTTATCTGGGGGGCTGTGCCAATTCTCTGAGTGGTCTTCCTGCTCCCACTCTTGCTCTTATCCAATCTAATCTCCACACGGGAGCCAGCATGATCTTAGAAAAACATCGGTCTCTCCCTACCGCTCACCTGCCTGAAGCTTTAGCGATACCCTGTGTGCCTTCCAATATGACTGAAACCCGCAGGCCCTGTTTGACCTGCGTCCCATTGCAGCTTTCCCTTTCCCCATCACCCGCTGTGCTCCAGCCAAACTGACCCTTTCTTGCAATGTGCTCAGCTCTTTTCTACCTCAGGATCTTTGCATTTGTTCCCTCTGTCTAGAACAGTCAGATCTTTCAGGGCTCAGAGGAACTGTCCTGCCTTAGAGAGGATCTCCCTGAAGTTCGACTAGTCAGCATGCCCAGCCCTGTCTTAGTCCCTGGTCCTAATGACGATCTCCAATCACATTTTTAACTTTTTTGTTTTGCTTATTTGAGTCTGCCTCTCCAAATGAGAATATATACCCAGGAAGGGCAGAGACTTCAGCTCTCTTGTTTATCTCTATTTCCCAACACACAAATGTGTGAATGAATGAAAGTGTAGCTCTAAATTTGTGTGACTGAATCATTGTCCCCTTTCAGAGTAAACTGAAATACTTCTTTATTTAATTAGCCAACTTTTAGAAGAATCTCATTATTCAATTAACACAGATTATTAACACAGGCATACGCATTCTCTCTCTGTACTGCATGTAGGAATGACAAGGAGCTAGATACATTTTGAACGTAGGAGACAGGTGCATCCAGCCAGCCCATCATCTGGGAGAAGGAGCCCGTGCCCAGCACCCAGTTCTCTCTGCGGTGACGTCAAGGGTGTGCCTCTGGGATCCATGCCAAGCAGCGCTGCGGCCACATGTGTGGACCTGCGCCTCCCTGATGGACCTGCAAGGCTGTGAGAGAGCTTTCTGAGCACCTACGCCTGACAGGAAGTGTAGGTAAATCCTAACCTCCTGACTTAAACACAAAGGAAATAAAGCCTTACGGTCTCCTTAAGTGGTTTAAATTGTCAGGTCCTTTTGAGCTTTAAGGAATTTGATAATTTAAGAAAAATTATAAACAGCTAACTGTTTCCATGTCCAACACAATACTAAAGAGACTCACGTTTGGCAAGTGTGGTGGGCAAAATAATGCACCCCCTGCAAAGAAGTCCACGTCCCAACCCCCTCCAGAACCTGTGATTATGTCACCTTACAAGGCGGATTTGACTAAGTTAAGGACATTGAGATGGGGAGACTATCCTGGATTATCTAAATAGGTCCAATGTCATCATAAGGCTCCTTAAAAGCATCAGAAAAGGAGAGTAGATGATGAAAGCAGAGTGTGAGAGTCAGAGAGAGATTTGCAGATGCTTCACCGCTAAATTAGAAGATGGAAGGAAGCTATGAGTCAAGGAAAGTGACATGTTCTAGAAGCTGGAAGAGGTCTGGCAACACATTCTTCCCTGGAGCCTCCAGAAGGAACAGCTCTGCTGACACCTTGACCTTAGTCAGTGAGAGCCGGACGAAGTTCTGGTCTCTGGAACTGTAGGCTGGTGAACTTGTGTTGTTCCAAGCCAATACGTTTATGGCAACTTGTTGCAGCAGCAACAGGAAACTAATACAGTGAGAGTGGGTTGTAAAGATAAACGCCTTCTTCATTTCCTTTTTCCATTATAAAGTGATGCTAGTGTTCCAAATTCTTCCACATGATCTTCGTAGAGATCATACAAGTCAAAGCACTTTAACTCAAAACAGAGCTGTCCCATCTCTCTTAGAACCCCCTCACTACTTCACACAGAATTCTCACAACTTTAGCTCTCCAGAGTACATCAGATTAAAAACAACAAATGGGGAATCATTGGAGCAAAGATAATGACAGTTACAATACGTGACAACGGATGGCTTGACTGTTGAAGAAAAGATAGAAAACCCAGAAGAAGGCTAGAGGAGACAGAGCGTTTAGTGGTAATCCATGCTCAGGGATGCCATCGCTCCGGGAGGCATCACTCATTTACGTCACAACGTATTACAGTCACGTGCTGCACAATGATTAACAATGGACCCCGTATGTGACAGTGGTCCCATAAGATTAGTACCATACAGCCTAGGTGTGTAGTAGGCTCTACAATCTGGGTTTGTGTAAGAGCTGTGGGGGAGGGAGAAATTCTCCTCTACCCTCTGGGCTCTTCTGGCTGGTCTAACAATTAAATTGACATGAGACAGATTAACAGAAGAAAAACAAACAAAAGTTTAATAACGTGAATACATGAGAGAAATCCAGGAAAACTGAGTAACTTGCCAAAATGGCTGAAGCCCTCCCGTTAACTACCATCCTCAGCTAAAGACAAAAGAAGATGTTGGGGGTTGGGGGAGTCAGGGCTTCAAAGGGAAGGAAGGCAACTCACAGGTAGGTGAAAAGGGGAAAATGTTCGGAAAACAAGTGTTTGTTTGGTCTCACAGAAACAGAAGAACACAGGGGCAGCCAGCAGACAGGCTTCTCTAGGTTCCTCCCTGTCTACCACCCAGTTCACGGGATGCAAAGGTGACAGCTCACTTCTGGAGGAGACAGGATTTTTTAATCCAGATTTTTTTAGGCGGTTAGGGGAAGAGGTAACAAAAAAACCTTCCTGAGTCTTTTGTTTCTTAAAAATAATCAGCCTAAAAGAATCCTCATGTTAAAGAGACACATTTTGGGGTGGCAAATTTTGTTCCCCTTCAGTACATTCTATGATGTTCGCACAAGGATGAAATTACGTAACAATGCATTTCTCAGGGCATATGCCTGTCGTTAAGTGACACATAACTGTACTCCTTCGAATCGTGACCCTGAATGTGGAAAAAAGGTTAAGTCATACCAGTATACCTCTCTATATGTAGGGAAATATGCCCTACATTTAAGAGACATATCCATCAAAGCTAGTTAAAATTATAGTGATTTGATGCTTCAAGGTAGATAGTTATGTAGAAGGGTTTATTCTCTAATGAAATCAAACAGTGTGGTATTACTGTGGGCATCCATTCTTCTCGTAAAAATGACCATCTTTTGTGGTTTTCTAAGAAGATAAGCAAAGACTTCTCTACGGGGACTTGATTCCAATCCTTTCTGGAAAATGATGTGCAGTGAGTGACAGATGGACTGTGATTGCAGTTAGAAGATGCCTCTCCTGCCTTCTTACCGTCCCTTGAGAATAGCTATTGGATGAAAGAGGAATGCTCAGCAAGCTTCGGAGCTAAGTGCTTACAGTACAATTAGACAGAGTCATCGTTGGCATTTTCACCACCCTGTAAGCATGAACTAATTAGGCCTCATCAGGCACTGATGTGAAGGAATTACCTCCAATATCCTGCAGACGAAAACAGTTCATGTGATGCTTCTAAAAGTTCACCTAACGATGTAAAGAGGAAGCGTGTCTCCTGCCACGCCGTCAGCATTTGAAAGCAGCGGCTCTCACGAGGCACCTGGTGTTACTGAAAGGAGCCTGTTTCCATCCATACAACCAAACATGTCAAATGGATCCTGCTTGTTGCCGTGCATGTGGTATGGGGACGGGGCACGCTTGGCGCCTGTGCGATGCGGCAGACACACGCATGGTCCATGTGCCCAGTCTGCCCTCCTCTCGCCTAGCTGCTCCTCCTCCAGGCCAAACCCCGTGGCACGTGGGCGAAGGCTCCTGAAAGCTGGCTTGCTTGCCCCCACAACCTTTCTCCTCAGAGCAGTCAGGGTGACCTAGTAACACTGAGGCCACATGCCTGCCGCTCCCCTACTCACACCTCTCCCTGAGTTCCTAATGTGCTTGTGATCAAGGCCAGTCTTCTTACCTTGACTTCCAAGTCCTGCGGCATCTGCCAGCCTCTGGAACAGACCTTTGCTCATCACAGCCAGCCACACTGGACTCCGACTCTCCTTGGAACATTGCAGGCCCTGTCTCACCTCAGGACCTTTACACCTGCTGCTCCTCTGACCTTCCCACAGTAGCTTCTTCAATCTCGGCTCAGATGCCGCCTTCCACCTTCTGTTCTCCAACAATCCAGCCTGCTGAGAAGGGCAGCTAACACAAGGAGCCCTTTGTGATTAGTAAAATGCACACTAATATGAAAATGTCACAAAAAGCATAATAGTTTTGGTCATTTGGGGTGTTTTCTCCCCATTAACAGTGGCCCATGAAAGTGTTTGACATTAAAATTTGGTCCTGGTACTTGAAAAGCTGCAAAAAGGATGAATTCCAGGATGAAAGAAAAAATAACCATTAAATGAGGGCACTAAATTTTTTTTAAAAAGCTACTTGATACTAAAAATGGTGCCACCAGTGTATACCGAGATAAGTTATTAAACATGTACATTTTGAATAATTCTCAAAACTACACTGACTTTAACGTTGTAATGAGTAAATATCTAGTACGGAGTCCGTCATTGATAGCAGTTCCTTGCCCCTCAAATATGGGAGAATCAGTGTGTCTAAGTTCTCACAGCCCCACGACACTGCATTTATTCATCAGGTCTTAAGAAAGCCTTATGGCAAGACAACCAGGGCCTATAAAGAAGGGAAAATCACTACCAGTCTCCCCGTAGGCAATTTAATTGTCAGTCGAATCGTGAAAGGCAGAATGTATCCTATAAAATTTCCATTTGAGAAGCAAATAAGTTTGTTATGTCAACAAAATGGGAGACTGAAACTTCATAAGCTGCAAAAATATTTGATGGTCTCTGACAAAAAGTGAAAAAGATGTAGAATGTTTCAAAAAAAGATTTTAAAAATCCCAAACTTAGGAAAAATGCATATCGTTTGATGGGAAAATGATGTGTCTTTCTAATGGAGCGGTTGCTGTAACGTGCTGTTGTCCGTGGAGCACGTCTGGGCATTTGAGAGCAGGGCCTGGACAAGGCGGGACCGCTCTGCGGGCCGCAGGAAGAGCTGGCCAGGGATTCAGAGGGCGGGCCAGGAACTGTAGGGGTGGGAATGAGGCCGAGAGGCTGGCTGAGGACGGTCAGCGTGACCCTCCTTGAGGGAGAGGGTGACAGGGCTGGCCTGGAGGAGGTCTGAGGACAGGACTGTGTCCTGTGGGATGCTGTATCATTTGAAATAAGTTGAACATGTGACCTTTTCTCGTGATCCTCCAACCTTCAATAAAGCCGGCTTTGTGTAATAGGGCATGTGTGTGTGTTTGCACACGTATGTGTTGGGGAAGAGGCTGGACTTCACTTCTGTTTAGCAAGAGGAGTGAAAAAGTGGACTTGAGAACATAAGCCTTTCAGGAATTCGCAGGTTTCCTGGCTTCACGCTTCCGCGGGGAGTGCACCTAATCTGAGGTCCAGGAAAGCCACGCCGACGCCTGGGCTGTGACTCTTTGGAAGTTCCCAGGGATTGTGGGTGGGAAAAAGGAGTGAAGGGCTTGCTTTCCGGCACTCTAATAGTGAAAGTTGTGCGTAGCTGAGGGTCATATTTAACTGAAAAGCCATAGCTTTTTTCTTATTGTCACACACATCTTTTTTTGGAGGACAGACTTTTCAATGCTGCACACCAATCCTGGAACACTTTTCATTACAGTTTTACAAAATTTCTACCTGTGCACATGGTTGGGAATAATAAAAACATAAATTTCGTTTCACTGAAGAAAGCCCGTAAGGTATGACGGGACAATGGTTTCACATCGCTGGAGAAGTAACAGCAAGTGCTGCGCAGAGCCGTTTGGGCTTTCAAGAAGCTATGGGAATTTTCGGTATTACGCCAAACTCAAAGTGGTATATAAGGGCAGCTACATCAGATGTGAAGTCATCAAATTTTAAGTTTGATGCTATTTATTCCACACAGCATGTTTTTATTTAAGTGGGACATCGTTTTGAAGTAGTCTGGTTGAAGCATCTTGGGGGGGGTGGGTGGCGCAGAAGCGAGGGGGCACGGGCCGCCGGAGTGACTGGTACGCCTGGGATCGTGGTTCTTTATTAAGCCGGTGTGTTAGCTCGAAGCTTGTAATACCTCCAGTTCTCAATGACTTTATTTCATACACATTTCATATATTTTGAATGTGCCCTTTGAACACATTATTCTGAAATGTTATAAGAGAACGTCAATCTCCTGATAAAAAGAAAAGAAGATTTCAGTTTTGAATCTGGGGAGATAGGACTCAGTGACTTGCAGAGAAATCTATGCAAATAAAATATAGTTATGACAGAACAGGCTGCAATTATATCTCCTTTTCTCTAGGAAGAAATTGTTCTGCTTCCTATAGTATTCAATGACAATAACATGAATCTGGCAACTTTCTGGAAATATGCGGTTAACAAGTTATCTTTAAAGGGAGCCACTGCCTATGTAGAAAATGAAGCTTGCCTGTGTGCTGGAGTTTGGCATCAGTCATCATTATCTATCGTCATTGAACCTGACAGTGCAACTTTCTGAAAAGATGCAGTTAGCAAGGTAGCACAGATGTGGTGGGGACGCAAACTTCTTTACGAGGAAGGTAAATGGAGACAGCCCTGACACCCCCTGATCACCCCTCCACGTTGCCCTCCCTCCCACATCTTGCCCTTCCTCTTAGTTACTTTCATTATCCCTGATTAATTGGGCACGCACACACACACGTAATTACACTTACTCAGCCTAGGAAACTTCAGGTCAGAGAGTTCCTAAAAGTTCTGTTCAGGTTGAAACTCTGTCCAGCACCCATGGAGCCATAGGTTATGCAACCTGATCGCAAATGAATGCAAAACTTGTTCCAAATGAATGCTGCTCTCAAATGCAGCAGGTCAGTGACTTCTCAGGGATATGTTTGCATTTCGCTGGACAGCACGTTGCAGCCACCAATGAGTCATGCAAAGAGCTTGTCTGTGGTTTGTAAAGGACAGCACTGAGGCCCCAGGGCTTGGAGCGGACGCTTCTGCAGGCTTCACCACACTCGCCTCCATTACTAGGAATCCTGCACATCTTTCCTTTCAGGCACTTCCGAGTCACTCTAGAAGGGGCCACTGCTGTGTGGAGAACGAAGCCTCCATGCTGGTTGGAGTTTGCAGTGACTCTTTATCTATCGACACGTAACAGTAAGGTATGCTGCTGCTTTTTTTTTTTTTTTTTTAAGATTTTATTTTATTTTTTCTCCCCAAAGCCCCCCAGTACACAGTTTTACATTCTTCGTTGTGGGTCCTTGCAGTTGTGGCATGTGGGATGCTGCCTCAGCGTGGCCTGACGAGCAGTGCCATGTCCGCGCCCAGGATTCGAACTGACGAAACACTGGGCCGCCTGCAGCGGAGTGCGCGAACTTAACCACTCGGCCACGGGGCCAGCCCCGGTATGCTGCTGCTTTATTGAACCTGACAGTGCAATAAAAACAAAAAAGAAGCAAGTTATTTGCATCGCTGGAGTGTGGTTAACGTAGTCAACATGTGCTTTTTTACAAGTTTGCTGCAAATAAATGCTTTCAGGCTTCAGAGACTGATAGGGATAATTTATGTTGATTGAAAACCTACTATGGTCAGTTATGCTACTTGGCATTTGGTACCCTTGGTCTCATAGAATCATTGCCTCCTTCCTTCAGGATTGGTATGTTACCTTCACTTTACGGATGAGAAAACTGGAGTTCAAGGATGCTAAATAACGGGACCTGGGTGGGCCACTAGCAGATGCCCAAGCAGGTGGATTTGCTTCTTATTCTGGTCTTCCCATTATAGGACGGCTCCCCCTTGAGAAGAGAAGGAATGACTAGGACTATGATAAGAGAAGGAATGCTGATGAAAAACGGTGGAACCGTCAACACAGTCGCCATCAGTCAGGGAGAGAAGCGGGGGTGGTATTTGCTTTGCTGTGGATAAAGAATTAGCTTAATAGGAAATAAAAGGTGGAAGAAAATAGTTGCTTCTCAAGATGGAAAAATGTTACGAGTTTATTTAATAGTTCTGTAAGTGATTTGGATCAGAGAGTACACAGTGAGCTCTCCAAAATTAAAGATGGAAGTGAAATGTCAAACTGACAAGGATAAACCTTACTAAGATCTCATGAGCTTTCATGAGTGGGTAGAGAAATAGCAAATAAGCTCGAGCGTGGGCAAGTGAAAGCAATATATTCAGGGAAAATGATATAAACTTTGCTTACAACACCTCTTGGTTTCAATACAAGAAAAGAAGCTTGAAATAAATATAAAATATTATAAAATACATATTTCTTTTTCTTTCTTTCTCTCTTTTTTTTGGTGAGGAAGCTTGGCCCTGAGATAACTTCTGTGCCAATCTGCCTCTATTTTGTATGGGGGATGCTGCCACAGCATGGCTTGATGAGCCATGTGTAGGTCCACACCCGGGATCCTAACCCACCAACCTGGCCCTACCAAAGCCAAGTGAGCCAGACTTAGCCACTGTGCCACGGGGCTGGCCCCCATATTGCATTTTTTAAAAAGACTTTTTTTTTTAAAGATTTTATGTTTTTCCCTTTTCTCCCCAAAGACCCCTGGTACATAGTTGTATATTCTTCGTTGTGGGTCCTTCTAGTTGTGGCATGTGGGACGCTGCCTCAGCCTGGTTTGATGAGCAGTGCCTTGTCCGCGCCCAGGATTCGAACCAACGAAACACTGGGTCACCTGCAGCGGAGCGAGCAAACTTAACCACTCGGCCACGGGGCCAGCCCCTAAAAAGACATTTTTGATCTGTTATTTTTTGACCTTCATGAGGAAAGAAGGAGAAAAATCAATCGTTAATAACCCCATTTTATAGAGAAAATAAAGAGGTAGGCTGCTTCAGTGACTTCCCAAAGTCACTCTGGTAATTAGTAAGAGAATTCTCACTAGAAACCAGGACCGCAGAACCCCAGGCCACGCCATTCCTCTTGCTGTGGGTTCTTCTCTGGGCTCGTAAAGCCAGTGATGTCAGATCATCACCAGGGGATATTTTTCATCCTTACCATATCACGTCGAGCGCTGCGGCTTTGGACTGAGACGTACCCGGACTCAAATCTCACTTTGCCACTCACAGAGTATGAGTCACAGGAGAGATTGTTTGCCTTTAGAGACTGTTGATTTCTTTTTGTGTAAAATGGACCTACAGAATAGCACCCGCCTCATAGAGGTATTTGAAGAATTAAATGAGGTAAGATATGAAAATACTTAGCACAATGCCTGGCACATAAGTATTTAATGAATGTTCATTTTTTTTTTTTTTGGTAAATGGACAGGAAGGTGCAATACATTCTTACTTTGAAGTAATAATGTGTTCCAAGCCTTTAGTGATGACTGATTTAAAAAAAAGAAAAAAGTGGATAACCACAGCTGGCTTAATATTCAATACAAACCTCCCCCTAGACTAGAAATGGAACAACATTGCAAAACTGAAATGTGGACCTCCCGCTCCCCGGGACTGGAGGCAGGCGGCAGCGGGGCGGTTCGGCTCCTGCAGGAGAAAGGAGACGGAAGCCTTGCACCTGAGGAGGGCCAGCAGCAGGTCCAGCACTTGCAGCCTGGGGCTGGGGCGGCACTAAGCCATCCCTTAAGAGAGGAAGCTGTGGAAAACTGCTGCCAACAGAAGCAGCTGTCCATCAAGGGAGAGCACAGACACAGTGCAGCAGGGAGGGGCCTCGTGAGCCCATCCACTGGCCGAGTGAGGCTGAGATCACCCACTGAACGGGAGGTCTGAACAATAACGTAAGCCCTAACCCTGGGCAGTGGGTGCAGGCAGGTGGGCGAGGCAGCCTCCGACTTATGGACAGGGAGTCTGGAGCACAGAGGAAGGGGGAAATAAAAACAGAACAAGCAACCAAATCAGACACCTCAAAATGATTCTGCAAATCTGTTGGCTTCAAAAAGCTTTTGGTTTATAAAACACGCAAAGACATTTGATGCTAAGAAAAAAATATTGATAATGTGAATTAAGTCCAGGAATTAAAATGGGGTATCTATCTGAGAGACACATTAACATAGGTATGTTTACAATGCTCAGAGATAAATACAGGAATCCATTCATAACAAAAACAAAAATTGTGAAACAAAACCAAGCAGAAATAAAACAAGGTAATATAGTTATGACTAAGAAGAATAAATTCAATACTTTGGAAATAAAAGATGTTGTTATTGAAATTAAAAACTTTAACAATTTAAACCGTAAACTGGACACAAAGAGAGAATCAATGGTCTGAAGCATAGTGCTGAAGAATCACCCTAGAATGTAGCATGGAGAGATGAGAGTGAAAGTATGAAAGAGAAGTTCAGATACGTGAGGGATAAACTGATAGATCTAAAGGCTAAAAGCTTTCCAGAATTGAAGAAAGATGTGTGTGCCTCAGATTCAAAGTACCTACCAAATGCCAATAAAGGTACACCAAACTAAATCTGTGACTTGAGAGCAGAGTGAAAATTGTGACGATCGCCAGGGAGAAAGGACAGATTATTGGCAAAGCCCTGGAAACGAGAGAGACTGCTCATCAGCAAGAGATGCCAGAAAACGGCGGACTTCCAGCACTGATGGAATCACTGTCAGTCTTGAACCTTATACCTGTCTAGACTGCTGTTCAAGGTTGGATGCAAAATACAGACATCTTCAGGCATACAAGACACAGAACTTCATCCTTCACAGACCTTGGTTGTTAAAGGTTATATCTCCTCAAGAAGAAAGGAAACCTGAAGGAAAGACAAGAGCTAGAAAAAAAACCAATGCTGAATACAGGAATTAATAAGATATGTTAGTAAATGTAATTAACAATAGATTATAAGATACAATAACTAAGTAGGGGGTACAATTTTAGTAAAGCAAAAGAATAAAAGAACCCTCTTAGTTAAATATGCTTAGTTTATAGTTTGCTGTGCATGTTATGTATTTAAAGGCAATTACAAAAATAATATAAATATAATCTTTAGTTTCCAAACTTTCCATGGAAGACAAAAATTGGCAATATAAAAAATTCTATCAGTTCAACAGAAGATAGAAAGAAGGAAACGAAGAAGTAGGTAAAAAGGAGGATAAAAGAAAACACAATGTGAGATGTACGTACTAGTTCAAACATGAGAATAGTAAGAATTGTGATCACATCTACCAATTAGCTGAAGATAGAGGTTAGTGGAATGAATAAAAGACAAAAGTCGACAATAGTCTGCTTTAAAGAGACACATATGAAATAAAATTATACAGATATGTATAGAACAAAGATAAGAAAAAAGATACAACAGGTAAATGCTTACTAACTAAATTTAAAAGGATAGATAGTATACTATAGTTACTATACTATGATAGCTAGTATAATATTAATATGAGACCAAATAGAATGTAATGGAAAAAGCATTAACAAAAACAAACTAGCAGCAAAATATATGATCAGAAAAGAAGTGATAACAATTGTGAACTTTTTGATATAGAGATTAGGGAAGAAAGAAAGACATGATTAGCATTTATAAAACTATGTCCCTGGACTTTATTTTTATTCACTTCAATAAATATTAGTAAATCCTAGCAGAATACTCCCTTGAAGTTTTAAAGGCTAGATTTACAAGGAAATTCCGTTTTTTATGGTGAGTGTTTAAATCTGGCTGAGATGGTCCATTTTGGCTGAAAAAAATATATATAGGCAAAAAAGTTTACTTAGACAAATGAAATACAGAGCCAAATTGGTTACTTATGAATTTTTGTGTCTGTGCATCCTTAACCCAAAATGTTAGAATTAAAGAAGGCAATGAAGCTCTTCTGTAAAAATATCTATTTGTTCCAGTGTCGGAGGCAGAAGGTTGCTCTGGATCACTTTTCTGACACAAGATTAACATTCCTTATGTCATTCAATAGGGTGTACAATGGAAGCATGTAAACTGTAGAAGTTCATTCAGTGCGACCCCTTGGTATTGTTATTAATGCTCATCAATAACTCATTCAGAGCTCCACAATCCTGGCTCCCTCTTCTGAGAGGCCAAATTCTGAAAATCCAACAAGTTCTGGGTCAAGGATGGACATTTTGGGGCAGAGGTAAGAGAGATCACTGGAAATGTGAGTTAGAACGAGCATGTGCAGTATGGTACTCTCCCCTCAGCCAGCTTAGTCCATGACCTCTTTGGCCTGAAAGGAAAGTAGTATTATGCACCTTGCCGAGTTTACACACTCAAACCTGGAAGCTTTTTTTGTAGCATTTATAGAAATTATTGTGCAGGAGTCCTAGCCATGAGGTCATTATGACCTTTGAGAGTAGGAACGTTAATGAATGAATGAATGAATTAGAAAAGGGTCAGTTGATCAGAATGGGTAAGAACCTTTAGCCAGCCCCCAGCCCTCTCTCTTCTCCCTGTGGTAGGCACAGGGATCAGGCTGGGAGTTGAGGGGCAACAGCCGGGGATGGATGACAGAGAGCAGGTGTGCAGGTGCGTGCCTGCTCACACACTTATATCGCTTGCAATACACATACCAGAAAGAGATTGCTTTCAAAGACAAACTAAATTGACTTGCGACAAGCTCTCAGTTGTTTTAAGCTTGTTCCCAGTTTTGTGGGTCACCAGACCCAGACATGTTGGCACATCTTAGTTAGGCCCTGGGGGAAACAAGGCACAGAAGGGCATTCTAATGGAGTGCCAGCTGTAAAAAGATTTGGGCTAAGCAGAGGAGAAATCTGGCATAGGACTGGTTCTGTGCTTATCAGAATAAAACCCCATGCATCGAGGGAGCTTGTTGAATGAACTCGAAGGTCTTAACAGTGTGTAATTGTGATGTTCTGGCTCTTCTGGTATACTCACATTAGCCTGGGAGGGTGATGAAATTTGAGAAGTCTTTGAAAATAAAATACTGTAAGAGTGTATATTTGATTAGCTGGTTGACTGGCCTTACATTTATATTCCATTTTTTTCCTTTCTGTACTGCTTTAAAAATAATTCTTGGTGCCTCATGTAACTTTTCTGAGGCTCATTTTTGTGAAAGAAAAAACCTACCAGACCCTGCCTTCCTCTGAAGTTTGCGGACTTGCTCCTTGCATGTCCAGAAGGAGACAGCTGCAGAGGCAGTGGTGTGCTGGAGCCGAATGGCACTGGCTGGCAAGCACTGATTGTGCATATCTCTTTCCAATCCCACATTCAATGATGCCATGTTGGTAGCTGAAATCAGCCATGATGAGAGTATTTACACCATGGAAATTGGCACACACTACAGACCGGGGCTTTTTTCCATGAAGCCAGTCATAAAGATTTATCAGCCTCCCACGACTCAGAATCCTTAGTCCACAGTTCATTTCCCTGAAAACAACCTTCCAAAGGCTAAGGCAGGGGCCTCTTGGAGACTGCTCTGCTTGGAAACTTGACTGGAAAGTAATGACACCAAATGCACACAGTGGCTTATAAGCATTTGTGTTTCTCTCAGCATAAGACTGAGTACTAAGCCTTTCCTTTCAGGGTTACCATGAACACAGCTACGCTGGCAGTAGAGTACTCTTAAAAGAAAATCTCAACAAAATTGTGTCATTTTGCTGAAGCTCTTGATTCTCTCATATTGTAAAATATTGGCTCCTCACAGTACCAAATTATAATAATTCTGCCTAAATATGCTTTTCCTGTCAATCAAGGAATAAGGTATTTAATAAATATTTATCATATGTAAGATACAGTGATAGGCAATATGCTAGATACAGATGAAAATTGTATATCCTCAAATTATCTTTAAGAAGTGTGTAATTTAGACAGAGAGGCAAGACACGCACACGTGAAAAGTTCTATAGGAGAATTTCTATAACACTGTATAATTTGAACATATCCAGACTTAAGGTCAGACTCAGTAACTGTTACATGAAAATCTATACACATACACACACACACACACGGAGGACACCATTAGAGATTCTTATTACAGGCTTCTGCAGGGCGGGCACCAGAAGACAAAGACAGCATTATGTCATAAGGCAAAACTTTCTAAAAATCCTCTTTGAATACCTTTTTCTTTTTCCAAATGATGACTCCCACAGCATCCACCTGTGTCTCTCCTTCTCCCTCTGCTTCTCTGCCTCTCTTTACCCTCCTCCCTGAGGCCACGTGCTGGTGGTCCCTGCCCATCTCTGCAGAGAGTCTTGAGAGTTTGGCAAAACAAGTACCTTTTGGGAGGCCCAACCTCCTTAGAAAGGAAAGGAGGGAAGGCTGTCGATTCATTGATTTGAAGCACTTCTGCCACAAACGAAAGACAGCAATTCAACAAGTGTCCTAAGGAATATTTGAAATCAGAGGCTAACAGTTGGGAGTTTTAAATTCAGAGGGAGATGAAAAGATCATTTTGGAGGAGGAAAAGCTTTAAGGAGAGAGTAGTCAGTGAGTAGAAGGTCTCAAAATAAAAAAGGCAAGTGGGTGCCCAGTGTAGCCCTGCTCTCCTCCATGTTGTCCCCTGGTGCCTCACTGAGGCAGGCGCGCCGTCTCCCAGTGGAGAGTAGAGGCTGCGTTTCAGGTGGATGCCGATCCCCCTCTCTTGCTTTTCGTCTATTGGGTACTTCCCCCCTCCAAAACGACCCTTAGTCCCTGACCCTTTTTCCCTCTCCCCAAAGAGGCGCAGTCATCTATATTCATGGACTGAGTAGAGGACAGACAGATTTTAAGGACATCTGCAGGTGAGGGTTGAAGTAGGGTCATCTCTCAGGCATTTGGATCCTAACCAGGGCTCTAACTGCTGGTGCATTTAGTGGGAGAGTTTTTCCAAATAAGTTTGGGATGACAATGCATTTGAAGAAGAGATAAGTGTGCTTGCACAGTTTTACACGCGGACCTCAGTAACCAATGACAGAGTGGCTCTGCCATGCTGTTCAGGTCACAAAACGTCGGCTACCACAGTCACTGGCATGTTTTTGTATTTTTGTTCCAGTCAACTAGAGAAATTTTTAGAACAGTTTTTCTTCTTCTTGTCAATGCAGATTCAAATGACTTTAGTGTAAAGAGGCAATTGGGCAGAAAAGCTTATGGTCAGCCACCTTGCAAAGTCCCTAACTTGAGAATTTTCAGCCTCATCCTCCAGCCTGGTTGATAAATTCAGAAATCTCACTCCACCATTATCAATTATTATCATAGATCCAACGTTACTCAGTGATTCTCACACCTGCCCATGTCTTTGTGATGATAGAGCTATCAGCACGCGACATGGGGAGGCCAAGTTATTACAGAATCGCTGTATGAAGCCATTAAATTAACAACAACCTGATTCGCTTCATGTTCAGGTCTGAACATCTATAATAATCTAAATGGCTTCTTTCATGCTAACAATCAACGAGTGAGTACTCCCACTCTGACAGTATCAAAGGCACTTGAGTCATTCAGCTGAATCTCGTCAGGGATTCCAGGATATCCAGCTCAGCTGGATTCTGGATGATTTTCCATCAGCGGCAGCAGCTCCTTCTGGCCGTGTGACCTTGAGTGAGTTCATCATCTCCGAATCTAGCTAAGGTTAGCCATGCTGTTCTAAACATCCAGATTAGCTATTAGGTAAGAAATCACTTGAAAGCTGGAAAGCTCTTATACAATACATTAATGACTTAGATCCTCTTGGCTGATGTGAAGGCAAGACCACAGTGAACCACGTGCTGGCCCTGAGAGCTGGCCCTGAAGGTCGCTTCTCAAATACACTCTGTAGCATTTTTAGGATGGTTAACATGAAAACCTGTGAGAGGTTTTCTTAAGAAGATTATTTATTTTATCCTTGTTTGTAATATGTTGCCCTGAAATAAAGTAATATTGTGGACATGGCATATTAATAATATGATATACTTTCTTTGACCTAGATAAATTTTGGGGGAAAAAACAGAGATAAACCATTCCCCATATTCACTAGTATTTTTCATAAAAATAACATGCAGACAGTGAAGCCGTTATCCACATGATCCACACATGATCCCATACAAGAGAGATTACCTGAAAAGAAACACAGCATGAGAAGAACAAATTTTAAAATAGCTCAAGTTGCCTGCAGCAACTCTTCCTAAATTCCTCTTTTTCTCAACTATCAGTAAGTTCTTCCTAGTTCCAACCTCATCTCTTTCGCCCCCTTTCTCCTTATTCTGCATCACACAAGGTTAAGGACAGAGCTGGCGACAGCAGAAATCACCCTAGAGGATGGGTTGGAGAGGTGAGCCTGGGTGGGAAGGCCAGAACCCTCGGTAAGGGGAAGGGGGAAGCCGGGTACACTCAGGAGTTTTGACTCATCACAGGCATAATGATGCAGCAAGAATTCTGCCTTGAGTTGCTTCAGGCTTCAGACATGTCTGGGACTGGCGTCCTGGAGCAGAGTAGAACTGCTGAGGCTCTCTGTATGAGGCACCGAGGAAACCCTGACAAAGAGGGCAGGCAGAGAGAGAGAGAGTAACTTGTGCAGGACACAGGCAGGCTTTGGAGAGGGGGATGATTCTGAATAGGGCAGGATAGCAGCCTCTGCACTGTCCCCCGTCCAGGTCCTGTGGACTCCTGCCGGAATCCTGAGGAGAGCAGACTGCAGTAAAAGAACAGATGAAAATGAAAGGACTGGGACATTGGAAGAGGAAGGCATCATGGGAGCTGGGGCCAGCAGCTGCTGCCGAGACAGGAGACCTACCTTCAGCATGGGAGACACGCTTTCCACAACAGACATCAGTGCACTCTGGGCAGACCTTGCAGGGTACCAGCTGGGGTCAGCATCCTGCACCTTTGGCAAGCATGCACTGAAAGCATAATTGATGGTTGTAGAGTCAGAGGTGATGGACGCTGGAGTTGGAGAGGAGGGAAAGGTCTGATTCCCCCAGAGCAGCCAACAGAACTCCCTGGGAATGTCCGGGGCACCTCTACAGGGAGAGGTTGAGAGCCCCAAGAAACTCACTGTGTCTTGTTTTCAGCCTTCCCATTCACATCTTTTTACGCGTATCTCTGAAGAGTGTAACATAAGTGTGAGCGCCCCCACATGCTCCATTTTTCTCTCAGGCTCACCCTGGGTTAATGACAGGTTAAAGTTTGCGATCTTAAAAGAATTAGATAATTTTTTAAAAGAAACATATGTTAGAGACCATTTTAAGCCATCACATAACATGTTGGCAGGTACAACCTGCAGATATATGATCTGGTTTAAGCTTTACTGTTTCTTGTTGTGTGTGGCCTTAGTTTCCCATTTGCAAAATAGGGGATTGACATGGATGATAGGAGATAGCTTTCAGCTCAGAGCCTACCTTCCCTCAGTCAGTCACCCAGCTATCTGCTTGTTAGGCTCAGACAGAAGCAATCCAAGAACTTGGGGAGACGTTGGCTTGGACGTTGGGTGAGGCTGACTGGTAAGAGGGAGAAAGGTTCCGTGATGAGGGCCCAAGGGCCCAAGTGTTCAGGTCCAGAGGGTAGATTAAGGTATTGATAGGGGCCTTGGAGCTTAATAAGGAAGACAGAGGAAGCACTTGCTAGAATTTTGGTGCGATGGGCACGTCCTATTGGAGCATCACAGCTTGTCCCTGGCAGAGTCAGTCCCAAAGTGGGACCCAAACTCTTATCCGCTGAGCTGGATCTTCAGACACTGGAGAGCCCAGGGGTGCATGCCTGCATGTGCCCAGGAGAGTGTACCTGTGTGGATTTCCAACCAGAAAAGTGTTGTTAGTTAACATTCAGTGAAGAAAATTTGGAAAATATAGAAAAGTACATAGAAAAAAGTGTCATTGACCTACAATCCCATTACTTATAGGCTAAAGTTATTAACATTTTGCTGAATTCCTTTCTTGTCTTTTCCTATACAGAGCTGAAGTATTACTAAATTGCAATACACAATTTTGTATCGTACTTTCTTCCCCTTAGTATTATATGACAGGAAATATAATATGGCTACTTAGTGTTTTTTTTATATATATTCATCATAATCTACTTGAGTATCCCAGATTTGAAGAGGAAATGCAAGTGGAAGCAAAGTGAGCTCTTCTATCTCGGGCTGGAGGCTCTGCAGGTGGAAGACAAGATTCGGGAGTGGTTGATCTGGGCTGAGATGGAGCGAAGCAATACTTAGGGAATATTTTGTTTGAAGGGGAGCCAGATGATCAGCCTTCCTGCAGCATGTGCCTCAGACACAGCCTGCCATCTGGGTTGACGAGATGCCCCGTGAGATTCCAGAGGGCCAGAGTGGTGGGGAGGCCAGCAGACAAGAGTAAGAGAAGCCCACAGGGGAAATACGTGCAAGGGAGGAGTGGCCAGACGAAGCAGAGCATGAAGGTTTAGAAGTGAGCGTTGGTTATCAGTGCACAACGCAGCTGGCAAGTCAGCCAAGATGATGGCGGGAGAGCTGTGCTGGGTCTAACCACCAGGAGCTTGCTGGCTATCTTTGTAGCACGGCTTCTGTGAAGTGTGCGGGGGACGCCATATTGCTGGGTGTCAACATGAGTCGTGGGGGCAGGGAAGAGAGACAAGCGGTTCAACAAATCCTTGGAGAGGTTTGGCCTTCTATGGGGGAGAGAACGGAGTGTGAACGTGCTCATTGCGCCCTCCACTGACCTCACGGCTGTGCACCATTTTACAAACATTTCTGGGTCAAAATATGGCGCTGCCTTATATGAGCTTTTGACATTTATCTGATTACTAGTAATATGGAATCTCTTCTCTCATGGTTATTTGTAATTTTACTTGTGTTATTTATGTCTTTTGCCCGATATTCTATGTTATATTAGTCATCATCTTATTCATTTTGAAGGTATATTTATATATCATAACCTCTTTGCAGTTATATTTGAAGCAAATACATTTTCCCGGGTTAATCTTAGAAACAGCCTTTAACAAGTAAAGTTGTTTTTTATTTTTATGTTATAAAATGTCTCAGTGGATTGTTGAGTTTTAACAGAAAGGTGAACAGCAGTGGTTTGAGCTACATGGTAAGGTGAGGATGGCTTGGGGCCAGTGTGAACGATGCTTGCATACTGCGTTTACAAGAACACCATTGGAAGGCGCCTATCCGGCTCAGAAAGCCAGCCTCCCCTGCAGGAAGAAATCCTTGCTGAGACCCCGTGGCTGAAAACCACCACAGGCTTTGGCTTTCAGACTGCCCGGGGCTGATGGACGTGGCCGAGAAGGGGAAGGAGCACGCCCTGTTGAAAAGGCAGGGGAGCCTCATAGATGAAGCACAGATGTGGCAGCCTTAGGGCTGCAGATGCAGCATAATTTCTAAAGTCGCAGGGCATGCATCTGTTGCTCTGGCGCACAGTGGACGGTGTGTTCAGCCCTTCAAAATGGACTTGGGTGCCTTTGGCTTCCTGTCTTTAATGTGGCAACAGGGGTGGCAGCCTGCAGACGAGAAGCTCTGCACGGCAGTTCTCAAAGCCAGGAGTTGGAGGCTCAGCCATAATAGCTTATTGCGGGAGGGAAACGGATGGTGTTGGACGCCAGTGCAGTTGCTCCCCAGACATCTTGGGACACCACTGTTTGTGATGGATGCATCTGAGACACTTCTGTTCACTTAGGCATTCAGTCATTTAGCAATTGTTATTTGAGCACCAACCCTGTACAATTCACTGTCACTGTTGCTGAGCTTGACATGGTTTAATCTGGGAAGGGGATTGGAAGAGACTGTGCCAGGAAGAACGTCAGTGGGGAGGCCCGTGGAGTAAATCCACGCAGGTGTGCAGGGCACTGAACCAAGGCCCACCACCGGCACCCAGTCACCAGAAAACAGACATCGTCACCCACAAAAGCCCAGCACCCTACCTGGGACATCCTGGCACTCAACCGATGTTGTGGCACCAAGGACTAGACCTGATGTCTTTTCTGAAACCAAACACTCAACTATTGATCTGCGTGCACTTCGTGATTCTCTAACAGCTGAAGGTTTCGACCACACCTGCCACACTCTGTGCCGCCTCAGGGACCTTGCTGGGTGAGCTGGGACTGCAGTGTGACGGAGGCGTCCTTATGAAGTCGCTCTGTGCAAGGCTGACTGGCCCCCGTGGCATTTGTTAGCAATTAGCTGGGCCAGATCATTCGAAAAATTTGAAATGCAGGATCGGGAGGTGTATGTGGCAAACTTGGCTATTTTTCTCGGGGTTTTTGTCCAGCACCACTTTGTTGCATGCTGTAAACATAGTGGTTAGCAGTGTGGCCTGTACGCCCAGAAAACCTGGGTTTAAATCCCACTTGCTATCTGTGTGACCTTGAGCAGCTGAAGTAAGCCTCTGGCAGGCATTGCTTTCCCCATCTGTTAGATGAGGATAGTGAAAGTACCTACCGTGCAGAATTGCTGTGAGAAGCAGGGAAGCTGATGAGAGAAAGCGCTGCTATATGATTATTACCATTGTGGTTGTTATTCTAGGCAGCAGTGGCAGCTTATGCTCTGCCAGCGCTCCTTCCTAGGAGAGCTCCGAGAGCAGGCAGGCGATCCTGCAAGGCTCTAGGACGTCACAGCTCTGATTTCCGGCTCTGTCCCTCAACAGAGCCAGGCCCCTCCCCACACTCCCTCTCCCGGCCCCAGGCCCAGGCAGACGGTGGCTCTGTTCCATGCATGGGCTTTGGAACAGAAGACTTTGCTATTTTTGTTTTCCTGAAGGGACAGCAGCTGCTGGGTTGCCCTCACTGCTGTGCAGCGATGACACTTGGGCTCCGGCTCCAAGAAGGAAGAACTGGCAGCTGAGCAAAGAAGTTGAGCCTTAGAGGAGGAGCTTTGCCAGCCCTCTGTTTGCATGAGAAGGGAACTGAGAGGAGAGTGGAGGGAAGGGCTGGGCTCCACTTCCACCGTCCACCTTCGCGGAGCTGGCTGCCGACCTGCGCGTGGTCTGGCCCAGCTGCATTTCAGCAATGCTCTGCTGTGGGTGGGCACTTGTTCCACGTAACTCTAAATGAGTATTTGCAAGAGAGAAGGCGACTTTGTCCTTTTTTCACCTCTTCTTCCCCTCCCATCCTAGAAGCTGGGAGGTGGGCTGGATGCAGAGAAAAGAGCATTGTTCTTAAATCTTCTCCATAGCTCAAGGACTGAGAAGGAAAAACTGGAAAGGCAAACTAGAATGATTGCCTCATTTATTTTCTCTTTAAAAACATAAAAGGTACCCTGAAACTATGGTTCAGGCAACACCATGTGATTTCTTCCTTTCCACATGGAAATATTTTGAGTAAGAGATCTGTTTTCTATGTTGACATCTGCAGGTTTTCCATCTCCAGTGGCAGTGAACTGTTGTCATTCCTGGAAATAAGAAGCACAGGGCCCTGGGGCTGGTCTGCCTGGTGTTGCGCTCCTAAGAGCGACTGTGTAAAGTTGCTGGCTCTATGTCCAAGGTGATCGCTTAGAGCAGTGGTGCCCCACAGAACTTTCTGCAGCAGTGGAGTACGTGCTGGACACAGCAGACGCTAGCCACGTGTGCTGTTGAGCACTGAAAGTGTGGCTCCTGTGACTGAGGAACTGACTTAGTTTACTTTAAATTTAACTAATTAAATTTAAACTAGTTTTTAAATTTTAACTAGCTAAGTTTGAATTGCCACTGTGCTGGAGGGTGCTGGAGAGCAATAACAAAACCAACTGCAGGTGGCACCCACAAATGTTGACTGAATATCCCTACCCACGGAAGAGGGAAAAAGGAAGAAGTGAAAGGTCTCCAATTCCTGAGCAGCAAGTTTCTCCTTCCACAGCAGCCATTCACGTGGAACCTGTGCGTTTTGGATATTTGGGATGATCATTTTTCGCTCCATCTTTCTGCTGTGGGAGTAGGGATCTATTTGCTTAAAGAGGAATGAAGTCAAGACTGCATTAAAACACAAAAGGATGTTATCTCCTAGGGTAGATAATATTCCCATCTAGAAGCTCTTCCTTCCTCTCAAATGACAGGGTACGGTCAAGAGCTTCTTCGAGGGTGCTAAAGTGACAACCCCGGGGCCCCTTCGCATCTCAGATGAGTAAGCGAGCGTGCCCTGGAGCTTCAAGAGGCGGAGCGTTGGAACGAACACTGGAGTGGCCATGAGGCGATGGTCAGTGCTCAGTGTCATCTGGAAGGTGACAACACGAGGCTGCCGCCTGGGGCTGTGTGGCAGGCTCCTGGTGGGGTCCCGTGGAGGAATGAGAGGCTCAGTAGCTGCCCTGAATCCAAAGACCACAGAAAAGGGGAAGCCTTGAGGAGAGAAGGAGGACAGCAGACCAATAGGAGCCCGAGGGAAACCAGGGTCTGAAGAGACATGAGTAGACGGCCAAGAGCAGGGCAGCGACTGCAGCGATGACATCTCTAACATTAAGGTGGCAGGTCTTATGACGTGACGATGGAGCATCAAGTAAATGCAGAGCCTGGACAGAGCACCCCTGAGACCAATAAGCAAGAACAGGTGAAGACAAGTGCCCAGGACTTGGGCTGGGACTTGGGCACCAGAAGAGCTCCTCCCCACTGGGAAGGGACCGGCTGTTAATAATCGAACTGCACACCTGCAGTGTGTTGGAGATTTCCCATGCGTTATTAAGACTACAGGCAGATCCTATTATCCACATTTTATGGATGAATATGCTGAGCCTGGGAGTGACTGGGAGTGAACATCCTCCCGGCTCTTGTCTGACTCCGCTGGCCTCCCCTTCTCAGGCTGCCTTTGGAATTAATTCTTCTCTTCCAGGTGTGGAAATGTTGCATTTCCTTAGGGATTGTTCCCGAGTGCCCTTTTCCTCTCATCCTCTACGCAGCGCAGTGTTAACTACTCTCTGGCAACCCCACAATTTCCTCTCCAGCCTGAATCTCTCCTAGTCGAGGAACAGCAAAATTGACCTAACGAATGGATGAGGAAGGATCCTTAGACATTAACACAAACATTCGTAATTTATTAATTAGAAATGCAGAAGGACAAATAATTCCAAGAGCTGCTTTTAATTTAACCAATAAAATAAACTACTAACTGGCCCAGTAAAGAAAATAAGAGAAAACATAAAATTAGAAATGAGGAAATATTTCAAGAGACCACTTTGCTTAATGCCATGCTGACCCTTTTGAAAATCTAAATGAAAAACAAAATTTTCTAGGAAAATATGTATTACCAACGTTCACATCACAAGAGCATCTGCAACTAGGGTTACCACATTTAGCAAATGGAAAACCAGGGCCTCCCCTGTTCAACCTGAATTTGAGACAAATAAGGATTTTTGTTTTTTTTTTTTGCATGGCCCATGCAATATTTGGGCTATACTTATACTAAAAAAAGTACTGATTGTTTTCCTGAAATTTATGCTTAACTGGATGTCCTGCATTTTACCTGGCAGCCCTACTAACACAGGTAAATTACCGTGGAGAAATATGAGGAGCTTGTCGCAGGCTAAAAGAGCATCAAGATACCATGTTTCAGATGAATTACAGGAGTCAATTCAAGGGATACTTCCAGCTCTACTTAAATGATTCCAAAGCATGAAAAGAAGAACAGCTCCCCAGTTATGTTTACAAAGTTGCAGCACACTGAAACCAGACCTGACAATTACGATAAAGAAAGCTGTGGGCAAATCTGTTATGAATGTCCGTGATGAAATCTTAACTGTGATATTAACAAATATGGGAGAATGATATTTTCCCTTAAAATTGACAGACTTTAAAGAAGAAAGTAACTTAAGAAAATTATTGAAAGTGATTTTACCAGGTTTTTTGTAAATATCTGTATCTATCTATATGATATACATAATTCTTAGCTATAATTCACTTATATAATAGATGTTATTTTCTAGAATCATCTCAAATTAAACTCATTGCTTTGACAGTACTAGTCAATGCCATCAGATAAAAGGAAAAGATAAGGCATTAATACTTCAACTGAGGAGACAAATTGTGACTATTTTTAGACAATGTGATTGTTTACATAAAATGCAAAAGAGTTGATTGAGGGAAATTCTATTAGCAATAGAAGATAATTCAGTTAGGTGGACAGGTTTCAAAATTAATATCACATTCGGTAGCATTTCAATAAACAAATAGTATTTACCTATAAAATATAATGTGGCAAACTATCTCATTTATAATAGCATAAAAAAAGAACACCTAGGTAGAAACTGAATAAGAAATGTGTAAGACCTATATATTAAAGAAAACTGTAATGCTTTCCTGAAGGACATAAAAAAATAAATTGAATGAATGAAAGACCTTATCCTATTCTTGAACAGGAGGATTCAATACGGTAAACATCAGTTTACCCTAAATTAATACATAAATCTAATGTAATTCTCATCAAAATACCACCAGTAACTTTTATAACTTGGCATCATATTTCTAAAGTTATCTGGAAACAAACTTGCAGAAAATATATAGATTCCTGTGTATACCCAACAATTTTGGAGAGGATACATAAGAAGCTGTTTATAATGTTTACCTCCAGATGGCTAAAATGAGGGGTACAGAGTTGAGCCAGAGACTTATTTTTTATTTTATGAGTATCTATACTATTTGATTTTTTCATGTTACTTATGTGATGAAAACAGTAGTTTTTATTTCAAAAGAGCCTTTCCCGTTATGTCGAGTAGTGATTGCTAACTCACTGTTCGGTAGAATCACAAAAGGGTGCAGGCATCAGGGTCTTTTCAAAGCTCCCAGTGATTCTCGGGGGCAGCTGAGCGTCATCGCTATGGAGTAGTTGCGGGAGTGCTTTTCAAACTTGTGGGCACAATCCATTCGTCATGAAATCGGCTTAATGGGTTGGGACCAGCATCAAAAAAATCCAGCTGAGGAGAAACTTGTGTGTGAGTGTGAACTGGGTTGTGATCTAAGATGTGTCTTTTTCCGTGGGATGCAATCTAAACGATCAGAAAACCACTGCGTTATGTGACTGAAACTTTGCAGGCCTTGTGAAACGCTTTATCAGAATTTGTGTGAACTATTAAAGGCTTTTCACAGTTTAAAAATTATATTGTAATTCTGTCTTTTGTTCATTTATTTAGGCATTCATTCATTCATTACTATTCAAAGATCAAAAATGCCATATGTAATTACTGGTGCTTACATGATGAGGACAGTGCTTGACTTAAGTCAATGCTCAATAAATGCATAATGAATGAAAGAATGAATGAGTGATTAAATTAATTATCAGGTAACACTTTGCCTAGTTTTCTCCAGAGTTCTTCTTATAAAGCAGGTTTTCTTCTCCCTTCCCACTCCCAAGCTTCTAATTAAATAATTACTCTGGGTAGACTAAACCAAGAATACTTGGATGGACATCCCAAATTCAACCTAACAACCAAGACAGGACTTCTGCCTTTGCTGACATACTCATCACAGTGAGTACTGTGCTCTGGGTTAGGCCATACTGATTCTGGTCACATCCACGTTATTGTAGATCGCATTGGTCTGGTCCTTTCCATGACATAAGATACTCATGAAAGATAGAACCGGAAAGAATTTGGCTGATGTGGGTGAGCTTTATTCAAAGAAACTTATGTCATTGATGGTTCTCAGGTTGAAAGTAAGGTCTTCAGGAAAACGTTTCAATTCTCTATACAACCAACTTTGTGTAACTGAGCAGTTTATTGAACTACCATGTTCTCAGCCCTGGGCAAGGTGCTGCAGGAAATATAAGAAAGTATCAGAGTTACTTAAACCATGTGGTACTAATTATAAGTGAGAAAGACATTCAGACTGGGCAGAAACAAAATGAAATGGGCCAAATGGAAAAGTCTTCAAATCAAAAAGCTAGAAACATGAGACATCAAACACAGGAAGTACAATAAAAGTACTCAGGTAACATCCTCAAGCCTGAAAACTGGATTCGTATTTGCCTAACGCTTCTTCATTAGGTCCTTGTTTTGCATAGCACTTGGCAAACCGTGAACAGAATGGTCCCTGGGAATTCTCTCCAAGGACCGCAGGCCTAGCATGTTCATTCTGGCGAGTCATCTCATTGCTGCATGACTCATTGGCTTTCTGGGCTCTTTCCTCCTCGTGTCCCCCAGATCACACTTTCTCCAGAGTTGAAACGGACAGAGAGAGAAAGAATATGTCTAAGGCTTTATTAAATTATAGCATAAACAAGCCAGAGGTCAGAGTGACAACAGTTGGCTTCTAAGGGCTTTCTTGTGAAGCAGACAGCTGTCACGAAGATTAGAAAAAAAGGAAACCTAACAGTAGAGGCAAAACTTGAAAATTTCAGAGTTAAAAAACCTATAGAAACAGACGAAAAGAAGAGAGATTTAGTCTAGAAAAGAGAAGATTAAGGGATGGATTTCATTAGGGTCAAAATGTATGAAGGAAGATTTCACAGGAACGGGAGACACCGTTCTTTTACATCTTGAGCTGAAGTTTGAATGATTGACGCTAGATCTGAAAAAGTACACGTTTATTTCTTCTTTATTTATTCAATAAATATTTATTGAGTGACTCTTATACACCATCCAGTTGTTAAATATTAAATTCTCTTTACCCCGCGGGTGTATGGCACTGACGGGGTGGGAAATTTTACGAGACATGATCTTTCTCTTCAAGCGCTTCTGTTGAATGAGGCCCTGAAGGAGACTGCATAACTGCTTCCACCAGGGGTGTTTTGGAAATGAGATAATGAGGCTGAGCATAATCACATGACCCAACTAGTCAAGCCATGAGAACACAGCTTCAATGTATCTATTACTTTCTTTTCTGAGGCTCAGCAAGGTCAAGAGAGCTGTGCAGTTGCTTCTGAGAATGGGTGTGTGCA
Organism: Equus caballus; assembly: GCF_041296265.1. NCBI lineage: Eukaryota > Metazoa > Chordata > Mammalia > Perissodactyla > Equidae > Equus > Equus caballus. Next base: position 39,453,129 of record NC_091691.1, read on the forward strand.
ATGATTTATTGTCTACTGAGAAACGGAAAATGAGGGCAGAATGGTTTTGTGGGAACAAATACCTTTTACCAGTTTAAGACTAGCAAAAAGTCGAGTACTTAACTTTGAGATTAAGTTTTTAAATGAGCAAGTGCTTTCCTTATTGTTTCCTCCTGAAGGCAGATATTCCCATTGTCTGCAGAGTATAGATGGAATTGTGAAATAGGATTCTGTTAGCTCACGTCTGCTAAGAGTGGTCACGGTTCCAGAGGACTCTCACCTTACCAACAGCTGCTCGGACACGCAGAAATGGTCTCTTCCCCCGGAGGGCATGAACAGCAGCCCCCTCCAAACTCAGGTCTTGACAAACCGGTACAGACTTTTCAGTTTATGAGAACTTGCCTAGAGCTAAATAAATAAATACTGCTTTTTCTACAACTGTGGATCCTCTAAGGCTAATCAATTTTCAAATTAACATGCTCCAAAATGACTAATTTGGAAACTTGGCCCTATGGGGGTGCAGGACATGCTCTAGGTACTTAGTGACTCATACGAAAGGCCAAATCTTTCCACCTTTTTATCAGACACATTTCATCAAGATGTTACCCTTTGTAGTTCAATATGGCACTCACAATCACATTATTACCCTTTAGCTACCCTACTGGAGGGCTGCAAGAATTATTACTTGGATAATTTTTTGGGGTGGCAGGATTACCAAGCATAGCCATGTGAAAATAAATTCATATTTAAAATTCTTATGTATGCATAATAATTATCCGAACACCACTGAGCTAAAATTAATGACTCTGTATTTAAAGCATGGAAGTATTTAAAATTACCTGCCTGATGACAATTTTACTTAATCACATTAGAAGTATCTCTGATTACTTCTTGTTAATTGCTACTTAGAATCTGGGAGGGAAAAATGTCTAGAAATTTCCAGGTAACAGGTTACTTAATTGCCAGCATCAAACTAGTACTCAAAATAATATTCACACCCTTGAGCCAGCCACTTAGCAATATGTACTGAGAGGTGTCTCTGGTACATGGTGTGGAGGATTGTTCTGGGTGGGGAGATTTGAGAACATCTCCACAGTCTAAAACAGCAGAGCAAGAATAAAGGCCTAGAAAGAATTGCAGCAACACCTGGGTCTGGGTAGGTATGTGTCGTGTGAATCACATACCTAAGTGCCGGGGCATCCACCCAATGCTACCACCTGACCGTGTTGTCTGTGAGATCTGGGGACCAGCAGGGTCATATTTCCATTACATGAGACCCTGGGCTTTTCTCCCTTTATCCCCTCCTATTCATCTTCAGGTTTTTATGCTTGTGTTTTGTCTGTCTCTACTCACTTGAATTTAAGCTCCATGAAAGGAGAGATTTTTCTTTATTTGTCCACGGATACGTTCCAAATGCCCATCGTACCTGGCACATAGTGCGATCTCAATAAATATTTGTTGAATGGATGAAATTAATAATTTCTACAATGGACAAAGACAAGGACATCTGTTCAGGCGAATTTACAGATTCTTTTGAAGAAAATTTCTGAATCAATATGGATGTGTGTCTGTGATATTTTTCCTTCTGCTCTTAGACTCAACTTTCCAAGCCTAAAAGGCACTGGGGTAAATCTCTTTGTAGGCACAAGAAGGACAATCTCAGGTTTCAAACTGATAGTAACAAGGGCTTGTGAAAAACAAATCTACCTTTAAAAATAAATAAAAAGGAATAAGACAAGTAAGCTGGCTGTTCTGGAGGATAACTTTGCAAATTGGTTGAAAAGTGAAAGAAAAAAAATGGAATCCCCAACACCAAGTAACCTGTCTGAGTGAGTTTTTCTTTAATAAACTAATTTTTGACTGGCTTGACTCTCTTCGTTGGAGAGGCCAGGCCAAATGAAATTCGAATTGCTTCTTCTTGGAAAAAGCAAAACAAAATCTTGGCTGCCTTCTGATGCAAACTGTCAGAGCAGATCCTAACTTCAAATCATGGAGCAATTTATAGAGAAACAACCGCCTCCCTGGAAGCACGTGCCACACGCACCTAGTCACACAACGAGCTGATGAAGCCACTCATGCATCTTTGGGAACAGACCTTGTAAACACATTTTTTCTTTCTTTCTTTTTTGTAAAGAAATTGAGCCAATATTAGCAGTAACTCTGCTAATATTGCTATTTTTTTTCCTACTGAAAGACCTTTGAGGCCTCTATTTCATAGTCGAGTACAGGTTCTCGTATTTCCAAACAGTCCCCATTCGTATTTAATACAATTGCTATCAGTTGCAGTGCAACGACTGAGAAAGATCCATTGTGTGAACATTCTAGGTTTAACGTGGGATTTCTCGGCACTTTCTATTCTTCGTGCATCAATCTGCCTTGACGCATAGATTCCTCAGTCAAAAGGAACACAATCTAATTTCAAAATGACATAAATGGGAAATTGATGGGTGTTGCCTTGCAGGCAAAACCTCACCCAACAACTAGTCTGATCCCATGAAATGGAACCATTTGCAGAAAAATTCTCAGAATTTTAAACTCAAAGTCTCATTTCTCCCATCTTTAGCTTTTCATTCCCTTTTTAACAGTGGGTCTTGCTTTTTTTACCCGACAACACTTTTCCCTGACTTTTCTCCATCTCTGCAGCATTCCTATGGCCACCGCCAGCAAATGGTGACTGGGACGCTGCAGCTTTGCCCTTAATGCTCTGAGGTCTCCAAGGGAGGGACAACACATGCTGTCAGCGTGTGTGTAGTCCTCCGCTCTCTTCACTCAAGAACTGAGTCTTCATGGCTGCCTTTAAGGCCCTCTGGACTTCCCTGTGCATCCCAGCCGGGCATTTGGGCATTGGGCATTCGACGGGGGCAGCTGCGCTGTGTTTTCTTGATCACTGGATTCAAAATCCATCATCTGCCTGAAAGGCAATGGTGTGGCAACTCGGAAGCAGGTGATCTCACTGAGGAAGCAGGTAGCAGCCAGCAATTCACCCAATGGCTCGGTCAGTGAGTTTCCTGGTTTAATTCTTGAGTTTTAGTTAATTAGCTTTCATTTTCTCTTCACAGCAGCGTTTTAAGGAGTTCGGCTGTCCCAGCTCCCTGCTGCAGCTGCAAACTGAAAGGCAGAGAGAGATGAGAGAGAAAGTGGAACAAGAATGTATTTTGAAGAAAGATTTCCTGTGAATATATTATTCACTAATATATTTAGTCATAGGAAGAATATATTTATAAGAATTCTGAATGTTTAAGCCTCTTAACAAATAGATTCTTCATGAATATATTTATAAGGAGAATAAGTTTTTAAAAAGAATTTATATGAAAAAAATATGAAGAATATATTCTCAAATATTAAGGACATATTCAAAGGAACACTTCATCTTCAAGAATATATTTGTCAGGCCTGGGAGTTGCAGAGATAAACTGAATATTCTTTAAAATGATATGAAGCAAAATGTAATGCAATCAAAACTCAGTGTTTCAAAAGAAATGAGTAAACGTGGCAAGTTGGTCATTTGCTAGGTTGTTCAGAGATGCTTCTGGATCAGGCACCTGGGTAGGCACCGGAGGAGGGTTCAGGCTAGGCCTCGCTGCAGACCCCAAGCTCTTCTCCCTTCCTCCCTGCCTCCAGCCCACTCCACAGAAGGAGACTCCACAGACAAAGCTAAGTCGACCAAGGACCAGGACGTCCAGGGGACGTTTGCAAGTCAGCCTTCAGCAAGGAAAGACGTCGCAGCTCAGAGCCCTAACCTGTTAATGAGTCAGTCTCCAGTGCTGTCGCTCTTGGAACCTGTTTAGGACGTGGGTTATACAAGGCCAGGATCTAATCCCAGACAGAGGGAGGAACAGGCCTTCAGAGCTGATTAAGGAGAGATTTTTCTTGGAATGTCTGTGGGTTGTTGGAAGTGACGGAAATTTATTTTTGCAAAAATTATCTGAAATTGTAGGCATTCAAAGACTAGGGTCTCAGAAGACCTCAGTTCCCTGAGGATTCTTGCTAAAGATCTAATTTCCAGCATCATCATGTACACTTAAGATGTGTTGTACAAATGCTCATTTGAGGAACTCTTTCTAAAACCCTAGAAGTTTGTATTTCTTAAAGGCCTATGGCAATTTTTTGCTTTGTCCCTCATTATTGCAAGTGGGAATCAGGAGCAGAGGAGAGGGAGGGGCTCAGGACGGTAGCCAGGGGCAGCCAAGGCCTTGATACCGTCTGGGGCATTTCTGGGGCTGCCTGACTCCTGAGGGTAGTGCAGTCGTCTTGGCAGAGTGAAAAGTTTCAACTCCTCCTGTTTCCAGCCTGCCTGGGCGCATGGGGCGAGGGGCAGAACCTGGCTGGAGTGACAGCTGGGGCGGGAGAGCTGAGCCCAGGCAACCAGGGCCCCTCCAGGGCGTCCCAGGGTCTGCCCCACATGCGCCTGGCCCCTAACATGTAGCCACATTAGGAACAGCGGCTCCTGGTGGGTCAGGCTTGATACAAACTTAAGGAGTTTGTATGTGGGAGATTCCTGGAAGAATGTTCAAGAAATAGATCGCTGTTGCTGTTATCTTCCTGAGACCTACTTAACGGCTACTATTAGGTGTCAGGCACCCTATGTGTTTTATGTAGGTTACATTCACATACATGCACACATCCTCAAAATCAAATTTAAAAACCCCTCGGGGCAGGTATTATTTTCTCATTTTATGCAGAAGTTAGACCTATTCAGGAAGCGACAGAGCTGGCATCTGGATTTGAGTCTGATGGGCTTGCCTCATTCATTGATGCAACGAGAACTCACTATGCGCCAAGTACGTGCCAGATGACATGCCAAGTGCTAGGACTAAGTGATGCAATAACCCTGGGTCTTTGTCCCTACAGACCCTCTAGACCGTGCGGGGAGACAAGAAAGAGTCAGGAGCAAGGTGATGGGCAGGTATGGCTGTTGTGGGAACCTAATGGATGGTGTCAAGAAAGACTACCGAGCACAGGAAGGGGCAGTGGGGGGAAATGCCTCGGGCAGAAGGATCAGCACGTGCAAAGACAGGAGTCTCAAGAGTTCAGTGTAGGTCCAGCACAGAATGTGAAGAGAGCTCTGCCTGAGAAGGTGAGGCAGGGGCGCCGTGTGAATGCCCATAGCCCAAGGGGGCCAGCCGGCTGACAGCGCACTGTGCACCTCTCCTCTCTCCATGCTCAGTGATGTCCCCTGGGTAGAATGCACACCACAGAAACTGACAACAAGGGAGACAATTTTAGTTTCCTGCCTTGGGCAACCGCTCTAATGATGGGACCGGTCACTCAGGTAAGGAACACTAGGGTGGGGCCATCTGAGCTCCCTTTTCAAGCTTGAGGTACTTGGGTGGCAAAATGGGGATGTCCAGCAGGTGGCTAGATACCTAGCTCAAGCTATTTCTATCTGATCACACTGTCTTCTAGGAACACAACAGTTCAACCCTAAAGTGGCTTGGTATTAGCTGTCCTGTTCGGGATCCTTCTGTTGAACTGACATGCATTACATATACGAACCACAAATCTCATGTGTTACGGAGCCTACACCATGAACAATTTTGAAGTCCTTCTTAATTAGAAAATCCTCCAATTTAATCTCTAATTATCAACACCTAAATTGACTGCCCTAAGGAAGCACGCCGCAAGTCCTCCCATTTGGTGGCCTTGGCCGGCTAACGCCTGCAGACCTGCCTTCATTCTTCCAGGCCGAGAAAACCCCCCGGGGCTGCGGCCCGGCACAGTTATTACAACAGGAGGGGCTGAGGCGGGGTTTTATTTTATCCGTTTATTATCATTTAAAATATGTTAAAATTTTAACATAGTGGAAGCAGGAAATTTAATCATGCACGGCAGTCTGCAAAAAAACCCAAAAAACAAACAGCAAATAAAACTCCACAGAAACAAAAATTGACATCAATAATATAATATATTAAAATTCCATTTAGGCAAGGATCTAAAGAAATGTAACATATGCACACCTCTTAGAGAAGAACTTTTCCTCTTCAGTGCCCTAAGGTTTGAGAAACTCTCCAAGCAGAATCCGCTTTCTTAAACCATAGATGCTTAACGGAACAAATGGGTACAGCCAGGTCTGAATCTCTTTCTTCTGTTCCTTTTCTCTCCCTCCAAAAAAAGATGGCACTCCGCTTCCATGGGGGCATTTGTGGCTCTTTCTGTGGGTGGAAGAGAAGAGGTGCTTGTGTTTCCAAACTGTGGGACTGACTCCACAGAAGCCGAGTCTCAGATCCGGTCACTTACACAAGACAATAAGGTCTGGCGACAAATCAGAATTGTTCAGACAAATGCTGGACACCAAGCTCCCTGTTCTAAGACCTTCCCTTTCAGTGGTGTGTCTCTGTCTGCAAGGATGGGCCCAAGGCCTGGTGTGACAGAGCTCCTGTCACATGTGCCCACAGCCCTGGGCAGGCCAGGGCGCCTGCAGGCTCTGCAGGTGGGCTCCTGGGAGCGTCTGCTCGCGGCGGCCAGTGCCCAGCTGACTGGTCTCACCCTGCTCCTGGGCACATCCCGGGAGAGCTGGAGCACTCCCGAGAAATGGTCAACAGAACAAAAAGAAGAATTAATGAGTGATGAAAAAATGTGCTTATTATTATTAGTTTTTAAAGATTCACGCTTTCCTGAGTAAAGTACACAAAAGTCTCACATGAAGTCTTCTTAAAGCACCAGGCCTCTATCGCTTAGACTCTCTGCTCCGAGGGCAAATCTGAGCCGAGCGAAAGGTGAGGCGAAAACAGGGACAATGTATTTATGACCACTTCTTCCCGAGATTCTATCACTCGAGAGTTTTATGCTTGCAGAATGAGAAGTGGCTTCTTTTAGGATGAGGGAGAAGAAGAAAGGGGTATGTGCGGGATTCTTCGGTCTGTTGGTTGCAAAGCTTCAGAGCTGAAAAGACCCCAGGGAAGATAACGATGTTCACAAACCGAACCCGCGCCTGGGCCTCCCAGTCGGCATCCCCGGATCAGTCCTCAAAATCCTTTAAACACGTAAAGCACAGACACTTTGAAAGGTCCAGATTAAATACAGATAAGACCATGGGGAGACTGAAAGTAAACCAACGCAGGCCAACTCCATTGCTGGGAGAAAGCGGTCCTGGTGCCACGGCAGCTCAGGAGGCACCCTGACCCGACTTCTTGGCCTGAGACAGCATCTTCCTCAGTGAGGCCCTGGGAGCTCCTGAACGTGAGGAGGAGGTATCAGTCCTCAGGGGGGGGCCCAGCTGGACCGTCATCACCTTGACGATGTCTGTCTGTGTCAGAAGCAGCAAGGCTTTGCCATCAGTCTGCTGCACGTAAATAAATGAACACAAACGAAAACATCCTGCCCCAAAAGCCTGTCTACTCGAGCAGCTCCCGGGCGCGGAGCCGAGGGGCACGCCCTGTGGGAGCTCCCGGGCGCAGAGCCGAGGGGCACGCCCTGGGCACCGTCCCAGGGCGGGGTGGCCTCCCTGCAGAGCTCAGGAACGACAAAGAATGACGGGCCAGCACAACTCCACTTCCCCCAGGACTCTGAAGCTCAGTTAAATTTAAAAAATGTTCACTCTGTTAAATATGAACTCAGTATACACTAACTATTCCCAGGCTAGATTTCTATTATTACATTTTAAAAATCTTGGTCTGAATTTGTATCAAGAGCCTTAAAAATAAGCTACTTTCATCCACTAAGTAAATCTCCAGGAATTTTTCCCAAGAGAACAATGTGCAACGAGTACACTCTAGTGTTATTTATAATAGTGAAATACTGAAAACAACCTATCATTTCAAAAACAGCAGAAGTCAATAATTTATATTATCACCTAGGATGGCTTATCAGGCCATCACCAACATTCACGACTCAGTGAAACACTTCACGATTTGGAAAATGTTTCATGAATCATTAAGCAACAAAACATGACACGATGATACAGAAAGATCTGTTTTGATTTGTGAAATTAGATGGATGTGACCACATGTATACATATACATAGTTAAAATATTTGATGCCTTTACACCAAATGTGAAGGGAAGTTATCTTTGGCTGGTGGAATAGCGGCTTGGTTTTTATTTTCTTTTAACTTTCCTGTACTTAAATTTTTTTCTATGATAAATACAAACTATTACAAACAAAAACGCATATGAAATAAATATTTATTTGTTAACTTTTAAAACACAATGTGGTCTGAAATGTAATGGCTTACCCAAGAGTCACGGGATGGCGAGTGGCCACCACGCAGGTCGCGTTTCCACAGTTTCTGGGGGCCCCAGCGTGATGCCCGGGGACTGTGGGCATGTCCTACCCACGTCACCTATCCACACAGACAAGATCAGAATGAGTCCTGGTTTCAGAACCAAGAAGACAGAATGAAGGGTTTTCTGTGGCAACGCCTTTCCACGAACCTAACACTGTGGTTCTGATCCTTTTAAATTAATGATACAAATCCCTTAGTGTCAATGTCCCACTGAGGAAGGAAGGATCAATGGGGATCCCAGGAGGGGGCTAAAGTTTTAAGAGTTTCAAAAAGCTTCCTGTGCATTTACGATAGATCGTCTGATGAAAAATTGTCTATTTAGAGAACAGAATATCTTCCCCATGGGGTAAAATGCATATTTCCCACAGCAGAGGAGACACTCTGCCTGCTCCCACACCCTAACCTGGGTTCAGCTCCAGCGTTTTCACGCAAAATTTGCTGGCCAAATAGCCAGTTGTCCTAAGAATAAGGTAACAATGGTGGCTCTGGTGACGATGACAACAGTTCACGTTTGTGGAGTTAGACTAACCTCTTCTATGTGTTTGATCTGCCAACGACCCTGTGAGGCGAGGAGGAACCTACAACTGTAAACCTAACGACTTCTGAGGCGACGCTGGGGCTGCCAGCAGGCCTTGCTGGCCTCCAGAGGAGACCCTCGGTCTGGATTCCCGCCATTTATTAAGCCCCTCCTTTGGGACAAGAACAGGGCTGGGCACTGTTAACACACTAATCCTGATCCTTAAAGGTCCCCTCACCTAAGTCTGTGTTTACGGAGGCGGGATAAGACAGGTTAGGCGATCTGCCCATGATGACACTCCTGGGCCTAAGTGCCAAGCTGGAGCAACTTGACCTAAAAGGGACTGTGGATAAGGGAGGTCATGGGGGTTCTAAATGCAGAGTGGCCTTATGTGTGAGGCTAGGCCGACTATGCCCAAGCTGTGCTGGGCTGAGGCGGAAGCAGGCTAACCTCACGTTTTCTTTGGCAGCTACCCAGACTGATGCCATAATGACCCTGATGCTGAGTTCCCTGGAGATACAGGGCTTGCCGGGCGCTGAGCGGTCCAGGGCCCCAAACTCAAAGAACACATCCCTGAACCATGCAGGCCCTGAACTCCCGAGAGGAAGAGTGTGTGCTGCATCCTGGAGTCTCTAGGGGTATAGTTTTCTTGGAGAGTTCTAGAGCAATGAGGGAGGCTCTGGAATCAGATGGATATGGGCCGGACTCTGACTGCCCTTTCCTTGCTATCCCCTAGTTTCTTCACGGTGAACTATCCCATAGAGTTGTTGCAAGGACTCAAGGACAACAATCGTGAAGTGCTTAGCACAGGGCCTGGCCCATGGAAAGGCCACGATAAACAAGAACCATCACTGATATCTGCACTATTATTCTGCAGCTGGTCTGGTCTCTTGTGGGCCCACTCTCCGTGGATGTTCCAGGGCAAATGTTGAGCATTTCGAGGGAGGTTGGAAGCAGAGGCTGCATGGAAGGGTTTGGTGGCTTCTCTGCTTTCCTCCTTTAGCAGGTAACGAGCAGGGAGAGTCAGGGTGGTCCAGCTTTCACTGTGGAGTAGACAACAACCCTCTCCTCCCTGGGCGCAGGCCCAGGGTGGGATTCCTCCCTGCCCCCAGTGGAGCCTGAAGTCACAGTGCCGAGGCTTCCTGACACCCATGGGTATTAATTAGCCCATGTGTCCCAGTAGTGCATTTCTTGAGCATGCTGTATGCACCAAGCCCCACAGCGTTCTGGGCCAAAGCACAGCTAAATACAAACAAGCTAAGCCAGAGGCCGGCCCTGCTGCACCCCAGCTGCACTGCGGGGCCCTTCTTGCCCGGACCCCTTTCTCTGGCCTCCACCAACCACTCGTATTTACACTTCAGTAAATGGAAACAAAGCACTTCTGGGTGTAAAAGTGTATGTAATTTCTACATTTCCTACCTCTTTGTTGAAGCTCCCGGCATGCTCTTCGCAGCCCAGAGAGACTGTACAACCTCAGCCACCCACACTAGAGACGAAAAGCCTGATTTAAAGCATGCACCTGAAATGATGTCTTGGTTTATAGTAATTCAACATTTGAGTAAAATATACTTCAAATCCCTCACACACTTGAGATTTACATAGTAACTATCAACTTACATTAGTATTTGCCAGCTCAGAAATTAGACCAGCCCCCAGTAACTTTTCTGGTCTCTTATTTCCAGGATGACCTATACAGGGTTACAGCCATCATGATGACAATGACGGTCTCTATCTGTGTGAAGCTCCGGTACTCTGGAACCTTCTCTCCTCTGATCCTCCTGTCCATCCTGTGGGGTCAGAGAGGGCTTGTGCAAAGCAGATATCACCATGATTGTCAGAGACGAGGACATGTCCACCTGGCCATGTGGCAGACCCTGGGGCCACACCGTGTCTTCCTCAGCAGCGTCTCCCGTACCTTGCCCGGTGCCTGGCCAGCAGCAGGCACTCGAGGAATCCATGCCAAGGGAATTCCCAGGGAAACAACGATGGAGCTGAAGTTCGAAGAGCTTTAATAACTCACCCAAGGTCATGCAGGGCCAGCAAGTGCCGGGGATGGTTTTGGAGATCAGGTTTTCTGACTCCAAACCCAGAGTTCCAGAAAATCAGTCTCTTCAACTCCATTTCTCATCTTTCCCTTTTCCCCCCTCTCCATCCGCGCTTGCCCCAAATTCCTTTTAATAAGAGAAATCAGACAAAGCCTTGGCTATAAGCACAGGAAGTGGCTGAGTGTTCCCCAGTGATACCTTTGGGGAGCTGACTGAACAAATGTGATGAAGGGTAGACTCCCAACGACCAAAATGACAACGGGGCTCTGACCACTCTGGCAAGGGCTGGCGCTGCTGAAACACGGGATGAAGGCAAGGTAAGAAGCAATTATAAGCGAATCCTGGAGGTGATGTTTATAGGAGGAACTGTCTTGTTGGTTTTTTGTGTTTTCTTTATGGCTTTCTGCTTCCTGTGTTGAGTGAATCCTGTGCGTTTGCCCTTCTCCTATCCCCTATCTCTCAGGAGAAGGCCAGGGAGCTCAGGGCCTTGCACCAAATGTTCTGCAACCCAGGAGCTCTGGGAGCAGCGGCTGCCTGCAGGCCCTCCAGGAGACGTGAGCAGACCTGTCCCTCCCTATGCTCTGCAGAAGAGAACATCACAGTGCTGGCTGATTTCCACCTTACAGAGAAGCCGGGGGCAGTACCCATAAGGTGCACCCTAGGGCCTGACTCTTGGGTGTCAGGACACTTGTGGGGACCCTGAGCTCTGTCCTCACATCCTCTGTCGTCTCACAGCTGCATTGCATGTGTCTAACATGAACATTTCAGAGTGTCTTTTCAAGGGCAATCAGGGTGTGGGCGTCAAGCGCCCCTCTGATGCTGCAAGTGTATTTTATCACGAGTCATTTACAATCATCCTTCCAGAGTGTGGGATGAGGAGAATTTTAAAAATCCTCCTAAACCAGTCATCACGCTGCCATGCAATGGCAGCTGCCAGCCTAGGGGCTGGGAGGCGTTAAGGCCAGCCGGCCTGAGCGCTCAGTTCCGAGCCGCTTCACCTGAGAGCAGGTGCTCTGGCGGTCCACGCGCCCAGGAAGCCGAGTCTGTTTGCTGAGTTAACACGATTTTCTCCTTCCGAGGTGGAGGGGAGAGTGGAGCAGGAGTTCGGCATCTGCAGGCAGCCGAGGGAAGCTTTGTAATACTGATGGTCGAGTTATGGGAACTGGGGCAGGTGCTGGCAAGGGCTTACGGCATGTTTCTGGGTCTTGGGACACTGTGAGGCTTGTGTGGCCCCATCATCGCCCAGGCTATACTTCTGGCCAAGTATGTCCCAACCATGACTACGTGCAAGGCCTCTGCTGGGCACCGGGAAGGCTGAACCTGTGAGCAGGTAGAGCCTGAATTTTCAATGAGTGGTGGGAGAATAGAGGGAAAATGGTGAGGAAAGGACAGCTTTTTAATCACCATCATACACGGTCCAGTGCGCTGAAATCCAGAGGAGAGGGATAACAGCTGGGACTTCCAGAAAGCACAGACGGTAACTCAGGTGGGAACTCAAGAAAGGCACCGCAATGGAGGTGGGCGCTGAGTTGGCACTGCTGGCTGTGTGGGATTTCTGCTGGGGTGATTCTGGGCTGGTGAATAGAGAAGACCTCGGCCCAGGGCCTCCCAGGAGCAAGGCCACAAGCAGGATGCACAGTGTGCGTGTGGATGTCATCCACAGCGAAGAGTCCAGCTTGGACAGAACTGTGGAGCAGAAGGCCAGAGGTGGAAAGGGCAGGAGAGGAGGGCTGTGGCCTACAGGTGTGGGTTTGCAGAATTCAGCAGGCCCCAGAGAGCGCTGGAGTGGTGGTTCTCCCATTAGAACCACTTGGAGAGGTTTAAAAACGACTTAAGGCCAGGCTCACACCACAGAGATTCCAGACTTATCCAGCCAGATGGGGCCCAAGTGTTGGCATACATTTTTAAGCTCCCTAGTTGATTTTAATGTGCAGTTAGGGCTGAGGCCACCCGCGTGCAAGAAAGCTGGAGAGAGGCTGGGCGGCGCGTGGATCTGCAGGTCTGCGTCCGTCACTGTGTGGGGAGCACGGTGGGCCTGGCCGCTCTGCACAGGGCAGAGCCAAGAGCTGGAGGCCGAGGGGCTGCAAGATAAAACCCTGGGCATCTGCCCACAGGCTGGGCGTGGGGCAAAAGGAATCCAAGCTGAGTCCAGGAGAGACGCCTGACAGCAGGCTTCTCAGCCGGGCACCACAGACACGCCGGCCTGCCCACTCCCTGGGGGCTGTGCTGTGTGCGCAGAGCAGTTTGCAGCATCCCCGGCCTCTGCCTGCTGGGCGCCCAGAGCACGCCCCACGCCCAGCTGTGGCAACCAACATGTGTCCAGATGTTGCCCAAATCGCCGTGGTTAAGAGGCCCCGCGCTAAAGGAAGGTTCTTCTGGGATGACTCTTTCACGGGAAAAGGGCGGAATATCATAGTAGGAAAAATAAAAATAGAAAAGCGGGGCAAGGCAGTAGCTGGAAGACACACGTTTTGCTGTGCGTGACCCGGAGCTGCAGAGGCGCAGCCGTACCCGCGCCGGCCCGGGCTCCCCGGAGACGCGCTCCCACACGCATGCGCTCTAGGCGCTTCGCTCCCAGCGCGAGGGTTGTGCGATGCTTTGACGGCCGGCATAGGCTAAAGGGTCCTTTTCTGAGCAAACAAGTGAAAACAGGATCACCGTCCCCCTTCCTAGTATTGTTAGCCAAGAAATCGCTGTCCGTGTCAAAAGGAGATTGGATTTTTTAAATGGGAATAAATGTGTTAAACCGAAGAGCGAAGAGACCAGGGCTGCCCGGCACGGGCCGGCCGGCGCCCCTCTCACAGCGGGTCTGCTCTTCCACGTGCCTGCAAGTCTCTGTCTTTTTGGAAAGAGATTCTGACGCTATTTGATCCTTCTTTTTCCAAAGCAAAAAACACGTTCCACGCAATCTATTGAGGCAGACTTTGCTGGCCAGAAGTAAAAATATCCAAAGGCCTTGATGATTATTTAGTATCACTCTTCAGTATCCTTAGTATTTCTTCTCCCTAAGAATAAATTCTATTTTGAACTTTAATGGAAAGCCCATTTGGCTCCCCGTTTTGTGAATGTGAAGTGGCAGCTTTAAAGTGCCATAAAGCAGTGTCAGAAAGTTCACGGCTCACTCTCCCCGTAAGAACTTCTCTTCTTCAGGTTTGTGGTACACGTGGCGAACTAGGAAACTGCCATCCCTTGGCCTCCCCCAGGGACAGCTGTGTGGACGCGGCTGCCTTCCTGAGGCGACGGCGGCCCTGGTGGCGGGGCCCGTGGACCTGGGCCTTGGCGTGGGGAAGCTCACCTGCTGCGGAGGCTGTGCGGGGGTTGGGGGGGGGGGTGGGGGGTGGTTCTGAGTTCTCTGCGCGCAGTGATCCCCCGCTAAAGCCCGGCTCTGTCTTGGAAGGACACTGAGTACCTTAATTTTAGGATGACACAGCAGCGTGGAAAGACTGAGAATGCTGACGTTGCGCGGCCTCTTAGAGCAGCCCGTTGCTTTGCCCGCCTGCCTCCCTGCGACCTGCTCCTCCGGGCATCCTTGCTTGCTTCCCTGAGGCTGTTGCTCCCTAGAATCTTTCCAGGTGGCGGTGTTCTTGATCTTGCTGAGCCCGTGGCTGTGTGCCTGACTGTGCCGGCTCCAAGTCCACTGGGGAGCATGTTTCCAGCCTGAGTCTCATTTTTTAACAGCGGCGTTTATTATTTGCCCTTCGTTTTAAGGGCTGCTATGCTTAGCTAGCAGTATCCTGAAGTTTTCAAAATACTCCCTCCTGTGTAAAGATTGCTTTTAAAGTGATTGCCATCTTTTAAAGTGAATGGACATTTAGGGACATTTGGTTGAGGCCAGGGTGACTTATATGTGCTGCTTTAAAGAGTAGTTTTGAATGTAAGAACTCCAAGTACCCATAAGAGCACCAAGCGCGCCTGAGTCACACCTGCGGCTGTATTGTGCCTGCCACATGTCATGTCCAGCCCTCAAGAGCCCACGGACACCGGGCAGGAGGGAACTGCACACAATTCACTTCCCCATTTAACTCACTCGTTCGCGAGACACACACTCTGCGCAAGATACTTTGCTATAAAGATGTAAAAAGATATAAAAATATTTCAGTCCCTATTCTTAAACACTTAGACTCTTCTATTTCAGAATATTTCATGACCCAGAGAAAAAAATACACTTCACACTGACCATAACTTCAGTGTGTGCCCACACCTACGCGTTTCTAACAAAGGTTTCACAGAACGATCACCTTTACTGCAGTGCAGCGCTTTCATCCAGTCTCGTCTCGTTCAAGAACCGCTAAACTGACCTTTGTAGCTGACCTGTGCTTTGAAAAACGCTTCTCGAGTAGAAACAGCCACAGGGACAAAGGAGTTAAAAGCCGGTTCCCACGCTCTGGGAAATGTCTCACAGGCCCCGTGCTGCTTCCCTTCACAGCATCCGGAGCAGAGCGGGGCCTCCCTCCCAGGCCAGGACGGCAGGCAAAGGGAACGTCTTTGCGCTTCATCTTCGGCTATAGACAGATGCCCACCTTACGTCTCGCTGAACCGCACTTAACACGGGGACGTACAAGTCCATTTTCAACACGGCCTGCCCTGTCCACTGAGATTCCCCTTCGATAAGCCCAGTGGGAACAAAGCACAAAAGAACAGCCACCCACCCCCTCCTGCTCACCCTGAACTGCCTTTTTAAATCCTCGCTGCTCTGCTCGCCATTCTTCCCGCGGCATCTGGAACAGTTGGAAACTCTGCTGTTGGTGCTCACTGGGAAGCCTCAACGGACCCCTTCTGAGAGCTGCCTTATTTTCAAAGATACAAACAGAACCATCACAAAGCCCACACTGTCAGCCCATCAGAGAGTCTTCGGGCGAACCTATTTTGGGGCTGGGAAATGTGCTACAGAGTGCGGGGACACTGAAAGAAATTTACAATACAGTCCTCGTCCTCAACAGCATCTAGTTAGGAAGACATCAGGACTAAGAGACATTAAACATCAGGGGATAACCAGAGCTGTTTTCTTTGGAGCGCACACTGGTTCTGGAAGCCTCGTGAAGCATCGTGAGCAGGGGCACTTGATGGAGACAGCCTCTCTGATGGTGCTTTTTGTAATCTAGAAAATTTCTAAGTCCTCTTCCAGCAACAGAAGGCTGAGACTTCATGTGCACCCATTACAGAGCTCAGGAACTGTGGCCTCACTTTCCTGATGCTCCCTGATGGCATCTTCAGTCTCCCTGTGGGCGGCTCTTCCTCAGGGGACCTGCCCCCTCCTCACGAGACTTGCGTGTGCACCAGCTACTTCCGCTGAATCACCCCCCAATCGCTCACTTTCGTCCAGTGCCAAACTTGACAATTGTCACATTGGAGCCCCCCCAGATTTCACATTCACTGATTAATGTTCCTACAATAGTGGTTCCTGTTCTTTCTGGATGACGGTCCCCCTTGAGAAGTTAATAAAAGCTCTGGCCCTCCTCTCAAGGAAAATGCAGACACATATTGTACACAATTTTTCCAAATCTCCTGAAGCCCAATTCCACAGCTGAGCCAGGAACCCTGCCCTCAGTCTGGCATCCGCCCTATTGCACAGAACTGTCACAGCTCGCCTCCTCTTGACACTTCTCTTTCAAGGAGCCCGGGCTTCTCCGCAGAGCGCCTCTTCCCAGTCCCTCCACCTGCACTGTCTCACTTGGTCCCCGTGCTCCATGGTCAGTGACTCTCTCTGGGCCATCACGTCCTTGGGAAGCGTTCATTCAGCACCCCCCACCCTACCCATTACTGGCACTCCCATCTCGTATTTCTGCCCTTGGGAAGAGTGCGTTCATCTTCGTGTAATCCACAGGGACCTGTCCCATAACAAATTCATCACCTTATCACTCGGCCCCACGATGGCTCCTTTCCCCAAAGTGTCGTCTCTTGTGATAGCACCACTATTTTCCGCTCTTTCAGGGGAACTCTTCATGCCTTGCAGCTCGTTATTATCATCCTAATCTAGTACTGAAGTGTGTTGTGATGAGACCATAAACAGAATCACACTGGCTCGTTCCGCTTCTCCCTCTCTGTACCCAATCTGTTTCTCTTGTGCTTTTGACTCGAAACACGCACTGAACTGGAGGGGTTCCCGCCGCCACGCCCAGTCCGGGCCCTGATTTCTCCACACAGGAGGGTGTGGGGACTTCTGGTCATCTCCCTCTCCTCACTCTTCCTCTTTTTGCAGACCTTGTTGCAGATCATTCTCGTCTTCCTGGAGCACCATCTTCAGCCAGTGACTTTCTCGTAAGAACCTAAGTTGGCTCGTGCTGCCGGCCACCTAACATGCAGGTCAGCCCTGGCCTCAGCCTGCCCAGCCTCCCATCCAGGCTGCCCCCCTGGCGCCCCAGGTCAGTGTGTGCTTGCTGAGTAAGAGATCAGCTCAGGACCTGGCTCTGACTGTGTGGCCTTCCTTGGTCTCTGGGTACCTAAATTTTCCTATCTGTAAAATTGGCAAAATAAGAGTACTTGCCTTACTATCATTATATTAGTATTGTTCACTGTCTTTATCAGTGTTAATAAAGGACACATCTTGGCTTATGTCCTACTCACTTCCACGAATCTCCTGTTTTTCCCTTCACCTAGAATGGCTTCCCTTCTTTTCTCTGCTTAGATATAGTCCACTTTTGTTTCAAAATCCAGCTCTTGATGCCCTGATCATTCAACATTCCTTCAACAAACGTTTACTGGGTTATCTCCTGAGTGCCAGGTATAGTGAGGGGTTCTCAGGGTACACACCGAGTGAGTGAAATAGGGCTCTCCTCATCTGGAGAGGGCCACACCACAAGTGCAGGCCTGGCGACAGCAGACTCAGATGAAGTGGGAACACAGAGAGGACATCTTGCCCAACCAGGAAGCTCCTGCAGGAGGCGAGCACTGGGCTGATGGTGGGGGGCTGGCGGCAGGCACAGTGGGAGGGTGTTTGAGGCAGCGGTAGCAACTGTGCAAGTATGACAAGAGCATGCAGGCCTGGGCAGCCACACTGGAAAGGCAGGTGAGGACAGCCCCGGCAGGTCTCTGCGGCGTCCGCCAGCGGAGGATGTCGTTTGGGAGAGCCAGGGATGGTTTACATCCGGCGGAAACACCCAGAGCACTTCCTTATCTATCACCTTCACTGGTTTTCAGGACGCAGTTGCTCTGCACACAGATGCAGGTGGCTGCCTTGCTTGAGACGTCTTTCTGAGCAGGACAGTGAAAATGTGAGGGGCCAGGAGCGCAGTGACAAGTGAGGGAAGAGGGGCCGCTCTGAGTCTTATTTTACAAAAGGTGGAACTTCAGATGGATGGCTTCAAAGTCAGGAGAGGAATTCTCAGTCGAGCTCTCCATCACACACAGTGAGTGTGGCTTCAAGGGCAAAACCACACATGGCAATGATAGAAAAACGGGTTTTAATTCTTTCGGCTCCTCATGAAGCAGATGCACGCTTCGAAAGCTGATAAAGATTCCTTAGCGGGAGGTGGGGCAGACTCTGCACATTCTTTAAGAAGCAGGATCACATTTAGTCATTCCCCAAACCCCCAGGACCTTGGGAAGAGTGGACGGCAAGGTGGGCGGGCAGGCTCTGCGGGGAGAGACGCCGGCCCCTCTGCTCAGAGCGGAGGAAGGCTGGGCAGGCGGAATCCACCAGGGAGATTCTGTGAGGTGCCTGGGAGGAGGCGGAGGGAGCAGGGTCGCTCAAACCTCCACCCTTGGAGGGGCTGCTGCTCCCTGTTCCTGGTCTGAGGCTGGAAAGGACGGCTTAGACCAACACCAAGTCCGGTTGTGCAGTCAGTGCTCCGTGAACATGTTGTGACTACTTTATCTGCTGGGTTGTTTTTGAGGAAGACTGGCCCTGAGCTGACATCCGTGCCCATCTTCCTCTACTTCATACGTGGGACGCCTACCACAGCATGGCGTGCCAAGCGGTGCCATGTCCGCACCCGGGATCCGAACCAGCGAACCCCGGGCCGCCGAGAAGCGGAACGTGTGCACTTAACCGCTGCGCCACCGGGCTGGCCCCCATGTTGTGACTAATTTAATAATTTAATGCAGCTCTAATCTTGTCCTGAGAGGGCCCAGGATCTCCCTTCCTTTAAAAAAGCACTAATTAAGGCCTGACTAGTGAAAACACAACCTTTATGAAAAAGATCGTCAGTCAAAAAGTGTATTCCTTAAAAGAAAATTGTTGTAAACGTGAAATGTTTCTACAGCAATACAGTAAGCAACGAGGCTTACCTGAGCCTTATTAAAAACCAATATTGTAAGGCATGCTTATATTAGCTTCGGATCCATTTTTCCCTCTGTACAGAATCTTGTGCAATGCTGTGATCTAATTTACTTTAAAATTAAACGTAAGATTGCCCAGATTATCTGTGACTTCGGATGGACGAGGGGCAGCAGACCTGCTCCTAGTGAGGTCACGTGATCCTCCTCCGCCCCTGTGGGCCACAGTGAAGGAAGCCCTGGGTGCACAGACTCTCCTGCGGGTGGGAACTCTCCCAGGGAAAATGCAGCTTAGCACAGGGGCTGCCAGGACCCAAAGCCTAGGCTAAATCTGTGGTGTGGGACCAGAGGCGTGGCACTCTGCCCAGGTGGCCCAGGGCCCATGCAGTGGAGCACAGAGATGGAGCTGGGATAAGGTTGGGAGAGGAGGACAAAACCAACCGGGCTTGCCTAATTTCCTCAAAATCATGCCTGCCTTCTCCCTCAGGTGTGGGTCTTAAATCTGATACAGTGGATTCATTGCCTAAGAGAAATTCTCAGCAGCAGGACACATTCTATCCCAGGACCTCACCTCATCCACTGTCCATCAGGCCATCTTGCCTGCCTGGATGCCAGCCACGCCTGGAAGCAGCTTGCAGGGCTGCTCCCTGCCCAGGGGAAGGTCCCGGAAAGGCTGAACTGACTGGACGACAGGAAGCCTGACTGGTGCAGTGCCTGCGGTGTGTGCTCTGCAGAGTATTCTGAGAGAGAGGCAGGGTGAGCGAAGCAGGGACCGTGTGAGTTAGTGAGCATCATCTCGGTCAGCCCCTCACTGGTCCAGAGTCAGGTTAGGAAAAGTGCAGACGCAGCGCAAACCCTGGTCTTCTGGTCACGCAGCATCGCAGCCAGGCACAGCTGATACCAGCGCTCGTTTTCAAAAAAATGGTCACAAAAAAGTTATATAAGGCCCTGAAGACTGTGGCTATTTGCTAAGCAAATAATCTCTATGGGCCTCTGTTTGATGCCAATGAAGAGCTAGCTTGGCACTACCACTGGCTTCTCTCTCCCTAAATCAGAAGTTGGAGAAAGCACAGAGCCTTGCAGAATGGCTATTAAGTGGATTGGCACACTGAGCCATCTGGGATGTGCACATACGCCATGAACGATTTCTTCCAGGCAGCTGCTTTGTATATCTCCAAAGACGCGAGGAGCCCAGGTCCACATCCAGTTTCATAGGTCCCTTGGGGGGCGCTGAACATGGGATGCAGCCCAGGGCCCCGTGAGAACCTCATGGCAGCTGCTGCTGTAGCACCCAGCAAGACACAACGACCTGGCCGGGACTTGCCAAAGCAGCCGCTGCTGTGATGGGATTGCCCTGGCGCATGCGCTCTGAAACAGGCGCTGTCTTTTGAGAGCAAAAGCTCTGACCCGGCTGGCTGTGGTTCTATGACGTGAGGGGCAGTGGTTGCTGGCTTGCCCAAGAGTGGCTGCTCTCCCCCAGGAGTGACCTCGCTTCTGCCTCCCGCTTCTCCTCAGCCTTTCTGAACTAGTTCCCACCTGCGGGGGTAGCTTCACTCTTGCATCTCATCCTGGCGTTTGGAGGGAGCCGTGGATCTAAACTCCATCATTATTTTCCTTTGAATGTACAAATGCATAAGGAGCAAAAACATTATAGAGGTTTCAGAAACAATTGATGCCTTTAAAATGACATTTAAGATTCTTTCTGTACAAGTTAGCAAAATAAAGCTGTTGATATTTCAAGAGACTTTGATAAGAAAGGCCATAAAAGGGAATGTTGGAAGCCTAAAGCAAATGGCAGGTTAAGTAAGCAGTGTCCACGTAATTTAAAGTTTATGATGATGATTTGTGTTTTACTAACAGAGTCTGAAAAGCTATTGTGCAAATATTTCCACCTCAAATTAATTACAGTTTTTGGTACAAGAGGCTGACCTGCACGTCGCACGGTCACATACCCGTCAGGAATCACATTCTAAACAATGAAGGAGTCCATGTGTCACTGCCCTGACTGCTGGGCACAGACACCTGCACATTTAACAATGCTTGCTGTCTACACAGATAGAGACAGCAAAATTGTGGCCTTCTCCCAAATTCTTATGCTCTAGTTGCAAGCAGCAGCAAATTTATCTCTAAATGCTCCCTGTCCAACACGGACCTTCTTAGTATGTAAATAGGTTCTCTCTCTCCATATAGTTCAGCCAACAGTATGTGTGCTCGTTCCGAAGCGTAACTTCACATCTCCTTTGAAAAGCAAGTATGTTTACAAATGCGAACGTTCTTTAATGAAGTTGTCAGGTTGGACCAGGAGCATGAAGAAAACAAGCCCTAGAAACCCAGGGTGGAAGCAACACAGGGCATGTGTGCAGACACAACCCTGCGGAAGCACCGAAGGTGTTCCTGGAAGCCAAGGGTTAAAGCTGTGTACTCTTAGGGATTAAGACCTGAGCCGAAGCTGGGCTTTATTCTGGAAAATAATCACTGCATGCATTCATCGGTTGTTTTGCTGATATAGCATGAACTTAAAAAAAAAATCCCATATGTATCTCAAACCCATGCCTTGGGTAAATCAATTATGTATAATTTGCAAAATGTATACGACTCTGAAGAAAAACAATTAATGAGTCTTATGTTTTGGAAGTACAAAGATGTCAAGTAATGGTCCTTGGATTCCTATGATTCACAAATAAAAGCTGAAGGCATTAAAAATAGGAATAAAACCCAACAACATTGTGCTCTCAAGCAAGAAAGTTTTCTGCACTGTAATTGTGGAAGCAAATTGCTGTGGGTGCTGAGGCATCCACTCTGGAAATGCACCTACGGGGGGCTTGCCAGCACTGGGGTTCCTCAGTCTACTGCTTGTCATGGTTCTGGGCTCTGGAAGACAGGGGACTTCAGTCAGTGCCAGCAGCAAGATGGCCTTAGGTTACAGCAAGAGGCGGGGAGCTCTAGCTTTGTGCTGCACCCTTGAAGCCTGGTGGGCTAATGCTGTCTATGGCTTCCGAGCACAGTTAACTGTGCCCCTGTTAAATCAAACTGCTTGTCTGAGGGAGGGGGAAGCTAGAGTTCCCGAAGGTTGGACAGGACTTGATGGGGAACAGGCTCTTCATGCCATGGGCAGTGGGGAAGGGTCTGAACCTCGCTGGGTCGCAGATCCCTCCCCCGGAGTCAAGTTCATGGGAGTATGGGGCTTGTGTCTGTCTACCAGCAATCTCAGGTTTTGGGGTGATGCTTGCCAGCACCAGTTACATGCTGAACACGAATCACATTTTTTCCTTTAAAGATTGGCACTTGAGCTGACAACTGTTGCCAATCTTCTTTTTTACTTCTTCTTCTTTTTCTCCCCAAATCCCCCCAATACATAGTTGCATATTTTAGCTGTGGGCCTTCTAGTTGAGCATGTGGGATGCCGCCTCAGCATGACAGGACGAGCGGTGCCATGTCCACACCCAGGATCCGAACCAGCAAAACCCCAAGCCGCCGGAGTGGAGCATGCGAACTTAACCACTCGGCCATGGGGCCGGCCCAACATTTTTACTGTTATCAACTTTGCATCATGAGATACAAAGCTTGAAAGTGGAGCTTTTCTGCTCAAAAAGACATGAGTTAGGTTAGGGAGGATGTTCCTGAGTAGGGAGTTTGGACAACTAGTCTGCCATCTCTAAGATGTGACTGGCGTTGACAGTACTCTCCACGGAGAGCGGGTGGGAGGGGTTGGGAGAAGCGTAAGGGCTTGGCGCCATCCCCAGCACATGCAGACTGTTCATCAAACGGGAGGTGCTACTCTACAGCGGGGTGTAAGCTGCTGGAGGTCAGGACTGACGTCCTGTCAAGGGAAGCTGCGTTATTCAAAGTTCACAAGATGCAAGACAAAGTTTCCAATAGCAACAAAAGAAAGTGTTTCCTGGTGGTGGTTTTGCCTTCTTTGTACCATTTACCAAGTCTGATTTCTTCCCAAGCTGATGCTTTGGCACTGGGATCTTCAGGTCCAGTAGAGAGGAGGCCAGGACGGGTTTGCCTCCGAGGACGGGGGCGTCGGGGAAACGCAGGGTCCGCACCAGTTGCCTGGTTGTAATCCTGGTCCCACATAGTTGCTGAATGTCCTCACAGGAGATCCTTAATTCCTGTGTATCAAGGTTTTTCATCTTTCAAATGGGGTAATCAAAGTGCTTATACCTCACTGAGCTGCTGGGATGAGAACAGCTCTGAGTACACAGGAAGTGCTCAGCACGTGTTAGACATTACATTACAGTTAGAAGACATAAAGATTTTAAGTTCTAACCCTAGTGAACATTGGGACATAGAAAATTTCCAAAGGCAGTGTGGCTAGATGTACCTAAAACCTACAAAAGATGAAATTCAAACTGAAACTCAGGATCTTCAGGAACATGTTAGAATTCCACTTCCACGCGGTCTTGGAATGTCAGGGCAGCGGTCACCAAAATCGTGTGCAGGGTCCTAGAGGAAGGAAAGGAGAGTTGGAATCCACTGGACGCTGCCAACACCGTATGGGGCATCTGTCGCCCAGGCAAACTGGTGCCGATGTGCGGCAATCACATAACACTGTGGAAACATGCTCGGCCTGCCAGCTTTGAAATTATTTGGCTCCTGACAGACTTTTAAAATGCGGGGTGATTTGCATTATTTTATATTCTGTTCATTAAATTAGACTTTTGAAAATATCCACGTAGAAATTTGCATCCATTTTTATCAAATGCGAACACACTGATTTTAACTTTTTACTAAGCCCAGCACAGCTCATGTCAATTAGATACTCACTAAATAGTTGTTGATAAATTAAAGATCACGAGCCTGTGATGAAAGTGTAGGCTGCCCTGAGAAACCATTCTCATTAAATCAAAGGATCAGATTATTCTATCTTGGAGCACTTTGAATAAACAGAGTCTTCTAGATTAGAAATGGATGTCTACCATTAGCAGAAGTCAGAAAGGCTCTTCTTAAATGGGTAACTGACATGCTTCATCCACTGGGCCCAGCACCGGTTCCCGCATCCACCTAACACAGCGGAGGGACGTGGCATGCTTCCCGCTTACGCTCCTCCCTGCAGCCATGCTTTCTGCCCAGCTCCCCTGAAAGTCAGCCAAGGACATTCAGTCTGCAAAAGAAGCCCTCCTACTGGAGGTCTTAACATTTTAATGCATCAAGATGCCTTTTTGCACCAGAAAATGAAATGCACTCCTGCCTTTGTCTCCAACGCCAATGTGTGAGTGACAACAACAGAAGCCAGCCCTACGCTTAAGATATCTTTACCTTTCCAGGAAACAGACAATACACGTATACTTGTCACCTCAGTGAGCTCCCATTTGTAGAATAGTTTGCTTGGAACAATTGGTTTGCTACTATTTTTCTCTTGTTGGCTATTTCTTTTTGGTTTTATGTCTTTTAAAAAAATAATGAAGTGTTTAATGATTTCGGTCACATGCTCCAAGATGTGGGGTGCTCTCCAGTTTCTGAGGCCAGCATGTTGAGCTGTGTCCAGCTCCAGGATCCCAGGAGGCCCTGGACTACAGGGCTGCGAGTCCATTCAGCAGCGCTCAGAGAGGAGGAAATAATTAGTTCCACCTCCAAAAACGTTGTCGTTACCTTTGTCGCAGAGGCAATACCTTGCTGGGATCCACCTGACTCCTGAAGAAGTCTAAGTCTAATGGTAAGTGCTATCTGCTCTTGAACGTGGGAAAACCCCAGCTGGGTACAGGCCGTCTTCCCCAAGTCCAGGGCCACGGCCAGACGGGGCCAGCTGTGGAGGGTGTGTGACAGGGGCTGCCTTTCAGGTGAAATGACCAAACAGACACGTGATGTGGTGTACGGCACCATCTGCTTCCAGGTTCCACAGACCTTAAAAAGGTATTCAGAGACTAAAGGATGCTATTCACCTGAAGGTAACCTGACAGGAGGTCCCTGATGTCTTCGCCACCCCTCTCACTCACTCCTTTCCACTCCTGCTCCACCCCGACAAGAGAAAAAAATCCTTTATGGAAATGTTCTTCAAAAATATGGCTGTTTCTTTACCAAAGCTCACACAACAAAACTGAAGTAAGTGAGTCATAACTGGTAACCAGAGGCTGCATGGCTGGGCCTACACTGAAAATGGAGACCCATTTCACAAGTAACTTTCTCTTCAATGAAAGGGGTAGCAGTTCTACTGTGTTCTCTCCTCCAAAAAGGAGGAAGGAAAAAAATAAAATGGCAATTGGTCCCAGTATCCCGTGATGTGATTTTTCTCGCCTGCTGTGTCCTCTGTGTCACTGATTGACCGTCGTCGGTTGAGCCGGCACTTGCTGAGAAGTCGGCCTGCGAGGCGCTGTGTTCCAGTGGTGAATTCTGCAGGAGAAGCAAGGAGATGCTCAGAACAGACTCTGCGAGTGGTAACGTCGTCTTCCTCCCACCGCCTTCCAGGTCTTGAACTTAACACGATCGGATCGCCATTTGTACGCTGTATCGCCCTCTCTTGGTTTTGATGAGGTTGGACTTACTCAGTCGCTCTTCATTTCCATTTCTTTACCTCCTACATTCCTCAAAACAAAAGTGAAAAACAAAACAAGAGGAACACAAGCAAGCTTGGGAGGCAACTTTCTATATTTGTGTGGCACACAGTTGATGCTCCGTAAACGTGTGATGAGTTGAATAAGTGACTAACTGAATGAATGCACGTTCAGGAAAGTAGGAACTGTCTGTTTACTGCAAAAGCCAGAATGACTTTCAAAATTACGTTAGGAACTATTCAGATTTATGGTCGCTTTCTCTAAGTGTCACTGCACACCCGCAAATCACTAAATCCTAAAGGAGTTGGTGGCAACCCAGCTGCTTCTGTTTCCTCAGCAGGGCTTGGGCACCACGAGAGCAGGAATTCAGGAACAAGAGCCCTCAAGTGTCTAGATGCCTAGTGCCATTTTCCAAGTAGCCCTCTTCAGTTATCATGGCAAAGCCCCCTCCTTTGAGCTCCCACCTTCTGGGCTTTACAATTCATTGCCTCTTTTCTGGTATGGGCCTGCCCCCTTCAGCCACGCTCCCTCACTCAGTGAGGTCCCTGTCCACTCCAGGCCCGCCTTCCCTCTGGACGACGTGTACACCCCTCCCCGCCTCCCCCTGGATGCCCCTCCTGCATGGCCCAAGGTCGCCTCTTTGAGGGCAGGGAGTATCCGGCAGCCGCAGCCCGCAGCTGGTCTTCCCTGGGGCTGAGCACCTCCTCACAGTTTTTACTCAGCGCGCCCCAAGGTGTATCCAACGCCCCGTCAGACCCGAGTCCTCCTTTTCTCCCCCTGCGCTTCTGTGTCTTCCCCGGCCCACCCCAGGAACGCAAGCCCGCCTCTCCCTCCGCCCCCCGCCCACTGGCCCCGGGGATGCAGCTTCCCGGCTTCTCTTCCCTCCTGCCTCCACAGAAGTGGGTTCTAAGGGGTTTACTGTCAAATGCAGCTGGATCCTGACGGAACAAGTCCTTTAACAAGCAGGGAAGTGGCAAATAGTACACACTCCCTGGAGTGGGACTCAGCCCCTACACCTGAAGGGGCTAGCCTCTAGCTTTCACTCCTGAGGACGGGGTTTTAGTTCCTTCTTTTGATCCTATTTCAGCAAACACCCTTTTGAAGGGGTCTCCAATCCCAGGAATCCATCCCTCAGAGTCCCAGGCCCAGAGGCTCAGGGATCCCAGACACAGAGGCCCTTAGGCCCCGTCACTGTCCACAGCCCTCTTCCAGCCCACGAGGCGGTGAGTCCTGTCTCCTCAGGGCGGCTCCCAGAGGACCTCCCCCATTTGCCACCCTACATGGAAACTGTCTGTTTACTTCTCAGTCTCTGTTAGTGGAGTATCAATTCAAGGCAGTCATTTCCAAGTCATCCTCTCATCCCATGGGGTGGCGCAGGCCTGACACACGGCACCGCTCAGTACAGGTGCCTAACACCTGACGTGGCGGAGAGTGCAGGGGCAGACGCTCCGCAGCCTGGGCCAGGGGGACAGTGAGCTTCCAACCCGTGGGTGCTCGTTTGCCAATATACTAATTACTGCAAGGCTGGGAATTGTTTGCGATGTGGAATCTAACTAATGCCTCAATTTGGTACTCGAGAAGCAGATGTCCCCTGGTTTTATTTTAACAAAAATGCAGAAAAATCCATATTAACGTTTGATATGTTAGTCATCCAATAAGAGACTTCGGTGCAGCATATTTTTTGATGGCTAAAAGGAGACCTTTAGTTTAATATCTGCTTCACACAGCTTGAGACATCTTTAATTAACTTCTTTTGGTTGAATACTACAACCCAATCACCAGCATGTCTTTCTTTACCCTCTGCAAGACTATTTTCCTTCACTTATAAAAGTAAGATCATGAATGAACACCAGCACCAACCTGACCAAGAACCAGAGTCGCTCTGCTCACAGTGGGCGCCCCCACCAGGTAACATGCTACCTGGCCTCTGCACCTGCACTTGGAGGAAGAGCCAGCCATGTCTGGGTTGGCATGCCCAGATTGAAAGGCCCTACCATCTTTATACGCATGTGAGTATGAAGCAAAAGAAAACTACCGTGCATGAAGAAATGGTTTAATTGTATTTGAATTCCAGAAGTGGATGGTGGTACTGGATGCAAAGGAGCAATACATTCTCGAGGCAAATGGATTTGGAAGCAAAATCCTTTGAGTTGAGGACAGCGTGTGGGCACCCACTCCTGGGGGACAGCACAGTGCAGCCAGTGCAAAACCCCAGCAGGTCCACGCCAGCCTCTCAACTGGTTGGGCCAGTTCTCAGCTCCAATAATGCAGAAGTTGAGAGGAACAGTGCACCAATACAAGTTATAAACCTTAAAATCTTACACAACCAGCTTCCATGAGGGTAGACACCATATGTCACACCCCTACTCCCACCTGGCGTAGCACCTGGTACACAGGAGGTGCTCAATAGCTGTTTGTTGGCAAGTAACAGGGCAGGTCTAAATCACGGGAAGGGGGCAGAAGAACATATATGCCTCCTGAAGGGTGGAAAGCCTGAAACTCCTCACTGTATGTGCACAGGTGAGCACCTCCCTTTCCTCTGTCCTGTCCCACTCCCACACAGGACAGACTGTGTGAGCAAGGAGTCTGTGTGCTCAGCCTATCAGAGAAACGCCAGGGTCCCGCGCACGCCAGGGTTTCCCAGGCTCGCTGTGAGAAAGGGCCAGCGCAGGGCCGGGCACTGTGCCCGCCAGGCAGGATCGCTCAGTCACAATGACAAGAACGGCGTCCAATGGAATGAACACAGGGCTGCAGCACCCCCGTGGGCTTCAGAGTTTCTGTCAGCACCAGGCTGGACTCGGAGCTAGCTGGGAACCGAGGGGACACATATGTGCCAAGTGTCTCCTACTGTTGATTTTATTACTCCAATGACTTCTCGAGGGCTGCTGCTAGCCCTGCTTCACAGAGAATGCAGTGCTCCGAGAGACAGGAACAGCCCGGCACCGGTGACTCAGCAGGCAAAGGCGCGGCCGGGGTGCTGAGCCCAGAGCCTTGGGGGCGTTCCTTTCCTCCAGTCCTTCAAGAGTGGGTTCTTTCCATTACCGCCTTTACATTTCTGTCTAAAGGGTTAGAGCCAGAAGTGACCCTCGTAGGGGGTGGGGGGGTGGGGTGCGTGGCCTGATCTTGCGCAGAAAAAAAGTTGCCTATTCTTTGATAAGGAAAGCCTCTAGGCTCCAATACTAAGACTGATCTGTCTCCAGACAGATCTTCGGAAGTATTGTCAGATTTATCTCAAAATAAACATGCTTCCAGGGATTCTATCCGGGACCCACGTAGGTCTGATCAAAGAGGCACTTGGAGCTATGGTAAGGGCAAGGATCCGGGGCTGAGCCTTGCAGGAGGTAAAAGGCAGCAGTCCCCAGGGAGCCAGTGAGGGGCCCCGCCCAGGGGACGCAGCGCTGTGGCTGGTCCCTTCTCGTCGCTGGCATGCCAAGCTGCCGCCTTCCTTGGCAAGGAGCTTGGCACAGACACTCGCTCCGAGGCAGGGCCCGGGCTCCCCTCATGGAGGTGCTGATGTCTCAGAGACAGAGTCAGGGAAATGAGCCTGTGGCCTGGGGCACTCTGCGGGCTGGGTGGCTGGCCTAGATGTCGGAGGAGCCAGGCTGCCTGCACAGCCCTGCGGACGAGCCGGCCCCATCTGCAAGTGGCCCAGAGGAAACTCTTCCAGCACTGACAGCCCTGAAGTCCATGTGGGTCCCGCTCTGGGAAAGGGGGGACCTAAGGAAGCCTGGCTGCCCCTCAGGAATGAAAACCCAGCACCCTCTCTTAGGTGTTTATCACATATTTTACTTGTGACCTTTTGTTGAAAACAGATAAATACATTAGTTGTGGACTTCTTTTAGCATATCACTTTTGGGCAAATTCAGTGAGAAAACATCTTACAGGATACTTTCTTTTAGTAGGAGTTATACATATTTGTAATGTTTTCCCTGCTCTCAGAGAAGCAAGACGCAGTGGTGCACCCAGGAGAGGCTGCTGCTGGCGCGGCCCTTGACCTCATTACCTCGCACACACCCAGAAAGACAGGGCCCAGAGGCAGAAGTCCCCCACAGCTACTGTTTGGTGGAGCCCGTCCCGGGGCCGGGCCCATGCCACGTTTCCCAACCAGTTGATTTTCTGGGGAGCCCCTCCCACCGGCATGCTGGGTTTCCCCCATCCACACAGACCAGACCTGTGCTCTCCTGAACTGGAGCACGGGCACACCTGCCCTCGGTGTCCTTGGGCTCCCGGGCCCGGCCCTCACAGACAGCACAGCGGGCTGTGAAGACTGGAAGAAATACAGGCAAAACAGAAAATAATGTTGTTTCTTGTTATAAGAAAAAAATGAGTAATTTTAGTATTCTGTAGACTTCAGCTTTTTCTCTAACAATTATTAGAATTATAAAAAGGAACACTCAATTATACCAACATTTAAGAAAATTGACTTGTTCTAGAGGTAGATAAAACATGCAATCACTCCACAATCCACCTCACAAGATTCAAGCTTTGTCCGAAACTCGGTCCTAAGCTATACAAAATCTATTCTAAGTCATCTATTTTCTCTCCCAAAACAAATATCACTTGATGCCAACAGGCACAGATAACATATAGGAGCTTTTCCAACTTGTTAACATTCCAGAAAACGAAAGCTTTTACTATTCTCAGGTTGTGTGTGTGTGTGTGTGTGTGTGTGTGTGTTTGTTTTGGAACAAAGGGAAAGGAAAAAATTCCAAATGTTTCAATGGCTGGAACAAGTACCTGGCACAAGGTAAAATTAAATTACGAAACAAAGAGGCAGTGAAGGAGTCGGATCAGCTGCTAGCCTCTGCACTTCAAGCTTCCTTTGAAAATCAAGAGCCCAGGCGATGGAGACGTCAACTCCCACCTGAGCGGCCCTCTTCCCACGCAGGCTGCCCGCTCTCCCACCACGTGGGCCTGCTCCCGCCACCCTGCCCTTTGCACACTTTTCCGACATGCCCCTTGATGGCCTGCCCTGAGCAATTTATTCTCCTCATTTAGCCGGGTGGGCTCTCCGCACTGCGCAGAACTGATTTCCTGGGTCTGCCAAGCTGCAGACATGGTCAGAGGTCGCTTCTTGCCGGCCTGTTAGCACAGAAGCCAAGAACACTTAACTGGTCTGAAGCAGGGTCTCCGTCACCGGAAATTCACATCCTTCCGTTAGAATTCCTTGTGGAAGCATGGAACCAGAGGGCCGCAACAGAACCATCCAGAAGCCTGCGCGGCAGCATCTAGCACACGTCATGGGAAACGCCCAGCACACAGCCCATCTGCATGCTTGTAGAAAATACAGATGGGAAAACACCTCTCTGCAGTTTTAAAAACCAACCAGGAAAAATGCAAGCTCAGGAATTACTTTATGATCCTATCGTACTCAGGGTGTACTCTTGATTCAGGTGCTGATTTTACACATTCACAATACTTTGCAAAAACGACAGGCTCATTCTCACTTTTCAAAAGTGCAACAGATTGGGTCAAAGCTGTGACATTTACCTCATGCATGCCTACGGGGTAGGAGTGTGGTGGGATAAGGGATGGTATGAGTTGTCCTGGAATTAATTAATTGATTATTGTTTCCTATTTACACGAATATATCAAAAGATGTAAAATCTGAAAATTATATTTTTATGAGTAATAGTAAATGTAACTACTAACTATTTCTAGGTAATTTCTAAGTCACTACTTCAAGGTCATCATATCAGAAATTCTAGGAACAACCAAGGGACTCAACTTGAGGAAACGGGCTGAAGGCTGACGTCTCAGCAGAAAGATGGCAATTTCCTTGGGTCCTGTGCTTCTGTCCACGTGTGGTAATAGGAACAGCTGGTGGGACTTTGCTCTGGGGCCTCCAGTTGTTCATACCGTCATGAACTGACGCCTTCATTCCAACAGAAGCGGGTGCCTTCCTTCTAACGGTGCAGGGAGGCTCTTTCTCAACCAGTGGCGCGCGTGGACAAAGCACGGCTCCGCCTCTGCGGAAAATAACTGCATTCGGAACGTAATTTCCTCTAAAAGGCTGCTTTCTACTTGAAGATATTGTGGGAGTGGTGGCACTGAAATGAGGTTATGTTTTAAGGATTGGATGCTTAAGGCTTGTTCAGTCACAAGATCAAGGATCACTGTTGAGGAAGCAGAGAAGTCAGGCGGGATCACCGACACTTGAAACTGTTCCGGATTGTCAACCGCAACAGGCAAGCTGCTAATATTCAGGTGTTGGTGTGGGTGGGTGAGGATTTAAAAACACAGCTTTGGAAAAGAAGAGACTTGTAATAAAGCCGGTGTTTGAAGAAGGCTGCCTCAGGTGAGCTGTCACCACACTCTTGAATTCCTGTTTGTTGTCATGGGCAATATTTAGAAACATTCTGCAGAGCGTCTAATAAACCATTTGAAAGAGAAAACGCTGAGGACAAGATTGAACGGTGCGGAATACAATGGCAGTGATGGAAAAGGTGCCTGAAGTAAATGAGAAGCAGCAAGTTTCTGAGGCCAGAGGACCCCTCGTGCTTCCCAAAACCTGCCCCTCATTTCCAGTCCTCTTGAGAGCTGACATCCTCGCACTGGATGTCCCTCAGTTACACGGCGAGGCTGCCCTGTGTCAAACTGTCTTCTAACCTGGGAATAGCAGACCATCTGAAACTCTTTTTGAAGGCCATGTGAATTCATTAGGACACACCAGTGTAATTCTTGGGGGGTGCAAGGTTAATAATCGTGGCTGCATTTCTGAAGTAGGACGGCACTGGTGAATCCTATGATTGAGCTGCTCCTTACTTTCGAATATTCCCTGCCTCAACTATTTACGACTTTTACAACAACAAAGTCACAACTTTCATATGCCACCTAAAAATGGTTTCTCCTCAGTCATTTTCATGGCTTCCTCTTTTCAGAGGTTTCTACTGTTATTCAAAATTGAAGAAGATGATGGATGAATATAACTCCAAAGAAAATGTGACACACAATCATGCAACTGGAACTATGCGGGAAACCCTTAATATAACTAAATATTTGGGAAAAAAGCCTTTCAAAACATTTCAGTGGCAATTCCATTTCAGATTTTGAACAGAAAGGGAGACTTCTGCTAGTCCCCTCCCCCTCATCTTAATTTATATTATTCTGTCAAAGGGAGCTACTGCTGGTTATGTTTCTATTTCTTTCTTGATGAGAAAATTAGTTGATATGCTGAAATAATTTGCATTCAGATTGAATCAGCTTTTTTTCTGAGTTATTTTTGGACTTTGGCTTTGCTGAATTACGGATAATGATTTAGGTGTCTTTAGGAAAATTTTTCTCAGGGGGAAAAAAAGGTATAGGTGTAAATTATTGGTCAAAATTGTGTTGGTGGATTCTAGGTAAGGAAGAGGAACACTGCTGCCTGGACCTCAAACTGTGCTCCTTGATGACCAGGACACATGGTTGTCAACTCCTCCTCTCTGGGAGCTCCAGATAACAGCACTACCGAAGGAGGAACAACGTAATGACAGCTGTTCCTCGCTGGCTGAAACTACGCAGCCTATTTATAAACTGGTCTGAAATGTAAGTAGAAAGCTCTTACCTACTCAAAGTTCAAATGAGAGAGCTAGGCCAATGAGTGAAGACACAAAGGAGAAACAAGCGGGAAAGGAAGGACCTAAGGGATCGAACCAAAGGCAATGATGTCAGAGATCATATCAGAGGAATCAGTGGGAAGCCAGAGGCCAGATCTTAGTGAAGGCTGACCTGTAGCAGCCCTGGAGGGAAGATAACATCGTAGGCAAAGAACACACTATTAAATAGTGAGTGAAATGCTCTGCTCCTTCTTGTCCCAGTTATTACAACCCAGTCCTCTTCCCTTTGCCTCCCCAAGCTGATCCCACCCTACGGGCCCACATTCATGCAGGACTTACGACGTGCCCGGCACTGTTTAAAGCATTTTTAAGTGAGGAAAATGAGGCACAGAGACGGAATGAAATTTGCCTAAGAAATCTTCTGGAAAGTGGCAGAGTTAGGATTCACAATTAGGCTGTCTGGCTTCCTGGTCTGTGCTCTTGACCACTACATTATGCAGCCTTTGTTAAGGAACTGATGGGTATTTAAGTTATAAACAATGTTGCCATCACACAGGCAAAAAGTGGTCTGGAGAGGTGGGTTTAGGAAAGCAACATGCTGAAGGAGTTATTTGCCTATCCAGGAGGTAGGAGTTAGATGTTGAAGTGTGACATCTATGGGGTAGAGCTTAAAGCACACGAGACTCAGGTAGAGGACACAGAATAGAGAGTGTGGATTATGGAGTAAATGGGTGGGCACTACGGTCGTACACAAGGAGACAGGCTGCTCCAACGGACAGATTTGTGGTTGGAGTCCAGGGGATGGGTGCTGCCGAGGGCCAGAGAGGGACATCGTGTAGGAGTGACTCTGAAATCTGTGTTTCTAGGACGAGCCAGCAACCAACGAGTGCCCTAATGTAGTCTTGGTTTAGGTCTGCAACTAAGAGTAACTGGGCAAAGAGAGCAACCAATTCACAAAAATTGCACTGGTGGAACAGCTGGTTCACCAGAGAATAAAATAAGAGGGTGATGAGAGAGGCCGAGAGAGAGATGCGTGCCTGTGATCTGCTCCACTCAGATTATGGACCAGCGACTACACAGGAACGCGAAGCCCTTCCACCTGCAAGGTCTTTCATAGGCTTAGAAGTGCAGCTCATGTACGACGGCATTTGAGCCCCACACGGTCTTGTGAGGTACCATGGTTCCTGATACGCAGGCTGCCTAGTAATTTGTCAGCAGTCAGCAAGCTAGCAAATGGCAGAGGTGGGGCCCAAACCCAGCACCTGACTTTCACCTCCCTGCTCTTTCTGTGAACTGAATGCCGTTTTCTTACTTCTACGAGGTTTACGTGTCAGCGTTCCACGCAGCATCATAAGATGAGGCCGCCTTTAATGAACGCTCCCTGGGAGCTCCAGAGGAAGGTTCATTTCCTTTCCTGGCCTCTGATGGCTGCTAAGTCTTTTTTTTCCTCTCCTAAATTTTAAAATGTACCCTTAAGCAAGGATTCCAAAATAGGCACTGTTAAATTCTGCTAAGCAAAACCAACAGTTCTGTGCCAGGGCGAGCCCGCCCCTCCCGGGAGCCGCCTCAGTGTGTGTCTGGCTGTCATGGCTTGCACTGGTGCAGTGGAGAGTACCACAGACGTGGGCAACAGATCTGGTCCAAATTTGGACTCTCTTGTGCATGCACATGCAAACTTCTTCTAGATATCTGACTTCCCAGAGCTTCGTTTTTTCAAGTTAGTGTCCCACGATTGTTAAGGGAATTAAATCACTTGTATGGGATCCCACGATGTAAGGGTTAAGAATTACCCTTTTTGTGTGTGTTTCCTACTTTTCCTTCTGGGCCAGGGAGTAGGTCACTCCCCGATGAAAGAGCAAGCCGGTGTCTCTGCCCAGCCGTGGGAAAGCTGGAAGTGCCTGGTTACAAGGCCTTTGCTGAGGCCAACAAGCCCAATGTCAGGCTCCAGGTGACCCCGCGGCAAGAGGGCCCTAGCTGAGTGGCTGTGTCAGTGCTTTTAAGGCTCAGGATGGGGAAGGGTCTGAGAGGCCCCACATTGCTCCCTTCCTTCAATCTTTCTTGACCTCCCTGAGGGAGAGAAGAGGTGGTATGAAGTAAGAATGAAGCAAGAAGAGGAATGAAAGGGGCAGAGAGAGTGGGCGGGCACTCTAAAACGGGCTTACTTACCAAAAGTAGAATACAATTTTGTGCTCTTAATGAATTTACATTCATCTTAACACTTCTCCACTGCCCTCCCTCACTCGAGCCCCCACGGACTGCCAGCAAACCCCAGGAGTGTGGACACGCAATCAGAAACGCGCATTTCCGCTTAGCTGCAAGTGGACATGCTAAACAGGAGTGAGCTCTATTTTATTTCCGGCTGTTTATGTCTGTCTTTAGCATCAACCCACAGTGGGCACCACAGATAAACGAAATCCCCACCCCTCATCCCAGGCGCTAGGTCCAGCTCCCTCTCCACCTTTAACAGGGGTCGTAATAAACAATGTGACCGGATGTGCGTCTCCCGAGTCTCCCTCACTCAGACTGCCTTTCGGTAAAAGCTCATCAGACAAAACAGAAATTACTAAAGTAGGTTAGTGCAAAGGTGAGAAACAGAACTTCTGAAATAATTCTAAAACAGTGTATGATTTTGGGATTAGGCAAGCAAACTGATAAACTAGGCCATTCACATACATTACACCAATATTTCCTCTGGGAAGACACTGCTTGTTGGATTTACATTCAGTTTCACTTTAGGACTTAATTCCTTGTTTTAAAAAAAACTGGAGGAAAATTTTCCATTAGCTATATTTTACTTAGACCCAGATCCAAAGCCTGGCCAGTGCATATTACAGTATATAATTAAGCATAATTACATTAGAATATTAAACCACTGTGAGCTATTAGAAATAATGAAATTTCTTGCATAGAGTCATTGCATACATGTCAGCCCCCTAATTGAGAGAATCTACCCGAAACGCGGAGATCTCCGTCGCCAGAGCCCTGAGCCCGTGGACTCTGCGCCCTCGGGAGGGAATGGCTCCCGTTAAAGCCACAGCATCAGAGGAAGCCGTCCTCTGATGACATCCTTGGATGAACACTTCTGTGGCATAAACAGCTGAATTCCAACCGTAATGGACATCGTTCGAAAGTAATTAAAGTTTGAACAGAATTTTAGCCTACATGACAACGACAATGCAGTAAAAGCCATTCTGCCACTGTCAGGGGAGGGAGGGCTCTGTGTGCTATATTCACAGCGCTTGCTGGTATCTTCCAAGTTTTCGTTTTTGTGATAAGGAATATAAATTATATTTAGCTCAAGTCAGTGTTTGAATTTAAATACTTAAAAAAAATCTAGTTTTTATAAAGCATTTTAAAGCAATCTAGCTTATGGTGCTCATTTGCTTAGCCAACCCTTTCTCTATAGATAAGGTAAGCGCTAGGCCACCAGACAAAACTTTCAGACTTCTTGACTCACCAGTGTCCGCAGCAATAAGGCCCCAGCGCCAGTTCTGCCAGGTTATGGATGGATGCACATACGGGAAGTATTTTTTCTTACTTTGGCATGTTTCATCTTTTTTTGCAAGTAATATAGATGGGCTACACCTGAGGTTCTCAAGTCAGATTAGAATCATCTGTGATTTTAAAATCTGGTGATGCCCAAACCAATCAAGTCAGAATTTCTGGGGGTGCAGATGGGGAGTGGGCACTGGCACTTTCACAAGTTCCTGTCACCAGTGTTGCCAATCACTAGCCTAGGGTCGTGTCTCTGTCCTCATGGCCGGTTCCTTCTCTTCTCTCCTCCATGCGGGGCTGCTTCTGTACAAAGACCCTCAGGTAAATGGAAAGGGAAAAACTCCACGAGGCAGGACCACCTCAATTTTCCATTCCTGCTTCTTCCGAATTCCCAAATCTTCTAAAACGGCAACTGCTTTATAACTCTGCTTTGCATAAATGCCTAGTTATAGATTCCTGAGAATCTCTTACCCAAAGAAATCTGTGTCTCCTTACAAGGAATAAACCTGAAGAGAACACTAGCCCAAGGAGCTGGCAATGTTGGGTTACCGTCACTTCACACGGGGACTGCAGGTGCTCGGCGCCCACCTGATGGGAAAGAACTCATCTTATCTTATCTTAAGTGAGACTGAACGACTCCACCTCCACACTGATGGAGCGGGGTCACAAACCCAGAACTATCTGCTTCCCTGTGAAACAGGGCTGCTATTAAGAAAATGAACGTGTTCTAGCCCCTAGATGCCATCAGTATTAATTTTGCTTATGTGCATGGATAGTAATCTACCCCATTTATTACATAAAAATGAACTAAAGTAGAGCTGTGAACAACACAAGCAGCTTCTGATACTTCAGGCTTTATTTTCAAATGCTTTCCGCCCCGCAGTTTAATGATGGGCAAACCTGGACAAGCTCTTTAAGAGCACATGGATGTTTGTTTGTTTGTCGGTTTTCCATTTTCTTGGGATTAGGCATAATCAGAGTTGTTAATTTACACCAAATGAACCTCACCATTTGTAGCTGACCAAAGAAAATAATTCCACAGAGAGATCCTTCAAAGAAAAATTTTATAAAATTATGCCTTATAGTAATAACTATAGAATTCCTTAGATTATTTCAACCTATGTAGTAAAAATAATTAACAAGTGGAACTGTGATCAAAGCCATTATTTTCTACAAGGATACAACACGCATAAGTACTGTTTTTAATCCCAATAGTTTTATTCAGATAGCACAAGAACAAAATCTGCAATAATTCAAAACGCTTACATGTGCTTCTAACTGAATAAGGTTCTTATCGAGTAATTAAAAAGTACATCTTTCCGCACTAAGAACTGCTGGCTTTTTACCTGTTAGTAAAGGGAAGGGAATGAACGGACGACTTAGCCAGCGGCCGTGAACACCCAGGACCTAAGTGAACCCAGCGGGCCCTCCAGGAGCGCGCAGAGCCGCGGAGAGAGGAGGGGACGCCCGGGGCCCCGCGCAGGCCTCTCTCTCGTCCGGGAGCGTTTCCCAGCCCCGCCCGTCCACAGCGGCCCTTCTCCCGGGTCCCAGGTCTCCCTGGGGCCCCTGCCCGGCTCCTCTGCCATAGAGGATGGAGGCCCCTCCCAGCCCCAGGCTGGCCCGTCTGCCCATCTTTCTCCAGCGCGAGCTGTGAGCTGCGAGGAGGCTGAGCCTGGGTCCCTCCGGTTCACTGCTTAGCACATGGGAGGTGCCCCAAAAATATCTTTGGCGTCTCTCAGACACCTTAGGAAACATTTTCCTTACATTTAACAGTAACATGGCACTTCCTATGTGCCTATTACTAATAGTTTTAAGTTAAAAAATTTTCCAATTATCAGCTCTTCAAAATTATCAATCCAATTACACGGGAGGAAAGTGAGGCCGAGAGGGGTAAAGTAAGCTGCCCAAGGTTACAGAAGAAAGACTCCCTGAGGTCCCCTGATGCCCGCGGAGCGCCGGCCGCGCCTCCAGCAGCAGCGCCCCAACGCCCGGCATGCCGCAGTCTCACCCGGGATTTTCTCGGCCTCCAGCAAAAGCGCCTCCGTGTGCTCATGGATCCATTCGCCCTCATTCTGCTGTCTGAAATTGCCTTGAAATAGTCCATTTTCTCTTCCCCATGTCAAATCATGATCTTCTTCAACATTTAGATGTCACACCTTTATCTGCCTTTACAAACAGTCTACAATTCAGGTTTTCCCCCCTAAACTGAGATAACCCTCCCTTTCATCGTTTTGATTTAGTGAGACTTTGTTATTGTTAGAAGAGGGTACATCCAGAAACGGGGTTTTTCAAAAATATATTTAAGGCTACTTTTCAAAATGATTGAGAAATAGTGACGTTCAGAACGTCAGCTAGAGGAAATGGTCGCATCTAGGAGTGCCCTGGGCTCGATGCGTGATTCTGCCGGCACCATCTGCGCTTCCTACAGGGCGACCACGCCGCGCAGAGAGACTGCCGTGGAGGCGCAGTCAAGGACTTAGAAAACAGAGCAGCGGCAGGCTCACGGGATGCGACTAAATCTCGACTCCTTGCCATCGTTTGCCCCACCGGGTTCCGGCATTGCTGTCCTGGAGAGTGAGTGCCGGAGGCCAAACCTGAAACTTGTTGTAGGTAAACAAGGGGGCCTCCTTGGGTCCTCTCTAAGTCTTGTGGTGAAGGGTGGTTCTTTGCAGTGGCTGTTTCCCAGAACACAAAGGAGGGTGGGTAGTTCTTAACCTTCTCTGTATTCCAGGACCACAGGGCTCAGGTGGAATTACCAGTCCCCGACATGGTCAGTCCCTGTCCCCCTTTCTGTCCTCACCGCCAGTGTCCTATGCAGCCGCTTCTTGCAGTGGCCTGTGATGACCTCTGCCTTTGGGCTCTTTGATTTCTAAATCTCCTCCAACCACTTTCAGAATTTTTCTCTGGCATAAATCTAACCATGTCACTCTCCCCAAAGCCAAGACAAAATAAAACAACAAACAAATAGACAATGCGCTGAATTAAAACAATTCCCAAACTCTCTCCCATTAAATCCAGGATGAAGTAGACACCCCTTAGCGTGGTGTTCAAGACCCTTGACTCCCGTGGCCTCACCATGGCTTTCTTTCTTCCTCCACTGTGTCCTGTACTTTAGTGCAGCCAGATTCCTGCCATATTGTGAAAATGCTTGCACTGTTCTACTGCTGTGTTTTTACTGATCGATTTTGCCCCCCAGGAATCTCTTTTCTCATATTTATATTTGTTGAAATTTTACCCACTATATTTAGGGCCCAGTTCAAATGCTATCTGTTTCTGAAAATCTCTTTGATTCCCACAGAGAATGAATTTTTTGGATCTTTTAGACTTTTTGGGTTGAACCTGTAAAGTAGCACTTATCCCATGTTACCTTGTATCTCTAATAGTTGTTTCCATCTCTAAGCACCTATTAAAGAAGGAAAACTTCTCCTCCTGTGTACTCCCTATGGGCCTAACAGAAGGTGCTGTACTTAATAAAGACGTTGAATGCAATGAAAGAAAAGAAAATGTGGTTTTACTATAGTCATTTAAAACATACTAATGAGTAAGGAACAGGGTTGTGAGCATTTTCTCTTATCCTCCTGGAATCATACAAAAACAACAAAGAAAACAAACACACACCATAAATTCCATTTTCAGTGAAACTAGGAGGTAAACACATTCCCCAGATTACAATATATCTGCAAGAGAGACCAGAAGCAACTGTGCCAAGGGAGGAAAGGAAGGGCCCAGATGTGGTAGATATTTGTAAGTGCCCAATTCCAGAATGCAAAGGCATGTCCCTTGCTTCCAAAAGGGGGTGCAGGCCCTGCGGTTAGCAGGGCTGGTGAAAGAAGCCTTCCTGGACTCAGTTTGGTTCTGAGAGAGATAAGTCAGGGCTACACAAAGGATAATTCAGATATGCCGTATCAGTAGGAAGCATCTTGTCTCAGTGTCAGGCAAGAGGGAGAAAACCTTTAGTATGAAGCCTGGACCTGATTCCTGACACTCTGGAGGTGTGTTCAAATAGATAGCCCATAAAAATTCAACCCATTCAATAATGAGTGATATAAAAAAAGAAAGAAAAAGAAAGAAAGAAAGAAAAATAATTGGCATGTTGTTGTGCAAAGATGCCAAGAGAAAAATATGGAAGAGACCCACAGAACTTATTATAGATTAAAAATGTACCCAGGAAAGATTTCACCAAGGAGATGAAAAGAGTGATCAGACTGTTGACATGCAGTTAGAAACACAAAGTGAAGCTTAGTGAAGCAATTATCTCTATGAATGAAGGACACAAAGTAGAATTGTAATTCAAAGAGGAGATGGAAGTCAACAGGAGGAGAGCCAGAACTCAAGAAAGAAGCAAAAGGAAAAAACAAAACCATCACAGGGATGAAGATGAAACTGGAAGGAGCAGAAAGGGAGAATAGACTTTGCATAATACAGAGCAAGGAACATAAAAGATAAAAAATGAGAAATGCAGAGAGTGATGTCAGCATCATGGCAGAGTGAGCTCTCCCTGTAAACTCTCCCCTCTAAGATACAGTGAAAAGGACATTCATATTTCAACAAGGACATCCACACAACAGAAAGGACATCTGAGAGACCCATGCAACCATACGTCAGAAGGTGGAGGTGCTGGAGCCCCCCTGCCCACTGAGGAAGAGGAATGAAGTGAGAGAAATCTTCTCCTCCTCCCTGAAGGGCAGCAACCCAGGGATTGTGTGTGGTTCTGAGAGGAAATGGGGGAGAGGGACAGCCACCTGCAGGAACACCAGCGCTCTCTGAGGTCACTCACAACCCAGGGGAAAGCCCCACACAGAGGGTACTAGCTATTGTGGAGGTGTCTTCGTCAAGCTAATACCCTAGAAAGAGCAGATAGTGAGGGCAGAGCGAGAAGCCCCAGAGATCACGCAGGAGAAAGAAAGCGCCGCTTCGGCCCACCTGGCGCCCCACTTCACTACCTGGGAGCTGTGCTGTAGATTGCAGCAGGCTAAGAATCCACAGCCCTTGATCTCCACCCAGTGGCAACAGGTGGAAGTGGTGATCAAATACTGCCACTATGCAGAAGCACAAATACACGCCGTCTAGCAGTATGTAAAAATATATTAAATCTCCTTACCAGAAGGAAAATGACAAGTACCCAGAATCCAATCTTGAAGGCAGGGAAGTCTACAGTCTAAATGACAGGGAATTCAAAATAGCTATCATAAAAAAACTCAATGAGTTACAAGAAAATGCAGATGGACTGTTCAATGAATTCAGGAGCTTCTTCACAGAAGAGATTGAAACTATAAATAAGAAGCAATCAGAAATATTGGAGATGAAAAACACGATGAGATAAAGAAGAATATGGATTCCCTGAACAATACAGCTGATATTATGGAGGAAAGAATCAGCAAAATTAAGAACAGAAATACAGAAATGTTTCAGATGGAGGAAGAGAGAGAAGCAAGAATAAAAAGAAATGAAGAAATTCTCCAAGAAATATCTGACTCATTAGGAAATTCAGCATAAGGATTATAAGGATTCAAGATGGAGAAGAGAAGGAGAATAGAGCAGAAAGCTTGTTCAAAAAATAATAGCAGAGAACTTCCCAAACCTGGGGAAAGAGATGGAAATCCACATGAAAGAAGCCCTCAGATCTCCTAACTATATCAATGTAAAAAGACCTACTGTAAGGCATATAGTAGTGAAACTGGCAAAAGTCAATGGCAGAGAAAAAATACTAAGGGCAGCAAGGCAGAAGAAAATAACTTACAAAGGAACCCCTATCAGGCTTTCAGTGGGTTTCTCAGTAGAAACCTTACAGGATAGGAGAGAGTGGAATGATATATTCAAATCTTTGAAACACAAAAACTTTCAGCCTAGAATACTCTATCCAGCAAAAATATCCTTCAGATATGATGGAGAAATAAAAACTTTCTCAGATAAACAAAAGCTAGGAGAGTTCATCACTACAAGATCCCCCCTACAAGAAATCCTCAAGAAGGTGCTGAAAAAAAAGGAGAGAGAAGAAAGGGGTTAAAAATCCCTGAGTAAGGAGATAAATAGGTAGGTAAAACCAGAAAATTTCAGCTTTCCATCAGAACAGGTTAGCCAACACTCAAATACAACATTAAAGATAAAGGGAAGGAAAACACCAAAAACAAAAATAATCTTGTCATTTTAACCACAAACTCACAACACAAGATGGAATAGGATGTGACAAAAACAACCTAGGAGGAGAAGGGGAAAGGGATTGAATTGGCTTAGTCTAAGGAAATAAGAGGTTATCAGAAAATGGACTATCTCATTTGAGAGATTTCTCATACAGATCTCATGGTAACCACTAAACAAATAAGTAGAACAGAGACACAAATAATAAATAAGAAAACCAGCATAGAAAACTACCTAACCAAATGGGTAGTCCAGAATACACAGGATGAGAAATGAAGGACATGCAGGAGAACCAGAAAATGAGTGATAAAATGGCAGCATTAAGCCCTCATATATCAATAATCACTCTAAATGTAAATAGATTGAATTCTCCAATAAAAAGACACAGAGTGGCAAGATGGATTAAAAAACAAAACCCAACAATATGCTGCCTCTCCAGGAAACACATCTCTGCTCTAACGACAAACACAGGCTCAGAGTGAAGGGATGGAAGATGATACTACAAGCTAATGGCAAACAAAAGAAAGCAGGTGTTGCCATACTTATTTCAGACAAAGTAGGCTTCAAGATAAAAACAGGTAAAGAGAGGCAAAGAGGTGCAGTATATAATGATAAAAGGGGAAACTCCACCA
Organism: Equus caballus; assembly: GCF_041296265.1. NCBI lineage: Eukaryota > Metazoa > Chordata > Mammalia > Perissodactyla > Equidae > Equus > Equus caballus. The sequence continues at coordinate 39,496,408 of NC_091691.1, forward strand.
AGAAGGTGTAGCAGGGATAAATATCTGTGCATCCAACACAGGAGCACCAAACTACATGAAGCAACTATTAACAAACCTAAAAGGAGATGTTAACAACAACACAGTAATAGTAGGGGACCTCCACACTCCACTCGCATCAATGGATAGATCATCCAGACAGAAAATCAACAAGGAAACAGTGGAATTAAATGAAAAACTAGGCCAGATGGACTTAATAGATACATATAGAACACTCCATCCAAAAACAGCAGAATACAGATTCTTCTCAAGTGCACATGGAACATTCTCAAGGATAGACCATATGTTGAGAAACAAGGTAAGCCTCAATAAATTTAAGAAGATTAAAATAATAGCAAGCATCTTTTCTGATCACAATGCTAAGAAGCTAGAAATTAATTACAAGAAAAAAGCTAAGAAAGAGACAAAGACGTGGAGACTAAACAAGAGGCTGTTGAACAACCAATGGATCATTGAAGAAATTAAAGGAGAAATAAAAAATATCTAGAGACAAATGAAAATGAAAACATACCATACCAACTCATATGGGAGGCAGCAAAAGTGGCCCTACGAGGGAGATTCATCACAATACAGACTCACCTTAACAAACAAGAAAAATCCCAAATAGGAAACCTCAATCTACACCTAACAGAATTAGAAAAAGAAGAACAAAGCCCAAAGTCAGCAGAAGGAGGGAAATAATAAAAACTAGAGCAGAAATAAATGAAATTGAAACAAAAAAGGCAATAGAAAGGATCAATGAAGCAAAGAGCTGGTTCTTTGAGAAGATAAACAAAATTGACAAACCCTTAGCCAGACTCACAAAGGAAAAAAGAGAGAAAGCTCAAAGTAATAAAATTAGAAATGAAAAAGGAGAGATTACCTTGGATACCACAGATATACAAAAGATTATCAGAGAATACTATGAAAAACTATATGCCAACAAATTGGACAATCTAGAAAAAATGGATAAATTCTTAGACTCTTACAACCTCACAAAACTGAATCAAGAAGAAATAGAGAATCTGAATAGACCAATCACAAGTAAAGGGATTGAAACAGTAATAAAATATCTCCCCTAAAAAAAGTTGAGGACCAAATGTCTCCCCTGGAGAATTCTACCAAACATTCAAAGAAGATTTTTTTTGGAGGAAGATTAGCCCTGAGCTAACATCCACTGCCAATCCTCCTCTTTTTGCTGAGGAAGGCTGGCCCTGAGCTAACATCCATGCCTATTTTCCTCTACTTTATATGTGGGACACCTACCACAGCATGGCTTGCCAAGCAATGCCATGTCTGCACCCGGGATCCAAACTGGCAAATCCCGGGCCACCAAAGCGGAGTGTGCGCACTTAACCACTGTGCCACTGGGCCAGCCCCTCAAAGAAGATTTAATACCTATTATCCTCAAATTATTCCAAAAAATTAAGGAAGATGGAACTCTTCCTAACACATTCTACAAGGCCAACATCACTCTGATACCAAAGCCTGACAAGGACAACACAAAAAAGGAAAACTACAGGCCAATGTCACTGATGAACATAGATGCAAAAATCCTCAACAAAATATTGGCAACCCAAGTACAGCAATACATCAAAAAGATCATACATCAAGTATCAAGTGGGGTTTATAGCAGGAACACAGGGATGGTTCAATGTCCACAAATCAGTCAATGTGATACAGCACATCAACAAAATGAGGAATAAAAACCACACGATCATCTCAATAGGTTCAGAGAAAGCATTTGACAAGATGCAACAGCCATTTATGATAAAAACTACTAACAAAATGGAGATAGAAGGAAAGTACCTCAACATAGTAAAGACCATGTATGACAAACCCACAGCCAACATCATACTCAATGGGGAAAAACTGAATGCCATCCCAGAGAACAGGAACAAGACAAGGATGCCCACTCTCAGCACTCTTATTCACTATAGTACTGGAGGTTTTGGCCAGAGCAATTAGGCAAGAGAAAGGAATAAAAGGAACAGAAAATGAAGAAGTGAAATTATCACTGTTTGCAGACTACATGATTTTAACATAGAAAACCCTAAAGAGTCCCTCTTAGAAATAATTAATAACTAGAGTAAAGTTGCAGGGTACAAAATAACCTTACAAAAATCAGTTGCGTTTCTATAATAATGAACTAAAAGGAAGAGAACTCAAGAATACAATCCAATTTACAAGTGCAACAAAAAGAATAAAATATATAGGAATAAATTTAACTGAGGAGTTGAAAGACTTATACAATGAAAACTATAAGACGTTACTGAAAGAAATTGATGACGACATAAAGAAATGAAAAGCTATTTCATGCACATGGATTGGAAGAATAAGCATAGTTAAAATGTCTGTTCTACCCAACACAATCTACAGATTCAATGCAATCCCAATCAGAATCCCAATGACATTCTTCACAGAAACAGAACAAAGAGTCCTAAAATTCATGTGGGGCAACAAAAGACCCCAAACAGCTGAAGCAATCCTCAAAAAGAGGAACAAAGCTGGAAGCATCACAATCCCTGACTTCAAAATGTACTACAAAGCCATAGCGATCAAAACAGCATGGTACTGGTACAGAAACAAACACACAGATCAATGGAACAAAATTGAAAGCCCAGAAATAAAACCACACATCTATGGACAGCTAATCTTCAACAAAGGAGCTGAGAACATACAATGGATAAAGGAAAGTGTCTTCAATAAATGGTGATGGGAAAACTGGACAGCCACATGCAAAAGAAAGAAGTAGACCATTATCTCATGCCATACACAAAAATAAACTCAAAATGGATCAAAGACTTGAAGGTAAGAAGAAAATATAGGTAGTACACTCTTTGACATTGGTCTTAAGAGGAACTTTTCAAATATCATGTCTGTTTGGACAAGGGAAACAAAAGAAAAAATAAACAAGTGGGACTTCATCAGAATAAAGAGCTTCTGTAAGGCAAAGGAAACCAGAATCAAAACAAAAAGACAACTCACCAATTGGGAGAAAATATTTGCAAATCATATATCTGACAAGGGGTTAATCTCCATAATATATAAGGAACTCACACAACTGAACAATTAAAAAACCAAACAACCCGATCAAAAAATGGGCAGAGGAGATGAACAGACATTTCTCCAAAGAAGATATACAGATGACCAATAGGCACATGAAAAGATGTTCAACATCACTAATAATCAGGGAAAAGTAAATCAAAACTACAATGAGATATCACCTTACACCCGTTAAAATGGCTATAATCACCAAGACAAAAAATAACAAATGTTGGGTAGGATATGGAGAGAAGGGAACCCTCATACACTGCTAATGGGAATGCAAAGTAGTGCAGCCACTTTGGAAAACGGTATGGAGAGTCCTCAAAAAACTGAAAATAGAAATACCATGTGACCCAGCTATCCCACTACTGGATATTCACCCAAAGAACTTTAAATAGAAAATTCAAAGAGATTTATGCACCCCTACGTTCACTGCAGCGTTATTCACAATAGCCAAGACATGGAAGCAATCTAGGTGCCAAACAACTGATGACTGGGTAAAGAAGATGTGTTATATATATATATATATATACACACACACACACACACACACACACAATGGAATACTACTCAGCCATAAAAAAGACAAAACTGTCCCATTCACAAGAACATGGATGGACCTTGACGGTATTATGTTAAGTGGCATAAATCAGAGAAAGACAAACGCAAATGATTTCACTCATATGTGGAAGATAAACTAACACACAGACAAAGAGAACGGTTCAGTGGTTACCAGGAGGAAGGGGACTGGGGAGTGGACACAAAGGGTAAAGGAGAACACATATATGGTGATGGATAAGTAATACTGTACAACTGAAATTTCACAATGTTGTAAACTATTATGACCTGAAAAGAAAAAACCTAAAAAGTTAGAAAGTCTGGCTTGCAATATATTCCTATTTAAAAAAAAAACAGAAATGCAAGCAAAATGAAATTGAAATAAAAAAGGAATTTAGAAAAAAGAGTCGAAAAGGAGATCCAGCAAATGCATAACTAGCGTCCCTCAGAAAAAATCAAAACAATAAAACAGAACAAACATCTAAATATTAAAACAACCCTTTCCTGAACATTTTGAATCTATATGCTTGAATATATCTGACTCTCTACAGTGAAAGGGCACACCATGTACCATATTGAGTGAATTCAATAACAAGTCGTATCTTAGTAAAGTTAGTAGATTTTTAAAGATAAACACTCATTTGGGCAGCCAGGTCAGTCTCAGATATCTCCTCAAAACCTTCAAAAATAGAGCATGGGCATGACGTTAGGGACGAGGTTGGGTAGGAAGTGCCAGGAATCAATTTCCCCATCTAGAGAGCAATCGTACTGGCAGAATCTGTCTGATGTAACTATTTTGGAACCTGAGTCTATTTGAAGGCTTGCAGCTTCCAGGGGAAGGCTTGGAAAATTAAATCAAATCAAATTAAATCACAATTAATTTTGGCTAGTTTTGACTCTTACCACAGCTGTGGCTGTCCATTTCCTACCTTTTAGCCCCATGGCAGTCAGCTGTGCCCACATTCCAGGAGTGGCTTGCATGTGACTCACAGGACCCAATGGTAGAGAATAAGGACCTCGTCCTCCAAATATCAGGGAATCTTGATCTGATCACTGATTGCTGCTTCCGACTGTAGAGGTGCAGGCACAGATGCACCTCTGTTGTTGCAACCCTCACTGGCTGAAGTGGCTTTCAGGGTATTTAATGAGACTGCCTTTAACATTTTTTTCCCTTCATTTCCACCCCCCCCCCCCCCCGCCCTTTTCCCCTTTTGTGAGCCACGTATTTAAGGATTAGGACATTCAAAAGCAACTGCATAACAGGGAAAATTTAGAAAGTCCTTGCCCAGGGAAAGATGCAGGCTCAGAAAAGACCTGAGAAGACCTTAAGTTTAAGACCTTAAGACCTTAAGATCAGTACAGAAACCCCCTGCAACAATGAAAAACAAAAATGAAAACAAAGCAGAAAAATCTGGATAAGGGGAAAATCTGATTACTAGAGATAACATTTTATGAGATTCAATGTCCAATTTTCAACCAAAAAAACATCACAAGGGATACAAAGAAATAGTAAAGTATGACCCATTCAATGGAAAAAAACAGAAACTGTCCCTAAGAAAGTCCAGATGGCAGACTTACTAGAGAAAGTCTTTAAAAAAACTGTCTGAAAGATGCTCAAAGAGCTAAAGGAACATGTGGACAAAGTCAAGAAAATGATGTATGAGCACAATGAAAATGTCAAAAAAAAAAAAAGATAGAAATCATACAAAGGGACTCAAAAGAAATTCTAGACCTAAAAAGTGAAATGGAAAATTAGCTAGAGGGATTCAAAATTTGAGCAGGCAAAAGAAATAGTTAACTTGAAGATAGGACATTTGAAATTATCAAGTCTCAGGAAAAGAAAGGAAAAAGATTGACGTGAACAGAATCTAAAGGACCCATGGGGCAACATCAAGTGGACCAACATATGGATTGCGGGGATCCCAGAAGGAAGAGGAACACAGAGAGAGAGAAGGGCAGAAATATTATTTGGAGAAATAATGGCTGAAAGCCTCTCAAATTTTAGGAAAGATATGGATCTACAAATCCAAGAAGCTCAATGAACTCCAAGTGGGATAAACTCTAGAAACCACACTGAGATATATTATAACCAAACTGTTGAAAGCTAAAGACAAAGAGAGAATCTTGAAAGCACCAAGAGAAAAGTAACTTGTTATGCACAAGGGATCCTGAAGAAGATTCTCAGAGGTTTTCTCAGCAGAATCCTTGCAGGCCAGAAGGAAGTGGGATGATATTTTTAAAGTGCTGAAAGAAAAAAACTCAACTGAGAATTCTACATCCAGTGAAACCGTCTTTTAAAAATCAGTGAGAAATTAAGACATTCCCGGACAAACAAAAGCTGAGTGGATACATTGCCACTAGACCAGCCCTACAAGAGATGTAAAAGGGAGTCCTTCAAGTTGAAATGAAAAGACACTAGACAGTAACTCAAAGGCATGCAAACATATAAAGTTCTCTGGTAAAGATAAATACATAGACAAACATAAAAACAAGTATTATTGTAAATTTGGTTTGTAACTCGACTTATGTTCTCCATGACTTAGAAGACTAATGCATAACAATTATTGGTCCGTGTTTTTGGCCACAGAATACAGAAAGATGTAATTTGTGATATCAGTAACTGAAAGGTGGTGAGGATGGAGCCATATAGGAGCAGAGTTTTCGTATGCTATTGAAATCAAGCTTTTATGAATTCAAAGCACAGTGTTATAATATCAGAATGCTAAATGTAATCCCCATGGTAACTAACAAGAAAAGAGCTACAGAGTAATGAAAAGTGCATTTAAATGTTTCACTACAAAAAATCAACTAAACGCAAAAGAAGACAATAATGCAGGAAATGAGGGACAAAAATCCTATACGTTATATAGAAAACAAATGGCAAATGGCAAAAGTAAGTCCCTCATTATCAGTAATTACATTAAATGTAAGTGGACTAAAGTCTCTAATCTAAAGACAGAGATTGGCAGAATGGGTAAAAACGCATAATTCAACTAAATGCTGTCTACAAGAGACTCATTTTAGATCCAAAGACACAAATAGGTTGAAAGTGAAAAGACGGAAAAATATATTCCACACAAACAGTAACAAAAAGAGAATGGGATAGCTATACTATTACTCAGACAAAAGATTTTAAATCAACAAAGTTTACAGGAGAAAAAGAAGGACATTATATATTAATAAAAGGTTCACACAGCATGAAAATATAACAATAATAAATATTTATGCACCTAATAACAGACTCTCAAAATATATGAAGCAAAAATTGGCAGAATTGAAGGGATAAATAGACAGTTCTAACATAACAGTTGGAGACTTCAACACCAAACTTTCAATGATTGATAGAGCAACCAGACAAGAAGATAAGTAAGGAAACAGAGGACTTGAACAACACGATAAACCAAGTGGATCTAGCAGACACATGCAGAGCACTCTACCCAATGACAGAATACACGTTCTTCTGAAATGCACGTGTGAGACATTCTCCAAGATAGACCATATGTTAGGCCACAAATCAAGTTTCAATATACTTAAAAAGATAGATATCACACAAATTGTCTTTGCTGACTACAACAGGATGAAATTAGAATCAATAACAGCAGGAAAACTGGAAAATTAACAAACTTGTGGAAACTATAAAACACATTCTTAAACAATCAATGAATCCAAGAGGAAATCACAAACCAAATTAGAAAATACTTAGAACAAATTTAAATGAAAACATGACATACCAAAACTTATGGGATGCAGTGAAAGTAGTTCTAAGAGGAAAACTTACAGCTGTAAATGCTTACACTAAAAAAAGAAAGACCTCAAATCAACAATCTGACTTTACAACTTAAGGCATTAGGAAAAGAAGAACAAACTAAACTCAAAGCTAGCAGAAGGAAGGAAATAATAAAGATTACAGTGAAGATAAATAAAATAGATAAGAGAAAAACAATAGAGAAAATCAGTAAAACCAAAAGTTGGCTTTTCAAAAAGATTAGCAAAATTGACAAACCTTTAGATAGATTGACTAACAGAGACAAGACTCAAATTACTAAAATCAGAAATGAAAGTTGGGGGACCAGCCCTGTGGCCTAGTAGTTAAGTTCGGTGCACTCTGCTTTGGCAGCCCAGGTTTGCAGGTTCAGATCCTGGGCGCAGAGCTACACCACTCGTCAGACATGCTGTGGCAGCAACCCATATATGAAGTAGAGGAAGATTGGCATAGATGTTAGCCCAGGGCTAATCTTCCTCAAGAAAAAAAAGAGGAAGATTGGCAACAGATGTTAGCTCAGGGTGAATCTTCCTCAGCAAAAAAAAGCCTCCAAAACAGAAATGAAAGTGGTGACATTACTACTAACTGTAGAGGAATAAAAAGGATTATAAGAGAGAACTATGAATAATTGTATGCCCACAAATTGGATAAGACAGATGAAATGTAAAAATTCTTAGAAACACAAGAACTACCAAGACTGAATAATGAAGAAATAGGAAATATGAATAGATCTACATCTAGTAAGGAGACTGAATCGGTGATCAAAAACCCCTCAACAGAGGAAAACCCTAGGCCTGAGGGCTTCACTGGCGAATTCTACCAAACATTGAGAGGACTTACATCAATTCTCCTCAAACTTTTCCAAAACTCTGAAGAGGAGGTAACAATTTCTAACTTGTAGGAAGGTGTTTAAATTGGAAAGAAAGAAATTAAATTATCTCTGTTTGCAGACGACATGAATTTATATGTAGAAAATCCTAAAGAAATTCTAAAGTGTCCAATGATGGATGGATGGGTGAACAAAGTGTGATATATACATACAGTGGAGCATTATCTAGCCTTAAAAAGGAATGAAATTCTGATACGTACTATAACATGGATGAATCTTAAAGACATTATGCTAAGTGAAATAAGCCAGACAAAAAAGTTTAAATACTGTATGATTCCGTTTATATGAGATATCTGGAGCAGTCAGACACACAGAGACGAAGAGAGGACAGTGGCCCCTGGAGCCTGGGCAAGGGGCCATGAAATTGGCGTTTAGTGAGTGCCGAGTTTCAGTTTGGGATCCTGAAAATTCCTGGAGACAGAGGGTGGTGATGGTTGCACAGCAATGTGAATGTATTTAATGCCACTTAACTGTGTGCCTAAAAATGGTTAAAGTGGTAAATTCTGTTATGTATATTTTATCATAAGAAAAAAATTTGAAACTAGAAGACGGTAGAGTTATATCTGTAACATACTAAGGAAGGAAAGTGTGAAAAGGATTTTATGTCTGACTAAATAGTCCTTCAAAAAGACAGGCTATAGACAATTTTGAACATGAAAGGACTCAGGGACTATGATTCCCATTTGTCCTTCTTAAAGATGTCACCAGAGAGGCCAAGAACAATGAAAAGACTGGGGTGAGACGTGCGTATGTTGAACTTTAGATCTAAAACATCAAGAGGATGAGGGTGACGGAATGGCTTAGCGACACGTGCTACGACAGTGGAGGACACTGGAAAAGGCAGAGGGGAGTAAGGTAAGAGGTACAATATGTTCTTTGACTGCTGATACATAAGAGCTGTGAGTCAGGAGATATCACTTACAGCCAACAAATCGAGTAATAGAAGGACACGCATATTTAACAGTACAAATGTAAACATCAGTTAAGAGAATATTATTGACTAAAATCTGGTGTGAAGAGGAGAAGAAAATGTTAATTTTTTCATTGCTTGTGGTAGGAAGTAAGTAGATAATGTCCTTTCAAGAGAAGAAAGCTGTAAGTTTTATATAAATTTACAATTACAATGGCGACCATTTTAACAAAAGCAAACCTTGTTCAATTTCAGAAGAATCACACATGAAAATATTAGATCAAATATGAAAGACTTACAGTTCTTATTTTTGGTGTTCGCCTTCTCTATCCTCACATGCTTTCCGTGACTCTTAAAATTCTGGTTATGACTAGTTACTCAACAAAGTTTTTTTTGAAGATGGTAAATTGAAAGTGATATATGTCTGCTTAAGAAGCCTCTACTTTCTATTGCTTTATAAGACATGTATTAAAATTTAAAAGCCAGAACATGGACTAAGAAGTGCTAATGAAAATGTCACCAAGTGAGAGTTTAGATGTTGAACTGTTGCTGATCTAATCAGAAACACAGGATGAACTTGAAGTCGAGCAGCTCTGACAGGATCTGCTGTATGCCTTTGAAACATCCTCCAGATTTCACATAAGAAATTGTTCGTGATTCATTTTGATCAGTGATGGCTCAAATCGTTAAAAAATAAATCAAATCTGAACAAGTCCAGTTGGAAAGCACGGTCTCTGCAGCCAGTGTAGATGGGTTCTCGAGTCACAGTCACTTGCGCTTGGAGTCTTCACGCTGTGTTATTTCTCTTGTGAGACAGATCTGGTTTCAATCTGTGTTTCTTCAATTTTTATCAGTCTTGGCCTAGATTTCCAAAGCTGAGCTAAAATGGAAATATTCTTTTCCCCCTTTAACCCATCTGTCTCCTTTTATTTACATAACATAGTATTTTTTCCCTGAATAATTCTAAGTTTTTTTAAAAAGACAAAATGGAAGTAAACTAAATGGAAAATTTTCATCACAAAGGGAAACTTAGGATCTTCTCTTTGGGTTTGTACCTAGCCGGGCCTCACGACCGTCCAAATTCGAGGAAAATCCGTACGGGTGAGGCTGTGCAGCAGCAAGGCCCTTTCTCTAAGGCTCCACCAGTTCAGAACCTCATTTGTCAAGTGACTAGTGACTCCTCCCAAAAGACACAATGGAAAAATATTTCTGAAACCTGCTAGCGTTGGCCTCCTTGTTCTGAAGCGAGGAAATCAGGCTGGATAATTACCTTGCTAACTACCAGCCCAGGAAGGGTTTACAATTCTGCAGGCTCTGCTGTTGTTACTGCTGCCAACGGCATAATTTATCAAGTTATGGTGTCTCACTGCCAGTAAGAAACGATTTCTAAAGAAGACCTAATTACTACTATGTGTGTTTTTAATGTTGGCTGCAAATATTCAAGAAGACGACTAAAGCGGCGTGTGACAAGTCCTCATTTAGTCTGTCAGCCATCACAGCATATTTGGGAAGACAGAAAAAATAAAAAAGAGATCAAGAGGTAGAAGTAGATTGACTTGTCATCTCAAAATAATTGCAGTGTTTGCTGGCGAGGGCGCAGTTCCTGCAGACGGATACCTGACAAAGAGAGTTCCACAGAGTTCCAATAAAATCAGGAGAGGAGACAAGCGACACCTCAGTGTGTAAAGATGTTGATCTGGTTGTACTCTGACGGATCCACATCTGAATTGTTTTTTTAACCCTTTCCCATATTTCTGGTCACCAAGGCTTTTTCACTTCCTACCCAATCTATTCGAAACGAACCAGCACAGCATTCATTCACCATCATGAGATCGGCCACACACCCCTCCCCTTTGGGTGTCCCAGCCACACCCCCGTCTTCAGGGAGTTCTTAGGGTGTCGTGGGAGTGGCCAGCAGGTAAACAGGCAGCTTTATGATGCTGTGCTGAGTGACCTGCTGTCACTAGCTATCGGTAGACCAGCCCAATGTAAACACAGCGGGTTCTAGGAACGCAACTGATCTCTTAGACACAGAGGACAGAGGCCAAACTATTTCCCTATGTCCATAATTTCTTATGATAACGTGAATACATAGAACAAAAAGCAGAATTATTGACTTAAGGAGAATTGTTAAAGGGATATTTTTAAGTCAAGGGAAAACCATCACTCCCTGTTTAAACAATGGCCTGGGCTGCTTTTCCACTTCTCGGTAGTAGCAACTTTGCTTCTGGATAGAAGCCTTTTATTTTGTCCTTTGGCCTGAAGCACGTTAAAATCAAGTTTTCCTTAAAAACAATTTTCAGTCACTACCCAAATGTGCAGGCTGGCCCTGTCAGGTGCTAGCTCAGGTGCCTGCACTGCAGTGTGGCATAACTAACATCTATAAACTCAATACAGACTAGAGAGAAAGCGGAAACACGATGTCAAGATCACAAAAGAATGAAGATGAAGAGTGGAGGCACAGCCACCCTGAAGAGCTGTCTGGAAGGGACACAGCAAGTGTGCTGGGGAATTTAAAGTAATATCTATTTGCCTGTCAGTGAAATAAAGATCAGGGAGGAGAAAAAAAGCCCTCATGAAACAAGGCACATTGTCACAAAGGTAATAAAGAAGAACTGCAGGTTTCAAGCCTCTGGCATAGAAAATAAGTTTTGAAAATATACGCAAGGATCTGATTTTTGACGTCAATTTTGCAACAAATCAAGATTAGCTATTTTTATTTTTTGATAGTGCCAAGAACTTGAAAATATATATACATATTTTTTTTGCTGAAGAAGATTGGCCCTAGGCTAACATCTGTGCCAATCTTCCTCTATTTTATATGTGGGACGCCACCTCAGCACGGCTGGAGGAGTGGTATATAGGTCTGCACCTGGATTCCAACCTGCAAACCCCGGGTCACCAGAGCAGAGCGTGTGAACTTAACCACTGTGCCACGGGGCCAGCCCCACTATGAAAATGTTTTGCAAATGGGCAAACACTAACAACCATGGCATTTTCCCCTTGAACTCTCTGTAAAGATCTGTGAGAACAGCGCAGTTTCTGGCAGATCTGTGCGCTTTTACAGACACGCAGCACGTTTGCTCTCCCTGCAAGCATGACCTTCCGGTCCCATCTCTAGCCCACTCCCCCAGCTCTGCTCTCCTCTCTTCTCTCCTCCCCTCTTCCCGTTCCACGGGGCGGCCATAGATCCTCATTGCTGCACAGTTCCTCAAGTCTGATGGATCAGAGGGACCAAGCGGATCAGCCAAACGCATGTCCCCTCTTCCAAGGGGATCCAGATCGCCAAACCTTCCACAGTCAGCACCTGCGGGGCCCCTGCGGGTTCAATCCTTATGCCAGGAGGAATGTCCTAGTTCAGACGGATGCTCAGTGAGTACCTAGAGGCAGGCACCGGCAGGCAAACACCTACCCATCGGGAATGAGAGGCAGCTTCTTAAAGGCCGAACAGAACAGTGAAGGGAAAACTCACTTGCTCCTTTTCTGTGCCAGCCTTCTCTCCTCCCAGCTTCTGGCATTGTCTTGTTCTTCCCCTAACTCTCGGCTATAATTGGCTGGAACTCCAGTCTTGTGCTAATTCAGAATGGAATGTATAAAAATCTTCAAGGTAAATACTTTGTCTCCTTCACTATTCCGTGATGATGAAGATCTGTGCTCTTCTTCTGATCCCTAACTTGCCGAGGATCTTAACCCACTTGAGGTCTTGCACCATCTTTTCCCTCAGCTCGTGCCTCTCCCAGCCCCAGCCCCACCCTGGCCCCAGTAAACACCTGTTGTTTCTTGGTACATCCTAAAACCTCCCTGAGCTGGGTAAATGTCCCTGTCATTGCTCTTGAAATACCACATATGCGTGCCCTTCATGGCTCTGCTCACAATTGTAACTGCACATTATTTTCCATGTTTTTGATGAGACCGCCTCTTCCACTTGAAGTACACACAGCAGACACAGCCTGCATTTTTGCCATCACTCGATTCCTAGGACCTGGCGCCTGTTAGACACACGGCAGACACTCAACAAGATTTGCTGAATGACTGAACGAATGAAAAGCATTGATCTGACATTTGTTCTTTCCTCTTGAAGTGTTTTCTCAACCACTTTCTCTTTTTCCAAGACTTTCCTGGTAGAAAAAAGCAGCCAGCCTGAGGGCCGGCGGTCTGGGCAGGCAGGTGGCTGGTGTGACGAGGCTTCCTGGTGGTCACAGGCTGTAAATCCAGGGCGACCCAAAGCCACAGACTTCATTATTCTGGGCCTCGATATTCCCTTTTTAAATGAAGCTTAGTATTTTCTGCTCCTTCTGCCTTACATGGGGCTATTGACTCATATGGGGCTGCTGTGAGGGTGACAAAACTGATATTTAAAGGCACTGTATAAAGGTATGGTTACACAAATATAACACATTTTAAAAATAAAATACTTTGTGGCACTTCTCCTATTATCTCTTACAATTTCACGTGTCATTAATGAATTCCCTTGAATGTGCTCCTTCATCTTTAAAGAAGATTTATTTCCACAGAAGCTTCCTTTTCAGTAAACAGATCATCCATCCTCCGGGCAAATTATTAGTGAGCACAAAATGACACAAGCAATTACAGTGCAGCGCGATGAGACCCACGAGAGGAGAAGCAGAGGTTGCTACGGCAGCAGGAAAGTGCGCCCCAGCCAGACCATGAGGTCGGAGCAGGCTGCCAGGAAAGTGGAGTTGAAGCCCAGATCTAAATCTACATTGGTGGGAGTTCACAGATGAAGGGTGTGCATGCATGTGACAGCAGAGAGGGTGGTGAGTGGGGGCAGGCATCAGAGAAGGCCTAGAGGAGAGAGGAACTGAGAGAAATCTAACAGCAGAGGGGCCGCTGTGGCTGGAGTGTGCAGCAGGGGAAGGAGAGCCAAGGAGACGGCAAGAGGGGAGAAGGAGAGACTAGAAGGATGGATAATGAAGGGTTTTGTCGGGAAAACTTGACTTTCTCCTAACAGCAATGGCGAAACTTTGAAGAGCTTTGAGCAGAAACATTACATGGTGACATTTAACTTTCAAAAACATGACTTTAGCTTGCAGTGTGAAGAATGGCTTAGAGGGGGCAATGGCAGAAACAGGACAAGCAATAGGTGGCCCTTGCAGTAATCAGGTGAGAAATCACGGTGGCTTGGATTCAGGAAGTCACAGCAGGAAAGGACAGAAGTGGACGGATATGAAAATCAACGGGTAGAATCAACAGGATTCAAAAACAATGGGATGATGTTGATAAAGAAGCAAAAGTCATCACTATTACTCTGGTTTCTGGCTTCATTTGGTGGAAAGGGAGTGCCATCCACTGACACAGAGACCAGAAGAAGAGGGGCTTTGTGGGGAGAAAAGATGATGTGGAAGTGCTTGGAACCACACAAATGGAGTGTCCAGCAAGCAGCTGAATTTCTGGGTCTGGAGCTCAGGAGACAGATTTGGGTTGGAGATTTAGGTGGATTTCAAAGTCTTCAGCACATAGACTGCTGAGTGAAGTTATGGAGTAGATGCTATCCCCTAGAGAGAATGTGTAAAGAGAGGAGAGGTGAGGTCCTTTGAAAGGAGAGGCCCCTGAGTAACTCAGACTTTAATGGAGGACAGAAGAAGAAGAATCTGTAAGGAAGTCCAGAAGGAGGGGCCGGTGACGTGGGAGGGGAGCCAGGAAAACATGATGCTGGTGAAGCTCCTGGAAAACAGGGCTATCAGCACTTGCATTTAGCACTGTCAGAGGTAAAACCTAAAGCAAAATGTGCCAAAATGCAGAACTTGGATTTCCACCTCCCAGGAGCGCTGGGGGCAGGGCCACCGTCAGTGCTTTCCTTTACATGTGTCCTTTGGGAGTCTTGGTTGGCCTCTCCAGGAAGAAGTGATCACCATCTCCAAATATTTATTGAGATGCTACTGTCTGCACTGGGCACTGGGAAGTAGAAGACACATAAAGCATGGTCCTTGAGGAGAGAGAGTATTTACATAAAAATAAGTCACAGCTATGCAAAATGTAGGCTACACTGAGTATCCTATGAACGCTGCAGAAGATAAGAGCTCCTCCGGGGCAGTCAGCGCAGGCCCCACTGAGCAGAGGGCCTGACGCTGGGTCTTGAAGTTCATGGCTTAGAGGATCAGAGTAAGGCGAATGTTCTCAGTAGGGTTGTCACTAGATGCAAAGGTGTGGAAGTAGGATTAAGCATCGTTTATCTGGAGAACAAGGAACTGACCGTTCGGCTAGAGGACTCTCGTAGTGCAGCAGCAGGGGACACTGCTGGAGCATTTGGAAGGGGCCAGGTGGAGGCGGGTCTTGAATGACAGCTTGGATTTTGGGCTTCATCCTGCAGATAATGGGAAGCCGACTAGCAAGGTTACTCCTTGGACACCATTCAGGTCTTATCTGTGTGGTTAGGACCCTAATTTCTTTGAAAGCAAATTGCAGGTAGGGGCTATGTCTTTTTAATCTTAGACTATAGAGCAGGGACCAATTCAGTGCCTCTAACTCAAGGACATTTCGTATGGAAGAAATTGCAAAGATGACTTGGTGGCCTGTGAAGACCAGGAGTGGAAACACCCAGCTCAGCTGGAACCAGGAGCTGACGCCCATGTCCCCCTGGCAAAGAGCTGCAGCCTTTGGTTTTCCCCGGGTGATGGTGGCTGAGGGCTCTCCCCGTCTCGGGATTAGTCACCCTGGTTTACATGACTACTTTTAAATTGGGCTTCTTATAACCCATCAGCATCCAACAAATATTGATTGAACAGGATGAGGTAACAGGAAAAATGGTGGCTATGACACAGTTTCTGTCTGCAAGTTGCTGTGAGGGTATAGTGGGAGTCACCAGCAAGAGGACAGGCAGTTTCATGATGACGCACTAAGTCTCTAACACCTGTGGGAAGTGTGACAGGAGCCATCGGAGGCCCCAACTCAGTTGTGGGCAGATCAAGGCAGTTTTCCCGGTGAGGATGATAGCCAAGCTGAGAGGGAGGGCAGGCCACCGCAGGCTGCAGGAGCCCCAGTTGAGAGCCACGGGCCAAGCTGTGATCTGCCGGCCCCCATGTCCCCTGGGCAGAGCGAGGCCCAGGGTAGAGGCAGGCAAGTGGCCTCGCTGAGCTGGCCCATGGAGGGTGAAGCCCACCGGCTCCCTGACCTGGGTATCAGGGGCCCACACTCTCAGCAGGATCCTGGTCCTGCCGTTCTGAAACCTGGGCAAAAAGAAAGAAGACATCAACTGCCAGCGCTTGGCGTCCTCAACAGAAGACTGCGTTTTTTCCCTGGAAGAAATGTTTCAAAAGCTGATGTTGAGGGGCTGGCCCCGTGGCCGAGTGGTTAAGTTCGCGCGCTCCGCTGCAGGCGGCCCAGTGTTTCGTTGGTTCGAATCCTGGGCGTGGACATGACACTGCTCATCAAACCACGCTGAGGCAGCGTCCCACATGCCACAACTAGAAGGACCCACAACAAAGAATATACAACTATGTACCAGGGGGCTTTGGGGAGAAAAAGGAAAAAATAAAATCTTTAAAAAAAAAAAAATAGCTGATGTTGAAAGAAACATGTGAAATGGATTTAAACACAGTTCAAATTAATATGGACAGTTCTGGGCCTGCTGGTGATCAGAACACTTCTCCAGCGGTGACAATATGAGAGGCGCTGGCACCGTAGCAGCCCGAGGAAGAGGGGAGCCATCTACTCCTGATTCTGACACTGTCACGGAGTAGCAGCTGTGGAGCTTGATTGACTGTCTCTAGATTTTACACTAATTTAAAATGAAAATGCATGGCATGTCAAGAAACACTACTGTCTATTCAACACTCCTCCTCTGGACTGTGCTAGGCACTGAATTAACGGTAGGGCCGCGAAAGTGAAGACAGTCTGGTCCCCTCCTGATGTAGACCCTTGCACAGCAGCCCCTAATATTGTGCAGAGGGCACACGAGTGGGATGAGCAAAGCACTGTGGGACTGCAGGAGCAATCAGCGCTGGGTGCTGGGGCTGGGCTGTGCAGAGAGAGCTTAAAGCAGTGGTTTTCAGAGGGTCAGCTCGTTTGCCTCGGGGTTGACTGGAGAGCTTATAAAAAGCGCCTTCGCTTGGACTCCAGCCCAGCCCTACCGATGTGAATGTCTGGGATGGGGAATGTCGAGAGTAGGACTTTTTCAGATGTTCTAGGGTTTTTCTTATGCACACTTAGGTTTAAAAGGCATTATTTTAAGAGATGAGTAGGATTTCAGTAGATTGGGTAGAGGCGACACCATGAAGGTGGAGACATGGGAGGGACTGATATGATCGGAGTCCTGGACGCACAGAAGGAGAGGAAACTGGAAAGTTGGACTGAAGGCTGGCTGCGAACACCCTTGACTGCCATGCACAGGACGGTGAGTCCCAACGTGAGTTGATTTCCACATTGCTTGTGGTAGTGGAAAATATACAAATGCCTGGCTCTCTTTCTAGAATTTCCAAATTATAATCTCTTAGGCGGGGCTTGAAAATGTGCTTTAAAAAAAAGGTTGCACAGGTGATTCTGACATGTAGCAGGGTGAGGATCTCTGCATAGGCTCTGTGGAACAACGGGAGGTTCTGAAGTCAAGAATCACGCCCACAGCCTTCTGTTCCCAGGGACAGCCAAAGTGAAGTCTCGATGCAGAATTCTGGTAGACTCTAGAGTGGCAATTACCACTGACTATTTACTGAAGACTTCAGAAGCATCTAGTACATCTGAAAGTGAGACGTAGCTCATGTTGTAAGCACACAATGCGATTCTTAGAAAGTGCTCAAACAGGAAAAAGCTCCACCATTTCCTCCTCATCCTGAACTCGGAGGGCAAATTGGAATCTGTTCTTCTTGTAAACAAACCACTTCTAAGCATCTAACGAGGAACATTATTTCTTAGACAACTAGACAATTTAGGAAACTTCAAACCAATGGCATGGCCGTGCTTGAAAGAGTTAAGGTTTGGAAAAAATCTGAGGGCAAATATTCTGATTAGCAATGCTAAAGAGAGACAGCTGTGAGGACTCCAGCAAAGTTGCCTAAAGCTACACGAGTTAATTAATGATTTAATGTTATCTCAGGGACCCCGAACTAACTGAGATCAATTTGTTGGCATTCTGAAAGTGATGTGGAAGTGAGTGATAGAAATTTCATGATATTATCTCTTAGGATTAAAGTACTCAGATATTTTAGACCACCAACAACATGAAGAATACACTCATCGGACACAGCTCTTTTCACAAAGAAATAAAATGATACACGGATATTACCTATAGCTTTTGATCAGAATTATATTTCATAGTATTTCAAATGCTTTTCTGCTGTTGCATAAACAGGCGCAGATTACTTTTAAAGCATCCCTAAGCATACCGGCGAGGCTGAGGTCCAGGGAAGAGGAGTTTATTATATAATATTCTGCAGCATCAAAATCGTCGATGAATAAAGATGACCCGGTGCTAGCAAATTACTGAATTCACAAAGGCAACAGTGCAAATAACTCCCTTGGGTTGTATTAAAAGGAGTTTTCTAGGATAAAGGCTGCCAAAGATTGGTTCTTAATAGTTTTTTACTGTTTAATGGAGGCAAGTGACAAATTGTATATTAGGCTGTAGTTCAGAAACTTTCCTCATGCAGACCCAGGCTGAAGTTGTAATTTTAGTCACTTTCAAGAAAGAGATGCTTTTTCCCTCGTTTGTCTTCCAGTGCATTTATTCAAGAAGTATTAAATAAATACATTTTAAATTCATTCTAATGATAAAACGGCTCCTGTCTACTGAGCTCCTACTGGGTGCCATGCTTTGTATGCATCATTTAAATCTCTCCATTTAGTCTTCCCTACAGTTCTGTAATGTAAGGTATTATTATTTCCACTGTTCTAGAGAAGGAAATTAAGGTTCAGAGAAGATAGGTAATTCACCCAAGATAAAAAGGCTAATTAGTGGCAGAGCTAAATCCAAAGCGGGAGCACCTTGCGTTGTCTCCTTCCACTGTTTCAAGACCCACTCAAGCATGTCAGACAAAGTGAGCCATTCTCTTTTCTGTGCTAATTTGGCTGGTGTGTGTGTTTCTATTACTGGACCTATTATGTGATAATTATTTATAAGCTTTTCTTCTTTACAAGGTTATGAGTTCCTTGAAGGTAGGATGCATATCTTTTTGTCCATCTCTGCAATTTCAGGGAGCATTTATTCTCCGAAAGTTTCTTGAATGCCTACTGTGTGCTAAACACCAAGTTAGGACTGCAGATATAGGAACGGACAAGGTGGACATGGTCTCTGGCCCCATGGAGCTCACATTCTAGGGGAGAAACGGGCAGTTACACAAGCGATTAAAATAGGCTATAATCAATGCGGTGATGGGAGAGGTTCAGGGATTACAGGGTGTATGAGATTAAAGAGCAGGGCTCTCCGTCCCACTGCAGGGAAGGAGGGAGGAAAGGGAGCTAGCCGTCATAGGGACTGAAGAGGGCAGACGTCAGGCTGAGGTGAGAGGGCTGATTGTGACGTGACCAGGTACTGGGTGAAGGTGAGAAGGAGGAGGAGACAGTTCTGGGAAGAGGAAACAATGTGTGCAAAGTCAGGAGGTGAGAGGAAAATAAGAAGGAGGGCCGTGGAGAGAGCAGCCGGAGACATAAGCAAGGGCCAGACCATGAATGTCCTTGAAAGTTTACTATTCTGAGGTTAATTGGAGAGGCCACTATAGGGATTTAAGCACTGAGTGATAGGATTAGACTTAAAAGTCACTTTAACTACAAAGGGGAGAATGAAATACAGAGGCGTAAGCAGAGAGGCGGGAAGACCAGACAAGAAGACACTCTTGAAGTCAAGGTGAGAGACTCTGGTGGCTGGAACAGGGTAGTGGCGGCATAGATAGAGAGAAGACTTTAGATGCAGAATCAATAGGTTTCTAATTGGATATAGGTGATTAGTGAAAGAGGAGTCAAGGATGATCCCAGGTTTCCCGCTTGGGCAACTGAATAGACAGTGGAGCCATTTTCTGATTTAGGGCTTGGGAGATAAGATAATGAATTTAGTTGTGGACTAGTTTCATCCACCTGGAGTGGATGTGTTCACAAAACAGATGGAGGTCAAGAGTGGGATTTGAGTTGGAGCTCGAACTTGGGAAGTCAGCGTTATTCAGAAGTGAGGCTGGCCCCGTGGCCAAGTGGTTAAGTTCGCGCACTCCGCTGCGGCGGCCCAGGGTTTCGCTGATTCGGATCCTGGGCGTAGACATGGCACCACTCATCAGGCCATGTTGAGGTGGCATCCCACATGCCACAACCAGAAGGACCCACAACTGAAATATACAACTATGTACTGGGGAAATTTGGGGAGAAGCAGAAAGAAAAAGAAAAAGATTGGCAACAGTTGTAAGCTCAGGTGCCAATCTTTCAAAAACAAGAACATTGGCAACAGTTGTTAGCTCAGGTGCCAATCTTTAAAAAAAAAAAAGGAAGTGAGATTACTCAGAGACTGGTAGAGAAGAGAGCTCCATGGGATAACATTTAAAGTCAGATAGAGAAAAAGAAGGCAGCAAAGGACCCCGAGAAAGAAGGTGAGGCCAAAGAGAAGAAAATCCAGGAGAGGGCCATGTCTCGGAAGCCAGGGTAGAATTTTCAAGAAGGTGGGAGTGGTCTCCGAGGGCCAAATGCTTTCCCACAGTCAAGTAAGAGAAGTCCTGAAAGTATTCCCTGGAGGCTGCAGTGAGGCGGCCAGTGGTCACCCAGAGGAGAGCAGTGCCAGGGCCATGACCACAGTGGACGCCAGCCTGCTGGGGGCTGAGGGCTCAGTGGGAGGGGCTCGTTGGTGGCAAAGTCACATCCTGAACACGTCTCCTCACTGAAATCCAGAGCATGATGAAACTAGTTTTTTCCTTTTCAGTGTATTTTCACATAGCTGTGGGCGATGCCACCCACAGGTATATCTGCGGGGTAGCACTGCTTGGTAAGTGAATTCAGAAAGGGACAATGGAAAAATGGACTGAAGGAGACAAAGAGCGAGGACCATGAGTCCCTTATTTTCAAAGACACAATTGTTGGAAAGCCTAACACTTAAGATGGAGGCTCCCTCTGTTACCTGTAACGGGAGCTGCTCTCCAGTGGGGCGCACTGCCCCTCCTGGTACTCCTTGCACTGAAGTGACTGAAGAGCAGTATTCAGGCTATTTTTGAGGCATGAACAAAAGGGAAAACGTTGATCTTCAGAGTATCTGTAAAGTTTTATTTAATATAGATAAATGGAGATGAGTTGAGCAGCAAAGCCATGTGTGGCCCTGCCGTGCGCCTGGTTCTTTGTGAGTGTTGCTTCTCAGCCTCCTCTGCTGGCGCCTCCTTCCTGCCCTCTTCTTCTTGGCCCTTTCTCTTCTGCCTTACGTTCCCTCCAAGCCCTCCTGCCACAAAGATTTGCTGAGCACCTGCTAGGAGACCCACTGTGACGGTGATTTTGCTAATAACGAATCAAGACCAGCTGGCAGTCATTGACTCCCAGGTGCCCGTCTGCGGCTCTCTCTACAGATCCCAAATATGGATTCACATCTCAGACGTAGCTTCTGAACCCCTGAGCCAACTTTTGATAGATGTTTTCTCTCAGATTTTTTGTAGCAAATCTAAAATTCATCATGTCTCAAACTAGCCTTATTATTTTCACTATAAAATTTATTTCTCATCTAACATTTGCTGTTTTTGGTGAACAACCTCACCGTTAGGCTTGGTGCTAGAGCCCCCGGGGCACTGTGACTACTCCGGATCCCTCCCCCATGTTAAACTGGCAGCTCCATCCCTCGGGTCTGCACTCCCACTGCCGCCACCCTGTCCCACTGCGAACCTTTATTCCCTCTTGCCTGGACCATAGGAAAGGCTCTGACCATGCGTCCTTGTTTCTGGTCTTGCTCCCACCCGTTAATCCTCCACAAAGCTTTTAAACTCATTGTTCGCAAACACAATCTGATCATGTGCCTCCTGGACAAGTTCGTAAACTTTCAGTGATTCCCTATGGTCCATAGATCCTAGCTGAAACTCTGCAGCCTCACTCAGAAGGTCTTCAAAAATCTATCTTCACAACCTCATCACCCACCCATGTGCCAGGCACTGTGCTGCTTGCCTTGTATGGATTACCACATCTAGTCTCAACCACATCTCTGTAAGGTCTGTACTATAATTTTTTGTTGTTTTGCAGAAATCAAGGAACAAGAAGATTAGGTCATTTGGCTCAGGGTCACAGGGTTTCAGGGAGCCAGGAGTCAAACCCACAGTTTGTATATTTCACAATGTCTTCCTCTTCTTCACTTTTCTAAGTCAACAAGTATCACCAAGCACACACGTGTCATCTTTTGGGCGAGCTTGGCTATCCCTGACACGCAGCTGTGCACGGCAGGGACTCCCGAGACATGTCGCTCAGTTTGACTCTTGCCACCCTCACTGCTAGCCTGGTGACTGTGCCTGAATTTCTTAATCTTCTTAGGCCTCCAGTGACTCCTAGTAAAACTAGGGGTGGGGGGTGCTGTGAGGATTCGAGATGACACATGCAAAGCCTTAGGACGGCATGCCTCGGGGTGGTCAGGGCTCCACGCAGGTGAAGTCACTCCCTGGGCACCTGTCCTGCTCATTCCCAGGTTCTTGGCAAAGATGTGGCTGTACTGAGTTTAAAGGAGATCATTTATGTGGCCAGACATACTGACTTCTATGGGAGAGAATACACTGGAAGAATTGCTCTTATTAGCCTTGGGGATGACAATAAAAACCAGAAAAGATGAGAAAAGTGTAAAATGGCCTTTGCATCTGAGTGCGCTGATTCAAAATATGCAGAAAGATAAAAGAAAGCTCCATTTTTTCTAGTCCTTAAACATCAAGTGGAAAAGAAAGTAAAAATCTACACAAAGTGAGTCAGCTTCTCTTTCCTTTTGATAGAATGGAGAAGATTCCAGTGGAAAGTGGAGATATACATGGCTGATTTCCTGTGAAAGAACTTAGCTGTCTAAGAAATGAGAAAGGACATTAATTAGGATTAAATAAGTCAACATGCTATGAGCATTTATTAAGTACTGCTTTTTGCCAAGCATTATGCAGGACATCGTGGGAAATAGTTAAAAATAAGTGGGCGGGTTTGTAATCTATTACAGTTGCTTGGAAGAAGTATTTAAGTAATTTTAACTGAAAACCATTTTCATATAAAATGGTAACAACAAACTACGCACTGAGTTCTGGGCTGTATGTTTCTCACATCATCTCATCTGGTCGTCAGTCACACTGGGGAGAGTATGACTATCCCTTATTTACCAGAGGGAAACTGAGGCTCAGAGAAGTTAAGAAACTTACCCAAGTAGTGTGGTTTAAAAGTGGCAGATTTATGATTTGAACCCAAAGTGCTTTCCATGCCTATACAATACCAGTGCAAATACACAATTACTATACTTTTTACAAGTCTGCTATTCTCATTGAAAAAACTCACAGTGTGGCTTATTTGCACTGTATTTCTCACGTTGGAAAAAGTCACACTGAGCTTAAAAATAAATGTAGCTCCACTTTATGCAATGGCTGTATCCCTGAAAAGTTGCCCATAAATCGACATTTTCTTAACAGAGTGCAATCTTGTGTTGCTTCCCACTGTGGCTTTTCAGGGACGAGCCGTCCACTTCCCCTGGGCGGAGGGCAGATGCTGGGCCCCCCCGGCAGGAGCAAGTCCTCGTCGCTGACGTGACAGGGCTCTGGCAATGCTTACACTCCTGCACTTATTTATTTTGAGGTTTGGATGGTCATCTATTGAAATTCCTTAAAATGAGGGCCCATGCATGCCTTTTTTACAGAAAGTTAATGCTCACAACGCAGTCTTGCTTCTCCTACCATCATCTCCCAAACTGGCTGGCTGAGGAGCCAGCCATTCCATGTTTTTTTATATTACAAATATAGCACTTGCATTTACAAAAATGGCTTTTCAGGGCACAAAGGAGGAAATGAATCTGTCGTTGTTGTTTCCTAATCTATTGCAGCGTGTTGCCCTGCTAAATCGTAGCTGCTAAAGCCACAGACACAGAACAGCGCAAAAGGCCCGCCTTCCCCTGTGTGCCCTGAGCGAGCCGAAAGGTGCCCTCATGTAAACAGCCTCTGCTGAGCAATTGCTGCTGGCCATATTCACTTTTCTAAATGAAAATATAAAACCAAATAGAGTAATTTACATTTTTTTTGTCCTATTCCAGTTAAAATTTAAATGGCCAGGATAAACTCAGCTGAAGAATGTTACTTACAATTCTTGTTTTCTAATTACTCAAATCAATGTGTATTAAAAACCCCTCATATTCAGTTTGGTTGCTCGTTTTACACGATAGGGTGGCTAATTAAAGCTACTGCACATTCTGGCACATTCCAGTATGCTGTTTATGATTGTGAAAAGGTCACATACTTGACAATAAAGTTCAGTATGCCTCCCACATTTAGCTAAATAATCGCAGAGGGTGTTTAAAAATAATTTCTATTCTTCTCTTCCAAGCAGCTTCCTTTCTTTTGCCTGCTTACTCAAGATTTCCCATCAGCGCCTCAGGGGTTCATACTCATGGGGCCGTCCAAGGCCTCAGCAAGGTGACGATGTTGTGGGGGGTACTAGGAAACAAAGATTCTGGTTTGGTTCTGGTAAAAACAAAACAAAGCAAAATCCTGGAAAAATGACATTCCAGAACTGGCATACTTAGCTGGGCTTCCACTGGATAGCTGCAGCCTTGATCTCCCAGGTAAACGCGACAGACAAAAACAGTTTAACGCCTCTGCTCCTTGGTCAAGAAAAGAAGAGCGTAGCTTTGCCTCTCCTTGAGGGGTCTCTCAATTCAGACAGGCATACCCCGGCCCCCACCCCATCCCCACAACCCTCACCCACCTAATGAAACCCAAGCCTCATCTGGTCTTTTCAAATGAATCGTCACCTCAAGACAAGTCTAAATCTGTTCATGCTATTAACGTCTGATTAACTTATTTTTGTATGCATATATTCCAGTATTTTCCATTTCTAAAAGCATTGCCCGTTTTACTCTTCCAAGCCTCTACAGTGTGTAACTTTGCACTGCACGTTAGTTTCAGGACCTCTGCTCCATTCTTTGAAGTGTTAGGAGATATTTTGCCTCTCATCTACCTGAGGCCTAGTAGGACCACAACTGTTGGTTTCCCAGTGTCCCTTACACGCGTCAGCTGCAGAGGCACGAGAGCTCAGCAAGTCCTCAGGCTCATCACGGCCGTGCCGACCGCTTTCACTGGCTTTTCCTTCCATTGACCTTTTCTGCAATGGATTGTTTTCTAGTCTTAGAAAGGGATGTAAAAATAGGACGTCATTAAAACAATAGAGCCAGAACAAGAGACAAAGACTAGTGTGCCAGATTAGAGGCAAGGGGAAGACTTGGTATATATAATTTAAAGGAAATCTTGGTCAGTGCCCCCTTTGACTATTATTTCAAATTGAGTTTACTTTCCTTAATTACGATGTTTTATAAACCCTCACAATGCTTTTCAATGCCAGTGCCTTATCCCGAGAAGGTATACTTGTTTATATTATTGTAGTTATAACATTTCTAATTTGCAATGACTTTAGCAAAAGGTAAGAGTTCATCTTCATCAACTTTCCGAGAAGGTGGTAGACAATAAATTGCAGGGGAGCAGCCTGATGGATTCACGGTAAACTACAGGCAGCAGCTGGTTCAAGACTTATGGCTGTAGGTTCTTATCCCAGCTGCTCCTTCAATCTGCTGAAGGACCACCGGACAAGTCGTGAAACCTGCTCAGTGTCCTCATCTAAAATGCCACAGTGGGATCAGAATAACCAAAGTGAGTAATAACATCAAAGCAAAGAGCTGGTTAGTGAGGCCTTGTAAAAATGGCTGGAGAATATGATCACAAATATAAGGGGTTGAATAATAAGGTATTAATTAATATTTATTAATTACATGAATATTTAATAATATTCACAGTCAAAAATGGAAAATATCAAAGTAGAAAGGTTAAGTGATTTGCCAAGGGTTGCACAACAAACTGGATTCTGAGCTAAGATTAATTTTCCTCACCCTATGTTGAATTTAACTACAATAGAACTAAGATGATCAATACTCTCTCAACCAGGAATCCTAACTGCCTTGCATGCCCCCCCAGTAAATAGCTAAGGTTCACGCCGAAGAGACGCGGGAGAATTATGGTGCTGGAGACCTCCCTGGGCGAAGCGACAGGGGAAAGGAAACAGCTCTGCAACCTCAGAGAAACCCGTCCTGCCTGCCGGGGAGGATGCTTAAATACACTGTCCAAAAGTTGCTAAGCTATTTCAGTTAAGGGAAAATGAGGATAAAACAGCTTTTTAAAATTTTTATTTATTTTTATCTATTCATTTATTTTTGGTGAGGAAGATCATCACTGAGCTAACATCTGTGCCAATCTTCCTCTATTTTGTATGTGGGATGCCACCACAGCATGGCTTGATGAGTGGTGCTAGGTCTATGCCCAGGATCTGGACCCGTGAACCCTGGGCCACCAAAGTGGAGCACATGAACTTAACCACTACGCCACCAGGCCAGCCCCAAAACAGCTTTTAATAGTTAAAATAATAATTATTTGTAGGTGACATGTTTATTTACCTGGAAAACACTTACATGAAAAAAATTACACATAAGAAGAGAATTTGACACATTATCAGAGTCAAAATTAATGTACAGAGATTGACAGCCTTTACATACAAAGAACACCAGCTAGAGAATATCAAGAAAGAAATGGTTCCATTTATGATAGCAACAAAAATAATAAAATGCTTAGCAATAACCTTCCTAAGAAGGGTGCAATTTCTCCATGAAGAAAACTGAAAACCTTCTCAAGGGACAGGAAAGATTTGAGTAGGAGAAAGGCTTATTATGTTTAACTTCACAAAAGGGCAAATGCAAAGTCAAACTGTAAGTTTAATATAATCTCAATAAGATTACCAACAGGATTTAATTTTTGTACCAGAAAAACTGATGCTAAAGTTCATTTGCAAAAATGAGAGCAGCTGGGAGACTCTGAAGGCAGACTGTTAGGAGGATACCGGTTGCTGTTGAGATTTGAAGACCTGGTATAAAGCTAAAGGAATTAGGGGCCGGCCCCGTGGCCGAGTGGCTGAATTCGTGCGCTCCACTTCGGCGACACATGGGTTCGAATCCTGGGCGCTGACATGGCACTGCTCATCAGGCCACGCTGAGGCGGTGTCCCACATGCCATAGCTAGAGGGACCCACAACTAAAGATACTACAACGATATACCAGGGGGCTTTGGGAGAAAAAGGAAAAATAAAATCTTTAAAAAAAAAAGCTAAAGGAATTAAAGCAACGTGTTGCTAGCATGTGAAGAGACAGGCAGATCAACTCCAATGAACCAGAACACATGCCAGAATTTCATATACGGCAGAGGGGAGAAACCAGGGGACGATAGACTTGGACTGGTGAAGTAGGAGGGGCTGGAGAGGCAGCCAGGAGAAGGTGGGATACACCCCCACCTCGCTTTGTCCACAGAGGCCAAGTCCAAATGGAGCAACGCTTTCAACTGAAAACAATGAAGCAAGAAAAGAACAAGAAACCACGGTAGATTTCTTTTTTAAGGAAAGAAAAGCCCTTCTAAGTGTGACATACACTAGAAGCCACAAAGGAAAAGACTGATGTATTCAAATGCAAAAAACACATAAAAAGCCATAAAGAGTGGTATTAACAGGCCCAAATACAAATGATAAACTGAGAAAAAGTAGTTACAATTTGCAATACAGAAAAACAGCTGATTTCCCTATGTATACATACACACAGAGAGGCACGACTAAATAGAAAGATGGGAACAGGAGTTAGAGAAGTGTTCACAGAAAAAGGAATACAGATGACTCTTCAACGAGAAAAAGAGGGGCTAGCCTGGTGGCGCAGGGGTTAAGTTTGCAACGTTCTGCTTCGGTGGCCCAGGGTTTGCCGGTTCAGATCCTGGGTGCAGAGTTGGCACTGCTTGGCAAGCCATGCTGCGGCAGGCGTCCCACGTATAAACTAGAGGAAGATGGGCATGGATGTGAGCTCAGGGCCAGTCTTCCTCAGCATAAAGAGGAGGATTGGCAGCAGTTAGCTCAGGGCTAATCTCCCCCCCCCCCACAAAAAAAAAACTAAATAAAATAAAATAAATAGGAAAAGATGCTCACTATCACACTTGACACTATTTTTTGACCTACTTGGTTTAGACGAAAAGTTGCCCACTACAGTAAGTGGAAAGAGAGGCCCTCTCACGCATTGCTGGTGGGGGTGTGCTGTGCAAGTCTATGGAGAAAAGCTTGGCATTACACGCATATCTGAAAAGCACATACCCAGCAAACAGCAATTCCACTTCCAGAATCTATCGTACAGACTCACACAAGTGTGAAATGATGACTGTAGAACACTCTTTGAAGCGTTCTTTACATAGCAAACACTGAAAACCACCTAGATGGTCATCGACTAGGGGCCGGCAAAATAAATTACAGTAAACCCACACGGTAAAAAGGGGAGGCAGCTCCGTAGCTGCTGGTATGAACCGGATGCCAAGCTTTATGGCTAAATGAAAAGAGGGAAGTGTCTACAACATGTGTGTACGCCATCATTTGTGTAAACACACACACACACACACACTTCAATAAGGAGAGAATCTCTGGTTGCACAGGAAAAGGTTGGCGCGACACCCCGGGAGGGAGCCAGGCTGTGACACCACGGGGCAGGGAGGGCCTTAGCTTTCTCTGTGGACCTCTTTATACCTTTTGAATCTCGTACCAAGCACATGTATTACCTATTAAAAAGCAATAATATACTTTGTAGCCTCCAAAAAGTTTTGGGTTATACACCCAGTAGCTGGTAAAAAGCTAAATCTAGAAGAATTTGATCGTTAAATGAAAGAAAGCAAAAAACATATGTACGTTTTCTGACTGTATATCAAGTATTAATTTTTATTGTTTTACTAAGCAAGTGAAATATTCTGCTTGTCTTCATAAAGAAGAGGCTTTTATGTGGAAAGGGTCACATGAATTTACTTTTCGTTACGTGGTCCCTCTTTTCAGACGTGTGTTGCTCTTCAACAGCAGTTGGTAGCATTACAAGTTCATTGCAGAGAAGAGAGAGAAAAGAAGAAAAGACAAATTATCTTTTTTATTCCAAAGTGTCAAGGGTGATGAAACTTAGCAGTCTTATTCGAGCAGGCCCAATGCGTTTGCTTTTGCCCTCTACTTCAAATTTTGCTGAATAAAGAAAACTATCTGAAAAATTTCTTTTTATTTACCGCTGTCTCAATTTCTATTTCATTAATTTTCTATAAATTTTCTGGTTTGAAGCTTCACTGCATTTAAAAACTTCTTGTAATAATGACGTGCAACATTTTGGAACGAGCATACGAACACGGAACACACCGTAACTGCACCATATAAATCACCAACAGCCAGGCAGCGAGACTGAGCCCGCCGATGTTTCCCCTTTATAAACACAATGAACACGTTGCTGCGAAGTACTCGATGAGCTCACAAACGCATTATTTCTACCATCTCGTCTCTCCCTTTGCCTGGCTGGATCCACGCACTTCAATTTGATGGTTGCCCTTTGACTAGACTGCCCCATAAAATACTTAATAAATCCAGCATTATTGTTAGGAGGCTGGAGTTTGTGATCATTGAGAAAAACCTCATGTGACCCAGGTTCCAGGCCCAGCTGTCTCTCTGATTTATGTTTTTCCCCCCATGCGAGTATAACTATCATTAAGTATTATTTTAGTTTCTATTTCAAAGGGACTTGTGCGAGCTGATCCACCTGCCGTCCAAAAGCACACTGGAATGGTGAACACAGTGTTCTTGTGTTCTGGAGAAGACACATCCCTTCCTTCACCTCATTTCAGTTAGGCAGAGAATGTGCAGGAAATGCTTCTCTCTGCCTATCTAATTTTTGAGCCATTTACAGATTGCTGGAAGGGACCATCTCTTGCCTCTTGAGAAATTCACAGAGACCAGAAGCATCTCATTCTCAAAGTGGAGAAATTAATTGGGATGCAGTTACCAGGCTCCACAAGGAATGTGTGCAGGTGCTTCCCTCGGAGGTGTAAGGCAAGACTGGAAACTTGATTTCTGCAAATCCCAGGTTAAACTGGCTCGATATATAGTCACAGGGTAACTTATTTTGCTTGCAATCTGCAAGTGGATGACTGGTGGAACACAGGCCCCTGTGACTGCACAGCCGACTGCAGCCTCTGTTAGCACAGGCGCGAAGGGTAGCGGCTTATAAAACTGTTCTGTGCCCCTGCACCCCAATGTGAGATCATGGAGGGGAGGCTCAGTGACAAATGTGAGGGAGCGCAGGCACTCCGGAGATCCGTGTGGGGCTCACCTCTGCCCCACTGCACCTCTCTCCAGTCTCTGCACGAGGACAGCACAGATATTCAGTTAACGTATGAAAGTGCCCCTTTCAGGGGATGGCCTGGTGGCGTAGTTAAGTTCACTTGCTCCACTTCAGCTGCTTGGGGTTCACGGGTTCAGATCCTGGTTGCAGAGCTACACACCATCATCAAACCATGCTGTGGCAGCATCCCACATACGAAATAGAGGAAGATTGGTGCAGATGTTAGCTCAGGGAGAAGCTTCCCGACCAAAAGAAAAAGTGCCCACTTTATACAGAACAGGGCACTAAAAGTAAGACTAGGCTCCTGAGGAGTAGTTGGCACTGGTAAGAAGGAAGCTTGCAGGAGAACTTGGAAACAGCATAAGGGCTAAAATAACTCAGGCATCCACAGGCAGGACAAATGCATAAAGAGGAGCTGAAAGCATCTATGTAATGTTCTGGGTCAACGACTTAGAAAAAGGACAAGGACACAATCTATTTACTGGATCTGTCCCTTGGGCCCAGCTGGTAGGCTTCACTCTCCCTCGGTTGGGGACTGAGGTGAGCCACACCATACAAATGCAGTTCCTGGGGCATGGCCCTTGGAGCAGGCCTCCATGGCACTGGTGATCTACACAGAACACAGCCATGTGTGGGGTGAAGGGGTTACTACCAGGGAGAAAGTGCTGCCACTGGAGAAGACACGCACCCTTACTAGACAGATTACTCTGTCCATGTTTTCTACGCTTACATGTACTAGTATACACATATATATATAGTCAAATATATGTCAGTTTCAGCAGAATGGGCATCACCGGCAAAACAATTGCCCTCGTGCAGGTGACTCAATGTTAGCTCTTACTGGGTACAAAGAGGAAGCGTTTGTGACTCCACTCAGCTCAGGAGAGAGGAGGGGAACCGCCTCCAAAACTGGGGAGGCCGCCTCTCAGCTCTGCCCAAGACTGACTGCAAGTGTCCTCCTGGGTCTGGGGAAGAGGGAGAATCCAGGACAGAGGAAGAAACTCCATTGCTCGGTGATGTCTGAAAAATAAGATTCTATATAAAGAAAATGCAACGCACGTCATATCCACAGGTGGCTTCTCCAGGGGAAGAAACTTATCTGCATACCAAGAAAAAACAAGATTTTTCAGAGTAGAAAATGTATTTTTGAAATGATTCAAAATATCTCATTTTTGTTTTATCCTCACCTCCTCCCCATTTCTCAGTAGTGAACACAGACGATTTCACCTACATGCTGTCCGCAGGCTGGCTTTCCTCTCCTCACGAGGAGTGTTTGCTGAGTTATGTTTGTACTGTATTCTACATTTGCCTTATTAAATAAATGTATAGGAAGTGTGCCAAGGGTACATGGTATTATATAAAGCTACATGTGATACAAACACTACATAAATTCTTCAGCATTCACATACCGTTTTTCTAATCTCATTATAATGGAACCAGGAGGCTAGCAAATAGCCTTCATTGAATGAAATTCTGCTGTATTGAAGATTTAATTGGCAATGAGATTTAACCAATACAAGTGCAGACGAAAATAAGTTACTTAGTCATAATTTTAACAGACATACTGGAAATCTGTTTCTAGTATCAGTTTTTGACTGTTGACCTGACTTGGTGACCCACTAAGAGATGGCAACACAAAGCAGCAGTGGGCGCACTTGGTACGTGAAAGTGGGAGCCACGAGGCATCACTGTCCAAGGGGCATTGGACAGAAAGCAATCGGCAGCAACAGCAACAAATCTGCCTACATTCTATTGAACAAGCAAATATTATTCAAGAGAGAGCTTTTGGTCAAACAGTCATTGCCTCATAATAATGAACAATTCTAGGACCCATTTTTGAGTGTTAACATTGAGGAGGTGTTATGGACCGATATTGTGTCTCCCCAAATTCCCATGTCGAGGCCCTAACCCTCAGAGTGAAGCTGTTTTGAGGTGGGGACTCTGGGAGACAATTAGGGTTAAATGAAGTCATGAGGGTGGGCCCTCACGATGGGATTTGTGCCCTTGTGCTAAGAGACAGCACAGAGCCTGTTGGCGCTCTCTCCGTGCACACAGAGAGGTCCTGTGAGCACACAGCAAGAAAGCGGCCACTGACCAGCCAAGAGAAGAGTCCTCAGAATGAAATGTACCTGGCTGGCACTTTGACCTTAGACTTCCAGCCTCCAGAATTTCGAGAAGTAAACTTGTGCTGTTTAAGGCCCCCTGTCTGTGGCATTTTGTTATGGTAGCGCGAGTCGATTAATACAGTAAATATCTAAGATCACCCATGATGAAAACATCGATGGAAAAAAAAAATAAAGCCTTCTCTTGCTTTTAAAAATACTCTGCTCTACCTACATTTGAATGCCAGGGTCGGCTCTCTGTCGCCCACATATTGTCTAATGACAATTTTTCCCTTTCTGAATGTCTATACCAAAAGAGAGCCTTCATTTTTGGGGTTTTCTCGCTCATTTAAGCCTGTGCAAATGAAGGGGTAAGGAAAGGGTGCCCTACATCTGTTATTTTGGATCTTTCTTTGATTTAGAGTTTTGCAGAATCTCTTAATTGACTGATTTTTTAAAAATTAAGTTTGTGAGTTTATTAACACATCTCTCTCTCTCACACACACACACACACACACACAGGCCCTCTTCCTTCCTGTGTTCTGGGCCCTGGGACACTAAGAGTGACCCTTGACAAGCGTGGTTACCCAAAGTCACTTGATGCTGGATAAGCTCTGGCCTCACAGAAAAGGGTCAGGCATCTCCGAGGCTGTAGCCCAGGGCTGGCTGGCCATACGCTTGTGTCCACATCTAAAAGCTGAATTGGTAGTAGATTATGACACTGCTGATTGAAATACTCAAAGTAATGATAATTACTTGACAAATTAGTTAATCAAAATTCGCAATAATAGTAATACACTGTTCATTGACATAAGTCAATATGATTGTCAGAAATCTCAGGATATCAGGAAGAAGTTAATTATATGCTTTTGAAAGAACTATTTCATATATTACACTTTTTTTCAATCGCTCCCTTTTCACATGGTAAGAGTGACACATGTACAGTGGAGAAACACGAGAAGTTTCAGAAAAGCCAGAAGAATACAGAATGAAATTACAAACACTTAGAATCTCACTCAGAAATAAACCCTGAAAGATATTTTGGGTTACAGTTCAGACTTTTGCCTCTGCAAATAACACCATAAACTTTAAAAAGTTCAAGGCAATAGATCACATTAAAGATTTCCTCTAACTCAGTGATTGTCAACCAGAGGCGATCTTGTCCCCCTCCCCCCAGAGACATATGGAAATGTCCAGAGTCATTTTTGGCTGTTACAATGTGGTGGGGGGTGGGGCGATGCTACTGGCATTTAGCGAACAGAAGGCAGGGATGCTGTTAAGCATTCTGCAACGTGCAGAACAGACCCCAACAAAGAATTATCCGGCCCAAAATGTCAGTGGTTCCGAGGGGAGAAGAAACCCTGCTCTAATCCATTACAGCACTAAAAGCTTTGCTAGCTATGGACTGCTATATGCAACAAGCAATTATTGAGCTCCTGCCGTCAGTCTGTGTACGCACAGATAAAGAGGACCCAAGCTCACCTGTGTTGAGTGTGGGTGACAGCTAATCAAATAAACCTAAATGAGTGAACTTTTTACTCACTTTTTTTCTGAGGCAAGGAACTCTTTGAGTGGCTGAAGTCCCTCAGGGCCTGAACCTTGCATTTTATGGTTTGTAAATGGAAGCTGCGTTAGCCCTGGTCTGCGGAGGAGAGAGGCACTCAAGGCAGCAGGTACTGAAGAAAGCCTGTGTGAGGGTCGGCTCGACCCTCGTTCTGACACCCCCAGAATGTTTCAAACCTCCGCTTGCCTCAGCCCTCCCATCTAGGTTTCCCCAACCACGGCCTGTCCCTGAACCCTCCCAGCAGATGATCTGGTTGATTACAGAAGAATAGAAGCCACAAACTGGAATGCCTGAATCTTCCTAAAACTGAGCTTATAGAAGCTGTCTTTCCTCCCATCTGAGGCTATTTCCATCTTCTTGAGGCTTCTCAGAAACTGCGACCGCAACGATCTCTTCCGTCTTCAGTAAACTCAACCTGCGTCATCAGGATCCTTCCACTGGCTCCAGAACAGTCTCAAGTACCTCTCATTTCAAAAAGCAACGCACACAAAACAACCTCACCAATGCCTCATCTGCCTCCAGTCCTCATCCTAGTTCCCTCCTGCGCTTCTCAACCAACCTCTCTTGCTCCCTCCATTTCTATACCTCCCACTCACTCCTGTGTCACTTGAATCTGACCCTTGACTCACCCGCCGCTTTCTCTAGCGTCCTCCATGACCTCAACATCATCCAATCTAGCATAATTTATTTTCAGTCCCACATATGTTTCTCAGTCCTCATCTTCCTTGATCCCTCAGCACATTCAGTGCTGGGACCCCTCCTTCCTTCTTAACACACTCTTTTCTCTAGAGGTTCATGACACAACAGTCCTTGCCTCTCCTCCTACCTCTCTGAGCAGACTCTTCTCCCTCTATCTATTTAGGCTCAACCTTTATGAACCAGCCTTTAAGTGTTAGAGTCCCTCAGACGAGGGTCCGGGCCTTCCTGGGACCCCTTCCCCTGCATCCTCCCTCCCTAAGTGATTACAACCAGACCCAGGAGTTCAATTACCACCTCTATGCAAACTCCCCGCAAAGGTTAATCTCCAAACTTCCCCTCTGAGCTCTAGACCAGTACACTTGCTACTCGACATTTCTTCTTGCCTTTCTCAAAGGCCTCTTGAAAGTCTACATGTTAAAACTTAGCTCAGTATTCTCACTCCTGCCCGCACTGTCCTCAAATCCCAAATCTTGTCCTTTTCAAGTTTCCTTATTTTAGTGAAAGGCACCACTACCCCTTCAGTTGCTCAAGTCGTCCTTAACATCCCTTGTCTCTCATTCCCAATATGCAAAGCCTCTTGATGTTTATCTCTTGAATACATCTTGAATGTATTCTCTTCTCTTCATTTCTTCCATGGCACTGCGCAACTCTGAGCCATCACCATCTCCATCTGGAAACTTCAGTAGTGTTTCAACTAATCAACTTGTATCTACTCTGCCCAGTTCCCTATAGTCCACTGTCTCTGCTTTAAATTCATCAGTGCCTTGCCATTGTGTTCAGAACAAAGACCAGACTCTACTTCTCTGGGCTCATTCAGAATCGTGCTCTCCTTACAAACATTCACTCTCTCCACTCAAGCTGTCCTGACTTTCTTTTGATACTTTCTATTGTGCTGCCCTCCACAAGGCTTCTGTACACAGTACCCTCTGCTGCCACGTTTCTTCTTCCCTGCCCTTGCCTCATCACCTTCTGCTCGTCCCTTAAGTCTTAGCACAAATATCCCTTCCTCAGAAACTTCATCTTGTTTCTTCACTTACATAAAATCCTCTTATAATAAATAGGCTCTTAAAAGCCTCACATAAATTCTTCTTTATAGCCACAAGTACAGGTTGATATTTTTAAAATATGGTCATTTGATTAATCTGTCTTCCCAGCTAGAATGTCATATTCAATGAAGGTAGGGGCAGTTTCTGGTTTTGGTAAGCACTGTACCCCAATGTCTAACACAGCGCTTGTTAAGCAGTAAACTATCTATAAATATTTATTAAATAAAGGAATGAATGAGTGAACAACATGGTGCTTTTAACCATAGTGCAAGTAGAGATCTAAGTTTTTGAGTTACATTACGGAACAATGAATTCTTTTACCTCACTTCCAAAGACCAGGATTTTCCAGAGCTTGTTAACTAAGCACTGTTTCTTCTGTGTTTCTTTCCTTGGATCTAGCTACACTGTGGTTCACTGTTAGACACTGACAGTGCTGGACACACAGTAATTGCTCCATAAAATGTTTGTTGAATGGCTGATCTAGAGTAAAAGGAGTAATAATAGGTTTATTATTTTGTAATTTTCTTTCACTGAGTCAAAGTTAAATATGAATATTTTCTCCAGAGCACTAGTAAGGAATAACTGCTTTTGCTTTTAGGTGGCGCTTGCAGTGGCGAGATTTTGCATTGTGTTTGGAATGTAAGTGCCCAGAGCACTGCTTTAAGAAAAATCCCTGCAAGGATGCAGTGAAAGAGCATCAATATTGACATATGGCATTAGTTCTCTGAAGCAGAGGGAGAACACTGCTGATTCATCACCCTTTGATGAAAATACACACTTCTTTCATTTGAGTCTATGTTCATGCCATGACCACACATGAATGTGGGGGGCTGGCCAGTTCTTCTCTCATTTTGTCTCAAACTGGCACTCAGGAAGGCGTTTCTCATGCAGATTTAACACAGGTTGGAGACCCAGCCTCTGCTGCTTATCAGGACATGACCCCACCATGCTGTCTTCATGGTGAATGACGAAGTGTCGGTGTTGGGAGCAGTCAGCCGTCAGCTGTGCAGCCCTGCGATGGTTATTTATACTCTGTGCACTGCAGTTTCTCCAGAGTTAACAACAAGACAACACCACTTAGAGGGCTGTTGGGCACAAGTGAGAGAAGCACCCCCTGGAGCCTGGCACACAGGGAGCACTCCTCGCCTTTGCCCATCTTCTTCCCATCCCTAAGGGATTCATTGGAAGAGTAACTTTTGCCCCCAAAGATCACACAACTGGCTTTGCTTCCAATTACCTAATTTTTTCGGTTTAAGACTTGAAAACAGATTTGCCTGGGAGTTGAACTTACACCTCCCCAGAAGGCTTGTTAAAGGTCTTAATAAGCCCCCAGAGCACCTGCCGGCCCCCAGCAGATCTGGCTGACAGTCGCAACTGCCCCCCGGCAAGCTTTGCACCCTTACTTTATCCATTACTCTGATTGCGTCTTGGAAAAGGAGAAAGTGAAAACACCAATAGGAATTTTTCGACTTGTATTATTAAAGTGGTTTCAGAAAAGTAATTTTGCACAATAAGCCCAATGTGTAATTGCACAGAACACCTCTTCAATTCTACTGTGTTCTGTACTTAAGAAGATTTTTAACCAGGCAAGAAGTGAACTAGCAAAATGCCGTCAAAAACCATAAGCGTGAGTTCAGAAAGGCAGTATATACAGTATTTTGAGTACTAAAAATAACCATCCAAAGAACTCATGCTACTCATTTTGGTATAATAATTATGAAGAGACCAAACTTTAAAATAATCGTCACTAAGTGCCTGGACAGGACTTTCTTCAACAATGCTATAAAGTGACACAATATTTGAAGGTCAAAGGAAAGACTCAAAGTTAGTTCTTTGTATCCTTTTCCCCAGATAAAAACTTTGTATAATCTAACTTCTCACCAAATCCTATTTTCCCCACATACTTCCCCATAACATGTCAGAGAAATTCTTTAGGACCATATAAAATCTTGGCTAATCTCATCTTAGCCTTTTCCTTTAGGTAGAAACTGTGTAAAAACTAGTTATTCTCACCATTCTGAAAAGCAATTAACCTTGTAGTCTTCAAAATCATAAGAACATTATTGTCACTGTGAAATTTTTACAATTTAAGAGCAAAGTTCTTCAGTCTTTATAAATGGTGATACTCTCAGTTATTAATACCTGTGCGTAGTAATTTCTAAAGTGACTAAATTTAAGCAACTCAATAAAATCAATGCCTAATCTTTTCCAAAGTGCAAATATCATCTGACTCCAGCATGCACGACAGCTCTCAGACTTGCTATTTGAATAAGGTCCGCACGCCCCCAGGAGCTCCGCGGGCTGCAGCTGTGAAGCACACAAGTGCTGGTGTTTAATGGAGTTTCTTTTTTCTCTTAGAGCAATAACACGGGTCTGAGCTCCGGAGAGAGGGAGAGAAAGTGAAGGGAAGGAGTTTTTTTTCTCCCAGTAGGTGATCTGCTCGTAATGGGGAAAAAATTTTAAAAGCAAATTTTATTGCAGAATGTGCATTTATTTGTTCTTAAATTCTTAGAAGTTTTCTCAATATGCTACATATCAAAGAATCATGGACACGTGACGGCAACATGGTTGGTAACCAATTTAGTCTCCTTCGATGCTGTGATATTTGTTTTCCTTCTGCCTCAGGTTTCTGGGGGAAACAGATGTGGAGGGTGGTGGCAGCAGCTGCTTTGAGGGTCACGGTTTGGCTGTGACAGTCCCTGAGGTGGATCTGGAGGCTCTTTCTCAGCCTGCTACGGAGCAGAAGCGTCCTTTGTGGAACTCCTCTGCTTATTCCCGCCGCATCTTCAATATATACAAGTCAACAGAACACACAGCATCCATCTAATTTGGCTGCCAGTGCAGAAGGATTCTGCAGGCCCTGGAGCGAGACACCATGCAGACCATCACAGTCTGCATTTATATCTTCATTCAAGAATTGGGTAGAAATCCTGATGCCTTTACTCGGTAGGATAGATTCAGTGGATGAATTCAGCCATTACTTGAAAAGTCCAGTAGTGGATTAAATTTATTCTGAAACTTTAGTGGAGAGACTGGTCCTTGTCCTGGGAAGCAGCCTACTCTCTTGTATTTTGCTGGGAGTCTGAAGAATGGTGTCTGGAGTGCGCTGTGCCGTGTTAAGGGACTCTGGCATCACCAGTGCTCTATTTTTCAGCAATGACTTTCACTACAGTACATTAAACCCTCCTGGCTTTGCAGGATAAGTGTTGATAATAGGGACAATTGAAATTGGCAGTTGTGGCAGTGGGAGCAGACACCGCGGAAACACCAGAGGGGTCTTGCAATATTTCGAATCAGGTAGCTACTCTGTCTCATTAAACACAACGACACACATTTGGCCACTGCGCTCTGTGCTTGGTTACTGATGGGCTTCCCTTGTGGCTTGTCTGCTGCTGCATCGTTCAATTATAAAACGTCTATTTGGAGTTCTTTGAAAGGCAATTGGAGGTACTTCCAAAGGATTACTAAGAATTTACAGAAACACTTAGCAATGACTAAAAAATGCCCTTTAAGTCAATTTCATAAGCATTTTTTCTTTGATGTTTTGGTTTAAAAATAACGAATTCAGATAGATACTGACAGCACATGATCGATCAGAAATTCCTATTAACTGGCACTATCACATCCATCAATACAATTTAAAGTCATGTTAAAACCGTGGCTCAGCTATGGAAAACAGTATGGAGATTTCTCAAAAAGTTAAGACTAGAAATACCCTATGACCCAGCCATCCCATTACTGGGTATCTATCCTAAGAACCTGAAATCAGAAATCCCAAGAGTCCCTTGCACCCCTGTGTTCATCGCAGCATTATTTACAATAGCCAAGACGTGGAACCAACCTACATGCCCAGAAACTGATGATTGGATAAAGAAGATATGGTATATATACACAATGGAATACTACTCAGCCATAAAAAAAGACAAAATTGGCCCATTCGCAGCAACGTGGATGGACCTCGAGGGTATTATGTTAAGCGAAATAAGCCAGTCAGAGAAAGACGAACTCTCTATGACTCCACTCATAGGTGGAAGTTAATATATTGACAAGGAGATCTGATCGGTGGTTACCAGGGAAAAGGGGGGGGTGGGGGGAGGGCACAAAGGGGGAAGAGGTACACCCACAACATGACTAACAAAAATGTACAACTGAAATCTCACAAGGTTGTAATCTATCATAACATTAATAAAATAAAAAAAAAAAAAAACCTGTGGCTCAGAAGTTTCGGAAGTCCGTGCATTGCTTTCTGAACCACAAGGCAATAAAGTATGTGCAGCATATTTTCAGTATCAAATTAACTACAATTTTCAGGACATGGCAGTTGACATATAGCTAACTTTCAATTGATCAATATATTGGATTACAATAAATATGAATCAGTGCCTGCTTCCCGCCAGATGCTGGTCACGAGGAACAATAGGGCTTCCTGTACATTACAGCCCTTTTGTGGAATAATAAACACCACATCCCAGACCTTCAAGAAAGTGGCAAAAAAGGGCAAATATCCTTGTCTAACCTTTGCAGCTGAAAGGGCAGTGAGTTACGAAATTCATACGTACTTTTTCCCACGTAACCTTCTGAGGTCAACGAGAGGATCTCCATTTAAGTTACGCAAATAGCTGACTCTTTCTTACTCTGCCGATAGTGACGAATTTTCTGTTTCAAGATTCAGTGAGTAAGTAGGCTAATGGGTGTAAAGAATTCTGACATTGTTAGTTTTTAGAGAAAGAACAAGTTAACAAACCGGAAAATGTACCACCGAGGCCCAGAATCGGACCATACAAATTGAACGCCACCCATCCCTAAAGTGCAGTGCAGCCTGGGTGGCTGGCGGGGACCGTTCATGACTCAGAGAATCCCAATAGAAAGTTCTGTCAGCTTACAATCCCCACAACAAATTTAACATTTGGAAGAACGAGTCTAATGTTTGAACATGTGATTATCATCCTGTACTTATTAATTAGGTCTTCCTATTTTCAAATTGTAGAGGGAGATTTCTTATACGTTTCCAGCTAGTGTTAGCTCTTTAAAATATACTATGCTGAGATAGTTAAGCTAGTTTGTAATATGTTTATGTGCATCAGTAAAACAACTGCTTGCATAGCTGAAATATAAATTTGATAAAGCAACAAATACTCGGTAGAGAAAAGAGCAAGGGACTCGGTTCCAGAAACGCTACACAATCAATTCAGCACTGACGTCTGCTTCAGGACTGGCACAAGGCCAGCCTGGAGCATGCAAAAATAAGCGGATTCCTGGCCTACAAGAAGGTCTCAGTCTAGTGGGCACATAAAGGAGATGTCCGCTAAGGGCAGATAAACTCAATATTCTGTGAGAAGCGACTGACAGAGGAATCATGGCGTGCAAATACTATTGCAAGGTCTGACCAGTCGGGCCCAGTGAAGTGCTGTCCTTCACACATTTCTTGCCTGTTTGACCACCTCGCTTCTGACGTTGCTCTTGAAGTCCCCTACTTCTCTCCCTACCTTGGAGACAAAGGCTCTCAGTACCCTCGTGTACTTGCTCATTCTTAGCGACAACGTCTTTCCCGCTACCCTCGGAACTCCATCTTTCCATCACACATCTTAGTGTGAGAAGTAATGTGCTGAGACC
Source organism: Equus caballus (assembly GCF_041296265.1). Taxonomy (NCBI): domain Eukaryota; kingdom Metazoa; phylum Chordata; class Mammalia; order Perissodactyla; family Equidae; genus Equus; species Equus caballus. Next base: position 39,537,928 of record NC_091691.1, read on the forward strand.
CTGACTCAGCCTGCATCTTCACGTTGGGCTTTCTGGTAAACAGACTGTCTCACGTATCACTCTGTGCAGCCCCGATAAGTGCCTGCTTACATCGGGAGGCTGCGCAGGGTGGAGGCCCAGGGTGTCAACTCTGCAGTAAGACCTGGGTTCAAACCCTACCTCCATCATCTTCAGCTGTGGGACTAAAGGTACATGATTCAATTTCTGTACCTTAGTTTCTTCTCATCTATAAAACGGAGTACCCCCCCAACACAGGGTTAAAGCTCCTGGATCAGACAATCCCGGTAAATGATTTAGCACACGCAGCACTCATACTGTCAGCGAAGAGAAACACTCAGCAAACATCTGTCCTCCCTCCCTTTGCCCTCTGGCCTCTCCTTTCCCCAGATGTCCAATTCACTTCTCCTCACCGTTCAGATGTGGGCACCTGTGTCACTTCCTCAGAGATGCCCTGACTGGTTGTCTGGCATCCGGTTCTGCTCCTTCCTGGCACTTACCTCAGCAGCAAGCTTACACGGACTAATGTCAGGCACTGTCACTAGACCGTGAGCTCCATGGCAAGAAGACTACCTCTGCTCTTCTTCACTGTGGTCTCCCCCTGCCTAGAATAATGCTGGGCACGTAAAAAGAATGTGGCCAGTGACCAAATGAATAAATGAATGATTCTGGCCCCACAGAAGCGCTTCTGCGGAAACGCCTCCAGGCCCGCAGGCTTGGGAGCAGCACCCCCTGGGGGCTTCAGCTCTTTCCTCTCCCACGGGTTCAGCTTTTAACTGTTTACTTCCAGGTTACCCTTTGTGACTCCACTGGAAGACACTCAAATACAGTTTGAAAACTACTTCTTTTCAAAACTCTTTCCAAGGACTTACACCTTTTACCTCAGGAATCTGTGAGACAATATGACTAGACACTGCCATGTCTACTGTCGAAGAAGCAACTCAGATTGTACGTGTCTCCTATTTTCAGTGAATGATTATGTCACCCCAAGATGTGTATAAGAAAGAAACCATTTTGCCTACTGCAACTTCTCTAAGGAATTTTCTAGAGGTGTTTAAAGAGGTTCAAACCTTTGGTAGAATGGAGCTCCCAAAGAAAATTTATAACATTTTGGCATTCACTCCAAGATTAACTTCTGTTGATTAACGATGTCTGGTATCATGTTCACTTCGTCCATACCTAATCACTTTTCAAATCACTGGGCTTAAAAGTTGCTCAGCACTGGAGAGAGGCGTAGGGTCCTAAGCAGCCGGATCCAGATCACCATGGCCACCAAGACCACTGCTTGAACTGGTACGTTTGGAAGTAAGCTTTCTTTGATAGGGTGTTCAAGACACAGAAATTATTTTGAAGGGGGGTGATTTAGAAAGGTTTTTCAGAAAACGGTCTTTCTTTTTTTTTTTTTTTCATATTTTATCTTTTTCCTTTTTCTCCCCAAAGCCCCCAGGTACATAGTTGTGTATTTTTAGTTGTGGCTCCTTCTAGTTGTGGCATGTGGGACGCCCCTCAGTGTGGCCTGACGAGTGGTGCCATGGCCGCACCCTGGATCGTAACCGGCGAAACCCTGGGCTGTCCAAGCTGAGCGCACGAACTTAACCGCTCGGCCAAGGGGCCGGCCCCTCAGAAAACATTCTTAATTTTAAGGCTAAACTGTAGAACAATACTCAAACAAGGAAAACTTCTTATTCTCAAACCCCCATTTTAACAGAAGCGAAAAGAAAAATCTTCTGATATAAACATATTGAGCAAACAAACACCCACCCCCTGCAGTTTAGCCAAATGCAACTCATCAGCTGACAGATGTCCCAGGGGAGGGTTGCCTGATGCCCTAGAAATAGTTAGTGACCGAACCCAGATTCTCAGACCCTCAGGGAAGGAGCTTTCCGCTACACTCCCAGATATCGGTGTGCAACAAGATGGCTAACTCGTATTCTCAGCCTCTTCTCTGCATACAGCAGCTACATGTTTCCTTCTTAAACATACCAATATCACCTGTGCAAGTCACTGCTTCTGTAAGTGACCAGAAGGCAGCTGTCCCAAAGAGCGCTCACCAGCAAGGCCCAAACGTCTGGGTTTTTCAGGACAGCAGTGGTTCCTCTATTTTGTGTTAAAGCACAGCTTTGGGTAGATATGTCCATACAGCTTTAAAATAAAAAGGATTTGGGCTGTAAAATTCGTTTATGGTAAGACAGCTATTCTGTCATCTCCAAGGAGAAATTTCTGGCTAAGGAGAAAGGCTTTCTTCCTAAGAAAAGAAAGACTGTCGTCAAGCAGAATAAGAACGTCAGAGACTCTGAAATGGCTTTTGACTTCAGACTTCCATGTCAATCTACTCAACACAAAGCAAAATTCTCAAAGTTTCTGCAGAAGTTTGCATTTATGTTAAATGAGAACTCAGCAATGGTGAGAGAGGAAGCAGAAATCACACAGCGTCCAGAATACACACACTATTGGGGCGCAGGTGGGCTGAGGCGCCCCAGCCAGGAGGTTAAATCTAAGGTGTTCAATCCACCTCTGATGAATTTACAGAGAAATGTTTGAGTCCTGGGCACGCCTTCATGTACGTAGTGCTTTATTTTAACGCTCTTTCATATGAGCTCTCTTTCAATCCACTCAACCGCTACCCTGAGAGGTAGAGAGTCTCCATGTGACAGATGAGGAAGCTGAGGCTCGCAGTCTAAACGGCTCAGCCCCATCAGGTGGTGAGTCTGTGGCTGGGCTGAAAGTCAATTCTCCCCGCTCGCCTTCTAAGGGTACCTTCTCCTAAACCACACGGTCAGTCAGCTCCGTGAGCGTGTCATGAGGAAACTGCACTATAGGGAAAGGCACTTGCAAGGAAAATCTAAGCTGTAACTCTGTCATCCACCACCTGTGTGACCTTAGACAAGTCACCCATCCTGTGTTTCATTTGCTTCAATAGGAAAATGGTCACCACAATCCTTCAGAGAAAAAATGGACCAATAAACTTGAAACTACTTTATTTACGGGAAGTGCTAAATGAGTATGTTATTATCATTATCACCATCGCAGGAACGTATTAAGAAAACAGCTATTATTTGATGTCACTGCTAAGAAATGTTTTTAAAAAGGAGTGTCTTTTTCAAAGTTACAGAATAAAAACCAGGCAGAGTATGTTAATGAAAATCCATCACCACTGGGGAAAATTTTTTTAAAGCCTCATCTTTCTAAAGGCAAATTAAAGAAAAAAAAGCCATCAAAGTAGCTACATCTAGAATAACTTATGACCTTATCTTCTTTTCAGTTTAGTTTCTAGTTTTCTTAAATACATGTTATTTTATTATTTATATTTGTAGGATTATTTTACAATCTGATTTTTTGCACAGCAAAATCACTAAAGACTTGGCAGTCAAAATGTGAAGGAAAATGGCATCACCTAAAATTATTCAAAAAAGGAAAACAAGTCAATGAAGAAAAACATAAGAATTCTTAACAGTGAATGAGGAAGAACCATGTAAATAATAGAAAACACTGTCGTTTCTGCTGAAAAATATAGTCTATGACATAAATGATAGGCGATGTGCCCCCACTGGGCAACAGGAACTCTGGCGACAAGAAGAGATGCTATGTATCAGAGCGACTCAACCAAATACCTCATCAATACACTAAACATGTTTGAGGTATATTTTCATATGGTACTGAAGTACTTTATGCCCCTTATTTATATAAAATTACTCATTTTAACAGCTATTCCTTTAATTTATAAAGAGATGAAAATGTTTTGTGTCTTCCAACTTATGTAATAGATGGGCACGACGTTTAAAAAAACAACCCAACTGTGCTGGGCTCAGGAACTACTCTCATTTTCTGCCTCTCAGTAATGATTTTTAGGGCCAAGCAATTTCAGTTCAGAAATTTATCGTGATGACTATCTAATGATAGAGCTACTAATTTTTACACGTATTCAAGGCATCAAATCCTGATTTTCTATTTAGACATAAGGTGCTTGACATTCCTATTTAAAAGTCTTCTCTCTGTGCAATGATGGAATGTCAAAATAGCAGTGCTGGCTGGTGGGGAACCCCAGGATGATCTTTGGCTAAAGGCCTTTTAAGAAAAGGAATTCCACTGCCTCGTTCCCCCCATTCCTCCAGCACCTTGAACGTTCTCGCCTATCTAACCTTTCTGCTGCATCCTTTAGAACAAGCCCTGAGCTCTTCATTGACCATATCTTTCTGGGGTATAAATCCCATTTAAAGAACTTTTTCTCATAAAACAGGCATGTTCTCTCCAAGGACACTGTATCAGGGCAGTTTTTTCCCGAGTCCTCAGTACCTATCATCAAGGCAGAAAAGCATCTCACAACATCGACCTGTTGGAGAGATGTGGGGCTTTCTCTCTTTGATCCTGGATAGAGCTGAGAGGTAAGGGCTCCTCGGGGCAGTCTGAGGCTACTCCCCTTCAGTTCTGAAACTAAAGACAAGGAAGACAAGCCTGGAAACGCCCTGGGAGAAAGGATGAATAAAGAAGAGACATGCTTTGCTTTGTGGGTGTCCACTCCTCCCATGTAACTCTTACGTGTTCATACAGTCTAAGAAGGGAAATGTCCGCATCCCTCACATGTGACAGTGGGAAGAAAGTGAAGTTGTTAGAATTCCCTCTCACCTTGTCTGGGATGATGAGCCCTAAATCTAAGAATCCAGGAACCCCATTTTGGCCCTGGAGAAAGAATAGTGCGCTGTATTGGAGTGTAAAGCTGTAAACTCTATTCCAGAAAAAGATCTGTTTCTCTCTTGTCCTTGGATTGTCACTCTTCTACAGCTCTGAACAGTAAACAAGTCCAGGGCCCTCAGTTTGGCAGCTGGTGTCCGATCATATCTGCTAACAGTGTTTAAGGAACCACCTATGCCTGTGGGCCACAGCGATCGGGTAGGAAATCTGCATTCTAATATAACCGGAGACGCGTCAGCGTGGGGAAGAGGGTGTGTCAAGGCAGACGCCAGCTCCAGAGGGCTATTTGTGGAATCCTGAGGAAGCTTATGGCATGGCTGCCCACACTGCACCAGACTGGGAATTCAGTTTTCAGAGTTGTCAGTCCTTCAAGCCTTATAACTAAAAATAAGTTTCTACTTATTAAAGCAGATTTTTATTTTTACTCAGACATTTTTATTCTTGCACTATAACTTTTCTCCACGTTTGAATTTTCAAAATATTTTGTCAAAAACACTTATTATTCTTCAAAATCCATAAACTATAAACTATGTCTTGATTCCAGCAAGAAAAGCGGCTTTCTCATTTTCATGTTATTCTGGAACTTGACAGGAAAAGACTGTGCATGAAAAGAAGGGTGAAGGGAATTTTTGAAAAGATAATGTAAAATATATTAAAAATCAAGCTGAGAAAAAGCTCAAGATATTCTAGAAAGGAGGCTCGAGGCTTCCAGTCACCTCTGCTCACTTCCAGGAGCTCTCTTCTGCTCAGAACCTGGGTGCTGCGTGATGATAGCTCCCAGCAGGCCTGTGGCTGGAGCAGTTTCAGAGCATCGGGCAGCGAAGCAAGCTCATCATTCCAATCGCAGCACCTCCACAACCTCTGTCTCAACAGCCCTGACCTCAGCTGCTCTGGAACTCAGGACAGTTGTCTATTTACTTATTTATTTATTTATTTTTGCTGAGGAAGATTCACTCTGAGCTAACATCTCTTGCCAATCTTCCTCTTCTTCTTCTTTTTTTTTTTTTGCTTGAGGAATAGTGGTCCTGACTTACCATTGGTGCCAACCTTCCTCTATTTTATGTGGGTGCCACCACAGCATGGGTTGATGAGTGGTGTATGTCTGCGCCTGGGATCCAAACCTGCAAACCAGGGCTGCCAAAGCAAAGCATGCCAAACTTAAGCACTACGCTACAAGGACAGCCCCCATTATTTATTTTTGTAAGCAAAGTAAAGCTAATACTTCTTCTTTTTAATGAGAAACTTTTGTTACACTCTATTCTATCTTGAAAACTCTTATCATTAATATTTTAACTGACACCTAAAGAAAGTAGCAGAGTGCCTGCAGGAGGGTATTATCGAGAATAGATGCAGTATCTGTTCTTCATAAGAACCAGTACACCATTTATGTACTCTTACAGCACTATGGCTGTTATGATAGCTGTTGAGAGCTTTCCAGACTAAAAGTGAGACTGTTCATTACATACTCCTATTATGCTATTAGTCTCCTTTCACTTAAGTGTCAGAATATCCCCCTTGAGTTAAATGTGGGTACCAAGCTCCAGCCCTTAGAACCATCTCTTAGCCCAGTGCAATAGTCCCCTTCCTCTTCCCGAGAACTCCAGCTTGTCCCCTCCCCCATGTGGCCCACATTACCACACCAAGTATTACTGAGTCATTGCAAAGATACTAAGTACTCACAATCAGCTTTTTAAAAAAATTAATGCTTTATTTTTTAGGGCAGTTTTAGGTTCACAGAGAAATAGAGCCGATAGTACAGAAGGTTTCCATATACCCCCTCTACTTCCCAACCTCCTCAACAATTTTCCCTGTTATTACCTTGCATCAATGTGGTACATTTCTCACAACTGATAAGCCAGTATTGATATATTATTACTATGAACTAACGTCATCATTTACATTAGGATTCAGTTTTCATGTTATACGGTCCTAGGGGTTCTGACAAATGCATATTGCCATGTACCTATCATTATGGTGAACAGTTTCATACAGAATAGTTTCACCTCCCTAAAAATCCTGTGCTCCATTTATTCATCCCTCCTTGCTTTTCTCCACCCAAAGCTCCTAAAAACCCTTGATCTTTTTGCTGTTTCTATAGTTTTGCCTTTTACAGAATAGCATATACTTGGAATCGTACACTATGGAGCCATTTCCGATTGGCTTCTTTCACTTGACAGTATGCATTTAAGTTTCCTCCACGCCTTTTTGGAGGTTGTTTCTTTTTTATGGCTGAAAAATATTGCATTGTATGGATATACCACAGTTTGTTTATCCAGTCACTTATTAAAGGACATCTGGGTTGTTTCCAGCTTTTGGAAATTATGATATAAATATGAATAAAGCTTCTAAAAATCTTTGTCTACAGGATTTTGTGTGGACATGACTTTTTAAACTCATTTGGGTAAATACCTAGGAGCAGGATTGCTGGATCCTGTGGTAAGACTGTGTGGCTATGTAAGAACCTGCCCGACTCCTCCAAAGTGGCCGTACCATCTGCATTCCTACCAGCAGTGAGGGAGAGTTCCTGCTATTCCACATCCTCATCAGTTTGCAGGATTTTTGCCATTCTAAAAGGGGTATAATTGTAGAGCCATGTTGTTTTAATTTGCAGTTCCCTAGTAGATAAGATGTTGACCATCTTTTCGTATGCTTATTTGCCATCTATGTGTGCTGAGGTGCCTGTTCAGATCTTTGCCTTTTTAAAAATTGAGTTGTTTTCTTATTGTTGAGTTTTAATAATTCTTGGTACAGGCATACCTCAGAGATATTGTGGGTTCAGTTCCAGACCACCACAATAAAACGAGCATCACAATAAAGTGAGTCAGGTGAATTTTTTGGTTTTTCAGTGCATATAAAAGCTGAGGTTACACTATACTGTAGTTTTTTAAGTGTAGCATTATGTCTAAAAAAATGTACATACCTTAATTTTAAAATTCTTTATTGCTAAAAATGCTAGCCATTAGCTGAGCCTTCAGCAAGTCTTAGTCTTTTGGATGATGGAGCATCTTGTAAAAAACACAATTACATGCAAAGCACCATAAAAGGAAGCACAATAACATGAGGTATGCCTATATGTGTTTTGCAAATGTTTCTTTCTTGGCTTGTTTTTCATTTGCTTACCAGTGTCTTTCACAGAACAGAAGTTTTAGTTTTAATGAAGTCCAATCTATCAAGATTCTCTTTCATGGATTATGTTTTTGGTGTTGTATTTAAAAACTCATTGCCAAATACAAGGTCATCTAGATTTTCTCATATGTTATCTTCTAGAATTTTTATGGTTTTGTGTGTTACATTTAGGTCTGTGATCCATTTTGAGTTTGTTCCACTTTGAATTTCTTGTGCTTGTTCTGTCTTTCATTTTGGTCTTCTCAATTCTTTGATGTTAATCGAGGATTTCATATGATTTGACTTTCTCTCCTCTTGGAGAATATCAAGTATACTTCCTTTTAAAGTTTTACAGTGCTTGCCCTGGAGTTTGCCATACATATTTGCAACTTATCTAAGTTCTCTTTCAAATAACACTCTAATGCTTCATGGTGTAACACCGTATTCCCAAATCCTCCCTCCCATCCCTTATAATACTGCTGGCATTCATTTCACTTACCTATAACCTATAAACACCCAATACATTGTTGCTATTATTAATTTGAAAAGCACTTAAACAAACTGTTATTAGATCAATTAAGAATATGAAAATTAAGGAATTTTATCTTACCTCCACTTTATTCCTTATATAACACTCTTTATATAGGCCTGAGTTTCTGACCTATATCATCTTCTTTCTCTCTAAAGAGTTTCTTTTAACATTTCTTGCAAGACAGGTCTCCTAGTAACAAGTTCCCTCAGTTTTTGTTTGTATGAGAAAGTCTTTATTCCTCCTTAACTTTTTTAAAAAGATTTTATTTTTTTCCTTTTTCTCCCCAAAGCCCCCCAGTACATAGTTGTATATTTTTAGTTGTGGGTCCTTCTATTTGTGGCATGTGGGATGCCACCTCAGCATGGCTTGATGAGCAGTGCCATGTCCATGCCCAGGATCCGAACCAGCAAAACCCTGGGCTGCCACAGTGGAGCGTGTGAACTTAACCACTTGGCCATAGAGCCGGCCCCTCCTCCTTAACTTTTGAAGGACAATTTCACTGCATAAAGAACTGTTGGTTGTGGTGTTTTTCTTTCAATACTTTAAATATTCTACTCCACTCTCACCTTGCTTGGATAGTTTCTGAAGAAAGTTCAAGGTAATTCTTATAATTACTCCTCTATAGGTAAGATGTTTTATTCTTTGCCTTCTTTCAAGATTTCCTCTGTCTTGGATTTTGTGTAGATTGAATATGATATACCTAGGTGTGTAATATTAGGTATTTGTCCTGCTTAGTGTTTTTGTGCTTCTTCGATTCATGGTTTGGTGTCTGTTTTTAATTTTGGAAAATTCTCAGCCATTATTATTTGAAACATTTCTTCTGTTCCTTTTTATCTTTCTTCTGGTACTCCCATTACATGTATTTTACACCCTTTGTATTTCTTTTAGAGGTCTTGGATATTCGGTAGCATCTTTTCCATTCCTTTTTCTCTTTGCTTTTCAGTTTGGGAGGTTCTATTGACCTATCTTCAAGTTCACTAATTCTTTCTTTGGTTATATGCAGCCTACTGATGAACCTATCAAAAACGTTCTTCATTTGTCTTATACTGCTTTTGATTTCTAGCATTTCCTGTTGATTCTTTTTGAGAGTTCCCATCTCCCTGCTAATATTATCCATCTTTTAAAAAAATTGTTTTTTTAATTGAGGTAACATTGGTTTATAACATTAGATAAATTTCAGGTGTACATCATTGTATTTTGACTCCTGTATAGACTACATCATGTTCAACACCAAAAGTCTCGCCATCCATCGCCATACAAATGTGCCCTTTTACCCCTTTCACTCTCCCACTACTTCCCTTTCCCTCTGGTAACCACCAATCTGTTCTTATCTATGTTTGTTGGTATTTTTTAATCTTCCACATGAGTGAAATCATATGGTATTTGGCTTTCCCCATCACACATATTTAGCTTAGCATAATAGCCCCAAAGTTCATCCATGTTGTCTCAAATGGCAAGATCTCATCTTGTTTCTATGTCTGAGTAGTATTCCATTGTATGTATACACCACATCATCTTTATCCATCCATCTGTTGATGGGCACTTAAGTTACTTCCAGATCTTGGCTATTATAAATAATGAAGCATTGAACATAGGGGTGGATGTATCTTTTCAAATTAGTGTTTTCATGTACTTTGGATAAATACCCAGAAGTGGAATAACTGGATCATATGATAGATCTATTCTTAATTTTTTGAGGAATCTCCATACTGTTTTCCATAGTGGCTGCACCAGTTTGCATTCCCACCAGCAGTGGACAAGCGTTCCCTTCTCTCCACATCCTCTCTAACACTTGTTATTTCTTGACTTTTTAATAATAGTCATTCTCATGGGCATGAGGTGATGTCTCATTGTGGTTTTGACTTGCATTTCCCTAATAATTAATGATGTTGAACATCTGTACATCTTCTTTGGAAAAATGTCTGTTCAGATGCTCTGCTCATCTTTTAATCAGGTTGTTTTTATGTTGAGTTGTATGAGTTCTTTATATATTTTGGATATTAACCCCTTATCAAATATATAATTTGCAAATATCTTCTCCCAATTGGTAGGTTATCTTTTCATTTTGTTGATTGTTTCTTTTGCCATGCAGAAGCTTTTTATTATTTATTTTATTTATTTATTTTGAGGAACATCAGCCCTGAGCTAACATCTGCTGCCAATCCTCCTCTTTTTGCTAAGGAAGACTGGCCCTGAGCTAACATCTGTGTCCATCTTCCTCCACATTATATGTGGGATGCCTACTACAGCATGGCTTGCCAGGTGGTGCCATGTCCACACCCAGGATCCAAACCGGTGAACCCTGAGCTGCCGAAGTGGGATGTCATGCAGAAGCTTTTTAATTTGATGTAGTCCCATTTGTTTAATTTTTCTTTTGTTTTCCTTGCCTCAAGGAGACATATTCAAAAAGACACTGCTAAGACTGATGTCAAAGTGTGTACTGACTATGTTTTCTTCTAGGAGTTTTATGGTTTCAGGTCTTACCTTCAAGTCTTTAATCCATTTTGAGTTGATTTTATGTAGGGTGTAAGATAATGGTCTACTTTCATTCTTTTACATGTGGCTGTCTAGTTTTCCTAACACCATTTATCGAAGATACTTTCCTTTCTCCATTGCATGTTCTTGGCTCCTTTGTCAAAAATTACCTGTGCGTACATGTGTGGGTTTATTTCTGGGTTCTCAATTCTGTTCCATTGATCTGTGTGTCTGTTTTTCTGACAGTACCACACTGTTTCGATTACTACAGCTTTGCAGTATACTTTGAAATTAGGGACTGTGATGCTTCCAGCTTTGTTTTTTTTTTCCCCCTCAGGATTGCCTTGGCTATTTGGGGTCTTTTGTTGTTCCACATAAATCTTAGGATACTTTGTTCTATTTCCATGAAAAATATCATTGGGACTTTGATAGGGATTGCTCTGAATCTGTAGATTGCTTTAGGTAGTATGGACATTTTAACTATGTTAATTCTTCCAATCCGTGAAGGTAGAATATCTTCCCACTTCTTTGTGTCTTCAATTTCTTTCAACAATATTTTATAGTTTTCAATGTATAGGTCTTTCACCTCCTTGGTTAAATTTGCTCCCAGATATTTTCTTCTTTTTGTTGTGACTGTAAATGGGATTGTATTCTTGATTTCTCTTTCTGCTCTTTCACTGTTAGTGTATAGAAACACAATTGATTTTTTTCTTTTAAAGATTGGCACACCAGCTAACATCGTTTGCCAATCATTTTTTTCGCCTTCTTCTCGCTGAAGCCCCCCAGTACATAGTTGTATATTGTAGTTGTAGGTCCTTCTTGTTGTGCTAGGTGGAACGCTGCCTGAGCATGGCCTGATGAGTGGTGCCACATCTGCGCCCAGGAGCCCAACCAGTGAAACCCTGGGCTGCCAAAGCAGAGTGTGCAAACTTAACCACTCAGCCACAGGGCCAACCCCAACAACTGAATTTTGTATGTTGATTTTGTACCCTGCAACTGTACTGTATTTGTGGTTTCAAATAGTTTTTTGGTGGATTCTTTAGGGTTTCCTATATATAAAATCACATCATCTGCAAATACTGACAGTTTTAGGTCTTCCTTTCCAATCTGGATACCTTTTATTTATATTTTTACCTACTTGCTTTGGCTAGGACTTCCAATACTACGTTGAATCAGAGTGGTGAGAGTGGGCATCCTTGTCTTTTTCCTGTCCGTAGAGGAATATCTTTCAGTTTTTCACTGTTGAGTATGATGTTAGCTGTAGGTTTGTCATATGTGAGCTTTATTATGTTCAGGTACTTTCCTTCTATACCAATTTTATTCAGTTTTTACAATAAATGGATGCTGTACCTTGTCGAATGCTTTCTTTGCATCTATTGAAATGATAATGTAATTTTCATTCTTCATTTTGCTAATGTGGTGTATTGGGTTGATTGACTTGCAGATGTTGTGCCATCCCTGCATCCCTGGAATAAATCCCACTTGATCCCGGTGTATGGTCTTTTTAATGAATTGTATTCAATTTGCTGTTTTGTTGAGGATTTTTGCATCTGTTTTATCAGGGATATTGGCCTGTAACTTTGTGTGTGTGTGTGTTGTCCTTGTCTTGCTTTGGTATCATGGTAATGTTGGCCTTGTAAAAGCATCCCCTCCTCTTCAATTTTTTGGAAGAGTTGAGAAGGATAGGTATTAAATCTTCTTTGAATGTTTGATAGAATTTACTGGGGACACCATCTGGTCCTGGACTTTTGTTTTTTTTGGGGGGGAGGAGCTTATTACTGTCTTGATCTTTTTACTAGGGATCGATCCACTCAGATTCTCCATTTCTTCTTGATTTAGTTTTGGGAGGTTGTATAATTCTAAGAATTTATCCACTTCTTCTAGATTATCCAATTTGTTGGCATATAGCTTCTCGTAGTATTCTCTTACAATCTTTTGTACTTATGTGGTATCCATTTTAATTTCTCCCCTTTCAGTTCTGATTTTTTGTATTTTAGCCTTATCTTTTTCTTTCTGAGTGAGTGTAGCTAAAGGTTTGTCATTTTTGTTTATCTTTTCAAAGAAACAGCTCTTAGTTTCATCGATCTTTTCTACTGTGTTTTTAGTTTCAATTTTATTTATTTCCACTCTTATTTTTATTATTTCCTTTCTTCTACTGATTTGGGGCTTCATTTGTTCTTCTTTTTCCAGTACCTTTAGGTGCACTGTTAGATTGTTTCTTTGAGATTTTTCTTCTTTCTTGCAATAGGCTTGTATTGCTATAAACTTCCCTCTTAGTACGGTTTTTGCCCTATCCCATAAATTTTGGTATGTTTTATTTTCATATTCATTTGTCTCCAGGTATTTTTTAATTTCTCCTTTCATTTCTTCATTGACTCAATAGTTTTTCGGTAGCATTTTGCTTAATCTCCACATATCTGTGGCTTTTCCAGTCTTCTTCTTGTAGTTGACTTCTAGTTTTATATCATTGTAGTCAGAAAAGATGCTTGATATTATTTCAATCTTCTTGTATTCATTGAGATTTGTTTTGTGGCCTATGATGTGATCTATCCTGGAGAAAGTTCCATGTGCATTCAAAAAGAATGTTTATTCTGCAGTTTTTGGGTGGAAAGTCTTGTATATATCTATTAAGTCAATCTGGCCTAACGTGTTATTTAAGGCCAACCAATGTTTCTTTGTTGATCTCTCTGAATGCTCTGTCCATTGATGTAAGTGGGGTGTTAAGTCCCATACTATTATTGTGTTCTGTCAATTTCTCCTTTTACATCTGTTAATATTTGCTTTATGCATTTAGGTGCTTCTATGTTGGGCACATAGATATTTACAAATATTATATTCTCTTGTTGCATTGTTCATTATGTAGTGCCCTTTTTTAATCTCTTATTATAGTTTTTGCTTTAAAGTCTATTTTCTCTGATAGAAGTATTGCTACCCCACCTTTCTTTTTGTTTCCATTTGTATGGAATATCTTTTTCTATTTCTTCATTTTCGGTTTTTGAGTGTCTTTAGGTCTGAAGTATGTCTGTTGTATGCAGTATATATATGGGTCTTGTTTTCTTATCCATTTAGCCACCCTATGTCTTTTGATTGGAGCATTTAGTATACTTAAGTAAGTATACTTACTTATCATATACTATTGATAAGTATGTACTTATTGACATATTGTTACTTTTTTTGATGTTTTTGTAGTTCTTCTCTGTTCCTTTCTTCTTTTCTTGCTCTCTTCCCTTGTGATTTGATGACTTTCTTTAGTGTTATGCTACAGGTTTTTGGTTTGTGGTTACCATAAGGCTCATATATAAAAACCCAAGTAAATAGCAACCTATATTAAACTGATCACCTCTTAAGTTGACTTCATACTTCATTTTTACTCCCTTCCACTATGTTTTGTGTTTTTGACATCGTATTTTACCTCTTTTAATTTTGTGTATCCCTTAACCTCTTATTGTAGATATAGATGAATCTAGTACTTTTGTCTCTTGACCTTAATACTAGCTTGAGAGTAGTTTATCCACTAATTTTACTATATATTTGCCTTTACCAGTGATATTTTTCTTTGATAATTTTCTTATTCCTCTTTATAAACTTTTCTTTTCTACTTAAAGAAGTCCATTTAACATTTCTTGTAAGGATGGTTTACTGGTGATGAATTCCTTTAGTTTTTGCTTGTCTGGAAAACTCTTTATTTCTTTTCCCATCCCAAATGATAATCTTGCCAGATAGAGTATTCTCGGTTGTAGATTTTTTTTCTTTCAGCATTCTAAATATATTGTGACACTCCCTTCTAGCCTATAAGGCTTCTGCTGAAAAGTCAACTGATAGCCTTATGGGGTTTCCTTTGTATGTAATTTGTTACTCTTCTGTTGCAGCTTTTAGGATTCTCTTTTTATCTTTAACTCTTAACATTTTAATTATAGTCTGTCTTGGTGTAGGCCTCTTTGGGCTGATCTTTTTTGGTGCTCTCTGTGCTTCTTGCACCTGGATGTCTGTTTCCTTCCCCAGGTTGGGGAAGTTTTCAGCTATTATTTCTTCAAATAAGTTCTCTGCCCTTTGTCTTCTTCTTGTCCTTCTGGGACTCCTGAAATGTGAATATTAGTATGCTTGATGTTGTCCCAGGGGTCCCTTAGACTGTCCTCATTCTTTTTAATTTTTTCTTTTTCCTGTTCAGCTTGGATGATTTCCTGTACTCTATTGTGCAGATTGCTGATCTGTTCCTCTGTATCATCTACTCTGCTATTGATTCCCTCTAGTGAAGTTTTCATTTCCATCATTGTATTCTTATCTCTGATTGGTTCTTTTTTGTATTTTCTAATTCTTTCTTGAAGTGCTCACTGTATTCGTCTATTCTTCTCCCAATATCAATGAGCATCCTTATGACCATTAGTTTTTACTCTTTATCTGGTAGATTGTTTATCTGTGTTTTATTTAGTTCTTTTTCTGATGATTTGTCCTGTTCTTTTACTTGGAACACATTCCTTTGTCTCCTCATTTTGCCTACTTCTCTGTTCTTATTTCTATGTATTAGGTAGATCACCTATGTCTCCTGATCTTGGAAATGTGACCTTATGTAGGAGATGTCTTATGGGGCCTAGCACCATTCTCCCCTCTTGTCACCCATGCCAAAGGCTCCAAGGGAGTCCCCTGTGTGGGCTGCAAGTGCATTTCTGTTGTGGCAAGGCTGTTATCGCTGTGAGTGTGTTAGCAGGTTTGGCTGGCCCCTGGGCTGGCTGGTTCTGAGGCCCAGCAATGTGTGGCTACTATTGATGTGTGATTGGGTGGGGAAAGCCCCAAGTGTGTATGGCTGCAAGGTCTGGTAGCACACAATTACTGTGGGTTTGCTGGTGACTGAGTCAGGCCCCCAGTGTGTCTGGTTGCTAGTCCCAGGGATGCACAACTACTGCAGGCCCTCAGTGTGACTTGTTGCTAGTCCTGGGGATGCACAACTACTGCAGGCCCTCAGTGTGTCTGGTTGCTAGCCCCGGGGATGCACAACTACTGCAGGCCCTCAGTGTGTCTGGTCGCTAGCCCCGGGGATGCACAACTACTGCAGGCTCCCAGGGTGACTGGTTGCTAGCCCCGGGGATGCACAACTACTGCAGGCCCCCAGTGTGACTGGTTGATAGCCCTGGGGATGCACAACTGCTGCAGGCCCCCAGTGTGACTGGTTGCTAGCCCTGGGGATGCACAACTGCTGCAGGCCCCCAGTGTGACTTGTTGCTAGTCCCGGGGATGCACAACTACTGCAGGCCCTCAGTGTGTCTGGTTGCTAGCCCCGGGGATGCACAACTACTGTAGGCCCCCAGTGTGACTGGCTGCATGGCTTGGTGGTGCTTGGCTGCCTCAGGTGCACTGGTGGGTGGGGCAGGCCCCGAGTCAGGCTGGCTACATGGCCCAGGGGCATGCAACTGCCTCAGGTGCACTGATGAGCAGGACGGGACCCTGGTGTGTCAGCACACAACTGTTCCAGGTGCACTGGTGGGCAGCACAGATTCCTTGTATGGTTGTTTGCAAGGCTCAGTGATGCAGGTCTGCTGCAGGCTTGCTGGTGGGTGGGGCTGATCTCTGGGGTGAGCTGCTTGTGCTGCCTGGCTGCCTCGGGTGCTGACTGCCTCGGGGGCAGGACAGGCCTCTGTGCTAACAGGCTAGCGGAAGGACTGCAATGGTGCTTGCCAGCAACTGTGTCAGCATGTTGAACTAGGTCACAATATGATGGCTGCCTCTAGAGCCTCAGTCACTGGGGGGTGGGCCTAGCCACCTCATGCCTCTCTGGGATGTGCTCTGAGCTCAGTAAATGAGTCTTTTTCACCAATGGACCATGCCCTTTTCCAATCAGGTGTTTCTGTGCTGGATTCTGGGTTGAGTGAGTCTGTATGGTGGGCAGGTTTTCCTTTGCCTGAAGTTCTATGGTTATCCTGAGCGTATTCCCCATTGGTTTTCAAAACCTGGTCTTTTGGCATCTTGTCTCTGTTGTGCTGCATCTAAGGGCTGGGGTGCCTGATGTGTAGCTCAGATCCCTTGCTCCTCTGGGAAAAGCTCCATCGCTTTGAGATTGCCCTCAACCGTGAAGCACTGTGGCTGGGTGTGGCCCCCACTCAGCAGGGCAGCACTCTGCCACCCCCACCCCCGTGTCGTCCCTTGTCGTGGAGTTCTTTTCATCCAGTTTCCAGATCTCTCTGAGGAAACTGTTCCACAGGTAGTTTAAGTTTGTTGTGTCCACAGGAGGAGGTGAGTTCAGGACCCTCCTGTGCTGCCATCTTCCAAACTCCCCTGTTTGACCCATCTTTTCTTACATATTGTCTACTTTGTCCATTAGAGCTTTTATCATACCATAGATATATAATTATGTAAGTATGTCAGTTAAATTCCCAGTCTGATAATTCTAAAATGGTTACCATACCTGAAAGTGGTTCTCATTCTTGCTTTATCTCTTTGTCTGTGGTATTTGGGTTTTTTGGCGTTCTTTGGGTTTTTTTTTTTTTTTTTTTGCTTCAGCATGCTTTGTAACTTTTTTTGAAATTCAGACATGATGTGTCAGATAATAGAAACTTAGGTAAAAGTTCTTTAGTGTGAAGTTCTATATTAATGCACCTAGGAGTTAGGCTGTGTTCAGTGTTTGGTTTACCTGTAGGTGTCAGAGGCTTCAGTTTCCTTTAGTGTCCTTTTTCTTTCCCCTGTGGTGTTTGAGTTTCCCTACAAACTCTTCCTTAAGTAGAGGCTGTGTTTTACAGTTCTCTGCTGTAATATACTATTATTATATTGGAGTCAAGGTATTGGTGGGGTGGGAAGTGTTCTACAGTCTTATGATTAAAACCAGTTTTAGTAATGGGCCAGAGTCCCTGAGCTGTGACCTTCAGAAGAGTTTCTTGGCTTTTCCTTTTCTTCCCTTATATGAGATGTATGGTTAGAGGGGACTCAGGTGTCTAACTGCCTTTCCCCTAAGACATAGAAGCCACTGGTAAAGGAGTCTCCCTTGTGGGTAGGACCTTAATTCTATGATGGATCTAAGATGAGCTGTTTGTTCAGTTTGTTGAGCTTTTGTCCTGTTGTGAGGGTGGGAAGTGATAACTTACAAGCTCTTTACATGCCTTTCTAACTATAAACAAAACAATCTGCTTTTTAACTATAATGATTTCCATGGACAAACAATGTAAGTAAGAAGGCTGTAGAGAGTCATTTCTTTCCTCACTTCCCTGTGAAAGCAAGTACTTAGGGCATGAACCCCAAAAGACCCTTAAAATTC
Organism: Equus caballus; assembly: GCF_041296265.1. NCBI lineage: Eukaryota > Metazoa > Chordata > Mammalia > Perissodactyla > Equidae > Equus > Equus caballus. The sequence goes on from NC_091691.1 coordinate 39,555,966, forward strand.
AGTATCCATATAACTCATGGCACAAGTTAGTCATTTTTCTAAATAATATAATACATATTGTGAGCATTGATAATTTTTTATGTTTATATTTATCCTTTATCACATAAACTGAAAATGGCAGAATATATTTTTGCTGGGTTTAAAGGACATGTTAGTGATGGTCTCTAACTTATTGAAGAAATTATGTAGTAAGCATGAGATTCATTGTTGGGGATCATGGGGCACTTCTGAAAGCTGGACAGTCATTGCCTTTGGAGCTGTGCACGGGGTGACTGCCTGTCTGAAGAGTCATGCCACACAGAATCAGATAGATGCCTTGAACAGACAAAACACTGATTTCAAACATGAGTCTCAACCTCCCCCCAACCAAAAATCCAAAGCAGAAGGTATTGATTTGCTATTAAGCTCCTTCTCTTATAGGCAAATTTATGTAGCATGCTCCATATTAATCCAGTGGTGACTAAAGATCTTTACACATGCACAGAAACAACAACTTTTGTGATCCACAACAAACTGAAAGCACTAACTCCAGCCCTTCATACAGACTGGCATCATAATTCCGTTAATTAAAAATTCCTGGCAAATAAATGCACAGAGTCTGCCCAGGGGGCTTTTATTGTGTGTAAAACTAGTGAGTTTTGTAACTCTGAGTCACCTTGCATAGAGAACTAGGTGAAATAAAATGACGTCCAAGAAGATTTGTGCCTTTTAAACCTATGGAGAAGTCTGACAAGTCGTGGCTTTCTGATGACTGCTTCCACTCATCCTTCTTGTCTTCATTCTTTGACTCCTTAGCTGTGCTTTTTCTTCTTTCTATTAGTTTAATGATATTCATCCCCTTGTTCTTATCCTCCCCAGTCCCTCCGGGCTCTTACCTTCTGATGATGCCTCAGCACTGACTTTCCTCCACTGAATTCAGATCTCCTTAGAACAAGGTGGCACCCACAGCTCCAGATATGAAAAGAGTCTTGGGTATACGCACATGAATCATTGATGGTAGAGCTTTTAAGTTTCAACCATATAACAGAACTTCCTATATGAAGACTGTATTCAAACTAGGATGAGAAAAGATAGATTATTTTTTAAATGGTATTGAAATAATTCAGAAAGCCAACAATAAGCTAGTATATTACCTTAATCCTCATCAAATTCAATTCCAGATAGAGTACAGATTTAAATGTTAAAAATATGAGGCCACAGATTTTCTAGCACAATACATGATTAAATAGTAGTATGACCTTGATGTTGACATAAGAATGAAATGATAACTAGAAACCATGAAAGAAAAACCAATAAAGTAGACTGCATGCAAACTTATTTTTAGTTTAAAAAGAAAATGAAAAGAAAAAGTATATAAAGTGGGAGCACCAGATGGGGGCACATCCACAGATTATTGGTAAGATATATAACAGACAAGGTATTAGTATCCATAATGCAGCAAGCCAGCTACAAGTCTAGAATAATAACATGAGCAATAATAAAATGGACAAAGGACAGGAACAAGCAATTTATAGAAAAAATGACTGACATGGAAAAACAAGAAACTTCATAATCAAAGAAAAATACTTAAAAGGATGACATATTTTTCTTCTATCAAATTGGCAAGAGGAAAGAGGTGAAATAGTCATTATCTGCAAGGGCAGAGGGAAGTGATGACATATGTTATTGTTAGGAGTGCAAACAGCTACAAACACTTTAAAGGCAGGTTGAAATAATGCTCATAATTTATAATGTACACACTTTATGATTCACCAAATTCACTCTCAGATATTAATCCTACAGAAATACTCCCACAAATGCTCACATATAATTGTACAAGTATTTACTGTGTCTTTGTTTTAAATTTAAAGGCTGAAAATAATAAAAATGTTCATGAGTGAGCATTTGATTAAATACACTATGGTAGAATCACTCAGTGAAATTCTTCGTGGCTCTTAAGCAAGATTACAGTGGGAGTTCCATTCCCAGTTATGATGCAGCAGCTTTAGTCAAACAGTCCTCTTACAAAGAATGACAAGAAAAGCAGGCCCACAGGAGACTCAGGCAGCGGTGTGCCGAGGCACAAAAGTAATAACTGTGACCAATGCATTTAAGAAATTGCATGGTGAAATAGAGAATTTGGCTCAAGAACTAAAATCGACTTTAAAAATCATGTATATGGAAATTCTAGAACTGAAAGGTGCACAGAGCTAATTACAAATTTATTGGATGGGGGTAACAGCAGTTTGGAAACAGTTGAAGCGAGTATTAGTGATATTGAAGAAAAAAATCCAAACTGAAGCATGTAGTTCAAAAAGGAAGGAAAATACAGAAAATAGCATAAAAGATATACAAACAAGAAAAAGCCTAATGTATTTGCAGATGGAGTCTCAGAAGAGGAGAAGGGGAAGAATGGCACATAAGCAATATTTGAAGAGATAATGGTCAAAAAATTTTTTAAAGCAATGAAAAATATATACCCATAGACTTAAGAAGCACTCTAAACCCCGAAAGACAAACACAGAGAGAACCACATTAGGCACTTTGTAATAAAACTGCTGAAAATCGAAGACAACAGGAGAATCCCATAGAGCCAGATAAAATAAGACACACTCCAAGACACACTCCCTTCAACGGAGACACAACAAAGCTACAGCTGACTTCTCGAGGGAAACCATGGAGGGCAGAAGACAGTGGATGCCATCTGTAAAACCTGAAAAAAATTAACTGCCAATCCAGAATTCCATAACCAGCAAAATATTCTTCAAATGCTAAGGCAAAAGAAAGACATTTCTGGACAAAGAAAAATTTACTTTTTAAAAAGACATAGCTAGAAGACACTCTAGAAGAAACACAAAAAGGAGTTTTTCAGAGGAAAAATGATCCTACACAAAGACATATATTATACTAGATGTAGTATCTTTAAAAGAATATTAAAAAGGCATAATAAACAGGCTAACATATTGAAAATGATAAAATAAATGCTTGATTAATAAAAAATAAAGAAATATAAAAGTGAACACAAACCTGCTGAGAAAAATGGAAAACTGCTGTTAGAGCGATAGCTATAAACCCAACTTAACCGCAACAGCATTGAATACAAATGCACTGAGTGCTGGAGTTAAAAGACGGCTGCATCAGATTGGATATCAAAGTTGATATCACATGCCACTTACTAAGGCAGGACAGTGATAGTCATTCGACTTACAATGAATGATAGGGGAAAGGAAGCTTTTTTAAATAAATGATGCTGGGTCTACTGAATATTCACACAAAAAGTGAATCTTGACCCCTAGGTTTTATCATGTATAAAACACAATTTCCAGGTGTGTTGTAGATCTAAATGAGAGACAAAAACAATAGAGACTCCAGAATAAAGAACAGAAGAATATCTTGATGAACATGCAAAATAGAAAAGATTGATGGACTATATTAAAACTTGAAATTTCTATTCATCACAGGCACCATTAAGAGAGCGAAAAGGCAAATCATAGAGTGGAGAAGGTATTTGCAATACATCTATCCAACAATGGACTCATTTACAGATATAAGGAACTCTTACATATCAATAAGAAAAAGACAATCTAAAAGACAAGTAGGAAAGATACTTCACAAAAGAGGATATTCAAATAACCAATAAACAGGTAAACGTATTCAAGCTCATTAGGCCTCTGGAAATGCAAAGTTAAAAGCATAATTAAATACTACGATAAACCCAAAAGAATGACTAAAATTAGAGACTGACGAAAACTAACTGCCGGCAAGGATGCAGAGCACCTGCCATCTCCAGACCGCTCTGGGAGGAGTGCACCAGCGCAAGCACTCTGTCAAACATTTGACTCCAGCTCCCGGAGTTATCTGCAAACGCAGTTACCCAGAAATTCTACTCTTAGGCGTATATGCTTTAGAAATGCATACACATATCCACTAAATGATGTGCTAGAATCTTCCTAGTGGCACCACTCATAAAAGGGCAAAACTGAAAACAACCAACAATAAAATGGGTAAATAAATAAAATGAATAAATAAATTGTGGCATTATCACAAAATTGAATAATATTCAGTACTGAGAATAAGTAAACCATGATTTGGATGGATCTCACAAACATAATGTTAGCAAAAGAAGTCAGACATACATACATACTGTGTGACTTCATTTGTAAAACTTTCAAAACAGGGACAAAGTGAAGGACAGTGGCAGAATCAGAAGAGTGATTGTCCCGGCAGGAGGGGCAACTGGATGGCATGCGATGGGCTTCCAGTCAGCTTCTATTTCTTGGTGATTAAATGGGTGTGATCTCTTGGGTACTTGGCTATAATTTTTACTAAAAAAGGGAAAAGAATCTAGCGGATGTATATGCACTGACTTAGAAAGACAGCCATGATAAACTAGCAACTGGAAAAAAAAAGTAAATTGCAGATCACCAAATATAATATGATTCTATACTGGTACAGAAAACAAAAAGATGAATTATTATATCCAAAATAAATCTATGAAGGATTTATTAACAATGTTTATCTCTAACGTTTTTTGCTTTATGAAATTTTTGGATTTTTAAAAAGTGAGCATTGGTTACACATTTGAGACCAAAAATAACCGACAGTAAAAAAGAAACAGTTTTCTAGCTGAACATTCCACAGGATCAAAGCTGTCCCCGGGGTGGTGCGATGTGGCAGTCTGACAGGGACGCCTCTCTGCAGTCCCGAGCAGCTGAGCTTTGGCTGCTCTGGTTCCAGAGTCCCTTTGGGGGCAGAAGGGCAGACCACTCAGAGGAGCAGGTCCTTCATGCTTAATGAAATGCGCCTTCTTAGCCTCACTCAACTTGTGTTCAAAGGAGTGGATTTTGCACAGTTCTCTGTGAACGCTCACTGAGCAAAGGTAACAACCTGAAAGGCCACCACAGAGACGCCCAGCCCAAGCCAGAGAAGGGGCATGGGTGTCGCCAAACACGTCAACTGTATGTTCACACATTGTTTACCTAACAAAAGTCCCAAAGGATTATTCCCGTTTGCCAAGTCTTGGGTGTAACACTCAGTAAGCTTACGTGTAAACCTTTAGATCAGTAAGACAGACTCCAACTTACTTCTGTCAGTTTTACCATCAACATCCTTTTAGATAATCTTGTTCTCCACAACCAATTTATACTGTTATAAACGAATTAAAAATTTCTGTCACCCCATCTTATTTTTATACATTATTATGGGAAAGGAAAAGATGTGCAATTTCTAAGAAGTATGCTTGAAAATAATGGGTAGCATTTAAAAGACTTTTTATTATACCTGCCAAGTATATCTCTGTGAATAAAACGATTTAGAAAATAAAGCTGTTTCCAAGTTAAACTTGAAAACAGACTCCAATTTGAAAAATAGAAACTGTGTGTGCATGCATATGCATGTGTACACAATCTCTAAAAATCAAAAGTATGTTATTTTCCCACATGGAGAAATGGAGAATAAATTTTAGCCTATTTTCCTAAAAAAAGAAAAAAAAAAACACCCCAACTCCTAATGAATTAAGGAGACATTTATTCAAACCTATGGCCAGACCAAAAAACAAAGGTAAGGATTTAGAAATTACGCTCAGATTTATAGATTCACAAAAAATAAAAGAGGGTCCTGCCCAGTGGCACAGTGGTTAAGTTCACATGTTCCACTTCAGTGGCCTAGGGGTCGCCGGTTCAGATCCCTGGTGTGGACATGGCACTGCTTGGCAAGCCATGCTGTGGGAGGGGTCCCACATATAGAGTAGAGGCAGATGGGCACAGACGTCAGCTCAGGGCCAGTCTTCCTCAGCAAAAAGAGGGGTATTGGCAGCACATGTTAGCTCAGGGCTAATCTTCCTCAAAACAAAACAAAATAAATAAAAGAGAAATAGGAAATAATCATTTAATGTCACAGTATTAGCATATTTATTCTCTCTGTTTTGTCTCATCCAGTTAGAACCAGACAACATGAGCTTAACTATAATAACAAGGATTAGTCCAATACGAGGAAGGACCACTTTGGGTGACAAAAGGCTGGAAGAGAAAGCAGGTACCACATAAATCCTGTGACTTTTCCTGGACTAGGATGGATCTCTGAAGGCATTTTCTCAGAAAGAAGTGCTCCGGGCCCCCAGGCAGCTGCGTGCTCTGCACCAGGCTGGGTGCTCCACACGCACTCAAAGGTCTTTATTGCCCTTATCTGTCAACACAGACCTTTGCTGTGAGAAAATCAAAATGTTTACATTAAAGAGCACAGTGAATATACAAACAAATAAACACATATGGTTATAAATTTTTCATAAATGATGCAAAAGAGAACAAGTGCATACTGAACAAGTTAGAAGAAATTTTATCTTTTGCATTATGCAAATGCATTTTTGCTAGAGATATTTTTTCCTATGTTTATAAGGATGATCCTCATTAATACTTTTACTATGTGAACCACAAAATTGACTGCGTATGTTTTAACAGGCACATACGCATAATTACTCTGTGGAGATACTTTCAGAAGTGTCAAAATATGAATTAAAACACTGACACTTTTTTAGAGCTCCTTACACAGTTCCAAAACATGTGGTTTACAGAATGAAGGCTTGGTAAAATGGATTAGAAAATTTGTATGCAGCAGTTTCCAAAGTATCCGTTATTTATTTTATTTAAAGCAATGTTCAGTGGGCCGGCCCCGTGGCCGAGTGGTTAAGTTCTCACGCTCTGCTTCAGCAGCTGGGGTTCACTGGTTTGGATCCCTGGCACCGACCTACACACCACTCATCAAGCCATGCTGTGGTGGCGTCCCACAAAGCAGAACTAGAAGGACTTACAACTAGGATATACAGCTAAGTACTGGCGATTTGGAGAGGAAGAAAAAGAGGAAGATTGGCAACAAATGTTAGCTCAGGGCCAATCTTCCTCACCAAAAGTAAATCAATAAATAAAGCAACGTTCAGATCCCATTATATTACGTAGAAATTCTTCTGATTAGGGAGACATGTGTAGATGCAGAACAAAACCAAAGTAACTTACCTGCTCTCCACTTTCTGAGGAAAGGATTCCTCCTCCCCTTGTGGCTGAGATGAGGCCAGAAGCTCTCTGGCCGGCGAGCAGAGCCTGGGCCTGCCTGGAAGAGCAGGCTCCCTGTGCTCCTAGAAGTTACAGCCTTTTGCTCGATGCCTCTTCTTCCTTAAGAAAGGTGAACGGGCAATCGTACTACAGAGGACGCGCAGTGCTGCCAAACTGTGCTAATTGGTTGCAGTTTTGGCCAAGTCAGCAGAATACTCACTAATTTTCTCCTCCTCCAGAAGATAAACAGGTATCCTACTGCGTTCTGGGGGGTGCGCACATACAGACCTACTAGGGCTGAAGACATCAAGGCACTAACTACACATCACCAGTGTTGTCATTGACCAAATAAAACTCATTGCACCAAATTCACACACCAGGGGGGAATTTATTCCTCAGCTTGCTACAATATAATCTCAAAACTATAGATGAAATTCTGTCTATATTGAGCCTTGGTTGGAAAGAAACACAATTAAATGAAAACGTGCAATTCTTATTCCTTTAAGCTAATAATCCCCCAGCTTTTTTTTTCTTTTGCTGATGAAGATTTGCCCTGCGCTAACATCTGCATCAATCTTCCTCTATTTTGTATGCGGGTTGCCACTACAGCATGGCCAATGAGTGGGGTAGGTCTGTGCCCAGGATCCAAACCCAAGAACCCAGGCTGCCAAAGTGGAGCACACTGAACTCAACCACCAGGCCATGGGCTGGCCCCAGTGATCCCTCATCTTGTAATGGTTGACTTTTTTCCAATAGTCTGTCTTAACATTTCTGGTCCCGCAACTTACAAAAATGCAAAGAGACGGTTCTGGTTCCCTCCACGCAGACGGCTGGGAGAGGTTCTACCACTTAAGCTTTCACTTTGACGGGTTTAGGTTTTTTCTGTCATGAGTGAGGATCACAGAGATTACAGAGTCTAGTCATTTCACTTGAAAAGTAAGGAAATTAAGGGTTAGAGCAGTGAAGCAACAGAACACTACTCGCAGGGTCGGGACAGAACACAAGCCTCTTGACGTCCAGGCAGGTTCCTTCCAACATCGCTACTGGAATGATCAACCAACCAACCAAACAAGCACGACATTCTTCACAGCAAAAAGTACGGTCTGTGTTTTTGCTAATGTGTGTTTTTACCTCTGAAGAGATTATCCAAGTCCGTAGCTTCTTCTCCTTTGATTGTCAAACACCTGATCTGCTGTACAAGTCGGGCAAACAGAAACAGAGCGCAGATTCAGCATGTTTCGAGGAGTACAGCGTGGTGGCAGCACAATTCAAACCAGAACCACAGGGCGGACAGGAGTGAATCAGCGGGTGTTTTGCTGCGTGGAGCCTTATTACAATTCTTCTTCAATTTAAGACTTAGAAAATAACACTTTTGTTTGGAAATTCTAACTTTAAAACCTGGAAAGTCCCCCCATCCCAACATTCTATTATAGCCAGAAGTTTCTAAAACTCCCTGGAGAATAGTGTCTTCAGATTCTGAGGAGGAGCCTGTGGGGTGGTAGCCACGGTGGGGTGGGGGGGTAAATAATAATCGCTCCTGATGATTTCAGCACTAATTTTAATCAGAAGATTACAGACATGTGCTCAAACAACTGAATAAAGTAATTTAGTTACACTGTTGAATGTCAGAGAGTTAATTAGCTTTCAAAATGCTCCAGTATGTAGTGAGGACTGAATTTGTAACTCTTTCATTGGGGAACTTTATTAAAACCTGAGGCTCACAGTTTGTAATGGATGTGGAGGTCTCTAAAATGAAACTTTCCCAGTGTTGCTAATTACCTGGCAATTAATTTTAGGCAGCTAGAACTTGAGATAGTTGATGAATTTATCCGTAATACTTATTTTAATGAAAATTATAATACCTTGCTTTGCAAATATAGTTTCTGATGGCACTTGGACGGGAGCGCTCTCATTTCACCCTCACTGGTGAGCCTGGAGGTTGGGCACGCAGTACTGTTTCAATCTCTGTTTTGGATGAGCAAACTGATTCAGTCCCCAAAACCTTACGTAGAAACCTAAGTGACTTGTACATAGCTTGTACATCATTTTATCTATAGGTTCTATAAATATGTATGTCATGGTAAAAATACAGTCTATTTATCAGATATTTTTTAACCATTGAGTGCTTTTTCATCAAAAAAGCAAGAAATTGGGAAAGAATTTCTATTGAGATCCCACCTCTGACCTTAAAAGGAGGTCCTCTGCAGCTACTGTGGAGCATCCTACTTCCGGATGTTTAGTCACCTGTGGCGCCAATATGCTCAGTGCCGGCAGACCTGGGTCCGAGTCTGAGTACCAGTGCCCTAGGTTTGTGAGCCAGAGTGCGTCTTCAAACTCTAGAGGTCTCCGCTTCCTAATCTGCAAAACGGAGATGTGCTTCCTTATAGGATTTGTCCTGAACAACAAGTGCAATGATGTATTATAAAGTAGTATACAAACTCTAAGGCACCGTGGCCATGCATGAAAATGTGTGGACACTTTAATTAATTCAATATGCTTAGTATTCATTATGTTCAATAACATATATGGCATCAGGATTCACTTACGTTCTTGTAGGAAAGAATATTAACAACAGAAAGAGGGCTCAAACTTCAGTAGTGAGCAGCTGGTGGACATGGAACGCCGGAGGCACAACGTGTGCGGTTTGTAGTCATTTTGCAAAGAATAAGATGGGAGAAAAAAGAACAATTTTAGCTCTGCTTACATATTTTTGGCAAATCCGTGGGTATTTTCCCCAAAACTTTACAAATTTTATGAAACCGAGTTGATTTCAAAGCATCTTAAAGCATCCTCTGTAATAAATGCTGATGGAGATCTTGATTCTCTCTTACAAAATTAAAAAATAGAAGCTAGTATGCCTTATACAACTTTGATGGGAATTTTAAAAAGCAATTTAAAAATAAATCCGATAAATTTACTGAGTGGCTTTTTAAAAACGTGCTAGGCACTGCAATTAATCATAGATATATTTCGATATAGTTCTTGCTTTCAAATTATTGCATCACGAGGGAGATACCCCAAGTCAAACTCTGTAAACAATTCAGATTCAGTTACGTTTCCTGAGTGAGGTAGGTACCTTCTAAGGACTCTCAGATCTTTGATTTCATTTAACCTCATTTCATTCTCACACAAATTCTATGAGGTAGGAAGAGGATCCCTGTTATAAAGAAAGAAATTGAGGCTCAGAGATGTTAAACCGCTAGCCCATCTTGGACACACAGGGAGAGGATGGAGGAGCTGGACTCCAAATCCAGATTTCCTTCTGCTCTACCCATCATCCTCCAGTAGCACAGGGTTTACTGAGCATCTACAGACAGCGTGGAGGAGGAGGTGTCACAGGTAGAGCGAAAGGAGGGGAGTTATTGTAGTAATAATGATGATCCTGGAGGCTGGAGGGAGGATACGGCTGGGTGCCAGGCTAGTCGGGGAGTTTTGCAGAGGATGCAGGCGGTCTGGTCTTGAAAGAATGGGGATGTGGATGACTGATGGGTTTGTAAAAGCCTAGGAAATTAGGATGAGAGAAAAGCAGGAACTGGAACACAGCGAGCCTAAGCAAAAGAAGTGTTTTAGGGACTTGAATAAGCTAATCAACTTTTTTGGCTGAAGCAGCTGCACTGTGCCAGGAAAGGAAGGATCGAAAGGGAGCCTAGGACTTCCATAGGGACTGCACTGAACCTGCAGATGGCTTTAGGAAATAGGGACATTTTAACCATGTTAACTTCGATAATGCTATAGACCAATGATACCTCAATAAAAATAAACAGATAGATAGATAGACAGATAGATAGGTAAATAATGAGGCTAAAAGAATAAGGCAGAGGCAAGCTGTGGAGTGCTTGCACACTGTGCTCAAGCATTTGGGCTTTATCTTGAGAGAAGTGGAAAAAGCCACTGAAATGTGGCATCTTGAAAGAATCTACTGCAAAGAGTCAGTTGAAATGTTTGGAGACAATTAGGCCAGTAATGTGCCAAAGACTAATATTCACTTGTATTTTAGCTAAAAAGATAATACCATTGAAATCCGCAGGTCTTACCAGTTCACCAATAATTCCTCTTGAAGCCTGACCCCTCCCTACCTTTCACAGTCACCACAGCTCCAGGTGCTCGACCCGTCCTCAGCATCTCTTATGAGCAGGCGTCAGCTCCCCCTCTGTCTGTCTGCCCTGACTCCTCCTCTGGAGGAGGGCACAGGACTGAGAGGGTCACTGCTTCTGCTGTGAGACCTGCCACCGTCACCCCGAGCCTCTGCCATCCGTTGTTCTTCTGCTTGCCTTTTCCTCAGGATTTTGCTACTCCCCCTTGAAAAGGGGCTGCGTGATTTCTGCCCCTCTCCCTATGCTCCCCTACTTTTGACAAGGCAAACGAGTGGCTGCCATCTCTGTGCTCAGGAAACCGTAGGCCCTAAACCAGGTGCCTAACGTGAAGGAGGTAATATTAATCTTCTGTTTTCGTGTTGAAAAAGACGGAGGGGGTAAGTAGCTTGCCCAGAGTCCTACAGTAAGCAGAAGAGCCAAAGGAGAAGGGCCAGAATTTGAATCTACATCAGGTTAGTCTAAATGTAGCTGGGCACCGTCTAGAACAGGAGTTGGCAATCTCCAGCCCACAAGGCCAGCCCTGCCCGTTGCCTGTCTTTGTAAAGGCAGTATTACTAGAGCTCAGCCACGCTCACTGGCTTACTCACCATCTATGGCTGCTTCACACTACCATGGTCTAGTTGAGTAATTATAACAGAGATCTTACGGCTGGCACAGCCTCAAATACTTACCAAATGGCCCTTTACGGAGAAAAAGTTTGCTGACCCCTGTTCTGGAAGTAAAGGAAAAGGTCCCTAACACCAAAAATGATACAGACCACATGTGATTATATTACGTTACTATCTTTTCTCAAAATTTCCTTAATAACTGTATTTCGTTATATCTTATAATAGGGCTTGAAAGGCAAATACTGGGCTCTGCCTTTTATTTTTAGACAAATTGTCCAAGTCCAGTCAAGGTTTCTTTGAGCTTCTTTTACACACAGGCGTTGCCTTCAGCTAGGATGGCATCTGCCGCCAAGAGACTCATAACCTAACAGCAGTGCAGATGTGTGCATGGCCGGCGCCCCCCCACAGTGGGCTGTAAGGCTCTGTCCATCAAACACGTTTGGTTTGTAAATAAAAAGTAATTGAACCTTTAAAAATACTGCATTATGAAGCATCATTAAACGATATACATATGAAAATGTTTATGTAGAATTATTTATAAGAGGAAAAATACTGGAAACAACCTGAATACCTGTCAACGGGGGAATGAGTCGAGTAAGTTAAGGGATGTCCACACTATGGAATATGATACAGTTATTAAAAATAATGCATTGAATCCATTTGTGTTGCTATGGCAAAGTATCCATGACATATCATTAAATAAATAAAACACATATATTTTAGCTAATATTTTTATTGTCAGACTTTCCTTGAGCCAACAATGATTTCACGTTTTTCTTTGTGAGTAGACTTAGTTATCTAAGTCTTTACAGCTTTTCCATATAAAAATAAAAGTCCAAGACCAGATTATTTTTCTTCTGGTCGTAAATGCTGATTTCTTTATAGGTGCCTTGCTCAGACCACCATTATAAACTTGGGATAAAATATGTGTGTACTTCATTAAAGAGCCTCAGCATTTAATGTCAGGGTCCATTAAAGTTTTGTCCACATGTTGCTCTTTCCGGAACACAGCATTCTCCCCCACAGTCAACACGGTTCTGGGTAATGATCCAGAGTGATGCGAGTTAACCTTCAAAGAAACATGGACACAGAACTAATGTAATTGTTTTTACAAAGAGTGAATGTGTATCTGCATAGCCACATGTATACATGACACAGAAGAGAACATGACATCCCCTCACACAAGCGTCAGACTGGAGGAGTGGCCAGTGAGGAACTGTTATCTTTACAAAGCTTCTATATTACCTGAATTATTGCAGTGGGAATTTTATCATATTTTTATAAGCCTATAACATATGCTGTTTGATAGGAAAAGGTCTCGGTATTATTGTGTTTAATTTTTTCTTTTTACTAATCTATATTTCTAATTTTCCTATAATACACAAGCATTGCTTTAGTTATGAGAAAAAAATCATGTTAATGTCCCAACTTTACTATTTACAATGACTAGGAGACGATTATTTCAAAGGCAGATTAAGTACATAGATGAGAAAAATACCCCCGGCGCTTGGGCAGCACAGTTTTGTTTTTCTGGGGCGCAGGAACACTGCTGTCTCCCTTGTGCGAGGACCCGTGCCCATGCCGGCACGCACTGTTCTGCAGCGTTTAATCACCAAGAGCCTGGCCAAGGCAGGGTTCCAGAAATCAGAGACTCACAATAAATTATAAAATGCCTTACGAGAAGCAGCTCAGAAAAGTATTTCTAAAGATCTTTTTAAGGCATGCATTGGTTACTTTATAACATTTCCGCAAAACTGTAACTTTGTTTAGGAAACAAGACTATAATGAAGGGGCGGAAGGAGCCAAGGCAAGCGGAATCCACCGGAGGCGGGGGGTGCCGAGCCCTTTGTCTCATTGCAGTTTCTACCCACACTCTTGAGCTCATCTCCACACGACTCATTTCATTTTCAATTTGCAAAATAAGCAACAGAACCCTTTTTGTTCTTACGGGCTTGGACGTGCTCATGGGCTGTAAGAGGGGTCATCGCTGAGAACACTGCACACCCTGGTACCCTCTGGCTGCTTCTCTCAGGGCGTTATCACAAGCCATGGTGTCTCGTCATTTAGGGTTTCCTTTTATTTCTCCTTCTCGGTCTCTACCTGAAAACCCGCTCCCTGCGGGGATGGGCTGCTCTGTTCGCCTCCACAGCCCAAGCACCTAACACACCACTTGGCAACAGCAGAAGCTCCACATGTATTTGCTGAATGAATGAAGGTTGATGCAATGAATGAATTAACATGCCCACTGCCCAGTCTGCGGGGCTAGAGCCATCCTGACTGAGTTCAGATCCTCATCCCACCACTTACTAGCTTGGGTGATTTTCTTATCACTGAGCGAATACTTCATAAGGACAAGACTTTAGTCTGTTTTGTTCACTGCTGCATCACTAGAGTTTGGAATGGTACCTTTCTAAGTACTTGTTTAAGGGATAAATGTGGAATGAATGAATGAATGAATGAATGAATATGTCCAATTTCAGGCCCTGGGTATGGTCAGGATCCTGAATTCAGCAAGATAAGCGTGATTCAGGTATTCCTATGCCATAAACCAATTCTGTTCTGACCGGGTCTTAATTCTGGGATAGGAAGAGTTGTGGAATACTGAGCAGAGGCTTGACTGAGGTGTCAGAGGGCTTGAGCTTGCCACCAATGACAGTGTCAATAAGAGAACTAAATGCTTTGGCTTTGATGTCCTTATTTCTATGTTGAAGAAGTTGGATTAGATCATCTTTTGAGTCCTTTCCCCTTGGAAAGCTCCAGGACTGTCACACCTGGTAGAAGTTCCTCAGAGTCCCACTGAAGGGTGGAGGGGGCAGGAGCCTGTCTGGATGGCCTGTGGGTCCCTGTCCAGCCACAACCCTCCATAAGCCAGAGAGGTCCTGGGTAGTCTTGATGTTTTGATTACTGTTCACTTGATTAGGTTTAATTTAGTTCCAGAGTAATATCTGGAGTAATATCTCAGACTCAGTAAATAAAGGTCTAAGTTACTGTTTGATGCAAACACCTGTGGTACGTGTGTGTAAGACACAACTAGAACTGGTTGAATCATAAGACTTTAAAATCAACAATTTTTAGGGGCCTGTCCAGTGGTGTAGCGGTTAAGTTGGCACGCTCCCCTTTGTGGCCTGGGGTTTGCAGGTTTGGATCCTGGGTGTGGACCTACACACTGCTCATCAAACCATGCTGCAGAGGCATCCCACGTACAAAATAGAGGAAGATTGGCACAGACGTTAGCTCAGGGACAATCTTCCTCACCCCTCCCCCACCCCCCCAAAAAGAAAAATCAACAGTTTCTATAAAAATGAAAAAAGATATGAAACCATTATTTCAATAGTTTCTTCCCTGTGCCAGGCCCAGTCATATATCTATATCTATATTTATCTACTTCTATAACCTATATTCAAAATCCAAGCCTCATGTTTTATATTCATTATAGAGGTGAAGAAATTGAGACTCTAAGAGGAAAACTAATGTACATCTCTGAATCAATCAACTTAGATTTACTAAGATCTATAACATGAATAGTAATGAAGACAAAAACAAAAGCATAATGAAAATTGGTTCTTAGCCTTTAGCAGACTCTAGACTTTTTGAGAATATAAGGCACACACGCAAATAAGTATTAAAAAGGCACATGCAGACACACGCATGCAAGCTCCTGATGTGTAGTATGGACCAAAAGCACAAAGGAGGCTAAGAACAAGGAATGGGACTCTCTCTTATTGGATCCATGTCCCAGGGCCTAGAAAAGTCCCTGGCACATAGTGGTTGCTCAAAATCTGTTTAATTTGTTGAGTGCCTACTAAGTGTCAGCCATTATACTAGTGTTAGAAATACAGAGACTTGTAGAACATGATCTCTAACCTCAAGAAGCTCATATGGATTGGAAGTGCTATAGAAAACTTCAGAACAGAGCCAAGCCCTGGAGAAGAGAGAGGATGCAGGCAGAGGTGAAGGAGGCAGGAAGAATGGGAATCAGGCACCAGAGAAGGAAGAGAAACAAAGTTCAGATGATGACAGGGAGTGAGGGGGACACTGACTAGACTTCACCTCCCAAAGCAAAGAATTTATGTGGGAGGGAGTGAAAGAAAAAGTGGATGGATTAAAGAAAACCTATTTAATGACTTGGAAGGTTAATATGTGGAACAACCAACTAACACTGTTTTAATTCTGAGAATGGACCTCATAGAGGGTATTTATGCTGGAGCCAGTTTTCCTAGTGGAAATAAACAAATTGGCTCATGGCAGTGCAATTTATTATGAGGATCATTAAGGAACTATTTCACTACATACCATGGAAGAGCATAAAATTTATAATATGGAAGGCATTAGGAAAAACAAAGTGAGCTTTACTGGGCATTTCCTTAGGTTTTCTAAACAGCAGTCATCAGATTTAACAAGTATTTTGACTAATGGTGGTTCTATCCACTATGTGAATTAGAATATACTAAACACTACTTTGGAGAGGCAAAACAAATTATTAAAAAATACTTAGCTGAGGGACTGGCCTGGTGGTGTAGTGGTTGGGTTCCCGTGCTCCGCTTCAGCGGCCCAGGGTTTGCTGGTTTGGATCCCGGGCAGGGACCTATGCACTGCTCATCAAGCCATGCCGTGGTGGCATCCCACATACAAAACAGAGGAAGATGGGCACAGATGTCAGCTCAGGAACGATCTTCCTCACCCAAAAAACCCACAAAAAACAAACCTTAGATGGGTGGGAAATGCCTGAAAAAAATGTCCTACTTAGGCTGGGGAGAAGCCAGCTAACACTTATAATGTGAGGGGGCACTGCATTTCAAAGTAATTTTCTTTATAATGAAACTGTTTCAATGAGTATAATTTTATTAACTTGTTGCAAATAGAAGCCTTCAGTATATTATAATGAAATGTTCAAGGTGGAAGATTTTGTATAGTATAAATAAGAATAAACAATTTGGGGATGCATGGTTATTCTTCCCCTTCCGTGGTTCCATTTTGTGAGAACACAAAATATACATACCTGTGCTGCAAAGAAAGCCTTGCTAACCTCTCTCAGAGGTTTTTTTCAAAGCAGTTCAAAGACCTGTTTAGTCTCGTTGACTTTTGACATTAATGGTGAATGTCTAAAATGTTTACAAGAAGGCTGACTGAGTTTTTATTTGAGAAAAAAATAAGGAAAAAGATAGGATAGAACAAAAAGAATAAGGGCAAATGGATGTACTCATGTCTATAATTCTAAAATAAATAAACACTGTCCCTTGGAAAACAGCTTAAAAAAAAGAAAAAGAAAAAATTCTCCCTCAACTACGAAATGGAAAGGATGCTCAAGCTCTCAACTACTTCAAGCTGTAAACAGTGTGGGTGTGAAAAGCAGTAAGAACAGCTAGACCCTGTGAAGTTTCAAGAAGAGGAGTGGCTGTCTAGCAAATAATAAAAATGCAAGATACAGATACAGAAATAGAGAGGCGCGCATACCCACAGGGAACAGACCATGCCACAGAGGAGAGCTAATCTGTACAGTCGCGTGCATAGCGATTAAAATCACAAGAAGCTATTTAACAGAAATGAGATGTCACCCAAATGCTCTATAACAACGTTTGCATGAAACAAGAACAAAATCCACAATCCAGGATATAAAATCCACGTGAAAAGTGCGTCCTCTGAGCCATGCCTCTCAGTGAACAGTCTCCCCTCGGGGCTGCAGGTGTAAAGGGGCAGAGAGTAGTTCCCAGGGAAACTGCTCCTCCCTGAGAGGCGTGCACGTCTTCCTGTTACACATGCTGAGTGGAAAGAGCACAGCTCTGGAGGCTTGGAAGAAACAGCAGCTTGAGAGCAGGAGTTTCTTCAAATCTCACTCAGAGAGGGTCCAGCATCCCACAAGGGCTGGAACACGAGGGCGCCTGCCTGCAGCAGCGTCTGAAACACACCCACTTCTCGCTTCTCTGTCTCGCCTTTTTGGCTCCATCTCTGTCTGGTCTCCAATTATTTACTTGGTGTTAGATTTTCCTATGTTTATAATTTCCAGCATGGAAAATGGGGCTCTTTTTTTCCCAAATATTTAGATTATTTCCTCAATTAGGTTAAAGAGAGCAAATAGGGTCACATCTGTAGCTCCTTAGAAAGTGATTACATGTAAATAAAAATTTAAAACTGATACTTAAAATATAAGTTTACATTTAGGAACAAAAGCCTGATGTGTTACCAATAAATCAAAATGGAACTATTCAGAGTAAGAAGAAATTGTATCTGAAATACATTTAGATTAAAGATAACAAAGACAAGTAACAGGCAAGAGAGGAAACTCCAACATGATTGACTGGATACATATGCGCAGCCATCCGTGAAAGGATTCCAGAGAATAAAGACGTTTTCAAGATAAAAGGGAATCTTATAGACTTTTACAGATGGGATATGCTTTCTATTGCTTATGAATAATATGCATATTTAGAAAGAGGTAAATTCAAATTTTTGAAAATGAAGTAATAAAAAATACTTTTTAAATGAAGATCAAAGCTTAAATGAATTCTATGAGCAAGTGAACATCATAATATCCAGAAAGAAAAAGAATTCTTTCGAGGACATATAAGGAACTATTCCTGTTAACAAATTTGTCCTGTCACTCTTCTACATGGCTTACTCTCTGGCTCACATTGTCAGAAACGTCCTTACCTGGACTGACTGTTCAGCTTTCCACGTTTTCCACTGAAGTTCAAAGCACAGAGGTCTTTGGAGTTTGAATGTGAAGACTAATTGCAGATTTGCCTGTGTTTGTTGTCTCAGATGATCACGAAGAGCTGCCTGCTTTTTCAAGTTCACGTCTGAATACGGGCAGCCAGAAGCACTGGTTTGTATAAAAACGAGAGCACAGTCATCAGTTTATAGTGATAAATCAGGAATCCACTGTCACTGGAACAGCCTATGTCTAATATTTAAAAGTGGAATAGAGCCATTCTTCTTTTGCTGAATACACTCAAATAAGTTTCTTTTCATTGTCCTTGGAGCAAATCTCAGGTTCTGGATCGTAGACTCTGGTTAGCAGAGTATGACAGGCAGAGTCAGCAACACATCTGGTTTTTACAATTTTGGAAACAAAAATCTAAGACTAACATAAAAATGTGCTTCCAACGGAGCAATGAAAATGTCCTATAAACACTGGACTCAAAATTTGTGTACTCCAATATTTATGCCCTGATTTGACTGCCTATATCACAAAATACTATGGGTAACTAAAAATATTTACCGGTATCAGAGAAAATTATGCCTTTATTTCTTAGTATTCATGTATCCAGAAATGCTGTATCTGGATTTTTGCTTAATCCTCTTCAAACTTGCTAAGGAGTTTTGTGTTTGAAGGTAAAGGGGCACTTGCACGCGGAAGAGTAGAGACACAGTCAAAGCTAAATCCTGAATCCTGGATGTTGTCAGACGGAACGGCACGCTTGGGCGGAGGGACCCGCTGGGACAAAGAATTGGTTCTTAGTTCTAGAGGCTGATCAGGTTTCTGGTAGATTTCTGTGCCTACATCCCTGTCTCCAAAGGGGCCTCAAAGGATTGCTGTTGCTAGGAATGAGGCACCACTGTCATGGAAAACACAGGCAAGACAGGAGGTCACCTGCAGACAAGACAACCCTGGGGGAGATATTTCATGCCCCAGCTTCGGTTTCTCTCCAGTGAAACTGAAAAATCAGATGCAACTCATAAGGGTTGTTGTGACCATGAGAACTCACACACACCCCCTCATTAAACGGTAGCTGTGATCTTTATCAGTGTTAACATCATCTACATCCAGGGGAGCATATAACCAAATGCATCAATATCTAAGCAGCTGGTTCTGTTTCAGGAATTCACTTCCTAATACTATAAATGTGCTGATGCATGGTGCGTAATAAATTCTTTCTGAATACACGAAAGTTTTCCTTTGTTATTTTAAAGGTCATAATAAATCAGGGACCAATGCAGTTTTCCCTCTATTTTAAAGTACATTGAGTTTTCAGGGAAGGCCTACAAGCAATCTAACCTCAGAGGGACTTTAGTACCAACCAATAGCCAGAGTGGATCTTCTGGAATTCAGGATGGAGTGGTTAGGGTAACACCAGCCTAGCCCAACATGCCAGGCTGAGTCTGCCCTGGCATCCTGGCCGATGAGCAGCCTGGCTGCAGACAGGAGTGCCACTTTACATGCATCTTCTGTAATTTATAATAATTGGCATTGACTTATTGGTTCATTCAGTTATTGATTCAATAACCCATTGACTGAGTATCTGCTACATGCTAGGCACTTTAGGGAATATAAACTTAATGAAGAAATTAAGACATATACACCAATAAATACAATTTACAATAAGAACAAAAATGCTACCTCTGAGTGTATATTATAGGTCCATTACAATACACTGTGTTTTACATATTTTATTACTTAAATTTATTACTAAATACCAGTAAAGATGGTATTAATGTATTTATTTTACAGGTAAGAAAATAGGCTCCTACAGGATAAGCAACTTTCCCAAAGTTGCGTGGCACTTTCTTGGGAGGCCCCAAACACATCATTTAATTATTAGCACCAATCGCGTGGGCAGAGTGGGACCAGGTTATTAACGCCATCAAAAAGAAAACAAATCAAGGAAACGGTGGCATAATTCTTGTGCACAGAGAAGCTGAGGCAAAGATTGAAAGCAGTACTTGGTTTGCCACGGTTATGTCTGGGGCAAATAAGTCTGCATATTCTAGAGTCCTGTGTGAGGAAGGAAGATGTGATAAAGTACTCTTTCCAATAACAATGGAGCAGGAGGGATCTGTTTAAGCTGCAGCACACGAGATCTCAGGGGAGATTTTAGAAAGAATTTTCTGCAGATGAAAGTTGAAAGGCGTTAGGCTAACCTAAGGGAGGGGAAATGTTTATTTCAAGCACAGCTGAGTCTCCATTAAGATACTGTTACTCAGCAGCTTTGCTCTCCGTGTAACGCATGCTCCCAATTTGAGCTTTTTAAATGATCGTTACGGTCATGAATTTTCTTCACTTCCTATCATCACCCTACATGATTCGTGCTGCTTGGAACCAATGCCCTCTCTTCCTCAGGCTTATCTGTCCAGCACTGTTGACAGCCCCCAAAGACTCTCTTGCTCAGTACTCGCTTAAGTTGAGAAAACTTTGTTTCCGTCAGTCCTCATTCATAAATCAGTCCCTTTAGTCATTTAATCATTCACCTATTTCCTAATTTCAGTCCAGCTCTTCTTTGTCCCTCTAGTACTAAGGTTGGCAAAACTAAATGGAATTCCTCAGAGCGTCACTAGAATGGATATTTCTAGATTCTGCGAGGCAAGACGTATGAGAATGTATCTCCAGATTATATAGATCAGAGTATAGTGTGAGGTTCATACATATTTTGCAGAAGATGCTGGTTAAGAACTAGACAATGATGGAGGACAGAAGAAAGTATCAAAGGAGTAGGGATGAGGGCCTTCGGATCTAACTGTCTGTACCATTTTCAGCCTGGGTTCTGCTGTGAACAAGTTTCTGTATTGTAACTCTGCTCACTTGTGTCCACTGCAGAGAAATATTTATGCTAAAGAGATGGTGTCCCAAACTTTGGCCTGCCTTCCTGAAACACATACCCTTACTCGTGTGTGTGTGTGTGTGTGTGTGTGTGAGTGTTTAAGAGCATGCATGGCTCTGCATAAATCTACATACATAGGAAAAAACTGATGGTCCTAGGTATGATAAAATCATTTGTCTTACTTTTGATTTAGCCAAATAGCAAGGAAAAATTGTTCTCAAGACATAGTCTTTTTAGAAAATTGCTGGCATAAGCTGAAATTTGTAAGCCTTAAAGCTCTGTTGGTCAAAGTCAAAGGTTAGTTTCTGACCCACGGGGAAGCAGTCTAATCAAATTTCAGCTCAGCGTGGACGGTGACAAGCTAGCACAGCACTGGGCTGAGGGGGGCTGAGCAGCAGCACAACACGTGCTTCAATGGCGGGGCACACCATTCCCCATCCCTCTTGACTTCAGTCTGTGTCTCTTGTTTGCCGGAAAAGAAGGAGGAGTCAGCGGGAACTGTTAGGTTGACCCATATGAAACTGCAGTTTTAACGAGTCAGAGACAGTTGAATATTGGGAATTGCATATGGTTCAACAGAAAAACTAATAAAATATGTCAGCAGCAGCAAGGCAGATGAATAGAACGTAAAGGCTAAGTAAGAAAAAGCTGCTGGACAGCTGCAGACAAACTTTTCAAAGAGATTTCTTGACAGATCTAAAACTGAGATCCTAGTAGTCTCCTTACTTCAGAAATAGAAGGAAACATAAAAATGACTGCAATTAAAATAATAGTCTTACTTTTCAGAACATTTGTTTAATGTTTAACACCTGTGGATAAACGGAAAAACAAAAGTAAACTGTATTCATATATATTTTTCGTCCATAAGAAAATGGTCCTGCGCTCCTTCTAACAGCAGCGTCCTCAACTCCACGTCAAGTGGTAACGAGCCAGGGGCTGGAGGCAGCAGTGCCGAGCGGCGGGTGCTGAGTCACTGCCTTTTTGTCAGGCCCAGGAGGTTCCCGGGACTCCGAGCTCTCTGTTCCTTCTTTTCATGGCAGGGTACCCGATTCCACGGGTTGGTGCAGTTTCCCCATCTTCCAGGACCAATCCTGATCTGAGGCCAGAGGGAAGTCACTAAACTCAGTCGTTCATTCTGAAGTCCTAGGGTCCAAACCCGAAGTAATACCCATTTCCAGTATCTGGGCCCCTGCTTTGTTCATGAGTCTGGGCCACCTCCTGGGCTCTGGGTCCTCTGACCGAGCCTCCGCCTTGGTCCTTATCCCTCACTGCCTCATCTGCTGCCATGACTAGAACTCAGGGCCCTCCTGGGATGGAAGCCCTACATTCCTACCTTGTTCTTGCTGGCCCCTTCTCATGACAAGACCTCTGCCTCCTAATCTCAACCTAGAAAGTGGTCCGTTTCCCAGATACCACCTGGCCAGTCTTCTTTGTACTTCTCCCCGTGAATTATTTCCTATTACTGTGCTTTGCTAAATGCTTGGGTTCCCTACCTTCATTTTGGATCCTTCCCATCCGGCTCCAACTCCAAGATTCTGGATGATGACTGCTGGTTTCCAAACCCTGGACACCAGGTTCTGCTCATCCAACCACATCATCGCCTTGTATCAGGAATTTGTTGGTTTTCTCATACCTGAGCAGTGAATTTGGTTCCTGCTTCTCTCTGACTACACTGTTCTGCTGAAAATAATGGGCCATGCTCTGTCAAATCCTGGGAGATGGACAGTTCGGACCGTGAGGTTACAACTAAGCTGTCACAACTCACCTACTGGTGGCTTCCTAACCAGTGTGCAGCCACACTCTCAGGGGAGCCAGGAGGGGCCTGGGCACCAGAGCCCCAGATCAGCACTTGCAGCCTTAAACAGCTTCTTCTAGTCTCTAAATGCCCTCTCATTCCCAAGTACTAATCATCATTTTCTCTCTGTCTCATGACATGAAAAATGTCGGGAAGCATTACAAATTTAAGCAAAACGGCTAAGATGAAATAGCTCCTGTGTGCCGTACTTAAAAACATACATTAAAAAAACAGAGGTCAGTACTATTTCAGAAAAAGTGTCAAGACACTGATGACCTTTCTCCTGATCCTGAGAAGCAAAGTCGCCCAAAATAGGCCACGAGCTGCAGCAAGGAGTCCTGATCTAGGAAAATGCTCTCCGGTCGCCCAGAAATCAGAGATATAGTTAGACTTTAAAGAGTTCTGCCTTAATGCAACCAACTCACCCTTCGATGAGGCCTATTGTATTTTATATTTTAGTGTCAATTATTTTACTAGCCTACTGTATTCTTTTCCTTCTAAGACCTGGATAAGACAACATAGAAGAATCCTATCTGAACTGGGAGGACAGATTCTAAGTCTTTCCATCTATCTTCAAAAGACAAAGAATTACTTGTTGGAGTGAGTGGAGGCATCTTATGTGGAAGCATTCATGGATCGGACCGTCTGAGGAGTCTGCCTCCCAGAACCACAGGCAGCGAGGCAGCGCGGCACAGCTGCCACTGTCAGAGCAGGAGAGGGGCTGAGACCTGGCAGGCAGGGCCAGCAAGGAGACAGGAGGAATGAGATACACAAACACTGCCAGCCTTGCAGGCTGGGCTCTGATGGCCACGAGGCCCCCCTCCTGGGGACGGATGCCGCATCATCCCTGTCGCTTAAGAAGAGCGCACCAGCCCTCCACGCTGTTGTTGAAAACTTGTAATACTTTCTAAAGAAACTTTTAAAAACTAACATATGACTGAAATTCTTGCTGATTTTACTTCTGTGAGGATTAAGAGCAAGTACAAATGATACATGCTGGAATGGAGACCAGGAAGGAAGTATCATAGTTTCTAAAATCTCTGAGGATATAACATAATTTTTATTATACTCTTCTCAAACGTAGTGATGGGTAAAACTCACCTGGCACATAGATTCTAGGGTCTCAGGGTCGATTTTCTTCAAATTCTGGTGGCTTTAAAATGAGTTTACCCAAGATACATTATGGGTAAATTTTGTCTGATTCTAACTTTTTTCCATAAAATAGCCGATACCTTCACTTAATTGTTATTAAAAATACTAGAAATTTAATGCATGCAGTAAGAGAAAAGTATAAATATTAAAAACAAAAGTTTTATAAGTAGAATTAAAGGAATTCAAAGAGTTGGATGAAATAAATTTGGGTCTAAAAATACATTTTTGCTGGAGTAATTCAGCCTATGATATCATCCCAGACATTATGAACTCCCTAAAATGGCCAATTAGGCAGTTGGAAGAGAATTACTACTCAAATTAAGCATTGTAGTCAGTTTCGTATAGTGGTGAAAAACATAGATTTAAGAATCATAGATTCATAGATAGTGGTGAAAAACATAGATTTAAGAAAATACTGCATTAAAGCTACTAGTACCATGACCTTGGGCAAGTTACTCAACCACTCTGTTTTTCATTTCTCATCTATAAAATGATGATAATATAGGGATTTTTGTGAAACTAAATGAGATAATCCATGCAAGGTGCTGGTACAGTGACCAGGACAAATTAAATGGTCATTAGTTTTTAATTTTTAAAAGCCCTATTCTGATACAAAATATAATACTAATGATTCCTTTTATTGTGGTTATTGTATTTTTCAGTTCTAAAATTCCTATTTGGTTCTTCTTTTTTAAAAAACGATTTTATTGAGGTATGACTGACATTAAAAAGCAGTACATATTTAATGTATACAACTTGATGAGTTTGGGGATAGGCATATACCTGTAAAACCATCTCTACCAGGGGCTGGCCCCGTGGCCGAGTGGTTAAGTTCGCGCGCTCCACTGCAGGCGGCCCAGTGTTTCGTCGGTTCGAATCCTGGGCGCGGACATGGCACTCATGGCTCGTCAGACCACGCTGAGGCAGCGTCCCACATGCCACAACTAGAGGAACCCACAACGAAGAATACACAACTATGTACCGGGGGGCTTTGGGGAGAAAAAGGAAAAAATAAAATCTTTAAAAAAAAAAAAAAAAACCATCACTACCATCAAGGCCATAAATATATCCATCACCTCTCAAAGTTTCCTCTCACCCCTTTTATTATTATTATTTATTTTTTAGTGGTAAGATCTACCCTCTTAGCAAATTTTAACTTTACAATACAATATTGTTAGCTATAGGCACTATGCTATATAATAGATCTCAAGAATTTACTTTGCCTAATTGAAACGTTGTACCTGTTAACCATCTCCTCCTCATTTTCACCATTCTACTCTCTGCTTTCATAAGTCTGACTATTTTAGATTCCATATATAAGAGATATTATTTGTCTTTCTGTATCTGGTTCATTTCACTTAGCATAATGACCTCCAGGTCTATCCACATGATCATAAACGGCTGGATTTCCTTTTATGGGTGAATAATATTCTATTGTCCATACATAATATATATGTGTATATGCACACACACACCCCCACATTTTCTCTCTCCATTCATCCATGGATAGACATTTAGGTTGTTTCCATATCTTGGTGATTGTGAATAATGCTGCAATGAACATGGGAGTGCAGATATCTCTTCAAGAGCCTGCTTTCAATTCCTTTGGATACATACCCAGAGTGGGATTGCTGGATCACCTGGTGGTTCCATTTTTAATTTTTTGAGGAACCTCTATACTATTGTCTATAGTGGCTCTACCATTTTGCATTTCCATCAACAGTGCACAAGGGTTCCTTTTTCTCCACACCCTTGCCAACATTTATTATCATTTGTTTTATTTTATAATAGTCATCCTAACAGATGTGATATCTCATTGTGGTTTTGATTTGCATTTCCCTGATGATTAGTGACATTGAACATGTTTTCTTTTATCTGTTGGCCATTTGTATGTCTTCTTCAGAAAAATGTCTATTCAGGTCCTTTGCCCGTTTTCTAACACAGTTATTTTTTTTTTTTGTAATTGAGTTGTATGAGCTCCTTATATATTTTGGATATTAACTCCTTATAAGATATATGGTTTGCAAGTGTTTCCTCCCATTCCATAGGTTACCCTTTCATTTTGTTGGTTGTTTCCTTTGCTGTGCGGAACCTTTTTAGTTTGATGTTATCTCACTTATTTATGTTTGCTATTGTTGCCTGTTTTAGGTATCATATTCAAAAACTCATTGCCAAGACCAATGTCAAGGAGATTTTTCCATATGTTTTCTTCTAGAAGTTTTATAGTTTCAGGTCTTAAGTTTAAGTCTTTAATTTATTTTGAATTGATTTTTGTGTACGGTGTAAGATAATAGTCCAGTTTCATTCCTCTGCATGTGGATATCCAGTTTTCCCAACACCATTTATTAAAGAGACTATCCCTTCCCCATTGTGTGTTCTTGGCTCTCTTGCCAAAGATAGTTGACCATAAACAAGTGGATTTATTTCTGGGCTCTATTCTGTTCCATTGGTCTATATTTCTGTTCTTTATGCCCATGCCATACTGTTTTGATTACTATAGTTTTGTAGTATAATTTGAAATCATGAAATGTGATACCTCCAGCTTTATCATTATTATTATTATCATTGTGTGTGTGTGTATGTGTGTAAGGAAGATTGTCGCTGAGCTAACATCTATGCCAATCTTCCTCTATTTTATGTGGGATGCCACCACAGCATGGCTTGATGAGTGGTGTTAGGTTTCAACCCAGGATCCGAACCTATGAACCCTGGGCTGCTGAAGCAGAGCACGTGAACTTAACCACTACCGCATGGGGCGGGCCCCTCCAGCTTTATTATTTTTCTTCAAGTCTGCTTTGGCTATTCAAAGTCTTTTTCAGTTCCATAGGAATTTTACGATTGTTTTTTCTATGTCTCGAAAAATGACATTGGAAGTTTGATAGGGACTGTTTTAAATTTGTAGATAGTTTAGGGTAGTATGAACATTTTAGCAATACTAATGCTTAATAGATGAACATGGGATAGCTTCCATTTATTTGTGTCTCCTTTAATTTCTTTAATCAGTGTTTTACAGTTTTCAGTGTACAGATCTTTTACCTCCTTGGTTAAATTTATTCCTAAGTATTTCATTCTTTTTGATGCTATTATAAATAACTTGTTTTTCTTAATTTCTTTTTCAGATAGTTCATCATTAGAAACACAAGTGATTTCTGCATATTAATTTCCTATCTATCTATTAATTTTCTATTTGAAAATTTGCTGAATTCTTTTATTAGTTCTAAGAGTTTTTTGGTGTCATCTTTAGGGTTTTCTCTATATAAGATCATGTCATCTGTAAACAGACATAATTTTACTTCTTCCTTTCTGATTTGGATGCCTTTTATTTCTTTTTTCTTGCCTAATTACTCTGGGTAAACTTAAGAGAAGTGGCAAGAGTGGCCACACTTGTCTTATTTCTCATCTTAGAGGAAAAGCTTTCAGCTTTTCACAATTGAGTATGATGTTAGCTGTGGCCTTGCCATGTATGGTTTTATTATGTTGAGGTACATTCCTTTTATACCTAACTTGTTGAGAGTTTGTTTATCATGAAAGGATGTTGAATTTTGCTAACTGCTTTCTCTGCATCTATTATGATCATATGATTTTATCCCTCGTTATGTTAATATGATGTATTACAATGATTGATTTGCATATGTTAAACCCTCTTAGCACCCCAAGGATAAATCTCACTTGATCACAGTATATGACCCTTCGATGAACTATTGAATTTGGTTTGCTAGTATTTTGTTGAGAATTTTTGCTTCTATCTTCATCAAAGAAATTGGCCTATAAATTTCTTTTCTTATGGTGTCCTTGTTTGGTTCTGGCATCAGGGTAATGCCGGCCTTGTAAAATGAGTCTGGAAGTATTCCCTCCTCTTTAATTTTTTGAAGAGTTTGAAAAGGATTGACCTTAATTCTTTAAATGTTCAGTAGAATTCACCAGTGATGCCGTGTGGTCCAGGGATTTTCTTGGTTGGGAGGTTTTTGATTACTGATTCAATCTCCTTATTCATTATTGGTCTATTTAGATTTTCTATTTCTTCATGATTCAGTCTTGGTAGGTTGTATGTTTCTAGGAATACATTCATATCTTCTAGGTTATATAGTTTTTTGGCATATAATTGTTCATACTTTGACATACTTTGGAGATATTGCAGGTTCAGTTCCAGACCACTGCAAGAAAGCAAATATTGTAACAAAGTGAGTCGCACAAATTTTTTGGTTTCCCAGTACATGTAAAAGTTATGTGTACACTATACTGTAGTCTAATAAGTGTGCAATAGCATTACGTCTAAAGATCAAAATATGCGAACCATCACCTGAGCTTTCAGTAGGTTGTTGCCTTTTCCCTGGTGGAGGATCTTAAAAAACGCAGTATTGGGAAAGTGCAGCAAAGTGAGGCACAGTAGAATGAAGTCTGCCCGTGGCCTCATAGCTCCTTTGTATTCCTGCCATTTCAGCTGTAATGTCTCCTCTTTCATTTACAATTTTTTATTTGAGTCTGCTTTTTCGTTAGTCTAGCTAAAGTTATGTCAATTTTATCTTTTCAAAAAGACATTCTTAATTTTATTGATCTTTTCTATTGTCTTTCTAGTCTACTTCATTTATTTCTACTCTAATCTTTATTACTTCGTTCCTTCTACTAATTTTGGTCTTATTATTGTTATTCTTTTCCTAGTTCTTTAAGGTACAATGTTAGGTTGTCTATTTGAGACCTTCATTTTTTTCTTATTGTAAGGGTTCATTGATAGAAAGTTTCTTCTTAGAACTCTGTTCACTGTATCCCAAAGTTTGATACGTTGTGTTCAATTTTGTTTTCTCAAGATTTTTTAAATATTCCTTTGATTTCTTCTTTGACCTACTGGGTGTTCTGGAATGTGTTAATTTCCAGGTATTTGTGAATTTTCCAATTTCCCTCTTGTTATTGATTTCTAGTTTCATACCATTGTGGTTGGAAAAGATACTTGATATGATTTCACTCTTATTAAATTTGTTAAGACTTGTTTTGTGATCTGACATGTGATCCATCCTAGACAATGTTCCAAGTATGCTTGAGAAGAGTTTGTCTTCTGCTCCTGTTGGATGCAAAGTTATTTATGGGTGTTAGGTCCGTTTGGTCTATGGTATAGTTCAATCCACTGTTTCCTTATTGATTTTCTGTCTGGATGATCCATCCATTTTGGAAGGTGGGGTATTAAAGTCCTCTGCTGTTATTGTATTGCTATCTATTGCACTCTTCAGTTTTGTTAATATTTGCTTTAGATATTTAGGTTCTCTGATTTGGCTACATATACACTTATAATTGCTATAGACTCTTAGTGACCTGGCTCCTTTATCATTGTACAATGCCCTTCTTTGTCCCTTGTGACAGTTTTTGACTTAAAATCTACTTCATCTGACATAAGTCTAGTCACTCCTGCTTTCTTTTGGTGACCGTTTGCATGCAATCTTTTTCTATCCATTTACTTTCAGCCTATGTATGTCCTTAAAGCTAAAGGGAGTCTCTTGTAGGCAGCATTTATTTGGATCTTGTCTTTTTTTAATTTATTCTGTCCAGTCACTCCATGTCTTTTTGACTGTGAACTTAAATTCATTTATATTTAAAGGAATTATCAGTAGGTAAGGACTTACTAATGCCATCTTGTTAACTGTTTTGTGAATGTTTTGTAGTTTCTTTGTTCCTTTCTTCCCCTTTGCAATTTGATGATTTTTCTGTGGTGGTATGCTTTTATTCCTTTATCTTTTGTGTATCTACTACACATTTTTTCTTTATGATTACCATGAAGGTTACATAAAAAATCTTATACCTATAACAGTCTATTTTAAACAGATAACAACTTCCATCGCATATAAAAATTCTAATATTTTACTTCTAGCCCCTACTTTTTACGTTACAATGTCACAGTTTATATCTTTTATACCATATGTCCATTAACAAGTTATTATAGCTATAGTTATTTTTAAACTTCTTCACCTTGTTTTTTTTAAAGATTGGCATCTGAGCTAACATCTATTGCCAATCTTCTTT
This sequence comes from Equus caballus, assembly GCF_041296265.1. NCBI lineage: Eukaryota > Metazoa > Chordata > Mammalia > Perissodactyla > Equidae > Equus > Equus caballus. The sequence continues at coordinate 39,586,182 of NC_091691.1, forward strand.
TTTTTTTCTTCTCCTTCTCCCCAAAGACCCCCGGTACACGGTTATACATTCTAGTTGTGAGTGTCTCTGATTGTGCTATGCGGGATGCTGCCTCAGCATGGTTTGATGAGCAATGCCACATCTGTGCCCAGGATCCAAACTGGTGAAACCCTGGGCTGCCAAAGCAGAGTGCACCAACTTAACCACTCAGCCATGAGGCCGGCCCCTATTTTATCTTTTTAACTAGAGTTAAAAATGATTTACACACCATTATTACTGTATTACAGTATTCTGAATTTGAGTATAAGCTTATGTTTACCATGAGTTTTATACTTTCATGTTGCTGATTAGTGTTCTTTCATTTCAACTTGAAGAATTCCCTTTAGCACTTCAGGTAAGGCAGGTCTAGTGGTGATGAACTCCCACAGTTTTTGTTTGTCTGGGAAAATCTTAATCTCTCCTTTGTTTCCAGAGGACAGCTCTTCTGAGTATAGTATTCTTGGTTGGCATTTTTTTTTTCTTTCAGTGCTTTGAATATATCACCCATTCTCTCTCGTTCTGCAAGGTTTCTGCTGAGAAATTTGCAGATAGTCTTATGGTTGTTCCCTTGTATATGACAAGTTGCTTTTCTCTTGCTGCTTTTAAAATTCTTGTTATCTTTGACTTTTGACAATTTGATCATAGTGTGTCTTGGTGAAAATCTCTTTATGTTCAACCTATTTGAGATTCTTTGGGCTTCGTGGATCTGGATGTTCATTTCCCTCCCTAGATTTGGGAAGTATCCTGTCATTATTTCTTTAAATAAGCTTTTTGCCCCTTTCTCTCTCTCCATGCCTTCTAGGACTCCCACAATGATATACTGGTTCTTGTGATGGTGTCCCATAAGTCCTGTAGGTTTTCTTCACTATTTTTCACTCTGTCCTCCTTTTGTTCCTCTGACTGGATAATTTTAAATCGTCTGTCCTTGAGTTCACTGCTTCTTCTGTTTGTTTGAGTCTGTTGTTGAGATCTCTACTGAATTTTTCAGGTCAGGCATTATATTCTTTGGCTCTAGAATTTCTGTATGGTTCTTTTTATGGTTTTTTTGTTGACTTTATTTCTTCATGTACTGTTTTCCTGATTTTGTTTAGTTGTTTATCTGTGTTCTCTTGCAGCCCACTGAGCTATTTAAAGATGATTATTTTGAATTATTTGTCAGGAAATTTGTAAATCTCTATTTCTTTGAGGTCAACCACTGAAGCTTTATTTAGTACCTTTGGTGGTGTCATGTCTCCTTGATTCTTCATGTTCCTTGAAGCCTTGCATTGCTGTCTTTGCATTTAAAGAAGTGGTCACCATCTTCATTCTTTGCTGACTGGCCTCAGGAGAGAAGGACCTTCACCAGTCAGCCCAGCTAGAGATAATGGGGGTCTCTCAGATCTTTTCTATGAATGCACCCACTCCACTCCTATTATTCCCTTGTGAGGAGGAAGTCTTAGGATTCTGTGCCTTCTTTCAATCCTGCAAAGCCAAGACAGATGTGGACAACTTCCTGTTTATTTCCCCTAGCACAGTGCCCTGAAGTGTTCAAGGCTATACTCCTCCCAATCCAGCAGAGTTGAGCTGGCCTCTAAGATCTGCACTTACTACTGAGATTGTGTGCTGTCTGCAGGGCCTCTGCATGGGCACACTGGGTGCCAGCCATACAAGTCGTGGGGGTGCTGGGAACACACACTGGCTGGCTGGGAGAGTAGGCAGGCAAGCCATCCTGTGGGATTTGTGGTCAGGATTCTTGGTTGAGTCTGCATGCTGGTTAGAATACTCAGCCAGCTGATAAAATCTGTACACCAGCTACTGTGAGCACCTACCCTTTCTCCCTGCTTCCAGTGGCTCCTAGCTGAGCCCAGATGATTTAGTCATGCTGATCCCCTCAGTGTTCCAGGTGGGGTGAGACAGAAGTGGCCTCCTGGGCAGAGTTCTGCAAAGCTGGGGAAGGCCAGCACTCACTGTGCTCTCCCTTCCCCCCATGAGAGTAAAGTGAGTGCTAAGCTAAAGAAACTGCTGGCTGAGGGGGCCTGTCTTGTCCCTGAACTGTGCTGTCTTGGGGAAGGGGTGAGGCAGACAAAATGAAACTTTTCTTCCTCTCCTCTTCAATGAGTCCATTCTCATATTTTTTTCTTCAACAATGTGCTGGAACCCCTCAGCTGGACTCCAGGGCTCCCACAAATGTATTCTTATCCATGGGTGTTGCCAAAATTGGAGTTTCTGGGTGGAAATAAGGACTGGAACCTATCCCATCCTCTAGCTGACATCACTATCCTATTTGGTTCTTCTTTAATATCTTCTATTTCTTTGCTAAGACTTCCTATTTCTTTACTAAAACTTTTTATTTTTTCATTTGTTTCAAGTGTGTTATAATTGCTTGTTGAAGCATTTTTATTATGACTGCTTTACAATTCTTGTGTGATAATTCTAGCATCTATGTTACACTGCTGTTGGTATTTGTTGACTATTGATTGCCTTTTCTCATTCAAGGTGAGATTTACCAAGTTCTTGGCATAATGAATGATTTTCTACTGAAACTTGGACATTTGGGCTATTATGTTACAAGACTCTGGATCTTATTTAAATCTTTTGTTTTAGTAGGCCTCTTCTCACACTGCTCAGGGGAAGAGCAGTGCTTCCTTGTTATTGCCAAGTGGAAGTAGAAGTCTAGGTTCCCCACTAGGCACCCACTCATACCACAACAGCTGGGAGAACGGTTCTTCTCCATGTGGTCCCCCCTGCCATCAAAGGAGAAGGAGTGGCCTTGTTACTACTGGCCTGTGGTGAAAGTCCTAACTCTCCACTAGGCCTTCAGTGACACCACTCCAGGAGAGGGCGGGGAGTAACTCATCACTGCTGGATGGGGGCGTGAGCCCAGGGTCCTCACATGAGCTCCACCGACACTGGTGGGTAGGGGGAGACTTGTTGCCACCAAGCATGTATGGAAGCCCTAGCTCCCCACTCAGCCTTTTCTGACACCATTCCAGTGGGTGGGGGTCACGGGGGAGCTTGGGACCTCTTCTTACAGCTCCACACTCAGTCTTTACTGCTGGGACTGAGGCCACAGAGTTTTCTGTTGTGTTTACCTGAAGAAGGAGTTGTTGTCTAAGTTTTCACTTAGATGAAAACTAAGTTTGATGAAATTTGTTTGCTAGATTTTCCCTTTCCTGGTCCTTTGACTAGGGAGATCATGCTTTTCTTGAGGTTATTTTTGCCTCTTCCATTGGCTTTTCCAGGTTTCTAGCTTCTGCAACAACCAGTGTAGGATATATGAGGACAAAGAAAACACAGGGACCTCACCACAGTGTTGTTACTCGGGTCTTAAGGTCCCTAATTGCTCTGTCCCCTCCTCTCAAATTTGCAGAGCCTTCATATGTTTATTTTTAGACAATGTCCAGGTTTTAGTGGGAGTAATAGAGAAAAATATGTCTACTCCATCTTTCTGGAATCAGAAATCCATAGTGATCCTTTTAATGTTAAGAAACTTTATTGAAGGCTCCTCCTGGGCAGCAAACCTCTTTTTACTTCTCTTTTTAAATAAAGCATTTATTCTACTTAACTAAAGCACCCAGAGAATACTGCATTTGCAAAAGAGGCTTTCAAGACAGGCCAAACTGAGTTTCAATTCTCTTTCTACCACAATCCTCACCCTCTGTAGATCACAGTTTTTCCTCATATGTAACGTGAACAGCATTCCACGTGCTGTGTCAATTTAAGGGTTACACTGGATGTAGGGCACTTAGTGTAATACCTGGTCTATGTGCACTCAGTAAATGCTATTTCTTTCCAACCCTAATTTATCCCTCTATAATTCACATTACTTAGTTGTAAGAATTCAATTTTCACGTTGCAGATGCATTTCAGAAAAAATGAGCTATTCTTTCTTCCTTTCTCTCCTTCCACTTGTTATAAATGTATGCTCTTAGACCTAAATTGAAATTCTTTTGAATAGCGTTCAAAGACCATCTTGATCTGAACCCAGACCACCCTTCCAAGCCATTTCCATCTTCACTACCCATAAAATCTAAGCTCTGGTCACGTCAGAATAATCAATGCTCCCTAGATTTAACGCACACTTTCCAACTTTTATGAATATTTATCTCTTTATTCTTTTATTTGTATATATCCATCTTCTCTACTGTAAGTTTCTTAGAATCAGGGGCCATAATTGTTCCTATTAGTGTGAAGTGAGCAAAATTGGGCTATCTCATGCCTCAGCACCTCAGCAGCATATCAGTTTCTAAAGGAATTATATATACATATATATTATTTATGCATGCATGTCACCCGAATTGATGCCAAGCGGAATTTCAAGAATAAAAGCTAGAAAAAACATTTGAATATCTTAGTCATCACAGAACTTGCTCTCAATCTCTCACTTCACTCCCGTAATCAATATCCCCACACTCAGCCCACGTTGACTCTTTACTTTCCAGGCCCCTCTTAGCTATCCCGGATTGAGTCTTTCCTCCTAGGAGCTGCCTCTGTCTTTAGAGTAAAAGTTTATTTAACCTTTCTCACTTTCTAGCATCACAACCCACTGTCCAGATGAAACAACAAAGGTCCAACTGCAGAGTAAAGAACCAGGCCCCTCCTGGAGAAGACTTAGCCCCTATAACGACTTAGCCTACTGGGCTCTCAATGTTGTTTTCAAAATAGTCACAAATTTGAAACCAATAAAGACTAGAGTACATGCCAAGAATATGAACCCTGTTGGTGTACACAGAAATAGATAAAAATTAAATGCAATTTCCATTTATTTTTGTTTCATTAGAGATATTAAACTTAGTCATTTATTTAATGTCTGTTCTAATATCAAAAAGTCAAATCCAATATATGACGTTTGCTTGGTACGCATTAGGAGATATCCTTAATTGACTGTGTACAAAAGTGTTGTCTGAACTGTTCTGTAATAGGTGATATTTTCAGTAAACTAGACAGGGAAGGAAAAATGCATCAAGAGTGAAGGTTAAAGAGTGTGTGTGTATTCTCTCTTCCCTCTAAAGTACTTTAGTGTATGGTTACCAGAAACTTCCAAGGTATAAATTATTTTCAAGGAATGTGATAGTATATTAAGTAGCACACAAATGGCCTTTAAAATTTTATGTTGAAACCAGCTTACTGTACTAAGTAGGTAATTTGTATAATCTATGCATGGGGAAGATCTGAGGAATAGAATCTGCAGTTTAAAAATTTCTAACAGAATACTATCTACATAGTTTACATTAAGTGGTAAATTAAAGTGATTAACATGCCACATTATTAATTCAACCAAAATAATTACAGTGATAAATTTGTGTTTCTATTATTACAATGAACGTTTTTGTTACTATATTCCAGTTGTTTTCATATGTTTAATTTTAATATTTTGGTTAAGTGGAATAAACATGTCAAAGTTACTTTTGTAGTTTAAATTGTCAAGGGTATTTGCGTTTAGAATATTCTAGTTTGAAATGTATTTAATTTCTGCAAAGATCGTTAAAGTATATTTTTCCTCTTTTTTATAAATAAGCATTGTTTTAAAACAAAATTTCACTAGGAAGTGAAAGCATTTTTTAGGACAGGACAGTTGTCCAAAGGGCATCTGGAGAATAATTCAACTCAAAAAAGCTCCAAGCAGAATTTTAAAAAATTACCCATAAATTCGAGGTATACATTTTGGCTATAGATCATAATCAAATAATTCTATCATTCTGATAGCTTTAAATTCAACATACTTAATTTAAATGAAATTGTAAAAAGTTATTTGGATATGCATGAAGATATGTTTAGACATGTATATATTTATACATACCCACAAGCACCTGACCCTTGTGTTAAATTCTAATATCGACCCAAGGTCAACAGGGCATCAAATGTTGTTTTGAGATGTTCTTCCTCAAAATGATAAATTCACAGTCAACTTGACAAACGTATAAGATTAGGAGTGCAGTCTGTGAGATGGGAAAAGGAAAACCAAACTAGCCCATGTCAGAAAACAAAGCAGCCTTCGACTGCCCCAGCTAAGTAGTCCCAAACACCAACGGGGAGCAAAGAGGCCCCACGGAAGTCCTGCTGCCCCTCCTCCTCTGTAAGGGATGCGTCAAGCAGTCTCTGGGAGCACTGCGAAAGCATACATTCTGGATCTCTTAGAGGTGATCTTTTATCATTCCACAGCCTACCAATAAAAACTCATCTGTAGGCTCAAACGTGTATAGTCAGTCTCCATATTAAGGAAGTTGATTGCCAATTCTCTTGCCTCTAATGAGTTAATGCGCCAAGGGCAATGTGTGCTGTAATCTAGTGTGTGTAAAGCAAGATCATCCAAACTAGAAATAAGAACCAGCATTAAGAATCTTTCATTAAATCTTGAAGGGAGCTGTTTAAAAACAGGGTTTCTTTTTTTTTTTTTTAAATAAACAACCCGGAGAGATTAAAGATTGAGAGCATCAGTGGACTCATGGTTAAGAATAAACATCTACTTCCTTTAAGAAAATATGATCAGTACTATTTCTACCATAAACTATTCTAAAATATTGTTCAAGTAATTTGTTATTGAGAATCAACATGTAAAATATTTTATAAAAGATTACGAGGCTAATCTAAAATATAGACATGGATGGTTTTTTCCCTACGAAATTTAGGTAGTAAAATTATTTCAAAATTTAAAGAAAGATGCCATCAAAACACAATCTGATTAGTCTAATATTCATAATAATATCATTAACAGGTTATACTTCCATAGTTTTTACTCTGTACTATACCCTAATTTAAGCTCTCTTTATATGTTAACTCATTCAGTTCGTACAATACCCCTATGAAATAGGTCCTATTATTATCTGCATCTAGTGGATGAAGAAACTGAGGCACAGAGAGGTTAAGTCAGTCATTTAAGGCCACATAGCTAAGAAGTTGTAGAGATGGGACTGAAATCCAGGTAGGCAGACGCCAGAGTCTAGTCTTTTAACTACTATGCCAAACTCCCTCTGGGATTAGATTTTTCTCTGAATACATTAGAGAAAAATTAAAATGATGAAACACCTGGCATAACGCCCTGCACAAACTAGGTGTTTTGCCAAATAAATATTGATGAAATGAATATACTTATACAAGATCTTTGGCTTTGTTGATTATATAGAGAGAATGAATAGGGAATTTAAAATACTTTGAGAATTTAAGCTGTTTGGTGTTTTTTCGCTTTCATTCTGAAATCCACTGACTTGCTGCAAGAATAGAGCATGTGGGGAAGAAGGCATTCGTTAGAAACAAAGACACATTCTCTGCATGGAATGAAATGTAATGCGAAGAACCGGCCATCTGGATAGTTTTTTATTGGGACAAGCTGTAATTTATAAAACCGTGAGAAAGGAGAAGAAAATGGAGAAGAGATAGCCTTGACTTTCTGCCAGAAAAAGATTTTAAAGCATGAACGCGTTCTCCGAGTTTCAGCCCGAACACAGACCGGCTGCTGTTCATATTTTGTGCATCTGCACTCCTTCATGTTGCCTGGAAATCTCCAAAGGTTTTGCCTACACTGCCCACTTCACTTTGTTTACTTTGCCCAGGTGACAAATTACGCTGAGTCACCGGATTAACCACCTAGCCTCCCAAATAATCTTACAACGTGACGTTGGGAAGGACGCAGCGTGAACCGGCTCCCCCGACCCTCTACCTCACTCCTGGGCTTTAGTTCTCTGCTGCTTTGAGCGCGTCGACTCAGCCCTTGCAATGGCCACTTGCTGTGCTAAATACAACGGGAGGATCATTCATGGTCTCTGGTCTCCAGTTGTAACAGGCTGGAGGATAGATCTCATAGCAGCCTTTAAATCGTGCAAGCACATGGGCTTCACTGCTAAAGCGCGCTCTTCACACAAGAAAAACACGGCTGGAGGGGCCCGGGGGAGACTCCGGGGAGGAGGTGGGTCTCGAACTTGGCACTGAGGGTAAATTATATTAGAAAGGCAGAAAAAGGTTTCTTTTGTCAACTTCCATCTTTTTTTTAAAAAAAGATTTTATTTTTTTTCCCTTTTTCTCCCCAACACCCCCCAGTACATAGTTGTATATTCTTCGTTGTGGGTCCTTCTAGTTGTGGCATGTGGGACGCTGCCTCAGTGTGGCTTGATGAGCAGTGCCATGTCCGCGCCCAGGATTCGAACCAACGAAACACTGGGCCGCCTGCAGCGGAGCGCGCGAACTTAACCACTCGGCCACGGGGCCAGCCCCTCAACTTCCATCTTTTAAAAGCTCACTGTACAAAAATAGTTGCCATAGAAATGTTCTAGTTGTATGTTTTTGTTGGCAAATCTGTCTAGGTAAGCTGGCATTTTCAGTTCTCTAGATATGTAAGTTTCGCAATCTAAGAAAGCTGAAAGTAGATCCAGTTTGCAACAGCACAGACGATAGGGTCCACAAATTGCTCTCGGTGAGATCCGCCAGAACTGGATTTCACAGCCGGAGTCACTGACTGGGGGTCCGCCCTCGAGAGATGGCTGAAGCAGGTCAGTCTCAGTGCGCACGGGCCACACTGCTGTCTCCCCTCCCTTCCTCTGAGCCCTCTCAGGAACGCACCCTCCCTTTCCTTGTTTTTGGTATACTGAGGCTTTCAAGCGACTGTGAGTCTGTGCAGATGTATATGTTTGAAGAGAGCTGAAGGCGGGATATTGTGGAGGAAGGAAGAGTGGAGGTAAACCAGAATTTCTTTTTCGTGTAAAACATGAATGTCCTTCTCAGTGGTGTTGTGCACTGGCTTCTCTCTGGGAAGTGCTCGGTTTCTTTCTAGACCAGTGGTGGGCCACTTTCTAAAGCAAGACGACGTGCACACGAAGTTACCCCAGCTCACCCTTGCGGAAGCTGTTCTTCTAGCAGTTTCTTTGAGCATTCAGGAACTCTAAATGTTCACTTTACTGGATTTTTAAAAATTGTTTAAATTTCTATTGATTCATTCAGTTTTATCATTTTGACAGCGAAATCCCTACAAAAGTGTTCTGATTCTTTACAGACTTCGATTTCTGCTCCATGCTTTCTACTCACACCTCTGCGAGGTTTACGTGCTTGTTTAGCCCAGGAAAATTACTGGAAATTTCACCGCCTTAAACCTGAACATGGTTTTACTTGTCCTCATTTTAACTTGTTAGGTATATACTGAAGATTACAGTTTTACAAAAATTATAGTATATAACTTATAAATTATAAAATTTCTAGTACAGAATATTAGTAGAAGAAAAAATGACCCCCTACTCCCACTGCAAACCATGGACATTTTTCTCTATTTCTTTCTGGTCTTATTTTACTTTATTTATTTATTTATTTATTTGTTTGTTTTGGTGAGGAAGATCTGTGCCAGTCTCCCCCTATTTTGTGTATGGGATGCTTTCACAGCACGGCTGATGAGTGACGTAGGTCCCCGCCTGGGATCTGAACCGGAGAACCCGGCCCCGAAGCGGAGTGTGAGGAACTTTAACCCCTCGGCCCCGGGGCCGGCCCCTGATTTTATTTTTTATATCACATCTGCAGGCATTATGCAAGTGTGTCCATGTACGTAGATGGACTTAGTCGTTGTCACAATCATTGTAAGGACGCTTGCATTTCTCACTTCTAGCATGATGACCTCCAAATCTTATAGCACCCTGGGCAGCCCCGTGGGCACAGAACCCTCTGCCAGGCCACACTCCCTCAAGGTGCACTCTTCTCCCTGCAGGTCCTTTCTGAACGATTAATAAATATTACTCCAGGGCCTATTTGGAGCCAAAATCCTTTTGAGAATCTGTTAAACATCCTGGACTCCCTGGCTAACAAGTGCACACACACCAATACACCCAAAATGTGGCACACACTTTCACTGACTTCACAGCCCCCTGGAAGCCATCCGTGCACCTCAGAAGACGCTTGGGCCGGGAAGTCCCAGCATACAGAAGATGTCTAACAACTACTGCTTTCCTGGCCTTTTCATTTTCTATGAAAATGGGATTTTCATTACTTTCTCATACTTTCCTGTGGTCTCTTTCTAATATTTTCTTTTTCCATTAAAGAAAGAGAAGAAAAGCAGACAGCCAGCATTCTCCTGGTCCTGAGTCACCTGTCACCCCGCGGGCACCATCTCGGACAGAATCTGTATCCAGAACACGGGTGGGCCTCAGGGAGATTTGCAAAGTCAGCATGAGCCAAGGGGTCACCCTATTAGGCATCGGGCTGCAGAGCCAAGACATGTCTTGTCATGAACACTTACTGTAAGTGTGGAGAGGTGATTTGAAATGAATGTGGTGAAGTAAACTGCTCAGTGTTCACTAAGTCCTTTGCAGACTGGGAGGGTCTCTGTTTCCAGTGGGAAATCACTAATCCCATTTATGCCCGAGACCTCTATCGAGTTTCAAATTTAATCTTCTGGTGATAGAGTAAATGTGTTGCAGTTAAACGTTATTGATGAAATGTCATATCAGCACATTGATATGAGTCAGTTTTTACACACATACCATGGTCTGCTTTTGTATCTCTTGCTCTCTCCTGTATATGTGTGTGTGCGTGCACGCGCGCATATGTGTGGTAAATGTGTTTGTGTGTGAGAGAGAGAGAGAAAGAGAGAGAAAGGACACAGTCTATCACAGCAACATACCTGCATCACGAGTCTGTCTGTGGGTACCACTGTGGAGAATCATAAAAGGAAAGGAGTGGGATGAATGCGGTGTGAGCTCTGGCATAGAACTTCAGAGGAAGGGCACTGGAATGACGTGTCAGCAGGAGAAGACGACGGTGCTGGGAAGATGCATTCCCATTTTCTAATTTCCGTATTTGCTCATTTTCACCTCCAGGTGCTCTCAGACTTTCAGGTTAATGGCTCCTTCTTTCTTCCTTCCACTCCCCCTCCCACCACACACACACCCTCTTTCTTCCTCCTTCCTTTCCTTCCTTGGAAATTAACAATAGCCAGAGGAAGACTTGCATTCGCCCTTTGCAAGGGAAAGAAAGAGAAACAAAGAAGAAAAGCAAGCAGGGAGAGGAGGGTCAGGAAAAGAGAGTAAGACAAGATGGAGTCAGAGAAGTAAAAATGGAAAAGGAGTCAAGAGCACAGCAAAGGAGGAGGGGAAAATGCAAATGGGTAACGGTTTCCTTTGGGGCTGATGAAAATGTTCTGAAATTGATTGTGGTAATGGTTGCACAACTCTATGAACTCACTAAAAACCACTGAATTTTACACTCTTAAATGGGTGAATTGCTGGTATGTGAGTTATATCTCCATAGAGCTACTACATTTAAAAAAGTGAACTAGGTTTAAAAAAATAATAACATATTAATATTTCAAAGCACACTAGCTCCCGGGCCAACTTTATGCAGAGCAAAGCTGCTCTGCTCTGAGCCCACTTCAGGCCACAGCGTCATTTGCATATTCAGGTTCCACAGCAGGGCCTTTTGCACCACTAGAAATGGAGAATCTGTAAGATGAAGCTGAAAATGCAAAAGAGGGAGATACAGAAGACGAGAAGCAGCCTGCTCCAAGCTCACCTGATTTCCACTTCTCTAGTGTTTGAAATGGCGAGCGCCAGTCCTTCTCTCCCGAGTTCCTGAACACATTGTTCATTAGAGAAAGACTGACCGTTAACTGGTAGAGATGCCTGCTTGCTTAGCAATGTTAAAACCCAATTCCTGACTACTGCAAACACAGATACAGACACACAGTCACTATATGTAACCTCAAGTCACTGTAAAAATGGTCCTGTTCTGTCTCTAAAATAATCAAATAAACTTAGTAAACCCTTTTTAAAAGGGACTGATCCTAGTCTTGAGTTCTTTGATAACTGACCATCCTCCTTTTCTCTGTAGTTAGTGCCTTCCAATTAAATCACTCTCTGTTTGTCTGCTATGGCGCCTCACCTTTACTGGATTAGAAAAGTGAATGACCATGTCTTCAGAAGGCTTTAAACTGACTGTGTGACATTCTGGAGCCTGTAGGTCAAGGACACAGATGAAGTTGTAGGGAAGGAAGATATTTCCTCTACCTATTCTGGGTCCTTCTGGCCAGAAAATGAATTAAATTCACATGAGACAGAATAACAGGAGAAAATTAAACAAAGCTTTATAACATGTATACATGGGAAAGGCTGAGGCAAACCGAGCAACTCAGCCAAATGGCTGAGGCTGCCTGTTTAAGCATCTTCAACTACAGACAAGGAGGACATTTTGGGTAGTGGTTTGGGGCTTCAAAGGGGAGGAAGGCAACCCACATGGAAATGGACAAGCAAATGTTTGGTAAATAGACCTTTGATAAGGGTGAGCTTAGCAAGGATCCTCCCAGACTACCAGAACCCAGAGTTATCTATGATGATGGCCTGCCCTGGAGACAGGCCTTTATTTTAAATTTCTTTTATGCAGTTAAGGGGGAAAGGTCGAATGTCCTTGTTGAGTCTGAGCCTTTATTGTCTTCAGCTCAAAATAGTCTGAATACCAGAGTGGCGTATCTTGGGGCAGCCAGCCCTGAACCCCATCAGTTCTCTCCTCTGAAACTTCCCTGGAAGTTTCACACATAAAAAGCTGAGCTGGTGGCCAGTTTGATTCACATAAAAGCAACATTTCTCACCAGTGATTGCACAGGCTCCTCCTTGCTGGGCAGTCAGTGTATCCAGAGCACATCGATTTTGGAGTCCCACAGAGGCTCGGCTGTTATCTCTGACTGGAGTATTTTCAAAGTTTCTGTGGAGGTGTTGAACTCTTGTTCCGTTACCATGGAGAGATTTAAGATAGCCTTTTTCAACTCGTAGTCTCCAAAGCTGGGAAATAAGACTCTCAATGCTGAAAAGAACTTGGAGTTGTGATACACAAACAGATTCTCCACGATTTTCCGACTCGCACATTTATGTGGCACAATCTTATGAACAAAGGAACCCAGGTTTGTAATTTGTCCCGCCTTTGAAACTTTTAAGTTTCACAGTCCTTTGAAACTTTAAGAAGTTTCATAGTCCAGAAGCTGAGTTGTAGATTGTTTCATCTCACTGAACACATTTCTTAGTCCTGATAATAGATTAGTCCAGTTAAATTCATTTTGCAAGGCGGTGATGCAGGTGGGCTCCCAAAGTTGGGCCATGTGGAAGCAAGCAATCAGGTATTTACTAAGTATTTCTATGGAAATACAAAGAAAAACAAGGTTAATGTTTGGAGCAAATTATAAACCAGTTCCTGAGCCCAGGGGGCAGGCAGTCAAGAAGATTTCTAGATGTCAGAGCCAGAGCATCTCTTGCAGCTTGAAACGTCTCTGATGATGTCATCGGGCATTCAGGTATCTTTCTGAGTGGCTTATAGCTTACACAGCAAGAGACAGGAATCTCTCTTAAGTTTCTACCAAGTTGTTCAGCTTTAGTTTGCAAGGCTTCAGGAAAAAGAGCAGGTTCAATTCTCAATGACTCCAAATGAAAATGATGAAAAAATTGAAAACATTAGTTTGGAGATTTGTAACCAGATATTTCAGCAGAAGAATTCAAGATCCAGTCCAGTTCACAGGTAGAAAAAAAACCTCGAAGACAATTAACAGAACTAGGATCTAATATCCACAAATGTGTTACAGTTTTTTACTGAAACATAATTTTTCTCTCTAAAATAACCCTCATTTTTACCAAAGATAGCCAAATTAAGACTAACTGGTTTGCAAAATACTTGTGGTTTCAATAAATTGGCCCAATTATTTACATAAGTGCAGCAGGAATAGCAATTGCTCATATGGGCTCTTTTAAATCTCTTTGCTGGAACATTTTATGAGGAATCTCAGACTGAACTTTAAAGGCCTCTTGAGGCCAGAAAAGCCAAGCCAAGGATTTGCGCCATCAGGCCTCGCCTGCAATACCTTACATTTGGGTGATTTCCTCTCTTCTCTTGAGGTTCCCCAAAATATTTTAAGGTTCCAGGCACCTGCCAGATAAGTGACCTTCCTTACTTACCTGGCGTGCTGGAATCCTTGTAAACAAGGTACCAGGCCAATATTTCCAAGTGTCTTTATTCCATAAAGTCCAATCCTGGTTTTTCAAAAGCTGTCTGGTCATATCCGAGTCTACACCTGTTTCTCTCAAACATGACATTCCAGTCAAAGCTTTGATAAGGTAACCAGTGTTTCCTATTGTGTCCTGTTATAAGGAGAACAGATTCTTACTGAACTTATGCAAATAACTATATTGCCATGAAAATAACAATAGTCACTCACTCACTAAGTTTCCAAATTCTGGAGGGATCAGGTGGGGAGAAAAAGATTTCCTTAAATCTGAGAACACAAAATATCAAAAAAATCAATATTATTTCAAACAATAGTCATAAAACAGTTATAATTATCCTCATTAGTTTATGTAGTACTGTATAATTGATTCTTGATCTTAATCTTCTGTTAGTAGAAGGTCATCAGGTTCTCTGTTAGATTTCTGTAATTTCTTGTCCAGTTCAGTTTTGTGATCTGAAAGTTTATCAGAAACCTGCATTCCAGAGTAAGTGTCAGAGTCCTTTTCCTTGAATCTCTCTGAAGATGAGACATATTTACAAAAGCAAAAAACATCAGAGTAAAACAATAACTGTCTGTAAATGACAAAGACTCAAAAATGACGATAGACAAAGAAACGTGGTTATTCCTGTGATATACAACACATTAAAATAATAATTAGAATAATGGCTGACAACCAGGACTGATCAGACTTTTATGAATGTTATATAATTTCCAAACATTTATATCAATAACATTTACCCACATAATACCATAGGTCCCTTTGAAACAATGTTTATTTATCCATTTAACTATAGCAACAATTAAAGATTTTTAGGCAAATCGGAAGATTAAATAGCTCTAAGACCTTAGCACCTGTGAGTAAAGACTTAATCGACAATACAGGAAATTTATTTTGATAAAACATAGAATTCCTACCCTTCTGCTAGACTGCTTAAAGAAAAATTTTCCATAATCTCTTTACCAAGAGTGCACTAGAAGTTCAGGAAAATTATCCTTCAAGAGAAAGCCCAAATTTTAATTTCTGCATCAGCTTATTTTTAACATTAAAACTCTTGTACTTTAATGTTAGTCAACTTGACCAGCATAAAACTCCTTTCAGAATTTCTCCTTCACAAACTTCTACAACTTTCTCTTCACCTTCAGAATTTGTCCCATGCTTGCTTTCTTCCTTTCTAGCACTTTAGGACAAATTTATCTTTCTTAACCCAACAAACAAAAATATTTCCATTCTTTATACCTTCTTTACCAAAAACATACATTTTACTTTCCTTGAACACAGAGCTGTTTTCCTTCTTAATTTCCAGTAACTTTAATTACGTATATTAATTAGAACTTTTAACCCTTAACAGACACTAGTAAACACTAAAAAGGTAAGCAATTACGAATTCTTTTATATCAGCATTCTAAACACTTTTGATAATTTCTAGAAACACGCCACTTTACAGTAATAGACCCAAACACTTTTAGCCTCTCTGTAATAAGAAACCAAAGTAGTCAAACTTACACTTAATAATTAATGTCTAATATCTTATTTGGAAATAATCTAGGTACTCAATTAATTTTATCATTTAAATTAACCTAGCAAAACTTCAAAGTTTCAAGTTACCAAAAAGATTTTGGAAGTTATTTTAAATACACATGCCATAATCTATAATTATTGCTAAAAGTTTATCTATAGACTCTTATTTCATTTATATCTAAATCATTTGTTCCCAATAATGATGTTTAGATTACTCACAAAAATTTCACAAGATATTAGGCAAAATTAGCTATCATTCTAAGTATTAGCTTTTTTTTTCCCCCCTAACTAGTAAACCCAGGCTGCATGTCTGCATCATACCCAATGCTAACTCTTGAGGACATGTCTGTCTTAATCAAATCAACACACTTAAACGTTCATTAACCAAAGATTAATCTATATCGTCTTCACTTAAAAAGACATTGGGTTAATTTCTATTACATTTAGAATTTATGTAAGTGTTTACTTTAAGCCAATTAAACAGAGCTCTTAATTTTGGCCCCACGATCCGGAGGTAAAATATCACACATATATAACATACATATAGACACACAGACACAGAGTATTTACAGCTGTTGTTTTAAAAATTACTGCCATGAATTAGGTACAGTAATACAAAGCTCACCAGTTATGAGTCCAATTTTGTTTTGAGCCTTTGACTAATATTTGTGGAGAAGACACTCAAGATGTTAGATTTTTTTGGCAAGGGCAGGCTTATGGCCATTTGGTGTTTATGTTTTGGCCTTTTCACTTTTTTTTTCAGTCTTAGGAGTTAGTGATGGGCTAGATAGTCCCCAGAGGATTTGTAAGCTGTTTGAGGTAAGGGAAATGAGTGGAACCTGAACCGCCTTTAGAACTGCTTTTCCAGCCTTACAAGGATTTTTTAAGGACAGTTGCTCTTGATTTCCCAGAAATTGGGCTGTAACTCAAATGGCAGTATAGGTTGATCTACCTGTCCAATTGCATCATAAAGGCACAGAGAAATCCTCAAGTTTTCTCCAAGATGGAGTTTCTGGGCATAATCCCTCTAATTGAAAGTGTTTCCAATTGAAATGCACCCAAGGAGTAAGTCTCCTGGAATGCTCGGGGCATTACCCATGGCAGTAAAGCCAGTGCCTGACTGACTGCGGCCAGAGAAAGGGTGCAGAACCTGACTGCAGGCATCGATATAGTTATAAGATGTAGGCAAGTCCCACTCAGCCGGGCACTTAGTGCCTGAGCCAGCACGAGGTGAGGCAGGGAAGGAGGAAGCAAAGGCCTGGAGCTGGCTGGGGGCTGGGGCTCCTAGCACCAGGGTTGAGAGCTAAGACCCTGGCAAAAGGATTTCAAGCTTTCAATTTTACACAAGGTCCAGGTTCTGCTCAGGTCCAGCCTGACCTTAACCTTCACTTGGTGACAACAGAGGAAGTGACAAATGAAACAGACAAAGAAAGGAAAAGAGGAGACCAGGCCTCACCCTCATGGCCTCTTCCCGAGGGTTATCAAGATAAGACCCACACAACCGTTCCCATGCTGGGACTCACAACCCAGCAGGACAGTTCACAGAATAAACCACAGCACTCCTATCCTCATAACTGACTCAGTAGGTGCCTAAAATAATAAGTCAACCGCCAAGAGAGGGCACCCCACTTGGGGTCGCCGGGGTGATCAGGCCAGAAACCAGAGTTGGGGCTCCCAGGGGTGGAGACTTTGATACTTCAAAGATTTCTTTGTTTCTCTGTTGCAAAGCTCAAAAGGAGCCTAAAATGGCCACGGTAACTTTAAGAGAGAGGAAAGAAAATGGTCCATTACCTTGAAATCCCCCCTGAACCTAGCGCAGTGTCCTACCCATTGCTCTGCCTGTGGGGTTCCTCTAGCAAAGGGTGATGGGGAGGCGTCTCCCTGCACTGCATCCCTTGTATATCTTCCCTATTATGGCTGGCAGTAATAGGTACTTGGTGAATTGTCCCAGAGATAAAAGAATAGTGAAAAACAGTGAAGAATTTTCCGCCGGTCTAGGGACGTTCTACCCAATTGTGTCCTGGAGCTGTTCTCCAGAGAAGGGGATCCCATACTCAACCAAAGGTTAGAGTTTGGTACTTTCCTTGAACCAGAGTCCCGCTTGGGACTTTCCTGTGGTTCAGAGTGTGGTCAGGAGCCATAGGGAAGGATGCCAATCCAGCCTTAGGAAAAGAAACCTGCCATGAGAGTCTTGGAGATTGGCGACTGTCCTAACGACTTAAGTGGTTGACCCGTGCCCACGTAAAATTTATATATTAGAGATAGGATTAGGAAGGAATGGATTAATTCATTCTCCATCACCCTCAGGCTAAGGTACTGGTTCTCTTCAGGCTGAATGCCACGATTTGCCCCACAGAGTAGCCGTGGGCAGCAAACGTGGATTCATACAGCTGTCCAAGAAGGTTCCCTATGAAGAAATGAATTTAGATCCATCCTTGAGAAAAAGAAAGGCGTAAAGAAGAAAAGTGCACTTACTAGAACTTCAGCTCACCAGCCAGTGAAGCAAGATGCCTGTCCGGGCCACCAGAAGAAACGATGCAGGCCTAGCGAGCCGAGGAGTTGAGAGAAAGATTTCTTGGACTCTCAAGGTCTGGTAGTAGTGCTCCTTTATTCAGAGAATAGTGTGGGAACAGGGCCCATGGGCAGTGAAGAGCTGTAGCATGCAGACAGGACCCATGGGCAGGACTCTATTAATAGGTCTTAGTCTTATAATATTGGATAGGGAAGTTTTCCCAGCCAGACATTTGAAAACATACTCAGGCAAAGTTGATATAACCTCTTTATAAAAAGAAATCAGCTCAAGCATTCCAACCTTTATAATCTTATCAACACTTAGACTTCCACATTTCATTAATTCAACTGTAACCTGAGGCAGGGGCTTAAAGCTAGTCATTATTTTTGTGTGTGTGTTTCCTTTTTAATTTGGCCTTTTCATAGGTACCAGTAAGAATTGTGATAAGAGCTCTCACAATTTTTTTACCCCAATTTACAAGTTTTCCCAATTTCAATGATCCATCATCTGGCCACATTGACAAGTACAATCTCAACAGCGACTCATACCAATAAGCTTAACCATAGATGCAAGAGGCATCCCCAAGAGAGATCTAGAAAGTTCACTCCCAAAAATAGTCTAAGAAAGTAAAGGCCTTCATTGCACAGCAAGCAACAAAGGTTTAGACAACAAAGGCCCCTTATGAAAGCATTTGGAATCCCTTATAACAAACTCCCCTGAGAGCTGTCACAGCCAGACAAAGAAAGTGTGTCCCAGAACCCCAGTCTCCTCAACTGGCCACCAAGATGCCTGGCGGTACATGCATCCTCCAGATGGCGAGACCAGAAAGGTCACAAAGCCAAGCTCTCAAGACATAGAACAAGACAAAAGAACAAACCTCATCTAATACGCACATTAACAGCTTTAGCTAAGTCTTGGGTCTCTTGGAGCCAGAATAATACCCAGGAAGGAGGTGCCGCAGAGTTGGGGGTTGCGTGTGCTTTACAGAGTACCTCATCATTGCATAGACATTTTCTTGAAGTTGGCGGGGGACCTGTGTCATCTACCCCGTTCTGTGACCAACTCATCCTTCCACGGGAAACTTCTTGAAGTGGCGAGCACCCAAGTGGCTCTTAATTGCTCAACCTGCACCCATGAAATTTGCAGCGTTTTTTGCTTCCAAGATGCCCTTAGCAGCAGCTTCCACTTATGCTCATATTCCCAGTCAACAGGCTTATAGAGATGTCTGTCTTTTGACAAGCAACAAAAAAAGACAGAGACAAGGAAAAGTACTATCTCTGGGAGGAAAAGGATCTACAACCAATGAGTACTCAACCAAATCCCAGAGTCACTGAATCCAAGAAGCTAGCCTCACCAAATTTTTCTCCTGCTAATCTAAATTTAGAAAAGCAAAAAAAACCTCACCATTCTTGCTTCCATTGGACCCTGCAGGCAGAGATCCCAGAGACTGCCATGGTAAGAACTCTTACCTCTTGCCAGCTCTCGTCAGAGGTCCAGGATCTCTCAGCTACAGCAGTCCAGGAGTGAGCAGTGTCCAGCCAGTGAAATTTTATCCTGTCCAAGTCACCAAACTGTACAGGGGGAAGACATTTCCTCTACCCACTCTGGGTCCTTCTGGCCGGAAAATGAATTAAATTCATATGAGACAGAATAACAGGAGAAAATTAAACAAAGCTTTATAACATGTATGCCGGGGAGAGGCTCAGGTAAACCGAGCAACTCAGCCAAATGGCCGAGGCTGCCTGTTTAAGCATCTTCAGCTACAGACAAGGAGGACATTTGGGGTAGCGATTTGGGGCTTCAAAGGGGAGGAAGGCAACATACATGGAAATGGACAAGCAAATGTTTGGTAAATAGACCTTTGATAAGGGTGAGCTTAGCAAGGATCCTCCCAGACTACTGGAACCCAGAGTTATCCATGGTGATGACCTGTCCTGGGGACAGGCCTTTATTTTAAATTTCTTTTAGGCAGTTAGGGGGCAAAGGTTGCATGTTCTTGTTGAGTCTGAGCCTTTATTGTCTTCAGCTCAAAATATCTGAATACCAGAGTGGCGCATCTTGGGGCGGCCTGCCCGGAACTCCATCAAAGTGCACATAAGTCTTTCCCTGTTTACTTCCTCTTTCTCAGCTTTGTGCCACGTAGACAGAGCTATTGAATAACTCATTTCCACACATGTAAGGGATGTCCATATTTTGAAATCTCTACTCCGTATAGATTTCTGAAATGAATTGAGGAAGTATTTTTCTGAATCTTGAGCAGTACTTAAAATACAATAAAAATGTTAAGTTATATTTAAAATATATCAAGTATATACTCTCATTATTTGGAAACTTAAAGAAGAATATGGTGTCTAGGTTGTCATAGATGTATTTGTGGAAAAAAAATGGTTTTTGTAGAAGTCTCTTCTCAATGGAATTCAAATTTAAATTAATGAAAAGTAATCTTTAAGATACATGATTGATAAAATAGCTCCTTTTTGGATCTTAGTACGTTTAGAAGTAATCAAGTTATATAACAAATTAGGGGGAGAAATTGCCTCTACAATGTCTGGGAATGCACACGGTAAATGATGAATTTTTCCATTAGTGATAATGAACTGTGCCTGGTAACTCCCCAGCACATCATAAGAACAGAGCCCAAATCATCTGTCTTTCATATTTAATTCAATTTGCTTGTATATTGCATCTTTCACTCAATTTTTCCAAAAAGCAATTCCAGGAAAGATAGAATTATGAGAAAATACTTTACAGAATTGGATATATGATAACAAAGCAAAGGAGGTGGACAGGAGTCTTTGGAGGAATAAAAATTGCTCTGATGTTCAGTGCGTGTCTGAGTACCATCTGATTAGTATTAAAGACTAAGATACTCACACACTGAAGTAGGAATTGCTTCCTCTGTTTCCAGAAACTGTGGTAGAAGAGAACAAAGACAAAAAAGAAAGCATATTCAAAATAGTTCAAAAATGCTAAATTGTATCACCACAAAAACCCATACAGCTTTGCTGCATTGAAAGGAAAACTATGACATGTATGTTATTGGAGAGATGGGTGAAAAACAGCAAAAGAAAAACAAGGGGCAGCCACTTGTATTTATAGAATACCTCGCTTCTAAAATGCTGAAAGAATTATACATGACTATTGCTAGGGTCTTTCATAGGCTCCTTGGAGTCCTGTGTTATTTTTCCTTATTTGATAAATACAGACAGTAGGAATGGAAAAGGATTTCTCAGATTTTCACTGATCCACCCATTAGAAGAGCACTAGGCCGTTGCCTTCCTTTGCTCCACTCCTGGACCTGTTTCCTTTTCACATCCTTCTGGTAGCAAACAGCTCAAAGACAAACTTAGTTTACTGTCATAATTATTTTTTCAAAAACTGAATATTTAAAGCCCGGATAATAGTAAATGTGAAACAAGGTGTTCTAAATTGCTCCAATGTACACTTAAGCAAAGTAGGGCGCATCCTACCATTCGGAATAGAATTTCATTACTTCTGAATACCCACAGTCTACCTACGTGGAGATTAACACCAAACTCAAATTCGAACTCCTTCCCTCTTTTCATCTTTCCTTCTCCTTCCTTCCAAAAATATTAATTGAGCACCTACCATGTGCCAGGAACTGTTCTTGGCTTTGGAGATACCTCAGGGAACAATGTGCACATAACATAAGATAAATATTATTTCCCATGAAGGCAAATAAAGCAGGTGGGAGACAGACGATGGTGTGGCCTCTCTGAGGCCACTTGAAGGAGGTGAGCGGACAAGCCATGCCTCCCTCTGCCAAGAAACTGCCTGCCCTTGCCCCCTTCTCCACACAGTGCATTTGGCTGGCTCCTCACTGGACAGTGTGAGCACCGCTTCCTCTGGGAAGCTCTCTGTGACTGCTTCACCACAAATTCATCTCTCCCTCTACTGGAGCCATAAGTACTTACCTGCACTTCTAAGAGACTCATTTTCTTTTTTGTTTTAAATCTGTACTCATATATTTCATCTATTTTCAACCTTATAAGACAATAAGCTCCTTGAGAGTCTGTATACTCCCTTTACCAGTTCCTGCAGCTTCTGTCATACTGCCTTGGACACAGGAATATTTCAACCAATGTTTTGGAATAAATGGTATGTTAATGCTATGGCCTGAAAGTCTGTGCACCCCCACCATTTGTATGTAGAAATCCTAATGCCCAATGTGATGGTATTAGGAGGTGGGGCCCTTGGGAGCGGCTTATGTCTTGAGAATGGAACCTGCATGCATGGGACCAGTGCTCTTACAAAAGAGGCTCCACAGATCCCTCACCCCTTCCACCATGTGAGGACACAGTGAGAATACGCTGACTGTGAACCAGGAAGAAGGTTCTCACCAGAACACGACCATGCCAGCACCTTGATCTTGGGCTTCCAGCCTGCAGAACTGTGAGAAACTTCTGTTGCTTATAAGCACCTAGTCTGTGGTATTTTGTTACAGCATCCCGAATGGACTAAGACAGTCAAGAACGCAATTGAAACAAAACCGCATTTCCAGAATTGCTCAACAAATATTTGCTGTTTGATTTACTTGGAAAAAATTTCTTCCACTATTTACTTCTTTATAATTCTTAAATTTTAAAAAAACTTATGAAAGCTATCTTATTACTTTCCATCACATGTGTGCCAGGCTTTCGGCCGGGAAGCAGCTCCCAGTGATGATCAACACACAGAGCCAGCCTTCAGGGATGCTGCCCTGTGCTGGAGAAAGACAAGTCGATGGACCTGCAAGGGTGTCACAGGGACACTTGGGGGTGGGGACGCAATGCTGTGGGAGCACACAGATCACACAACACAGGGAGGAGCATCCATGGAAATCTTCCAGGAAGTGATGTCCAACTTGTGTTACGATGAGTGGGGGTTACCCAAGTGAAGTGTATTTGGGAGTAGGGGTTACGAGAGGATTTCTGGCAGTGGGAGAAGCATGTTCAGACACTGTGAGACTGGAATCTGTAGACAGTGGAGTGCAGATGGGCCTTAGAAGCCATTTTAATGTTTTTTCCGAGGAATGGGGAGCCATTGAGTGGTTCCTAAATCAGAGCAGTGAGGCGCTTAGCTTCACCTTGGGGAAAGACCGGTCTGACTGCAATGGGGGAACAGAGTGCTGGTCCAACTAGGGGGTGCTGAGTGGCTCACTGAGAAAGAATGGCATGAACTAGAGTAGCGGTGAAAATGGAGACACACACAGGTTTGAGACCATTTAGGAAGCAGACTCTATTGACAAGATTGGGCAAATGACTAAATATCAGGGGTAAGGGAGGAGAATGAGTTCTCACCTTGCAAGTGGGGTAACTGGATCAATGATCACACCACTCATGAAATCTCAGTCACGGGAATGAGTTCAGCTTTGAATGGGACAAGACTGAAGAGCCAAGTAAGCATGCAAAAGTTGATGCTCCCATGGCAGCTGGATATACAGGTCTATCCAAAACAGAGCAGTGTCAGTGGTTGTTGTGGGATCGCACGAGAAGGAAAAGCTACCCCTCATGCTTACTACATCAGACATGTCTCCAGCTCACGCCCCTGAGAAAAAGGATGACAAGCAAGCTGAACTGAAGGGGCTCAGACCTGAATGTAAGATGAAATGCTGAGAGGCTATGAAGGCCCACAGCCAGGAAAGGTTGAAAAGGTTTAGGACTACAATGGGAATTGCTCCAGTCACATCATCAGCCGCATGTGTCATCCCTCACCCCCATTATCACCACCCAACTCCAAGGTCCACATATTTGAAATTAAAATTAAGCGCACACACACACACACACACACACACACGCACTTGTTCTGTCTCTTAGTGACTCCCTCTTGCCGGAATATTCCTTCTTTTCCTCCTTTGCTTGGTTAAATCTTACTCATTCTTCAGGATTCAGGGAAGATACCCTTTCTGGGAAACTTGAAACTCATATGACCACTCACACGCAGCTCCCCAAACCTACCTTTCTCATACCATTTAACTAACCGTATACATTCATCTCCTCCCCTAGACGGTGAGCTTCTGGAAACAGGAATAGATCTTATACCTAGCACAACACTGGTCACGCAAAGAGCATTCAATATACGCCTGTTCACTGGAAGGATGAAAACTGTCTGAGAAAAGAAAGAAACATAAGCCATTCCAGGTGACATATTTTTGTTAAAGAACTTACTTTTATGGAAAAGTGTAAATGCAAATATTTGTTTTAACTATTTTTTTAAGTCATAAATTTCCACCATGTTTTTCTCTGAAGTACCTAGCTATTCCATTCAGAAGAAGCCCTTAAAACACAAAAATTTCATTGGCCACTATGTACCTTATTTTTAAATACTATTTAGAAATACCTGAAGTGACTGATTAAATGATTATCAAGTCTTCGTTCTTTTAGGGGCTTGCTGTTTGTTTGGACATGTTACAGAAGAGCAGTTTGGCACAAATGCTCACACCAAGGTCCAGGGACGTGGTTAAACTTACACTTCCTAAGGAATCTGGCACCGTCTGTTTTGTTACCAGAAGTGCATCCTTCCCGTCAGAAAGCCTCCTTTACAAGGCTGACTAGGCCTCTCCTGGAGTGGCCCTGCAGCCTGTCGCTGCATTTCCAGCAGTTACCAACAATATTAATTATATGAAGTCACAGGTAAGAGAGAGCACTGGTTTCTTTTGCCATCAGTTGCTAGCTTGGTTTGTTAGAAATATGATAGCTACAGATACTGTGCTCAAATCCTTAGCACTTAGATCTCTGAACGAACATTAGGACCTGTTTGGAGCTACTGTCAAAAGGAGTCATGGTCTGCTGGGAGGGCGGGGCCTGAAAAGGGCTGCCGGTGTGGAGAGGGCAGGCCAACGCCACGAGCCGCTCAGACGCTCCTCATGCTCCGGACAGAATATTAGTTTGCTGCTTAGCAGAGCACAGGTCTTAGTTGTTTGTTTTTAGTGTTTGTGAGTTACCAGCAAAGACTTCTTAGATGAACGTGGGTGGGTGGGATGAGAGAAAGAGGCAGCGCGTCAGGCTCGTGTGTGCGTGGACCACTGTTCAGGAAATACTGGAAACAGTGGTACGTGCTATTCTATTCTTCCTAAGATCGCGCCATCTATTTCACAGTCTAGTTTAAATAGCACAGAGGCCCAGCCGAATACCATTTGACAGAAAACTCCACGCCTCTTTCATGTGCATGGGAGCTGTACGTGTCCCAGGCTTAACTTCAGGACACGACCATGGTTTTTCACGAAATACAAATTTTACTACAAGGAATTTAGGTCAGCCTTCATTATCCCTACACAGCTCTCTACAAGACCTGTTGTCTCCTAGAAGGAAAAGTCAATTCTGTACCCCAGCCAAAGGTAAGTACAAAGGAAGCAGAAACAGGCCATCAGCTGGGTAATGCACTCCAGCACACAGGGCTAAAAAGCAATGTCTCCTAGTTCCTAACTCACAGAAATGTCAACATTTTACTCTGTTCTGTTTGTTCATTTTCAATCCCTGAGAGACACAGGCAAAGCAGGTTAAAACCTGAGATGAGAACCACGGACTGTGAAACTCCAGTGAGGGCTTCAAACAGCATAGACGCACTGTGAGCTCTCTGGGTGTGATCTCAGCCCTCGCGGAAAGCCTTGGAGGCGGGCCAGCTGCCTCCTGGGCTGGTCAGTGAGTTCAGTGGCCTGGGCGTGGTCACAGCAGCCTTCACACTGAGGTGGCTGTTCCACCTCATTGTCATGAGACTTCCCTCGAGAGGTCGGAAAGACCAGAAGGCTCCCTTGCAGCTTGGCGTTACCGACTGACTTGTCAGACTGTTGCTGGTCCACGAACGTGGAGGGTCAACTCGTAGACACTCGTGAGTAATGTCCGCTAGGAGGGTTACATCAATATTCTTAAGGTAACTTTTTGCAAACCTTTTTATTGAAGTAGATCTTACACACAGAATGCACAACTTATTAGTCATTTTCACAAACTGAACACACTCCTGTCACAAGCACCAGATCAAGAAATGAAACATTACCCCAGAAGCCCCTCCATTTACCCTCTGCCAGTCACTCCCCTCGAGGGTAACTACAGTCCTCAATTTTTATATAGTAGTAAATTTTGCCTGTTTTTGTACCTTATATTAATGAAATCATTCAGTATTTACTATTTGTGTTTGACTCAAACGTTTAAGTCAACGTTACAGTTGTGAGCTTCATCTATGTTGTTGTGTGTGGTCCGAGTCCGTGCCTCCTCCTTGTTGTATAGCATCCATTGTGTGAGTATGCCTCAATTTATCCATCCACTGTTGGGGGGCAGTCTACCAAATGGGGTTTGGGCTGTCATAAATGGTGCTGCTGTGAACATTCTGGTACATGTCTTTTAGTGAACTTACGTACACATTTCTATTGGGTATTTAACTAGGAATGGAATTCCTATATCTTTTGAAATTAGTTTTGGTATTTACTACGTAGTTGATGCTTACAAGATTCTATAGATGGGCTCTGAGATCCAACTCCACTTCTTACACGCAGAATTATTTGTTCTCCATTCACACTGGAGCTTTCTGCAGCACGTATTATTATAACTGAGGTTAATGCCATCGTGTCTATTTCAAGGATCAGCGTGATCATTTGTAGATGTATGGCACTACATTATTTAGTTCGGATTATTGGTCTAGCATTTCTAATGCAATCCTAAATCCTCCTCAACTGTACCCACTGTTATCAATGAAGGATTGTGGAAAATTCAGTTCTAACAGTGATCATAGGTGACACGGCTCTTCCATCCAGCTGCACTTAGACAGCCAGACGAATGTAAATCTGACATATGCAGGAACTGCAGTATCGTAGCAGAAATTGGAGTGCTAAGCTGTATTTATTAAATCACCAAAATGAGAACAACTGAGACAAAGGGATAATTAAAGTCATCATATTTAGCTTAATATTTTCATAACTAATGTTTTATCTCAGACTTCTGGCTTGTAAGTTTCTCACTGATGTTTCATGTTTTATAAGTACTTTCTCAGCTCTACATACCAAAGTGGAAGGAGACATCCAGGTAGTTTACATTCTTCTTTATTACCTATAACAAATTATGAGTAACAACTATAGTTGTCTTTAAGAGTCTCGTGTGTGTGTGTCTATTTTGGAGCTGGGAATCAAAAGTTTAGAGTT
This sequence comes from Equus caballus, assembly GCF_041296265.1. Taxonomy (NCBI): domain Eukaryota; kingdom Metazoa; phylum Chordata; class Mammalia; order Perissodactyla; family Equidae; genus Equus; species Equus caballus. Next base: position 39,613,294 of record NC_091691.1, read on the forward strand.
TGAAAGGAATCCCAGAGATCATTTTGTACTACATTGTTTCAAGTGAGAAAACTTCTTAACAGTCTGCTTGCAGTTGATTATCCAGATGTCGTAGGTTTGTGTGTAGTTTACTATCAATTTCCCTTTGTGATCTTAAACTTCCTAATCTACAAGTGAGAAACATAATTTCAATTACCACTTCAGTTCCACATGTGCATCTGGGAGCAGCAGAAGAGTACCAGACGAGTAGTCAGCAGACATTTAGTTTAAAATGCACTTACCAACTGTGCCATGATGAGAAGACACAATTTGGCAAGACTTACTTTTTTTCATTCACAAAATAGAGATAATAAAACTTACATAATAGGGCTGCTCTGTGTATTAAATAAGAGAATACATGTGAAACATTCTGTGTGTGGTTAAATGATATGCAAATATAACGTATTACTATGACTGTCATTATTATCTTGTACAATAGAGTCTTTCCAAAGGGAAAACGTCAACATTCTAATTTTGTGTCAAACTTAGTCCACCCTATTGTCTGCATTGCAAGTAACTTTCAAAAATCAGTTGTACTAGCAACATTATCCTCATTCACAAAAGGCAGACTGGCCCCAGCTACGTTTTCTCCTTGGATTTTAGCCATCATATTTTAATAAAGATATTTATCTAAAATTAAGAAAACAGAGTCTCCAAAATAATGATGTGTTTAAGCTTAATTTATCTATAGGAAAGAAACTATAGAGAGTGACAAACCTCTTAGCTTAGCAATGTTACCTCTTGGGGAAAAAATAATCCATTTTAATTCACATTACAGTGTTTCCCACGCATTCAGATTAGCTGGGACAAATTCTTCAACAATTTGAGTAACTCCAGGAAATCACAGCAAGTTAATTATGGAATTATGTATATTTTTTTCCTGTGCCTAGCAGATAATGGAAGGATTGTTAATTTTGATTCAGAGTATCTTTAGGAAAGGATTATTCCAGCCCAGTTCTTTTAGCTAGCAAAAGTTTTGCAGTTATGGGCCTTTCCTTTGGAATATAGGTCCTTGACAAGATATTTACATTTAATAAACAGTGAAATTCACATACGGGTAAGTTACTTGCAACTGGAATAAGTTCTATCCAGGCAGTATGCTATAGATCTTAAGAGAATTATATTGTTATGTACATTTTAGAGTACACAATACGTAGATATTGTAACTAAAAAGGAAATGAGAAATCACCTGGGCCAGTCATCTGGTTTTGCAGATGAAAAACCTGAGGCCCAGAGATGATGTGAACTTACCCTTTGGCCAATCACCTGAAATTATAAGGAATATTCTTGAACTATTTCTAGCTAAGGGCTTAGGCCACATGACACTGTTTTTGTTTTGAAAGAATCAGTACAGAAATGACGCTTTCCACTGCAGGGATGTTTGTGTGTCAGGATCAACTAAGAGCTTCGCATCTGAAACGTCTCCCATAGCCCCTGCTGAAAGCAGACGCCTGCAGAAGTCAATGGTTGTGGGATGGTAGGACACTGTTAACAGGCCAGGAGAGCTTGTAAGGAGGTGCAACGCAATCACACATGGAGAGACCTCACAGAGGCACAGAAGACCAGACCAGCCCCTGAGAACATACATTGCAGCATTTCCCCAGGCCTGAGGGAAGGAGGAACTGAAAATGAAAGGGAAAAGAGGAGAGACATGAGGGACACATGCAGAGGATCCAAGGTCATCCAGCAGAAGTTTTGGAGAGAGGAGACTGTTAGAGTACACACAAAACTTGAAAAGATGTGGAGAAAAGAGGATCTGATATGAAGGAGGACTTTGGCCTGAAAACTGAGAGAGAACATAGCATTACAGGTAAACCAAATGACAAGAAAACCACATCCAGACGCATGTAGGGGAATTGTAAAATTTCATATATATGTGTCAAGATATAAAGGTATTCTATAGGAAATCTTGGTAAAAGGAGGGCAGGCTACCTCAAAGGACCATCATGCAGGCTGGCATTAGATTTTGCCAACACTACAATAAAAACTGGAAGATGATATGAACCAAGATGGACAGAACTCTGACAAAGAAAAGATCTGGGCTCAAAACTTCTACCTCCTCTCAAATTGCTCGTGGGTGTGACGCATTCTCTGATATGTAAAGATTTTAAACATAATATGCAGACACCATAGACAAATTAAAACAAATCTTGAAAAAGACTGTGCTCGAACAAGTAAAAAAGGATGTTTAGTAAAGAAATCAGGAAATTGTGGCTGGAAAGGACTAAGGTTACCACTGGAACTAGTAAAATATATAGAAATAAACATACATCGTTGTTTTAAATGTGATTGCAAAATTCTTTGCCCTTTTATTTCTTTCCAAGAGTTGTTCTCTACTGCTTAAAAACTGGAAACAAAGAAAGAAAAGAGTAAGGTACATAATCTCAAATTCAATTAATACAAGTAGGTAAATTGGATTAGGGAAAAAAGAAGCATTTCGCATCTCAAGTTTCACAAAAGAAAGCTAAAGATTACAGTTCTAATGGCTTTGATAGGTAAATGTCGGTTTACAAATGCATCTGAAAAACTTTACAGTAACCATTAGAATAATTAAAAGCCTTCCTTCTAAGCTAGAAGTTACCAACAAACAAAATGTTCTAGAAAAGCAAGGAATGAAAGCCTCTCCTGCTCCACCATCAGCAAAAAAATAAAAATAAAAAAGAAACAAGCAAAACATTTAAGGCAAAAAGCAAGTTGGCTTATGTACAGTTTATATAATAATTATAACAATAACTGCGAATACGTCAAACTTTGTTACCAAGAGGAAAAGATGGTATGGGGGACTGGTTGGCCACCCCAAGGTACGTCTCTTTGGCATGAGGAATATTTTGGGCCAGTTACTTTTAAAAAATTGAAGACATGAGAGAAACTCTGAGAAGTAGAAGTTACCCTTTCTTAAGGGATATTTACATTTGTAAAGGCAATCTCCCTCTGTAAAGGTGTCTCCCTCTCTGTGCCAGGAGGAAGGGGGGCTGACATTATCTCTAGAAACTCTTATCAATGCAGAAGGCAAGGACTTAAATCTGAATAATAACCTTACTCTTATTTACTGTGCTTTTCTGGTAATCTGCCATAACTGACTTCCCCCACCCCCAACATCCTCCTTTGTCTTTAGCTGAGGGTGATATTTAAGATAAGAGCTTCCACCATTTTGACGAGTTGCTCAGTTTGCCTGAGCCTCTCCCATGTATACATGTTATAAAGCCTTGTTTGATTTTGTCCTGTTACTTGATCTCATGTGAATTTAATTTGTTGTCCAGTCAGAAGAACCAGGAGCAGGTAGAGGAAATGTCTTCATCCCCTACAATGGGATTTTATTTTTAACACTTTATATGCTTTTCACAAAAAGCATACCTAAATAAAATAACAGATTGTTGACTTCACAGAAATCCACTAGCCATCTCCTGCTTTTCACTTCTGTTAGATTGCACTTTATTTCCTACGTGTACATTGTCACCTATATTTATCAGCATGTCTTGTGTGTGATCAATTTCTTCTCGGATACTTGCATAAAACTTTCAACTTCATCTTCTTCAGCATCCATAGCTGGAGCACAGACTTGGATGATGGTCATGTTCATAGGTTTTCCCAGAAGTCTGACTGATTTATCAGCCAGACCTCACATCAGAGCCCCTCACCACCTGTGCAACCTCCTGCCCCCGCACTGGAGCCACTCTGTTCTTCCGAGTCTGTCATTTCCAGAGCAGGGCCCTTTGTAGTTGTCTGACTGAAGTGTCCCGTTCCAGTCCACTGTAGTTTGCTAAGCCAAGGACGGCAATATGCAAGTGTCCAGTTTCCTGCTCCACAGCCTCCTTTGCCTTGACGGTGCTCCTGGCGTTCCGTGCTCCAGTGCTGTGTGCCTTACTGCTTTGAACCTTCCTTGCACCCTTGTTCCCTGCAGCCCCTGGACGTCCTTTGGCTTTAGTCTGGCCGCGTCATTAGCAACTGGGCTATTTGTATTTGTTCTTTGCTCTTCCCCAGTAACCATTTGAGTGCCTTTGGGTCTCATCTTCAAGAACTATCAAATGCTTCATTTTTTACTGTCTTGCCATAGGGTTTTCCAGGTTAAAAAAAAAGTCTAAAAGAAAGAGAAAAAGAAAAAAATAAAGCAGAATCAAATGTCATGGAAAAATTTGGACTAGTGGTCAGAAAGGAAGCAGGAGACCATGTACAGGGTTTCCGCAAAGTCAGTAATCTGTCCATCACAAATCCATGCTTGAAGCAGCCAGACGGACAACCGTATACACGGACGTCACCAGACGGCCAATACAGAAATCAACTATATTATGTAATTAGAAGTAGGAGATGGAGAAGCTGCATTCTCTCTGCCAAAACGAGGCCAGAAGCAGATTTCAGTTCTGACCACGAGCTGCTACTATCACATATCAGAACAAAGCAGAAGAAGGGCACAAAAAGACTCTTAGGGCCAAATATAGAGTGCAAACAATAGTCCTGAAGAATTTACAGTCCACGTAAAAACAGATTTGCATTGTTAAACTTAGTTGACCCAGAATCAGAAGAACTATGGACTGAAACCAGAAATATTAAGGAAGAATGAGAAAAAACAATGCCTGAAGTAAAAAGAAAAGACAAATCAAAATGGAATACAGAAGAAAAACTAAAAATTGTTATGGACAGGAGAGAAGCGAAAGTAAAAGGTAACAAAAGTAGGGTTCAAATCTACACTGAGATATCGCCTCACGCCTGTCAGAATGGCTGTGATTAACAAGACAAGAAACAGCAAGTGTTGGAGAGGATGTGGAGAATAAGGGAACCCTCGTACAGTGCTGGTGGGAGTGCAAACTGGCACAGCCATTATGGAAACAATATGGAGATGTCTCAAAAAATTAAAAATAGAAATACCATATGACCCAGCTATCCCACTACTGGGTATTTATCCAAAGAACATGAAATCAATAATTTAAAAAGATACATGCACCCCTATGTTCATCTCAGCATTACTTACAATAGCCAAGACGTGGAAGCAACCCAAGAGCCCACCAATGGATGAATGGATAAAGAAGGTGTGTAACTCTATATACATAAGTATATAGAGTTAAAGCCTCTATATACTTTATAAAATACTACTCAGCCATAGAAAAGGAAATGTTTTCTTGAAGAGGAAAGGTCTGTAAGATCAGGAGCCCAGAGGAGTTCCACGGGCCTCAATTAAAAGGATGATCGTTTAAAACAAACCATTACATGTAAAGTCAGAGCGATGGAACAAGAAATCCAAGTGCTGTACTTGTCGCTCTTTGGATAAGGGGAGCCCCAGTTCTCAGAACACTGCGGGCACCGCCCAAGATAGCTCAACAATACTGCTCCTTTTGTTTTCACTGTTAGTGTTGTTTTGTTTCAAAAAATCAACTCTTGAATACTCTCACTCATTTACTATTTTTTTTTTTAAAGATTTTATTTTTTCCTTTTTCTCCCCAAAGCCCCCCGGTACATAGTTGTGTATTCTTCATTGTGGGTTCTTCTAGTTGTGGCATGTGGGACGCTGCCTCAGCGTGGTCTGATGAGCAGTGCCATGTCCGCGCCCAGGATTCGAACTAACGAAACACTGGGCCGCCTGCAGTGGAGCGTGCAAACTTAACCACTCGGCCACGGGGCCAGCCCCACTCATTTACTATTTTTATGTGTTTCTACTCATTCAACTTTTAGTTTGATCTTTCTTTCCTTTTTTACTCATTTTTAAAATGTTTATAACTTTTCTGGTTGAATACTTATTTTCATTCTTTCTTATTATGTCGGGTATAAATTTACCTCTGAACATACACACAGTGCCATCCCAAACGCTGATATCTTTAGTGTTCTCATTACCCTAAATGTAGATTTTCTGAGATTTAGGTTTGGGTTCCCCTTTGATCCTATGATTGCTTAAGTTATATTCATGAATGTTTTTGCATGTATTGTAGGTGATTGGGTTTTTTTCTCAACAATTTCTTGTTTTACTGTATTTGATCAGAAAATGGGTCTGAACTGTTTTGGTTTTCAGAATTCATTAAGTTGTTTGTGGCCTAATAGTCAAGTTCTGAAAAGTTCTTTTAAGTAGGTTTATTCTGTTTTCTGCTTGATATGTATCTTTCAGTCAATCTTCTTCCTTTTCTAAATCATGTTACTCACATTCTGCGTGTCTGTATTTCTGTTTGGCCTACTTAAGCTATCATAGTCTTGTGGGGGCCTGGAATTGGCCACCCCAAGATATGTCTCTTTGGCATGATGATTATTTAGGGCTGGTTACTTTGCAGACAGGAAAGTAACTGAAAAGTAGAATTTACTTAGCCTTTGTTAGGAGACGTTTACATTGTAAAGGAGATCTCCATCTGTAAAGCTGCCTCCCTCTCTGTACCAGGAAGAACGGGGATGACCTTATCTCTAGAAACTCCTATCAATACAGAATGCAAGGACTTAAATCTGCATAATAATCTTATTCCTGTTTCTGGTAACCTCCTGTAACTGACTCCTCCCACCCCCAACATCCTCCTTTGTCATTAGCTGAAGATGATATTTAAGGTGGGGGCTTCAGCCATTTTTGGCAAGTTGCTCAGCTTGCCTGACCTCTCCCATGTATACATGTTATAACGCTTTGTTTAATTTTCTCCTGCTATTCTGTCTCACGTGAATTTAATTTGTTCTCTGGCCAGACAAACCCAGAGAGGGTAGAGGAAATGTCTTCCTCCCCTACAGTCTGAAATGGATGAGTTAAAGTCTCCTCATATTATTCTGTTTCTCTTTCTATTTCCTGTGGCTATGCTTTCAGTAACATGATTCTACATCATATAATGAATAAAGACTTATGCCTGTTTTAATCTTATCGTGTAATTTAACTTTTCCTATTGCAAAGAACTCCCACTTACAGATGAGGAAACTGAGGCTAAGAAGAGTGCAGTAATTTGCCCCATATTTCATAGTAAGTGCTTGGGATGGATGTCCAACTCAGGCCAGTCTGAAGCCTTGAACCTTAACAGAGAAATTCACACACACACACACACACACACAGACATAGGGGAATAGATGTGAAAAGAAGAAAACACCTGAAATAATTTCCCTCATTTTTCTTGAGCTGGCAAAGTGATTCCAGATAAATCATGAATAGAGGCTGAGTTGTGCTAGAATTTTCCATGAAGAGCACTCAAAACGTCTTAGATTTTCTGGCACCCTCACTGCTGGGCAGCAGACGCTCCTTTTCTGCTGGTGTTCTTCATGGTGTGTCACCAGCTCTGCTGTCCTGCCGCCCACACAGAGGCACCAGGTAAGGACTTACAGGGCAACACCCCCGTCTCTCTGTGTGAAGAGCGCAATTGCTAGTTCCTAAGTAAACTACCTTTGTTTGTTTCACAGCACAGGGGTAGATCAAGTCTTCCAGAGTCTGTGTTCTACTCATTTGGAAAAACTGTGTCTAACCCTGCACACCGGCTTGAAAGTAAGTTTACATCTTGTAGTCTCAATACCGTCATCTTTAAATATTTCTATGTTAACAAATACCTCTACTTCGTTTCATTCACTATGTAAATTCATTCAAATAAAATGTAAATTGTGTGATAATTGTGGGCCAGAAGTCTTATTTTCATACAGATAAGAACTGAGGCAATTTCCTTGAAATAATGGTTTATGCAGATTTGACACGGACTCCAAACAGCTTTGACCAACACTGTTAACCACTTGACTACTTAAATGAAAACTAAAATAAACCTGTTGGAAATCCATCTAAAAAGGACACCGAGGGGTCTACCTGGTCTCTTAAAGTGATATGTTATTTTCAAGTGTCTCTAGCGATATCCTGATGTCACCATTCTCCTTGTCAGCTATCCAGAACAAGATGCTAACAATGTAAAGAGACTGTGTGCTGCCTTTCAAAACACCAAACCTTCAATATCAGAACCAGAAATTGTGACATGAATTTGTAAAAACAACATTCATTACTTGTAGCACCTTCCCTGCCTGGAACAGCGGCTGAACCAGCACAGCTCCAGGCTTCCTAGGCTTCCCCAGGGCTTTAGGAGCAGAAGTCAACTGAGCTGTTGTCTCAGGCCTTAATGAAACTGAAGAGAGGTTCTGGTTTTATTTGTTTCCTTCTTTTTTTTCTTAAATGTATGAATATTTGCCTAAGAATCTTTAGGACTAGAGACTGTAAAAAGCATCTTGTCGAATGATGACTCTTTGGTAAAGGTGCACATCTATGACAAGAGAAAAAATACTTCCATTCTGGAATATGCAAGTTTTATTAATTTAAATTCTTCAGGAAACTCAAGCCAGAGATGATTATAACAGCACACCTAGGAATCTGGGAGAGTGTAGCACCATTTTTAAATTCTCGTCTCTAACCAGCTCTTTGACACATAAGAAGAAAAATGTATAATGATAACCTTGGTGTGTTATGGTAAATTTCTAGCAGGTGTAAGGGTGTGTATGTGCATGTATGTGTGTGTGTATGTAGTATTTTCAATAGATACCACCAAAGATACATACTGAACAGCAATATTTTTCATCTTTAGAGCTATGTAAAATTTAGACTACAATAATAGAAATAACATGAAGACAAACCACAAAGATTATCAATGCTATCAAAACAATATTTGCCCAGTTAACTACAAGAGGATTTAAATAAATTCTTTAGTTAGACATGTAGTTACATAAGTAAATTGATTAACTTGGCAAATGACATTCAGAATGTGATGACCAAATTAAAAACAGAATTGGTAGTTTAAAAAGAAATCAATATATTAAGTGAAAATGTAAATTGTCAGTCAGTGAGTTACCTGAACTTGACAAAAACAGACGTGTCACTGAAAACGATTAAAGTGCACGAGAGAAATGTCCACCGCCTACTGGAGCTAATCCTGTGCCGCCCACAACCTGCACCCTCCAATCACCCTCCTGACACTCAGCAACAACTCCGCTAAGAAGTCTGTCCTCATCCTTTCAACATAAAACTGTGTTAAGTAAAATCAAAGCTTTCTATCAGAATTTCTCTTCACAGCTGTTAGAATTTGTTTACCTGATTGCTTAAATGCCGTATAAAGTTTTTATAAAAAGCACTTTCAAGAACCATTCATTTCTCTAATTTTTGTCTTTTCCATTCTTGAGAGAAGCTAACTATAGGTACTCATTGCTCTTATTTTTCTTTCTGAGACAACTGGAATCATCAAGCTTTTGAAGACTTTTCTCTCATTTGCATGAGCCCTGCTCTATCACAGAAACATCTAAGAGAGGAGAAGAGTCAGGACCCCGTCTCCCAGGAGGCCCCCTGAGCAGCCCTGTGAACGGGGAGGTCTGGAGACATAATGTCTTGTGCCCTCTAGCTCCCTAAAAACGTCTCATTCCTCTCCCTACCACACGTGTTCAGGATTTCGTTTTCTTCCCTAAGCTTCAGAGACTGCCTTTCTTTAACCTTCTCTCTGTTTTACATTCTTCTAGTCGCTTCAGAAGTTCTGAGGGCAACTTTCACAGGCTGCTGGTGGAGAAAAGCACGTCAGATATTCTCAATGGTATGTATAATCAGATTGTACAAATAAGAACAACAGTCAGACTTATTTACATCCTACTGGCTGAGGAAAGTTCAGAGGAGCTGCTGGAACAAAGTGGAGTGCACCCACTGTGACTTCGTTCACAAGGTTTTCGGAGTCCAAGGAGGGAAGGTGAATGAGCCTCACACAAGAACAGGGCGGTGGCAAGTCTGCTGTGAGGAAGTGGGAGGAGGGGCTTTGAGTGAGCTGCTTGGCAATCGTGAGGAGCTGTCCAGAGTGATATTTGTTATTTCAGCACCAGGGCCACAGAATGGTAAACTCCAGAGAGCACTGAGGAACAGATCAACCGCAATGTCATGATCCGGCTAACTTTGAGGATAATAACTCAAGTTTTGAAGAAGGCACTAAGATGGCCACTTGTTTCATCTGGAAATACTGCAACTCGAAAATCTACCATGAGCAAGTAGAACATAGTAAACTCTCTCAGGGCTCTCTTACAGAACTTTCTGTGTTATCCAATATGGCAGCCATTAGCCACGTGTGGCTATTGAGCATTTGAAATGTGGCTAAGTGTGACTGAGTAACTGAAGTTTTAATTTTATTAAATTTAATTTAAATAGACACACAAAACTAGGGACTACCGTATTGGACTCTCCAGCTCTAGATTTAAAAACAAACAGAAAACACACACAAGAAAAGTCTAAGGAAGGTTTTTCATAGCCATATACCCCTAGCGATGTCTGGAAATGAATGGCTCGATCAACTCCAAGAGGGTCCTACCTAATACAGACCACCCTCCCAATGATGTGATCGCTCCTCTCTCTGTCCCTCCCTCCATATGTCTTTTATTCACTTTCTCTTTCCCTCATACAACACTACAATGTGTCCACAAGGTCCAGCTCTACTCTCATAAGTCATGAGTCCTACACTTTGCCCAAGTAATGTCTTTATTTCTTTTTTATGGATACTATACTATATTCTTTTCTTCTAAGTGTTAATATTCGTGTATACTATTTGGGAGTGTTTACCATTATTTCTTACAGTAACATTTGCTTTGATTCATTTAGAGCTGTTTTTAGCACTGGTTTGCAGGACTGTAACCACATTATAAAGAAGGACTTTCATTTGTATCTCTCTTTTTTTTTTTAAAGATTTTATTTTTTCCTTTTTCTCCCCGAAGACCCCCAGCACATAGTTGCATATTCTTCACTGTGGGTCCTTCTAGTTGTGGCATGTGGGACGCTGCCTCAGCGTGGTCTGATGAGCAGTGCCATGTCCGCGCCCAGGATTCGAACCAATGAAACACTGGGCCGCCTGCAGCGGAGCGCGCGAACTTAACCCCTCATTTGTATCTCTTTTATTCAAACAAATGTTTTCTTGCTTCATATAATATATGACATTCTTTTCTCTTTATACTACCTATGTAGATATTTGTTTTATATATTTGTGTATTTGGACAAATTTTATGTCAATTCAGTTCAGGTTTTATTTATATATTCTTTAACTAGATTACCAATATGAATAATTCATTTATACATTATTTTACCAATTGATGGGGACAGAAAAAGCAATAAGGACTTACACATTGATTCAGACTTATTTTTTGTTACAAGAACTATCCTCCTCACACTATTATCAAACATTTAAAACAGGCATATTCTGCAGCATAATTTCACACATTATTTTCTGTTCTATCACAGAATTCTGTCATCTCCAAATGTATAAGAAATAAAGAAAAAGAAATAGGGACAAGGTGAAAACAAGATGCGAAAAAAGGTAAGAGGTTCTAGAATTTCTCTGGAAGAAACCAAGACACAGCACTTGTCTGGAGAGAATTCGGGACTAGGGCGGGACTCAGTGGTGAGTGTACCCGAGGGAGTGTGCGCTTGCGAAGAAAATGTTAGAGCACAGAGCCTGTGGGAAGCGTCCTGGGTCTGGGCAAGGCCTCAGCAGTCCAGGAAGGCTGTAGGATGGCAGAGGCAGGCAGACAGCCACAAATCGCAAGGAAGGGCCTTAGGAAAACAGGGAGGGGAGTTTGATGGGGAGGTGTCTGGCTCCAAGAGAGTCATTTTTGATGCTTCGTATAGCTGCTAATCTGCATGATGTTTTAATTCATCCCTGAAATAATTTAAATAGAAAAAGTTTTACCTGTGATGTCCTGAATTCCATGGGCCATGGGTATGGCCTAGTCCTCGGCACCCTGCAGTGGGACAAACAGCTTGACCTAGAAGGATTTGCACATCATTTGCTCTTTCAGGAACTAAAAGAACATACCTTGAAAACACTCTCAGTAACGAAGAACTGTAAAGACTAAAATATGTAAATGATATTCATTGAGACGTCACAGATTAAAAACAAACATCACCAAAAAACGCATATGGGTTAGTTATGATGTTTCGTAAAATTATTTAGCAGAAAATATCAGTGTTGTAATAGATAATGCTAACAACAACTAATACCAGGGGAAGATCAAAATAAATAGGCATTGAAGAAATTTTTTTAAGAACCAGATAAAAGAACATTCACTTATTTCTTTCAGAGAAAAATCCTAGTTAAGGCAGTACAGCCATGAGCTGGGAACCTGTGTGGGTGAGGTCTGGTTTGTGATTCCCCACGAGCTCCCACTGGACCACAGCAAGGCTCTCCCAAACGCCGGACAGACAGACACCAAGCTAGCAAATGGGGCCCGCCAAAGACAGCAAACATGGCCCGACCACACTCCTCCAGTAGCTGTCAAGCTGTCTCCAGAAAGAAGTGCCTGGCCCACACTCTATCCTGCTCTACCCACTGCAGGCCAGAGACAAATCTGTCAAGCCCAAGGGGCAATCTATCTCTAAGTAGGATCAGGATTGAAACCCCCTTACTCTGTACTGTGATTTTCCTCAGTCTGCTCTTTCCCTCCTTCCCCCCTCACATACACACGCACAGACATCAGCTCCCAGAATGCTCTATCCCACGCTGTCAGACTGTTCTGGGCCTTATTTCCCTGACAGTCTCACACTTTCCTTCTCCCTCCCCAGCTCTCAGACTTCCATTTCCTCTTCAAGCTCCCTATTTCTTGTCCCCTTCTCAACATTTTCTCCATCTCCCAGCGGTAACTTAATCTGGCAGTTGGCTGGAGACGTTGTGTCCTGTCACCTTCTTCAGGAGAAACGTTCATTTTCTCACACCCCAAGTGCCTCAGAAGTGGTAGAGAAGTGAGTGCCCTCTTTTCCTCCCTGTGGCTCTTCTAGACTCTATTTCTTTCATATTCTTTGAGGCTGACAACACAAGCTCTATCACACTGGCCCTCTCGTTGCTCTCACCCTTTGGTCTCTGTTACCCCAGCATCAGGGAAGACCCTGCCCCCGGCTCACTGAGTTCTCCTCTGTCCCAGCCCCAACAGTCACTGTAGGCAGCCTCAGTAGCCACACGGTCATACTGGTCATCCACACGATGCCCTCACAGATCATTAACCACCTCATCCCCACTGGCCTCTTCCCCAAACCCACCTGAGCCACATACACAAAGAAAACCCTCCGGATCTTGTCATCATTCAAAATAGCACTGCGTCCCAAATCACTGAGCAAACAGCCTCTCTGACTGCAAAGTCGCATTGCAGGCAGCCCGCTAGCTCAGGTATCCCAGTTGCCGATGATGTTTTCAACAGCATTGGAATTTCCAGATCGCTGACTTCCCTGCTTTCCCATCATCAGCTCCTCTCATCACAACTCCCTCCCCTCATCTTCGATCCCATCAACCAGTATTTGACCCTCCTCTGCAAGTAACTTAAACTCCCTTGCCTCTTTAACCTTTTGTCACATGGCTATGGAAAAAAAATAGTCAGCCATGGGTCAAGAGTACTATCCTGCCACTCTGTGTTTTGCATAAGTTCTCTTGGGAAAAAAATTACACAACAGTGCAGATAGGGTGTTAGCAAAACTCCTGTCTTCAGTGTCACCTGAGCCCCTCTCCACTGCCCAAACTCTCCCTGCACCTCCCCGCTTTGGCTCTTAGTAGCTGAGCCTGCCTGTTACTTCACTGAGGAAACAGGAGCCTGCTCCCTGTGCCGTCATTTCCCCTTCTTCCTGTCCATCACAAGGCAGGGAGCATTCTCCTCTCCCCAAAGCAAACCACCTTTTTATGTTTATGATTGGATCTCACCCACATTCCATTCTTCACAATCTCTAGGCTATCAGATATTCCACTTGCTCCTGGAATATTCAACCCTTTGCACCAACATTTAAACATACTCCTCAGATCGCACTTCTCAAGCTACATCTATGTACCTTCTGAGGTCACTAACGACCTGGATTCATCAAGCCCTACACGCACTGCTGAGCACACGCGCGCTCAACGTCCTGGCGCTGTTCATCACAGCTGGCTACCTCCTTCTCAAGTTGTGTTGGCTGCCGGCGTGGTGACATCACACACTTATGGTTTCCCTTCTGCAGAGAGGCATTCTCTTGATATCTCCTTTGCCAGCTTTTCCTCCTTTAGGCAGCCTTAAAATGTCAGAGAACCTCAAAGTTCGTTCCTGAGCCATTCATTTCCACAGTTTCGTTTACCAACCGTATGCTGTAGATGCTCATAGGGTACAGCCCAGACATTCTAAGTTCCAGATCAATACATACAACTCCATACATCTCCAGCGGGATCTCTTAAAGGCTTTTCAAATGCAACATGGTGCAAACTGAAGTAATTATCTTGTCCCCCTAACTTCCTTTTCCTCCAGAGCTGCTCATCACAATCAATGCCAGAAACCTGGAGGGAACCCTTAACATGTTTGCTCCCTCATTCCACTCCACCCCAACTTCCAATCAATTCTCAGTCTCCTAAATATTTCTTTAACCGGCCAATTTATCTTCATCTCTACTGTGACTGGCCCAATCCATGTTGCCATCATTTCCTCCTTGGAGAACTTCAGGAGCTGTTCTTAACTCATTCCAATCTATTCTCCACCTTGCAACCAGAGTGATATTTTCAAAACACAAAACATTTTGCATAGCATTAACCTCCACCACAAATTAAGTGATGATTGGTTTAATGTTTGTCTCTCTCATTAGACCATAAGCTACAAGCTTGAGTGTACTGCACCATTGTGTCACCAGCACCTCGTCTGACAACAGAGTTGGTGCTCAGGAAATGCTTACTGAATGAACAGAGGAGTATCCCACAGTTCTGCTCTCAAGATGCTCATAGTCAAGAAAAGAGGCTTACATAGAAATCAGAAATCTGCATTACAGTGTGATTATGCTGCATGAAAATACTGACTGAGGCTGGGTCCCAATGTGTGATGATATTAGAACAAATATTTATACCTCAAATAAATTTTCATTAAATTTATTGAACAGTAAGAAAGTATGTCTTAGACATTTATTATGCTCTCACAACTTTGCAAAACACCTTGAGGGATAAGTAGAGAGCAATAAGAGCTGTTCTATCCAAAGGCGGCTTTTAGCCACAGCTTTAAAAAAAGAAAACAACTTTTGGGGCCGGCCCCATGGCCTAATGGTTAAGTTTGCATGCTCCACTTCGGCAGCCCGGGTTTGGAGGTTGAGATCCCAGGCACGGACCTACACCACTTGTCAGCTATGCTGTGGCTATGACCACATATGAAATAGAGGAAGACCAGCACAGATGTTAGCTCAGGGCCAATCTTCCTCACCAAAAAAAGAAAAGTTTTAAAGAAATCTGAGGAATTGATGTTTAAAAATTGTAAACAAGTTCTTAATTAAGATGTATGTTTGTGTTAGTCAGTAAATAAAAGGATCTCTGAGAAAAGAAAGAAACACAGGGCATAAATAGACTTCTCCAAACTGCGCCTCAAAATCCAGCACCAAGGTGACAAACACGAAGGCCTGGAACGTGAAACCCACAAACCAACCAGCCAACCCACCAATATTCTCCAGCAGCTGGCCCGGTGCAGCTCTGTGTGGACAACATTCCAGGAAACTCTCAATGAACTCCACTTAGTATTTTTTTTCAGGACTATTTCAATGCACTTGATTAAATGAAGGTTTAAAGTGATATTTTACACGTTCTTCAATGCATATTTATTTGTGGAGCCCTGATGGGTGTCATAATCCCCTCCTTGTTATATGTGAAAGGAGAGGTATGACCTCAACTATGGGGAGAAGAGTTATTACACTAAGAGCAGTAGCAAGGAAAATAACAAAGAAGGGGTCAAAAAGAACATGCAATGAAAATGCAGAGAAGTTACTGCAGTAACTTCCTTGGCAAATTTTGTAAGATGAAGTTTAATGGGTTGACTCAATGGCGAATTAGACAGAGAGCCATCTGTTGGGTAAAAGAAATCTGTGAATTCTATAATAGTTCATATTATTGCCTTTAGGATAAAGGGAACTTGTGATAAAAATAGTGTTTTTTCCCAGAAAAAACCTGCACATTTTCACCCAGAATATCTTACTTGTAATGTGGATATTTAGAGAATTAGGTCTCAAGAAAAAATATTCTCAGCTTGAAATCACCTCTTCAGAGAGACTGTCCCTGACCTCATTACCCTTTCTTGCCTTCTTTTTATCACTTTACTTGAAATTATCTTCCTAGTTCATCTGCTTATCCCCTGTCAGATGAGTCACGTGAGTGAAGACTTTCACCTTATCTAACTTGTTTACCACTGTATCCCCCAGTAGATACTGAATAAGGATGATTTATGAATGAGGAAATCACCTTAAAGAAAATAACAATGAACACTGGTAAGCATTATTTTGATATATCCTGACCACAATGCTGTGAGACACTCATTATTTTATTCTCATTTCAGAACTTCGGTTGTCTAAAATCAATCTTCAGTCTCCCAAATACTGCGAGCCACTTGCTATATCTAGCAGCAGGAATAACTGCTAATTTATTCCACGTCTTCTATGAAAATCTTACTCAAGCAGGAGCAAAACTAATAGTAGAGTTCTTTTTGCAAGGACAGAAAAGAAATAGAAAGTATTCTTGGAAACTGGAAACTACCTGAGTAACGGACAATGCTTCAAACTACATGCACTAACGTGTCCTCGTGGATCCCCATTCACATGGAATTACACGGTTACCATACACAGCCAGGGCAGTCACTTTGGTTTGCACTCTATACCTACTTCCTCCTTTCTTGATAACCGAATCCTGACTGGGTTCAGAGCAGCAATGCGCCCCGCTGAGAATGCTGGCGTTCCCAGTCTCTCTCACATCCAGATGTGGCCACTCGACAATGTATCTCAGACAAGACCTAGGGAAAGTAACGCAGGCTGTCTATAGATGCTTTCCCTCCCGACTACAAGGGTACTGCTGGTGCTGCCGTACCCTCCTCCTTCTCTGATCTTCACAGAACACTCATAAGGTGACAAGCCCAAGACAAAAGCAAACCTGAGGAAGAGGGCAGAGAATAAAGGAAGACAGAGCCTGGACCCAGGATAGGCCAGGGTGGACCTACCATACCAGTGTCTGTCATGTAGGAAAAATAACCCTTGCTTTGATTAAGCCATTGAAAACAGATTTTTTTTGTGTTACCTGCAGCTGAAAAATCCCTAGGATAAAACAGCAATTTTATTTTATTTTTCCTTTTGTGAAATCAAGCATTGGTTCTAAAGCAAAAACTAGAGTTGAATGTGGGCATTAGACCTATTGCTATGTAAAGATAGCAAAATCAGGAAATAAAGAGATTGTACTCTTCTCTAGAAAACGAGACAGGAACTGTCCCTTATTTCAAAATGGCCCAAATTGGCCATCATGACTGATGTGGATGAAAAGGCTTATGATCCTACCCAGAATGAGGTAGAGGCTAAGATTATCTCCCTCCTTCTGAGTAGGAAGAAGTTTCCTCTCAGAAGTGTTATTTTATTTGGCATAAGGATGACCCAGAACAGAATGACGATGCTGACACTGATTGAAGAAAATTAAGATGATCTATTCATTTGAATACATGTGTGAACTCCAGATTGACACTGGCCAGCATCAGAAAATAAGGATCAAGCAGCAGCATTCTTATCCTCATTTCAGCACTGATTACCCGCTGCTGAAAAAAGTATTCAGTTCAACCTGATTCATTTAGCAAGTTTTTTTTACAGAGAAATGACATGAGCATTGGGTGGCAATATCCACTAGAGGATATAAAGAGAAGTGAAGCAGATTTAAATGTTGCTGATAACGGGCAAGTTAAGATTCTTTATTCCTTCTTATTTTTTAAATAAAAATAGCCACTGAGGGTTATTCATTCATTTAAAGAGATATTGAGTGCCTGTTGTGTGCCAGACAGTATTCTGGGGGCTAGAGATTTGGCAGCTAGTCAAGCAGGAAGCTCTGACCCCTTGAAGCTTACCTTCCAGTACCAAAGGCAGAATAATCAAATAAGCATGATAGGTTGCAAGACAGGGATGGTGCTGGGCAGATAGAGTGGCGTGAGGAAGAGAAAGTGACGACGGTGAGGATGCTTTCTAAGGCAGGGTAGTCAGGGAACAAGTCCTGACGTTTGAACAGGATCCTACGTGAAGTGAAGGCATGAGACGTCCTGGGACAGCAGCAGCAAGGCCAGTGTGGCTGGGGCTGCGTGGACGACGGAAAGAGCACAGAGATGAGAGCACATGGGCCACAGTGAAAGAGTCTTGTATTCTGGGTTTGATGGGAGACACTGGAAAGTATAGAGTAGGGAGCATTTCCTTCTCCCAGGAACCTGTAAAGGGCTTGAGGCAGGCTCTGCATGGTGGCATCAGAGGACAGATGGCGTCCACACCTGGTACGTGAAGCCATGAACTAGACGAGATCCCACAGGAGTTAGTGTTCATGGAGAAAAGAAGAGGCCTGAGGCCTGAGCTCTGGGAAACACAACATGTAGGGACTTAAAAAGAAGGTAGTGAGAAAGAAGGCCGAGAAGCGGCAGCCAGGGAAGTAAGAGGAAAGCCAGGAGGCATGTGTCTGTCAGCAAGCAGGCCCGTGAAAGCAGCGCGCCCAGAAGGCCTCAGCGCTGAGCACAGGGGTGCCGAGGCCCGAAGGCCTGCACACCGGCTGCCTGGGGCGGTGTGCAGGGCTGCGAGGAAGGGAACACGAATATTTTCAGTGAACAGATGCAAACCAGCCGGGCAGAAGTTCAAGGGAGAATGGAAGAGAAAAAAAAGGGGAAACCGTCGTTTTTAACAACTTTTTGAGGAGTGTTTATATAAAAGGTGGTATAAAAGTGGGTTTGTGGTCAAGAAAGTATTTTTGTTACTGTTTTTGTTTGAGTGATGATCGAATGTTTCAGGAGAGGGAACATCTGATCACGGAGAGAGAGCGTGTAACTGGAGAGAAGTTCCCTGAGCGGGTGTGAAGATGGGCCCAGCAGTGGGGGCTGACTGCCGGCAGGAGCAGGGCCCGCTCAGGGTCCCAGTGCCGGGAAGGCAAAGCCCCCCTGGACAGAGGAGGTGTGAGGGCTGGGCGGAGGACCAACTTCTCCACTGAGCGCTGTTATTTTCTCAGCAAAATAGGCAGTAAGATCATCAGCTAAGATTAAGAATGGAGCAAGGGAAGTAACTACTAAATCCAGGACTAAAAAACATATCAAGCAAACTGTTCAAGTATGCACATGTTCTCATTTGAAATAATTAAGCTTTCACTAACTTTATTTTGATTTGGAAACTTTTAGGTTAATATCCTGGTTTTCTCTCACCCCAGCCCCTAGGAAAGTGATATTATAGTTTGCTAAGAAGATTTAATGAAATAATTATCCTTGAATGTTGGAGAATGCAAGTAAGAGGCATGTCTTTCAAATTGAAATTATAAGTTAATCATACCTATTCTCCATCTCCTAATGAAATTAGGGACAATAAATACCCATTGTGCTATAATAATGAGTTTCTCAAATAGGAGAAGACAATGGTGTAACCAAACACCATGCTTGCTTGTACTAGGTTTCAGGCTGTCCAATTTCACGATCTATAAATAGAGTGGAACAATAATTTTATGAAGTGGAAATGCAATAAAAGAATTTTTAAAAAGGTTCCTATAAATGTGAATGTTATCCTCACTTGATGATCCAGAAAAATCTTTAAAGTATAGCAATGACAGTATTAGTAGAGGAAGGTATACCAACCATCTGCCCAGTGCAGGAGACTGTTTAGCAATGTGGTCGTGCCCTGAAGGATCAGGGACTGGAACCACGACAGCACTCCCTCTGCCACACAGAAACGGCCATCTGCTAAGAGGAGAGTGTGGCAGCAGTGGGCCGTTTCCTAAAAGTGCCTGCACACGTCTGACAGAGCTTCCGAGGAGTAAGGGCTAAAAGCAAAACAGGTTCTTTGGGGCTTTGCTCAGTATTTAAAAGTAGATACCTGAGCAGCTGGCAAACAGCTTCTTAGCAAATTATAATAAAATGCATTTATCACATGCTGAGCTTTAAATAAGAGACAGAATAGTATAGAGGGTAATTGGTTAATTACACAAGGATCCCAGAAAAAGTGGATCTTGTGTTGAAATCTGGGTACAGTATCAGTGAACCAGAGGTTTTCTGGAAAATGTGATGACTCGACATGACACACTTGGACAAAGCATCTTGCATCTGGTTAAGTATTGGCATGAGCTGTAAGGATGGTGGACAAGATAGTAAGGAAAGCGTGAAAGATGTTAACCGACACATGGCAATAAGGACATTAAAGGGGAAAGGGAGAGAAACAGATTTCGTTTGAGATATCCCACCTTCAAACTTGTCATGCTAGCATTTTAAAGTAAAGAATCTGTATCATCGATTTGTACCACAACTATTTAATTACACAAAACTAGGCTCTTTTTGTATTTCGACTAGCATAAATCTGCATGAAATTCCAACTGGTTTCGTAACCCAGTTTTTAATCTTTCAAAAAATCAGGGAAATGACACTCTTGATTGACAGAAGGGGAAAGCTGGGAGAGGTTCATATAGATCGTGCAGAAGCATGGAATTTTAAGAGTAGAAAAAAACCTTAGAGATTACTGGCACACAGAAAGATTGGATTAGGTGTCACTAAACTAAATTGAAGTAACCATATCTCTAACTGATAACCTTACTGTGAGGGACTGAAGGGTAATGTGGCGTCTACAGGTGTTTAATACGAATACCACTTCACTAGATCATCCTATTTCATTTTTTTCATTATTTTTAAGAAACAAAACAGATGCACTTGTCTTCTAAACCTTAACTTTTATACAAATTCTTTCTCAAAGATATTATAAAAAACTAAAACTACTTTCTTTTGCCCTGAACCTCCTTTAGCTTGCCTTTTATATGAAATCAACTTTCTTTTTTTTTAAAAAAATGACTAATTTGGCACTTGGTTTACGTAAATGGATTATTCCCACCCAATCTCAGTGAAAATGCTGTAAAACCACCCCTTCTCTCCTTCTCATTCATTCTCTCTCACTCTCTATCTCGCTTTCTCTCTCTCTCTCCTTGTGCCTCCCTCCCCCTACTTGGCCTCACACAACGTGACAATAAATAGAAGCCACAGGATTGTAACTTATGCCTTCCTTATTCCTAGGATCTTTCTTACTCATATGAGCAGAGGTAAGGAACAGACCTAAAATATTGGGTTTCACTTCGCAGTTGCTTATGAATTATTTTTGAGTTTCCCCAATCCTTGAACTGCTTTTTTCCCCTTTTACCAAAAGAGGAAATTAGTTAATAGGTTCCATTTTCACTGAAAGTGTCACGCATAATTTGCTGACTAAAAAAATCAAACTTAGTTGCTGATAGAAATATTATCTGTTTTCATAACCAGACATTTATAAATATAAAAATGATTTAGAAGAATTAAACACACTCTACAATGCAAGACTCCAAGGCGGGGTGACTATAACATCTTTCCAATACACTGCAAGTTGCATCTACAGCAGTACCTATGGCATCCATGCCCTCATCAGATCAGCTCTGACCAAACACAGCCACATTCAGGACCGCCATTCCCAAAAAGCTTTGGACCGTTCTTAACAGAAAATGTTTGGAGTCATTTGAGAAGCTCTTTTATCTATCTATCTACCTATCCATCTAACTTTTTTAAATATACATATATATAAAATATAATTGATAATTATATTTCTCCCCATGGCTCCTCCTCTAAACCCAACTCTACTATTAATGACATTCCCAATGGAATAACTTATCACTAGTCTTGGCAGAATAGCCATGTTTCTAATGGGAAGGGAATCCTCCACCCTGATGTCTATAATAGATGCTTGGATGAAACAGAAGGAGCAGCTCCCCTTCCCTCCAAGACCTGTATACTAGTTTATCCACTGGTGGCTTTGAGCTAGTCTGGATCACAGAACTGAGAGCAAAGGACAGGCCCTTACTGAGCGTGAGTGCCAGTGCTGCCCCCCAGGGAGCTCCACGCAACAAAATGCAATGAACCAGACCCCTACCTACTGCCTGAGCAAAAGAGCAAACAACAACGTTCACAGTCACTATAGATCTAAAGGCACTCCATTCGGAGAACGCTCCCGTCATAGGGTCTGACCTTCAAAGTCTAACCTGCCCGTGGCTGTTTGAGTGCCATTTCAGTCCAGTCTAGAGCAGCAAGACAGCGACACACTGTGCTCCACAAAGCCAAGGCCACGGGCACAGAGGGGTCCAGAGGGCCTGGGAGTCTACTAGAAGATGCAGAGACCCGGCCCGTAACTGGCACACAAAGCTGGAACGGACTCAAAGATGTTTAAATATATAAATTTCCAGGTCCTCAAAAATCAGAATTCCACAGGTTAGCTTGTGACTCTTATTTCTTGCATGTCCCCCAGCCAGGTTGGGAATCAGTGACCTAGTCCATCCACTTATTTTTGCAAATAAGGAAATAAACATTTAGAAAGCTAAAATAATTTGTGCTAGATCGTAAATCATATTATGGCAGTTAGGACAAGACTTCAAGGTTCCTAACTTGCAGATCTGTGCTCTTTTCACTCTGATACGCTGCCCAACAATTGTTATAATCAAACTTTTATACGTATATATACACAAACTTTCTTAATCAACTATTCCTAGCTTTAAAAGATAGCAAGGGTAGCCATGCGCATCGAGGTAGTCAGATATGTGAAAGGAAGAGAAGGAAGTCTCAGTGACGCCACCACATTACTCAGCGATGGATATGGGAAGGAGCATGCGCAGAGAGTCAGAGACCGCCTCTCCCCTCCTCAGCCCCCACGCGCTCCTCACAATGTGAGCAGATTCCTGAGCTCGCAATGATCCCGGTGTTTAAAAATGCAGTACAGTTTTCACACAGCATGACCCTCGACTCGCGCCAAACACTTCGCCAAGCGCCCAACACATGCCAACTGTCGAATTCAGTGATGGAGGGTTGACCCGCTGTGCTGGGCTTACTGAGACAGGCTTTTCAGTAACTGTGACTAAACACATGTTTTGCCTTACTTGCTAAGTTTAGAAGATAACCCTAGAATAAGATGTGACTCTGCTGTGTCGCTGAATTTTCCCCGGCTGCCTGGCATTGTATAAAATTTGGTCAGAGATATTACATAAAAAGATTCCTCTCCTGTTCTAATGACTTCCTTTACAAAACAGGTCCACTGATATGAAAAAGAGAATGATGACTTCAAAAAAAATGATGGAGGGTGTTCTTGTCAATCTAAAAACACAAACTGCACATTAAAAAATGAAAACTTGCAAAACCATTATTTTTTTTACCCTGCTTTACAATTCCTTAGGACATAAAAGCTTTTAATGTTCAGCAAAATAGTCAAGTAAAGCAGCAATAAGGAGAATGTAGGATTATTCTAGGGGAACCACGTCTTGATGAAAGGGTCAGTAATGCAGAAGGAAAAGCGGTATGCTATTAGAAGCCATGTCCTCACTCTTTATGGCTTTCAAGCATTTGGTGATTATATAAGCAACATTAAATATGAAAAATTTTTGTGAAGGAATGATGCAAGTAAAATTGGGAGCATTCTACTGAATGCTCTAGGGTGGGTGAGATGCCGCAGAAGACATCCAGGAGCCACTCAGACAGAGTAGAGAGAGGCTACTGGCTGGTCAAAGGAGCTCTAACTTTGCATCTGCAGCCCCTCGGATGAGCAGCTCCTCGGTATCAGTCCTGTGAGCAAGTCCTGGAAGGAAAGCTCTGGATGTACAGATGCAGTGAGCTGTCAACCCAAAGCCCCATGGAAGGTGTCCTGCCATTTCTTAATTACAGTAATTTTATGTGTTGAAGTGAAACATCACTTTGCTAAAGAGAAAATTCTAATTTTTAATTTTTGGTTTGAAATAAATATCAAACAATGTATGAAAAGTAACATATAAGCCAAAGGTTCCTAGTTCCCAAATATGCTATACCATTTTCAGTTCTATAAGTTTATCATTTGCAGTGTTCATTAAATTTTAGGTTTGTGTGTATTTTTAATTTCTAGATTCTTGGTTGCTTAAAATGCAGAGTAAAATGAAAAAAAAAAATCCCCCATAATCTCTATATGGCTTCTTTCATAATGCAAATATATAATGTTTATTTTACATTAGAAAATATTTGATTCTATTTTCATTCCAGGGAGTCATTTAAGGATATATCTAAGGGACAAGTATTTTTTAATCTTTCTAATACCATGAAAGACAACTGAGCAAAACATCTACCACTGGGCTTGTCTTAAAGCAACATCTCGTGTTGCACTCACCCCCTTCCCACCCGACTCTGCCCCCAAGTGTGACAGCAGACTTCGGTGTGAGTAGGAGAAAGCGTCTGGGGAAGAATTTCAGCCTCTTCACACCGAATCCGGGTGCCTGCGGAGCCAGAGCAGCCCTGCGGGACCGAACCAAGGCCGTGGTGGTGCCTGGTCACAGGGCCATCTCCCCTCCAGGCTTCATCATCGTGGTCGCCAGTGCGGACTACGTCCCACAGGACTTTCCAAGGCCTAGCACTGTGCTCAGAATGTTCGAGACACTAAGTAAATCTTTATTCAGTGGCAACAGCAACACTGCCCTCTATGACCCTTCCTCAAGTAATATTTTCAGGCAGTCAGTTAATCACTCAAGTTTCCGTTAATCAGGCCCTGTAGGGGGATGTAGGGGCAGGACTATAATAATTGCATCTCATCCCCTCTGTACAAGGTGAAAATTGTTTCAGAGAAATCCTGAAAGGTCTCCTGCCCCATCCCGGATCTCCACTGGATATCCATATGCTGACGTTCACAAATCGACGGCCAGATACGACTCATAAACCAGGCTAGGATGCGAATCTGTTTCAATTTACTGTCAGGCCACTGAGTTATTTCACGACTTTTAGAAGTTAGTGTGTGTTTGTTGTAAAGGTCGGTAATTTTGCACTTAGTTTAGATACACGCTATCAGCATCTGCAGTGGATGACTAGGACCGCTCTGTCCATGACATCCCAACCGTGAACGGTCGTGAGTGAAGCCATCCAGCTACAAGGAGAAAATAATCTGCAAAGTTGTTCTGAGTTAGCAGTAGGCACCAAAAGAGCAAGTTTCAGAGCAAAGTCTGTAGATAAATTCTGCCCTCACACCTCCCTCCCAGGAGGGAGAGCGCACAGGAGAAGCACTTCGACAAGGAACATTTAAAACAGACAATATCATTAGGATTGTAAGTACATTTTGAAATGTACTATTTTTCCTTGATAAGTCTACAAGTAAATCTGTAATTAGGGACTTCTAAAATAGCTAATTTTTTTAACGCAATACGCTATAATTGTCTATTAAGTCGATGAGTACTCAGAGACTCTTAAAATTGCTGATTACTTGCTCGCTGTATTTTGGAAGAATAAGTACTAAAGATTCTTGATGAAATTCTCTTTAAAATCGAATGAAATTGAAAATGTTACCTGGCTAAGTTAACAACCTTTACTTTATGCTCAGAACGACATCTATTCATCATCATATTTATCATTCCAGACCTGGACTATAATCGCATTAACTCTTATTTGATAGTCTTGTGAATTTCCATCTCCGATGGAATAAAACTTGTCTAATTCCACAGGGTTCCAAATGTTCATTAAAGAGAGCTTTATTAATCATTCATTTCTTAACGTAGACTTAAGTATTTTCTCTCACTTAACAGGATAAACAGTGTACCAGCCATATGGTATATTTACACATCATTCAGTTACAGTTATACGTCTGCTGTGTAACGAACCAAATGGGATAAAAATTTAGCTATAACTTTCATCAAGTTATGTTCTATTATGCTTGTTTATGTTTAACATTTAAATAGATTAGCAATGTTCTCAAGGTCTTTAACAGAAATTATAAGGGCCATAGATATTATTATAGTTTGTACTATTATTTTATTAACACACACTTTAACTTCATAACAATGCTTCATTTAATTTACTTTGTAATCGAGCATCACAATTATTTCCAAATATAAATCAAACAGAAGCTAAAGAAAGAACAATGACAAAATTATTTAGACATGGAAGCCAGCTAAGAAATCTCCTTTTTCTGCCTGTCAACTCCTTATTTATGACAGTTTCCTTCGTTAGCAGTGGGGGGTGTTTTGGCCCGTGTCTCTCCTCCTAGGCCTGACTAGACTAATTCCACAGCTACTACTCAAGAATTCACACCATAAGGCTGCAGGTGAGAGCCCAGGCGGCCTCTAGAGATGCATGCTGTTGTAGCATGAGTGAATAACCAACTCTCATATAGAGCAATGAACACGCAGGTCAACGTTTATTGGAAGCCAGATATTGGAGGAATGCTGACAGACAGAACACTCTTCGTCCCTCCACTCAGAAAGTTTACAGTCTCATGGGAGCTACTGATAAAAAGCAAGCAAACAAGTAAAATAATTACATATTGTGATGTGCAGTATGGAGAAGAGGAAGTGGTGCAATGGGAAATCGTAGTGGCGCTGTTCTTTAGATAATGTGGCCAGGGAAGGCCTTTCTCAGAAGGGAATATTTGAGATGAATTCTAAAGGGCGAGAAAGAATCATCTGTTAGAAGAGCAGAAAGACCATTCTAGACAGAGAAGATAGCATATGCAAAGGCCCTGGGAAAGAATTTGTGTTCAAGAAATTGAAATAAAGGAGTGACCGGAGCAGATGAGAGGCGAAAGGAAGACGAGGAGTTCAGAGCTGTGTGTACTCACATTCCTTCTCTCTTCTTGCATATTCCCCTCTGCTCCGTTTCCCCCTCTTTAGGCTGTCATTGGAATGGGCATTTCTTTATGAACAGGGAGCCCCAAAATGAGGCTGGGGCCATGGGCAGCTATTTGCTTCTTTGGTATACTAAAGGGTGGCTCTACATCTCTGGGGGAAAAAAATCCCACATAGCTGCTTCCAAATGGTAGGCGGTGATGAGGCAACAGTGTCCAGCGGCCAAGTTAATGAGCCCAAGAACAGCACAATATGTGTGGGACACGGAAGTTCTTTTATTCCTCAGTAAGGAGGCACAGGGTCTCTGAAAAGGCTGGTGGGTGAGCAGAAGCCTGAGGTCAAGATATAAATGCCACAGAAAGAGAGCTTGGGGGACTAAAGCAAACAGCTGGGACCACACAACTTGGGGGAAGCATCTTGAGATACAAAGCCAGGGGAATCCTCCTCTTTACGGAAAGGTAAGGTCAGCCTTTGCCTAGACGCAGCTGCACGTCCTGTGAGATGCTGATTATCGCGAATGATGGGCAGATATGAGGTTGGGCTGCAATGTCATCTATTTCTATTTTTTGCCACTCTCTTGCCAGCATACCTCATGCAACACTGCTGATGCTGCAAAACAGAGGGTGCCGTCTCTTTCTCTCAGCCCTTCCATGGGCCTCTCCAAGCCTGGAGTCTCACACCAGCTGGGTCCCCCACTTTCCCACCTACAGAGGGGGCGGTGTGGAGGAGAGCCTTACATGATCAGGAAAGGACACGCTGTAGGGTTCAGGCAAGTCAGGAAGTACATTCTGACCAGGGCTGGAAACCCCCCTCTGTAAACCACTGCGTCTGACACCCCTGAACGGCAGGTCGCGGTCTGATACGCTAGAGGACTCCGCCCGTTTTATGTTCCCGACCCGCATCTGTGGTGACCCCCAAGGAGAAAGCAGTGCCTCGGGCTGGCCCAGACTCTCTGAGACTAGGGTCAAAGGCTTCCTCCTCCATCCACTTGCTTTTACACTCACGCTGAGGGCGCAGCCTTGCTCCCCTCAAGTCTGTGATGCGCGGTGTTCACGGCAGGAATGGGGACGCTGGCCTCCCCCTACAGGACGGTCGCCTGCACAGGGGCGCCCTCCCTGGGGCTGAGCAGCCCTTTGTGTCACTCCACACCCCAGCAGCTCTTATCATGGCATGTCGGTTCTTTGTCATTTCAGAAAGCGCTGCAGAAGTGCCTGGTGAGAAGCCTGTCGGTCCCCAAGCAGCACATCCAAGTCCGCATCCAATTTAAAAAACGACTCTTTTGTCTCTAGCTACATACACCCTATTAGAGGCACTGCGATCTCTCATATTTTTATTTTATTATTTCTATTCCTACCTGAAAACATTAACAAAGCCTTTCCACGCAATTGAATATTTTTCTGTTTAACTCTGATTTCTAATAGTGTTTAAAACAAGGGCTGAAGGAGCAGGGAGGGTGAAATAAGTATAGACGAATTATAGTTGTAAAACGTAGGAAAACAACCAGCAAATGGGACAGATATTCACTGCGGGGCGCTGCGCAGAGGACACAGGCTGAGCCATCCCGGTCCACCGTGTGAAGGAGGTCGTCCGCGGCGGGAGTCGGGGGCGGTGGCTGCAGGGGATCTGTGGTGTAAAAGCGAAGCCCCCCGTTCATTTGCTCCTTCATTCGTTCAGTGACTCTCTCTTGATTCCGAGCCTGCGTTGCTCTGTGGAGGTGGCATCGCACGTGCAGTGGAGGACCAGTAGCATCACGTCCCTGCCACGGTGGGAGAGGTATTCCAGCACGGAAGGAGGGACGAGATCGAAACAAATAAGCATATCATATCACGTCAGCCTGTGGGAACTGCCGTGAAGAAACACAACGGTGGCTAAGAGGCTAGAGAATGGTGGGGGCATTGTCTGTGGGCTGCTTGGGCAGAGAAGGCAGCTCTGGGAGGGGACATCTGAACAAGCCTTGGGAGCAGGTGGTGGCACAAAGCTCCAAGTCGAGGGAACAGCAGAGGCAAAAGTAAGGATGGTGTGCTGAGGATGTCACAAAGGCCAGTGTGGCAGGCACTGAGTGAGTGAAGACGAGAGTAAAAACTCTCCGGGGAGCTGCCAGGGGCGGATGTGGGGGGCCTCCAGGTGTGAGGAAGCGCTTTGGAACGATGCCTGTGTGAGACCGAAAGCCATCGGAGGATTCCTAGTATGAAAGTGGCAAGAAAAATGTAACTAACACAGCAGAAGACAGGACAGAGTACTGGAGGATAACAAGGTGGAGGGACGATTCATGTCCCCGAGGACAACAGGCAAAGTTTGGGAGAGGAGGTGACCGTTGACTGCAAAGGACTTCATCTCCTGCCCAAATGCTAGCAGGACCAGCACGAGGCACAGGGAACACGGACTCCGCCCAGAGGCAGAGGAGCTGTCGGCACAGACTAAGAGAAGAAGGTGGAGACGTGAGGAAAGCCCCACTGCCTACACCAGGGACAAGGGAATGGCACACCGTGCTTAATAGACAAGGCACAGATGAGAACTGGCTCCGTCCGTTTGATTTGACAACTAGAAAGCTACTGAACAACTTAGTCAGAATAATTTTATTTCACCGCTGGCATATTTATGTCTGTGATATTGTGATTTATAACAAGAAATATATACTTAGTCTTAGTCCCTGTCCTCGCACAGAGCTCTTAAAATCCTCAGAACTTCCTGTGGAGAGAGCACTTACGGGGCCTTTTGTTATGTTAGTGAGGTGACTTTTGGAAGGCTCCTAAGGACACTGGTTGCCAGGGGTGCCAACCCTGTGATAACAGGGCTAGAACTTTCAGCCCTGCCCATTGACCTCTGGGGAAATTGAGTTCAATGGCCAATGATTTCATCAATCACGCCCAGGAAAAGAAGCCTCCATAAAAACTCAAAAGGATGGGCTTTGGAGAGCTTCCAGGTTAGTGAATCAGAACGCACCCGCGTGCTCCCGTGCCCGGCCGTGTACTCCAAGGAGCCAGAAGCTTCTTGGTTCAGGACCTCACCTTAGCTAGCTCTTTGTAACTGGTTCCCCGAGTTCTGTGACCTGCTCTAGCAAACTAACTGAACCCAAGGAGGGCATCGTGAACCAGTTGGTCAGAAGCACAGATAACAACTTGGACTTGCGGTGGGCATCTGAAGTGGGGGGCGGGCTTGAGGGACCGAGCCCTTCCCCTGTGCAATCTGATGCTAACTCCAGGCATACAGTGCCAGAATGGAGCTGAATTACAGGACACGCAGCTGGTGTCGGAGAATTGCTTGGTGGGAGGAAAAACCCTTATGTTGCACTTGAATGCAGAACTGCAATGAGGTATTCAGATTTTTTTTTAAGGAACAGCAAAGTGTTTTAGTTCTCAGTTTAATGGGGCTTCTAGGGGCTGCTTGTCTTAAGTCTAAGTCAATAATTCTAAACGTTTTGAACTGTCCTAAATGCTATTCATTATTCGCTCAGAGATCAGCAACCACTTTACGGATAGAGCAATTATAACAAGTACCTAGGGAAAAAACATACTGGCTGTGTAAGTTTTAGGAAATAAAGTCAACTCTCAATTTTCTGGATCAATGAAGAGAAATGGTAGCATGGGGAGAAAATGTGCCTGCGCTCTTCACCCCAGCTCTGCCGTTGCCGAAGGGCTTCTGTGCGCCAGACACCCGAAAGCAGCCCTTAAGGTATTCAAGCCTGCAGGACCTGGGAGAAGTAACTCGCCCAGAGGCACAGTCCGTCAGAGCAGGATGGAAATTTAAATCGAAGCTTTCTAACTCCAAAGTTTATCATCTTGCTTCTCAAGCTTGGTTAATTTCCAAAGCAAGAGATATCAAACATCCCATTTTCCAATGGAGTAGGTAATCTGCTGGTAAATAATTAACAATATAGAAAAAGAAATGAGCTCTATTTAAAAAAATTTAACATCAAATGTGACTGGAGTTACTGTCTCCAAATGATGTGATTAAAAAAATTGTCAAAAAGGACTCTGGTAGATGACCGAGGTAGGCATGGTGTTTTAGTTCTGATATTTTTCTATCATTTTAAGGACATTCATGGATTGCAAAGTGGTAAATAAATAGCAAGCAATAGGATATATTGGAGTATATGAGGAAGCCATTTGGTGTAACACTAATTTGGCCTGACCTTGGTTTTCCGAAAGGGCCTGACAGGGCGTTGAGCATGCATTGTACATCTGCTTTAAGTATTTGCTATGTCCCAAAGGCAAGAACAAATGCCCTTAAGATAAAGATGCAACTTCCCCCACATGGCATTTCCTTAAGGATAAGCATCACTCCCTAGGCTAGGAACTGATTGCTGCGCTCACCTGTGACCACCCAACTCTGGACCACAGACCTGCTTCCTGCTGTGTCCATGGAGACAGCAGACCTACCACCTGTTGTGTGAATAGTTGTGCCGTGCCGGCTAGGCAATCCCATGACTGTTGTAAAAGGGACATTCCTATCATATGTGATGTATGCTCTTCATTCCAGGTATACAACCACTATGTACACCCCACTTCTTTGGTGCCCTTCCTTCCTCAGAGAAGGAAGGCCCCGGGGTAGGCTAGTCCTCAGATCTGGCTCATAATAAACTCACCCCAATTTTGATTTATAGATTGGTTATGGATTATTTGCATCGACAAAAGCACAACACAAAAGATCTTGACAACTTAGTAATGCTACATTTTAAGTATTTAATTTTGATCCGAAGTGTAGAAAAAGTCCACCAAGAAGGACTATAGATCAGATAAAACAAACTGTGCTCTCCTGATATGAGAAAAGGAGTGTCTAACCTGAAAGTGGGATACAGAGTGAACCGCAGTGGAGCAGCCACGGTAGGGATGTGGCTAGGAGGAACTGTCATCAGCGGGCCATGCAAGAGGGCTCCTTTCCCAGTTGAGTGGGAGCATTCAAGTTCTCACTCTCAGGAGGCTTTTCACAGTTACCTTTTTAAGAACTTATATGAGGCCTTAGTGACTGAATGTTATGAATTATTGGATATCATGATCTTCACCAAAATATACTGCACCCACATTTCTGCAGAAGCTTGCATCTATAGCATGTCCTATGTATTGGCTCAATTTCTGCAACGAGTGTAAACATATTGACTAAATAGCATTAGATAAATAAAAACAAACTAAAGGGACTACCACTCATCTTGGAAAACATAACATTTTAATGACTTCTAATAAAATTTGTATGAGAACCAATCAATTCTAATTTTGTTTTCACTTGTGCCATTTCCATCTCCATAGAGGCCGTCACTCTCCCTCCACTGGTCCAGGTCCCCTGTGCTCTTCTGATCCCAGCTCAGCACCATTCCAAGAGGCCCAGCTGGACCAGCCCTGTGGTTTTCTGCTTACTCATTAAAACCATATTAGCATCAACATTTAGTTTTTACTCATTCATTTACTCAGGCAGCTGTGTCATTTTATTCTATTTCATACATTTGTAAACTGCAGCTCCCTCAAACATAAATTGGAAAGTCACTGAAGAAAGAAAAAACTCATATATTAAATATACACTTTTCCTTCTTTTGTTTCCAAGGCATTTATTATAATACTGAGTTACAAATATATTGAAAAAGGGTCAAGGAAAAAGTTTCATAAAGGAAAACAGATGAGAATAATAGATTAAAAAACAGTCAACCTCATATTTTCTTTTGATCACTTTTATTTTCACAGAATACCAATACTAGGCAACCTGCTCTGATAGCTTTTGTAAAAATTCGCTAGGGTAAATCAATAAAATAGATAAAGTTCAAGTCAAGTTCTGTCCCCATAAAATGACAGCGTCGATTAGATGATCTTCAAGATTTTTTTCCAAGCCGTAACCTTTGAGTAGTCTTTGCAATGTATGATCAATAAAGCTATTATATTCTATGTAAAAAGTACTGAAGGCAATCTGAGTCATACAAATACAACGAAAGTAAAGCAATAGTGTGAAAAATATATCTGAAAGTTAAAGTATATGAAAATACCTTAAAATATATGCAAATTAATGTTGATGAGATGACTTCATCTGTTCATATATGATAAAATACTGTGTGTGGGTTTTATAGATCTACTTACAAGATGTAATTCCTTTGCTCTGATTATCAAAGATAGTGGACATTAAAAGTTTAGTTTGAACCATACGAGTAAATAACATCAACCTCTGACTTAAAATAGCACTTAGCAATAAAAGATGATTTGACATGGTTGGCTGTACAAATATCATCCGTCAAAGACAGGACAGGAGTCCAGAAAGTGGACTCCATGTGACGACAGCGCAGAACGCGTGCTCCCAGCAGCTCTTCATCACACACGCGTCTGACAC
This sequence comes from Equus caballus, assembly GCF_041296265.1. Classification (NCBI taxonomy): domain Eukaryota; kingdom Metazoa; phylum Chordata; class Mammalia; order Perissodactyla; family Equidae; genus Equus; species Equus caballus. The sequence goes on from NC_091691.1 coordinate 39,646,122, forward strand.
CAGCCAAGGGGTGTGAATTTTCTGAAAGGAAGCTAAGCTATAGAGGCAGCTATAGAAAGGTGACGTATTGTCTTCAAAATCTTAGAAGGCCAACATTCAAGGCACTATGAGTAACTCTGTTTGGTATAAATGAAGGGTCCCGGGTGAAAAGTGGTGAAAGGGTCAGGCATGGAGGTGAGCACAGTACAGACTCGGAAGGGCCTTGTGTACATCCAAAGGAGTCTCAAGTCTGTAAGATACTGGGTAACAGTGAAGAGTTCTAAAAATGGAAAAAATGAGGCAATATTTGGGTTTCACACAGACTATTACAGGCAAGAAATGAGAAAAGACAGTCTTGAAGCTGTTTCAAGAGTCACTGCCAGACTGTCAAACTTTGTTTCGTTGGAGGACCTAGACCAATCATTTCTTTCTTCTTTCCAGCAGAAAAAGAATTCGGTGACAAATAAATTAACAGATAAATACCACAACAAATTTTGGAGGGCTAGTCCAGCTGGGCATCTTGGATTATATATGTGTGAGCGTGTGTATTTTTGCTTTCACAATAGGGGCATGGATGATAAATACAGAACCATATCATAAGCATATCTTACAGTCTAGGTATTTAAAAATTAACAAGACTAATGATGCAGATATGAATAATTATAAACTATAAGGTTAAACAAGCAACCTATAATAAGCCATATTAGTAATGATTAATCCAAATGAGTTTATAATGAGCAAGCACACAGTAATAGAATATCACGACCAACTGAAGACAGGCAATTACAAATTATCTTTCCTCTCAAATGATAGGGATTCCAATTATCCAAGTGTGAGTACACAAAACACAAATCTTATAATATTGCCAACATATGGAAGTCAAACTGAAGAAAAATCGAATTAAAATATTTGGAAAACTCTAGTCATATAATAGTTTTAGCACAATTTCAAATTTTGTAATCCTTAATAATTCACATGGTTTTATGCAAACATGAAAATCTATAGAATGCTACATCATTTCCTGATAGCTAACATTAATTGAGCACATACTATGGGTCAGGCAGTTTTTGAGGTGTTATGCATACATTTATCTCATTTCATTATTATACATTTATGAAATAGACACTAATAATATCTCCACTTTATAGACGAGGAAACAGCCACAGAGTCACACAGCTAAGCAAGCAGTAAAACTGAGATTCAAATCAAAGTATTCTGACTACAGATTTCACCTGTTTAACCACTAGGCAATGTTCCTCTAGAACTTGAACTTTTTAGATCCATTGTAGGCTCATCAGGAGGCTCTGTGCAACTCACTAGCATACTGAAGACCATATCCTGTGAATCATTTGGAACTACAATGAGAGCTCAAATAGCACAATGACATTGGGAGGGGGAAAGGGGGTCAAAGGTGGATTCTGGAGAAATTAAGAAAGAGAAGCCACCAAGACTTGGTGACTGGTCCTATCTGTGGGGGAGGAAACAGTAAGGAGGGAGTGGAGCCTAGAATGATGCTGCATGAGAAGAAGGGGCTTTGGCAGCGAGTGGGAACTACAGTAGAGAAGCAAGCTTGGCTTGCGATGGGTGGAGTTCAGGTTTGGTTCACAGGCTCAGGGTACAAGTGAGGCATTCAGATCGGAAGGCAGGCAGTAGCTTGACAAAGGAGCAGGAAATGGAGGAGGTGGAGTGAAGAGCAGTGCTGTCCCTGTGCCTGAAATGCTGATCCATCGCCAGCTCCACTGAGGCCATTCCTGCCTGAGACAGTCCCTGGGATGAGGGGCCGATGTGTGTGCGGGGAGGGAGGAGGTGGTTAACATAGAGTGAGAACTACTTCCCCGGCATGCTGGGGTGTGAAATTGGGGAGAATAAAAGGCGGGATCAAAGAAAACCACAGAGCACAAACGCTCACGCTTTTCTCCTGCCGTGGGACTGACCATGGTCTCCCTGCTTTACATTCTCTGTGCACAGACCCTGTGCTTGCCAACGCACTGTAAGCTTCACAAGGACCTGCACGTTATTGATCTTGTAGTTCTGAAGAACTCAGCACAATGTAAAAATGTTCATCGAGTTATTAAGTCAGGGATTCTCCTCACTTCTACAAGAAGCGAAGGAATTCTTTCAAAGATGCAGCTAGTCCTTTCAGATCTAAGGTTCAAGCATCGTTGGGCTGGCTCAATGCAAGACATCCTCACTGACAGAATAACATGCTGGCGTCATCCCAAGAAGCCAAAGTGGGGGCAACAGAAGCAGTGAGGGAACAGAACACACACAGGAACGGACAGTGCTTGCACATGTATTTGGAACCAGTTATCAGTCATGCAGCCTAAACTGATCAGAGGAGCCCCTAAAAGGACATTTTGGTTTGAGGTTCATTAGAATTTAGAGTGGTTAATTTCCTCCTTAACTTAAAGTAGCTAGAAAGACAGAAATAATGAAGCTACCAATAAAATATAGGGTTTTAAAAATTTTTACAACTAAAAAGTTTTTTTTTCAATTGCTGAAATTTAAAATATTTGTTTTTTGAAAAACATTTTGCAATCTACTCTATAAAACAAAATTAAGATGGGATATTTAAAAGAAGAATATTTCAGCTAAACGCATGGCCAAATTAGATACAGATTTAGACCTGACTCTGTTTTCCAAACTAAAATGTAAAAAGTGAAGATTCTGTTAGACAACACTATCAAAATAACTTCTTAATGATAATAACTTTTCATTTATATGAAGCATGCCCTTTGAGGCTTAATTGTAAATAATTGGCTTTCACTGCAGCTGTAGGGGTGGTTAATCAATTCACCTATCTGATATTTAGCTTTCAAATACTTATAATGACATGAAAATGCAGCATAAAAAAAGTAGGAATTCAGGCTAAGTATTTAAAAAACAACAATAAAGTGTAAAATACTCACGACATGGCGCTGCCAGTGGGTACCCTGTGACGTCACACCATCCAACTGGGTGAATGTCAGGGCTTTCGGCATCCATTCAACAGTCACATCTGTGGTCCCAGCCATCAAAATGAACCTGTTGAATAATCAGCGGTTAGTAATTAGTATTTCACTATCCTTGTATCAAAATATTGGAAAACAGATTTCTAAAATTGAGATTGGAATTTTATTAATTGCACTTTATAGCTGAAACAATATTTAAAATGTGTTATCAAACAGCCTTCCAATCTAGCCACCAAAGGCTATTGTACTGATTTTTCCAAGAAATTAAAGAAGCTGGTAAATCAATCTGTCAGGGAACGATGGGACTTGGAAGGGATGAGACCAATCCACTTTTCCAACTAAGAAATACCGTGACATGGTTGACAGGGTATGTCCTGTCCTGGGAGCCAGTGTAGGAACCGTGTCAGCATCATAAGTCACCAATTTGATATTAGTACAAGCCTTATACTGATGCAAAATGCACGAGTTAGAGAAAAAGGAAGGAATAAATTTCAAAATCCTGAAAAACGTGGGGAAATGGAGCCATTGGGACAATGGAAGCAAAGAGAGCAGACAAACTGTGCTACAAGGTTAGCACAGATTACCAGATTACAGCTGTCTTAGTAGCTATCAGAGGACAAAGTGCGAGCTGTCAGGAAATCTGAGGAAGCCAGCAGGACTCCTGGTTCTCACTGTTCTGCATCTTAACTAACACACACACACATTGACACACACACGACACATGTATACATACAGGCCTGAGAAAAGTTAAAATAAAGCCCAAATTCTGAAACAAAAATCAAATACTTATTTCTGAAACTAATCAAATCTCTTAGAAGATTCATATCAGGATGAAAGAATCAAATTTATTTGTGCAGACAAAAAAATAAGAATGACAATATTTCATTATTATATAACCTACTTTCTACTTCTATCAATTAAAAGAAGAATCTTTCCTTTTCAATGTTGAACTCATAATTTTTTAAAATTCATACTTTGAATAAAAAGAGCAAAATGTCTAGCATTATAAAAAACCAAGTGAACTATAAGTTTATTATGCAGGGCATAATAAGCCAAAAAATGCTAAATTGTGTGTACTAAGTTCCAAATAAAGTCTCAATATTTTTTCTCAAGATCCATCTTTGTAAGCCAGTGTGGTTCTCAGACCTGCAGCATCAGTATCACCTGCACACATGTTAGAAATGCACGTTCTTGGGTCCCAACTCAATCCTACTGAATCAGAAATGCTAAAGGGCAGGGCCTAACAACCTGTGTGTGAACGAGTCCTCCAGATGAATAGGATACATGCTAAAGTTTGAGAACCAGTGATCATAGAAATAACTTTCCAAAGAATATTTCTACCAGATTTAGGCTTCTGGATACGACAGAGTGTCCTTTCACGATAATAACTATAAAACTAGACAAAATATATGAAGTGACTGTTTTTAGACACTGGACAAAAGGCAGAACAGAAATGTAATCCCTAAGTACACGCAGACGAGCCCTGAGTGTCAGCCTGGAGAGTTTCCTGACAGCAGCACAGGGAGGAGAAACGTGAAGCAAGCACGTCGTGTTGAGGGACACAGGCTGGGAACTGGAGGACAGAGTACTGGAGAAGAGCTACACAGGAGGGGCCCAGAAGTCTGTGGCAGTTATTCACAAGACCCTGGGCAAGGGCGAGATTGCATGTGTGTAAGATGAGACTTGGTGAAGCCAAGCGGAGAGCAGCTGATAGACAGCTGAGAGTAAAACAAAGATACTGGAGGTCACACGTTACTGGGAGAAGAGAGTGGAGAGATCTTAATAAGACCTTGAGAATTTGACTGCATTGCCAAAAAGGCCACAATTTTAGAGTAAGAACCAAGCCCCAGAGTAAGGGCTACTCTAGACCAGCCCTAAAAAAAGGCTAAAATCAAGCCATGACAAGGTTAAACAAAACTACCAGTAATTAATGGAAAGAATAAACTCCACCCTTTCTAAAGGAAGACAATTACTCTTGACTCTCTACACCAAATCACTCAACGTCAAACACAGAATAAAAACTTATTAGACATGAAAATAAGCAGGTGAATGTGAAAAACTGAGCCATACTCCATTTTTTAAAAAGCAGTCAATAGAATGAGACCCTGAGATGACTCAGATATTATAATTAGCAGACAAGGACTTTAAAGTAGCTATTAAGATGTGTCAAAGGACATAAAAAACGGTCTTGATGAGTGAACAGATAGGGAATCTCAGCGGTGAAATAGAAATAATAAAAGAGAAACAAATGGAAGTTCTAGGGCTGAGAAGCAAACTATCTGAAATTTGAAAAGTTTCTGAATGGGCTTCATAACAGATAGAACTGGCAGAAACACGGGCAAATGAGAATGAAAATGGATTCATTCAGATTATTGATCTAAAGTACATATAATAAAATTTAAATATATATAATATATATATATATAAAATATATAATAAGATTTAAAAAAATGACCAGAGCCTCAGGTACTTGTGAGATAATATCAACTAGCCTAATACACATGTATTTGGACTCCAGAAGGAGAAGAGAGAGAGAGTGGAGCAGGAATAGTGATCAAATGAAACAAAAGTTGAAGGAATGTCAAAAAAACTTTGCATTTTGGCCAAAGATGCCAATTTGTAAGCTTAAGAAAAACATCAAGACCCAAGTATAATTGATACAAAAAAAAGTCAAAACTAGGTAAATCGTAGTCAAACGACTGAAAGTGGAAGACAAAGGAAAAAATCTTGGAAGCAGGCGGAGAAATACAACAGATTACACATATAGGAACCGTGATAGTAATGTTGGCCAACTTCCCATCAGAAATAGTGGAGGCAAGAAGACAATAAAATGACATGTTTAAAGTACTTAGAGAAAAAAATTGTCAACTTAGAATTTTATATCTCCCAAACATATCCTTCAAAAAGGGGTAAAATAAAGGAATTTTCAGATAGACAAAAACCGAGAAAGTAATCACCCACAGATTTGCACTACAAGAAATACTACAGCGAGTATTTCAGGCTGAATGTTAAATATTACCTGATGGAACAACAATTTTGAAAATAAAAATGAGCAAAGTTGGAGAACCTATTCTATCTGATTTCTACAATTACTACAAAGCCACAGTTATTAAGGCAGTGTTGTATTGGCTTAACAATAAGCAAATATATTTTTGGAACAGGATAGTGTACATGAATTGACTCAGATATACATGGTCAAGTGATTGTCAACAAATAGGACAAGGACATCCAATGGAGAAAAGGCAGTCTTTTCAACAAATGGTGCTGGATCAGCTGGATATCCACATGTAAAACAATGAACCAGCTGACCTCCAGCTCACATCCCACATACAAATTAATTTGAAATGGACCATAGACCCAAACATAAAAGCTAAAACTATCAAACTCAAGAAGAAAACTTCAGAAAATATCTTCATGATATTGGGATATTCAAGGATTTCTTAACATACAGAGAGTGCTACTCATAGAAAATAAACTGATAAATTCAATTTTTATCATAATCAAAAACTTCTGTTCTTCAAAATCATCATTAATAAACAGGAAAAGCAAGCCACATTTATAATGCATTTATCTGACAGAAGACTTGACAATTCAATAAATAATGGGCAAAAGATTTGATAGACTCTTTGACAAAAGAAATTTCATGAATGGTCAACGTGAAAATGAAAAAATTCTCACCATCACCATTCATTAGATAAACCAGAATGAAACACTACTACACACCCGCTCACATGACCTAAATTAAGTGACAGGACAGCAGGAATTCTTGGTGAGGCTGTGGAACTTTCAGAACAGTCATACGATGTCACTGGCAACAATCACTTTAGAAAATGTTCTGCTCCTTTATTATAAATGTAAACATGTGCCTGGTCCGTGTAATTCCACCCATAGGAGATGCAAATACAAAGCTGTGTCAACAAGTGTTCCTTGCAGTTTTATTCAATAACAGCCAAAACCTGAAAACCCCAGTGTCCAAGAAGAGAATATCTACTCACAAACAAGTGTGGTACATGCACAAAAGGAATGCTAGTCACCAATAAAAAGTGATAAACTGTTTATACACACAGAACATGCATCAATCAAGCAGAAATCATGTTGAGCCAAAGAGGGCAGACACAAAAGAACTCATGTGGAATGCTTCCATTTCTATGAAGTTTGACAACAGGCAGAGAAACCAGACCTGGAACTGTCTGCGAGGGAGCAGGGGGCAGGCCTGACTACAAAGGTGGTGGTTATATAGAACACACAGTTTTCAAAACTCTTCAAAATGCACACATAAAATCTGTGCATTTTATCATTTGTAAATTATATCTCACTCAAGTTAACTTATTCAAAATAGTTCTACATTCAGCTGCTGTCCTATAGTGCTATTCTGATCTTTCACTATATTTTGTTTATTGTGACATGTCAGCACTCGAGACATAGCCAAACCTCATAATGCTGTCTGTACCAGATAACTAAAGATTCCAGGTGGGAAAAGGCAAGATCGGCATTCCTTTCCAGAATGAGGCCTGCTGCCCTGGATTTATCAACTGAAAGAAGTGTATGTAAATGTGTATCGTGGGGTGAAGAGGAAATGGAAAAATTTCTCAAGCTGGAGTATTTCAATCAATCTTATTTCAATGTCCTCCCCTTTGAAGTCTGCAGTGCAAACGTTTATGTTTCAAAAGCACAAAACAGACAAGGCAAACCCTCCAGCCAGATTCTGCCTCAAGCGGTATGGCCTTGCTATTTCGGTTATTCTACCCGGACCTGGGCATCCTACTGTGGAATTTAAGTCTAAAACTGAAAAAATAAAATGGTAATATCTTTAAAAAAATTGTTTTGAAAGCAGATATGTTTTTACATACTGTAGTCAATGTTCTCCCCTTATGTTCATTGAGCAACGTTAAATGATCCTTTCCCCAAGGCTGTATATAATCACTCCACAGCGCTCTGATGTGCTACGAAAGCATGAGAAGTGAACACAGCCCCTGCTGACCCAGCGCTCTGATGCCCATCTCTGCCGCGGCTGTCTCAGCTCAGAAGACACAACCAGAATCTGTACTACAGACATCCTCCTGACAGGTATTGTCATAGCTTTGGATCTTCATAACTCTGAGATGAAAATCCAATTTTAAGAATTCTAACTCGATGGTCAAGTTAAGAGAGGAGATTGCCATTTTAAGAATAATTACAAAGAGTCCTTTTGTCAAGCAAATACTCACTATGAAAACTACATCATCTCCAGCACTGTATTTCACACATTTATGATTCTTCACATATTTGGGTTTGCATAAAGCTGAGTAAACATATAGACCCTCTTGCTTATATTTTGATAAACTAGAAAACAAAGGTCAGATAATTGAATCCACCACTGACTCAAGTTCTTACTCTAATGGGCAGCGATGCCTCCTGACCGTATCAACATCATATGCATTAGTTATTAATGATCGGCAAAGCAAAGTGGACATTTAAGACCTAGATCGGCATATAAAAACCAAGGACAAACTCCTGAGTGTGAACCAAAGCTGCCAGTTCTCTGGACTGACAGCGCCTTGCGTCGCCTTATCACTCACTGCTCAGCGCCCACACCAGGGACTTTCCCTCAGGCCTGGAGCTTTGCCAGAGTGCCTCAGCCTTCTCCCCGCCTCCATGGTTCTCAGCACCTCGGCTCACACACTGCCAGCCCTCAGAAACCATCAGCTGAACAACATGCACGATGGCCATCCTCACTCCTTGCTGTTCCTTTGGGCAGCTGGAGAATAAGCAGTTATTGATCTGGGAGTGCTGGAGCTATGTTTAATGCTTAACCACGACAATTTTATTAGCCCAAGTGATTATTATACTTGTTTGCTCCTGCTATATGGTTTTTAAATTTTCAATTTCCATTTTAACAGGCTTATTGGATATGTGTATTTTATTGTCAGAGGCCTCAAATCTATTTTAAAGGCTTATGGTGAACAAATGATAAGCATACATATGATGTTAACTTTTTTAGAAAGAGGCTCTACTGTATCTGAAAATCTTTAATTGTGCACATTTTCAGTCCGCTAGTCTTAGTCTTAAAGTTCATTCTACAAAGAACCGAGTTGTCATATACTATCCTGATATCTATTAGTCATAACTATTGGTATCAATAATACGGTAAGTCTTACTCCTTTGATGCAGGGCTGTTGTGCGATGGCGTGAGGGATGCAGCAAGGTGCTGAGGCCAGACACCCGTGCCGCTGCAGGACGGGAAGGCCGTCTCACGCCTCCACAGAACACCACCAAACCCAGGGGCAGGAGTGCCGGGCACGGCAGAGGGCTCACTTGTATTGTGTGCTTACACATTCCAGGCATAGTTGTAAAATAGACATATTCTCACTTCGTGTCCTCAACATGTTGTGGTCGTAGACGATGAAAAAGAACCTCAGAGAGCTCATGAGGTTTTCCAAGATCTCACAGCCAGTAAGAGACGAAACCAGACTCAAGCTGAGAACAGTTTACTGAGAGAATCATACAAGAACTTAAGTTGTGAGGCTATTTGGGACTACCATGCCTAAGACTCTATTGTCACAGAGGCAAATTACATTTTTAAAATATAAACAAGCATTTTCAGAATGAAAATAAAATAACATGGAATCATAACAGGGCTGCAGCCTAGAACTACCTACACTCACACGCATTTATCATTAATTCCACGTTGAGCCACTCTGCTCACATGTCCATCCAGGCAAGAACACGGCGGGAGGGAAGATGAAGGAAAGGAATTATAACAGAAAAGCATATATACCTCCAAATTTTACTCTCACATATTATCTCCATTTTAAATAAGAGCCTACTAAGATACACAGGGGTTAAGAAATGTGCCCGAAATTTTTTTCAGGCACTGTGACTTGAAAACCCTCGCCCTCCCAGGCCACGAGCCTGGGCTACTGTTGGTAGTTTTGGAACCGGGCCCCTGCGTTCCTCCCCGCTCCCCCACCCACTCTCAGTGCAGTATCTCAATTCTCTTTCCCTGCTCATCGCTCCCTAAAACCATCGGCTGGTTCATAACACAATTACTTCCACCTTCCATCCAGTCCACACCTATAACAGGGATGGTAGAAAAAGATTAATCATTGCATGGGAAAATTAACAGTTTCACTATAGCTCTTCTAAACTGTTTTTCATTTTTCAAGGCCACTGCCCAAATTCATCCTATTTCTTGGCAGTGGTTTTCAACACTTATTAAGCAAAATACCAGTCACCCTGCCGCCACCAGGACTCTAATTCAGCTGGCAGCGGTCAGAAATGATTCCTAGAAATGACCTTCTGTTTTTCTTTTTTCGCTGAGGAAGAACTGGCCCTGAGCTAACATTTGTTACCAATCTTTCCTCTTTTCTTTGCTTGAGGAAGATTCGCTCTGAGCTAACATCTGTGGCAATCTTCCCCTGTCTTTTATGTGGGACGCAGCTACAGCATGCTGTAGGTCCGAGCCCAGGATCTGAACCTTTGAACCCCGAGCCACCAAAGTGGAGCATGCCGAACTTTAACCACTATGCCACACGGCTGGCCCTGAAATCACATTTTTTTAAACACAGTTCCTAGATCATTCTGCTGAAGGTGATTTTTGGACAAAGATTTTTGTAATGCCTCTTTAGGGTATCGCCACAGCAGTGAGGTGGTTAAGCAACTGAGCGTACCATCAAACTCACAGCTTTATCTAAAACAGTCAAGAAGAACTTAAGACAATGAGCCCAAGAGATGCAAAGGGCCTTCAACTCTAAATGTTTCCATTTGTGACAGATATGTCTACGTAAGTTTCCATTGTTCTATTTCTATGGTTACTGTTATAACAAATACAATTGGTTTTTCCCATGAGATACATTTTCCCCATAATACTTCCACAAGAAATATAAATGCCAAATTTCTCCTAGAATCCCCAGGGCTTTACTTCTTGTTGAGAAATTTTTAAATATTTCATCAGAGTTAGGCATAATAACAGCCGCATTCAGGGCTCCACGGTTCCACGTCTGTGGGTAATATCTTAGGAGGAAACACCTCCCTCATAAGCAGTGTGAGGACAAGCAACCTCAAAATCCATTTATGGTTGTAACTAGGGTGAACACCTTCATGAGCTCTGCCCTGGCTTCACGAAGCCTTCAGCTCTGCCGCGGCGCACCACACACCTTGCTAAGGGGAGGGCCACCTCCTTCCTGGTCTGCACCGGCCTGCTGCCCTCCTCTTCCGTTTAGGACACTGGCCCAGGTGGTGGACAGTGTCTCATCAAGTGCTCTCAATTTGTCCTGACATTCCGAATTTCCACTTTGGATCCTGTATCAAATCATCAAGGTTCTGCTACTAAATCACACATTATTTATGCTCATTATTTATAAACCATCAGCTCAAAAAGGACTTGAGCTGCTTACAGTAAAAGGAGATAGGATTTCTAAATAAAGAGAGTAGGACGTGAGGCATGTGAAAGAGAAGAAAAGTTGGTTATATCCCGAGGGACTACATAATTTATGGTCCAAATGGGACATTTTTGAGAGCAAGAGGGAGCACTATTAACATCTACAAAATTACAGCTGGCATAATTCAGGACTACCCCAGCTAAGCCAAGATATATAATTACTCTTAGTAGTCTAAGGATGATTGCTAAAAATAAATAATTCCCAGAAAACCAATGGCAAAGGGGAGCTATTACACAATTCTGATTATGATATGGGAAAACAACACCAGTTACTCTGAAGTTCCAAATTTTCCACTGATAGGAATTTATTGCACAGATATTTATATAAGGAACGTTGAATAACACAATGGGCAGCATGATGCTGTGCGTGAATAATGATTTACGTAGCTACGTAATAGCTACCCGGGTAGAATCAGCAAAATGGGAATGCATATACAAACACACACAGGAGTACTTACGAGCTGAATGGATCACAAGCAATATTTCTGAAAGTTTTGAAGCCATGGGTAGGTTACATATCTTTCCCAGCCATTCTTATAATTTACCTATTAGTACAACGTTAATTTTATTGGTAGCAAATTCTAAATTAGTCATATAAACGGTTTTTGCTCACTCAAGAATCTTTCAATCCTACCGATTCTGCTCTTACATCAGTTATAGTATTTTGACTATCGACAACAGAAGCTGTGTCTTCTGTTTTTGACAGATTTTATTTTTTTAGAGCACTGTTAGGTTCACAACAAAATCAGTGGAAGGTACAGAGAGTTCCCATGGACCCCCTGCCCCAGATGCCCAGCCTCCCCCACCAGAGCGGTGCATATGTTACAACTGACGAACCCACACTGACACATCGAAATAAGCCAGAGTCCATAGTTTACATTAGGCATCACTCTTGGTGTGGTACGTTCTATGGGTTTGGACAAATGTATAATGACATATATCTACCATCATAGTATCACACAGGGTATTTTCACTGCCCTAAAAACCCTCTGTGCTCTGCCTGTTCATCCCTCCCCACCTTCTTCCCCCCCAATCCTCGGCAACCACTAATCGTTTTACAGTCTCCATAGTTTTCCCTTTTCCAGAATGTCATATAGTTGGAGTCACACAGTATGCAGCATTTTCAGACTGGCTTTTTTACTTACTAATATGCATTTAAGGTTCCTCCAAGTCTTTTCATAAGCTTGACAGCTCATTACTTTTTAGCGTTGAACAATATTCCATTGTCTGGATATACCACAGTTTATCCATTCACCTACTGAAGCACATCTTAACAAGTATGTGCCTAACAATGGAGCATCAACTCTATGAGGCAAAAACTGACAGAAAGGCAAGGAGAGACAGATGAATCACTGCCACAACTGGAGACCACAACACCTCTCTCTAAGAAACAGACAGATCCAGCAGGCAGAAAATCAGTAAGGATAGCAGCTGGATTCCACAAGACCATCAGTCACCTGGATAGACTATTTCATCCAACAACGGCAGAATACACATTCTTCTCAAGCTCACATGGAACGTCCACCAAGACAGACCACGTTCTGGGATATAAAACACCCCTTAACAAATTTAAAAGAACAGAAATCATACAAACTCTCCTTTCATACCACAATGGAATTAAACTAGAATCAAAACCAGAAATGGTTCCTTTTGCCCTCCCCCTGCTGGATGTGAGGGGATTTTTCTCCGATACTCACTGTGGTTGAGCTCCTGGTCAAACCTGGTCCAGCGACTAGAGAGAAATCTCACAACATTGTGGGGCTCCCTATGATTGGATCCTCTGGAGTTTCTAACTCTGAATTGTCCACACCGAGCCTCCAGCAATTTGTCAATTACAGTGCGGGTTCTCCTGCCCCAGCCCTGTCCCCATGGTGGTTTCTGCTCGTGAATCTCTGATCCAGTGAGTTGTCATTCTCTGTATTTGCCTGTCCATCTCTCCAATCTTGGGGCAGCACTTTGCCTTGTGTCCTCCTCTCACTTTCAGACCCAAGAAGAGTTGTTGATTTTTCAGTCTTTTCAGTTTTTCACCTGTTGGTAGGATGAAATGGCGACTTCCAAGCTCCTGACACGCAGAACTGGAAACCGGAAGTTTCTTCTGGTTTTCTTGTCTCCAGGACCAGATAGCATCTGAAGCATATTTGTTGAGGCATTTTAACCCTCTATGTGTTGAACAAATGAACACACAAGCAAATGCATGAATTCAAATATGCCCGTTTAAATGATGTCACATTATCAGACATATCTAAAGGACCCATTTAAATTCAATAGAAACTTATCAATTTATCGTTTATTTTACAGACCTATCTTCTGAACCACCAACACTTTTTCTTTCAAGTAGCACAATATTCAAAAATGTGAAAGTGACTGGAATTCTTTTAAACGATTTATTCCTCTATAATACAAAAATTGACACACGTTCCTCTTGGTTATAATGACTAATGTCTTGCGGGTAAACAAAAACTTTGATCTAACTGAAACTGTGATCTCTCCATACGGAGAGGATGGATGGCGCCGATGGTGCGTGTATGGGGAGGTGGCGGGGAGGAAAGAGAGCTCCATCCACTGGGTGAGAATCCCGCAGAACAGTCAGGGAGGTGCAAAACAAGCCTAGGTTTAGAGTCAGGGGGATAAACACCGTAACAATTAGCTAAAATAAATGGAAGTGGCTGCCTCTGCAGAGGCAAAATGTGGGAGAAGGGGGTCTCAGGGCAAGAGTTCTACAACAAAATTCGTAGAATTTCCTTTGGAGGACAGGTGGAGGAGGCTGAGGCGCCTGTGCCTGGCCTCCTTCCCCCCTGGACGGCAGGGTGGCTGTTTGCTACCTTAGGCTGAGCTCCTGTCCTGGGGCCTTCTCCTGCAGCTCCCCTTGCGAATGCTGGTAAGAAGGGAAACAAACGTAAAGACACTTTTTGGTAATTCTGGTGTGGGGACGGGAGATACAGTGGAGCCTCCTCAGGCAGCGGGCGCGGTTAGGACCGCAGAAACCTGGGCGCACGTCACGGGGAAGCCCCTGCAGAGAGCGACTGAAGATGGCAGGAAAAAATAGAGTGGAAGCGGGATAGACAAGAGAAACAGTCTCGGAAAGAGAAGCGGCAATTGTCAATTATCAATCAATGCGGTAAAGCCCGAGGGATGAGATGTTGAGGGATGAAGACAAGATGGCCTCTCGTTTCTCAGGCAAATGGGAGGCAAATCATCTGTTGAGGCAGAGGGTCGCACGGATCAGAAAGGCATGTGGGATAGCGAATTATGACTTGATAAAAGCATTATTCTTTCAGTTCTTTTCTTCGGCGGTGGATACAGGTCTGAAGAAGGTCAGGGTGTGTCTAGACCTGTGCACCTACCTGTGCCCCCCTGTGCTCTGGACATGGGGGCCTGGGGGAGGCTGCAGACCTGAGAGCTGGGGAGGGCAGGGTGGGGCTGGGGGCTGGGAGAGACTGCAGAGCAAAAAGCAAGCGGCAGAGCTAAACAGATGGAAGGCTCTGCTCAGAAACTGTGATTCCAGAGTTTAAAACCTTAAAGATGGAGATGCGTGTGATGCCCAAGGCCAAAAATGTGGAGATGGGGGCCAGGGGCAGATGGCAGCACAGTGCTTGAGATCTCAGCATCAACAATCTTTGCCTTCTCTGCTCCAACCTGGGTTACAGATGGTGTGGGTAAAAGCAGGAGCCCATTTAGAAAACTGACATTACCATCTATTCATACTCAAGAGTAAAGGCTTAAAAGACCTAAATGCTTGTTTTTAGCAAATATATTTGAGGTGCCATTTTTTTTAATGGTTTGTTTAGTCGCTTTTTACAAAAAACAAGAAAATCTTGTATTTCACTCCAACATTACTCAATTCAAAAGTTTTCATCTAAAAAGTTAAATCATAATTAATAAAGATCTTGACTCTATTTCAACAATAGTATCTATGTTTAGTAGGTTTCATTTACATAATGATTATATTCATGCCCTATGAAGTACAGCGGGTCATTAAAATAAGTGTATACTGCTTCTAAGGAACAAGGGGATTGAGCTCAAAACTGTGTTATGAATTTAAAATTCTGTTTAAATTGCTCATATTTACATGTACCGCACCCTCTGAAACAGGTAATTCATCAGTTGACTGCAGTAGCCTTCTCTTCTTTTCATGCGTAAGTGAGTAATTATCTCAACCAGAACACTGCGTTTTGAAAATGGATTGAATTTCTAGAGAAAATAAATAATGTTCAAGCCAGTGAATAACTTTCAAGCAACAGAGGAGAATGAATGTTTGTAATTAACATGTTTGCTCATGTTTTCCTACATTTTGGTTGGTAACGCAATATTGGAAGTCTAGATTATTTCTGTTGAAAATGTATTTGTTGCCCACAGGGCTCTTGGTACAGACAAAATTTTAAAAACCCAACTATTCACAACCTGGCTTTTGCCCTCTAAAACTGTGCACGCCATGGCCGCTAAACATAATGTAAGTTAGCAGTATCATACAAAGATAAAGCTACTTTTCTACTTTATTTTAGACAGAAGGCAAAACAATCATTATTGTCTAGGCAGAAATTATTTCCAGTATTTCGATACACATGTTCCTGAATATTTATGCTCATCCATTTATTCCCCGCCTTCCTCTCACTATTCTACCTCAGAAGCCTAAGGCCTGGAATCTGAAATCAGCAACTATGGGCCTTTGCACAGATCAGACACCAGTCCCACTTCCCTCCACACAGATCATACACGAAGGGATTAAGAACTAATTCATTATATTTAATCACATGTATAATTATATACATATATATATATATATATATATATATATATATATATATATATATATATATTTGGGGTTTTTTTTGAGGAAGATTAGCCCTGAGCTAACATCTGTCACCAATCCTCATCTTTTTTGCTGAGGAAGACTGGTCCTGAGCTAACATCCGTGCCCATCTTCCTCTACTTTATATGTGGGATGCCCGCCACAGCATGGCTTGACAGGCAGTGCACAGGTCCACACCTGGGATCTGAATCAGCGAACCCTAGGCCACCAAAGCAGGATGTGTGAACTTAACTGCTGTGCCACTGGGCTGGCCCCAGCTGACTCGTTCTTTTTCATATTTTCCAATTCTTCGTTGACGTTCTCAGTGTGTTCATCCATTCTTCTCCCAAGATCAGTGAGCATCCTTATGACTCTTTGTTTGAACTCTTCGTCAGGTAGACTGCTTATTTCTGTTTCATTTAGTCCTTTTTCTGGGGTTTTGTCCTCTTCCCTTGCTCGGAACATATTCCTTTGCCTCCTCATTATGCCTCCTTCTCTGTGCTTCTTTCTTTGTACTAGGTGAGTCGGCTATGTCTCCTGATCTTGGAGAAGTGGCCTTATGTACGAGGTGCCTTTTGAGGCCCAGCAGTGTGCTTCCCTCTCGTCACCAGTCCAGAAGATCTAGGAGTGACCCCTTTGTGGGCTACCTGTGTCCTTCTGCTGTGGCAGGGTTGCTCCCACTGCAGGTACCCAGGGAGTCTAGTCTTTCCTTCCCCGGCCAGCTGTTTGTAAATCAGGTTTGGGAGCCCCTGCACCGTTGGCTACAAGGTCTAATAACACAGTCCTGTTGCAGTTTTCCTGATAACTGAGTTGGTACCCTGTGTGGCTGGTTGCTAGGCTCAGGGGCTTATGGTTTCTCTAGGCCCCAGGCCTGCAAGGCTGTTGTCAGCTCTCTTAGGATTGCAGCTGAGTGGGGCTGGCCCCAGGCACAGGAGCACCCAATTGTTTCAGGCTTTGGAAGACGGGGCCAACCCCCTTTGTGGCTGTTTGTGAAGCACAAGTCTTCTGCCACTGATCAGGCCCAACTCCCTGAGGTCCACACACACCATCAGCACAGTCCTGGTCCATGCACACTTCCCAACCTCCTAGAGTGTACCCAGTCGCCCCACTTCAGAGGTCCCCACACTCTCCACCAATGTCCCCCACAGTTCACCTGCTCCCCCTGCTCCACAGAGGTGGATACACTGCCTGCCTGCAGAGGATCCAGGCACGCAGTCTATGCAGGCCAACTAGGTGCCTGAGGGCTTGTTGTTGGATGGGGCCATTCCCTAGGGAAGGCTGCCTGCCCTGGCTGAACTGGATTAAATCTGCTCTCTAGTGGCTGTGGAGACCCCTGGGCCATCAGGCCAGGGGAAGAACTCCAATGGCATCTGCCAGTGTCTGGGTCAGCACACCTGTACTAGGTCACAGTAATGGCTGCTACCCATGTCTCAGTCCCCGCAGAGGTCTCACCTCTCACTGAGATGCACCCAGAGCCTATCAGGTGAGTTTCTTTTCACCAAAGCAGTGTGTGCCTTTCTTTCTGGTGATTTAGGTTGCTTTCTGAGATGAGTAAATTTGTGCATGGGTCCTTTAAGAGCTGGGTTTTTCCACTTATGTCAATAGCTTTTCTGAGGGTATTCCCCATTGTAGTCAATAGTCAGCAAAACCAGATCTTATGAGACTTATCTCAGTTGTGCTGACTCTGAACGATGCTTATAGCGGTAACATGCTCTCATTCGGGTCCCCCCTCCTCCAGGGAGGGCTGTGTACCTTAGGGTGGCTCCTGCCCTGCTGTGAAGGTCCACGGCTTGCGAAGGTGGCTTTTTTCTCTCCAGAGAGGAATTTCTGCCTCTTCCACCTGAGTCGGGACTGTCCCTTGTTGTGGGGGTTCTTCTTATCCAGTTTTCAGTTTTCTCTCCAGGGTAATTTTTCCAAGAATAGTTATAACCTGGCTGTGTTTGTGGGAGGAGGTGAGTTCAGAGTCCGCCTACACTGCCATCTTGACAAAATCTCCTGGAAAAGAAAATTTTTGAATGATAGAAATGTTCTCTATTTTGACCTGGATGGTAGTTACATATATAAAAATTTATTGAGCTGTATACTTAAGATGTGTGCATTTAACTTTATATAAATTATCTTTTAGTAAAAAAAAATGGGAATGAGTCCACAAATATCTACTCCATTGTGACATGCTTCCTGGTCTGATAAGGAGACAGACTCAGAATAGCTAGAGCTCTAAACAATCATTCATTTATACATTCAATACACCACTTCTAACAGAGCACTTCTACATGCTTGGGGCTATTTTAGGCAGCAGAAATATATCAGTGAACAAAACAAGGGGAAAAATACCTTCTCTTTTGAATTTTACATTGTAGTAGAGATGATCAGATACTATCAAATAAGTGAATTTTTCATCACATTAAAAAGTAGTAAAAGCTGAACACACCAGAGCAGGGTTAGGGGGGTTAGAAGTGCGGCAGTCGAGAGCACCCATTTTAAGTAAAATGGTAAAGGGAGGCTTAAAAGAGGGAAGGGAGTTAGTGGTTTGGATACACGGGGAGGAACGTGACAGACAAAGGGAAGAGCCAGTGCAGAGACATGGCCTGACACGTTTAGGAACAGGACCAAGGGTAGATAAGCTGCAACAGGGTGAGCAAGGGAGCAAGCAGTGAGGGTTGAAGTCAGAGCGGTGACATGGGCACCCTATCAGGTAGGGCCTGATGGACTCTGTCTTTTACTCTTGGGAGAACAGAGAGGCACTGAGGTGTTCCACGCAGAAGAGTGACAAGATCTGACCTGTGTTTTACAAGCATCAGTTTGGCCGCTGCACTAACACTCCTGGGGGCAGAGGGAGGTGGCTGGTTGGAAGCTGGAAGACCCATTAGGTGCTAATGTCACGATCCGGATGAGAGATGGTGGTGGCCTGGACTACACAGGGGCCAGCAGGAGTGGTGAAAAAATCCGGATTGTACATTTCAAAGCTGGAGCCAAACAGTTTGCTGCCAGATTTGAATATCAGTTGCGATAGAAGGAGAGGAGTCAAAGGTAATGCCCTGTCTTTGACTTCAGCAACGGGAAGGATGGAAGGGCCATTATCTGAGATGGAGAAGACAGTGGGTGAAAAAGGTTTAGAGAAGAAGATCAGGTATATGTGGGCCATACCAAGCATGAGCTATCTATTAGACATCAATGGACACGTCGAGCAGGGAATCTGACGTAGGAGTTTGGAGCTCATCAGCATAGACAGGATATTTAAAGCCATGACATTTGATGAAATTACAAAGGAAGTAAATACAGTTGAAGAAGAGAAGTCTGGAAATAACAGTGAGGAGCAGAGAGCACAATTCTCTCACCTCCAGACCCTGCAGCATCCCAGATGGAGAGGGCTACAGAGGAAGCAGTGTCTTGGGGGAGCCAGATTTTGTCTACGTAGAAAAGTTCAGAAAAGAGATTCTAGAGAACACGGGGCAAAGACTGGGTAGGTGACATGAGAGTCTGGGCTTCTTGATCAAACTGACATAAACAGGGATAAAGGGCACAGCTCCTGGTGGAGTCAAAGGAGTGGCAGTGGCAAGGCTGTGAGTTTGGGGGTTGATGAGGAGTGCGTGCCGGGTCTTCTGTGTGGCTTCTGTGGATGAAGGAGAGGCCGATGGGGAGACTGGCCACTCACCCCGCACATGGGCCATTCTTGAACACGCTGAAATACTCTGATCAGCACAAATTCGCTGTTTGGCTCCTAACTTCTGCTAGAATAGGCCAAGAGAACAGCAGGCGTAACAAGGACAAATGAGTCCTCCAGCTTCAGGAACATATCATGGACCGCGCCGGCGCCTGCAGCGCTTGCGGCAGTGTTGTGGGCTGAGGAGAGAAGACGTGCGCCCACTAAATGTCCTCCAGTCAAACCTTCCAAATTAAGTTAGGAGAGGAAAAAAGATTTGAGCCTATTTAAATCCCTCCTACTGGAAAAAACTCAAAGAAATTCTGCAGTTTTAATTTCTAAGAATTTTAGGCACCAGTGACTGTTAAATTCCCAAAATACAAGCTTCACTGAAATTCAGTAGCGCATGTGCCCACACTGCCACCAAAGTGAGTGAGTGTCTCGCAACTCAGGTAAGGAAAGTGACTCAGGAAGGAAGTCTGGAGGAGCCCGCTCTCCCGAAGGAGTGGCTGATGCTCACAGCAGCCCAGTCGCCTCTGGAAACTGCCCCAAATGCCGTATTTGGAGCGAATACCACATGTAGGCTGCTAAATGCCGCTGTGATACTCATCTTTGTCATTTCTCTTAAAAATATTTTTTCAGTAAAGTGACAGCTATGCATCGTAGTTATTACCAATTTAAAAACAAGCACAGTGGGAAGTGGCCCATTTAATTAATTATGGTCCCTGCGTTGTGGTACAGCCTAAACAAATACTTGACAATGATTTCAGCAAAACCAGAATATCTAACAGAAAGGTCTCCATTTCCCCACTCTGTGTGCTGTGGACCCGAACCTGGAGCTGCCAAGGAACCGTCATAACACAGAAGGAAGAGGGCAGTCAGGAAGGCAGAGGCCCCCGCACATCCTCCTTCCTGGAACGGACGAGAAATCAGCAACAAAGATGCAGCAGGACACAGGTGATTAGGAGAGCTACAGAGGGACCCCCGCTCTCCACCCACAGTCAAGAGCTTTGCCTAGGTCGGTGGGTCAGAGTCCTCAGTGCCGAAACAGAGAAGCCGCTCCTCCCAGTGCAGGACAGCAATAACACCTGGGTCCTTTTAAAACAGACCCACGTGGGGTCCAAGTCCGCCTCTTGCTAGCCCACTGACCTTGAGCATGACACTTATACAGCCCTCACCTACAGAATGGAAATAATGATGCCAAACTTGCCTAAACGCAAGGTTCCTAACTACTGGTTGTAACATATCAAAGTGCCTGGTGCGGACTAGGAACCTGTAAGTAGGGTTCATGGGTGATGATATTATCATGTAAAGATGAAAAGAGAAATAGTGGGAAGCAACAGTGACATTAGGTTGCAAACAATACACTTCATCAAGGGGCCATGGTCTGAGGTCCACGTCTGTTCCGACACTGACAGCAAACCTACCTGAGCTGTGCTGGGAGACCCAGGTCCTCGGAGGGCTGATCCAAGTAAGCGGGGCAGCTTCTCCCCCAGCCTCAGAATTCCTGTCACCTGGACGTGTGGAAGCCCCTGGAGACGGGGCGTCTACTCTCACGCCTTACGAGGTATTGGACTGCTTACATGTGTCGTTACTTGGTCAAGTCAGGGTCTCCTGCTCTGTGTTCCAGCCACGTGTGGCTGACAGCAGCTCAGTGCATCGCATGACACAGTGCCATCTGGGGCAGATACACTGGGATGGCTCAGTCTCTCACAGGTCTCTGACTGTCTGAAGAAAACACGCGCAAATGTACGCAAACAGCATACACAGAAAAGCCTCACCAAAATTTCTACAGTTGAAAAACGGCAGAAATGTATTTTTATTATGAAAACATTATTTTAGGGATAAAATATTTTGTTGCTGAGGAGAAAACATTCTTAAAATCCCATATGCAATCTCTGCTCCTGCTCAGTTTTAATTTCTGCAGATGCCTGTTGCTTATCTGATTGGCCCTATGAGCTGTTCCAGAAAGCCTGGTTTTCCTGTGCTGGAAAACACCACGGAATTTTAAAGAGCTCTTTGCAACGCACCCCAGGGCAAACAACATACTGAGACATTTTGGTGGACATGAGGGTCAGCAGACGAGAAGCCATGGTGACAGGCTCTGCTCCCCAGCAGGCCACTCCTCTCGGTCTTCTTACTCCATAGCCTGCTCGCCGTGCCACTGCGTCCCCCACTCTCTCCCTGGCTCACACAGCCCTCTTGTTTCTCCATCCCGTGGTCCCGCAGTAACTCGCTACAACGCCCCAAGCACACACAGGCGGATATCTAGAACACTGACAACTTTGTTGATGCCTGCTTCTCCCCCAGTGCAAGAAATCCCCTAATTAGTCCCTACCTTAGAATTCCTCTTAAAGAGAACCCTGGAATCTTCCTGAAGATGTGGAGGCTGACAGAGATGATTGCTGATGATTGCTAATGTTAGGGGTGAGTGATTCTGAAGTGATTGTACGATATTTTATCTGCCCAGTGAGCTGCCTTCATTTGTGAAGCAAGGCCTCTATGACTATAGGCGGCAAGACAGTCCCAATCCAGATTTCCACCAGAGGGAACAGCGGGCCAATCAGAGGACCCTACATCCTGGCCACAGTGACAGGTCTAGAGATTGGCTCTCGAGTCCATCAGAATCCTCCCTATGACCTTTCTGTTAGAAAGGAGGGAAGGGAAAGGAGGAAGGGAAGGGAAGACTGTTGCCTTTGGAGTCACTGGGCTGGGATGAAGTGAGGATGCAATTGCTGGTGGCCTTTCCACATCTAAATGGAGAAAGCCCATTTTCAGGAGAAAAGTTTAACACCCACAGCGGGCAGGAGAGCTTGGAGACAGACAAAGATCTGGAAAGAGAGAGACATACAGAGAAGGATGATCTGGAGCGAAAGGGAGCAAGGAAGCAGGAGAAAGACGGACAGTGTTGTCTGAAACCCTGGGTTCAGCGATGCTTGTCGCCAGGTCTAGACGTGTCCTCCCACTTCAGTGAACCAATGAACCCTGACCCTGTCTTTTTTTACTTATGCTAGCATAGCCCTGGATTCCTCCCACTTACAACAAGAACCCTGACAAATATTCCTTAAGGAATCCCTTCAAAATCAGAAGTTCCACCCCAAAGGCAAGGCCAAGCAGAGCCCTGAGCAACTTACAGATAAAGCTAGAGCCTGAAACTGAGCCTAACGTGGCTGTTGACAATTACGCTTGGTGCAGAAAGCCCTGGCGCTCCAGCCATTCCTGACGGGGTCACCCAGGCCTCTTTCTTTCTTGGTCCCAAGTGGCAGACACTGGTCTTTCTCAGGTGTCCTTTGCCTGTGCAGCTTCAGACTGCAGGTGCTTCTGTCATTCTTTCCTGTTGGGGACCTCTACTTCCCTTTAGGGTTACGCCACACCCAATTCCTACAGGTATCAATGCATCTGCTGTCACCGCCACCCCGTGAAGCACCTGACGGCAGTAAGGCCAAGCGCTGATGCTGACCAAGCCTCAGGAGCATCTCCTACCAAGCGCAGGTCAAGGGAGCACAGGCCACGGGTGACATGCCTTCTCTGCTCGCCTCCTTCCAGTGCCTCTTAATTCAGCCTGTTTCTTGATCCTCTCTTTTTCTTGACGCCATTGTGATCTCTCAAGCTAATCTAAACACTACTTTCCTATCTTTCTTCAGTCTCTCTTTGCAGGTATTTTATTGCTGATGAAAGACCATCTTACTCACAGTAGACACATCTTCACAGTGAAAATTTGAGGAATACAACTGGAATGTAACGCAGCCCCTGCAACAAGGCTTCCCTCAGGGCTGAACCCCTCACAGCGGACAGCAAGGAGGCCGTTACTGCAGCTCCACTTCCCCACCCACCAATACGACTTATTCCCTGTTTGTAATCAGATTTCTGATATTTATCAGGGAAAGAGAAAACCATTTGAAAATCCAGAAATTCTGCACTACTCTCAACATACTTCACTTATTCTAATCTTTATTGACATTTCAAGTCTAACACAGTCTCTTGCCTTATTTCTGCTTCTTGTGTCATACTCTGACCACTGGTTTTATAATAAATATTTTTAAAGGAATGAAAACCATGGATTTAAAACATTAGTTTCTGCTGTGTCTTTTTCTTATGTTCCTTTGTCTGTTTCCCTCTTGCAGCCCACCTGCTTTGAGCTTCAGCAAATTCATCACCACTCCAAAATTCTAAAATTCTACAAATCAGTTAAAACTAAAAAGAAATGACCATATATTGTAAGAAGTATTAAATGAGGTCCCTCAGCCTTTCCAAAATGGACAAGTTACCACTGTCTAACTGACAAGGAATTTAACTCCTGAGAATGACAGGCTGGTCAGACGTAGTCCTGGACCATTAGTATTAAATTGCTGGACTGTAGACTTATTCTTTTAGTCTGGTGAGGCAGCATCTACTTATTACAATATTCACAATCCTGAAAGCAAATGTTAGGGTAGAAATAGAAAGGTCAATTTAAGTATTTAGAAAATTTTTAAGCTTGAGAATTAATCACTGAGTAATTATTGATTTTGCCTGGTGTTTAACCAGTTTCTCTCCTCTCACCTGAACCATATTTTTGGTTTCCAAAAGGGAAAAAATCGTTTCAGCATTCTAAGCTTGTGATATTGACAGGTAACGTTAAAGAGACAGCAGAAACCTGACCTTCAGACGCAAGTTGACAGAGCAAATGAAGGGGTAAACTATGGAGGACCCCAAATCAATACAGCATCAGCTTCCTGGGGCAGCTAAGCGGCTCCCTCACGCTTGCCAGGGTCTTCTTCAGGTAGACATACACTGGCCACCACTTCTACTTGCCACTGAATGCCCCAGGGCCGCACTGTCCAATTCGATAGTCACTGCCCACATGTGGCTATCTCCATTGAAATTGATTAAACGTAACTCAAATTAAAAATTCACTGCGTCAGCCACACTTGCCACATTCCAAGTGCTCAACAGCCACATGTGGCAAGTGGCCACCATGCTGGAGGGTGCAGAGAGAAAGGTTTCCATCGTCACAGAAGCTTCTGCTGACAGCACCACCCTAGATGATCTGATTATTATACAGAGCCTATTGGTAGTCAGTATGGGTACAATTTACCACCTGGACAAGTGGCAATATGGTTTTGAAAAAGGGACATGAGATGGCAGGAAGGGCAGGATCGGGGGAGGTTTCAGCCATGCTATCCACAGCCCAAAGCAGAAGGGGGAATATGGCCGACCCGTGGGGTCACAGGGGGACCTCTATGACCTCAGTCTTGAATAAATGTAGTTTTGGAGGCAACTGAAATGGAAACATTAAAATGAGCTTCAACAGAAAGAAGCACTGTTCTGGCGCTGAATTGGCTCATGGGTGGAGACAGACGAATTATAATCAATGGTCAGAGCAAAACATGTGTCTCTGGGCTCTCACTGCAATACCTGGGGCTCAAGGCAGCTAAAGAGCCTCAGAGCATCTGGGAGGATAAGCACCAGGCAGGAGTGCCAGCAGAGGCATGGACAGCCCCCAGCAGGAGGAAGCTGCCTCAGAAGTCACGATGCAACCTTGAAGACAGCAGGGAGTGGTGAGCTGGGCACCAGGGAGCGTGCCACAGAGGTCAAGGCTGCAAGTTTCCTGAAGGCAGCACAAAGCACGTGGTGTAAAACTGTTCCTTCAGAGATCCTGGATGCGAACGAGAAATAATCAGTGTGGAGAACGGCGAATGAGAAGATGTAACAACATTTTGTATATTAAAGGATATATCAATTCGGGGGTTTGGGGTTTTCTATTTCCTAAGATATGCCATGGTAATTCACTGAGGGAGGTATACTTTGGATGCTCTGGGCACAGGCAGCAGGAGGAACTTGCCTCGTCAGCTAGGAAGCAGAGAGATTAACGTGGGTTTTCGTGGGCCATCCTTAAAAAGTCATGTGGCCCTTTCATGTGGCTGGAAGTTTTGACATTAAAGTTACATTTATTTTAAGAGAAGGAAGTTATTATTACTAGAAAATCACTAGCAACAATTACTGTTCAGAATTCCAACCGTTTATTATCCATTATGTATCCATTACTACTCCACAGCCCACCGTTTGTCACGTGTTATTAGTATAACGGCCCCCATAATGGGCTATGCCTCTTCAACACTGTTCTAACTGCCATGGCTCACTGTGTCAGTATTCAAGGAGAAAGCATCATATACAAGGAAATAATGCATGATTTCAATTATTCAAGTACCATATCATTCTTAGCCACGCTTATGGTAAGCATGTCGTTTATGAAAGGTACGTTAGTAATACAGAAGTACCAGTTAACCCAGTTTTCCATGTGGTGGTATAAGCAGCCACTCTTCTGCGAGGGCATATATAGAGCGTATCTAGTTAAAGCCAAGGGTTAATGCACATTTGGTTTGATAAGCAATAAGAAATAAGTAATCATTTACAAACAGATTGTTTACTAGTAGTGAATTACTATCAGTACATTTTTATTTACAGCTCACATTCATTCATTTAGCAAGTGTTTATTCGGCACCCACGAAATGTCAGGTACCGTTCTACAGGCACTGGGCAGATCAGAGGACTTGGGTAATCAAGAGAGAAAAGTGCTTTCTCCACCAGCCTATCCTCTAGAGGCAAAATAGACAATGAAGAAAAAACGAATATGTGATCTAAGGTTAGATCAGCATAAGTCCTGTGATGAAAACAGAGCTCCGGGAAGAGCCGAGTGACGGCTTTAGACAGCAGCAGGGACCATTCTGCTGCTGCAACAAGCAGAAACTCTGAGTGCGTGTTCAGACGTGGGACGAAAGGTAGATTGGGCCATGGGCATAGGAGCAATTTCACTTGGCATTTCTTCTACTTTCCCAGTGAACGAGAAGCAAGGCTGTGAGAGGGAAAGAGGAGAGGGGCGTGAGGAGACAGGATGTGTGAAACGGCGTTCCTGGAGAACGGGACCTCGGACCGACCCAGGAGGGCAGCAGGGTCACGGGGATGGACCTAGGGCGCGATCCCTCGGACACTTGTGGAGACGAATTTAAAGTCAGACCTCTCAGAACGGCTCTTCGTTTTTCTCCAGCCACAGGATTCAATTTGGCCTCACCCAGAAATTTGTAAACAGGCAATGATGTGAGAATGAAGAAAAATTACATTCCCAGTGCCATGAGGGATTACAGAGGGACCCACAGTAGGAGAGAGCCCATCCGGGAGGAGGAGAGCGGACGCCAGCATGGCACCTGTGGGAACGAGACAACAGCCGCTCACTGAAGGTTCTTCGTGCAAAACCTCTCAAGTCAGCCCACAGACCCAGTGACTGTGAATGCCCTGGAAGTTTCTGCGTGTAGCTCATATGTACAAACACTGTACATATTATCTTTAGATGTCACTTACCATTTATGACAGTACAGTCACATAAAATTGAGCCTACTTTCATGTATTAGAAAAAACATATCTGCTGACCTTACAAAGCAAAGCTTTGCTGAAAAAACATGAAAAAGGAATTCTTCTTCTATTTCCCTGATTCTATCATGCATATCCCTCACCCCCCCTTTACCTACAGTTCAGTGATTATCAAGAGGCACCTTACAATCAATTTTGAAGAACCTTGCCAGTTGCCAGTTATAGAAGTCAGTCATGAAACAATTGTCTTTGCTCACACAGGTTCTGAACGTCGCCAGTTCTTCAAGAAAGGACGGTGGTATTTTCAAAAGCAGAAGAGAAAGTAAGATGTGACCCATTCACGTAAAGTTAAGAGTGAAACGTCACTTTCTTTATTTTTTACTTTTTCTTCTTCTCCCCAAAGCCCCCCCAGTACATAGTTGTATATTCTAGTTGTGAGTTCCTCTGGCTCTGCTATGTGGGATGCTGTCTCAGCATGGCCTGATGAGCCATGCCATGTCCAAGCCCAGGCACCGAACCGGTGAAACCCCAGGCCACCAAAGCAGAGCGCACAAACTTAACCACTCGGCCACGAGCCAGCTCCCATCACTTTCAACTTAAGAGAATTCTTAAAAGTCAGTCAAAATTCACTAGCCAAATCCTGGTATTTTTCTGTTTTCTTCCAAACTTTACAGTTCTCTCTAACGGTGATAAAGTCTGGAGTAAGACATGTTATTAAGTTGAGGATGCCTAAAGGAAAAACAGGTTTGCGTCTTTGTGTTACAGAGTTCAGTCTGGGATGTATGAATACGAAACAAAAAAGATGTCAAGTAACACTTAAATATATGACTCCGGGACTCTGGGGAGAGGTCACAGCAGTAAATAAAATTTGAAAGTTACTAGCAAATATGAGGTACTGACGACCAAGGGAATGGAGAGCTCACCGAGGGAGAGAACCCGGCAGAGGTCCTCAGCCCAGGCAGTGCATTAAAATCACCCGGGGCTTACAACCCACAGGCCTGCAGGGCCACACAGCAGGCAGGCCTGAGAGCCGCCAGCGTGCGAGGAAAGACAAACGGCCAGGGCCTGGGGTGAAGGTGAAGGAGAGAAGTCAATGAGAAGAGTCCAAAGGAGCAAAGAGGCAGAGAAGCAGGTAAACGTGACTGCCAGGAGCCTACAGTGAGAACTCCCCCACAGCCCCAGACGCAAAGCCAGGCAGGAACCTGACCAGCACATCAGCGAGCAGAGACGGCGCTGGCCTCAGCCTCTGGCTCAGAGCCTCCCACTGGACACCAAACCACCGCGCAGCCGTTTCAAGGAGTCTATTAGGAGACTTAGTTTTCTTACAACAGCGTCACGGGGAAAGGGTAAACCCACGGGATCTTGTTGGTCTTGCCGTCTGCTGAACTCAGAGCCAAAAGCAGCCACTCCCGCCTGGCTCCCTGGGGAGGCGGCGCACCCTACCGCGTCCTCAGCCCCGCGGAGATGACCGTGCCACCAGGGCGCAGGGCAGGCGGACCGCCCTCCCTCCTCCCGAGGACTCCTTGTTCCCACTCGGATGGAGAACAAACCAGGTGGGGCCTGGTTACAATGCAGATTCTGAGGCAGCTGGTCTGGGAGGGGGCCAGGGCGTCTCCGTTTCTGAGATGCTCCTGGGGGCACCGAATCTGCGTCCTGTTGCTCTGGAAGCCTTCGCCTGTGCTCACCCCTGACGGGCCGCGCCCAGTGCCGCCCTCCCGACCAGGACGTCCACCCGCCCGAGCACCTTCAGCTTCGCCGTTTCCGGCGTGCGCCCGCCCGCCTCGCAGGCCGTCCACCCTCCCTGGGCCGCCGTCCTGCGCAGCCTGCACCTCGGGACCCCGTCTTCCATTCAACTTTCAAGTTTGATTCACCCCTGTTTGGGCCTACAAGCCCGAAACACGAATCTCTCCTCTGAGTTCACAGGATCTCCACGTCCCTTTTTTTCCTACCAACAGGCCCCACTGGGGTTGGGAGAAGACACTCCCAGTGAATGTGGCCTGGTGCACTTGTGTCCACGGCCCAGTGCTCACTCTACACCCTGGACGGAGGCCTGGGCTAGGACGTGCAGGGAATAAGCCTCTAAGAAACAGTCGGAGAATCATTCGCTTCTCGTGGAAGAATCTCTTTTCCGTGAGTCTATTGCCCTTTCTTACATCATAAGAAATGACACAGATTTTGGAGCAAGGGGGAAAAGGTATTCATCATCTTGCCTAGCCAGTTTTTTCTGGAGTGTTGCTGCTCACTTATTTATTTCTGATAGATTTTCTTCCAGTGTTAAGAACACAGTGCCTATAAAGCAGGATGTGAGAGAAAGAGATGCTGTTCAGCATAATTAGCTCAGCGCCAGCATTAGGATGGGCATTCGGAGTGTCAGCGCTGCGCTGCGTCAGAACAGCACACCTCTGTTCAGGAAAACCACAGAGAGGGCGTGAGCCTCCTCCGAAGCTAAGGCAAGTCCAAGAGACTCTCTCGTTTGCTCTGAAGGAAGACAGCAAGTCCACCGCGAGCATCCGAAGGAAGGTGTGGGAACAGGAGGCTTCCTTATCATAAGCAAAGGCTCTCACACTTTCTGAGTAAATATAACGCTTCGAATGAAGGGACACAGTACAGAGAATGGAGGCCCTTCCCTAACTTAAGGATCTTGAGTCTAAAGTAAGGCCCACTAACCCTTGAAACACAAACGTCATCTAGTATTTGTATACGCGTGTGTGTGCATTTTGCAGCCAAGCCATCTGTAATTCCTCAGACACTGAAAGCAGTGCATAACCCTAAGATAAGGGTCATCATCTTTTATTTAAGCAGTTTCTACACAGACAGTGTTCTGCATGGAAAACTGTGAAATGTGCTATTTCTATTCTCTCTAGCTCGTGACTAAGCTGATGCCTCTAGCCAAATGATCGAATGTCAGGATCGTTAGATCTCGAGGGTAGGCTGGTAGGCGGGGCTGGGTGAGCATCATGGAAGCAGCGCCAGCAGGGGTCCGGAGCGGGACATCCAATCGCCGTGGCGGTTCCTCATGGCTATGCTGTCCACCATGTTTTGGTTCTGGATATACTGACTTTAATAAAAACGTAAAAGGTAAGTCTCTACTTACAGTTCTTGGAGAATACAACTCCAGTGGCAGAGAAGCCGGCTCTGCGAAAGATCAAGCATCGCCTGGGGGGCCTGACTACATTCACACCGAAAATCAAATGAAGGGATGGTAATTAACTGATACTAGGAAAATACACTTAAGTCTATGTGGTTTGGTTCAAAAATTAAATATTCAAAAACTAAGGCAAGGATACAAAGCTACTCATACTGAAGGCAACAACTTAGTAAGTTCACCTCATAGTCCAATGGGTATAGTGTATCCATTAAGACAGGAGTTGGCAAATTATAGTCCACAGGTCAGATAGGGCCCTACCACCACTTTCTGTCCATCCCACAAGCTAAAAATGGTTTTTACATTTTTAAATGGCTGAAAAAAAATCAAAAGAAGACTATTTCATGACACATGGAATTCAAATTTCAGTGTCCACAAATAAAGTTCTCTATGAGCACAGCCACACTCAACTGTTTACATGTTATTTATGGCTGCTTTTGTGCTAAACCACAGAGCCCAGCAGTTGCGGCAGAAACCACATGGCCCACAAAGGCTGAAGTATTTTCTTTCTGGCCCTTTACAGAAAAAGATGCTGCCCGTGGGTTAAGAGCTCAGACTGTAGAACCAGGCCACCTGGTTCCCACCTGGCTCTACCATTTTCCAGCTGTGTGACCTTGGGCAAGTTGCTTGAGCTATCTGCGCCTGTTTCCTCATCGACTTCACCTTATACGGTTGCTGTGTGGATTAAGAGTAGGAAAATGTAACACACATAAGCAGCAGCATGTGGGTGACACATTCGAGTTAGCCATCACTGATATTATTATTACTGCTGCTTGTTGTTACTGTAATCACACTAATGTACCTTTGCCAGGAAAAGCACTCTGCCTGCTCCAACGTTTCTGGAAATCATGGTTGACACTAATTCATAGCTTTACCTACTCTAAAAATTACCTTTTCATTAATTGGTCATAATATTTTTGAAAGCTGCCCCGTCCCCTTCCTAGATGAAGACAGCCATCGATCACTGTGGCCCTGGGATGGCCATCAGTTAGAAGTTTAGCTCAAAGGACAGTCATTTTTAACATCAGTATCTTGTTCTGTCCTCACATTTCAAAACCATTTTCAAAAATGCATCCTAGTTAGAGACATTGGCAAGTGAGATGACACATTCCAGATTCTGCTCCCTTTTTGACAGATAATTAAACTAGGACTCACAGGGGTCAAGTGACTTTCCTGAAGCCCAGGCACCTTTAATAAAAGTGAACATTCGCTGACTTGTATCAGGACTTTTGCTTTGCACTAATCCAGCTGAAGTTTTTTTCAAACAAAAGCTTCGAACTTATTGTTCTGACCTAAAATTCAAAATAGTTTCTGCTCACACAAGTAGACGACTTGCCATGACAATTTCTTTTGTCATGATGTTCTTATTCATTTAGAAATGCCACAAATACATCCAGTTAATGCATTAAATATGAAAAGACTTGCTGAAGAGACTCCATTTATTAATGATTCAGTAGAACTTCCTACAGCATCTATTTGGGATTCATTTATAATTCATTTCACAGCTTAGCTGCAGGACCCACAGGGCAAATATTTATCAAGTATTACTCTGTTTTAAGGCTTCCCTTCACATTTATTTGTAGAAGAATATCTCTTTTTTTCCAAATAAAGGCTAAACTTCCTAAAAGCATCCATCCGTCTACTGTCATTTAATGTGCATTTCCTGATAAGATGACAGTAATGGGGTTGTAGATATAACAGAGCACACTGTGCAACCAAACGAAAGAATAATTATTAAACGTAATAGCTGGCTATAAGCTGCACGAGACACACACTGAGAACATCATAAATATTTATTATAGAGTCACCATGGTAATTAATCAACGCAGCAATCAACACAAGAGGAAGACAGCATCTTAAAACTCTGCCATGGCAAGAAAACTTCACAACTCACCTACCAGTGCACCATACATGACCAAATTCGTATTTTCCATTTGAAAATCAGAATATCAGGCCTGACTAGTGCCAGCGGACTTACGAGAGCAAGAGTGTGGACTAGCTTGAATCAGGCTTCCACTGCGCCACGCCCCCACCGCTGACAGTTCATAGTCTCTAACTGCAATGGCTCATCACAGCTACAGGGCAATTGCTAAAATGGGAGAGCACCGCCTTTGGAGTTAGAAACATCTAAGTTTCAACCCAGCGCTTTCACTACTAGCTGTGAAAACTTGGTCAGATTACTGAAATTCCCCACGCCAACTGTATTGTGGTGATCATTTTGCAGTTTATACACATATCAAATCATTATGTTGTACGTCTGAAACTAATAGAATGCTATATGTCAGTTATATCTCAATAAAAATTTTTTGAAGAGTTGTCATGAAGATAAAGATGGCATATACAACATGTTTAGCTAAATATCTGGAACAAAGCCCACATTCAGTAACTGACTTATTTCCCTACTTTTACTCCTGTGACATCTGAGACTTACATCACCACATCCGCCACGGTGACAACTTCTACGGCAAACACTAAGCAACAGTGACTGCAGCCCGCTCCTCTTGGCCAGGATGCTATTACCAGTCACGTGTAAACTATAGTAACTCCGATTGGATCTCCATCTTTGGGTCTAAGCACAGAAGGCCCACCAGGATGGCTAAAATTACAAATAAAGAAATAAAACAAACAATAACGTGGGTGAGGATGTGGAAAAACTGGAACCCTTATACACTGATGGTGGGAATGCAAAATTTCCACTTTGGAAAACATTTTGGTAGTTCCTCAAAATATTAAGCAGAGAGTTTATGACCCATATGACCCAGCAATTCTACTTCTAGATATATACCCTAGAGAAATGAAAACCCGTCTGCAGAAAAACATGCACAACTGTTCATAGCAGCATTATTCCAAACAGCCAGAAAGAGGAAACAACCCAAATGGCCCTCAACAATGGGACAAATAAACTGCTGTGCATCCGTACAATGAAGTGCTACTGAGAAATAAAAAGGAATGAAGTACTCACACACGCTACGTGAGTGAACCTTGAAAACACTGTGCTAAGTGAAAGAAGGCAGACATAAAAGGTCACTAATTCCATTTATATGAAATGTTCAGAATAGGCAAATCCATAGAGACAGAAAAATAGAGTAGTGATTGCCAGGGGCTGTGGGAGGTATAGATTGAAGACTGATTGCTAATGGGCACGAGCTTTCTTTTTGGGGCAATGAAAATGTTCTAAACTTAGATAGTGGTGATGGTTGCACAACTCTGGGAATGTGCTCAAAACCAATGTATTTTATGGTGTATGAATTATATCTCAAACAAGCTGTTAAAAAATAGAATTGGGGGAGCTGGCCCCATGGCTGAGTGGTTAAGTTCGCGCGCTCCACTGCAGGCGGCCCAGTGTTTCGTTGGTTCGAATCCTGGGCGCGGACATGGCACTGCTCATCAGACCACGCTGAGGCAGCGTCCCACATGCCACAACTAGAAGAACCCACAACGAAGAATACACAACTATGTACCGGGGGGGCTTTGGGGAGAAAAAGGAAAAAATAAAAAAAATCTTTAAAAGAAAAAAAAATAGAATTAGGGGCCAGCTCCGTGGCGAGTGGTTAAGTTCGCGCCCTCCACTGCGGCGGCCCAGGGTTCGGATCCTGGGCGTGGACATGGCACCACTCGTCGGGCCACGTTGAGGCGGCATCCCACATCCCACAACTGGAAGGACCTGCAACTAGGATATACAACTATGTACCAGGGGATGGTGGGGTGGGTTTGGGAAATAAAGCAGGAAAAAAAAAGGTTGGCAACAGTTGTTAGCCCAGGTGCCAATCCTTAAAAAAAAAAACAAAAAACGAAGATTGGTAACAGTTGTTAGCCTAGGTGCCAATCTTTAAAAAACAAAAAATAGAATTAATCAAACACATAAGAGAAACTACCTATTTGGGGAGTGGCAGAAAGGAACAAAGTCAGTCTTTACTGGGTCTGCCATGCTCTGTCAGGGGCGCCTGGCTCCTCACAGCCCTCCCGGTGGGACAGGCAGTGCAGCTCAGTGCAAGAGACAAAGTGGAGTGGGCGAGGAGCAGACACTGAGTCTGCCCTCCCACTACGAAGCAGGGTCTGCATGAGCCCGTCAGAACCCAACAGTGGGAGGAGTACAGAGTCTACAAGCCCCGGAGCGGAAAACCTCTGCTTGAAAGCCAGGGTTTAAATCTGGTTCCCCATATGCTAGCTTGTGACCTTGGACCAATTACTTCACCTCGCTGGGCTTCAGTTTCCTCATCTACAATAACAGTACCTCATGTCACACAGTTGCTGTGAGGATGCATTATGCATTTAAAGCCCTTTGAAGAGTGTCTGACAAAAACTAAGTGCTATCATCATCATTATCATCATTATTAATAATTGTTCTTGTGGTTCTAATAGGCTGACTCTACTCTCAACAGAGACAGGCATGCCGCACAGTCGCATACGCTCACATTAGCGTTCCTTAGGGGAATTCTAATCAAGCTCCTTGCTTTTTTCACCAAGGAGTGTGGGCTTGTCCCTTCTCCACCTACTGATGACAATTTCTTCCATAAGCCCTTCACTAACACAGAAAATAAAGGCACCCAGGGAGAGAGCACAGGGCATTTGCACTGACTAATAACAGCAGCTACCACTAGGCACCTGGAAAGAGTCGGCACAATTTTAGGAATTTTGCAAACATTACCTCACTGAATTTCACAACAAGCCTGTAAGGCTGGCATTGTCAGCCCATCACTTTACAGATAAAGAAACCTCAGGTAAGTTGAGTCACTTTATCCAGTTAGTAACAGTTAACTAAGAATCAGAGGTGGAATTCCAACCCAGATGAGTCCCCTCCTACGGCAGTTTCCAGCACAGTATGTGGAACTAGATTTCCAGTGGAAGAGTAATCAGGAAAGGAACTGAGAATGAGAGAAGAGTACTTCTTGACTAACATAATCATTTCATACACATTCAAATAACAGTCAGGATTGCAAAGTACATTCAATGCCATTCACTCCTTCACTCATGTATATATTAAGCATCTATTATGTGCCAGAGATAAAAACAGTCTTTGAAGGACACTGACTCTAAAAGAGAAAATTACAGAACAATGTGATCAACACATTAACAAAGGAATAGAGGAATGTACTGGGCAAAGAGGAAATCAAGGAAGTGTCAACTGCTTTCTCAATTGGTAAAGATAATCCCGTCCCCTGCCTCCAATCTCCTTAAACCAGAATTCAGAGAAAAAGCCTGATGCTCATTTTCAAGGCATTTTTTCCTTGGGAACACTGATGAGTGGAGTTTTAAGCCCTGCTGCTGAATCTTCTGTACAGTTTCTTTCTGGGCAGAAAACTGTGGGCCCACAGACCATGTTTCCCGCTGTATCTCAAAGGGCAGGATGAGCATTTCCCCAACTGTGCAGTGGACTGGGGGGGGGGGGGTGTGGAGTGGAGGGTCCAGGGCAGGATTTCCCAGGAGTGAGCTGCAAGAGGTCAGAGGCTGTTGGTGAGACCCCAAGTACTCAGCAAGTCCTAAGTCGTTTATGTCCATCCAAGATTAATATATTCTGACAGACTCAACTTTATGTGGAAGCAATTCATTTTACATTTTATAAAGCACCATTTCACAGAGTAGAAAGTGCCACTCGCATAAACACATCATAATTTAGCCCTAAAATTTTAAAGAGATTTTCATTATGCCCACAACCACAGAGGTTAACGTTTATGGTTCTAATCTTGTCGGAGGTACCAGACACTTTTCAACTCTTTTTCCTCTAATAAAGGAGAAAGAAATTACCATGAAAGAAAAAGAATAAGGAGAAGATTCCTGAAAGATTTCTTTGGAAGGATCAGCTAAATTCTTACAGATTTAAAAAGATCAATCCTGAGATGGTAAATAAAAGATATACTAAATTCACTTTAGGAGCAAAAGTTTTTCAAATACTATTTTAAGGTAGCAGGCTAATTCAGGATGATCGCATGCTAAGCAGGCAAACACACTCAGCTGGATGCCAGAGCCCGGACCTTATAAATTACAAGAAAATAGTCTGTCAACTTAAAGTCTAATTAAGATTTGATGTACTATTAAGACCGAGTTTTTCCTATAAATGCAATAATTTATAATGAGAGTTAAACAAGAATTCAGAGAAAAAAATCTGATGCTCATTTTCGATGACAAAATATTACTGAATTTATAAAGTAACGATGGCATCCAAAAGTTCTTCCCACAGTCAGTGCAGTAAGAATAAACAATAGACAGCCACAAATAAATGAGAATTTAAGTGATATGCTTAAAATTAACTTTAAAATACAACATAATAACAAGCTACATGGAAGAAAATACTTATATTTTTCCTGAATAGTGTTTAGCATAGTTATTATTTTCATTGTCAGAAGAATAAAGGCTATTGCCACTATCTGCTCTTGATAACCTATGGCCGAGACGAATACTCAGCTTCAAATTTTATTAGAACATACGTGCTGATTATTCTCTGAGATGAATTAGGAATTGTTTTCAAATTAGGCATACAGCAAATAAGATTTCTTTTAAGTTATATCAAACTGTATATTGTGGCAGATCAGAATTTGCCACCCCAAAATGTGTCTCTTTGGCTTATTTTTAAGAACAAAAGACTCTGAGAGAAGCTCTGGCCCTCCCCCTAACTGCCTAACAGAACTTAAGACAGAAGGCCCGTGCCAGGAAGGAGCTAACAGCACAGATGAGTGCAGTAGGACATAAACTAGGCGTGATAGACAGGGAGGGGCCTAACCAGGCCCATTGGATCCAAGTCCTCTCCATCCCTCACTGTCTTTGCAAAACAGGGTCAACGTTTGCTTATCAAACATTGGCTTTTCCATCTCCATGTAAACTGCCTTCCTCCCCTTTGAAGTCCCAACCACTACCCCCAATAGCGGGCCTCCTTTATGCTTGGCTGAAGATGGTATTTAAGGCAGCGGCTTCCGCCATTTTGGCGAGAGACTCAGATTTCCTGGGTTTCTCCCACATATACGTGTTATTAAACTTTGCTTGATTTTCTCCTGTTATTCTGTCTCATGTCAATTTAATTCCTAGACCAGCCAGAAGGACCTAGAGGGGAGAGGAACAGTCCTCCCACCTCTACAATATCAAATTAAATACGTGCATCTTTCTTGATAGTGCCAACGATTAGTTGACTTCAATCTTTTTTTATTATTATGAAAAGAACTGTGCTTGGGATAGTTTTTGAACTGTCATATGCTGCGGAAGATTTATGGAATCCCACAGATGCTTTCAGCTCTCTGTATAAAACAAAGGAAAAGATTTATTTTAGGAAAATTTCATTTTGAAGATGAGCGTATTTTTTAAAAAACAAATGTTACAAGGAGAGTATAGAAATCTGTTAATCAAGTCTTTACCTCAAAATCTAACATTTTTTTAGCTACAGTGACTAAAGTATTTTATTTTATTTTATTTATTTTTTGTGAGTAACCAGTTTTTATTTATTTTTTAATTGACTTCATAATAGTTTACATCATTGTGAAATTTCAGTTGTACATTATTTCTTGTCAGGCACCACACGAATGCTCCCCTTCACCGGGTGTGCTCCTCCCACCCCCCCTCCCCTGGTAACCACTGAACTGTTTTCTTTGTCCATGTGTTTGTTTATATTCCACATATGAGTGAAATCACCTGGTGTTTGTCTTTCTACGTCTGGCTTATTTCACTTAACATAATATCCTCCAGGTCCATCCATGTTGTTGCAAATGGGATGATTTTGTCTTTTTTTCTGGCTGAGTAGTATTCCACTGTATATATACCACACCTTCTTTATCCAGTCATCAGTTGATGGGCGCTTGGATAGTTTCCATGTCTTGCTATTGTGAATAGTGCAGCAATGAGCATAGGGGTGCAAGTGTTATTTTGGTTTGTTGATTTCAAGTTGTTTGGGTAGATACCCAGTAGTGGGATAGCTGTGTCCTATGGTATTTGTATTTTTAGTTTTTTGAGGAATCTCCACTGTTTTCCATAGTGGCTGCAGCAGTTTGCATTGCCACCAAGCAATGTATGCGGGTTTCCTTTTCTCCATACCCTCTCCAACATTTGTTATTTTTAGTCTTAGTGTTTATAGCCATTTTAACAGGCATAATGTAGTATGCTAGTGTAGTTTTTGATTTGCATTTCCCTGATGATTAGTGATATTGAACATCTTTTCATGTGTTTATACACATATGTGTATATGTGTTTCATGTATATATATTTATATAGCCATCTGTATATCTTCTTTGGAAAAATGTCTGTTTGTATCCTCTGCCCATTTTTCGGTCAGGCTGTTTGTTCTTTGTTGTTCAGTTGCATGAGTTCCTTGTATATTATGAAGATTAACCTCTTCTTGGATATATGATTTGCAAATATTTTCTCCCAATTGGTGGGTTGTCTTTTTGTTTTGATCCTACTTTCTTTTGCCTTGCAGAAGCTCTTTAGTCTGATGAAGTCCCATTTGTTTATTTTTTCTTTTATTTCCCATGTCTAAGAAGACATGCTATTTGAAAAGATCATATTAAGTTCAATGTCAGAGTGTACTGCCCATATTATCTTTCAGGAGTTTTATGGTTTCAGGACTTACCTTCAAGTCTTTGATCCATTTTGAGTTTATTTTTGTGTATGGCATGAGATAATGGTCTACTTGCATTCTTTTGCATGCGGCTGTCCAGTTTTCCCAACACCATTTATTGAAGAGACTATCTTTTCTCTTCTGTATGTTCTTGGCACCTTCATCAAAGATTGGCTGTCTATGGATGTGTGGTTTTATTTCTGTGCTTTCAGCTCTGTTCCATTGATCTGTGTGCCTGTTTTTGTACCAGTACCATGCTGTTTTGATTACTATGGCTTTGTAGTATATTTTGAAGTCAGGGATAGTGATGCTTCCAGCTTTGTTCTTTTTTCTCACTATTGCTTTAGAAATTCAGGGTCTTTGGTTGCCCCATATGAATTTTAGGGTTCCTTGTTCTATTTCTGTGAAGAATGTCATTGGGATTCTGATTCGGATTGCATTGAATCTGTAGGTTGCTTTGGGTCGTACAGACATTTGAACTATGTTTATTCTTCCAATCCATGTGCATGGTATCTCTTTCCATCTCTTTTTGTCATCGTCTATTTCTTTCAGTAATGTCTTATAGTTTTCATTGTATAAGTCCTTCACCTCCTTGGTTAAATTTATTCCTAGATACTTTATTCTTTTTATTGTGATTGTAAATGGAATTGTATTTTGAGTTCTCTTTCTGTAAGTTTGTTATTAGAGTACAGAAATGTGACTGATTTTTGTAAGGTGATTTTGTACCCTGCAGCTTTATAAATGGAGTTTATAAATGGAGTTTCTTCATTTTAATTAATTTAATTTAATTTAATTAATTTAATTAAGTTGTTAATTATTTCTAATAGTTTTCCGATGGATTCTTTAGGGTTTTCTCTATATAAGATCATGTCGTCTGCAAACAGGGAGAGGTTCACTTCTTCACTCCCTATTTGGATTCCTTTTATTCCTTTCTCTTGCCTCATTGATCTGGTCAAAACCTCCAGTACTATGCTGAATAAGAGAGGTGATAATGGGCATCCTTGTCTTGTTCCTGTTCTCAGAGGGATGGTGTTTAGTTTCTCCCCATTGAGTATGATGTTGGTTGTGGGTCTGTCATATATGGCCTTTATTATGTTGAGGTAATTTCCTTCTTCCCCATTTTATTAAGAGTTTTATCATAAATGGCTGTTGGATCTTGTCAAATGCTTTCTCTGCATCTATTGAAATGATCATGCGGTTTTTATTCCTCATTTTGTTGATGTGCTGTACCACATTGATCGATTTGTGGATATTGAACCATGCCTGTGTCCCTGGTACAAATCCCACTTGGTCATGACGTATGATCTTTTTGATGTATTGCTGTATTCAGGTTGCCAATATTTTGTTGAGGATTTTTGCATATATGTTCATCAGCGATATTGGCCTGTAGTTTTCCTTTTTTGTGTTGTCCTTGTC
Source organism: Equus caballus (assembly GCF_041296265.1). Taxonomy (NCBI): domain Eukaryota; kingdom Metazoa; phylum Chordata; class Mammalia; order Perissodactyla; family Equidae; genus Equus; species Equus caballus. The sequence goes on from NC_091691.1 coordinate 39,686,350, forward strand.
AGGCTTTTGTATCATAGTGATGTTGGCCTCATAGAACGTGTTAGGAAGCATTCCATCTTCCCTAATTTTTTAGAATAGCTCGAGAAGGATAGGTATTAAATCCTCTCTGAAAGTTTGGTAGAATTCCCCAGGGAAGCCATCTGGTCCTGGGATTTTATTCTTTGGGGATGCTTTTGATTACTGCTTCAATCTCTTTACTTGTGATCGGTCTATTCAGATTCTCTATTTCTTCTGGATTCAGCTTTGGGAGTTTGTAAGAGTCTAAGAATTTATCCATTTCCTCTAGATTGTCGATTTTGTTGGCATATAGCTTTTCATAATATTCTCTTATAATCTGCTGTATTTCTGTGGTATCTGTTGTTATTTCTCCTCTTTCATTTCTTTTTTTTTTTTTAAAGATTGGCACCTGAGCTAACAACTGTTGCCAACCTTTTTTTCTCTGCTTTTTCTCCCCAAATCCCCCTAGTACATAGTTGTATTTTTTAGTTGTGGGTCTCCTCTTTCATTTCTAATTTTATTTATTTGAGCTTTCTCTCTTTTTTTCTTTATAAGTCTGGCTAGGGGTTTGACAACTTTGTTTATCTTCTCAAAGAACCAGCTCTTTGTTTCATTGATCCTTTCTACTGCCTTTTTTGTTTCAATAGCATTTTTTTCTCCTCTGATTTTTATTATTTCTCTCCTTCTGCTGACTTAGGGTTTTGTTTGTTCTTCTTTTTCTAGTTCAGTTAGGTGTAGTTTAAGATTGCTTACTTGGGATTTTTCTTGTTTGTTAAGGTGAGCCTGTATTGTAATGAATTTACCTCTTAATGTGGCTTTTGCTGCCTCCCATATGAGTTGGTATGGTATGTTTTCATTTTCATTTGTTTCCAGATTTTTTTTATTTCTCCTTTAATTTCTTCAGTGATCCATTAGTTGTTCAATAGCTTGTTGTTTAGTCTCCACATCTTTGTCCCTTTCTCAGTTTTTTTCTTGTCAGTAATCTCTAGTTTCATAGCATTGTCATCAGAAAAGATGCTTGTTATTATTTCAGTCTTCTTAAATTTATTGAGGCTGGCCTTGTTTCCCAACATATGGTCTATCCTTCAGAATGTTCTATGCACACTTGAGAAGAATGTGTATTCTGCTGTTTTTGGATGGAGTGTTATCTATATGTCTGTTAAGTCCAACTGGTCTAGTTTTTCATTTAATTCCACTGTTTCCTTGTTGACTTTCTGTGTGGATGATCTATTCATTGATGTGAGTGGAGTGTTGAGGTCCCCTACTATTACTGTGCTATTATTAATATCTTCTTTTAGGTTTGTTAATAGTTGCTTTATGTACTTTGGTGCTCTGGTGTTGGGTGCACAGATATTTATGTGTTATTTCTCCCTTTGATCATTATATACTGCCCCTCTTTGTCTCTCTTTTCCTGCCTTATCTTGAAGTCTACTTTGTCCGATATAAGTATTGCAAAACCTGCTTTCCTTTGCTTGCCATTAGCTTGGAGTGTCATTTTCCATCCCTTCACTCTGAGCCCATGTTTGTCATTGGAGCTGAGATGTGTTTCCTGGAGGCAGCATATTGTTGGGTCTTGTTCTTTAATCCATTCTGTGTCTTCTTGTTGGAGAATTCAATCTGTTTACGTTTAGGGTGATTATTGATGTATGAGGACTTAATGCTGCCATCTATCACTTGTTTTCTGGTTCTCCTGCATTTCCTTTGTTTCTCGTCTCGTGTATCTTGCTCTACCGATTGAGTTATGTAGTTTTTTAGGTTGTGTTTCTTTGTTTTCTCCTTATTTATTATTTGTGTCTCTGTTCTGCTCTTTTGTTTAGTGGTTACCATGAGGTTTGTATTCAAAAATCTCGCAGATGAGATAGTCCATTTTCTGATGGCCTCTTATATCATTAGACTAAACCGACTCAGTCCCTTTCCTCTTCTCCTTCTAAGTTGTTTTTCTCACATCTTATTCCATCTTGTGTTATGAGTTTGTGATTAAAATGACAAGATTATCTTTGTTTCTGGTGTTTTCCTTCCCTTTATCTTTAATGGTATTCTTGAGTATTTGCTAACCTGTTCTGATGTATAGCTACAATTTTCTGATTCTGTTTACCTATTTATCTCCTTACTCTGTGATTTGTAACCCTTTTCTCCCCTTTTTTTCAGGTATGAGGCCCTTCTTGAGGATTTCTTATAGCTGGGGGGGAGGGGAGTCTCATGGCTACGAACTCCCTCAGCTTTTGTTTGTCTGAGAAAGTTTTTATTTCTCCCTCATATCTGAAGGAAATTTTCACTGGATAGAGTATTTCTTGGCTGAAAGTTTTTGTCCTTCAAAGATTTGAATATGTCATTCCAGTCTCTCCTAGGTTGTAAGGTTTCTGCAGAGAAATCCATGGAAAGCCTGATAGGAGTTCCTTTGTAGGTTATTTTCTTCTTCCTTGCTGTCCTTAGTATTCTTTCTTTGTCATTCATTTTTGCCAGTTTCACTACTATATGCCTTGCAGTAGGTCTTTTTACATTGACAAAATCTAGGAGATCTGGTAGCCTGTTCCACATGGATTTCCATCTCCTTCCCTAGTTTTGTGAAGTTCTCTACTATTATTTCTTTGAACAAGTTTTCTGCTCCATTCTCCTTCCCTTCTCCCTCTGGAATACCTATAATTCCTATGTTGCATTTCCTAATTGAGTCAGCTATTTCTTGGAGTTTCTTCATTTCTTTTTAGTCTTAGTTCTCTCTCCTCCTCTATCTGGAGCATTTCAACATGTCTATCCTTGATTACACTGATTCACTGTTCTATGACGTCCTCTTGAGCATTCAGGGAATCCATATTTTGTTTTGTTTCTTCCATTGTGTCTTTCATTTCCAATATTTCTGATTAGTTCTTCTTTATAGTTTCAACCTCTTTTGTGAAGTAACTCTTGGACTTGTTAAATTGTTTCTCTACATTCTCTTTTAACTTGACTTTTTTGGATAATAGCTATTTCGAATTCTCTGTCATTTAGATTACATATTTCTGTGTCCTCAGGACTGATTTATGGGTACTTGTCATTTTCTCGCTGGTCTGGAGATTTAGTATAATTTTTGATACTGCTACGGGGCGGGCTCTGTTTTTGCACATCATGGTATTATTCGGTTGCAGCTACCACCTATCGCCACTGGGTGGGGGTCAAGAGCCACACATTCTGAGCCCTATGCATTCCACAGAGATCCCAGGTGCTGGAGTCACACTGGGTAGGAGTAGGGGAGGGGTGCTTTCTTCTGTGTGCTCTCAGGGTTTTCTCACTCTTCCCTCCCTATCTGCTCTCCTGGAGTGTTGGCTTGATGAGGTCACCCCTGCATTAGCTTTTGCCTGGGTAGGGGGCATTCCCTTAGGACATGGAGGCCCTCAGGGACCTTTGATGTTCCCACAAACGTACATCCCCTCCCCCACCCCTTCCCTCCAGGAGGCTACCTGTGGTCCCAGATCCCAGTCTTTTGGGGAGGGAGTAAAATTTTCTCTTATCCTGGTCCAGCTCCTCTGAGGGGGGCTCTAGCCTCTCTGACTTCCATCGTATGGCTGTGTGGGCCTCTCAGATGTCCTTTGTATTGTGTTTGGATGTCCTCTGTTGGAGTATGAATGTCTTTTTTGTTGTATGGTGGCAGGAGAGATTACTGGGAAAGCTCACTCTGCCATCATGCTGACATCACTCTTATATTTTTTGATCCGACAAAGAAGAGTAGAAAACAAAGATTTAGTTTTTCTTGATAAAGTGTTTAATGACAAAAATTTCAAGAAAAATCTAATAATACCAATAAAAAGCTTTAAAAGAAAAGGAATAATATATAAAGTCTAAACAGCAAATCTAAACAGAAATGTATTAGAAACCCTCTTCAAGTCAGTCATGTCTAATCTATAGATTTCCCATTTCACAGGCACATCAGCTGGAATTCTCTGCCCAAAGACACATGACTGGAGATGCAGTCAGTCAAAGTTTCACTCCTGCACTCTGCCAGAAGTCAGAGCTCTGAAGCCAGTCTCACAGGAAAAGTGAGAAAAACTGCCAACACAATGACGTAATAAAACCGTACCTCTGTTCTTTGGTCATCAACATCTGCAATCGTAGCAACACGAAGTAACCTGGGGTTTCATTTACCCACAACTTCAAGTTTCATATTTGGCAGAAAACCATGAGGCAACCACTATAACATTACAAGGACAAAAATTCACACAAAATCCAGCAATTCAGATATGCCACTGAATTTTTTCTAAAATATTATTGTTCTAGTTTTACATTCAGATCTTTAATACAACTGAAATTTAGTTTTAAGACCACATAGGACTTCATGGATATTATTTTCTGCAGTTTCATAAAAACCTGTGAGAAGATAAAGAATTTTTTGGTCATTTTCAAGATAGCTAAAAAGACAAAGACAGACTAAATCATAAAATCATTACCAATCACAGCAAGGTTCAAAGAAAGATCTTATTACAGTTTACCCATTGGTTTAGACTTTTCCTTTTTTTCTGAAAGTAACCTTATAAATTAAGAATCCATTGACTATTCCCACTGCCCAGTTTTGGAGTGTATGTCTTAGATGGCAAAATTATTTAATAAGTAATTAGAAAGAATAAACAGGATCTTTTACACATCTCCATTTTAAAATATACTTAGATAAAAGCTATATAATTTCAACTGCTAAACTGCTTTCAGATCATACAACAAGGTAATTCAAAGCCATAACCTGTATTTTGTTACTTCATGTGTAATATAAGTACGTTAATAAACTGTGTTACTTTAAGGTTTCTTCCAAGTCTTAAAATGCTAGGAACCAGGAGTCCATAATGGTGGAAACTCAGGCAATAATAAAGAAAATGGAGTGGGAAAAAAATATATTGGGACTTACCAAATCATCGAAACTAAGGAAATTTAACAAAATCAAAGTCAAAAGACAACTCTGAGAGCGTTTACAGGCTGGCAAAAAATTTCACTTTGAAAGCTACTGTCCATAAAAGTGTTCAACTCACTTCACTGTAAATGAAAGTGTACTGAATTCCTAAGGTCTAGAAATGGTAACAGGAAAACAAAACCCTCATAATATGTCAGCAATCAACAGTTAAATCTTTCTCCAGTACCTGGTTTGTTTCTCTCCAATTTTTGTGGAGCATATTTTCCCTCTAAAATGCATTTTTACATCTACTGAATGGAGTATTCTGACTATAGTCAGGTCTCTGATCTCTGAAAACCTTTCTGTTCTCTCCAAGGTCACCATCCTGACACCAGTGGTAATTGTTTCGTATTGCGGATGCCAAAGATACATACCTTGAAGTGAGTCCATAAAAACCCAAGACAGAGTCTAGAAGTTGCCTTTTTAAGCTAAGTCTTTTCATTACCTTATTTTCTTGTAATTTTCCTCTGGGAAAAGTAGAAGGAAGTTTTGACAGAAAGCGAGAGAAAGAGAGACTACTAGCAGCTGGTGTTTTTGCTCATTGAATGTTCAGAATTCTTAAAACGTTTTCTAGCTCTCCAGAACTTCTAGCCTTCTTACTTTGATTTTTCTTCTTCCCCCTAATCCATCCTCTTATAATCAATTTTTGAAAAAATGAAACAGCGTTTTGTTTTAAATCCCTTTTGGTCCCTGGAACACTCTCAGTAGATGAAACAGTGTGTAGGCGCTCACAATATAACACTTTGATTGAGACGAGTCACGGCGCCCGGAGCACACCACAAGCTGCAAGGGGACAGAGTTTGAAACCCAAGCATTTCTATACTATCAACACACTTGCCTTACAAAATAATTTACGCTTGGTCCAAACCTGGAATAAGTATATAAGTACAAATTTGAACTTCAAAAATTGGTATTCTAACAAATGCTAAAAGCAATGTTTCCCTCAAAATGGATCAAACTATCATACACACAGGCTACGATTCACCTATTTTATTATGGCATCATTGACATTCGAACAGTCCCTGAGACTGTGAAGGCTCCAAGCCCCCACTCAGGGGCGAGGAGAGTGGGAAATGAAGGTCTCAGTCACGAGGGGCTCTCAACACCACCTCCATCTGGCGTAGGGCTCCCGCTTTTCAAGGAGGGAGACCATCTCCTTCATCTGGGATAGGAACAGCAGGAAATGAGTCACCTCCTTTGTATTTTTAAGTAAAAGTGAAGCAAACTGGTTATGAAAATAACACTTGAATTTAAAAAGAAAAAGTTAGAATAATTTAAAACTGCCACACGGAGGCACGACTCAACACAGATATCGTTTAAAGTTGAGGGTTTATACGGATACAAGCTTACCATTTTAAAAACTTTGGAAGGAACTGTATTAGTCTGAATAGCTTCCAGATATTCTGTCCAGGAAAAATTTCCTGGATCAGGATAACCTGAAAAAAAAAATCAAAAGATTACTCATTGATACTTTGAGTCTTATGCACTAAAGGACGTTTGATGTTCTTAGGTGTTATCAGGCATTATTATAACACCTACTGTTAATTGCATGCTCACTACTTAAAGCCCCTGTGCTAAGAACTTCACAGGTATCACCTCACAAGTCTCTGATAACCTCTGAGAAGGCTGTTTCACCCCTCTCAGGCATGCACGCACTCATTCATTGGTTCCTAGAGTCACTCAACAAGGTTAAGCAGGTTGACCAAGGTCAAATGGTGACTCGAGTGCTTGGCAGAGCCAAGCCACACCCAGAAGTCCTCTTTAGAAGTTAGAATAAAACAAGCACTGTCTGATCTTAAACCACGAATTGATCATCTTTCCAATCCCTCCAATAATTCTGCATTGATTAGGGTTCTTTGCTCATAATGAAATCTTTGTAATCATAATTTCCCAGGTTCGATATTTACGTTGCAATTGAAAATTATATACTGGTATAACATCACATAAAGCACTGTATGTTGAAAAACTTTCTGTCTAATTGGGTTTCTTTTTTCTCTTTTTGTTTGTGTTAAATTATTCCTAACTACATTTGCCAGAGATCTGTCTATATCATTGTGCTATTTTCTTTTTCCTTTCAAGGAGTGAGTACTTAGATTTGTTCATCAGCTCTATTGTTTTCTTTCGTAGTTTCTAATTACTCCATTTGTTACTTTTACTCTTATTACTTCATTCCTTATACTTCCCTTAGGTTTATTTTATACTTGTCTTGCCAAGTTGAATTGTAAACATAATTAATTTCTTTTCTTTTTTTAAATAATCAAAGCATTTAAAACTATGAACCTACCACTGTTGCCCCTGAATACAGCTTTAGACATCTGGACAAGCTTTTACCAAATATTTATTTTTCTCATTTTTACTTTCTAAAACACAATCTTAATTATAATCTGTAATTATCACTGGATTTAATCATTGGCCAAATATTTATTTAAGATACATCCGAAGTGGTTAATTTTTGTAGTTGTTTAAAATATTAATAATATTATCTAGTTTACCACATGGTAGTTTCAGAATGTCATATGGCCTATACAATTCCTATTGTGGGAACTTTAGGATTTCTTTTGGGTATAAGATAGTATCAACAATTTTTTTAAAATGTCTTTAAGTACATACATACACATAACTTATGTATTTTAAGGTATAATACCAATATGCATGAATTCAACCTAAATAGCTATATGATTCAAAAGTACTTTTACTTTTTACTTAACCAAAAAGCCTGAAGCAGTATGCTAAAATCTCTAAAATAATTTTTCTGTACAGTTCTCCAGTATTTGATAATTTTTCTTCATATTTAAACATTTTACTAAAAAAAAATTTTTTTTTAAGTGCTCCAGTCAAGTGGACGGCTTGAAAATTTTTCACAAAATTAGTATCCCTGTGTAACAAAAACCTAGGGCAGCCCCTGCCCACAGCGCTCCCTTCTAGTCACCACCCCACTATTCTCAAAGAGAAGCTCGGATCCAGCCTTCCAACCTCTGAGATCAGCTCTCTTTGTTCCACTTTTCCTTTTAATAAATAGAACCATGCAGCACGTGCTCGCGTGTGGTAGAAGGCTTTTGCTCAGCGTTCTGACCATGAGGTCCATGTAGACTGCTGCATGCAGAACATTACTCTTCACTGCTGTATAGCATTCCACTACTGAGTATTTCACATTTATTTATCCATTCTTCTGGTGAGTCTCACTTGCATAGTTTCAATTCGGGGGCAGTTATGGAAAGTGCTGCTATGAATGTTCTAGTACATTCTAGTACCAGAAAGGTGACTAGAAGTATACATTTCTGTTGAGATGCATCCAGGAGTAAAACTGTTGGGTCATGGGGTATTCTGCTTCACATTTTGATGTTAAATTATTTAGCCTCTAAAAGCACAAGTAGTGTTCATCTTCATTGCGTTTTTTATTTATCATAGCGAAAATTTCCCTTTTGGACTACTTATTGCATTTTGCCTCAGATTCATTTTACCAAAAATTAAATTTTATGCCATCCTATTACTTTGTGTTTGCCCAATAAAATTTTGCTCATCTTTTTCACTTTTATTTTTTTTGTTTCAGGTATAGCTCTTTTAAACACCTTGTAAATAACCATTTATTTTACTTTCACAACTGGTTTGCTTTATCTAACTTCTGTGAACATGTTTTAAGCTGGATTTTTTAACAGCTCTCTCTCATTTGCTTTTTGTCCTTTTCTATATGAATTGTATGATATACCTTATATAAATATACCTTATTCCTGCACTTACATTTACATTTATAGCTCATATTTTAAAGGATCGTCCAAATGCATTCCTTGCCTTTCCTCCACACTTCTGCGTGGAGGGTTCTGAATAGGCTCACTCACACCTTGCCCCTGCAGCATGGGGGTCCCCTCCTCCCTGCTCGAGCTTCCTCCCCTAACAGCCTCACCAGCAGATTGAGTGGATCTGTAACAGAAGAAGCCAGTGTGTGGTGGTCTGAGGAATGGATGCGCGATGAGGCAGAGAGGAAGCCGTGAGTCCTGCTCCAGCCGCTTAAAGAAACCTGGCATGCTGCTCTGAAAGGAACTATCCTTCCCCGCATTTTATGATCAATAAGTGAAAATAAAAGGCTGTGACTGTTTTAAACGGTTCTGAAGCAATAACTGCCTCTGTGCCACTCTCCAGGAATGAGCTATATACGTGCAAAATAGGGAGAACACGTATCATATATATTCTCTGTTCAGTGACTCCAAAGAAGAAAAAATGTCGTGCAGCTTTGGGAGGCTTGCAAAGCCGCCCACTCCACTGTCCTCCTCGCCCGGTCGTGAGTCCTGCGAGGCTCAGAGGCCAGAATTGGGGTAGCAGAGGAAGAGACAGGGTACAGACCCCTTCGCAGCTGTGCGGCAATACCATAACAGAAGCTTTTCAAAAGTTTAAAGATCTGCTTGAAACAAGAAGGAAATACACGAGACCACCCTGTGGAACAACAATAATAGCCTTTAACCTCTTTACTTGTCTCAAAGAAGAGCAGCCTCTGACTGGCTCCCACTTATTGGTAAGCACTATACTGAACACTCCACTTACATTTATACTGTCATTTATTGCTCACATATCCATCCCTGTGAGGTATACCTTTTTATTTTCATTTTATTGGCGAGGCTCAGAGACCTCGAGCAGCTTGCCCAGTGTTACACAGTTAGGAGGTGGAAGAAAAGGGACTTGAACAACTATGTCTGACTCTATTATCCACATGCTTAATCACGGCTTCCCCCCGGTACTGTAACCCAAAGCATCCATGATCCAAGGCGGTCCATCCTCGGGACTGGGAGTTTGAGCTCCCCCTGGAGGCCAACACGTAGTATTGCGAGGGTGAGAGGGCAGGAACACAGTTGGATTGGAGACTGGGCTACGTGTATAATTGCATTTATTCGTGTCCATCTCATTGCACACTAATTAGAGTTTAAAACTTTGGAGATGACAATACCTGGAGAAAAATGAGGTCCAAGCTGTGGCTGTGGACATAGGGGGCTGAACCAAACAAGGGCAAAGTGTCAGACACTGAGGTGAGTGAATCCGCAGCAGGACATGGGCCAGGCGGCCCCTGGCTTCCCCAGGGTGCTGGTAGTTCTCTGGGTGACAGTCATCTTCAATGAATGTTAGAGAACAACTAGACGACAGCAAGAGGAGGGACGAGGTGTGTGGAGAAGAAGAGCTTGAGCCCTCAGGGAGGAGAGCGTTCCACACGGCTGAGAACGGTTATGCGGAAGCCCTGAGACCGCGGGGGATGCGGGATGGGGCAAAGTGCATCACCTCCTCCATGGGATGGGGGCATGGAGGCGTCAAGGGGGCAACAGAAAGCGCGGTGTGAGAAAGATAGGGTAGGTGGAGGTCAGTTCCAGAGCTTTGAGTTGAAAGGATTTAGAGTCAAGAAAAAGTCCTTAAAGAGGATACAAATACATATGGGGATGGGAGCAAACATGGAGAAACTTAAGGTCAAACCAAGTGAATTGTAAGTGAAAACACCTAAACCGTGTCATTCCAATGGCTTCCTATACCACTCAGGGAAAAAGCAAGTCACCAGAGTGACATACAAGCCCTGACACAAGGTGGCGCGTTACTGCTGCGACCGCCTCTCCCTTTCACTACACTCCCATCCTAACGACAACACAGCAGACTTCCTCCCTCCTCAACTTCTTGCACTTGCTGTTCCTTTACAGGAAAGTTCTCCCCATGGACCTTCCAGACTCCCTGCCTCATGTCTGTTAAGGCTTTGCTCAAATGTCCCATTCTCCATAAGTCTTTCCTTGACCTCCTTGTATAATATAGAACCCCGCACCCCAACTGCCAAATCTATGTGCCCTTCCTAACCTCATTACCTGCCTTATTTTTCTCCATGGCACTTATCACCCCTAATGTATTCCATATTTTACATATTTATTGTTTCTCTTGCTCTATTAGAACATAAGCTGCCATATGATAGGAATTTTTCTGTTCACTTCGCTGTTATTTCCTCTGACCCTAGAACAGTGCCCAGCGTATAGTTGGCACTCAGTAAATATTTGGTAAATATTTGTTGAATGAAGGAAATGTACTTCTTGAGAAGTTTGCATTTAAAATTGTGGTGCCCAAGAATGACAGAGGTATGAGCTAAAATGATATTGGTCTAGCATCAAAATACTGAATGGAACCTTGATATAAAGCTGTTTGTCTGCTGGGGCTGGTGGTATCATAGGTACCGTTAGAACAAGATGCTGCTCCTGTATCCACACTGGCTAACATTCCAAACATCACTGTAGACTGGAGAGCGTCAAGGGAAGGCCATCTGATGTGTGCCATCTGTACCAGGCGAATGTAATATTCCTCAACTGTTTGTTCTATATAAGAAAGGCCAACTTAATTGTGAGATTGGTTACAGGCTCTTCTTACAAGAGCACCCTCCATTATTGTCCCTCCAGGAAAGGAGCCTAAGCAGAAACATAATTTTGCCACTGGAACATTCTTTCTAAAGAACTAGGATCATGAATACGTAGCACAAGTCTGTAAGTTCCTGACTTCCTGGTCTGGGTGACCTGTCCCATGGAAACTAGGGAAGCATGACAACCATAATTATACCAGCGGCCAATCCAAGAACCAAAAATCATAGGTGTCCTTGGACAGGCAATTTTTAAGTAATGGACAATAGTACCGTTAAATAATCAGTAATAAAAAGGGATCTGCTGAGAGTCTTACTGATGAGAAGGTTCAACTAGAACAGGCAGAATGTTGATCAGAGATACACAGGCCAGATGGACTTAAGAGGACACGCCACCTAACTCCTCATTTTATGGATGGGGAAAGTGAGACCCGGCATGATATCTGACCTGTCCAAGGAGAGACAACTAATGATGAAGTCCACGCTGGAGCGCAGGTCTCTTGACTTGCAATTTCTAGAAATCAAGACTTCTGAAGAGCTGCTCTGAGGTTCAGTGAGCGCTCTATATGCTGCCAGGCCCTAGGCCCAAGAGAAAGCAGCAACAGAAGGATGAGGGCCACACCATGAGTACCCGTGAAGCCCTGGATGGTTTTTGCCATCATTTCAAGAGCCTGGATCTTCTAAGAAAGCCCTGCAGACGTTTCTTATTTATTTCTCTGTTTTAGGCAGCTCTCGCAAGGTGGCGCGGTGGCTCAACCACATGTCCAGGCCTCCTGATGGCAGAGACTGAGGAAAGTCATCACTGACTGTGTGAGGCCACTCCTCGCGGGAGGTTCTGCACACACGGAGGGGCTCCTCATGAAAACAATCACAGCATCAAGTGATCGCTAATTATCCCATGTTAGATAGTGGGATACTGTTTAGTACACGACAAAAGAAAGACAAGATGGGAGGGTAATCAGTGAGCTCAATACTGTTAGGCCTAAGTCAGGTTCACTCAATTTTGTTTTCAAAAAACATGTTGACACTGACCTCACATTTATGTTGCCTTAGATGCCAGACGTCCTGGATTCATATTCAATCCATCACAATTAAAGTTAAAATATCCTTTCTCGCAAAAGAATACAAGTTAGACTCCCTAATATTTATTACAGGATGTCAGATTTGTTACTTGATCGTCAATCAGATCCTGCCACATATGGTGTGGAGAACTCTTCCACTCACAGTATGGACTATCAGTACCCCAGGCATGGGTCAAAGAGCTCACTTCGTAATTGATTGTTCTGCTCAAAGTATGGCTGACCTGGGGTATATCTGGAATAGACTATGTAAGGAAATCGAGTCTCTTCTGCGTCCAGTGAAATCACCGGTAAACAACCAATCTGTGCTACACTGGCTGACCTCCCAACAGAATTATCTTCAAAAAGGTCATGGTTCCCACACTACTTAATCTAACCCATGCTTGGTAAATGGCAGGCATTCAAGATGGGGTAATTACCTCTATTTTTCTCTCTGTCTCTTGCTCAGTAGCTAACATTATAGAAAAACACACTAGTTATTTGGCTTCTGTTTTTCCCTTAATTTCACTAACTACGTAATATTCCCGAGTAATGTTCTATGACTAACTTAACAATCCTCACGTTATGTCTTTACTGTTCTTTGCTATTTCCTCAGCTCCCAGCTGTGACTCAAATTTAGCAGGCATTCAATTAATATCTATTCAATTAATTAATTAATTATTTATATTTTTCTCTGAACTCTTACCTTCCTTATACCAACGGAATTGATCTGTAAGAAATAATACAGTGTCATATAAAATATAGAAATTTTTTGTGTGCCTAGAAAAGATAATGGTTAATGTTGCAATTAAATATTTATACTGTAAATTTTATTAATGTATTTTTAGGCTTGCAAGGAAATTATGAAGTACAGTTAAATAGTTATTGGGTATCAAAACATTAATTTGTTAAAACATTTCTTTGTGCTCATCAAACATCTAAAATATTTGCTAAGTATGGCCAGCCAATTGAGGATTCTGGAGACTCTAGAGAAACCAGTTACTATTATTTCTACAAATAATTGTAGAAAACAAAAAACTAAAAAATATTATATTTTATATTATTACCTCCAAAAATATCAATGATTAGAGCTTTATTCTCTGAAAATAAACTTTCACTTAGCTTTCATTCACAAGTTTGAATGCTAGACTTCTATTTTTAAAATGTAGAAATGAGCACATACATTTAGCTCTGTTCTCTTCTAAATGCCAACAAAATATCAATAAAGGCATCTTTTTTTTTAATAAATGCTTATCAACAGAGAAAATGCTGAATTAATTTTGATACAACACATCATGGAATATTATGTAACCTTTGTACAGAAAGAATTAGAACTATACCTAATGAGTTGGAAGAGATTTGCCAGGAGATGGAAAAATATGCACATAATACAATCCCATTTTTATAGGACAATCAATGATGACAAAAAGACATGGGTTCGTGAGTATATGGGTGTATGAACGTGTATGTGTGCATGTATATGCAGTTATATGGGAATTAGCAAAATATGTATAGCATAGAATGGCTAACAGGTCAAATGGTTCTCCTTTTTCTCTTGGGCAAATAGTTGAACTACATTTCCTGGACTCTTATGCCATTAAATGCAGTTATGTAACTGAGTTCTGGCCAATGCATATAGGTAGAAATTATGTAGTCACCCATTTTCAAGTTTGGCCCCTAAAGCCTTCTCACGTCAACCATCAGTTCTTTCCCCATTCTCAGGCTAAACGGAAAGATCCCCAAACACCTGGAGGAGCTCAGTCCCAGAACAACTGCATGGAGCAGAACTAACCCGTATCACCCATGACCGTACTACGACTGAAGCAAGGTACCAAGTCTTCATGTGTTAAGGCACTAAAATTTTGGAGTGGTTGGATACGCTAGTTAGCTCATGGTAATTAAATGGAGGGATTAGCACCAGTTGCTATTTCATTGGGAGGAGTAACCAATTTGGGTGGAAGGTGAAACAGAAGGTAAAAACTAGTATAAATAAAACATAGTTTACATTAAAAAATGAAAACAAAACTAATACGAGGACATAAAGCCACAGCAAGAATAGGTAAAAGCCAAAAGTAGGTGAGGAATGTCAACAAAAATTCCTGGATATGTGAAAAGGAGATAAATGAATGAAAACAGACTTAACAGTACTGAGAAAGCTAAAACATAAATCTGTGACAGGAGAACACAGGTAAGGAGGAACAGGCTGGCGTGTGTTAGACAGTCCCAGAAAGCTTCAGGAGCTGCAGGCACCAGACACCCCTGAAGGCAGCAGCATGGGGTTAACATAGAGGATTGCTTCAAAGTCCTAAGACAAACTGTTAGAGCCACCAGGTCACCTATGTTGCGCCACACAACGAGACAATTACCTTCCCATGTCAATGTAAACGGCCGCAGGTTTTGGCCTCTGAATAGACTGAAACAGAGAAGTTCAAGACTTTGAGGTCTTAGGCAACGATGAAGCCTACTCATAGAACAATGACCTCTCCACCTGCTCCTGGTACCTGGGTCTCAGCTGGTACAGCCCTCAACACCTTCCACAACACACACATAGACACACACACACACACGGCCCCCCTCAGTCAGAAGAAGGGAAGACCCTTTCCTGTGGAAAGTGGCCCAAGAGTCATATTTATACTGACATTTGGGGGTGTCCAAACAAAACACCCTGGTTTCCATCTGAGCACCCTACAGGGATGCTCACAATTTCACAAGCCCCAGCATGGTACCCAGACGTTTTACTCGCTTTTCAGGACCTCATTCTTAAAAATGAAAGGACAACTAAGATCCACCAGAGATTTGAAGACTCCAATAAATACACACTAAAATATGCAAATAAAAACACTAATAACAAAAAAGGAAATTTGAGAAAACAGAGATAATAGAGCAGATTTAAACCAGAAAGTTTAAAATATAAAAGACTCTTTGATGAATATGCTTAGAGAGATAAGAAAAGATCTGTGAAATAAGAATGCTATTGAAAATAGGGAAATGGCTCCATTTCTGTGAAGAACGTGGAAAGTCATAAAAAAATTCCGTTTGCTCCATAACAATGAGAAAAAGCCAAATAATCTAAAAAATCATGCATTTTCTTAAGCCCATCAGAGAACCGAAGTTCCAAAGCAACAAAGTAAAGAGAAATCCAAAGAGGGACAAGTTCCCCTAGGGACAGACAAGAAACCCAAAATATTCTGTCAGTGGCAAAGCACTGGAGAGAGAGGATATCTTATCCCAGTGGGTTACAAGAACTCAGCATTCTAGTCGATTCGCGAAGGCTAAGTGAGGGCTAGCAAGTCTGGAGCAGCTGTCCCCAGACATGAGGGGACTTCACCCCCGCTCACAAGCTCTTTGCACTGTGTCTCCCCAAGTGCTCACAGGAAAGATTGTGAGCAAGGCAGCAGAGTGGAGAGAGCTTCCCTCCAGAGCACTAAAGACAAAGAGAAAAATTTTAAGGCAGGCAGAAGGAAAATAAAAATTACATTTAGGCGACCATAGATAAGAGTCACAGGAGACTTCTGCTCAAAAACTATGCTAGCCAGAAAACATCACAGTCATGCCTTTAAAGAAATGAAGGTGGAAAAGATCTGTCAACCCCGAATTCTATATTCAGCACAAATGCCTAAAATATTAAGGTAACATAAAGGCTTTTTCAGGCAAACAATATCTGAGGTAATGCATTTCCAGCAAACTTGTGCTATAAGAAATTCTAAAGAAAGCTCTTCAGGGAGGAGCATGATACCAGATGGAAACATGCATCTATACCAAACAATGAAGAGCACTGGAAACGTGGAACATAAAGGTAAACAGAAGCTGTATTTCCTTACTTTTCATCACTTTAAAAGATAGTTTCATGATCTAAAAGAAACACAATAATACAGACAGAGGTAAAATTGTTTTCACTTCTTGTTTTCCTCGTTTCTTGTTTTTATAAGAACACAGAGTCAACTGGAAGTAAAGACAACAAGATCAAAGAGGATGGGAGAGAGAGAATGGAAGTAAACTACTGTACGGTGCTTACACGATAGCAAAAGGGGTATAATAAAGCAGACTGTGGTACGTTGAGTAGGTATATTGTAAATCCCCAAGTAGCTGATAAATATTTTTTAAAGAGGTAAATTAAAAGCCAATGTGAAGATAAAATAGGAGCATTAATAATACTCAATAAAAACTTTTTAAAGGCAGGAAAGGATGAAAAGAGACCAAAAACATATGGGATAAATAAAAAATTACTAGAAAGGTGGAGGATTTAAATCCAATCATACAAATAAATATATTAAATGTAAAAACAACCCGATTAAAATAGAGGAGGTCAAACTGAATTAAAAAACAAGGAAGAACCAACCATATGCTGTTCACGAGAGACCCACTTTAAATATAAAGACATAAACAGGTAAGATGTAAAAGCTTGAAAAAAGATATGCAATGTAAGCATTAATCAAAAGAAAGCTGAAAAGGCTATAAAATACGTGAAAAAGGAGACTTCAAAAAAAAATTACCAGGGGTAAAAAGAGGCATTACATAATGATAAAGGGATCAATTCTTTAAGAGGACAAAACAATTATAAAAGCATACGCACCTAACAATAGAGCTTCAAAACATACAAAGCAAAAACCTATAGAATGGAAAGAATATATAATTATAGTTGGAGACTTGATCCTCTCTCAGTAATCAAGAGAACAAGTAAATAGAAAAGCAGTGGATACAGCAGACATGAACAACACTCAACTAACTTGAACTAATTAACATTTATCGAACACGCTACCCAAAAGCAGCAAAAGACACATGCTTTTCAATGGATGTAGAAAATTCACAAGAAAGACTATATTCTAGGTCATTGAAAAAAAACCAAAACACTCGGTTCATCCTTCATAAACATGTGTGTTAAAATCAACAAACCTTAAGGAAATCAAATCTAACAATATGTAAAAAGGAACCTGCAATCCAGGAAAGTAAGGTTGGTTCAACATTCACAAATCTATCAATCTACTTCACCTCATGAACACTAAAGAAGAATAAAGCGTGCGGCCAGCTCACGGCTGCAGAGACAGCATTTGACAGAGCTCAGTGCCACCCCAGCACACCAGAAAGAAGAGAACCTCCTCAGCCAGAAAAGGACAGCTGACATCATACTCGACAGTGAAAGACTGAGTGCTTTCCCCATAAGATTGAAACAAAAGGCAAAAATGCACACTCTCACCATTCACATTCAGTATGAGAGGTCCTTGCCAGTGCAATAGGCAAGAAAAGTAAAGACAAGACATACAAGTTAGAAAAGAACAAATGTGTCTTTATTTTCAAATGACATGATCATCTATCTCTATATATTATCCCAAAGAAGCTACAAAGGAGCTACCTGATCTAAGGAGCGAGTTGAAGAAAGCTGCAATATATAAAAGCCAACTGCATTTCTACAGAGGCAATAAATCATTGAAAATTTAATATTTCAAAAAAAAGTAACATAAAAGAATCAAAAAACACTAAATACTTAAGGATAAATCTAAAAAATGTGCAAGACTTGTATCCTGAAAATGACACAATAATGATGAGAGGAATTAAAGCATATTGAAACAAATGAAGAAATGGAGCAGTTTTTCTGGACTGGGAGGCTCAGTAGTGTTAGAATGATCAATAGACTCAAGGCAATTCCAGCTAAAGCTCAGCAGGCCTTTTTGTTTTTCCGTTGTAGAAACTGAAGAACAATTATATGGAAATTCAAAATTGATATTCAAATTAAAGAAATAAACTCTAAAAATAAAACAGCTTTACACTACCTGATAAAGACTACCAGGAAGCTATATAAGCATGATGAGGTGGGTCAATGTAAAGATAGAGGCATAAATCAATGGAACTGTGAAGAGTCCAGAAACAGACCCACACACATATGGTCAATGTGTTTTCCACAAATGTGTCAAGATCATTCAAAGGAAAACAATCTTGTCAACAAATCTTGCTAGAATAATTAGAAATCCACGTGTCAAAACCAAACAATCTAACCTTGACCCCCACACTGCACCATCTATAAAATGCCTCAAGGTGAAGCCTAAACATACAAAACTTCTAGAAAGAAGAGAAAATCTTATGTCCTTAGGATACAAAAAGATTTCTCAGGACCTAAAAGAAATGAATAATAAAAGAAAAAAACTGATTAACTGGGCTTCATTAAAATTTTAAAAATCTGCTCTTCAAACAAAACTGTTTAGAAAATGACAATATGATTCACAGACTGAGAGAAAATACTTGCAAAACACATATCTGGCAAAGGAATTGTGTCTAGAATATATAAAGAACTCTCAACACTCAATAATAAGAAAAGAAACAACTAATTTTTAAAAAATGGACAAAGGACTTGAATAGACATTTCACACAAGAAGAGATATGAATAGCAAATAAGCACATAAAATGATACTTAAGATTATTAATCATTAGGGAAATGCAAATTAAAACCACAATGAAACACCACTACACGTGCATAGAAAGGCTAACACTTTAGAAACTAACAAGTGCTGGCATGGATGCAGAGTGACTAGAACTCTTATATATTCCCAGTGCATGTGCAAAATGGTACAGCCTGGAGAGAAAACAGTTTGGCAGACCCTTATAAATATAAGACCCAGCAATCCTACCCTTAGATGTTTACCCAAGAGATATTTACCTAAACACAAAGGTTTAGAGCAGCTTTATTAATAACAGCTAAAAATTGGAAACAACTCAAATATACATCAATGGAATGAATAAGCCAATTATGTTACGTCTGTAAAATGGAATACTGCTTAACAATAAAAAAGGAATAAACTACTGGTACATACAACTGTGATGCATCTCGAAAGCATTATGTCAAATGAAAGAAGCAAGGCACAAACATCTATGTGCCATATCAGTCCATTATATGACATTCTGGGTAAATTTATAGGGACAGAAAGAAGATAGCGCTCTGCAGAGCCTGGGAGTAGGAAGGGGGACTACAAAGGAGACTGATGGAACTTTGGGAGGAAATCAAAATACTCTGTTACTTGATTGTTAAAGCATTTACAGGTCTCTATGCAGTCATCAAAATTCATTGAAGTGGACACCTAAGAAGTCTGAATTTTGCTTTATGTAAATTATACCTCAACAAACCAGATTTCTAAAAAAGGGGTCAGGTATATTTAAAGAACCGAAAACAGCCCCCAGAAATTCTGGAACAATTTAAAAACCTAAAAGGAGTATCAGAGGATAAAGTTAAAGAGATCTCCCAGGAAATGTTATAGACAAAGAGAGATGGAAAATGGGACAGAAAAAATAAAGAATTAGAAGATCGGACCAGGACCTCTAGCTTCCAAATAATGGAAGCTACAGAAAGACAAACAGATGAAATGGAGAGGAGGAATCTATCAAAGAAACAAATCAAGACAACTTCCCAGAAATGAAGGGACAAGACTTTCCAGCTGTAAAAGTCCACAGAGTGTTAACACAATGAATGAAGAAAGACCATAAGGTGGAGCACCAAAATTTCTGATGACTGGAGAGAAAGAGAAGACCTTGAAGGCATCCGGGAACAGGGAGGAAGTGGGGTCACAGTCATGGACAAAGATTAGGTGATATCGAACCTGAAGTGAGTTCTTTCACCTGTTGAGCAGCAAGCCAATCTCTGACACCGGGTATAGTGGAAGAAAGTAGGAATTTTATTATTGCACAGCACTGAGCAAGGAGAAAGGGCAGCTAACGCTGAAATCCCAAACTCCCTGAAAAGCTAAAAGGAAGGGTTTTTATGTGGGGTTTTAGGTAGGGGCGGGGGAGCATATGGCCTTGCTAGTCAGAGCTTTCCCACCAGCCTGTATCTCTTTGCAGGGAGGAGATAATCCAGGTGCTTGTCCTTGGCGGTGTCTGTCTCCATGGAGGACAGTGGATTCTTGAGCCAGGAAGCCAGGGAGTAAGCAGGGAAAGAAATGTTTTGGTTTTAACCCCATATATGCTGGGTTTAATGTAGGGAAACTGATATCAGGGTCGGTATCATGTAGACTTTGTATCCTGCTACTTTGCTGAATTCATTTATTAGTTCCAACAGATTTTTTGTGGACTCTTTAGGGTTTTCTACATATAAGATCAAATCCTCTGTGAACAAAGATAATTTTACTACTTTGTCTCCAATTTGGATGCCTTTTATTTCTTTCTCTTGCCTAATTAGTCTGGCAAAGACTTTCAGTACTATGCTGAAAAGAAGTGGTGAAAGTGGGCATTCTTGCTTTTTTCTTGATCTTAGAGAAAAAGCTTTTAGTCTTTCACCACTGAGTGCGATGTTCCTGTGGGGCTTTTCATATATAGCGTTTATGTTGAGGTTGTTTCCTTCTGTTCCTAAGTTGAGTGTTTTTATCATGAATGGGTGTTGCATCTTATCATAGGCTTTTTCTGTATCAATTGAGATGATTATGTGGGGTTTTTTCCTTCATTCTGTTAATGTGGTATATCATATTGATCAATTTTCATATGTTGAGTCATCCTTGCATTCCAGGAATAAAACCCACTTGGCCCTGGTATGTAATCCTTTTTAATATGATGTTGAATTCAGTTTGTTAGTATTTTGTTAAGGATTTTTGCAACAATGTTCATAAGGATTATTGGTCTGTGGTTTTCTTTTCTTGTAGTGTCTTTTTCTGGCTGTGGTATCAGGGTAATACAGTCTTTATAGAATGAGTTAGGAAGTGTTCCCTACTCTTCAATATTTTGGAAAAGTTTGAGAAGGATTGGTGTTAGTTCTTCTTTAAATGTTTGGTAGAATTCACCAGTGAAGTCATTAGGTGCAAGGCTTTTCTTTGTTGGGGGACTTTTGATTACCGAGTCGATCTGTATGTTATTTTATTTAAAATATTTTTTAGAAAGAAATGCCATTTTTTGAATATTTTTACATACCAGAACTTGTGGATAAAATGTGAGCAAAAGAAACATACTCCTTGCTAACACAATGTTCACAGAAAATTTGTGCCTGTATTTTGAGAGATCTGGTCTTGTTCCATTTTTTGTTTTCATGTCCAAATTTTCTAACACTGTTATTAGAAGGAAAAAGCTTTACAAAGGGTAATCTGGAAGTATTTATCAAATGCTTCAAAATTGTTTCCATACTCTGTAATCCAATAATTCCATTTACAACAATTACAAAGTAATAACAAACATATATAAATATATTTTTTAAAGGATGTCTTCCATTGTTATTTAAGAACTAGAAAAAGTCAATGTCCAACACAAAGTAAAAACCTAAATAAACTGTAGTGTACTCATAATATAGATAATCATGCAGTCATTAACAGCCAGGTTCTCAAAGACTATTTAAACAAAAGGGAATATGTTCAAATTATATTTTCAAGTAAAGGGGGGAGAACGCTACAAAAGCAATGAGTGATAAAATCACAATTCTAATTTTTAAATTACATATATATATCATATATATATACATATATAGTGTCAAGTAAAAAGACAAGATGATTAAAAAATAAATAACAATAATAATGGCGAACTCTATCTAGTGGTGGGATTAATAATTTATTCCTTATAATGCTTCATATTTTACAAATTTCCTATGATCTATAACAAGAAAAAATATAAATTTTATTTTAAAGAAGTTTGACTTATAATAAGTCCACAGCTCGGCTTCATCGGTGATAGCATGTTAGGATCCAATGGTACAATAAACAGGTTCATAAAGAGGAGAATATAGCTGACTGAACACTCTTGACAGAGAAAGAGAAGACCATCCTGTTACAATGTCTCCAGAAAGCGTGGAGGGAATTCACGTTCCATGAAATGCCTCGGGGAAACTGTGATACGATTTGCAATCAAGTTAAAGAACAAGAGAAAGGATAAGGATATTTGTGTTGCAGTGGCAGGGTCATCTACTGATGGAATCACCGCAATGCCTCATCGGACCTCTGGTAGAGAATGTCTACCTGAGGCACAGACTCAATCACATAAAACAGTATTGCTCATCATATCAAATGGCCACAGAAAATTGTCCCACAGCAAAATATGCAAGTTCAATTTATTTTTCTGCATTGGATAGCTTTTTGCTGTCATATTAAAATGCATTTACCACAGAACATGATATTTACAAGAAAAGAGAGCCTTACAAGGCCAGGAACCAAACTTATTTCCCTGGCCCATCAATTCACAGAGCCCTTCAGACCACAAGAAAGTGAATAAACAGTTCATCCATGTCTTCTTACTCGGTCACTTGCCAAATCACGTAAGTAGCAATCGCAAAGTGTCTCATGTCTTCCCAGCCCCATTCCAACAGCACTAGGTAAAGCCCATACTCCTTATGTTCACAGACGATGCATCTCTCTAATGGTCTTCCCATTCCTCCTTTTTAATCTGGCCTACTACTGCCAAATAAATGCTTAAATATAGTTATATCACAAAGTTGTCTAGAAACTCCTCATTCTGGCTTTGAAAGATCTTTCATAAAATGGCCTCAATCCTTTAATCCTACTAATGCCTTACCAATATTCCAAAACTAAAATGAAACCCATTTCAAACTCCTGACCTCCAGAACCGTAAGATGGTAAGTTTGTGTTGTTTTAAGCCACTAAGTTTGTGGTAATTTGTTACAGAGCAGTGCACTGTCATATAATTTTCTCTGTGAAGCACTTCTTTCTCTTTCTGGCCAGGTGTTACCTCTTTGACTAATTTCCTTGCTATCATCTGTTGCAGTTATTGGAGAACTCACCAAACAGTCCCTAGTAAACTGTCAGCTCCCTGAGGTCAAGGATGGCTGCTGCCCAACCTCACTACCCCACCCTCCTCCACCAAGTTCCTATATAGTGGCAGAAACAGACGGCAGCACAATGATTAAAATAGGAATCCACGACTCCATACCCCTATAAGTAAAAAACTGAAAAATAAATAAATCACAGGGGAGCATAAGCCAACTGGTAAATATAGAAGGAATAATGGAATTAGAAAATTACCATTTGGCAAACATCATACTAATAACTAATTCACCAAATGAACATCAATAGATGCTAAAAACTAGTGGGTGAAAGTTTGATGAGGAATAGAATATTTACATAATCTCAAAGTCACTCTCCTGCAAGTATGTATTAATTACAAAAGGAAAAAGAGTAATTTTACAGTGGAGAAACTTGGCACATCCCTCTTTAATTAAGTGACCAAAGTTAACATTAACAGGAAAGAGACAGCCTGAACTCGTGCACCAGCTGAGATGATGCCCTGAGAACACAGCATCGCTCTGCGGTCCTCCTCCCAGGGGCACAACCCGCGTCTGCTCCTGAGGAGACATCAGAGAACCTAAAGTGAGAAGCATGCTACAAAATCCCTGTCCTGGACTCTTCAGAAGTGTCAAGTTGATAAAAGTCAAGGAAAGACTGAAGAATGGCTGCAGACCAAAGGGCGCTAAGGAGCCAGGGCTGTAAACACACGTGTGACCCTGGGCTGCACCTGTTTTCGGCTTGCTTACTTGTTTCCACAATGGCTATGACTGGGGGACTGGCAAAACTTCCAGTTCGGCAACTTAATCTCAAATGGTTTCGCAGAGAGGAGTTTTTTTCCGCTATTGTGACTCTTCCGAATCTTTAAAATTATTTCATATTTTAAATAAAGTAAAAACATTTACAAGGCCAATCACAAATCAGTCTGAGCCTAATGTTTTAAGTCACTTCTCCCCTCCTATTCTTCTGCCCCATCCCTACCCTGCAGCCCTGCATATTATTCCCAATGTCCGTAATTCTTAAGTTTGCCAGGAACTTGCTGCCATCTTGGTTTTGTGCATACTCTTCCTTCTACCTAATATTCTCTTCCATCCCATTTCTCCATTAAAATGTTGCGCATCCTTCAAAGATTAATGCAAACACTGCTCCCCATGTGAAGATGTCTACATACGAAACTGGAATTTATATCTCCTTCTCCTGTGTTCCCCATTTTAAGTTTTCCTTCCATTACAATCAGGAGTCCACGTGTAGGACCTTCAAGCAGCGTGGTCAAGAGGAAATGGCAAAGGAGTTCCTGAAGTTAACTAAAGGGGCCTGCTACCAAATCCTCCACACACCATGTAAGAGGCCTAGGGCCAGGTACCCAGTCTCTCTAGACCTCAGTTCTTCAACTATAAAACTGAAATAATGGACAAAAACTTCACGAAGTTGCCATGAAAATAGGTAGATGTGTGAAGTCATCCTGGGCATTCAAGAAAAAGGAGATCCAAAAATACGATTGCACTTCACATTCAGTATGGCTATAAACAAAACATAGACGACAAGGGTTAGCAAAGATACAGAGAAATTGGAACCCTCACACGCTACTGCTGGGAATGCAAAATGCTGAAGCTCCTGTGTAAAGAGTCTGGCAGTTACTCAGTAAGTTAAGCGCAGAATTATTATATGATCCAGCAATTCCACTCCTAACTATATACCCAAGAGAACTGAAAACATGTTTATGCAAAAACTTGTACATAAATGGTCATAGCAGCACTATTCAAAATAGCCAAAACGTGGAAACAATCCAAATGCCCATCAACGATGGATAAACACATTGTGGTTTACCTATACAATGAAATGGTATTTGGAACTAAAAAGAAGTGATGTGCTGATACATGCTGCAACATGGATTAACCCTACAACCACGTGAGTGAATGAAGGCAGACACAAAAAGCCAGATATTATATGATTTTGTTTACACGAAATATCCGGAATAGGCAAATCTATGAAGACAGAAAGTAGATTAACGATTGCCCAGGGCTAGGGGGAATGGAGCGTGAGGGAAAATAGCTACATTGTTCAGAGTTTCCTTTTGGGGTGATGGAAACATTCTAAAATTGATTGTGGTGATGGTTGCACAACTCTGTAAATAAATTACAAACCTCTGAATTGTACTCTATGAATAGATGAATTGTATAGTCTGTGAATTATATCTCAATAAAGGTTTTACAAAAGATAAATAGATCCCTTCCTCCAGGAACCATGTTTTATCCTTGCATGGGCCGCTCTACAAGCACAGACGTCACTGTGGAAATGTGTGCTGAAGTGAACTCGAGTACAGCTGCAGTCTGTGCTGCAAATGTGCACAGCAATATGCATCTGACTGTCGTCCTTCCAGGGGACCTGGTCCCGCTGTCACTCAGATGAGCCATCACGGTTTCACAGAGCTTCCTGTTCACCTGCCCAGATGAACGAGGAGGCCGGCTGGGGTGGAGGCTCCCGTCATCAGCTACAGAACAGATTTTCACACGTAGAAGCCTGTTGATAGAACAGCCTCCACAACACTGTTTTCACTGGTAAACAAGCCACTCCAAGCAACTAGAGTACTGGAAATTCATACACATACAAAGCAATCAGGATTACTTTCAAAATAGCAATACCATTCAAAAGAACTGAAAAAGCAAAAAATGTAACTTTCAGCTGACACTATTTAATATTCTTTAACAGACAGATCTAGTTTTAACTGTACAGAGTTGGCTCTATGATGTACCACCTAAAACTCTGCTGCCAGATTTTACTGCAACAAAAGGACTCAATTTGCCCCTATTTGTAAGGAGATGATTCCTAACTGGACATTGCCCGGCCATCACCAAATGAAGATCGAGATCTCACTGTGAGGCCCAACCACCTTCCTGGAAAGGAAATGCTAAGGTTTGTGTTATTAGGGTTTTCTATATGTCTGCCTAACACCTTTTTGTCATTTTGTAGCTTCAACGAAAATTCCAGCAGATTGCTTCTTCTGAAGGGATAGAGGGCCCTGCCATATTTTTTAGTCCTCTCTAGAAAGATACTGGATAGAATATGTAACACCTTGGATGAAATTTATATCAGTGAAAAGTACCTTTGCATGTTATAGTTTACGTGTTTTAAAAACTGGCCTTCTTTTCCTCTTTCTCTCTCTGAAGAGGCTCTTTTATCTGGAATCTATGAGAATCTGAGTGTACACCAGGGGCAACTATACAGATCAGCACGTGCTGTTCTACTTTCAAGCACCTTAATTGCTCTCAGAAGCACAATTATACACACACACACACACAAGCTATGACAAATGTGGCAAATACATTTTTTTCTGACAATAATGTAATTACAACCGTAACATAAAATTTAATGTAAAAATCTATAGGCATAAATGATGTTTAAAATATAAATTCACTTTAAGTAAAATAAATACAGCTAACAAATTGTGAAACCAAATTACTAACAGAAACAAATCATTCAAACAGACAATATTAGTTTCTTTGTATCTTTTACTATATTTAAACTCCAAAAATAGATATACATGAATATAAAGTATGTATAACAGAGTGTATAACACACAGACACAGACACACACACATTTCAAGCAGTCTAGCCCCAGCCCGGTCCCGGGGAAGAGAATATCTGAAGAGCGTGTGAATCGGTTGGTTCTTCTTTTACAATCTCATGTTGAAATTCCCATTTGTGAACCACCTAAGTACTCAGCCTTCTGCCATCCTGCCTCAGGGTCCTTCCACTGTCCAAGGCTCAAACACGTCCTCTCTTATGCAGTTAACAGGGACCTAACATCTGTGTGCGCTCATGTTTTCACACTAACTTACAGGCCAGCATAATCATAACTTATCATGAGCCTTAAGCAATTTTGTTTTCTGCTAAGCTGGAATGGCCTTCACCTTATTTTTGCTCACAGTCCCTTTGCATATATTTTCATTACACTCCACTCTCTTATTCATACCTTGATTAAATGGCTGATCTACTTGAATTTTCATTTTACATATCACCATCTCAAGTGGAAAGTTTCCCGGGGTTCAATGACGGCCACCAGGAAGGGCCAGCCCGCTGCACCACCAGACAGGAAGCTCTTTCATGACACTGGTGAATCCGTCTTAGAGACGGGTAATCATACTGTGGAGGAACATTCTAAATAACTAAACTTTTTGACTTATTTCCCATTTTTGTTTTTACTTAGCACTCAGAGCAGCCTCAGATACTGTATTAGGAATAAAAACATTTAAAAAGAGTGGATTAGATTATGAATATAGAAGCAAAATTCCTCTACATGATATGGGCAAACCAAGACCAGCAACATGTAAGAAGAAAAAGAAGAAGAAGAAGAAAAAAAAAATATATATATATATACACACACATATATATATATACCCACACACAGAGACTTGTGAGATTTATCACAGGAATACAAGATTTGTTCAGCATAAAAAAGCAATAATAGAATAACACCACATTAATAGAATAAAGAACCATCCTTTCATGATAAAACAAAGTAAGAATAGAAGGGAACTTCCTCAACCTCATAAAAGGCATCCACAAGAAACCCACAGCAAACGTTACACTTAATGTGGAAAGACTGAGCACCGCCCCCCAAGATGAGGAAAAACAAAAGGGTACCTGATCGTGGCACTGCTATTCAACAGGGTGAAGGGCTAGCCAGAGGCATGAGGGAAGACGTAGAGGCATCCAGAATGGAAAGGAAGAAGCAAAAGTGTCCCCACTTGCAGATGGCACAACTTTGCAGATAGGAAACACTAAGGAGTCCACACACAAAAAAACCGTTAGAGCTAAGAGACAAATTCAGCAAGGTTCAGGATATAAGATCCATGTACAAAAGTCAATTGTGTTTCTACATACTAGCAATGAACACTCCCAAGATGAAATTAAGAAAACAATTCAATTTATAATAGCATAAAAAATAATAGACTAGACAAAGACATGACAAGAAAACTACAGACCAATATCCCTTATGAATGTAGATACAAAACTCCTCAACGAAATAGCAGCAAACTAACCCAACAGCACATTAAAAGGATTATACACCACGAAACAAAGGGGAAAAAACCTCCACACAATCATCTCAATAGATGCAGAAAAAGCACCGGACAAAATTCAACACCTTTCATGATAAAAGTGCTCAGAAAACTAGGAATAGAGGGGAGTTTTCTTAACATGACACAGGGTATTTTTTTAAAACCCACAGCTAACATCATACTCAATGATGAGAGACTGAAATCTTTTCACCCTAAAATTAGGAAAAAGACAAGGAGACCCACTTTCACCACTACTATTCAACATTGCACTGGAAGTCAAAGCCAGAAGAATTAGACAAGAAACAAAACTAAAGGCATTCAATCTGGAAATTTGAATCTTTTGGAATTTTGCACTTTTGACAGATTGCACCATTCTATATAAGAAAACTCCATAGAATCCACACAAAAAAACCAACTAGAGCTAATAAATAAATTCAGCAAAGCTGCAGGATACAAAATCAGTTGTTTCTCTGTGCCAGAAATAAATGATTCCAAATGGAAATAAACAAAAACAATTCCATTTACAATAGCATCCAAAATAATAAAATATCTAGGAGTAAATTTAACCAAGGAGGTAAGAGACTTGCACACTGAAAACTAAAAAACACTGCTGACAGAAATTAAAGCAGACCTTAAAAAGCAGAAAGACATTCCATGTTCATGGACTAGAAAACTTAACATTGTAAGGGTGGCAATACTCCTTAAAGCAATCTACAGATTCAATGCAACCTTTAT
Source organism: Equus caballus (assembly GCF_041296265.1). NCBI lineage: Eukaryota > Metazoa > Chordata > Mammalia > Perissodactyla > Equidae > Equus > Equus caballus. The sequence continues at coordinate 39,715,167 of NC_091691.1, forward strand.
CAAAATCCCAATAGTCATTTCTCCAGAAATGGAAAAGTCATTCTTCAAATTCATAAGGAACTGCAAGGGGCCACAAATAGCCAAAACAATCTTGAAAAACAACAAAGTTGCAGGACTCACACTTCCAGATTTCAAAACTGACTACAAAGCTACAATAATTGAACAGTGAGCTTTTTGCAATAAGACAAAAAAAGAAATAAAATATATACCAATTGGAAAGGAAGAAATAAAACTTTGTTCACAGATGACATGATTGTCTGTGTAGAATATCCAAAAGAATCAACAAAAAAACTCCTGGAACTAATAAGCAATTCTAACAAGGTTGTAAGATACAAGGTTAACATATGAAATTCAATCTCTTTCTTATATACCAGTAATGCCAGTATATCTACACCTATATACCTACAGACCAGTATATAACAAGTGAACTTTGAAATTAAAAACACAATACCATTTACATTAGCACTCAAAATAATGAAATAGTAATAAAATCCAACAAAACATGTACAAGACCTATAGGAGGAAAACTACAAAACTCTGCTGAAATAAATCAAAGAGCTAAATAAACGGAGAGACATTCCATATTCATGGATAGGACAACTCAGTATTGTGAAGATGGCAGTTCTTCCCAACTTGACCTTTAGATTCAGTGCAAGCCCAGTGAAAATCCCAGCAAGTTATTTTGTAGATATTGACACAATGATTTGAATGTTTATAAGACTCAGAATAGCCAACACAATACTGAAGGAGAAGAACAAAGTTGGAGGACTGACACTACCCAAGTTTCAGACTCACTATACAGCTACAGTAATTAAGAGAGTGTAGTATTGGCAAAAAAAAAAACCCCAGACAAATAGATCAATGGAACAGAACAGAAAGCCCAGAAATAGACCCATATAAATACAGTCCACTGATCTTTGACAAAGGAGCAAAGCAATACAGTGGAGCAAAGACAATCGTTTCAACAAATGGTCCTGGAACAACTGGACATCCACATGCAAAAAAATGAATCTAGGCACACACTTTACACCGTTCACAAAAACTAGCTCAGTATGGATCACAGACCTAAAGGTAAAATGCAAAATTATAAATCTCCTAGAAGATAACACAGGAGAAAACAGATGACCTTGGCTTTGGAGATACTTTTTAATATGACACCAAAGGTACCATTCCTGAAAGAAATTAATGATGAGATGAACTTCATTAAAATAAAAAATTTCTGCTCTGCTAAAGACATTGTCAAGAGAATGAAAACACAAGCCATAAAATGGAATAAAATATTTGCAAAAGACACATCTGATAAAGGACTTATCCAAAATATATGAAAAACTCTTAAAACTCAACAACAAAACAATAGGATTTAAAAAAATGGCCAAAGACCTTAAAAGACACCTCACCAAAGAACATTTACAGATGGCAAATAAGCATATGAAAAGATGCTCCACATCATATGTCATCAGAAAAACGCAAAACAACAATAAGATACCATTACACACCTATTAGAATACCCCAAATCCAAGACATTGACAACAGGAAATGCTGGCGAGGATGTGGAGCAACCAGAACTCTCGTTCACGGCTGGTGGGAACGCAAAATGGTACAGCCGATTTGTAAGACATTTTGGCAGTTTCCGACAAAACTAAACATACTGTTACCATACAATCTGGCAATCATGCTCCTTGGTATTTACCCAAAGGAGTTGAAAATTTACATCTATACAAAAATCTGCACATGGATGTTTCTAGCAGCTTTATTCATAACTGCTGAAACTTGGGAACAACCAAGATGTCCCTCAGTAGGTGAATGGATAAATAATCTAAGATGCAGCCAGACAATGGAATATCATTCAGTGTAAAAAGAAATGAGCTATCAAGCCTCGAAAAGATATGGAGGAATCTTAAATGCATATTATTAACTAAAAGAAGCCCATCTGAAAAGGCTACCTATGTATGATTCTAACTATATGACATTCTGGAAAAGGCAAACAGTGGAGACAGTGAAAAGGTCAGAGGTTGCCAGGAGTTTGGTGTGTAGGAAAGATGACTAGGCAAAGCACAGGGGATTTTTAAAGTAGTGGCAATACTCTGTATGATACCATAATGATGAACACATGTCATTACACACTTGTCCAAACCCACAGAATGTACAGCACCAAAAATAAACCTTAAGGTAAACCATGGACTTCAGATGATTTTGATGTGTCAATGTGGCTTCATCAATTGTAACAAATGCACCACTTTGGTGGAGGATGTTACTAATGGGGGAGGATATGCATGTTTGGGGGCAGGGAACACAAGGGCTATCCCTGTACCTTCCTCTCCATTTTGCTGTGAACTTAAAACTTTCTAAAAAATAAAGTAAAAACAAACAAAAAAACCCACAATGGGGCTGGCCTGGTGGCACAGTGGTTAAGTTCATGTGCTCCACTTCAGCGGCCTGGGACTTGCGGATTCGGACCCTGGGCGCAGACCTACATACTGATCATCAAGCCATGCTGTGGTGGCATCCACGTACAATATAGAGGAAGACTGGCACAGATGTTAGTTAGCTCAGGGCCAATCTTCCTCACCAACAAAACAAAACAAAACAGTGTGATACTGGCATAAGGATAGGCATATACATCAAATGGAATAGAGAGTCTAGAAATGAACCTAAACATCTATGGCCAATTGATTTTCAGCAATGGTGTCAAGATCATGCAATGGGAAAGAACAGTTTCTTTAAGAACTGGTACTGGGAAAATTAGATAACCAGATGCAAAAGAATAAAGTTGACCCCTTCACTTCAAACACAAAAATTAAATCAAAATAGATCAAAAACTCAAATATATATTTATAACATATTTAGAAGTTATAATTATTGAATTATAAACTCAAATATAAAAGTATAAGATTCACAGATAAAAACATAGGGGTATGTGCTCATGACCTCAGATTTGGCAATAGATTCTCAGATTTAGCACCAAAATGCAAGCAACAAAAGAAAAAAATATATAAATTGGACTTCATCAAAATTAAAAACTAGTGTACATAAAAGACATTGTCAAGAATGAGAAAATACAATCTATAGAATGGGAGAAAACATTTGCAAATCATTTATGCAATATGAGTTTAATATCCAGAATACATAAAGAACTCTTACAATAATAACAAGCAAAGAATAAGAAATGGATATAATACTTAAATAATTTTTTTAAGATTTTTTAATTTTTTTCCTTTTTCTCCCCAAAGCTCCCCGGTACATAGTTGTATATTCTTAGTTGTGGCATGTGGGACTCTGCCTCAGCATGGCCTGATGAGTGGTGTCATGTCCGTGCCCAAGATTCAAACCGGCGAAACTCTGGGCCACTGCAGCGGAGCACGCGAACTTAACCACTCAGCCATGAGGCCGGCCCCTAAATAATAATTTTTAAATAATACATAAATAACAAAAAGACAACCCAATTTAAAAAATGGGCAAAGGATTTGAATAGATATTTCTTTGGGTTTTGGGGGGTTTTTTTTCGGTGAGGAAGATTGGCCCTGAGCTAACATCTGTTGCCCATCTTCCTCTTTTGCTTGAGGAAGATTGTTGCTGAGCTAACATCTGTGTCAATCCTCCTCCACTCTGCATGTGGGACACTGCCACAGCATGGCCTAATAAGTGGTGTGTAGGGATCTGAAGTGGCGAACCCCAGGCCGCCAAAGCGGAGCGTGTACGCTCAACCACTACACCACTGGGCCAGCCCCTAAATAGCTATTTCTTGAAAAAAGATACACAAATGGCCAATAACCACATGAAAAGATGTTCAACATCACTGATCATTAGAGAAATACAAATCAAAACCATAATGAGATACTGCTTCACACCCAGTAGGATGGTTTTAATTAAGAAAACAGAAAATAACAAGTGTTGGCAAGGACGTTGAAAAATAGCAACATTGCTAGTGGGAATGTAAAATGACACAGGTGCTTTGGAAAACAGTTTGCCAGTTCCTCAAAATGTTAAACATCGACTTGCCATGTGACCCAGCAATTCCCCTCTTAGGTAAACATCCAAGAGAAATGAAGACATCTGTCCATGCAGAAAATTGTACATGGATGCTTATAGTAGCGTTAGTCATAATCGCCGAAAGTACAGACAGACCAAATGCCCGTCAACAGATGAAAGGATAAACAAACTGTGGCGTCTATGTGCAATGAACAGTATTCTGCAGCAAAAAGGAAGGAACTGCTGACACACGGTAAATTCGCATGGACCTTGAAAGCATTATGCTAAGAAAAAGAAGCCAGCCACAAAAGGTCATGTATTGTATGATTCCCTTTGTATAATAGATCCAGGATAGGCAAATCCATAGAAAGCAGATTAGAGGTTACCAGAGGATGGGGGCAGGCAGGGAGTGGGGGGTGTACAGCGTAGTAAGTACAGGATGTTTTTATGGAGTGAGGAAAAAGTTTTGAAATTAGAGAGAACTGGTGGTTTGCATAACCTTATGAATACACCACCACTGAACTGTACACTTTAAAATGGTTAATTGTATATTATGTGAATTTCACCTCAATTGAAAAAGAATAGAATGCTCAGGAACAGATTCAATAAAGGAAGTGCAAGGTTGGAGACTGAAAACTACAAGATGTCACTGAAAGAAAGTTAAAGACCTAAATAAATGGAAAGATGTCCTGTGTTCATGGCCTAGAAAACTCAGTATTTTCAAGATGGTAGTGCTCCCCACATTGATCTACAGATTCAGTGCAATCTATATCAAAGTCCCACTTGGCTCTTTCTGAGAAGCTAATTCTAAAATTCACATGGAAATGCAAGGGACTCAGAAAAGTCAAAATCTCAAAGAGGAAGAACAGAGTTGGAGGACTCACACTCTTCATTTCCAATATTTACTACAAAACTACAATAATCAAGATAGTGTGGTACTGTCATAAGGACAGACATAACAGACTATGGAGCAGAACTGAGAATCCAAAAATAAGCTCATACATCTATGGTCAACTGATTTTTGATAAATTTGCCAAGACCAATCAATGGAGAAAGAATAGTCTTTTGTGACAGGTCTTCGTGACCTAAGATTAAGCAGTATTTTCTTAGACACCAAAAGCACAACAACAAAAGAAAAAATAGATAAATTGGACTTCATCAAAATTAAAAACTTTTGCCCTTTAAAAGAAACTATCAAGAAAATGAAAAGACAACAGGGTCCAATATCCAAACAAAGAACTCTTACAACTCAGTAATAATAAGACAGAGAACCCAATTAAAAAATAAGCAAAATATTTGAATTATTTGTTGAAAGAAGATACACAAAAGCCAATAACCACATGAAAAGATGCTCAAGATCATTCGTCATTATAGAAATGCAAATCAAAACCACAATGGGATAGCGTTTCACACCCAGTAGGATGTCTGTAATAAAAAAGATAGACAATAACATGTCGGTAAGGATGTAGAGAAATTGGAATTCTCATCCATAGCTAGTGGGAATGTAAAATATGCAGCCTCTTTGGGAAATAGTTTGCCAATTCCTCAAACACAGAGTTACCTTATGACCCAGCAATTCTAGCATTATACCCAAGAGAAATAAAAACATACATTCACTCAAAAACTTAAACATGAACGTTCATAGCAGCATTATTTGTAATAGTCAAAAGGTGAAAACAAACCAAGCATCCATCAACTAATGAATGCATAAACAAAACGCAGTATATCCATACACTGGAATAATATTTGTAAATCAAAAGGAATGAAGTACTGATACATGCCTCAACATGAACCCCGAAAACATTACACTAAGTGAAAGAAGCAGACACAAAAGGCGACATATTGTATGATTCCATTTACATGAAGGGTCCAGAACAGTTGAATCCACAGAGACAGAAGTAGATTATCGATTGCCTTGGCCTGAGGGGGAGGAGAAAATGAGGAGTGACTGCCGATGGGGACCGGCGATACTGTATTTGGGGAGATGGAAACCTCTGCAGTAGACAGTGGGGATGGTTGTACCTTTTGAATATACTGAAAAAACCCACTGAATTGTAAACTAAAAGGGTGAAATTTACAGTATGTGAATTATATCTCAACAGAAAAAAAGAGCAGATGAGGAATCTACTGCAGAGAAACCAAGTACTTATAGGAATTGAGGCTGGGGAGCCAGTATTTTAGTGTATAAAACACTCGCTAGTTTGCAAAAGGACTGCTAACAAGTGTGTGAGGTTTAGAGGCGGATTAACTGAAGATTCTAATGTAAACATTGTACATCGGGACGAAATCTCAGGATTTTAAACCTGTTAGAGAAGATAACTTGACCCTAAAGTAAAGAATTTCTGTCGCTAAATTAGTCTATGGTAAAACCATCACTCAGATTTCAGCTTGGTGACATTTATATAACCAATCAATTCTACGGTGAAAACTAGAAGTCTAGACTGAGTTCTGCTGTTACTTTGCTGACTTTATGAACTAAATAGCTTCCGATTCCTGTTGAGAGGCCCTTAAGCCTCAGCCTCAGCTGGGGTGTGGGAGGTTTGCTCCCCTCAGGCCTCAGCTCCTGTGAGTGATGTCAGGAATCGAGACGTCTACTTCTTAACATGCTGCACAGACTATTTCTGGACGCGCACGGCAGCAGGAGACGGGTGAAACGCCGAGCCCTCCAGGCAGTCTGGCAGGGCACCTGCAGCTGCCAAGAAGCGGCTTCCCAGAGGGCCCGGAACACGTGGGAGCTGCAGCTCCAGGCCGCCGGCCCAAACTGCGTGTCTGGAGACCCACAGACATCTCACCTTGCCTTAAAGAACTTTGTTCTAAAGTCAGCTTTACAGAAAAATAGGACAAACAACTCGAGATCTGTCTACATGGCAAAATCAGAATTACAGAAGATGTGATTTATTTTGTAAAACCTTTCTAGACTAATTGGATATTTTTGAATAGGTTATGGTTTTCTTATTTGTTTTGTTTTGTTTGGCTTCTTAATTGTTTTTTGGTTTTTTTTCCAAGATTGGTCCTGAGCTAACATCTGTTGCCAATCTTTTTTTTTCTTCTTCTTCTCCCCAAAGGCCCCCAGTACATAGTTGTATATTCTAGTTGTAGGTCCCCCTAGTTGTGGCATGTGGGACACCGCCTCAGCGTGGCCTGATGAGCGGTGCCATGTCTGCGCCCAGGATTCGAACCAGCGAAACCCTGGGGCATTGAAGAGGAGCGCATAAACTTAACCACTCAGCCACAGGGCCCGCCCCTCTTGCTGATTGTTTTTAATTCTTGATTTTTTTTTTCTTTTTTTTAAAGATTGGCACCTATGCTAACAACTGTTGCCAATCTTCCTTTTTTTTTTTTAAGGATTGGCACCTGGGCTAACAACTGTTGCCAACCTTTTTTTTTTTTTCTGCTTGATTTCCCAAACCACCCAGGTACATAGTTGTATATCTTAGCTGTATATCCTTCTAGTTGTGGGATGTGGGACGTCACCTCAACGTGGCCTGACGAGCAGTGCCATGTCTGTGCCCACGATCAGAACCCTGGGCCACCGCAGCGGAGCACGCGAACTTAACCACTTGGCCACGGAGCTGGCCCCTAATTCTTGAATTTTTTTTCACTGAATTCAATAATTTGATGAGAAATTCTAATATTTCTCTGTATTTAAGTGTAAAAAATTAAAAAGCAGCAAAATTCCAGAATCATTCAAATTAAAAGGTTAAACATCTGCTCCAATCTCGAATGACATATTCCTTAATCTGTATTTCTGCCTTTACACTTTTTAATGAAGGAAAATATATTTCTTCTAGCAACTTGTTTTAAAAATGCCAAGATCACGAAGTCACTATATTTAATTCATTCTTAAATTAAAAAACAGAGACTTGATAGAGCAAGTCTCTAAAAATTTAATATTTCTAATAATGAAGAAAAACAGGAAGAAGCCCTCCATGTGTGTCCAGTTGAGCCGTTAAGCTGGTTTGGTGAAGGAGCCTGGCAAGTCCAGAGATGCACTGTGGAATTAGTTCTCACCTCTTAGATTTCTACAGGACTACACTTAACTTCAATTTCTACATTTAATAATCTTATGGTTCAGTTAATTAATTAATGTAAGTTATAAGATAAATTAGCAACTGGAAATAGCTAGTTTTAAATGTCAACCTACAGCATTGGTACTCATTTCATTGGATAAAAAAACTTCCAGCAACTTTTTTTTAATGGCTGCCCAGTACATCTTTACCAACACAGTCCATTTTCATTATGGGGAAGAACGTGCAGATTTCAGACATTTGGGTCACTTGGTGGTCAAGAGAATATTGCATAGTATTTTTATCATACATCTTCTATTGAAATGTGGATTGCACAAACAAAAATAAGAATGGGCAATGCCAGTCATACAGGAATGACTTCAAAGAACACTGAGCCAGTCCACTCACCGCCGGGTGCTACCAGAGTTCTTCCGTTCTCCTGACACCAACCAACCAGCTGGACATAAGGATTTATGTCCATCACACCTGCAAAAACAGGATTCTGTTTTAGATCCCATATTCCTCCATGGCAGAGAAAGAATCCAAGAGTAATGACCATTCCGGATATTAAGAGACACTATGGAAAATATTACTTCATAGCTAAAATATAATTCTACAGCTAAGAAGAATTTGAAGTAATTTTTAATACTGTATTTTGTAAGCAGAGCAAGCAAACTTCTTTTTTATATAACCTTTTTGAACTTTAAAAGTACAAAAAACGTGTTTGACTATGACCGTTTGCCAGTGATGTCCTCAAAGACTGAACGTTTTAATAAACATCATCTACCGCTTCTCGCCAGCAGCAAGGGAAAATATTAACAGGCCAGTCCAAACTTCAACAGGACAGCCTCATCAGACTCCGTATGACTCCATATTTCCTCCCTCTTCTTTTCAAAGAACCCAGACTATCCTACCTCAGATGCATACAACAATTAATCCATGCTCTGCTTCTTAGTTCAAAGAAGAAAACAGGGCCCCTGCACGTCTACGCAGAACCACAACCCTCAGGTTGTCTCAACGACCTGTTGGTTATCCAGTACATACGGTGAAGAAATGCTACAGGAATTATTTTTGCCATGCCCTCTTCCATATTTCAGGTTTTCACCCAGAAAACCCTTTGAACTCATGCACTGTTAGTTTTTTAAATAATTAATTTTTAAAATTTTTTATTGGGGTAACATTGGTTTATAATATTGTACAGGTCTCAGGTGTACAACGTTATAATTCGGTATCTGTATATAAAAAACAAAACAAACAAACAAAACAAAAACACACTTGTGTGATGCTAGTTTAATGGCATCATAACACACATTTCCTCTGCCCCCACAGGCTGTTGAACAATTCACTCCCTTCTCCCTGAATCTTCCCTTTCAAAAACAGGACAGGCCAGGGTCAATATTTTTCAGGAAAAAAAGTACTGCAAGTTCTTAACTTCCCCTTCCCGGAAATGCTTTCCTTAGAGACTAAAAACAACACAGTGCAGTGCCCTGACCTGGGCACACGGTTTCAGAGGAGGCCCCGTTAGGTAACCTCTCACAGAAGGGAGAAGTTTTTCAAGCTCTTTAATTCAACAATTCCTGTGATGAGAAGGGAGCGATCAGTCAGCCACTCAATTCCCGATGCTCATTACCTTAAGAACAGTGACAGCAGTGGAATAACACCAGACATGAACACGTGAAAATAAAACGTACATTGGTGTCTCACCAGTAATCGTAACTATCACCCCAATCGTCCAAATGCACTAGCGGCGATCTTCAACAACGTTTGCTGGGGTTGCCACACACCAAGGAAGGGTTCTTCCTGTCGACAGCTTCCAGCTTCACTCCAGCCCCAAGTTCCTTAGGCCCTGGTCCATTCCAGCACAGCACCAGAGGGAGAAGGCACAAAAGCAACAGGACACCAACAGGACTGAGCCACTGTCAGAATCTGTATGTTTAGTATCAGCACTCACCCTCCGGAACCTATGCTCTTCAGCACCAAAATTATCATCTACTTTGATCTAAACTGGAATTAGTGGCTTTTTCAATATTTAAGGAATATTAATATTGAAATAATTGAATTGAAATATTTGAAATTGAATTCAAATAACTGAAATATTACTATTTCAACGTGTACTAATCCATGAATAAAATTACAGCTGGAAAAAAATCCAAATGCTTCTTTTAGTATCTGCATATTTTTTAGTATTAAAAAATACTACAGATTCTGATTTATAGTAAAATAATAATAGCAAAACCCCACTTTTTGTATAGCTATAATTAGCCAGCCCTGCGATTTAGAAAGTATATATACAATATCTGGGGACTAGGGTTTTTCTCTACTTCTTACTATGTATACTGAACCCTGATTTTTGTTTCGCTTTAGCACATTACATTTTTAAAAGAAATCTCATATTTCTATAACTGTCTTTCTTTGACACAATTCTATGGAAACACACAGCAGTTGTACAACATTTATTTCAAAATCAGAACACTGCGGTCTTGGGAAGTTGAGCAGGGACACAGCCCGCAGGTGGCAGGCCTGCCCCGGACCCCAGGCTTCCCTTCCCGTCCCTGGTGTGCGGCCTCACTGTTGGGCCAGAGACGGGCGCAGAGGAGGTGGGATGCACTTATTTCCATTCTCTCCTAGACTTTTAGGTCGCTGGGGATGCAGACGGCACAAGGAGTGTGCTCTGCCCAATCCTCACACTCTCCTTGAACCTGCGTGGAAGGTCACCCTCATCCTCGCTGCACTGAAATACAACGAGGCAGGGTACAGTTGAAGTCTACCTTGGGGGTCTACTGGTCTTCAAATGCCAAAACTAAGTTTAAATGACGAACTCATAGGAGGCAAAAAGAAAAAACATTTCTAAAAGGCATTTTAAATTTTAGCAGGCTTTAAATATAAAGTTTTCAATTCTCTCCATCTAATTGAAATATTTAATTGTACTTTTAAAGGGGAAAAAAAGAAATGCCCATAGGAAACTGACGAATTAAGTGAAAAGAGTGATAGGAAGCTAGGAATTCTTAAAAGACTAAAATTCAACAGACTATATAGGGAATTTTAAGAAATTTAAGCTCAAGGAAAAATCTGATTTATACTGAGGAAGAAAATACTCACAGAACTTGTTGCCTGAATGATTTCTTGGGAGCATTTTGCAATCTGCTAGGCCTTCAAGTAATCTATCCAAAAAACGTGATCTTTTCTATAACCTAAAAAAGGTACAGATCCCTCAAAATACCCACAAGATTAACCATGTGCATATTAACTACATTATTCTTACTCACTCGTCTGCCATAAATTCGATGTCCCTTAGCAGACCACAAAAGATTTAAATTAAAACCTCTAAATTATTTCAATGTTTTTTAATGTATGAAATTCAAAACTGTTGAGTGTGATTTCCCATCACGCATGTCACTCACTCCCTACAAAGTTTTAAAATTCATCGAGATATGGAATTGGTACCCTGGTGGCTGGATGGGAGTCTCGTCTCCCATTAAGGCTTTCCAAAATGGGCAAAGAGAGGAGACAAAAGTTCCTGAGTCCATCATCACTCCTGAAGAAGCCGTATCACCAAGACAGTCAGAGGACCTGATGGTGCAACCCTCCAGGGTGCCAGACACTGGGGTAAATTACAGAAACCCCTTCACGATCCAAAGACCACTGGCAGCTCCAGCTTTCTGCTCCATATCTTTACAGGTTACCCATTAACAGATGCCTTATCCTCCCATCCATGTACCCTAAAGAGGCTCACACAGTGCTGGCTCAAATAAGATGGGCTCAATAAATATTTTCTGATCGAGTATTAAACTTAGAATAAAAATCAAACTCCTTCACAGCCTTCAAGGCCATGGCTACATCTGTCACCTCCTCTCCGACCTCCTGGCCCTGTTTCTCAGCTCCAGCCACCTTCTTCTCCTGGGAGTCCTCTCCTGCACCCTGCACACTCTGCCCGGGCATTTACTCTTGCTTCCCTCTGCCGTGCGCTCCTACCCAGGTAGCCACGCCTCGCCCACACACCTGTCAGACGTGATGTTCTCAGGCCCTCTTCACCACGCTAAGTGAAACAGCACCCCTGTGACTGCTCTCCTCCTCCACCCCATCACTGCCTCACATGTCTCTTTATCTTTACTCTTCCTCTCTCCTCTCGAATGAAAACCCCGTGAAGACAGAGGCGGTTCATTTTGTCCACTGCTCCATCCCTAGTGCCTGCACATAGTTTGGGCTCCATAAATACTTACTGAATGAAAGAGCCGTCACCAGCTTCCCTGAAATCCTTCAATCTTAGAGGACTCTGTCATTAATCTCAGGGACAGATCCCAAAAGATGCCTTGAATCGGTTACTAAGAATGAAATGACGATATACTGACTGTAGAAGTTGCAAGAGTCCTCAAATAGTCTCACATGCCAGCAGGAGACCTTATACAGAAGTTGGCTGTGCAAGGAAACAGCCCATCGGCTTCTCAGCTGGTCAGAGGCTCACCTCACTGCGCACAGCAGAGAAAACAGGCACATTCAGGCACACTTGCCAGTCCCAGGTTCCTCCAGCACACAGCAAAAGACAAAGATGAGATTTTTATTTCTCATCAAAAGAAAATCCATAGTGAACTTGTTCTCTTCCATAGTTCCCTGTTCTCCATGATTTTTTCAAAACAAATGATATACAGTGAATCAAGTTTTCTCATGGAATAAGTGAAATATCATTGATTAAGTGAAATATTTCATTTCAACAATGACTTAAACATTAGCTTCTTAATTCCTTATAAGGTTTAATAAACTTATGTAAAATAAAATGCTCTCATCCGATTTTGTTTCTGCCCTAGGTACCTTATCAGAATATTTGACCTAAACAGTCATTGATGCTTTCCTTTTAAAGATGTGTATTTATTTCTAAGAAAGGTATCCTGTAGTCTTACTGCTTTTTGTGGATCAAATTTTCATTTTGAAAATCAATTCACACCAGGCTCTCCTGTTGGTATTTCATGAAATGTGTTAAAATAAAACTAACTCTCTTTCCATCCTGACCTACCCTTGGGGGACGTGCAATTCGCATTTGGTCTTTTCACACCATCCTATTGGACGAATGTCAGGGGAACCAGCATTGGTCCAAAAATCGTAGCAGCTTAAATAACCATCAAAATGAAGTCTTAGACAGTAGCCACACACCTGCAGAATGGAATGTTTGCAATCATTCATTAAGTGTCATGCATTTGAAGTGTACACAAAATTAACAAAATATTCATATTTTCTGTCAGTGCCATCAACATATGTGAACCAATCCTTCCATCGAAATGTGTTTGTATTAGAGAACAAGTTTACAGATGGCATCTGAATAAGACAAGTGCTGAGAAAGCAGACATTACCTTTCAAGTATCTAGAAATTTTTTTCTGCAAAAAAATTATCCTTTTACTCAGTCTAGAACTCTGAAGTCAATTTACATATCCATTAATCAACGGATTTATTTATTCATTCAATACCTATCAAATATCCCATATTCCTTTCAGAAACCCCATCTCCTGCTGTCTGGCTTGGAGTCACATCCCCAGACAGCGTAAGCTCAAGCACAGAGCAAAACCAAAATGGGTATGACCTCAGTTCATCTCTGAGCACACACACTCAGCAAAGGAAATAGCAAAACGGTCTGCGAAATACGTCCTCTAGACAGGCTGTGCAAGTTTAACAGCCGTAATTAGTCAGTAAATCAGGGGAACAGTATTTTCTAGGATTGATGTTATTAAAAACATAGAGGGCTTTTACCAACTTAATAATATAAAATGTCTAGTAAATATTACATCCTACAAACCATTTACTTTCATCAGTGGCTCTTCATTCTATATAATTTTCACAAAATGCATGTATTTACATAAAATATAATTCATATGCATGGATATTTTTCATATACATTTCTCATTAGTTCAGCTAAAAAATAATTATGTCTCTTTTAACAGACAAAAACAACATTGTGGGATTCACTGATTGTTATCAACCTCAGGTGAAAACTTATTTATCGATTAAATCAAGAGTAACTTCTAGTGATAAAGGACTTATTGGAAAATTAATCTTCAGAGAAGAAAAAGTTCATTAAGAAACATATTTTACCCATCACTGATTAAAATAAATCCATGACATACTGGAACTTGTTTATAACAGAAAGTACTCAAAATCATTCTTCTCTAGAAAATTCTCTTCTGTCACTGTCTAGTTAGCCAAAGTCAGTAACACCATCTCTTACCTCAGCTACAGAAAGCACACAAAATACAGATGGATGTCAGGCGTCAATGCCTTCTAATTTCATTCCAACCTGAATACCATTTTCATGCTTTGGAAAGGATTGGTCCTGTGAAAGTTCATAATATAACATTAGCCACCGAAATATCTTCACAATTTGAAATTAAAACACACGGTGTGGCGAGGCATACCATCAAGAACTGACTGCACCAGTTTGGAAACTCGGGACTGAAGCTAAAGATAGAAGGCTTTTCTTATATATTTGGCCCTCAAAGATGGTTTGATCACTTTAATGTCCTTTGAAATAGTTCATCTGAGAAACTGTATGTCCTGTGAACTCCTTACTTATTTTTTTTGCCCATTTTTCCTTAATGCTATGAAGGAGCTCTTTCTCTCCTGGAAGCAGTCCTTGGTTGATCACAATGATGACCTGTTCCCCGTCTGCGACTTGGCTCTTCACTTTGTTTACGATGACTTCGCTGTAGAGAAATGTTTTTATTTTAATGTAGTAAAATATATCAATTATTTCCTGTACAGTTGGCACATCTAGCCATGAAATCCCTCACAATCCTAAAGTTACACAGAAATTCTTCCAGTGTTCTTTTAAAATTTTGGTTCTTCATATTTAAACCTACAATGCAACTGTAATTCATGTTTTCTATGGTGTGAGGTCTACTTTTTCATATGGAGAAAAAGTTATTCAAAAAAAATGTTTGAATAGTCTCTATTTCCATTAATCCGCAAAGTTACCCGTGTCATATCAAGTTTCTACATATTTGTGGGTCTATTTCTGGCCTTTTAATTCTGTTTGTTGGCGTATTTGCCCATATCACGTTGTCTGATTTGTCTTAATGAGTCTTTCCGTGTGGAGAACAGTCTTTACTATGATGAGTTTCTATGTCGAGTTTCTAATTCAGAAACTCGTTCCCTCTCCATTCAATCTAATCATTTTTGTTGGTCCAAAATGCTTGTTACATTTTCAGACTTCAAAAATTCTTTGTTGTATTTATTTCTGTGTACCTTTTAATGTTTATTGGAATTGTAAATGGATTTTTTTTTTGCAACAGACTTTCTAATTTCTTCCCATTATTTTCTTTAATAGTGGTCTTGTTTCCCACAGCCTTGCTGAATTATTATTAGTTTCGAGCAGACAGTTCCAAGCAGATTCAGCATGACTAGGCAATTTATTCTTAATTGCAAATAAACTTGTAAGTGTACTAATGGAAAATGACGATTACAATCTAGTTTATTAGATCTAGAGCAGCTTTTTAATCACTAATTGTATTACTGTTTATTACTGCTTACCATATGAATGCCTATTTTTAGGGTGAAATTTATTCTTTTGAAAAAACTTTTCATTTAGAAATAATATCAAACTTAAGGAAAAGTTGCAAGAAGAAAATAGTACGGAGACATGCATAGTGTTTGCCTAGATTTATTTGTAAGCCCCCTGCCTCAGTCTGAGTGCGAACACAGACAGACAGAGACACACATATACAAATACATGCGCAGATCATTTTCTCTGAACCATTTGAGGTCCCTTCATCCCCAAATCCTAAATATTTCTCCCTAAGTGCAGTGTATTTTCCCTAAGAATAGGAAGATTCCCTTACAGAACTAAAGCTCAGTTATCAACTTGTGTGAATTTAATATTTATACAACGCTGTTCACTCATCTTCTATTCATATTCCAACTTTTCCAACTTATCCGACAATGTGCTGTATAACACTGTCTCCTTCCAGAACAGGATCCAGTCTAGGGTCAGATATTAAATTCAGTCCACATGTCTCTTTAGTCTCCCTTAATCTGGAACATTTTCCATAGCATTTCTCTGTCTTTCATAAAATTGACATTTTTTAAGAACATAGTCTTTCCCTTCTTCCATTTGTTTAAACAGAAGTTCCTGATTTTGGATTTGACTAGATTCAGGTTACACATTTTTTTGCCAGAATACACATGGGTGATGTTTGCATCCTTCTCAGGATATCCATCCCCACGGGCTCGTTCTGCCTGTTTCCATCCATATTTGTTCTCTCTCCTCTAACAAGGTCGACACATTTACTTATGTCCTAAACCCTACAGGGTATCTACTATACTCTCAGAACTGGTTCACCCACACCACTGTAATTAACAAACCTACAAAAGAGTTCAGAATTTGTTTGCAGTTTCCCCTCCCACCTCTGCCCTCCATGCATGGGTGTATACCTAAAACCTGTTCACAGAGGCTGGCCCAGCGGCATAGTGGTTAAGCTCAGCATACTCTGCTTTGGTGGCCCAGGGTTCACAGGTTTGTATCCTGGGATCTACACACTGCTCATCAAGCCATGCTGTGGCAGTGTCTGACATACAAAGTGGAGGAAGATTGGCACAGATGTTAGCTCAGGGCCAATCTTCCTCACCAAAAAAATAAATAAATAAAAATCCGAAAAAACTGTGTTCATAAACTACTTGGATTCATTTGTTCTCTCCAGTGTAGTTATTGTAGTCATCTGAAATACAGTTGAGTTTGTTTTGATTCTTAATTATTTATTTTTATTTTTTAATATGTAGAATATTAACATGCTTTCGAAAGCTAAAGCTGTACTAAAGGCCCTCAGAGAGGTGTGTCTGCCTCTCATCCCCTCCTCCTCCTCCCCACTTTTGGTAGGGGATAAACTTCACTGTTTTCTGCTTTATCCTTCCCAGCTGTCTTCCTGTAAAAATAAGTCATTATGTGCATGTTTTTTCTTGGTTTTCCCTTCTTTCTTACACAAAAGGCAACCTACTGTACACGCTGTTTC
This sequence comes from Equus caballus, assembly GCF_041296265.1. Lineage (NCBI taxonomy): Eukaryota > Metazoa > Chordata > Mammalia > Perissodactyla > Equidae > Equus > Equus caballus. The sequence continues at coordinate 39,732,131 of NC_091691.1, forward strand.
GCACTTGGCTTTCTTCAGTTCCTAATGTCTCCTGGAAACCACTGCCTGTCAGGTCACGGTGACTGTCCACACTCTGTGACCGCTGCCCTGTGCTCCACTGCGTGCAGGTACCACAGCTTCTCCAACCTCCATGGATAAGTGGGTGCATGCTTTCCTTACATGAACATGGAACTGTTTAAAGATCTTGCTGAATTGGCTTGTAAAATCTTGTTAAAAACATTCTTACATTCACAGATCAGTTTAGAGGCTTCCAAGGAAAAGCTTTAAAGACGACAAAACCCAAAAATGAAACAGCAAGAACCAATGATTTCTCAGGAATATTTTATTTCTATAAAAACAAATGCCATGTTTGTGTTTCACTCTCCCAGCCTCCTTCTCACATCCACTTCATCTTCCAGCACACCACCAAACCAATGCCTCCTCCTCACTGCTCCGGGACGCCCCAGACCACCGCAAAGGCACCACACACACAGACAGATGTGCACACAAAACTGACAAGAAAGAGGGGAAAGACAGACCAAGGCGGGAGTATATTAATAAAGCTGGGAGGAAACTTAAGAAGCTATCGAAATTGAGAGGAGGGGCCAGCCCTGTGGTGCAGCAGTTAAGTGTGCACGTTCTGCTTCGGCGGCCTGGGGTTCACCGGTTCAGATCCCGGGTGCGGACATGGCACCGCTTGGCAAGCCATGCTGTGGTAGGCGTCCCACATATAAAGTAGAGGAAGATGGGCATGGATGTTAGCTCAGGGCCAGTCTTCCTCAGCAAAAAGAGGAAGACTGGCGCTGGAGGTTAGCTCAGGGCTAATCTTCCTCAAAAAAAAAAGAAAGAAATTGAGAGGACATTTTTCATGTTTTAACAAAACTGAAAGATGCAAAATTGAGTATGGGGAGGAAACAGTATTATGTGGAGCAGCCTATATACCTTCTCCTCATACATGAAGGATAAATTCAAGACAGTGGCAATAATTCATAGCAGGAGTTAGGATGATCAATGTTACTCTTGTCAGTATTTCAAAATGATTCCTCACTTGAACATTTGGGAACTTCGCATAATGTTGCAAGGAACACTATATGGCTCAAACAGCCACAGCATTCTTTAGAGAGTTTCAAATAAAAAACAAAACACTCATTTTAACAACATGACAGGCAATACTTAGTGAGAAATATCACTGCCTTTCATCAACCTCTTTTCTGTTTAATAGTTTATTCATAGAAGATTTAGGGTTTTTTCCTTTCTAAAAATTTTATATTTTATAAACACAATTAATAAGTATGCTTATAAAATTATATTTTATGATGAAAAATGAGAACTAGAATCACACAAAGCAAACAATGAGCCCATTAAATTCAGTCATAAAAAATCATAAGGTTTGCAGACCTGAAAAAATACTTTTACAGATAAACGCAAGCCCAGAGAGGTTAAGAGACTCTCTCAAGGTCACACAACTAGTTTAGCAGTGAGACAGGAACCAGCCTAACAAGACAGGGCTATCTGCAAGGCCCCTGGCCTAACATCATAAGGCCCCTAACCAATCGCCAAGCTGGGAAATCAGCTAGAGACCACCAACACTCACACGCTGCAGCCTCGCCACTTTCCTGGGTTTACGCATGCGCCCTCGCACCCAAGGGTCCATGGAAGGTGACCCTAGCCCCATTAGCACAGTAAAATCACACCCGGGCGGAGAGCCAGCGTGCTGATGACCCACGCATCGCATGTAGTGGCTGCCGCACGACAGCGCAGACCAAAGCACAGCCCGCCCTCGGCCTGCCGGACGTCCCAGGCTTCGCCCCACAGAAGTCGCGCGGGCCGCTCCGGAGAGCTGGCCGCCTGCCCCTCCTTGCCGCACCGGCTACCTGGTGCCTCGCCTGTGACGAGCCAATAAGCTTGTCCTTCCCACTGCCGGTTGTCTCTCTTGATTTCCTCCTCGGGGACAACAAGACCCAAGGGGCCCGTAACAGTAGCATAGCTAAGAACCCCAGTCTCCCAAAAGCCTGCCAACTGCTTGCTCCACATCCGGGGCCAGAGACGGCCTCGAAGAAGCAAGACAGAACCTGGCTCTGAGACTCGTCCAAAGAAGCCTGTGTGCTCTTGGGGACCGCAGGGAGTTCTGTTTCGCCATTTTCTTTTCCCAGAACAGTTACAAAAGAATGTTTTCCAGTATGAAATCGATGAATTGTATCACTAATGATGAAGAGGAATTATTCAAAGTTCCATACCTCATAGCAAAAGCAGGTACAAAGTATATACTATTATTGAAAAGTAAAAAGAGTCAGAACATTAGGGAAAACATCAAAAACGAAAACAAAACACCAAGCCTAGAGAAAAGCAGACAGGCTACTCACAAAATTCCTTCATGAAACATAACAGGTAAGATTATCATGTGTGTGCCAGCAGATCTTGCTCTGCAGATGGACAAAGTCACACATGTGCAGTGTGAACAGCTCTTGGACACGTAGGAGATCCAAGTGAGAAATTCCGGACATTTTCCTCTGCTTATCACCGAGAACTCCATCAGAAGAGCAGAGAGATTATCCATGTAAGGATAATGTTGTGAGCCACTGTGCAGACAGCAGGTTAGCGGCCCTGAGCACCAGCAGAGCATGAGCTAAATGTGTGATACAGAAGAGTGTTGTTATTGTAGGGGAGGAAGACATTTCCTCTACCTGCTCCAAATCCTTCTGGCCAGATATTGAATTAAATTCACATGAGACAGAATACCAGGAGAAAATTAAACGAAGCTTTGTAACATGTATACATGGGAGAGGCTCAGGCAAACTGAGCAACTCGCCAAATGGCAGAAGCCACCACCTTAAATACCACCCTCAGCTAAAGACAAAGGAGGATGTTGGGGGTGGGAGGAGTCAGTTATGGGAGGTTTCCACAAAAGCACAGTAAACAAGAGTAAGGTTATTATGCAGATTTAAGTCCTTGCCTTCCACATTGATGAGAGTTTCTAGAGGTAAGGTCATCCCCCTTCTTGTACAGAGAGGGAGACGCCTTTACAGATGGAGATTTCCTTTACAATGTAAATGTCTCTTAACAAAGGGTAAGTAAATTCTACTTTTCAGAGTTTCTTTCCCATCTGCAGTTTTTAAAAGTAACCAGCCCAAAATAATCCTCATGCCAAAGAGACATATCTTGGGATGGTCAATACTGGTCCCCCACATTATACGAAATGGAAGATTCTATCTGAATGCCCATAGACATTCTATTTTATTCACAGTCAAGAGTTGGCAATCAACAATATTTTCCTGATCTTAATTCAATATTGAAAGAAATAGAGGAAATTCAATGTTGAAAGAAACTGGGCATGACATGGAATCATGGCCACCACAGCACAGACTTTCAGCATACTAGGCAAAGACTGGGCAAGGGTCACAGCACTCTGATTTCCAGACTTTCACATGATGGCTGTCACTGGGCAAGATGTTCAGAGGAATTTTATATGCAGTTGATAAAATCTCTTATAAAACCAATGACCATTGTCAGGAGTTCAGCAGCCTGCTTAAATGGTTTATCTCAGCAACATCTTCAAAATCTTAAATTGTCTCACTGTGTATCTTCAAGACTGAAATGTCACAATTTTAAATGTGAACAGTGAGATATCAGGAAGTCTTATATGGGCAAACTGTGATATAAACAGCTCGACCCCAGGGAACTTCACTCTTTGTCAACACGATGATTTGCTTTATTCAGTGGAAAAAAAATCAATCATGTTACTGGTAGTATAAAAGACCAATTCAAATACTGCAGAAGGGAACATAAAGAAACAGTTTCCTGAGACAAATACAACCAAAGAGAAAGTTATAAACACATTTGCAGCTTTCTCTAAATCAGAATAAACCTACCAGGTTTTGAGCGTGGCATTCTTGTCAATTTAGCATTTGATGAAACAAAGGAATCTGGGTTTTTCTTCGGTTTGAATATCCAGGGTGATCAAGATAGCCGAAGAACCAAACCCTTGATAGCACAGCTAACATCCTATGATGGCTAAATACAATTTTCTCATTAAACAGACATGCAGAATGAGGAGTGGGGAGGAATGGTTGGAGCCTGAGCCGTCCTTTATCTAGCCCTGTACAGATGCCTTTTACCAACAAGCACGTCTGCAGCACTGAACTCTGGGCCAGATACTGTTCTAAGCACTTTATAAATACAGACTCATTCAATCATCATAAAAACTCTATGAAATAGGTGTTATTATGCACATTTCACAGGTGAGGAAACTAGGGCACAAAAGGTTCTGTGACATGCCTGAGACCACAGTGTGTGTCTGCCTCCAGTGCACCGGCAGTTAGTCACTATGCTAGATCATCGTGAAAGGTGATAAGCAACACTAGCCTGCTCATTGACTAAACACTTCACAATTCTTAAAATTAGAACATACGAGTTTTTAAAATATCTAAAATTGGTGGTCTGAGTATGTGCTATACGGTCATTAAAGTACCCCCAGATGCCAAAAGTTTGGGAACAGTGCCATGGAGAGTGCCGTACTGTTACCGAAACCGAAGTTGGTTCCCCCCCGTGAGTTAAATCAGACTCTCCGCCAGAAGCAGTTGTCTCACAAAATAAAGTATATTTGCAACAAATAGGAGACCCTGAGGGATCACTTCCAGAGTCATGGTGATACCGGCTCAGCACAAGCTGCCCTAAGGGAAGACATGAAAAAAAAAGAAACCATATTGTAACTTTGAATGACCTCTGACTAGCCCAGACTTACTCTGTAGGTTTTGTGGCCCCTCGAAGCTACTTTAAGATGATAACTTCGTGCTTTTGAGTTCCTTAGGAACGTGATGACCCCCAGGCAGAGAGCCTATGCTGAATGCCATCATCGATGACAACGGAAAGATCAGGGTACAGGGCGTTGCTCCATTCCCTGATGCATATCCATATCAGGAACTGGGACCAGCTGCCTGCCCCACCTGGAGACCAGCCTCCTCTATAACTGGCCCGTAGTCTTTGTTCTGTGAGATGGTTCTTTCAGACCTGAGTCAGCCGTCCTCCCTCTTGCTAGAAAGCTGTAGTAAAGTCCTTTCTTTCCTACCACCTTGCCTCCTGACTATTGGCATGTCTTGCGGCAAGCGGAGGACCCCTCTTGGGTGGCAACAAAGGCGCCTCGGAACAAAGGGAAGCAGGGACCTTTATTCGGATGGGGAATGAATATTCAAAAGGGAGAGGAGGGTATTTGATGGCAATCGCGTGGGCTCACTTGGAAAACATGCTTCCACTACACTGCAGGTTATAAAGGATAAGGCCTCAGCTCCTCCTGGAGAGATCTGAGCACTAAAAATACGGCAAAGGTCATAGGCGTGGCTCTTGTGATGAGGCCTGGTCTGGTTCAGGGAGGCTGGTGATGGCATTTCCTTAACATAACAAAAGGAAAAAGAACAATTTGGAAAAAGTTAAAATATCCAAACCCACCCTTGAGTTCCTTGGGGTAACTAACCTGTGACAATGCCCCATCTATGGGATTTTGATACAGAATAAAGGTGGCATTTTAAATCAGGAGAGTAAAAAGAAGTGGCATTAGGACACAAGACTATCCGTTTGTGGAAAAAAACTGACAAATAAAAATGGCAAGCAATAGGATATATTGCAGAATATGAGGAAGCCATTTGGTATAAACCTAATTCAGCCTGACCTTGTCTTTCCAAAAGGGCCTGACCGTGGCTGTTGAGCATGCATTGTATATCTGCTTTAGATGTTCCCGATGGCAAGAACAAAGGCCCTTGAGATAAAGGTGCAACTTCCCTCCCCCTCCCAATGTTGGCATTCCCTTAAGGATTAAGCATCTTTCCTTAGGCTAGGAACTGATTGCAGTGCTCACCTGTGACCACCCAGCTCAAGACAACAGACTTGCCTCCTGCTAGGCCCGCTGAGACAGCAGACCCACTACCTGCTGTGTCCATCAAGCGCTGTGCTGACAGGGCCATCTTGTGACTATTGTGGGAGGGACATTTCAATCATATGTGAAACATCCTGTTTGGGGGTATATAACCACTCTGTGCACCCCACTTCTTCGGTGCCCTTTCTTCCTTTGGGAAGAAAGGCCTTGGGCCATGGTCCTCAGATTTCAGCTCAGAATAAACTCACCCAAATTTTCATTTATAGATTGGTTATGGATTATTTTCGTCGACAGTTCTTGGCATAGTCGAGGCAGGAGTTCAGAGAAACCCACCAGAGATCACCTGGAATCTACACTGAGCCAGCATTTGGTACCAATAAGGGCCCATTGAGCCCTCCCGGATCACTGCATTCTTCAGGTGACCCTGGTGAGTTCTCCTGAAACCTGGACCTCCTTATTTTAAGTTGACGGTCCAAGACTTTATATGAGCTGGGTAAAGTCTTAAGACTAGAGGTTTTTAAGGGGTACCGGTACATACCCTAGGTAAGAGGAACCTAGGAGGAATTTGCTAGGCCAGAGGAGTCTAGAGGGAAGTTCCTAGGTCAGAGGAGCCTAGAGGAACTTGGGAGTGAATGGGGAAGGGTGACGTTTTTAATTTGGCTTTAAATTGGAAAGAAGTGTGTTTATAAAGTCTGAAAGAACTGCTTGATAGAGAAATGAGAGACTGAACGTGTTCAGCTCCAGAGAAAAGGGACATTTGCTCCTCCTGGCCTTTACCAAAAGGCGTCCTTAGGTGACTAAGGACCTCAGCAGGAGTGTCAGAGGATCAATCCTCACCACGTGCAGCGGTCCCATAGGGAACTCCACTCTCACTCACAGTAATTAATTACAGGCTCGTCCAGGGACATGCACATAAGGGCTGGTCACCCCACTCTCCAAGCTCCCACAGTGGTATTAGGCAGCCGGAGGGAAAAACTGAGGCACGTAAGAGAGTGTTTACGACCTTTCTATAGGGAGTAACACTCACAAGCAGCACACTTTCTGACCCATTACACTGCCCTTAGAAGTTGTTTGGACCTTATAACAAAACAAAATTAAAAGAGAAGCGGGAAATCGAGCTTTTAAAACAGCCGGATCAGTTCCCGAATGGGCAGCCTCTCCTTCAGACTCCAGTTGGCTTCATGCTGTGACTGCAATTGCTTAACAAAGGGGGATCCCAAGCCAGATTGCTAAGGCCAAAAGAAAGAATAAGAAAGAGGAAAAAACTGGGAAATCAAGTTTTTCCACCAGGGTCTGCTATGAGAAAAATCTTTGTTCTATATGTGTCTGTCTGTGTGTGTCTATATATGTTACAAAAGTTTTTATATTTTACCTCCGGATGGTACAATTTCTAAAGAGCTCCATTCCATTCACTTAAAGTAAGCGCTTACAAAAAGTTTTTCTAAAAGTTTTAACCCAAATGTCTTTCGAGCTCCATTCCATTCACTTAAAGTAAGCGCTTACAAAAAGTTTTTCTAAAAGTTTTAACCCAAATGTCTTTCAAGTTAACATGATATAGGTTAATCTTTGGTTAATGAAAGTTTAAGTTGTTGGTTTGATTGAAAAGGCATGTCCTCAAAAGTTGTTGGCATTTGAATATGATGCAGATACGCAGCCTGGGTTTACTAGTCAAATAAGTTCACATCATCTGTTAGAAATTTGTCAGCAAATAATAGCTTTAAATGATAGCTCTTTGTCTAATGCCTCATGAAGTTTTCACAGGTAATCTGAACATAATTGTTGGAAACAAATTATTTAAATAGACAAAAGTGAGTAAAATAACTTTTATGGTCTGTATACTTGGGAAAAAACAGCTTCCAAATTCTTTTTGGTAACAATCTTGAGTTTTGCCAAATTAAGTTAAATGATAAAAATCTGAGTATCTGGGTCATTTTTGGATTGGATAGAACACTGAAACATTGCTAAGCGTATCTGAGTTATCTACTTTTGGCTTCTTATTGCAAAGAGGCTAAAAGCATTTGGGTCTATTAGAAAGTATGCCTTGTGTTTTATTGTGTAGTGGCATGTTTCTAGAAATTATGAAGTGTTTAGAATGCTGATATAAAAGACAATTCGTAATTGCTTACTAGGGTCTGTTAAGGGTTAAAAGTTCTAATTAACATATATAATTAAAGCTACTGGAAATGTAATAAGTAAAACAGCTCTGTATTCAAGGAAAATTAAAATGTATGTTTTCAGTAAAGAGGGTATAAAGAATGGAAGTATTTTTGATGGATTAAGAAAGACAAATTTGTCCTAAAGTACTAGGAGGGAAAAAAAGACATGGGACAAATTCTGAAGGCAAAAAGAAAGTTGTAGAAGGTTTGTGAAGGAGAAATTCTGAAAGGAGTTTTATGCCTGGTCAAGTTGGCTAAGATTAAAGTAAATCCAATTAAGTGAATGAGTTTTAATGTTAAAAATAAACTGGTACAAAAATTTAGAATTTGGCTTTCTCTCTTAAAAGGATAATTTTCTTAAACTCTTAGTCTGTTCTTGATAAAGAGATTATAAAAGGTTTTTTCCTTCTGAGTAAGTTTACAGAAGATCTATGTTTTGTTAAGATAATTTCCTAGGTGCAAAAAGACAGAGTTCTCTCTATTAAGGATTTTTTTTGCTGTTGTCACTTTGATTAAATACTATGAAGCATGATTTCAGTGACCCTTGTTTTACAATGACAAGGTCAGCAATCTCTTGATCTTGTTTAAGTAAGTTTTCAAAAATCTTTTGATATTTTTGACAAGTTTCTCCCTCAAACAAATAGTCAAGTCCTAAATAAAGGTTTTCCTTTGACCTGGATGAAGGAAGAGAATTTCTCTGAGGATTTTCAGAGGGCCCCTGGGACTTCTCAAACAAATTTTTTCTCTCTTCCCATAAAGGAGGCATACTAATTAGGCTTGTTTGGAATGCTAAATTGCATGAGAAGCATTGTCAAGTAAATGATAATAAACCTTAGGTTATATTGTGTAGTTAAATATTATTCACTATTTTAACCTTGCTACTGATGAGGATTATTTTAGGCTGGTTACTGTTGAAAATTGCAGATGAGAAGGAGGCTCTGAGACTGGAAATTGTTTGCCCTTTGATAAGAGACATTTGCATTTGTGAAGGAAGTCTCCATCTGTGGGTGTTTCCCTCTCTGCACCAGGAGGAAGGGAGGATGACCTTATCTCTAGAAACTCTTAATGGGAATGGCAAGGACTTAAAGCTTCTTTATTGTGCTTGTCTGGTGACCTCATGTAGCTGACTCCCCCCACCACCACCATCCTCCTTTGTCTTTAGTTAAAGATAGTATTTAGGGTGGTGGCTTCTGGCATTTATTTAATCCAATTGGATTCTTATCTAAAAGTTATAGGACCACTCAATAGCCAGACCCCACCTGCACTGATACCATTCTAACTTCTTTACATATTCTTTCCTTTGTCTTGTAAAGAGATAACTCACATGCCTATGCCTTAGATTTAGCCCTACTGTCAACCCATGCCTGCAGCTTTTCACTGCCCATGGGTCCTGTCCCCATGCTATTCTCTAGATAGGAGAGCACTACTGCCAGACCTTGAGAGTCCAAAAAGCTTTCTTTTGACTCCTCGGTTCACCGACCCTGCATCAGCTACGGTGCTTCCAACATCACAAGGGGAGAAGATCACTACTGCATTCTATTGTTTAATTTGGTTCACAAACGGGTCTTAAATAATATACATAGGTTGCAGCAAGACGGAAAATAATACTTTTGGCAACCTTCTCCCAGTGGCTCATATAGCCTCTACTTGTTGTGCTATATGGCCAAAGTATAATCCAGAGAAGCCACTTCATGAGTCACAAAGTCACTTTCCCTTCCTAAGGGACCCTTTGAGGTATGACAATTGGACTTTGTCCAAATGCCACCATCTCAAGGATAAATGTCTTGTAATGATCTGTATGTTCTCACATTGTTTTGAGGCCTTTCCTTGCAGAAGGGCAACGGCTTTAACAGCAGGTAAATTACTATTAGAGAGAAGAATTCCTGTTTGAGGAATTCCTCCCGAGTTACACAGTGACTGGGGAACTCAAATCTGTTTGTAATATTTGGCAAATATTGCAGGATTTCCACTGCGCTTACCATCCTCGATCCTCAGGATTGGTAGAAAGAACTAATGGCACAACCAGAACTTAATTGGTAAGCTGTCAGAAGCATTTACTCTCTCACGGCCAAAAGCTCTTGTGCTAGTGCTCCTTAATCTTAGATCTATACTTTTTGTAAACATAGGCTGTCTCCTTTTGAAATAATAATAAAACAGCCTATGCAATTAGATGAAGAAATATATGAACAAACTTTGCTTAAGGGGTATATTAAATTGTTGTCATGGTCTTATTGAGGTGCTTAAAAAAATGAAAGATTGGTAGGTTTCACAGAGCTCCCAGAACTTAAGGATCATGGACTATAACCTGGAGAATTTATTTGTTGAAAGAGACATCAAATAGGACTCTATACAGCCCAGTTGGAAAGGACCACACCAGGAGGAGAGGAAGACGACATCTGTTGTAGACAGCTGTCTCAAGACTCCGGACCAGGCCTATATTCCCAACGTTATATCTCCTCATTTAAACATTTGTTATGCCTAAACTGTATACCTATTTTATAATTTGTTTGGAATACTATCATACTTAAAGAAAGGGATTAATTTGGAACAGACTAGTCTTGAAGGCCAGGAATTTATCGAGCGACTCCTAACGAAACTCAATGGTTATGTGGAACAAATCTTTGGCCTTGGCTACTGCCTGGATGGCTAAGACACTGCACCCTGAGTTTCCTTTAAAAGCAGGGAAGGAGTCAGGCTGAGTTAAAACCTGTTGTCAATCTCCCTCTCTTAAGGCCAGATGGGCTTGTTCAGTGTTCCACTGGTATGGCCACCGGGTGGCTATGTGTGCTTCTTTCTTGGGACTAAAAGATGTCATTATTATGTATGGAAGCCCTGACTATTACTCAAGCCCTTAATGATAGTCAGGTGGGAATAGCCTTATTAAATACTGAAATGTCTTTAATGCAAAGGGCTGTCCTTCAAAATAGAATGGCCTTAGATATTCTTACAGCATCCCAGGGTGGCACGTGTGCAATCATTCAGACCGAATGCTGTGTTTTTATATCTGATGAGTCTTCCAATGTGTCATCTCTGCTAAAGCACATGAAGAAGCAAGTGGAGGCCTTAAGTGATCCTACACCCAGTTTGATTTGCTTGATTGGTTCCCTTTCAGTATCTGTTCCCTTTTTCTATCTGGATTGCAATTCCTATTTCTACTACTTATTGGAATCCTTGTACTGGTCATAATATTCAAACTAATTGTTGTTTTCTTTACTCAGTGTTGTAAGAGTAGAATACAAACTAAAGTAATGATTGCTCGACGGCTTAAAATGGTCAATCTATCTTATAATCCTGGACAAATTTCCTTTTCTGATAAAGACTTTACCTAAGAACTCATTTTAAACTAATGTCTTGAAAAATACTGAATTATTATTACTGTACTTGTTCTATAATCATATACAACGTAAATGCAAAGTGTCATAGAGAAGCACATATACAATGTTTGTGAAACATTCTAAAATTAATTGGAAATTACATGACATATGAAATGATTCCTCTGTTAATACATATATGTCCACGCTTGTCCACTATTTCCCCCCAACGTGGATGACTAGGCAAATAATGAGATAAAAGCCTAGCACCGAGGGACATGATGGACCCAGGGCAGGCAGCAACCACCCTGGTGCCGAGGGACAATATTTTGATCATCAATGCTTTCTATCGAAAGATTAGAGATCAAAAGGGGAAAATGACAAATAAAAATGGCAAGCAATAGGATATATTGCAGAATATGAGGAAGCCATTTGATATAAACCTAATTCGGCCTGACCTTGTCTTTCCAAAAGGGCCTGACCGTGGCCGTTGAGCATGCATTGTATATCTGCTTTAGATATTCCCGATGGCAAGAACAAAGGCCCTTGAGATAAAGGTGCAACTTCCCTCCCCCTCCCAACGTTGGCATTCCCTTAAGGATTAAGCATCTTTCCTTAGGCTAGGAACTGATTGCAGTGCTCACCTGTGACCACCCAGCTCAAGACAACAGACTTGCCTCCTGCTACGCCCACCAAGATAGCAGTACCCACTACCTGCTGTGTCCATCAAGCACTGTGCTGACAGGGCCATCTTGTGACTATTGTGGGAGGGGCATTTCAATCATATGTGAAACGTCCTGTATGGGGGTATATAACCACTCTGTATACCTCACTTCTTTGGTGCCCTTTCTTCCTTCGGGAAGAAAGGCCCTGGGCCATGTTCCTCAGATTTCAGCTCAGAATAAACTCACCCAAATTTTCATTTATAGATTGGTTATGGATTATTTTCGTCAACAAAACTGAATTATATTCCTACTCCAACAGCATATAAAAAAATAATTTTGGATAGAGAAAACAGACTCAGTACAATGGTACACAATGTAGCTGCTAACAAAGCACACAGAGCTGCCCCTGCGGAGGCCACCTGACGGCCACCAGGCGCTGCCGCAGGTGAGGGAAGTGCAGCCAAGGCAAACATGGCCATGCACACGGACAGCAGCCACACGCCCACCTGCCTACACACGCACACGTCTGCAAGTGTACACACCCAATGACTCCGAGAGGTGAGCTGGCAGAGAGAAAGGCTTTTATTTTTATATTCTTCTATTGTTAGAATTTTTAAGATTTTCTTTTTTTCCTTTTTCTCCCCAAAGCCCCCCGGTACATAGTTGTATATTCTTCATTGTGGGTCCTTCTAGTTGAGGCACAGGGGACGCCGCCTCAGCGTGCCCTGATGAGTAGTGCCATGCCCGCACCCAGGACCCGAACCAACGAAACACTGGGCCGCCTGCAGCAGAGCGTGGGAACCCAACCACTCAGCCACGGGGCCAGTCCCTTGTTAGAATTTTTAAATGGCATTGTAATGTTTTAAAACATCAACACACACACACACACACACACACACACACACACACACACACATGATCAAGTGATGATGATGCTGGGCCAGTAGGCTGGACACAGGTCGTGAGAAGCCTTGTATGTCTTGTCAAGGACCTTTTAGTTTATTCTTAGTCAATGAAGCACTAGCAAAAGCTTTTAAACAGTGGGGAGAAAAAAAATTACTGCATTTTTATAAGAGTCTTCTTAGTGGCAGTGAAGAGAATTAATTAGAAAAGTAGCCAGACTAGAAATAGGGGAGACAGCTAAGGAGGCTTTCAATGTCTATCCATACTTGAGATTTGCCATGAGCGTGTACAGAGTCTAACTCAGCTTATTTAAGCCTTATGCAGGTGAGCAGAATTTGCCACCTCAAGACGTGTCTCTTTGGCATGAGCATTATTATGATTTTTTTAAGGAAGATCAGACCTGACCTAACATCTGCTGCCAATCCTCCTCTTTTTGCTGAGGAAGACTGGCCCAGAGCTAACATCCATGCCCATCTTCCTCTACTTTATATGTGGGACACCTGCCATAGCATGGCATGACAAGTCGTGTGTAGGTCCACGCCAGGGATCCAAACCAGTGAGCCACAGGTGGCCCAAGGGGAGCATGCGAACTTAACCACTATGCTGCTAGGCCAGCCCCTGGCATGAGAATTATTTTTGGCTGGCTATTTTTTTAAAACCTGCAGACATGAGAAAGACTCTGAAAACCAAATAGAAGTTACCCTTTGTAAGAGACCTTTATATTTCTAAAGGAAATCTCCATCTGTAAAGATAGCTCCCTCTCTGTACCAGGAAGAGGGATGACGTTATCTCTAGACACTCTTGTCAATACTGAAGATAAGCACTTAAATCTGCATACTAACCTTACTCTTGTTTACTGTGCTTTTCTGGTAATCTCCTGTAACTGACTTCCTCCACTCCCAACGTCTTCCTTTGTCTTTGGCTGAAGATGGTATTTAAGGTGACAGCCTCTGCCATTTTGTTGAGTTACTCATATTTCCTAGGTCTCTCCCATGTATACATGATATAAAGCTCTGCCTGATTTCCTCCTGTTATTCTGTCTCATGTCAATTTAGTTCCCAGGCCAGCCAGAAGGACCTAGAGGGTAGAGGAATTGTCTTCCTCCTCTACACTTACTGTGGTGGAATTATTACAATCCCCACTTCAGATATGAGGAAACAGGCTCAGAGAGGTTCACAAATTGCTCCATTTGCACAGCTAGTCAGTAGGAAATCTGGAATTGGAACTCCACTCCTGGTCTGGGTGTATCTGCAAATTTACATTACATTCCAGAATGTGCACCAGCGTAGAAAGGTGATAACAAGGACCTCCACGAATGCAGAGCAAGAGCTGGGGATGGAGGGCAGGCCAGATGGCACAGCTACTCAGGAGGTGAGACAGACAGTGCCTGGTGATGGGCTGGATGCAGACAGGGAGGAAGGCAGGAACTGTAAACTGACCCCAGGTTTCAGGCTTAGGAGAAATTCCCAAATTTCCCAAAATGTGATAATTTTTACTTTTATAATGTTATCAGTATCTAATTACACCTTCAAGGACTTTATGGTCAGCTCACGAACAACCACATTTTGCGCCTACTTTTCAATTCCAAACTTCTTGTGCATTGTGACAGCTTCAGTGTTCTCCCACGTATCCTGCAATGAATTTTCATCACAAAAGACTATTCACTGCAAGATGCTGGCAGACCATGAGAGGCAATGAAACTCCTTCCTTATTTTTCCTTAAGATGCTTTATGATTTTCAGCTGAGCTAAGAATGGAAATTATCAAGAATATTAGAAGCTCTTCTGGTTCTCTCTTGTTTTAACCACAGAGAAAATGGAGAACTTGGAAAAAAAAATAGGTATATATACACACACACTCACACATGGCGACACTACTCATACATACACAAATTTTTATTTCCCTATGTTGTTTAAACTACACCTTAATGTAGCTGTTTTTATTGGCAGAGCACGGGTGGGGTTCATGATGTCGTCAGAGATTCTAGAAAGCTCAGGGATTACGTAAAATTTTGTGTGCAAATGGATATAAGCACTTGTCTAAAGAGTTAGCAATAGCTTTCACTAGGTGTTCAAAGGGGCCTAAGAACTAAGAAAAGATTAAAAGCCACATGATTGTCCTTTAAGGGAATCTGTCGTTAATCAATCCACTGACTCAATGACGTCTCTAGCAGACTTCAGTAAGCAGAGCCCAGCAGCTCACGGCAGCTGCTCATCACGGATGAGCAGGACAGGCAGCAAGGCAGCCTTCAGATTCTGCTTTTTCAAAGCGATGCCTATTTTTGCCATCTATTTGTTAGGCTAATGGAGAAAAATCCTCACCTACATAATTAAACATAACTCACTGCGAAGCTTCGGTTAGGATGGCAGTGAAGGATGGCTGATTGTGTATTTTTAAACACTCATTTTAGAGACTACTTCCTTCTTACTTTGAACATTTTTCATAGATTAATTCTGAATCCCAAACTGCTGCCAAGATTATATCAAGAGGTTTTCTACAAATAGAGAACACAGAATCCGTGGCACAACAAAAGCCTACTTTAACAAGTAAGTGCATGTGATTCCTACTGAGTTTTTGTGACTCTATCCTACTATAATGGCAGACCAAACACGTCCCCAGAACACCTGCTGACCTACCGTTAGGAAGAAGTTTCAAGTCCAGTCACCTAACCCAACCGCTGCTGAATTAGAGTCTCAGAAACAAGAAGAAAGCCCCGCCCAGAGCGGGTGAAACGCTGCTGTACTCAGGCAGCTTCAGACCAACGAAGACCTTCACGAACAAAGAAAAAGAAGCCCACAATATAAAATAAAGGAGTGCATGCAGAGAACTTTTTAAAACAACTTGCAAGGTGTCTGATAATCCAGTTCACATGGCTGTGCAGGTCCCACCAATCCTCTGAGTCTAGCATCTAAACCATAAACCCACATATTTTTCCCTGAATGACTAAACCCTCCCACGGGAAACAGACAAGGCTACCTCTAATATAAATTTCCTTCAGCTAAAGGAGAGGAGCTTTGGAAAGTCTGCCCTTGATTCTGAATGCCACTGCTTTCTTCTTTTCCTTTCTCTTCCTTCCAACAGCTCTGAACACCCTATTCAGTTTCCAGCTGGAACTGGGATAAGCAGCCTTCAGAGGGGCTTCAGGCCCCTCCCAAGAAGAGGAAGCCGCCCTGATCCGGCTGTCCGGCTCCACTCCTTCAGATCTGCTAAACTGTCTCTTAGCCCCTGGACTCT
Organism: Equus caballus; assembly: GCF_041296265.1. Classification (NCBI taxonomy): domain Eukaryota; kingdom Metazoa; phylum Chordata; class Mammalia; order Perissodactyla; family Equidae; genus Equus; species Equus caballus. The sequence goes on from NC_091691.1 coordinate 39,748,244, forward strand.
GAATCACACCATTTCAGAGAAGCGGATTCTGAGAAGAGGAAAAGTGGCTGAGCCACAAGAGCAGGGTGTATCTTCAGTTTTGCCCCAGAACTTAGAGCTTTAGGGAATATGAGAAATGACCATGAATGGGAATTTGCTCGGTTCTTCAGAGTCCCGGCAATTAATCACCTTAAACGACTCCACGTGGTGAGGCCACATTTTAGTTTTAAAACACACTTCCTTTCTCTGCCCTCAATGACTTGCAATTTAAAATTCAACCAAATATGTGAATATAATACACACAGCACTTTTTCAAAACATGCTTTTTTCTGGGAGAACTTTAGACACGGATGAAGTTATCTTAAAACAAAGGGCAACAAGATACAAACGGAAGACAAAAACAAATGGGTAAACAAATAAGCGAACACTTAAGGCAAATAAAAAGAGCGTGGGGACTGAGGCTGTGATTTGATTCCAAACATCTCAGAATTCATAATATCACGAGGTATTTCATCGCAGCTTATACAACGCCTGAGGAAGCCCCGTGCAGGCACAAGGCGGCTCACGATTAGTAACTTAAGTACTGTGTGAGAAGGATCGATATTAAAACTATGATAGTGTTCTCAGGGATTACCAAGTAATTTGAAAACATTTTCAAAGCACGAAAACTTGACATCCAACTGCACTGCTGACTCGGAAAGGTCCTGGGTGTGTCCAGAGTTTGCAACAAACACGCATTTTCAGAGAAGTATCTTTCTGCACCTGCGGAGCTAAACACAAACCCAGACTTCATCAAAAACAAAACAAAACACACACACAGGTTTTTCGAATTCTATTTAATGTACTGGCATATTTAGAAAAATAAGATTTTACAAAATATAATGCAGGTCTGGGCGAAGAAGCTCAACTGAGAGAGCGCCACTGAGCTACTCCTTTTGCTTGAACGCAAGTCAGGGAGGCTGAGGGCAGGAAGGTGTTCAGACAAGGCTGTCTTACGTCTACGACAACTAGGAAGTTAACCCAGGAGGTGTTTTCATCCTCAACCACACTCAGCCTCTTCCAAAAGAAATACTCCCCCGTCATGCTACAGATGGCTGCAATTTCCTTATCAGGGCACAAAATATTTCTTTCCAAAATCATAACAGATCACAACAGATTTTAAGGGGGCAGAGGGATAGAGTCCGATACAAGAACGTGGAGTAAGGCGGGTCTAAGATAACGACGTCGCTGAAGGAGCAGGGGAAAGGAGAAACATCAAAGTCTACGCCACAGTTCTGCCCTGTTTTAGGAGACAAAACAGATCAACTGAGGAAATATTTCTGTTTTCCTCACGAAGAAAGCCACTAAGTCATCAGCTGTGAAGGCAGGAGGAATGACATGGTAAGGAGAAAGTGAAAGGTCTGGAGCACCAACATCTGCCAACACTGAGATTTCGGATGAAGCTCCAGTGATGGGTGGTTTTCAGACCGGGCGCTCAGCCCGAAGAGCAGAAGATTAGGCAACGGCCAGCAGAACGCCCTCAGTTAGCGGGCCCGCCAGGACCATTCCTGTGGTCAAATCGAGGAAAGTCCTGACAAGGACAAAGTGTAGGGACACAGCCCTGGCTAGTGCTCTGAATGAATGGGGAGGTCTGAGCACACAGTGCTACCAACAAGGGCAGAGAGAAGGTTCTGGGGAAAGAAAAGGACGGTGATCCGAGAGCGAGTAATTTTAAGGATTGCTTATGTTCAATAAGGTGCACTCTATTTCAGACAGTGAAGTATGCCAACACTTTATCTACATTATATGTAATTCTCAACAGTCCCTGAGAGTGAGCAACATTATCTCCTCTTTTTGAGCTAAACAAAGAATCAGAAGTGCATACACCACAGAGTCGTTCTTCTACACAGCGAGGGGAAAGAAGCTCGAAGCACTGAACCGGCCGCCTGTGTAAAACCACCATGCACCTCTCCCAGAGAAGCAGAGAGCAGGGAGGAGCTCACAAAGGAAACAAGAAGCGGGCAGTCTTCAAGGAGGTCACAGTTCTACCAAGACACAAACACACCGGCACACCATCGCACGGAACGGCACAGGGCAGTCAGACGTGCTAAGGACACAAGTGATAAACAGAACTACATTTTACAAAGATCATTCTGGTAATGGTGTGCAGGGAAGGTCAGAGGTGGCGCCAGCCTGAATAGAGAGAGATCGTTTAAGAAACCTTTGCTACAATTCGTGTGGAAAAAAAGCCAGGGCTTATTCCTAAATTAAGGCAGTGGTGGTAGGACATGGAGTAGGAACTGACAAATTAAGAGGCAAAACTTGAACAGACCAGATGGCCAAACATTCACAGAGCAAAGACACAGGAAGGACTCCAGCTGGCTAACAGGAATGAGGACATACTGGGAATGGAACGAGGGCCTTTCTCAGGGACAAGGAGCCCAGGAGGCGACTCACAGAAGGAGGCTGAGAAGACAATGTACCGAGTGGAGCAGAGCTGTGTGCCATGCAGGTGAGGAGGCAGGAGACCAAGGGGCAGACTGGGAACAGGAGTTAGGAGCTCCGCTGCATTTGGTGGAGCAGAAGTTAAGAAGGCAGACAGGACGGCCCGGAGAGCCACGCAGAGCGGAGCCTAAGACTAAATCATGGGAGAAGAAAAGGACTTTCAGCAGTGCCTGGCAAGGAGTGGCTCGGAATCAGCAAAATCAGCAGCTGACAGTGCAGAGAGTTCTGGAGTAGAGAGTGGGTAAGATGAGGCCTAACACACATCCGGCTTTGAAATCTTGGAGGTCACTTCCGCGGGAGCAGTTTCAGGTAGCGGTGGGAGAAGGCCAGGCTGCAGAGGTTGGAGGAGGAAAAGATGATAAAAATCAACAAAAGAGAAAACACACCCTAGAATTTCAAGAAGTTGGACTGGACTAAGGGGATGGGTTAGAGAGGGAAATGCAGAATCAAGGAGCAGTATTTTTTCTTAAAGATGGAATAAACTTAAGCATATTTGTATTGTAAAGGGCAAGGCTCAGAAGAAAAGCAAAGTTAACTTAGAAGCAAGACATCAGATAACGGATGGAGCGCGATCTCTAGTGAAGCAGCAGTGGGAAGGATCCAGCCCAGGTGAAGGGGTGAGGGGCAGGAGGAGCAGAGCTCCTCCAGTGCAACAGGGGGAAGGGGCACGAGCAGGTGTGGGAAGTGAAGGTTCCCGGGAGGAAGCTGAAGGCAGCGTCACCACACCCCTTACAGGAGCGTCCTCCTTCTGCTGGGAGCGAGGGGAGAGGCTTGAGAGCTGCCCTCCTGGGAAGCAGGGACTGCTGAGACTGACGACCCCGGAGGCCGGCCAGGCACTGCCCAGCTCAGCGGGGACTCTGGCTGCAGGGCCACCAATCTGCCAGGCTTCGTGGTTCTTCTATAGCTGTGCTTGGCAGCTTCAGTGCAGAAGTTAGAAGGCAAACATGATTCATCCAGAGCTGAGATTTTGGCAGGCGTATATGGGGAAAAGATGACGGGGCACAAGGGAGCTGAAGATCTTGGCAAGAAAATAGCTAAAATGATGGAACCAGGGGGCCTAGTCTGGCTAGAAGGAAAGGAAGCCAGAGAGAGAAGACAGAATTCAACAACTCCAAGTCTTAATTAAAAGAAAACCTGTGAGAATAAGGGAGAGAAAGGCCTGGAAAGATAGTAGGCGAGATCAGATGGTGAGATTTTAAAGTTCAGCATTGAGGAGGTCCAACTCTGACTCACGCCAAGTGTGGCCATGGGAAGATGGACTGAACTGAAAAGGAAGTTCAAGTCCCTGGGTGGAGCCACACAAGGTACTAGCAAGTCGGGTGGACAATCACACGGGCAAAGCCACGTCCAAGCATGTGAACACAGCTGCGGCGGGAGTGGGGTCGGGGGAAGCGGCAGGGCACAGGGAGTGTAGTGGTACGAGCAGACACACACAATCTAATGAAGTAGCAAGTGTGGAAATAGTAGCGATGAGATCGCATAAACCTCAGAGGAGGGAGGGCTGAGTGTGGAAGTGGAAGGGCAATAACGAGTGGGTGGGGGGCTAGGACAATGCCAGACCTTCTCACCTTGAAGGATGGAGAAGTGGGTTGGGTAGAGGGGACAGGGTACTCTCCGGAAGCAGAGGCCACAAGGGGCAGAAGGTGGGCATTTGGGCCAGAGAAAGGAGGACGAACATGTTGAGTTACTAAGGGGGTTACAGCACTTGTTTCACCACTGGCAGAGGGGTTGCAGAGGATAATGGGAGGGAGCCGACCCACGAAGAGCCACACAGGCCAGAGGCCAGGACAGACCAGCACCAGCAATGAAGAGGGGACGGCACCTGTGGTTGGCACAATACTGGCCCCCAAAGATGTCCACCGCCTAACCCCTGAACCTGTGAATGTGGCATCTTACAGGCAAAAGGGACGCTGCAGATGTGATGACATGAAGGACCTCGAGATGGGGAGGTGATCCTGGGCTATCCAGGCGGGCCCAGTGTCATCACAAGGGTCCTTATAAGAGAGGCAGAAGGATCAGAGAAGGAGACGTGACAATGGAAACTGAGGTTGGAGTGATGAGGGCCCACAAGCCAAAGAATACAGGTGGCCCTAGAATCTAGAAAAGGCAAGAAAACAGATTCTCCCAACAGCCTGCAGATGGAACGCAGCCGCTGGCCCATTTCAGACTTCCGACTTTGTGAACTTTAAGATAATGAATTTGTGTTATTTTAAGTCATTAAGTTTGTGGCCATTTGTTACAGCAGTAAAAGGAAATTAATATAACACCTTAGCTACATGGAACGCAAACTAAAACTATATTACTAAACTATCAGAGATATATAAAGATATATAAAGAAGTCCAAGAGAGTTTTAACTTTTCTCATGATGACTTTCATTTTGTTCTGAAATACCAAAATTTCTGGAAAATGTAGAAGCGTGCCTGCTTTGCAGGGGCTTCAGCACATATTTAGCCTTTCTCCTTGGCAAGCCGACATTTGCTGGGGAGAGAGGAATACCAGCCTGGGATAAAAAGCCGAGCTTTGGGGGCCAGTGGCTAAAGACAACAGGCACGTGCACTTTTGTGGACTCACCATCACCAGGAAGGACGGCTTAGGGCCGGGGCGGGCTGTGCGTCCTCAGTCGGAGGCCTGACGATGCCGCAGATGCAGTTCCCCCCCGGAGTGCTGGGGCTGGTGCAGGCAGAGACCCTGGTCTGCTCACGGCCAGGTAATACGAGAAGCAGGCATCTGGTCTGCACGCTACTCTACTTTACTCGTTACTGTCCCCTGACCCTCGCTCCTACCAATGTGAGTTGGGCCGATGGCGGCTGCCTGGTAAGTCCATGTCGATGGGTCAGACGCGCAGGCTGGAACAGCTGCATGAAAGGGCGGGGTCTTAGGGGGGACATGGACCTATGAGGTTTAGGGGCAAGAAGAGACACAAAGGACTTCAAACTTGGATAAAGACTTTGAACAGTCAAGTGCAGGCAGTGACAAGCAGGAGCCAGCGCACGGACCAGCCCAACAGGCGCGGAAGAAGCCCTGCGCTGATGCACACCTGCAGACGGGGCTTCCATCCCAGGCTGACCTATCTGAACCCGACGCGATGCGCTACGGGTGAAAAGAAGGCTTTAGGAAGACACAGCCGAGAGTCAGACCACTGGCAGCGAGAGATAAGAGAGAAGTTTCTAATGCCAACCTCAAAACAAAAGAAAAAATATTTTAAAATTTAAATCAAGTCAAAATAGGCACATTTCACCAGTAATGAAGAGAAAATGTTTTTTTAAGTTTTCTATGTCAGCAGAAGGTGTTTATGTACTTGTATACTCATTACCCCAGATGGTAAATAAATTATAAAATATAAAACACGTCACCTTGTCTTGTACAAAAAGCAATTTAAAATAGACTTACAGGCGCTAGCCCCGTGGCCGAGTGGTTAAGTTCCAACGCTCTGCTGCGGCGGCCCAGGGTTTCACTGGTTCGGATCCTGAGCGCGGACATGGCACCGCTCATCAGGCCACGTTGAGGCGGCGTCCCACATGCCACAACTAGAAGGACCCACAACTGAAAATACACAACTGCATACCAGGGGGCTTTGGGAAGAAAAATGAAAAATAAAACCTTTAAAAAAGTAAATAAATAAAATAGACTTACAGATATGCAGAAACCTTATCTGCAAATAAAATAAGCATACTCTCCTTTAAAAATATACACACATTTTCTGGTAGAATGCATATCTGATTTGCATGATGGAATTGATCATTTGCGTGTGGCTATGTCCGTGTGTCATTGGTATATCTTCTAATACTTGAATATTAGGATGAAAATTATATTTTAAAAGTAAAGCCATACTTAACATCTTTTAAATAGTTTTCCATTCAGAATATGCAAACTATTTTAAGTCTTATTTTCAACCTTTCAGTGTCAAAGGCTGAAGAGTTCCATCTCAGCTGGCTGTTCTGAACACCATTATTGTAATGCAGGTGCCCCTCAGAGATACTGTGGGTGTGGTTCCAGACCACCGCAATAAAGCCAGTACTGCGACAAAGGGAGTCACACCAATTTTTTGGTTTCCCAGTGCATCTAAAAGTTATGTTTACACTATACTGTAGTTTATTAGTTGTGAAAGAGCATGATGTTTAAAAAAATGTACATACCTTAGTTAAAAAATACTTTATTGCTAAAAAATGCTAACCATCTTCCAAGCCTTTAGCGAGTCAGTATCTTTTCGCTGGTGGGGGCGGGTCTCGCCTTCAATTTGTAAAACATGCACTATCTGCACACTGCAGCACAGTGCAGGCTTGCCTGTATTCACACCATGAAAACGGACATTAACAGTCACGAGCGCAATGTCAGTACAAAACTGAGTTCAGTCCAATCCTCCTTGAAAGGCCAGCATGAAGCATCTTCCTTTTTTCTTCTATTGAAACTTATTTCGAAATATAAACCATGCTTACTGCATCTTAGAATGTAAGTGTCAAGTTAGAGTAACACTGTATCTTGAACACAAGCATCTTCTTCGGTCATCAGGACAAACCAGACATAATAATTGATAAGCTTCATTCTTGTCCTCGCTCAGGGTCGGATGAGGTCCCATCTCAGCACGGAATACCTAGTAAACTCATTTCTTGTACATTCCACTGACAATTAACATTCTACCTCACACCGTAATCATGTTTTATGGGCATGTCTTATATCCCAACTAGATGGCAAGAATTTAAGAAACCAGTCATAAACTCGTTAGTGTTTCCACCACCAGGTCTTACAAAGTGCTTTGCAAACACAGAGCCTTAAAAAAATGAGTAGCTTGACTGTTGAACTGTGAGTGAAGAGAAAGGCATGTCAACATGTCAGATAGGTCTGCTGTCCTGCACTAACACCTCGCTGTCACCTTCAGAGCTGACAAACACTAGAGTTCAAAAGCTTGAGAAAGTCATATTTTAAAGTCATATTATTAGCCAAGGACTCATCAAAGACTGCATCCCCGTTCCCCACTCATCTCAACAGACAGTCTCACAGTTCTCTCCACACCCCCACAGAGAGTCTGCTCCTGCCTTGACGTGCCACAAGAGCGTCCCCTCACTTCGTGCTTCCCAGCACCTCCTTTCTCAGGTCTCTGTAAAGTTAAGGGAGGAAAGCTCACGACCCATCCCCTATTGTTACCCAGTTCCTAATACTGCCAGAGGATTTATTTCAGAAATAAAAATCCCACTTTTGCCACTTGGTGGTTTTTTAGTTACCACTAGGTCTTGAGGGGAAATCTGGGGAAGAAATTCTCTATTCTGTAGGTGTTCTTGCAATACTTGATGGAACTTAAAGGCCCTTAAAGGAGAAACTCTGAGAAATAATATTAGTATTGACTGGCTGAGATGAGGGGAAGATGGCAGGAGCTGGACAGAGAAACTAACACTTTGCTGCCATCAGCCAGAACTTGTCTTGTTCTGGAAGTTAGAATACAATTCATCCCTAACACCCAAATATCTGATTCACTACTGAGTGGAGGTAAGAGGATCCTCGTCCTAGGATCCTGATCTGAGGACACACACAGGTCTGATTCCTAAGACAGTGTATCATCACAGCCAATTTTGGTACATGTAAGTTCTAACTTCGATCATTGACTGCTCCTCCATCTTTGTGGCTTCTGGCTGCCTTAAAACCCTGGAGGGGGATCCTGTCCAAGCCCAGCCATCAGGTCACAAGCCCGGCCTGTGTCCTCTGGTTGAAACTCCCACCCTGGCCCCTGGCTGGGCTACATCTGCTCCCCGGGGTCGTGGTACCTGACAGGCCTTAGCCAGCCCTTGGTCTAGCCCACTCTACCCCCTTGAGAGGCAGTCACAGGGAGAGGGGGAAAGGGCAACTGCAAGTTACACTGGACAGCCCCAGTCAAAGCCAACCCCCTTTAAAGAACTTCGACACTAGGAAGCAAGAAGAGGTTTGCCAGAAGCCTTTCAACATTGGTCAAATGAGCACATCAACTGAGCAGGCATGGTGAGGAGACGTGAGGGAAAGGACGAAGAGACCCCTTGCCTAGGGAACTTACACCCTTTTGGCGGAACACAGACCCTCAGCCTCATCAAGCGACAGCAATGTGGGGTAGCAGGGACCTGACTCCTAATTAGGAACCTGCCAGAGTGGACCTCACCCTGCGCACAGAAGCTCCGAGGAGGTCCTCGAGCTACAGGTTTCCAGGCACCGCCCTGGGGTTCTAGATTAGGGGGTCTCAGGAATGCCCAGGCCTCCGTGTTTTCCAAAACTACACAGAGTAGGTGATGTGACGCCTGGGCTGAGAACCAAGAGGATGCCGAGCATTTCTTACAGGGGAGGCGCCGCACTCGCCTTCTCTTCCTTTCCATTCGCTGCACCTCTTCTCCCCTGTTCCACGGCCACGTCCGGGCGGGTGACTGCAGCTCTTTCACATAATGAAAATTACTAGGTATAACTCAACAGATGTCCTGGAAAGCAGAGCAGATAAAGAGTTTTAGCTTCTCACTGCCGGTTAAAATGCAATATAATGATGCAAATCTGATGCCACTTTTTATACAAATTGCCCCTGAAGTACTGAAAACACAGAGCGAGGAGAATAGAAAGGGCAGCAGAAGGTCTGGCGCCTTGGGTACAGATGATCCCCTGCAGCCCTGGTCACTGTCAGGCTCACCCACCAAGCCCCCAGAGCCGCTCTGGGCACCTGTGGAGTCAGGCAGGACAGGATCGAGGAGCTTCACTGTCTCCTCTAAAATGCTGCCTGAGCCACCGCTTCCCTGCTACACATCAAAACAGATGCCTGGAACCTGACCCCTGGGAGGACACATGCAAGTGACTCAGCCCAAAAGGAAGACGAACACTCAGGGGGGCTTGTGCGCGTGTTGCATCCTATGCTCTTCACATGCACGACTGATTCGATCCCTCAACAACCCAAGGAGGTAGGCATGGTAATTTCCTTACTTCATGGATGAGGAAACTGAGGTACAGAGAGACTGAAGGACTTGCCTAAGGCCACGGAGCTGGCGGGCAGTGGCGATGGGCTGCAGCCCCAGGCACTGCGGCTCCAGAGCACACAACCGGAAACTGAAGGCTTTGATGGCTTTTGTTATGTCACTTTCCAGCAAAGCCTACAAATCAAATACGTTGGTATGCTACTGAAGCAAATTATTTTATTTAAATTAATTCTCTTTAGTGTTGATTTCTTGCAAAGACATAGGCCTTCAGTGGCTCACCTTGGCAAGCAGTTCAACAGGCGCGGCCACGGGCTTCCGTTCTGTCAAGCACTGCTCCAAGAGCACGCCTCCCGTGCAGCGGCTGAAGGGACCCGAAAGGAAAACACAGTGACTTTCCTTGAAACAATTGGTGACAGAAAAATAATAACATTTAACTGAAGATACACCCTATAAGCAGGCTAACTAATTAAATTGGTAATCAGAGCCTTACCTCTCACTTTCTGTGAGCATTTAGTGAAATCATCTAACCACTCCATATCCAGCTTTTCCCGTTTCAGCACAGGCTTATGAATACATCCCACTCTGAGGAGACGGCTCACGAGTACTTAAAACAGGCACCTCCCACTCCTCTCAAAGAAGAGTGAGCCGGTGCAGGTTTTCTAGATGATTTGGTTAATTTTTAGGTGAAAGACTTGAAAATTTTTTGTATAATCTCCTTTCACATTCATACCTCTTTCTGTTGTAAATGCCAGTTGGTACAACCCATCAGAAAGCAACGTGGAAAAATACGTCAAAAGCCTTCAAAATTATTCATAGACTGTGAACCAGCAATTCTCCTTTTAAGAATCTGTATTAATGCAATTACAGTGGATGCACCCAACGGGCAAACACAAGGGTTTTTATCCTAGAATTCTTCATAATAATGAGACATTGGAAACAAACTAAAGGTCCAACAAGAGGGGCTTAATTAAATGCATTGTACAGACGTGTCATTTTAATAATAGGCCATAAAATTACATTGTAGAAGATTGTTTAATGGCAGAGAAAGGCCATGTTAATGATACACTACTAAGTAGGAAAAAAAGCACAGTTTAGAAAACAAAAGGCTCCTTATTGGTAAAACATGAAATGGAAATAAAAAAGACTAAAAGTATACAAACCAAAATCCTAAATGAAGTCATCTTTACGTGCAGGGATTATAAAGAATTTCTTCACAATTTTCTTTGTACTTTATTTTTCTGCTTTCCAAATTTTCTAGATGAATAGCTATCCCTTGTAATTCAATAAAAATATCATTTCTAAATAATAAAAATCTGACCAAAAGGATGAGCAATTGTTTTAACTTTATATTCTATGACCCAGTAATTCCTCCTCTGGGATTAACATGCTAAGGAAGCAATTATGATAAAAGCTGATGATAAAAATGTACATCACAACATTATTACAGCAAAAATGCAAAATAGTATTAATATGGGAGAAAGGTTAAATTATATTTATATACGTATATGATATGAAGTTACCAAAGGCATATTTTTTAAGTAATAAAATACCTTGAGAATCTTCTGGGTTAAGCAAAAATTTTAGTGAGGACACACAACAGTATATACTATATGATCCTAAATTGTAAACTGTAAATTATTCTATACATTAAAATATCTATTTATTCAACATATTTATAAAGCACCTTCTTTGGGCAAGGCCCTACGCATGTTTGTCTGCACATAGAAACACACACATGGAAAAGCAATTGGAAAGAAACAGCAAAATATTAAGTGTCCATACATGGGTGGTAAGATCAGTGTAAATATTCTTTCCTTATTTGTGACTTTCCACAGTTTCAAAATTCTCTACAGGTATTATTGCTTAACCATACACACACATATACACACACTGGCACAAACACACACTCACACATACACACCCTTGGAGAAGACTGGTCAGACAGTGCTATGTGAGTGTTCACTTTAACATTTATCTTACTGTAAAATGTTCCTGAAGAATGTCCAGGTGGTCAAGGGTCAGAAGTCACGAGCACCAGCGGGGACAGGTGGGGAGACAAAGCTCTAAGCCAAACATCCGAAACCGGGACAGGTGGGGAGACAAAGCTCTAAGCCAAACATCCGAAACCTCTAGAGAAATCAAGCACCCTGATGGAAGGACAAACATAAAAATCCATTAAATTGTGTGCGAAGAATTCGTGTAGACTTTTAATCATTTAAAAAAATATTTTCTGGGTGTGCTGTCCACCGAAATAAAAATATAGCCCAGTCCCTGGACTAGTAGATGAAAAAATAAATAAATAATATATACTATTTTTCTTTTGATATTCATATATATAATTGACAAAAAAAGGGAGTAATTTATGCTCAGGTTATAAAGAAAAACATCATATCAATTTATAGTTAAAAACAGACACACAGAGCACATACGTTAAAACAGTGATTTCCAATCACACTTGTTCTTGGTAAGAAAGAAACTTACTAAAGTGTAAGAACTTTAAAAAGCATTTTTATCATCAAAGAAGGCTAACAGAATCGTCGTCAGTGCATGTTCTCGCTCTGTTTGAAGACAGTGAGACACCACAGCGTGACGTCCATCAGAGAGCTCACAGCTTCTTCCTTGACCCATTACAGCCCTTAAAGATTTGCTGCCATTTCTACCACAACATGAGCTATTTTATTTTTTTAAACAGGGAAAGCAATTTGACAAACTCTAAAGATTTTCTGGTAAGATTACTCAACGTCCTTAATTTCACATAAGCATTTTACTACATTACAATTATATGCTTTACAAAAACACATTACAGCAGTGTTGGCTCTAAAGCAAATATAGATATCTCATTTTCTACAACAGCTGTGTTCTTCAAAATACTGTAATTCCTCAATTTAATCATATTTCCAATTGTCATATATTATCATTTCACCAGAAGCAAATCATATCTAAGACCTTCTTTTATGATCACATAAGTATGCAATGAACCTTTTAAATTTTATCAGAAAAAGAAAACATAATACCAAACAGTAACAACTTTCAATGAATTAAATATTTCTGTAAAGCAGGAGGGCTTCTCAGCAGCACGTGCTGCACCAAGGTGAGGAGGTGAGGAGGTGAGGAGGTGAGGGACCAGCCGCCTGCACCTGAGAGCGCGACAGTCCTGCCCGCGCAGCCTCCAGGCCTCCAGCCCTCTGCCTCTCAGCACCGGTCCCATTCCCTTCCACAGGGGTCACATCAGACAAAACTAACATGGGCTGAAATAAACCAGTTTGCTTATTTAGACTCAGACTGCAGCCCCTAAAAACACGGGCTCCTGTTGCTCTCGCTCGTCACTGTACCCCTGGAGCCATCATCACGCCTGGCCGTAAATACTGCGGAGCGAGTCAAAGGGAAGGCAGGACAGTACTTTTGGCTTTAAAAATGAATAGGAAGTATCTATTCTGACCAACACATTTCTCAATTTCCTGGAGGAAAGGAATCAATTATGACATAACAATGCTCAGGCACCGAATTTACAAGATTTTTTATGCAGTTTTCTCAGCCATACTACAGACACAACACTCATTTTCTAAAATATTAGCTATTCAGTCAGGTTTGTAAAGCCTAAATTCCATTTCCTTTCACTGAACACACTAGCTACAGAAAGACGTCCCAGTTATTACCCTTGCTGGCGCCCAGGGCAGGTGATCCCAAAATATCCCACAATAGCATCTTGAATATTTTGAAATTAGTGACTTGAGAAGCAAAATGGGCTTTCAGAGCTTCCGGGCTCTGCTCCCCTGAAAGCAGGAAGTAAGTCTCCTGTGTGGGAGGTGCTCCCTGGCATCCTCAATCACCAGGGCTGGGGACTCAGGGCCGAGAGGCTGCTCAAACATAACTTGCTGATTTACTTTCTCAGCCTAAATTCTGCTTAAATTCCAGACTAATTATGTACCTTGAATCTAAGTTTCTTTGCCCTATCATTCCTCACAAATTTATGTTTCTTTGTGTAAAAGATAAATATACTGTTTTGTTCACTCTCTGAGCATCCTTTATGATCTCCAATACATACATATTAGACTGAGTTTTCCTCTCGTGAATCTGGTCTTGTGTCAATTTTGTTATTAGTCCAGCCATAAGAACACAATAAGGGAAGAAAGGAGACTTTCCCCCCTCCGATACACCTCTACCAAACATCACTAACAGACAAAATACATTTGACTATTAATATAGGATAAATGATATTATCTATCACTTAATATACACCTAATATTTGCCAGGTATCGAATTAGGTGGTTGGAGAGAGAGAGAGAGAAAGTGTAAGTGTGAGTGTGTGTGTGTGTGTTTGTGATGTGTATGTGTGAGCGTATATGCATGAACTCGTATGTTTCTGTTCATTCTTTCTAACACTGAATATTAGATTTATAATCTCCTTTTATAAATCTAAGAAACTGAGGCTTACAGAGGTCACACATCTGGAGAAGTCTGGATTTACACAAAATTTCTAGCCCACGCACTCCCACTGTACAATATTGCCTCACTTCAGCCTACACAGTCAAGATGTAGCAAAAGTGCCTACTAAATCAGTAACTTTTAAGTTGAAAAGCACCATCAAATTACCTCTGCGGGGTAATTAACACCTTCACCCACTCATGACGGCTTTGTAAATTTGACTAGAACTTTTGAAAGTCATATTGACAATACATATTTATAACCAAAAATTAAGGTGTTAACACTTGTTGATCTATTCATCCCAACTTTAACATTATATGCTAAAAAAATATGCAAAAGGAATAAATGCAGCCTTTACAACAAATTTGGAAAAAATCTAAATATCTAACAACAGAGGTCCAATAAATTATGTTTATGAAGATCACATAGTTTATATGCACGTTACCATGAGAATGTACATGTTTCCATATGAATAAAAACCGTAAGAAGGGGCCGGCCCCGTGGCCGAGTGCTCTGCTACAGCAGCCCAGGGTTTCTCTGGTTTGGATCCTGGGTGCGGACGTGGCACCGCTCATCAGGACACGTTGAGGCGGCAGCCCAGGGTTTCTCTGGTTCAGATCCTGGGTGCGGACGTGGCACCGCTCATCAGGACACGTTGAGGCGGCGTGCCACATGCCAGAACTAGAAGGACCCACAACTAAAATATACAGCTATGTACTGGGGGGATTTGGGGAGAAAAAGCAGAAAGAAAAAAAAAGGAAGATTGGCAACAGTTGTAAGCTCAGGTGCCAATCTTTAAATTAAAAAAAAAAAGAAAAAAGGAGATGCAGTCATACTAATGACACACTGCTATGGAAAAACCATAAGGGCAGGGAATGCAGCCGGGTGTGCTGGATTCAGTCCACTGAATAAAGCCAGATTCTTAAAAACAAAAAACAACCGTAAGAAAACAAAATGAGAACCATCGGGTTAAGGCAATGAGATCTGTCCAGCGGCCCAAGGCAAGTGCTGACAGAATTGACCAGTAAAGAACGAAGCCCTTCTTTATATTTAGACAGTTTTTTATTTACAATAGACAGCAAAAAGCAAAAGCAGCTAAGGGGGCCAGCTCCCCATGTCACTTGCACAGGGTGACACTGAGACAAAAGCGGCCCGACACTGCATCATAGATGCTCAGGCACCCTGCTCCTGGAGGAGCCGGACGCTGCAGCATACATGCTCAGGCGCCCTGCTCCTGGAGGAGCCGGACGCTGCAGCAATGCAGTTCTGCAGCCTGCAGCTGTGCCCAAGGAGGTGGAGTGACAAGACGCAACCTCAGCAGAACTCATGAGCCAGGAGAAGTCTCTCATGAGGAAGACAAGAAATGACCTCAGGCGGCTCCACACGAGCCCACCATGCGCTCCTGTTCTGGGAGGGTCATGGGGCGTCTGTCAAGACAGATTACCTGCAGGTAAGCCGTGGCTACCTGTCCTATTTGGACACATGTAAGGTTACCAGGACACCATTCCAGAGCTATTCCCCTGCAAAACTGGATGGATTTGGCTATTGAAAAACAGAAATGCAACACCTTCCCTTTTGTGGAAATAAGCAGGGCTATCTCTTTTTCTGAGCAGTATTATGTGGGACATGTGTGTGTGCGTGTTTTCTTTCTTCTAAAACCAAGAAAAATTCCCTCAACTTATCTGTAAACCATGGCCGCAGCCAAATTTGCAGATGAGCAAAAACCACGGCAA
This sequence comes from Equus caballus, assembly GCF_041296265.1. Lineage (NCBI taxonomy): Eukaryota > Metazoa > Chordata > Mammalia > Perissodactyla > Equidae > Equus > Equus caballus. The sequence goes on from NC_091691.1 coordinate 39,763,780, forward strand.
CTTTTTTCACAAAAAACGTGGCAACTTGTGCCTGCTGAGATAACACATTTACACTTTACCACTCACTGAACTTTGCTTTGTTCTACACACACCTTGAGCTTTGTTGGCTTATTCATCAGATTAGCAAGAGCAAAGGCTAGAAATTGAAAGCAGAGGACACAGAAAAAAACTGTGGAAAAATATTCATAGGAGTCGAAGTCACTGTGTACATGTCACATTTCCACACCAAGTCTTTTTTTCTAAACTATGGCCACGAGCCAGTGACCATAATTATTTTTCTTGCCTGCAACCCCAGGTCCAGGCCTATAGAAACAAACAACAAAAGGGGTGGATGAGAAGCACCATATTGGACCAGCCAGAGCCGCCACCAGACCACTCGCAGTTGGGGTCGACTACAGAAATGATGGTCCAAGGAGGGAAGTGCTAGGAGAGAGAATTCAACTTTGGTCTGGGCAGTAGGGAAAGAGGCTCAGCTGCTGAGAAAAACAACCGTAACAGTGTGGCAAAATCAAGGAGCTCCGCAGAACACAAGCCAAGGAAAGGCAGGTCAGAGCCGGGCTTGCAGGCTGGCACACGGACTAATTTTCTTAGCGGTGTGCACATGTGGTATTGCCTTAGGAACAGACAGGTGCAGTCTCCTGAGCCAGGCCATGTCCTCACAGACAGCAGAATGCTGAGACACACAGAGTGTGGGCTCTCAGAAGTATTCCTTTTACAAAGTGCTCACAATGTCTAATAGGACTGGGCAGTGATATCACCCTTGTAAACGGGGCACACGCTGAGTATCATCCATTCCAGACCAGATACCCCTGAATCACGAGGGGCATTTTTAGACCCTAAAAATCACACTTGTGTCCTACTTTATCATTTCAGACCTGAAGTTCTGAATAACTGAGTTAACTTAAATTAATAAAAAACCTTTCCTACTTTGTATTTCGATTCTTTATATGAATACTCTTCCACATGTGTGTGCTAGCATTTTTGTTCTCAACTCTTTTTATAAAAATCCCCAACACAAAAAGCATAGCATGCTATTCAAATTTGGAAAGAATCCTAGTTGTCATCCAGCCCTGTGATTTTGTTCAAACATTGAATTTCTCTCTAGCATGACCCCACTTTTACTCACAAAGTTACCCTATCCAGAGCCCCAGTACTAGAAATCCCACAAGAGGACCCGCTCAGCCTCCCATGCACGCCCCTCAGAGAGCACAGATGGGAAATCACGGACGGCCGAACCCCCGACTCTGGCAATAAGAACATCCAGTTCTAGGAAACTGCACAATATTGATCAGTAATTTTCTGAAGCAAAATTTTAAAAGGCAAGGGGTAGAATGAACAAATGACCATTCTTAAGGCGAGAAGCTTATGAATCCTAAGACCCACATCTCAGAGCAATACCTGTCCGATTCCACTAGCCGTGCACACAACCCTTCACACCAACATATCAGCTTCATTTCAAAAGTTACGCTACATACAGCTCCACCAGGCAACATCTTAGAATACGTGAGAAAAACAAGTGTCAGTAGCAACCAACCAACACCATTGCACATTGACGTAAATAATGCCTTCTTTCGTGGTACCCATTGGAAATGACACACTTTTCCTAACGTTACCTACTTACCACTGCTGGGCAATAACCCCCGAAGCAGCAGCCCCTGAACATAACTGTGCTTCCCAAATTCTCACCTTTTAATAACTTTGCCATGTCACTGCAGCAAGAACTCTTCCACACTCTACCAAAAACATTTTTCATCTGCACATTCAGGGTACCTCTCTGTGCAATTGAAGTCAAAAATCAGTTACTGCTCATCTCCCGGGGCAAAGCAGGTGCCAAGCGCTGGGAGGGACGTGGGAGCTTGACTCGTCCTCCCATGGCTTTTACGCAGGTGAGGGAGACACACGTGCAGACAGACAGATGTCACCCCCAACCTGACATATGGTGGGATTCAGTGTTTTGGTGACTAAACAAGCAGACACAAGTGCTAACACGCACTAGTTAAGAAACCCAAACAGTGTGTCCAGGAAGAAAATAAAGGACTAATTCTGAACAGAGACCGTTGCTTTCTGACACAAACAGAAATTCAGCAGGCAATCCAGGGAGGAGCAGCAGCAAAGCAAGAGAGGCTGGAAAGAGAAAGCTCTCGCAGACACCAGAGCGTGTAAGTATTCACACAAAGCTTGCAGACATACCGACAGGGGCTGGACAGCTGGACTGGGAGGAGGCAAAAATAAGAGCGTGAACGTCCTTGAACGTCGGCCTGAGGAGTTCGATCTATTCTGGTGGTTTAGAGAACCACTGGACACTTGCGAGTGGTAAATGATTACTGTCAGAACTTACTCATCAGTGCCAGGTAAGGATGAAACAGAAGGGAGAGATGAAGACTGAAGGCTGAGAAGGATAAAACAATAGTCTTGGCAATAGATAACGTGGATGTTCCCTAAACGGTGGGAACCAAACTGAGCAGAAACACCACCGACAGACTATGGCAAACAACTGCTTGTGGGGAGGGGGTGATCCAGGCAGAGGTCCAGTCCTGGGTACCCAGGAAGAGATTAGCAAATTGAGGGGGCTAACACAGGATGATGTAGAAAAGACGTTTTTTTCAAAGATATTGAATTGTAGGTATCTGGAATAAGCTAGGTGTATATATCCAAGAAGAGGCAATTCCAAATTCTTCAGAAAGAGGCAATAATGGAGAAAACCCAAGAAAGAAGAACAAAGGACAGCATGTGAATGTCCATGTTAGAGGCAAGGAGCTGGGGAAGGAGCAGGAGGGGTAATCAGAGTTGGGAGGGGCTCCAAGGAAACACAGAGACCTGGAAGCCAAGGGAGCAGAGGGCCTCTCAAGGGCTGGAGGACAAGACTGTCAAATGTCGAAGAAAGGTCAAGGCCAAGATGGGGGGAGACACTGCGGGACTAGCAGGCAGGGCGTCACTGTCCCCGCATGGGGAGAGGCTTCACGGGAAGGATGAGGTCAGAAGTCAGACTGCAAGAAGCCGGACAGTGAAAAGGAGGCGTCGGGAGAGCCGCAGGTGCGGCCACACTCTGAGAGGTTTGCAACCAAGAGGACGAGTCAGGAGAGCTTGCGGGAAACAGTCAAGAGAAAGGGATGCTTTCTCTCCTGCTCTTCTTTTCTTTTTCTTAGGAACATGGGGAGAAGAGGGCATTTCAGTTCATCAGCTAAGGGAAATGAACTTACAGAAATGAGGCTCTTAGGAAAGAGGGGATAAGCGATGGGGGAGAGAAGCAGAACAGAGGGAAGGTTTGAAGAACACAGGTAGAGGAAGGACCCTGAGATGAAAAGGCAGGTGGTGAACAAGATGAAAACAGAGGACTTGGAGCGTGCTAGGGCAGAAGAGGCAAGGACGTCACACCGAGGAGCCCTGATCTCCTTCATGAGGTAGGAGGGTATCTGCTAAGAGTCAAGGTTATAGTGTTATACTGGGAGCACTGGGAAAGGGAGAGTTACCAAAATTCCACTAGGAATGAATCTAAGGACACAGAGCAGTCCAGAGAGCCCCTCTCGGTTACGCTGGAGATTCTGCAGAGGGCGATGGCACTGAGGGACTTTCTCCATCAGCTCATGGCAGTCTGGGAGCCAGAGCGGATGGTTAGGTTTACAGACAGCTGGGAGCTGACGAGGAGATGGGCATGTGGATGAAAGACTCTAAACCATGAGAACGTGAGATAAAATGTTTAAGGGGCCTCAAGTGGCCTGGTGGCACATGAGTCTGAAAACAAGTGACAGAGAACAAGGAATAGAAAGGCTAAAAAACAGGATATGATTTTTTTTTAAGGAAGATTGGCCCTGAGCTAACATCTGTTGCCAATCTTCCTCTTTTTTTTTGTTTTCTCCCCAAAGCCCCCTTACATAGTTGTATATCCTACTTGTAGGTCATTCTAGTTCTTCTATGTGGGATGCCTCCACAACACGGCTTGATGAGCAGTACATAGGTCCGAGCCCAGGATCCAAACCTGTGAACACAGGTTCCCAGAGGCAGAGCATGCGAACCTAACCACTTGGCCCCGGGGCCAGCCCCCAGGATATGATTTTTTTTTAAAAGCTTCCACAGAATTGAAGAAGCAAGAAGAACTTAGGGTTATGAGGGTGTGATCAAAGAGAGGATTTCAGAATTCATTGTCTGGGGAATTAGTCTATTCAGCATACATCCACAGCTGGCACCGTGCTCAGGCATTGCAACAAGTGGACAGAAGAACAATGTGAGGTCTCACATTGGAATCTGAGTTCAGCAGAGCAGAGAGGTATGTCAACAAGTTATTCCGGTATGGTGGTTTCCAAGTGTGGTCATCCCCTAGGAACTTGGTAGAAATCCAAATTTTGAGGCCACACCCCAAACTTAATGATTCAGAAACTCTGGGGATGGGACCAGCAATCGATGTCTTAATAATCCCTCTAAGTGATTCTGACACATGCTGAAGTTTGAGAAGGCTCTCCTAACATAACGTGAAGAAACCTACAAAGGAGAGAGAAAGTTAATTCTGACTGATAGCATCAAAGAAGGCTTCCCAAATGATGTGACCGGTGCCTTAAAGGATAATGGGTCTCAAAGTGTGGTAACCAGACCTACAGCATCAGTGTCTCTGAGAAATTATTAGAAATACAAATTTGAGGCATCAATTAAAATTTGGGGTATTTACTGAATCAGAAACCCTGGGGGTGGAGCCCAGCAATCCGCTTGCACAAGCCCTCCAGGCGACCCTGATGCAGCTCGTTTGAAAACCGCTGCCACAGAGTGAGGGGCCGAGCTCCGCTGCAGAGGCTCTACAGACAGAGGCAAGATGAGAGCTCTCTGATCACAGTCCTGTTCTGGAATTTCCACGAGTCAACATCCTCCCCCAACATGCATTTTTACAGCATAGCCCATTACTTGAGGAAATCTGAGTGATCGCTCTTCATTGCAAAAGAAAGAATCTAATTAAAACTCCATGAAAAGAATTCGATCTTTAACCTAAATGTGCTATGAAACTAGTGGATGTTTTTAAGCAAAGAAATGCCATGATAAATTGTGGTCTCGTTTCTCTTCCCCTGCCCATTGTTGGTTTTGTGACTGTTTTGAATTTTTTTTTAAAAAGATGCCATTGGTGGCAGTTTTAGAGATGGCGGAAAAAAATGAGGGGGGAAATATAACAGACTTCAGAGAGGAGGCTGTTTCAGCAAGCAGGCATGAGCTGAGGAGGTCTTGACTTGAGACAGCTGCTGTGAGGATGGAGAGGAGCAGAAAGAAGTCACAGGCATATCTGATGGGACTCGACAACACCGGACGGTAAGAGAATACTTTGACCTTGCTAGCCCCCGAGACTGACTCGATGCCTGTGCGAGCCACTGAGCAAGACGAAGCAGAGGAGCGGGCTTCGGAGCACAAGGAGTACATTCTCAGGGATGCTGAATCTCTGACATCTAAGGGAGTCTAAAGCATCTTTAGGACAAACTATCCAAGAGGTATTAAAAACAGATTTTTCAGGAGGAAGTTCAGGACTGGGAACTTGGGTTCACTTGCTGTCAGTGTTTCCGGGGGTCAAAGCAGAGGGGAGTCTCAGGGATGCGTGCAGAGCACGAAGCAGGCTGGCCAAGAACAGATCCTAGGGAACCGCAGTATTCAAGATGCACGCAGAAGAAAGACAAGCGTAAATAAGTTAGAAGGGGCAACCAGAGGAACAGGGTGAACGAGGGAGGAAATACTTTCCAGAAGTAGAAAACAGTTGCTATTGAATTTGATAAAAATGTAAAACAACTTCATGACTGAACAAAGCCCACTGAGCTTAATAACTGGAAGGACATTGGTGGCCTTTACCTGACACTTTGAGTGCAGAGATTGACTAAAGATGCAGGAAAAATCAAGATCTGAAGTTGGAGAAAGAGATGGGATCAAGGACAGGCCAGGGGATTAGCCTCAGTGCGGTGTCTATAAGAAAACAAGGAATGGGTGCTGGTCCAAGGAAGCTGGTGGTGAACAGGAGAAAGGCTGGAAGCAGAGTCTGTGATCAGGACAAGGTTCACGGGTTTGCACGTGGAAATCAGACTGGAAATAGTAATCTTTAGAAGTGGCAAGCTCAAAAAGATTACAGTGATGAAGGAGTCAAGTATGACAAGACAGAGAAAACCAATGCAAGCCAGGCATGCTCGCTGATTGAAAAAACAGGGTCTTCTACAACACAGACCTTGTGTTAGGTGCGCTAAGGACTCAAAGAAGATAAAGATATAGTTTTAGCCCTTAAGGAGTTTGCAGCTTGGTGCGAAACCAGATGACTATTATACCAGGAAAATCCAACTAAGAAACATGAGCTAAGGGCTATGAGAACACAGTGGACAGAACAGTAACACTGTTCTTGAGGACAATTCATTCTGTTCTCATTTTTCATTCAACAAATATTAATTGAATTTTTACTGTTGCTAGAAGCTTATGACAGCCTGAAACTAACAAAAATCCCTACTTTGATCCACCATAAATTCTAGTGTGTGAAGACAGACAATAAGATAAATAAGTAAAATATATGGTATGTCAGATGGCGATAAGTGTTAAGAAAATAAAGCAGAGAAAGGGGTTAGGCAACATTAGAAAGAGGGGCTTTGTAATTTGAAATATGGTGAGTTCTCATCAGAAACAATGGAGGCAAGACAATGAGATGACATCTTTAAAGCAATGAAAGCCATAAAGCTGTCAAGTAGGAATTGTACATCCAATGAAAACATCTTCCCAAATGAGTGAAATAACAAAATTTTCAGATTAAGTAAAAAATTATTTTCCTATGTCTATCATTTCTCTTACATAATACAGTTTCCACTCTTGACTGAGTTCTTCCTCACTCTTGAAAACTTACTGTCTCCTAAAAATATTCTTGTAAAACCTTTTTTTTAAAACATTTAAGTCTTTATTCTATGAATTCATTTTTATATCGATAGGTGGCCAATTTGGCAAGCATAATCTATTAAATTATCTATGTTTTGTCCTCCTGAATTGATTTCCCTACATGGACTGTGTATATTAGCCTATATGGAACATACTATGTTCTCACAGCTCTTTCTGGTTTCTCTATCCTGTTCCATAGATTCTTGGTCTATTACTATACCACCAGAATGTTGCAGATTTCAGGATAAAATACTTTTATCCGATTTAAATTAAAACCAATTGGGATTATTTTGGCCTTTCTTTTTTTTTTTTTTTTTTTTTTTTATTTTTTATTAATGTTATGATAGATTACAACCTTGTGAGATTTCAGTTGTACATTTTTGTTAGTCATGTTGTGGGTACACCACTTCCCCCTCCGTACCCTCCCCCCACCCCCCCTTTTCCCTGGTAACCACCGATCAGATCTCCTTATCAATATGCTAATTTCCACCTATGAGTGGAGTCATATAGAGTTCGTCTTTCTCTGACTGACTTATTTCACTTAACATAATGCCCTCGAGGTCCATCCACATTGTTGTGAATGGGCCAATTTCGTCTTTTTTTATGGCTGAGTAGTATTCCATTGTGTATATATACCACATCTTCTTTATCCAATCATCAGTTTCTGGGCATGTAGGCTGGTTCCACGTCTTGGCTATTGTAAATAATGCTGCGATGAACATAGGGGTGCAACGGACTCTTGAGATATCTGATATCAGGTTCTTAGGATAGATACCCAGTAATGGGATGGCTGGGTCATAGGGTATTTCTATTTTTAACTTTTTGAGAAATCTCCATACTGTTTTCCATAGTGGCTGTACCAGTTTGCATTCCCACCAACAGTGTATGAGGGTTCCTCTTTCTCCACAACCTCTCCAACATTTGTCGTTCTTGGTTTTGGATGTTTTTGCCAATCTAACGGGGGTAAGGTGATATCTTAGTGTAGTTTTGATTTGCATTTCCCTGATGATTAGCGATGATGAACATCTTTTCATGTGTCTATTGGCCATATTCATTTCTTCTTTTGAGAAATGTCTGTTCATGTCCTCTGCCCATTTTTTGATCGGGTTGTTTGTTTTTTTGTTGTTAAGCAGTGTGAGTTCTTTGTATATTATGGAGATTAACCCTTTGGCGGATAAGTGGCTTGTAAATATTTTTTCCCAATTAGTGAGCTGTTTTTTTGTTTCAATCCTGTTTTCCCTTGCCTTGAAGAAGCTCTTTAGTCTGATGAAGTCCCATTTGTTTATTCTTTCTATTGTTTCCCTCAACTGAGGAGTTACAGTGTCCGAAAAGATTCTTTTGAAACTGATGTCAAAGAGTGTACTGCCTATATTCTCTTCCAAAAGACTTATTGTCTCAGGCCTAATCTTTAGGTCTTTGATCCATTTTGAGTTTATTTTGGTGTGTGGTGAAAAAGAATGGTCAATTTTCAATCTTTTGCATGTGGCTGTCCAGTTTTCCCAGCACCATTTGTTGAAGAGACTTTCTTTTCTCCATTGTAGGCCCTCTGCTCCTTTGTCGAAGATTAGCTGTCCATAGATGTGTGGTTTTATCTCTGGGCTTTCAATTCTGTTCCATTGATCTGTGGACCTGTTTTTGTACCAGTACCATGCTGTTTTGATCACTGTAGCTTTGTAGTATGTTTTGAAATCGGGGATTGTGATTCCGCCGGCTTTGTTTTTCTTGCTCAGGATTGCTTTAGCAATTCGCGGTCTTTTGTTGCCCCATATGAATTTTAGGATTGTTTGTTCAATTTCTGTGAAGAATGTTCTTGGGATTCTGATTGGGATAGCATTGAACCTGTATATTGCTTTAGGTAGTATGGACATTTTAACTATGTTTATTCTTCCAATCCATGTGCAAGGAATGTTTTTCCATCTCTTTATGTCATCGCCTATTTCTTTCAAGAAAGTCTTGTAGTTTTCATTGTATAGATCCTTCACTTCCTTGGTTAAGTTTATCCCAAGGTATTTTATTCTTTTCGTTGCGATTGTGAATGGGATAGAGTTCTTGAGTTCTTTTTCTGTTAGTTTATTGTTAGTGTATAGAAATGCTACTGATTTATGCACGTTAATTTTATACCCTGCTACTTTGCTGTAGTTGTTGATTATTTCTAATAGTTTTTCTGTGGATTCTTTGGGGTTTTCTATGTATAAGATCATGTCGTCTGCAAACAACGAGAGTTTTACTTCTTCGTTACCTATTTGGATTCCTTTTATTTCTTTTTCCTGCCGAATTGCTCTGGCCAGCACCTCCAGAACTATGTTGAATAGGAGTGGTGAAAGTGGGCACCCTTGTCTTGTTCCTGTCCTCAGAGGGATGGCTTTCAGCTTTTGTCCATTGAGTATGATGTTGGCTGTGGGTCTATCATATATGGCCTTTATTATGTTGAGGTACTTTCCTTCTATACCCATTTTACTGAGGGTTTTTATCATAAATGGGTGTTGGATCTTGTCGAATGCTTTCTCTGCATCTATTGAGATGATCATGTGGTTTTTGTTTTTCATTTTGTTGATGTAGTGTATCACGTTGATTGACTTGCGGATGTTGAACCATCCCTGTGTCCCTGGTATAAATCCCACTTGATCATGGTGTATAATCTTTTTGATGTATTGCTGTAATCGGTTAGCCAAAATTTTGTTGAGGATTTTTGCATCTATGTTCATCAGTGATATCGGCCTGTAGTTCTCCTTCTTTGTGTTGTCCTTGTCAGGTTTGGGGATCAGAGTGATGTTGGCTTCATAGAATGTGTTAGGGAGTTCTCCATCTTTCTCAATTTTCTGGAACAGTTTGAGGAGAATAGGTATTAAGTCTTCTTTGAATGTTTGGTAGAATTCTCCAGAGAAGCCGTCTGGTCCTGGACTCTTATTTTTGGGGAGGTTTTTGATTACCGTTTCTATTTCCTTACTTGTGATTGGTCTATTCAGATTCTCCATTTCTTCCTGATTCAGTTTGGGGAGATTGTAGGAGTCTAGGAATTTGTCCATTTCTTCCAGGTTGTTCAATTTGTTGGCATATAGTTTTTCATAGTATTCTCTTATGATCTCTTGTATTTCATTGGTATCTGTTGTGATTTCTCCTCTGTCATTCCTGATTTTATTAATTTGCGATTTCTCTCTTCTTTTCTTGGTGAGTCTGGCTAGGGGTTTGTCAATTTTGTTAATTCTTTCGAAGAACCAACTCTTTGTTTCATTGATCCTTTCTATTGTCTTTTTTGTTTCAATATCGTTTATTTCTGCTCTTATTTTTATTATTTCCCTCCTTCTACTGACTCTGGGCCTTGTTTGTTCTTCTTTTTCTAGTTCTGTTAGGTGTCGTTTGAGGTTGCTTACGTGAGCTTTTTCTTGTTTAGTGAGGTGAGCCTGTATTGCGATGAATTTCCCTCTTAGGACTGCTTTTGCTGCATCCCAAATGATTTGGTATGTCGTGTTCTCATTTTCATTTGTCTCCAGATAATATTTGATTTCTTCTTTAATTTCTTCAATGATCCATTGTTTGTTGAGAAGCGTGTTGTTTAGTCTCCACATTTTTGCACCTTTCTCTGCTTTTTTCTTGTAGTTGATTTCTAGTTTAATAGCGTTATGATCAGAAAAGATGCTTGATATTATTTCAACTCTCTTGTATTTATTGATGTTTGCTTTGGTTCCCAAAATATGGTCAATCCTTGAGAATGTTCCATGTGCACTTGAGAAGAATGTGTAACCTGCTGTTTTTGGATGAAGTGTTCTATATATATCTATTAAGTCCATCTGGTCTAATTTTTCATTTAATTCTATTATTTCCTTGTTGATTTTCTGTCTGGATGTTCTGTCCATTGGTGTTAATGGTGTGTTGAGGTCCCCTACTATTATTGTATTGTTGTTGATGTCTTCTTTTAGTTCTATTAAGAGTTGCTTTACAAATTTTGGTGCTCCTGTGTTGGGTGCGTATATATTTATAAGTGTTATGTCTTCTTGGTGGAGAGTCCCTTTTATCATTATATACTGTCCCTCTTTGTCTTTCTTTATCTGTTTTGCTTTGAAATCTACCTTGTCTGATATTAGTATAGCGACACCTGCTTTCTTTTGTTCATTATTAGCTTGGAGTATTGTTCTCCATCCCTTCACTCTGAGTCTGTGTTTGTCTTTGGGGCTGAGGTGTGTTTCCTGGAGGCAGCATATTGTTGGATCTTGTTCTTTGATCCATCCTGCCACTCTGTGTCTTTTGATTGGGGAGTTCAATCCATTTACATTTAGAGTGATTATTGAGACGTGGGGACCTACCACTACCATTTTGTGTCTTGTTTTCCGGTTTTCTTCAGTTTCCTTTGTTTCTCGTCCCATGGTTTAATCTGTTCTGATGTAGAGCTGCTACTCTCTGTTGTTGTCCTTCTACTTATCTCCTCTGCTCTTGGTTTTGTAGCCCCTTTCCTTTTTTGGATTTTTCAGGAATGAGGGTTTTCCTGAGGATTTCCTGAAGAGGAGGTTTTGTGGCAATGAACTCCCTTAATTTTTGTTTATCTGGGAAAGTTTTTATTTCTCCATCGTATTTGAAGGATATTTTCGCTGGGTAGAGAATTCTCGGCTGTAGGTTTTTGTCCTTCAGATTTTTGAATATATCATTCCACTCTCTTCTAGCCTGTAAAGTTTCTGCTGAGAAATCTGCTGATAGCCTGATGGGGGTTCCTTTGTAGGTTAGTTTCTTTTGCCTGGCTGTCCTTAATATTTTCTCCTTGTCGTTGACTTTTGCTAGCTTCACTACTATATGCCGTGGAGTTGGTCTTCTTGCATTGATAAAGTTTGGAGATCTATTGGCTTCTGTCACCTGAAGATCCATCTCCCTCACCAGATTTGGGAAGTTCTCAGCCATTATTTCTTTGAATAGGTTTTCTGCCCCTTTCTCCTTCTCTTCTCCCTCTGGTATACCTATAATCCTTACGTTGCATCTCCTAATTGTGTCTGATAATTCTCGGAGAGTTTCTTCATTTCTTTTAAGTCTTGCTTCTCTCTCCTCCTCTGCCTGCAACAATTCTATATTGCCATCTTCCAAATTGCTAATTCTTTCCTCCATATTATCGGCCCTACTGTTCAGAGCATCTAGATTTTTCTTAATCTCCTCTATTGTGTTCTTCATTTCCAATATTTCTGTTTGGTTCTTCTTTATCGTATCAAACTCTTTTGTGACATAGCTCCTGAACTCGTTGAGTTGTCGGTCAGAATTCTCTCTTAACTCAGTGAGTATTTTAATGATGGCTGTTTTGAAGTCATCATCATTTAGGTTATATATCTCATTTTCTTTGGGATTGTTTTCTGTGTATTTGTTACTTTCTTTCTGTTCTGGAGATTTAATGTATTTTTTCATATTGCTTGATGATGTTGATTTGTGCCTCCGCATGGAGATAGAGTTTAGTTGCTCCTTTCACTTGTTTCAGCTGCTGCGGTGGGGGGAGCAGCTGTTTATACTTCACCAACCAGGAACCCTGTCCGTAGTTGCTATCTGGGCCTGGGCCCCTCTTCGTAGCCACAGTGGCCCTTTGGATTCCCTCCTCTGCCGTGGGGGCCGTCACGGGGGGCTTCAGGCTGCAGGGGCCTACTGTTGTTGCCCACCTAGATGCGCTCTCTCCTTGGGGTCTGCAACGGTGTTATGGGCTTTTCCAGCGGCCAGGGGTGGGATCACTTATATTTGTCGCTCCGTTGCTGTCGGCACCCACCAAATCTCACTTGTCCTCTATGGGTCGCAGGAGAGCTATTGGCATCTTCTACAGTCTGTGGTTAGTACACCTAGCTATGCTGCTTTTGCCCTGGGGTCTTCCAGCCTTGTGGCTGGCGGCTGGGTGCCTTCTACTGGTGCTGTGCAGAGGCTTTCCCTAAGGCTTCTGTGAGCCTGTAGGGTTTCCCCCTAGGCTACTAAGCTGGGTCTCTGGAACTCTCTCCAGCCCCAGTCCTCTCCGAGATCTCCGGCAATCCCTAGCCTCACCGGGTGGGCAACGGCAGCTGGGGGTCGCCCCGTCCTCTGGGCTTCTCTCCGGGCCTCTGCCGGGAGCTCTGAATGCTCAGCGTGGCCCCTCTGCTACCGGCAGACAGAGAGTTTTGTCTGCTGCCTGGCGGAGCTCCGGCGCTTCCCCTCCGGGTCGCCGGACCCGCCTTTGAAAGTTCCCCCGCCCCGGTCCTCTCCGAGATCTCCGGCAATCCCTAGTCCCACGGGGCGGGCAACAGCAGCTGGGGGACGCCCCGCCCACTGGGCTTCTGTCCGAGCCTCTGCCGGGAGCCCTGAATGCTGGGCGTGGCCCCTCTGCTAATGGCAGACAGAGAGTTTTGTCTGCTGCCTGGCGGAGCTCCGGCGCTTCCCCTCCGGGTCGCCGGACCCGCCTTTGAAAGTTCCCCCGCCCCGGTCTTCTCCGAGATCTCCGGTAATCCCTAGTCCCGCGGGGCGGGCAACGGCGGCTGGGGGTCGCCCCGCCCTCTGGGCTTCTCTCCGGGCCTCTGCCGGGAGCCCTGAGTGCTCAGCGTGGCCCCTCTGCTACCGGCAGACAGAGAGTTTTGTCTGCTGCCTGGCGGAGCTCCGGCGCTTCCCCACCGGGTCGCCGGATGCGCCTTTGAAAGTTCCCCCGCCCCGGTCCTCTCCGAGATCTCCGGCAATCCCTAGTCCCCCGGGGCGGGCAACGGCAGCTGGGGGTCGCCCCGCCCTCTGGGCTTCTCTCCGGGCCTCTGCCGGGAGCCCTGAGTGCTCAGCGTGGCCCCTCTGCTACTGGCAGACAGAGAGTTTTGTCTGCTGCCTGGCGGAGCTCCGGCGCTTCCCCACCGGGTCGCCGGATGCGCCTTTGAAAGTTCCCCCGCCCCGGTCCTCTCCGAGATCTCCGGCAATCCCTAGTCCCCCGGGGCGGGCGTCCCTCTGGGACCCTCCGGGCGCCCCGAGCACCAGGCTGGGTCTCCCCGCCAATGGCGGGGAGAGACTCTCCCCGCGGGCTCAGGTGTGCAACTCCAAAGTTTCCCTCTGCGTTTAGGAGTAATTGCAGGGGGTTTAAGTAGGGTTCTGGTCACCTGTTTCCACCGTCGCTCCTCTGTTGTGTTCTCGCTCCTGCCCTAGATGTGTGTGGATCCTCTGGGGGCGTCCGTTGGAAGAAAGCCGCTTGCGGGTACTAGGCTGCCCGTCGGGGTCGGAGAGTTTTCACCTATTTCCACATCCTCCCGGAGGAAAGTCCGTCCGCCTTCCGATGTATAGTCGCGTGGGTGTCTCAGACGTCCTGAGATGCTGTCTGGATATCCTTTGTCAAGCGATAAGTGTCCAAATAATTGTAGACTCGAAGGGCGAGAGACAAAGAGGACTACTCACGGCGCCATCTTGGAATCCACCTCCCAATTGGGATTATTTTGGAACTGAAGTAAATATTAATTTGGGAAGAACAGAAACTTTGGGGTATGTCTTTCCATTTGTTCAAACACTAATTTATATGCGTCAATAGAATTCTCTAGTTTTCCTCACAAAGGTCCTTCACATTTCTTGTTCAATTTATTCTAAATATTTTTATACTTTATTGCTTTTATGGGTGTAATATTTTTCCCTTTTCAGTTTTTTCTTTTTTTGAGGAAGATTAGCCCTGAGCTAACATCTGCTGACAATCCTCCTCTTTTTGCTGAGGAAGAATGGCCTTGAGCTAACATCCATGCCCATCTTCCTCTACTTTATATGTGGGATGCTTACCACGGCATGGCTTGCCAAGTGGTGCAGTGTCTGTACACGGGATCCAAACTGACGAACCCCGGGCCACTGAAGTGGAACATGCAAACTGAACTGCTGCGCCACCAGGCTGTCCCCTCCCTTTCCAATTTTTAGGGGCTGATGGCTGACATACAGAAAAGCTAATGACTTTTTATATTTATCCTCTAGCCAACCACTTCAACATTCTTGTATTAATTTTAAAAACTTATAATTAGATTCTCCTGGGTTTTCTAGGTAAAAAATATCATCTGCAAAAAAATATGTAGTTTTATCTCTTCTTCCCAAAGTTTACACAACTCATTAAATTTTGTTTTTATTCCATTCACTAAAATCTCCAAGACAATACTGAATACCAACCATCATATTAGGCATCTCTATTTCCTGATTTTAACTGAAATGGTTTTTATGTTTTGTAGTATATTTGCTATCACATTTTGGTAAACAATTTTTTACATTTAATCCTATTTTACATAAGAACTTTTGCTACGAATGGCAGTTAGGTCTTATCAAAAGGCTTTTCAGTGTTAAAAGTCACTATACGGCTTGTTCCTTTTTATTTGTTGATGTATGGATTATGGTGGCAGACTTTATAACATTGAACTCTTTCACTACTGAATTTTACATTACTGAATACTATACCCTCCTTGGTAATAAGATATCATTTGTCTAATATATTGTTGGGTTATATTTGCTCATATTTACTTAGAATTGCACATTTGTATTTATACTATGTGATATGCATTTATCTATTTATTTAGTCTAGAGCTCTGTCTTTTCGTAACACATCCATCGGGTTTCATATGCTGGCTTCATAAGGAAATTTTCATCTTTTTACATGGCCTAGAAGAGTTTGACTATCACCGGCATTATCTGTTCTTTGAAAGATGAGGAACAGTTCAGCTGTGATCCTGGCTAGACCTCATCTTCCAGTCTCTTCTGCTGTGTGGCCTATTCAAATGTTCGGTATTTTCTTGGGTACATTTTGATAGTCATTAGTTTGCTAGGAAGTCATCTAGTTCCCCCAGAGTTTCAAATGTGTTGTTATAGAGATACATGTATTATTCTCTCTTATTTTTACTTCTTTTTTTTAAATTGAGGTCACATTGGTTTATAACGTTATATAAATTTCAGGTGTACATCATTCTGACTTCAGTATGGACTGCATCGTGTTCACCACCAAAAGTCTAGCTGCCATCCATCACCATAAACATGTGCCCCTCGACCCCTTTACTCCTCTCCTCCACCCCCTTCCCCTCTGGTAACCACTAGTCTGTTCTCCGAATCTATGTGTTTGTTTATTTATCTTCTACACGTGAGTGAAGTCACACGGTAATTGTCTTTCTTCATCTGACTTATTTTGCTTAGCAAAATACCCTCAAGGTCCATCCATGTTGTCACAAATGGTGACAATTCATCTTTTTTACGGCTGAGTAGTATTCCATGGTACATATATACACCACATCTTCTGTATCCATTCATTCATCAGTGGGCACTTAGGCTGCTTCCAAGTCTTGGTCATTGTAAATAATGATGCAGTGAACATAGGGGTGCATATATCTTTTCAAATTAGTGTTTTCCTGTTGTTTATATAAATACCTAGAAGTGGAATAGCGGGATCATACAGTATTTCCATTTTTAATCTTTTGAGGACTCTCCATACTGTTTTCCATAGTGGCTGGACCAGTTTACATTCCCACAAGCAGTACAGGAGGGTTCCTCTTTCTCCAGATCCTCTCCAACACTTGTTATTTCTTGTCTTTTTAATAAAAGACATTCTAAGGGGTGTGAGGTGATATCTCATTGTAGTTTTGATTTACATTTCCCTAATAATTAGCGATGTTCAACATCTTTCCTGTGCCTGTTGGCCATCTCTATATCTTTTTTGGAAACTTTTACTTTTTTTAAAAACTTCTCCCACATCTTTAGGTTTCCTTTCTCATTTAGTAACTAAGGCTAACATGTACGTAGAATATGCCGGTTTCAGACTTAGGAGAATGCATAAATGGTGACAGCTTTGAAAGAGACCAAGAGCAAAGAGAAAAGAAGATTGGGGAGGGTGTGAATTGATCTGATGAAGGATAGCCCAGTGGAGTCCACTTCCAGCGTGAAGCTCTAAAATGAATCTGCAGCTAGGTAGAAATAACTAGAGTAGTGTCCAGATAACAGAAGTCACTCAGAGAAAAAGTACGAAAAGAGAAGAGAATCACAGTTGAAACACAGGGGAATCTCAATACTCACATGAAAGGTAGAGAGTGAAGAACTGATAAAAGAGAAAGCACTGAAACATACAAACCAGAACAGATTCATGTATCACGACACAGGGAAAGATTAAGTGAAGGAGGAGGAGAGAGAAGAAGGGGAGGAAGAGAAGATGGACAAGGAGGTGGAGAAGAGGAAGAAATAGTCAACACCCCACGTGAGAGATCAAGTCTGATGGGTGAATGGGGAACACGGGGATAAAGACGAGAAGAAACCGCCAGAGAGAGGAAGGGTCGTTTAACAACAAGGCTGGTGCAGGTCAGGATTCCTGAGTGGGCCCGATTCCAACACTAGAGGAGAATAAAAAACTAAGGAATCTGAAAGTTTTTATCAGAACATTCAGGTGATGGTGAAGTTTAGAGTTAAAGAGCACATCTGTGTGCAGACTTCCCAGAGTTAACTGACTTCCCGCTCGACATGTAATAGATATGGGGCAGGCAGGTCCACGAAAATAATGTTCATCCCTGAGACTACTTAAAGAAGACCCACACAATTAAGAATTCATATTAAAATACTCCCCTATGGATATCACCCTGTACATCATCAAATTAACATTCCTCTATATGAGATGGAAATACCCTCTGCATAAAGTGATTAACTACACATTTCCCTTGACCTTTTTCGTCTACATATCCTAGGGACATTTAATGTAACCTGTTGAATATAACATAGCTCCAGTTGTTATTGCTACTTTCATTAATTCGATTAATTCTGTTCATCAGAATTCAGATTTTCCTCAATTCAAGATATCCCCTACTGGGCTTCAATTAATGGACATACTTAAAATGTTATTCAAGATTGTATTTTCTCTTGACACTAAAAGTGTTTAAAACAAATTCTTTCCCAAATCATATCTTAACCTCACAGCTTGCTAAGCCTTCAAAACACTAATCATTCTCAGTGAAGGTAAATTTAAAATCCATGAAGGAACTCTGAATTTCAGCTCAACAGCAGACCATTGGGGAAAGGAGAGTACTTCTATTAGTTAAAAGATCAATTAGCACTGTTCAAAGGAAAATTTTAATGTAAAAACATCTGAAACAGTTTCATAAAATTAAATTCCTGGGAAGTGCGTTTAAAGCAGTATGAAGGTTCCATTAGTCCCCACCCGCCTCTTCTCCACCCAGCTCTTTGGGATCCTTTTGGAATAAGCGCCCCTTAGTCTTGGCTTGAATTATAATGCTGTATAAATGTAACAAGAAAGTGCAGTAACTGTAGACCTAATGTCTAAAAACCCGTAAACTATGTGTGAAAGGAACTAGGCAAGGGCGCCGTTCCCTTAGCAAAAGGTACAAAATGACTTCATTCCCCGCAAGGAGGCCCAAAGGAACTTCCACAACTGAGAACTTGTGGCAGGCAGGAAAACGGCCTTCCAAAGATGTCCACGTGGCCTTCCACAGGTGTCCATATCCTACTCTCTAGAAACTGTGACTATGTTACGTTGAAGGCGAGATTAGGGGGGCCGGCCCTGTGGCCAAGTGCTCGAGTTCACACACTCTGCTTCGGTGGCCCAGGGATTCCCCGGTTGGGATCCTGGGCACGGACATGGCACTGCTCATGGGGCCATGTTGAGGTGGCGTCCCACATGCCACAGCCCGAGGGACCCACAACTAAAATATACAACTATGCACTGGGGGGATTTGGGGGAAAAAATCAACTAAAAAAAAAAAAAGAAGATTGGCAACAGTTGTTAGTTAGCTCAGGTGTCAATCTTTAAAAACAAAGATGGCAAGAGTATCTTGAATTATCCAGGTGGGCCTAATATAATCACAGGGGTCCTTAAGACTGGAGAAGCTTTCTTGGCTGTGGTCACAGGAAGGTGTGACTACGGCAGAAGGGTCAGAGAGATGCTACCTTGCTGACTTTGAAGATGGAGGAAGAGGCCATGACCCCAAGAGTGCAGGTAGTTTCCAGAAGCTGGAAAAGGCAAAGCAGCACATCCTCCCCCAGAAACTCCAGAAGGAACAAAGTGCTGGCCACACCTTGACTTCAACCCAGCGAGAACCGTATCAAACTTCTAACCTGCAGAACCAGAAGGTACTAAATTTCTGCTGCTGGAGCTGGGTCATGGTGACAGGAAACTCACACAGAACTGATATTTCTAAACTGTTCAAACTCACCACCAAAAAGTTTCTAAATGCTCAATAACTGTGAAAATGGACCAAATAATCATATTTAATTTTCCTGAAAAATAAGAAGGAATCCACAAATAATAAATTAGCTTCGGACAATAGTTATCACAAAGCAGGTACTGTATTCTCTAATTTGAACTGAGGTTCACTGTATAAAATACAGAAATCGTAAAAGAAGAAAGTAAGAGAAAGCGTCCGCAGCTGGCACTTCCTGCCTCCGAGCTGAGGTCCGGGCACTGATTTCTAACAGCGCTCCCAGGCAGCACCGGATCCCTCGCCATCCAGCATCCCCACGTGGACAGCTTATGACGCTCATTCTCTAAAACAGCCTGAATAGTCAGAAAGCTTAAGGGTTGGGAGGGACCTAATCATTCTGAAGATGAAAGAAGTGATTTCCCCAAGGTTTAGTTGTGGCATAAATGTCTTATTTCCTGGCCCCATTACCCTGATATGCCACAAATGTGCACTAATTTAAATAATTGGTTTCAATTCCCAAGCATCCTTTCTGTTTCAAAAATCATCAATAAAATACAGCCTTCGTCAAATTAAATCCTGAACTATTGAATTCAGATTTGCTATTATAAAAAATTAATTATGATAGCTATCAGAGAAAAATAATTCCGAAGTTCCTAAGCACTGTGAAGACAACTACAGATAATAAAAGTACAAAGAAAATGGCAGACCATAGGATTATCTTTAGTAAAATACTTTCAACGTATAGCAAACTTAAAATAGCATTCATAAACTTTTAAAACCTGGCTTTATGTAACTTCCTGCTTAATTGGGAAAAAAAGGTTTCCACTTCAAAATCTCCATCACTCCAGATTCCAACCACACGTACACGCTGCTGTCCGGGTCCTGCACATGCTCGCTCCAACAGTGCTCGCCGCCCAGCGCTCCTTTCACAGTTCGGAGGGCTCCATCTTGGCTCCATGCCGGCCTCTCTTGCTCTCCCCACCTGGGGGGTTATCCTGGGCCTTCTGCTCAAGGCGCTCGCCTCGAGAGGTCTCCCTGGACTCACAGGGTCGCCTACTCCCTACACACTTGATGACCCTCTATCCAAGCCGCCCCCTGGACCGCCCACACCGGCTTCTGACCCAGACCCTGTGCGTGTTCCAAAGGCCGTCAATCACATGAGAATGCAGCATCATCCCTCAAATGGGACCCTCGTGTTCCCTGAGTCAGTGAAGGGTGTCTAACCTGGATCCCGCGATGCCTCCTCCAGCCCCTGCAGTCGCTCATCCACCAAATCCTGCAGCTCCTACCTCCCGGCATCTTCGAACCTCGCTCCCCACAGCGCCGGGCTCGGCAGCAGCACGGGGCCCCCCGCCAGCTCTCGCCAGGGCACCAGCCCCCACCTCACGCTCCTCTTCTGCCCACACTCCCCCACTCTCCTCCAGGGATTTCCCCGAGTTCTCTCTCCACAACAGAGGCCACCGCCCTCCAGCCCAAAGCGCCAACGTCTCTTTATTGTCTCTGGTACGATGCCCAGCCGGCCTAGCACAGCAGAGAAGGTGCCTCTCCATTGATCCAAACCAGCCTCCAGCCCCATCAATGCTTCCTCTAGTCACTCACTCCGCAGGCACTACGGAGGGTCTGTCAGGTGCTAGGCTCTCAGGAGACAACAGTGGGCAAAGACAGACAGGAGGCCTCACTCAAAAGCTGCAAAATCCAGTGAGGAGAATCAAATGAGCAAAAATATACTTATAAACTACACTTCGTGTTTTCATCGACTGCAGGGCCTTGAGAGC
The DNA here is from genome assembly GCF_041296265.1 of Equus caballus. Taxonomy (NCBI): domain Eukaryota; kingdom Metazoa; phylum Chordata; class Mammalia; order Perissodactyla; family Equidae; genus Equus; species Equus caballus. The sequence continues at coordinate 39,784,529 of NC_091691.1, forward strand.
CTAGACAGAGATTAGGGAAAGCTTTCCTAACAAGCTGCGGGAAGCCAAAACCCGATGGTCTGTGGGCGTTAGCAGCACATGCACGTCATGATCAGGCAAAAGCAGGACCCGAAGAGAGGAAGGCGTTCCCGGCGGGAAGCGCAGCAGGCACAGGGGCCCTGCAGCACCTGCAGCAAGGCCAGCTCTGTCCAAGCACCGGCGCTGAGCGGCCAGGCGGCGGGAGATGAGGCTGCACAGGCAAGCAAAGGCCACGCTGCAGGCGCTCCAGGCCTGCGGAAGGATTCACCTCTGTCCCACCCCACAGGCAATGGGAAGCGTGGGAAAGGTTTCAAGCCAAGCAAAGGTAGGGACGCTGACAGGATCAGGCTTGCGTTTTGAAAAGAATGATGTGGCTGCGTTGTGGAGCCTGGATCAGGTCATCTCAAGAGGAGGTCCGGGGAGATCAGCTGGGACATCCAGGGCCGGGATGACAGCTTGGATTCCAGCGGATTTGCCCTGTTCTTCACAACTTTGGGCTTTATGTTGAAATGCAATGGAAGAAGGTCAGCACTTCAGCACTAAGGCTGGGGAGAAGAGCAAGGGCTCACAGTTGAGGAAAGGTGGAAAGAGTAGACACATTGGAGAAACACTCCACAAGCAGAAGCAGTGGCCCTTGATGACAGACTGTTCACGGGAAGTGAAAAAAACCAGACGATGAGATGGCTGCCCAGGTCTCCTGTTCGGTACCTGATGGCGGCCAGATGCCTGGACCCGGGCGTCCTCGTCTCCCCGGACCGTCAGGATGGGCTGTGTTAAGACAAGAGTGACTTTAAATCAAACAGAAGATCCCTGTTATCTCAAAATAACTGACACATTCATTGTTTTCCAAAAGTTTGTATATTTTTATAACACTATATACCTTTTAAATCTGCTCACCTTATAAAGACAAGACGCGTGCTGCTATCATTTTCCCACGCTCTTCATTTTCCTCAGAACAGTCAGAAAATATTGGCAATAATCTACTTTCACTGAAAGTGCCTTTCCAAAAAATTATTTTCTAGACAAAGCTACATTCCGAACAGGCTTTTTAGGAAAGGGTTGTGAAAAACATATTTAGTGCTTCCAGTTAAGCAAGGGAAGAAAATGCTTTAAAAAAATGCTCCACCTAATGTTAACTGCATAGAGTAAATAATGTTAAAGCAGTCCGTTAGGAATCTCCTAAGCAAAATAGGAGAGCATATACCAAAAAGAACCTAAAAATTATTCAAAACTAACACAAATCCCTTATTTGAGCTGTTCAAGAAAAATGTCATTTGTTGAGTATCTACCAAGAGCCAAACACATTATAAACATTTCTCATTTAATCCTGACGACGCTATGGGGTAAGAGAGATTACCTGCTGTTCCCATTCCACAAGCGAGAAAACTGAGGCTTAGAGAAGCTGAACAACTTGTTGGAAGTCACACATCCAGCTAAGTGGCAAAACCAAGATTCACACACGGTCTGTTTGATTCTAAGCACACACTCTATGCTTCCTTTCACAAATCAAATGAATAACTAAGAGTCTGGACTTCTAAAAGATGACATTTACCCTAGGCTCAAGACAAACCACGGCCGAATACCCGAGGCCCAGGCTGGCCGTCTGTATCCACCTGCCTGCACGCATCCGGCCTGAACGTTAGGGAAGCATCTGTATATTGCACTGTTATGTCTTCATTGTGAATCACACGCTGTCTTAGAGGAATTATGCATATGGAAATCCGTAGAAAAATAAGATTGCAGTCGTGAACATTCTGAGTGAATTTCTAAGGAATTCATCTGTTCTATAAAGTGAGCCTCCATCCAAACACACTTTGCACTTAAGCAGTGAAACAGCCAATGACTTGAGCAAAGCAGCAGGAATACATGCCAATCCCACCTCCTTCCAGCTCTTGAGGGAAATCCAGGGGCTTTCTCTGGAGGCCCCACTCTCAGACCCACATTGATCCTGGGCACCAAGACTCAAAACACAGCTGTCACAGTTAACTTCCCCCCAAGCTTCACAACTTTGGGACTTATGTCAAAATGCAACAGAGGGAGGTCAGTGCGAGGGCCTGGCAAGAGAACGAGGGTTCACACTCAGGTCTGAAGCAGCCAGTGAGATGAGAAAGCCCCACTGCGCAGAAAGGCGGAAGCTGTCAATGACTACTAACAACGTGATCACCCTGACGCACAGAGCCTCAGCCACTGCCCACTGACACGCACCCCTCACCTGATGGGGCAGCAGACAGCAGGCCACATCAGTGTGCCCCACGTGGAAACACCTCACCACCCGGCCTTTGTCCTTTTCTTCCACCTGAGGCACTCCTCAGTTTCTTCTGTTCTCCTCTTCAAGAATGTTCTTCCTCATCTTCCTGGCCTTCTCCTTTCCCTTCTCTTTCCTTCCTCTCTGTCCGTCCCTTCCCCTTCTGAACAATTCCATTCTAAAGCCATTCTGTGGGGCAGAACAAGGTAGGAATCCACATGGGAGGGCGGGGAGGAAAATAGCCACATGTGGGGGAATCCAGCACAGAGGACGGCAACCTTCCACCAGAGAGGGCTGGAACGGCAGGAAGGGGGGGGTGGATGAGTCCTAAGCAAGGAGATAAGAACATCCACTTGGTAGAGTGACCCAGAGTGGGGAGTCAGAACCCAAAAAGGGCAAAAGGAGTGCCTCCTGGATGGGCAGCCTGGTGCTGAGCATCAAAACTCAGTTAGGGTGAGGAAGGTGTCCTGCTGTGGGGTGTCAGAGAAAACAAGCATGAGGATGGCATCTGGGGGAGGCAGCCCAGGATGGTGGAGCCTGAGTGGGACCAAGTGGTCATACATACCGGGGAGGGGTCAGCAACAGCAGTGAGACGATGATTATGCAGAGGGGAACTGAGCAAATAAATATACTGAGGGCAACAGGAGTGACATTTCTCACTGTCAAAGATGGAGATTCAAATACATAAAGGGGGCAACTAGAGTGAATCCTGTGGGATCAGACTGGAATTGGAAGTATCACTGTGAATTCATGGATTTCAATATATAGACACAGACTCATATATATAAAAATAAATGGTGATATAAAGTGTGTGTGTGTGCATACACCCAGTGTATAAATTTGTAAGTATGTATATGTGTGTATAGTGTCAACAAAAGTAATCCATAACCAATCTATAAATGAAAATTTGGGTGAGTTTATTCTGAGCTAAAATGTGAGGACCATGGCCCGGGGACTTTCTTCTTGAAGGAAGAAAGGGCACTGAAGAAGTGGGGTGTACAGAGTGGTTATATACCCTCAAAGAGCATGTTTCACATATGACTGAAACGTCCCTTTCACAATAGTCACAAGACCGCTCTGTTGGCACAGCAATTGAGGACACAGCAGGTAGCAGGTCTGCTGTCTCAGTGGACATAGCATGCAGCCTGTCTGCTGTCTTGAGCTGGGTGGTCATAGGGTGAGCACAGCAATCAAATCCTAGCCTAGGGAGAGATGCTTATGCCAATGTGGGGGAAGTTGCACCTTTATCTTAAGGGCATTTGTTCTAGCCATAGGAAGTGCTTAAAGCAGATATACAATGCATGCTCAATGGCCACAATCAGGCCCTTTTGGAAAAACAAAGTCAGGCCGAATTAGGTTTACACCAAATGGCTTCCTCGGATACTCCAACATGTCCAATTGCTTGCCATTTCTATTTGTCAATAGAAACACACAAGAGGTACTCCTTAACTCTGTCCACTGAGAGGGCCTAGGAGCAACGACAACCTAATAGCATGAACACACTTAGCCCCACCGTGAAAATGCCAGAGCTCTTTGGATAAATTACTGGACCCAGGTCTGGGGCAGGGAGAGTATAAGATGAGCCTAAAACACCTTGTGCCAGAAAATACGGAAATGCTCAAAACACAATAGAGACACATCAAAAGGACACCAAAACCAACTTGAAGGGGCTCCTACTAACCAAACTAGGGTCAATTTGAGCACCAAAATAATGACAGAAATTGAATAAAATCCAATGAATAAAATGAGCCATAAGTTCATACTGAAGTAAATAAATAAATAAATAAATAAATAAATAAATAAATAAATAAATAAGTCTGGCAGAAAAATAGGATGTTTATAGCTTCTAATTACGTCACTATACAACACAATAGTTCCGAAGGAACAGCTATAACTCCACACTGGGTAACCGTGGCAGGCCCTGCCTCAAGAGATCAAAGTTATCATCAGAAACGGGATGTATGCCTGTTATGATGCATGACTGTGGCTTCAAATTTTAAAAAATGTATTTAAGAAAAGAAAAATACTTTCACTCTCCAGTGCTAAGAGAGCACAGGAAGATGAAGCAGTCACTAAAAACAGGTCTGTCAGCAAATAAGCCCACAGCCCAAATAAAATACTTCACATGAAACAGTTTAGGTTAAAACGAATATTAAAATGCCCCCAAAGTAGCAGCTTTCATCTCAGTAGCAAAAAGTAATGTAGGGGAGGAAGACATTTCCTCTACCCTCTCTGGGTTCTTCTGGCCAGAGAACAAATTAAATTCACATGAGACAGAATAACAGGAGAAAATTAAACACAGCTTTATAACATGTATACATGGGAGAGGTCAGGCAACCTGAGCAACTCACCAAAATGGCTGAAGCCACCACCTTAAATACCGTCCTCAGCTAAAGACAAAGGAGGATGTTGGCAGTGGGGGGAGTCAGTTATGGGAGGTTATCAGACAAGTACAGTAAAAAAGATGCAGATTTAAGTCCTTGCCTTTGGCATTGATTGAGAGTTTCTAGAGATAAGGTCATCCCCCTTCTTCCTGTACAGAGAGGGAGACACCTTTACAGATGGAGATTTCCTTTACAATGTAAATGTCTCTTACAAAGGGTAAGTAAACTATGCTTTTCAAAGTTGCTTTCCTGTCTCCAGTTTATTAAAAGTAACCAGCCCCAAACAATCCTCATGCCAAAGAGACATATCTTGGGGTGGCCAATTCCAGGCCCCCACAGTAACTACGCCGAACAGAAATAAAATATGCTTTAAAAGAGCAGAGCTCATTAGTGGAGACAATCCTTTGGTTCAACCTCAAAATGAAAGCAAAATCTCTGGTTGTGGGGACAGAAGGAGGCACAGCTGCAGGAGGAGAGGACGGGGTTGTGTGGGCAGGAGAGGGTGGCCGACCTCCTGGAACCCTGAGGGCCCACAGGCTCGGAGCCTCTACAGACGGCTCTACTGGAACGAAGTGCCACTCTGCGGCAGCTGCTTCTGCTGAATCCAGCTAACAGCCAGGGTGCTCAGTGCCCTTGCAGAGTCAACACTCTTACTGACCGGTTCAGCACAGGGTGACAGGGAAGCCACCTTGCAGAAAAGAAACCATATTGTAACTTCGAATGACCTCTGATTAACTAGCCCAGACATCCTCTGTAGGTTTTGCAGCCCCTCCCAGCTGCTTTAAGATGATAACTTTGTTCTTTTGAGTTCCTTAGGAGTGTGATGGCCCTACAGCAGAGAGTCTATGCTGATGGCCATCCTCAATGACAAGTGAGAGATCAGGGTATTGGGCATTGTTCCCATCTCTGATGCATATCCAGTAAAACAAAGGACTATCAGGAACTGGGACCAGAGACCAGCCACCTCCCCACCCGGAGACCAGCCCAGGATATAACTGGGCTGTAGTCTTTGTTCTGTGAGATGGTTCTTTCAGACATGAGTCGGCCATCTTCCCTCTTGCCAGCAAGCTGTAATAAGATCCTTTCTCTCCGACCACCTTGGCTACTGACTATTGGCATGTCTTGCTGTGAGCAGACGACCTCCTTGGGCAGTAATATTTTCATCCCCCAGGGACCTTAAGGACAGACGTAGCAGAGGCTCTTGTGCAAGGCCAGCTGAGAGCATCAACAATGTGCAGGCTTCTCAGGAGGGTCTTTAAGGAGGTAAACAGGTAATATGATGTCTGCTCTTAGATTAGAGAATTCAGCACGGCCTACAGAGACTGTCTTTACAAATGGGCTTGAGGAGAACAGGCCTCTGAACGTCTTTGTGCTCTATACAATGTTACTCAGTGATGTCACCCACTGACGGACTCCAGGAAGGAAACAAACGTGCTCCTCTCCTTTGTGAGAGCACATGTGCAGACCACCATGAGTTCACCCAGAAATGCCACCACCACAGGGGAGATGTGGCACCATAACCAGCTAAGGCCAAGATGAGCTCACTTAGAAACCAGTGTCAAGAACAAAGAAGTTACTTTAAATATATGCTGAAACTGCTCGTATAGAGCAGTATTCTTGTTAGAGTGCACACGGATGCTCAACTCACTGCAGTTCCCCCACAAACAGTCCACTGCTCTGCCTAACCTCTAGCGAGTCTCATGGCTCAATGAAAATATAAGTGTTTAGGTAAAAAGTATCCAAATGCATAAATATTTAACTGTGCATTTAATGATGGTAAACATTGACAAATAGACATGGCAAGCAATAGGATATATTGGAGTATATGAGGAAGACATTTGGTGTAAACCTAATTCGGCCTGACTTTGTTTTTCCAAAAGGGCCTGACTGTGGCTGTTGAGCATGCATTATATATCTTCTTTAAAACATTTCCTATGGCAAGAACAAACGGCCTTAAGATAAAGGTGCAACTTCCCCCCACATTGGCATTTCCTTAGGGATAAGCATCTTTCTTTAGGCTAGGAACTGATTGCTGTGTTCACCTTTGACCACCCAGCTCACCTGTGACCACCGAGCTTGAGACAACAGACCTGCCACCCTGCTGTGTTCACTGAGACAGCAGACCTACCTGCTGTTTCCATCAATGCTGTGCCGACAGAGCAGTCTCGCAACTATTGTAAAAGGGATATTTCAATCATGTGTGAAACATCCTCTTTTGGGGGTATATAACCACTCTGTACACCCTACTTTTTCGGTGCCCTTTCATCCTTTGGGAAGAAAGGCCCCAGGCCATGGTCCTCACATTTTAACTCTATTATAAACTCACCCAAATTTTCAGTTATAGATTGGTTATGGATTATTTTCATCAACAACACCATCTATAATAGTAAGAACTGACTAAAGTAAAATCAGTTTGGTTTTCCATTTTCTGATGTTGATATCCATTCCTAGGTAAGGAATTACCTTGGTGGGAATGAATGGATCTCTCATAAAAAAATGCAGACACCAATTCCACTAACAGAATCATTTTGGAAGAAAGTCCTTCTGTCACTATGCCCAGGAAGTAAACTAGTTACTCTAACAAAAGACTCCAGGGAAAATGCTCAAGGGGTCATCTTCGAATCTCCTGCACTTAACCAGCCACACCCCCAGCATGGCACTCTCGGCAGCCACGTTAATCCTTCTTCAGGCCACTGGGCTGATCGATACTTCAGAGTTTTAGTAAATTATTACTTCAGGATACTAAACAGTAGATCCTACTGGAAAGACTGGATCTGATTGTATGCCTTTTTAAGATTCCAAATTTAAGTGAGACATGTAGCATATTATATAACTGAATTTTTAAAAACTAAATGTCCTAGGACACGCTGAGAGGAAACAGAATAGGGAAAAAAACACGAAATAAGGAAAGTGGGGAAGAATGTGGTTTTGAAGGAGACAGCCATCTGGCTAAGGCCAGGAGAAGCACCCTCCAGGCAGAAGAAACAATTCTTCATACAGCAAGGTCTGGACTGCTTGCTCTGTTCGGCTGGAGCAAAACAGGGAGCCAGGACTGGTGGCAGGGGACAGGCAAATGCCAGCTGATGACCACCTCTAATGATATTCTAGAGAAAGGACACAAGGCACTCTACTACCAGAATTTCAGATAAATTTTAGTTGGGGAAGAGACAGTATAGAAAGACTTGAACAATACCTGAAAAGTGGCTAGGGCCAGCTCTAAGTTGGGAGATATCATCTGAGAGATATCAAGAAGGATGAGAAGAGAAAAGTTAACCATTGTTTGGCTAGGCTCAGGGGTAGGTGGGAGGGAGCAGTCAAGGATGTCTCCAGGATCCTAGATGGACTACAGGTCGATGATGGTGCCACAGATGAGGGACTGGGGAGAAGCAGACTGAACATCAGGGAAGGAAGAGTTCAATTAACGCCTAAGCGAATTCTGAAGAATAAGAAAAATAAGAGCATGAAAGCCCCCCCCCCCCCATTGATTTGGGAGGTCCCTGGTTCCGTTCAAACAACGAAATGTTAGTGACTATCCGTGAGGCGCTGGTGAGCTAAGCAAGAACAATTTCAGGGCAATGACTGAGTGTAGACAACAGCTGCTGGAGACAGGACGAGCTAATTGAAATGAGGAAATGGTGGAGCACTCAAGAAACTGGGATGCTATGGGCAATGTCTGGCCATGAAAGAGACAGGGCAAGATGAGGGACGATGTGGTAAGAGACGTCTGCATGCAACAATAAAGCAAAGTGGTACTCTGAACTGCATCTCGGACCAGAAAAAGGACATGACCAGAAAAACTGGGGAAATTTGAATGAAGTCTGCAGTTTCGTGAATAGTGATATACCAATGTTAATTTCTTAGTTCTGGCAAATGTCCTGGGGTCGTATAAGATACTAATGTTAGCAGAAACTGAGTGAAGTGTGTACAGGACTATCTCTGTCCTATGTTTGCAACTTTTCTCTAAATCTAAAATTATGCCAAAATAAAAAGTTTACTTACAAAATAAGAAAAAAATCTAAGAGCAGATATTCCAACAATACCCTCCATTCCACACACTTCAGTTTTTAATATTCAGGAGTTTCTGTATTTACTTTTTCATATTTTTCTGACTGTAACATGATTACGTAATAACTGCAAAAAATACTTGGAAAATATAGAAAATATACTTTTAGCTCACAACTTAGAGATAATTGTTTACATCTTTATTTCTATTTATACATGTGATTTTTTTCTACCATCATTAACACTAATCCCCTGAGGTTTTGTTCCTTAGTGTTTTATCATAAGTTTTCCCTTTTATTGAATTTAATTCTTCAAAAGCATGTAAATGACTACACAGTTGTCTACACATAATTGTACCATGATGTTTTATGTATTCCTAATTTGTTGGACATTTAGCTTATTTCCAAAAAATAAACATATATTCTTTAATTTCTAGTAAGACTAAATATACTTAATATATTTATTTTTTAGCCGCCTTTATTTTCTCCTCCATGAATTACTTGCTCATGCCCTTTCCCTGTTTTGCACTGAGATCTTGTTGTATCTGATTATTTTTCTAATTCCCTTACGTAGCATGGACCTTCTGCCAGTAGTAGTTGTGGCAAATATTTGCTAGTTTGTTATTTCCATTTTGTTCATTATGACGTTCTTTACTGTACAGAGTTTAATTTGGGTGTGTTTACATCTCACTTTCCTTTATAATTTCCTTTACTGTTTTATGTTTACAAAGACTCACTGCCCCAACAAATTATGTTGGAGACTTCAAACATGGAGGTCTGGGATTACAAATGATTGACAGTACTAATTCTGTAACTTCAATCATACGTAATTATTAATAAATAATACCTACAGAGACAAGTCTTCTCTTAGGGGTATCTAAGACAGTTGTTAATTTTTTTGAATCAGCAGGAATAATATAGCTCAGAGAGTTTCCAAAAGAGAGAAAAAAATTAATCTCAGGGCATGACTATGGCAGCAAAAATCCAGTTCAGCCAGTCCCCAAGGACACAGAGGGGTATATTAATCACCAGTAATACTTTAGTTATTAGCAGTTACTTTTCCCATCTCACTTCTAAGCAAGATGCCAGTTTTCTCTACCTTTGTCTTAACAGCCACAAAGAAGTGAGAATGTTATGGGGCTGGCCCCCACGGCCGAGTGGTTAAGTTCACACTCTCCGCTTCGGGGGCCCACGGTTTTCCTGGTTCGGATCCTGGGCATGGACATGGCACCACTGGTCAGGCCATGCTGAGGAGTTGTCCCACATGCCACAACTAGAAGGACCCACAACTAAATATACAACTATGTATTGGGGGGATTTGGGGAGAAAAGGCAGAAAAAAAAGAAGATTGGCAATAGTTGTTAGCTCAGGTGCCAATCTTTAAAAAAAAAACCAAGAAGGGAGAATGTTAAAGTAGAAGAAGCACAGGTAAAGTAGAAAGCACATAGGTTTTAGAACCTGCTAGATGTGGGTTCGAATCCTGGATCCAACACTAACTAGTTAAGTTTACCCTAAAAAAGTCAAATGGCCTCTCAAAGCTTCCTCCTCTGTAACACAGGGGTCAGTGTTAGTGGCAGAGACTGGGCATTCAGTAAATTGTTTTGTAATGATTTCCAAGGGAATATCTTGCTTATTGTAAAATTACTACTAAGAATTAAGTGTTTATCTTTCAATACCATTTTCTGTTCGCATACAAATATTATGTGTACACAGTTTTTGTTTTTCTTTTGTTATTATTTTTAAAACATAAGGTGAGTGACTAAATCTCTTTTGTTTTGCAAGCAGCCTACAGAAAAGATTAAACCATTCTGAGGCACGACAGGAGGAAAATCCCCGCTACAGCACTAGGACAATAGGCACTTTAGGGAATGGTTTCCCTTGTCTCACTAAAAGTGGTAAAAATACAAATTACCGCAAAAGCCCCTCAAATAATTCCATCTGTATTTCAACTAGCAGTTTGTAGCATCTGTACACACAAACCAAATCTCATCCTCTTCTAAACACTTCGCCAGGTTCAGGGCTGGGGAAAACAGCAACGACAGTAGAATCAGATTTGGAGAAGAATAAACCACAGGGTGAAACTTCTGAGAATGGACCACTAACTAAAAACAAGTCTGATCACAAGAGAACAACAGCAAAATGTTAAATTCCTATTAAAACTGAAAAACTATTTAAGATAAACAAATACTTGGCTATAACAAAACTGTAAATACTAAATCACTAAAAAAATCTTAGTTTTGGGACTTTCCATTTTAAATTGTTGGCCTAACTCTGCTTTTCTTTTTCTAGAATAAATGCTTCAACCATGGAATTAAAGAATCTAAACCAATTTACATTAGTGTGAAAATATAGCTGCAGGGGAGAAACACCACAAAATAAATCCCCACGTCTCTCCGAGAAGACAAAAACATTGTTTGAAAACACGCCTGCTGTGAGGGCCAGGTACAGTCCAAATTCATTTCTAGAATTTCAGCATTGCGTAACTCAAGTGTGTTTCAGTGGAGCTAAGCATCAAGTTACATAATTATCAAATTACTGAATTTTATTTTGCTTCTTCAGCAAAGAACATGATGGGACTAGAGTGACAGCAAGAGAAGAGAAGAAATTTAAAGCAGTATATTTTGCTTATAATAAAAAACAACTTTTATTTTAAAAATCATTTAGGTGGAAGATCACAAATTTTCCACATTGTGTCCCAAGACTAAGCATTATACAATGGTCTTTAAAAACTTCAACTCTTGTTTGTCATGTTTTCAAGGTATTTTCAGTTGTTCCATTATTGAAAAAAAAGTTAATCAACAAATACTTTAGGCACTTTAACAGTTCATTAGGGAAGAATTCTGAATTCCTCTTTCTCATGGAGAATAGCACAGGTATTACTGGACATTCAAATACATTTTATAGAAAATTTAATAATAGCTACCTGCTCCTACAGCAATAATCACAAAATATATGGGATACATATTCCAGGGGAATGGCATGTGCATGGTTGATTTGAATTTAAAGCATCAGAGAATCAGTTGAATATAAAAAAATTGTTACCTAAAACCTCTTAATGTATTAATAACCATAATGAGGGATATTCATCTTAGAGAAAATGTACAATCTCCTCTAAAACATGACTTCAACAGAAGAGCACAAATGCAATCATTACAGGATTAACCCAACCTGGGAAGTGCTTAAGCAAAGAACTATAAATAAACTAAGTAGCATATCTTAGTTTCTTGTTCATGGGGAAAGTCTACAAATCAGAACTTGTTTTACTTAAAGCATTTTTAAAACGCAAACAAATGAGATGAGTGTCAGATTTTTTTCTTGATGCATACATTTGAAAATCTCAGATGACATGGATAAAATCTACAGAAGAGTACTCAATACACTATCACTAAATGATACTATTATTATAGACTTGAATTAACAAACCTAAAATAACTAAAGATATCTAATAAAAGTTTCATTTAAAAGTTGTTCACTGTGAACTGGAGGATAAAGGGTGGTGGTAGTCACTATGACTCAAATGAGGTACACCATCCCTGGGCTTCTCTTCCTCTTCAGCTTGCTCCTACAACACAGAAAATGTGCTTAGATGACATTTGTAAATAATCATTTGAAACACTAAAAACTAACTTTTCTGTGTGCAGGAAGCCAAGCCATGAAAAGCATTGTAAATGAAGCAGCCAGTGCCCTCTGGCTGGGTGTGCAAACCCCAAGATGAGCACAGCATAATTCATTTGGATGTGGGAGGAATCCTTTATTACTGTCTTAATTCTTCATTGGCTAAAATACAAAAATAAGTAACGTTCAATAACAGTCACTATTGAAGTTGACAAGGGCCCCTCCCTAACAGGATCCTTGGGTCTGTCAGTCATGCAAGGGGCTGGCTGATGGAGGAGGCACATCCCACACCACAGCCAAGCCCTCCATCCTACCCCTGCTCTTGGCCTACTGGGATCTACTACAGTTTATAAGGCTCAGATAAGATCACATGAGCTAATTTTAGCCAAACTGACCTCCAGAGAATGGACAAATGACTTCAAAGGTTCCTGCAAAGAAACCACAGACTGAAGATGAGGAACAACACAAGCAAGCAAGAGAAGATGGCAGAGCTTCTCTCCACGGAGCATGCAACGACCAGGCATGCGCTGGCAGCAGCTCCTGATGGAAAGCTGGCCACTGAACAAAGACTAAGGGAATAACTCCTTTTGTGAAAGAGTCTCACAGTAGCAAAGAGCTTTTGTTAATGGGTATCCAGAAACGTGTTTCATTTACATAATTTTGTGGCCATAAACAATGTATGCCCCCTATAAAAACTCTTAATAATTATACACTTAAAAATTGCAGAACAGAATTTGTCAGTTTTAAAATCTTCCAAACGAATGGTTCCAGTCAGCTCAGAACTCAGTTTTGGAAATATAAACATGCAATACTTTTGACTAGTTCCCAAGAAAAACTGTCATCAGAGAAGATGAAAATACAGCAGCTGAAACAAAAGCCTTCACACAATTGATGGGTGATGCCAAAAGATGAGTATCATGATTTAGTAAGTCTGAACAACAATCACTTTTTCAGTTTATTTCTATATATTTTGGGGTCGTATCTTTTTAAACCAAGACTAGAGAGACTGACCATCCCAGTTTGCCCATGACTGACCTGATCACAGCACTGAAGTCCACACCTGGGGGATCCCTCAGTTTCAGACAAACCAGGATGGTCAGTCAGCCTAGCCAAGACAACCATTAAAACCACACCTAAAAAACAGACTTCAGACATCAGCATCACGGCAGAGTGAGCACTTCCCTTAGTCTCTCCCCGTTAAGATACAACACAAAGAACATTCATAAACCAACAGAGGACATTCAAACAACACACTAGATGTCCAAGAGATCCACACAGCCATACGTCTGAAGGTGGGGCTGCTGGATCCCCCAGGAAGCAGTAGAAGGAGGTAAGGGGATCTCCTCTCCCTCCCCTAGCTGCAGCAATCTAGGGTGCGGGACCTCGCCAGCAGCCAGGGTGTAACACTGACAGAAGGGGAGAAAGTCAGCCCTCTGCAGGAGTCCTTGTACTCTCAGAGTTCACTCCCAGCCCTTGCGAATGTTCCACACTGAGGCAGCTAAGCAATCATGGGGGCATCCACACCAAGCTGAGCAACCCATGCTGGCAGACAGTGAGTGCAGAGCAGGATCACACATGCAAAAGAAAGTGCGCCTCTCCCTCCCACCTAGCACACCAGCTCAGCTGGTGGGCCCAAGCAGGGGATCCGCACCAGAGCACCTGCAAATACATGTGTAGATCAGCAGCGGCCAGTGGGCAAACACAGACAGGCCCTATCAGCACAGCTTCCAACAGACAGGCACATCTGCCAGGGATTGTGGTGGGCCCAGAAAACACAGCTCCTGCCACCACCAGTGGCAGCAGATGGAAGCTGCAACCAGATACTACCACTATGCAAAGGCACAAATCCACCCCATCAGACAGCATGAAGAGGTAGATTAACACTCCAGACCAGAAGGAAGATGACAAGTACCCAGAAACCAATCTTGGATGCATGGAAATCTACAGTCTAAATGACAGACAATTTAAAATAGCTATCATAAAAAAAACTCAATGAGTTATAGGAAAACTCAAAAAGACACTTCAACGATCTCGGGAATAAAATTAAGGAACAGAGGGAATTCTTCACAAAAGAGATTGAAACTATTTAAAAAAACAAACAAAAATGTTGGAGATGAAAAACACAAGGAACAAAATAAAAACCAATCTGGAGTCCTTAAAAAATAGAGCTGATATTATGGAGGACAGAATGAGTAATTTAGAGGACAGAAATACAGAAATCCTGCAGATGGAGGAGGAGATAGAACTAAGACTAAAAAGAAATGAAGATTCTCAGACAAATATCTGACTCAATTAGGAAATGCAACATAAGGATTATAGGGACTCAGGAGGGAGAAGAGCATGAGGGAGAAAGGAGCAGAGAGATTGTTCAAAGAAATAATAGCTGAAAACTTCCCAAAACTGAGGAAGGAGCTGGAATTACATGTAAACGAAGCTAACAGAACTCTTAATTACATCAACATAAAAAGATCTTCTCCAAGGCATATATTAGTAAAACTAGCAAAAGCCAATGACAGAAAAAATGCTAAGGGCAGCAAGACAGAAAGAAGAAAATAACCTACAAAGGAATGCCCATCAGGCTCAGCAGATTTCTCAGCAGAAATTTCACAGGCTAGTAGAGAGTGGAATGACATATTCAAAATCCTGAAAGACAAAAACTTTGAGCCAACAATACTCTATCCAGTGAAACCATCCTTCAGATATGATAGAGAAATAAAAACTTTCCCAGATAAACAAAAGCTAAGGGAGTTCAACCAAAGATGCGCTCCCTTACAAGAAATAATCAAGAAGACCCTCATACCTGAAAAAAAAAAAAAGGTTTACAAACTGTTGAGCAAGGAGATAAGTAGACAGACAAAAATCAGAAAATTGAAGCTCTCTATCAGGACAGGGCAGCAAACAATTAATTATAACATTAGAGATAAAGGGAAGGAAACCATCACTTCATTTTAATCACAAACTCACAACACAAAATGGAATAAGTTGTGACAACAATAACTTAGACAGGAAAGAGGAAATGGATGGAACCTGCTTAGACTAAGGGAATAAGAGACTATCAGAAAAAAGACTATCTCTTCTATGAGATCTTTTATACAAAACTCATGGTAACCACTAAAGAAAAAATCAGAACAAAGACACAAATGATAAATAAAGAGAAAACCGTCATAAAGAAGCATGAAACTGAACAGGCAGTTGGATATGCAAGGACAAGAAACAAGGGAAATATACAACAATTGGAAAACAAGTGAGAAAATGGCAGCATTAAGCCCTCATGTATCATTAATTACTCTAAATGTAAATGGATTGAATTCTCCAATAAAAAAATAGAGTGGTTGGATGGATTAAAAAACAAAACCCAACAATATGCTGCCTCCAGGAAACACATCTCAGCTATAAAGACAAACACAGGCTCAGAGTGAAGGGATGGAAGACAATACTCCAAGATAATGGCAAACAAATGACAGCATACGTTGCCATACTTATACCAGACAAAATAGACTTCTAGATAAAAAAGACAATGAGAGACAAAGAGGGGCAGTATATAATGATAAAAGGGACACTCCATCAAGAGGACATACCACTTATAAATATATATGCACCTAACACAGGAGCATGAAAGTACATAAAGCAACTATTAACAAACCTAAAAGAAGATATTAACAACAACACAATAATAGCAGGGGACCTTAACACCTCAATTTCATCAATGGATAGATCATCCAGACAGAAAGTCAACAGGAAACAGTGGAACTAAATGAAAAACTAGACAAAATGGACTTAATAGATGTATATAGAACACTCCATCCAAAATCAGCAGAATACACATTCTTCCCAAGCGCACATGGAACATTTTCTAAGACAGACCATATGTCAGGAAACAAGGTAAGCCTCAACAGATTTAAGAAGACTGAAATCATATCAGGCATCTTTTCTAACCACAATGCTATGAAACTAGAAATCAACCACAAGAAAATAGCTGAGAAAGTGACAAATACGTGGAGACTGAACAAGATGCTACTGAAAAACCAATAGATCAATGAGGAAATTAAGGAAGAAATCAAAATATATCTGAAGACACATAACAGTGAAAATATATCATACCAATTCATTTGGGATGCAGCAAAAGCAGTCCTAAGAGGGAAATTCATAGTAATCAGGCCCACCTTAACAAATAAGAAAAATCTCAAATAAGTAATCTTAAAGTACATCTAACAGAACTAGAAAGAGAAGAACAAATAAAGCCCAAAGTCAGTAGCAGGAAGGAAATAATAAAAGAGCAGAAATAAAACCAAAAAACCAGCAGAAAGAATCAAAGAACTAAGAGCTGATTCTTTAAGAAGATAAACAATATTGACAAACTCTTAGCCAGACTCACTAGGAAAAAAAGAGAGAAGCCTCAAATAAATAAAATTAGAACTGAAAGAGGAGAAATTACAACAGATACCACAGAAATGTGAAGGATTATAAGAGAATACTATGAAAAACTATATGCCAATAAATTGGACAATCTAGAAGAAATGGATAAATTCTTACACTCATACAACCTCTCAAAACTGAATCAAGAAGAAATAAAGAATCTGAATAGAATAATCACAAGTAAAGAGATTGAAACCACAATCAAAAACCTCCCCCAAAATAAAATTCCAGGATCAGATGGCTTCTCCGGAGAATTCTACCAAGCATTCTAGGATTTAACACCTATCCTTCTCAAACTATTCCAAAAAATTGAAGAAGATGGAACATTTCCTAACACATTCTATGAGGCCAACATCACCCTGATCCCAAAGCCAGATGAGGACAACACAAAGAAGGAAAATTACAGAACAATATCGCTGATGAAAATAGATGAAAAAATCCTCAACAAAATATTGGCAAATCAAATACAGCAATATACTAAAAGGATCATACACCATGATCAAGTGGGATTTGTAGGGATGCAGGGATGGTTCAACATCCGCAAATCAATCAATGTGATAACCACATTAAGAAAATGAGGAATAAAAAACACATGATCATCTCAATATATGCAGAGAAAGCATTCAATAAGATCCAACATCCACTTGTGATAAAAACCTCAATAAAATGGGTATAGAAGAAAAGTATCTCAACATAATGAAGGCCATAGATGACAAATCCACAGCCAACATCATACTCAATGGGAAAAAACTGAAAGCCATCACTCTGAGAACAGGAACAAGACAAGGGTGCCCACTCTTGCCACTCTCATTCAACATAGTACTAGAGGTTTTGACCAGAGCAATTCAGCAGGAAAAAGAAATAAAAGGTATCCAAATTGGCAAGGAAGAAGTTAAACTCTCAGTGTTTGCAGACAACATGATTTTATACTACAAAACCCTAAAGAATCCATCAGAAAACTATTAGAAATAATCAACAACTACAGCAAAGTTGCAGGGTACAAAATCAACTTACAAAAATCAGTTGCATTTCTATACTCTAACGAGGAGCTAACGGAAGGAGAACTCAAGAATACAATCCCATTTACAATCGCAATGAAAAGAATAAAATATCTAGGAATAAATTTAACCAAGGAGGTGAAAGACCAATACAATGAAAACTATAAGACATTACTGAAATAAATCAATGATGACATAAAGAAATGGAAAGATATTCCATGCACATGGATTGGAAGAATAAACATAGGTAGAATGTCCATACTACCTAAAGCAATCTACAGATTCAATGCAATCCCAAACAAAATCCCAATGAGATTCTTCATGGAAATTGAACAAAGAATCCTAAAATTCACATGGGGAAACAGAAGACCTCAAATAGCTAAAGCAATCCTGAGAAAAAAGAACAAAGCTGGAGGCATCATAATCCCTGACTTCAAAATGTACCACAAAGCTATAGTAATCAAAACAGCATGGTACTGGTACAAAAACAGACACATAGATCAATGGAACAGAATTGAAAGCCCCAGAAATAAAACCACACATCTACGGACAGCTAATCTTCGACAAAGGAGCAAAGAACATACAACAGAGAAAAGGAAATCTCTTCAATAAATGGTGTTGGGGAAACTGGACAGCCACATACAAAAGAATGAAAGTAGACCATTATCTTTCGCCATAAACGAAAATTAACTCACAATGGATTAAAGACTTGAAGGTAAGACGTGAAATCATAAAACTCTAGAAGAATATATAGGCAATACACTCTTTGACATCAGACTTAGGAACATCTTTTTGAATATAACGTCTACTTGGGCAAGGGAAACAAAAGAAAAAATAAACAAGTGGGACTTCATCAGACTAAAGAGCTTCTGCAAGGGAAAGGAAACTAGGAACAAAATGAAAAGACAACCCAACAACTGGGAGAAAATATTTGCAAATCATATATTCCACAAGGGGTTAATCTCCAAAATATATTAAAAAACTCACACAACTTAACAACAAAAACCAAACAATCGATCAAAAACTGGGCAGAGGATATGAACATTTTCCCAAAGAAGATATACAGATGGCCAATAAACACATGAAAAGATATTCAACATCACTAATCATCAGGGAAATGCAAATCAAAACTACACTAAAATATCACCTTACATCTGCTAAAATAGCTATAATCACCAAGACAAAAAATAACAAATGTTGGAGAGGTTGTGGAGAATAGGGGAACCCTCATCCACTTCTGGTGGGAGTGCAAACTGGTCCAGCCACTATGGAAAACAGTATGGAGATTTCTCAAAAAGCGAAAAATAGAAATACCATACGACTCAGTTATCCCTCTACTGGGTATTTATCTAAAGAACTGGAATCAATAATTCAAAGAGACCCAAGCACCCCTATGTTCATTACAGCATCATTCACAGTTGCCAAGATGTGGAAGCAACGCAAGTTCCCACTGACTGACAACTGGATAAAGAAGATGTGGTGTATATACACAATGGAATACTACTCTTCCATAAAAGAGACAAAATTGTCCCATTCACAACAACATGGATGGACCTTGAGGGTGTTATGTTAAGCAAAATAAGCCAGACAGAGAAAGACAAACACCCTATGAGTTCACTCATAAGCGGAAAATAAACACACACATGGACAAAGAGAACAGATTAGTGGTAATCAGAGGGGAAGTGAGTTTGGGGGTGGGCAAAAGGGGTAAAGGGGCACATACATATAGTGACTAATAATAATGTACAACTGTAATTTCACAATGTTATAAACTATTATGACCTCACTAAAATAAAATAAATAGACTTCAGATAATGGCAACACAAAGCTCTGAATCGAGTTTCCAAAAAAGAATCATTCATATTAATATTTTAATGAGAGCAAACTCATTTTTAACTGTTAAAATAAATACTATTAATTTCATTTTTATGTACACTTTTTTAGTTTCTTTTTTAGTCTACGGCTTTAAGGTACAAAATACAATTTGTATAGTAGTAAGTCATATAATTTTCAAATAAACAAATAATCCACATATATGGAGATATGTGATCAACTTTCTTTACTGACAGGGTAAGCAAACTAACAAGTTTGAAGATGGCTGCGCCAGGCTGCCACCTGCCCATAGAGCCATAGAGAATTGATCTTGACAGATTCCTTGAGATGCCTTAGCTTGGTATCTTTCTATAGATATAATTCCTTTTATCTTTTGAGTTCATATGGTTCAAGGAAAAAAATATACATACAAACAAATAATCCAGTGACAACTTTCCCACCTACCCTCCCCCATCGGCCAATTCATAGTACCCCCATCCGGTGATCCCTGTTATCAGTCTAACTCACCCATGCAAAGTGGTTGTTATAAGAATACAAAGAAATGTGAATATATATTCTTATGTTTGTTCTCATGCACAAAAGGTAGCACATGATAATTCTGTTTTCTGACTCTCTTTTCACTTAGCAAAATACCTTGGAGATCTTCATCAGGTTATAAAGAGCATTGTTGTTCTTGTTTTCACAGCTGCACAGTATTACCCTGAATGGATATTTCATAATTTATTTAACTGGTTCCATATTTTTGGATGTTTAGGTTGTTTCCAATCTTTTTTCCAATCATATAATGCTGCAGTGAAAAAGGAGCACACATTTCATCTTGCATGTGTGCAAGGCGATCACAGAATGACTTTTCAGAAGTGGAAGTGCGGGCCCAAGCAGACATGTTTTCCTGCAGATAAATACCACCACAGCGGGCCCCACACAAGGTGCCCGTCAACAGTGCCAAATGCCTCGGGCCAGGGCCTGTTTCCGCATAGCCTTGTCAACAAATTTTTGGAGTCTTGCCAAGATGACTGAAAAATGGTCTCTCACTATAGTTTTAATTTACATCTGTTTCATTATGAGGAAGTTAAAGATCATTTTGCATATTTAAAAGCCATTTGTATTTCCTTCTCTGTGAAATGTCTCTTTATATCCTTGGTCCACTTTTCTGTTGGAATGATTATTCATCTTTTGGTCTTGATAAATTAGGAAGATTAGTCCTTTGTCTACAATATGAGATGAACTATTTTCTCCAAGTTTGTGATTTCTCTTTTTTACTTTTCTTACGATCTTTTTTAATATGCAGAAATTTTTGTTGTTTGTTTATTTAAAAAAAATGAAATTATCAAACTTTTCTTTTATGGCTTTTAGATTTGAGTAATAGTTGGAAAATGCTTCTCCACTCCCAGATCATAAAGCCTTCTCCTTTGTTTATGTCTATTACACTTACGGTTTCTTTCTTACATTTAAATCTTTGATAAATCTGAATCTGTCCCAGGACATGGTATGAAGTAAAGACACAATATCTTTGCCCAGGTGGCTATTCACCTGTCCCAAGACCACCTACTGAATGGCCCTCATCCTCCCCACCAGTCTAAGACGTGTGAACCACATACTAAACTGCCATGTGCATTTGCTCCTACTTATGGCTTTTCTCTTCTGTTTCTTTAGTTTGTCTCTCTATTCAAGTACCAGTACCACACTGTTTTACTTATTACAGCCTTATGTTTTAATATGATTCCTAGGCTATTTAGTGTTTTATATACAATAAGAGAGTTCTGTCTCTGTACAGGTTTTAAAACCAGACAGCTGAGGGCTCAAACCCCCGCTCCCCCTATAGCTGTGTGACGTTGGGCAAGTGATTTAACCTCTCTGAACCTTAGTTTCCTAACCTGTGACTTGGAGATAATCATAACTTCTTTCCTGGATCATTTTAAGGATTAGAGATCCTCGGGTGAAGCCTTATTACACACACGTGGTAGACTCTCCGTGGTAGCTATCACAGGTATGTTGCCAGGTTTCAAATTGTTAAGACTGTATCCAGATTCAATAGAAACTGTTAGCTTGCCTACTTGTGTTTACCAAGTGAAAAATCATCTCAAATGAACAAATCTCTGATCAAAGAAGAATTCTGAGGAGAGAGTAAAGAAGAACCTTAAAACCCTAACTGAATTAATTACCTATTTAAAAAACATTTATTGAGCAATTATTATACGCCAGGAACTCTGCTGAGTTTTAAGGATGCAAATAAAATACAACATCCAATGTTTGGGTGCTGACTACCCATCATTTGCTAGGCGTTGACTCTCTGCTGAGTGGCTGATTAGAGGGCGTCCTCTGCCGTTCCCTCCTCCTCATCGCATTCTCACGGCCTGACTGTGATGACACTGCCCTCGCCCTTCCCCTGCGTCGCAGCCTTGGGCTCACCTTTGCCTTCCCTGCCCAGGCCTCTTCCCGTGCTCGACCATCACTGCTGCTCTTCCAGGGCTTCCATCTGGCCACGGCCTACCCACGCACCCTACGCCATTCAGTCCACTTTCAGTCTCACAGCACGATGACTGATGGATCTTCATCTCCCTCCGTCAAGTTTCAAACAAGCGGATCCAAAGTCCCACTGCACAGCTTCATCCGGACCCTCTACAAGCTCCCAAAACTCAGAAACTACCAAAAGGAGTTCATCGTTTTATATTCTAAAGCTCTTTTTACCTCCCACCCAAAGTTCCCTGAACTCGCTCTGTAGTTTCTTTCATCCACACTCCCTCCTCCACCAGCTAATTTCCTTGCTGTGGGCAGGATTCTCAGACGACCCCTGATAGAATCCCCTCCCCTGAGTGGGGTGGAACCTGTCACTGCCGTCTAGATCACCAAATACGGCAAAAGTGATGGGACAGTCGCCCCCTTGATTGTATCACAATATGACACCAACTCAACTGATTGGAGCCAGAATCTCTGCTGGCCTTGAAAATGGGACAGCATGCTGTAAGAGGGCCACGTGGCAAACAAGTGCAGAGCCTCTTGGAGCCAAGAGTGGCCCCTGTTTGACAGCCAGAGAAAACGGGAACCTCAGTCCTACAACCACAACAAACTGAATTCTGCTGAAAATCAGATGAGCTTGGAAGAGACCACTGAGCTCCAAAAGGAACTCAGCCAGGCCAACACTCTGATTTTACCTTTTGAGACCCTGAGCAGAGAATCCCTTTAAGCCTGGACACCTGACCTACAGAAAATCTGAGGTAACAGAAAAGGGGGGTTTTAATCCACTAAGTTTGTGGTAATGTGTTATGCAGCAATAGAAAACAAATACACATCTACTCATCCTTTAGGAGTTAACTCAGGAAGCTTTCTTTGATCCTACTTCCTTCTCCCCACTCCACCCACACTAGGTTGGGTAACCCTCTGAAGCCTGGAAATATCCTGTGCTAATCTCTGTTATTGGGCCTCTGGCACTGGACTGCCATCATCCATCCTATTGGTCTCACCTGCTTGATGAGCTTGCTGAGACAATGTCTTAACCACCCTTCATCCCCAGAACATAGTCTGGCACCTAGTCTAGCTCAACAAACATTTGCTGAATGAAGGCATGAATGCAAGGTTCAAGAATAGTATTTTTGGGCCTGGTAAATGACACACTGAAAGTTACCATGGATATCTTCGTGCAACTAATAAAGTAGCATCCTGATAACAGGTACTATAACCCAGTGCTTCTCAACCTGTAACATGCATACAAATCACCTGGGCCTCTTGTTAAAATGCAGATCTTGAGTCAGTAGGTCTGGGGTGGGGCCTGAGATTATGAGTTTCCAACAAGCCAGCTGACGCCACTCAAGGTCTGGGGGCCACAGGCGGGGCCGCATGGCCGCTGCTCCATAGAGCGGGTGGGGGTGGGAGAGCAGGAACCCATCCTATCTGCCTCTCTTGTGCTGCATGTGAAACAATGAACTGAATCGGGTCTAATTTTCTAGGGTAGCTCTTTACCCCAATTTCATCCCCCTTTACCCACTCGACACGTGAAATTTACATAATTCAAAACAACATGAGTCCTGTCTCATACAGGTTCTACTGCAAAAACTGAAATAGTAACAAGAAATAGTATTTAAAGAGTTGATTACGTGAGCACAACAGCTCCTGAAGCATTTTTATAATCACTGTATCATTCAAATATAGAAAGGAATACAGAACATGCTGCCTGTCACTCAGTTGGTGGATTAGGGTGTTTGGTTCACCCTTCTTTATTTGCTATTGAAATTCTGCCTAGATAGAAGAAACATATTCCTCACAAAAATGACATTACCTCTTCCTTAAGAGTTAAATTACTCAAGCTCCTTATGTGCATATGTCTTTTGGATGGATCAAGATTATAGATGTGTAGACATACACAGGAAAGATGATAATTTTGCACGTCAAAATAAATTTACATTTCTCTTATGCTATGCTGCCCTCATTCTTTGAACAATTTTGCAAATAAAAAAGGATTTACTACTATATGATAGAGCAGGAAGAATTCTGAATTTGGGGTCTGGTGACCTAAGACCAAACGCCAACCCTGCCATAAAGAGCTGCAAAACTGGAACAAACGACAGCGAGCCTCCGGCCCCGACTGCGCCGGTCTGTGAAATGAAGCACTTGGACTCCACGTTCCCCAGAGCTCCTGCGGCTCTAACATCCTCTGCCTCTGTCTGGGCTAACGCTTTCATAAAGCACATAAATCCACACCACTATTAATGAATAGAGAATTAATTTTTTAAAAAAAGGAAAAATGAGCCCTTTTATCCTCCCAGACAGAACTCTTAAGGAAATAGACATGAATGGAGAAAAATAAAACCATTACTGTGATTTCTCAGGTTTCAAACTTTAGCTCTGAAAACTGAAAATAAAGCTTTAGGAATAAAACCCAGTGCTCCGAAAGGGGGAGATAATGGTTTAAGGAACATAAAGTAAGTCTTTGCTATGGTACCTCTCCATCTGCCAATTTAAAATCCATCATTTCGGAAGAGAGGATTATGAGGTGGGAAAATAACCAAAAAGGCCTGATTTCTGTTCCCTCCTGATGGCCTTGGATGCATCATATACTTATACTACAAGTTACAATGATGTTTTCTAATTAATCGGTGTCTTCATTTCCCTGTCTATGAATTCCAATCAAGGAAGCAAAACAAAGGATTTTCACCCACCAACTTGTGTTTGGTGATTTCAAGCCATGACCTTGGAACTGTCGGGCAACGCCTCCACCCTTCCCTTCACCGTCAGACCGCACTCCAGGAGCACTCCAGGGCTTTCGGGCACCTGCTGGTCCTCTGCCATCAGAACAGAGGGTGACACCCACTGGCTGCATGAACTGTAGGAAACACTGAAAGCCTGTTTAACAACTCCAGTGATAAACCACTATCTGAATTTCACCTGCTGTTTCAAGTCCACTTTTCAAATTCTTTTTTGCTCTGATTCAATGTGGGATACAAACTAAAGACAAATGAAATTAACCTTCTAGATAAAAGTACAGGAAAAGATTACTTGCCATTGCTCTCATGGAATTCAGATGCAGACAGAGAGGAAATGCTCTCAATTTTGTTCAAGTAATAATATAGCTACAGTCTCTGAGTGACATCTCTATAGTATTTGTATTACTCACGTTTTTTATGTTCTGTATTTTATGATGCTTTGACATTTAGCGGCTTGCGGACAGAGGAGGGACTGGCCCTTTCAGAGTGAGCTCATTCCTAGAGGCAGCAAACAACTTGTCTGTGATCACGCCCTTGATGTGCAAACCAATGAAGCCTGAGTCCACACCCCTCTCACGTCTTTCTATCAGGCGCCTGCACTTTGGGACACTATTCTCCTGCCCTGAAGCATCCCGGGGCAGGCAGACCATTAAGACGGCCCTTAGAGCCGGACCACCGAAATTATCCAAACCAGCGATGCTAAGTCTGCTCCCCCTGCCTCGCCCACTCCTTCCCACAGAACACGATGAGGCTTGTGCCCACATTCTCCCTTGCTCCTGCTGCCTCCTGGCCAACTCTGGTGCATCCCTGGGCACAGCGTGATGTCCCTGGCCTCCTGGAAAAGAGAGTAACAAACGATCTTCAGTGGCAGTGGTCTCTTGATCAGTGAGCCTCAATACACCTGGATAAAAACAAAATTCCAGGTATGTTTTAAAACAGTATTTGCTGAGAGACTTATATGAAAAATAAAGGGACCAAAATCTAAAACAGCTTTATAACATCTTCTTACTATGCTTCCTCTATATATAAATGAATTCTGTTGGCTGATGCAAACTGTCATCAGACGTGTGGGGCAATAAGACGATAAATGAAGTACTACTGAAAGACAAGGAACTAAAATAATCCTACCCTCAACATTTTCTCAATATCTACTTAAAGATAGTACTAAAAAGACTTCATCGAAGCCAACACGGCCCCCTCCTGTCGGAGTGCCACATCCAGCAGCCACAACGTCAAGTACACCACGCTCTGCTCTGCCGGCAAGACCCTCTCCGCCTGGCCAGGCTGACCTCCCAGTCATCTTACTGTCTCATTATGTACCAAATTCCAGACTTACTGAAATGGAAAGACCCTTAAAGATCTTCTAACCTAAGACCCTGGTTCTATAGACAAAGAAGCTGAGCCCCAGGCTGGGGAAGGACTCGTCCCTGGTCACAGAGCTAATTATCACGAGAGCCAAAGACTAACGTCCAAATATTCTGGCCCCCAGTCCAGGGCTCATTCTACAAAACTTACCAGGTCATTATAATCTGGTCACATATCACATATGATAAAATGTGCTTCCAACCCCGTCCCTTTGCTCATGCTGCCTCCTCAGCCCGGACGATCCCTCTGGGACCCTTCAACTTCCTTCTCTCTCAAGGTCAGCTGCCCAGAGAGAGTACCCAGATGTGACAATGCAGTTAAGTTGTATTCCCTCATATTGCATTTTACCAGGCTGGATTTAAGAGCCGTTTGTTAAAACAGCATTAAATAAATATTTTTAGTTACTAAATAAATTAAATAAAGCATTAAACATGGACATCTTAGATGCTCTTCATCCTTCAAGGCCAAATGCAAGCTCCGCGCAATGATCCCACCTTCTCCGAAGGCTGAGCGGCCCGAGAGCACTGGCCGGAGAGCACCGGCTGCCTCCGCTCCTCCACGGGAGTCAGTTCTCTTCCACGCGGCCACATTCTAAGATCCTGTAGAGAATGAATAATGTCTCATATTTCTATTTCTCAAAGTTCATGATTCACTAATTAGATGTAGATTCACAGATTTTAAGAGGTTCAGGGGGAGAAGACTGGAACCTAACGTTTATTCAGTATCAGATATTTTATATACACAGAGACCACATAGTTTATTCTCATATAGTCAAATAAAATTTCTTTTTTTATTTGGGAAACTTGCATTTTTATGTAGGAAATTTGAAATTTTACAGCCTACATATAGTTTGGGGTTTTGTGCCTAGAACACCAACATACACACCAAATATCTATGAATCACCAAATATCTATGACTATATTTAAAAAAATGCTTAGTTTCCCCAATTATCATGTGCCTACACTTTGCCAGTCAATTCTAAAGGTGGTGGGTGGAAAAGGCTAGCAAATGGCACCCAAAATGACACCTGCCTGTGTGCTGGACGCTGTGGGAAGCATGGTGCATCAGGGAGACCACCGGGGCGGGGCGGGGCAGGGCCCAGCCCGGCTGCAAGGCTGCAGCAGCACTGGGAGCCCAGCGCGGTGACCAGAAGCTCATCCACCGGCAGAGTTTAGTACACAAAGACATAAGATGTGTAATAAAACCTAACGAAAAGAGTCACTCTCACAGCCGCTGTCAGAGAAGCCTGAACTGGGCTGCCCTCTTTGGAGGATGATACAAACAGCTCATCAAAATGTCAAACACACACACTCTTTAGTATAATTCTACTGATAAGATTTTGTCTATTAATCAACTGCAAAAGCATACAAGATATGTGAATAAGACCATTGGTTGTAACATGGCGTGTCATGTCAAAAAGTAAAAATCATCTAAATGTATACAGAAGAGCACTGTTCAAATAAATCATAGTTCAGCACAGAATGGAATACCATGCACCACTGAAACTAATGACAACATCTGCATCTCCAAGATACACACGCTTAAGAGCAAAAAAAGCAAGATATAGAACAAGAAAGAGAGTGCGGGCCCATTTGAGATACGCGTGTGCATGTATGTGTGTATCATGTATGTCTATGTGCATATAGAGTTTGAGTTTTTCAGCTTTCTCTTTTTGTTTTTGATTCGTATATAAATATGAATAAAAACAAGAAAACGTAAACAGTGGTCACACCTTTAGGAAAAGATTTGGGAGTTTAGTGTGTGGGTGAGTGACTACGGCAGAGAATTTACTTCTTATTTTCATACCTATCAATATTATTTGATTTTTTTAACTATGTGATTGCATATTGAAAAATATTAATAAGTATTTTTTAAATTCTATGAAGAAACATAAAAGTATTAGTCTAGGAAGACATACATTGACATATTATCAGCCTCTAAAAATTATTAGATATTCAAGATATGAAATCACTGTCTCAAAAGCAGATGTTCAGAAAGCACCAAACTCTCCATTAGTCTGGCGTTTCCCGTGCTTAACCTGCCAGCGCTAGTTTGCTGGGCTGACGGGAAATGTCACTGTATCATCCTAAGGGTAACATGCAAAGTAAAGGATGCTATTGATATTTCACACAAAATTCAAACACGATTTTAATCACTGAACTCAAACGCGCCTGAACCCCTTTCTCTCCACAGTGCGTGCAGATGTATTAAATTGATTACTGTACTAAACCATTAAATTCAACTAATGAAGACGGACACTGTCATTGGCAACAAGCCCCAAACTGACAGTGCCATGTGGAACTCATCCCGAATGCACATCTTTCTAGTTATCCTATGTGAGCATCCTTTAAAACAATTACATGTCCCAAACACCTCGAAACTTAAATTAGTAATATGGATTTGAAATATTTTCTTACTCTTGATCAAAAAAATCCATTTGCATGGAGATGCCATTAGACACCAGGAACAACACTGAACAGACACTTGTGGTAATCCAGTGGCGAGGGCCCCACATGAAAACAGCACCTATGTAGGCAGTGAGCGCTTCTGGAGTTCAGAAAAGGGAAAATCCCAACGAGGGGTGCAAATCATGGTAAAAACATTAGCATTAAATTAGAAACCAAGTGGGCTTTAAGAGAGAATTGAAATTTGTGCCAATACAGAAAGACAGAAGGTTAAACATTCAGGGTTTAGGGCAAGGTAAGCGAAGTGAAGAGGTGCAGTAATGATTTTAGCAGCGGGAAGTGAAATGATACTGAAGAAAGGCAGAAAACATGTTTGGAGAGGAACAGTGATGTTAAATATTAAACTAAAATATTTAAGAAATCTGCAGCAGCCACTATCAATTAACTACAGCACTGTTAATAGGTCAGACTCGTGCAGCTATTTCCCGAGGATCGTGGTTCTCAGGCATGAGGGTATACGGGACCCTCCTGGAGGGCTGGGTAATCTATAGCTTGCTGAGCCCCACCCCCAGAATGTCTGATTCAGCCGGTCTGGGGTGGGGCACAAGAATCTGCATTTCTAACAAACTCCCAGGTGATGCTGATGCTGCTGGTCCAGAGACCAGCAGAAGAACCACTAAGAATAACTTTGAACACATCATATACCCTCTCCACAGGAGGCATGCCACCGCAACCCAAAAACGCTGAGAACGGCATCCATACATAACTTGAGATAGGTGCAGGCCTTCCCAAGTCTGGTCCAAGCAACCTCTGCGACAGCATGTGCTCTGGGGACAGTTAGAGCACACAGCTCTCAAGGAACTACCAGCCTGGACCCAGGAAGCCGGGCCTCAGCCCCATGTTAACCACCCACCTCCCAGTGAGGCTCATCCTGAGGAAACAGCTCTGTAGCTTGACACAGACTTATATTTAACATCTTAAAACCAACCAGGGACCAGACTGTCACTTGACACATTTCACTGAAGGCCTGGAGTTCATCAACCCACACCTAACCTGGCATCAAACCAAAGCACATATCACATTGTGTCACTTCATTAACAGTGTAATGTGGAAATGCATAACCACACCCACACGAAGACCTCAAAACTCACATCCAAATAAATGATGAGAGCCCATGAGATCACTAATGAGAACACAAACAATGGCCCACTAACCCCAATACAGACACCAAGCAGGTCTCCTGGTCACTTCTGCCCACATTTAAATTTGCAGGAATAAAAAAAGTTATTATAAGGAAACAGCACATGTAACTAGAGGCGTGATGCATGATTATGCCCTCCAGCTGCTGAGATGTACCGTAAGGTATTTTTCAGATGTGATTAATATTTAAACAGTAGACTTTGAATAAAGCAGATTACCCTCCATAATGTGGCTGGGCCTCATCCAATCAGTTGAAGGCCTTATGAGAAAAAAG
This sequence comes from Equus caballus, assembly GCF_041296265.1. Taxonomy (NCBI): domain Eukaryota; kingdom Metazoa; phylum Chordata; class Mammalia; order Perissodactyla; family Equidae; genus Equus; species Equus caballus. The sequence goes on from NC_091691.1 coordinate 39,814,481, forward strand.
ACTGACCTCTTCCCAGGAAGAGAGAATTCTGCTCCAGAATGCCTTTGGACTCGAGACTGCAACAAGTCTCTTCGGGGTCTCCAGCCTGCCAATCTGCCTGTCCATTTCAGACTTGTCAGCCCAAACAACTGCATGAGTCAACTCCTTCAAATCAATCTCTCTCTCCTTGTATACAAAATATACATAATATATATGTATATGTTAATTGATCATTATCAAGCAGGAACAGATTGTGAATAGACAGTGTCACAGAACTGTCAACGACTCCTATTGGTTCTGCTTCTCTGGAGAACCCTGACAAATAACACCCCTCACAGGCCATAATCTCCATTCCTTACTGGATAATAATCAATTACCTCCATCCCGTGAACCCCAGGCCACCGAAGCAGAACGTGCACACTTAATGGCTGCGCCACTGGGCGGGCCACTGAAATTTCCTGAATTCATCTTCTGCCTGTACTCCTGTTGACTCTGACCGCCTCCGATCTTATGCTCCAGTCAGTCCACAGGCCTTGCAGTCCTCCGGAACACCACGTGCCTGCTGCTTCTCAGCCCACACTGCCGCTGGCCCCTCAAGCTGGGAACACCCTCCCACCACCCACCTCTCCTTCTTTCAGCCTCTCTAGTTCTTACCCATCCTTCATGACTCAACTAAAAGGGACTTCCTCCCCTTGAGAAAAGCCTTCCTTGCTTACCTCCTGCTCCCAGTGGGTGGGTGTGTCTTACCTAAAACTCACCGTACCTGTGTTTGTCTTTGCCACAGCATTCAGCACTCTGTACTCTATTTTTTATTTGCAGATATGTCTTCCCTTAGGAGGCTGCAGGCTTCCTGACTCCGGCACGTGTGAGTTACTGACCCTTGTCTACAGGGACCAGCTCACAGTGGACTCTCAGTGAGTGTCCATTGCTGGGAACTGCAAAAGCATGTTTCTGAATTACAAAGAAGCCTCAAACCCCGTAAGTTCAACAGCTATTAGTCTCGATCTACACATTACTCCTTCTAGAATGCTGCACGACTAGAGTGAGCGTACTTCTCGAACTCAACAACTCCTTCTTTTTCTTTCATATACCAAAATACCCAAAACAAACAAAAACACTTCCTCCTTATCTGTCTGCTTCCAGTCAGATGGTATTTATGTCCTTAAGACAGGGACTTACACTAAATTCGCTAACGTTCCATTCATTTTGTAGGGCGTGAATACAATTTATCATTCCTAGCTCCCAGTAATACCCTGAACATTACGCAAACAAACAGTTTCGACTGGTCCTTTAGCAAAGTCTTCCTGCACGAGACCTCAGCACTGCGAGGCTGGCTTGCATTTCACAACTAACAACGCCCCATAGCTTGTCAGACTAAAATCATCTGGCTGCTGAAGCTTTTCTCCTGGCCATCAAAGTGATCTGCATTGCTAGTCCCTGGTAATTATCTCAATAACTCTGATTGTTTAAAAAAAAAGACAAAACAAGAAAGCCTGAATTTATATTATTATGTATTGGAAAAAAGATGAAAATTTTTTACACTGAAGAGAAGTTTCAAAGTACAGTTTAGCAACAAGTGGATTCCCTTTAGATTTAGAAATAATAAAGCAAAAATATAAAAGGTACTTAACAGGCCGTATAAGATATTGCCACTAGACAAAAAGGAATCAGATACAATACTCCATCAAATACAATACAAAGGAGATGGATGATACGTAGACAAATGATAGATAGACAGACAGATACATAGACAGTCAGATACATAGATAGATACATAGACAGACAGATACATAGACAGATAGGTGGTAGACAGGCTGACACTCAGAAAAACAGACACACAGGGAGGTTTTACGTAATCCTTTCACATGTCAATTCGCAGGACATATTCTAACCAAACAAATAGGATGCTTGTTTTGATATAAATTTCACCAGATATCCTTGGCATAGTACGAAATACATGGATTATTCCGATTGTCCCTGATATGTGAGGGCTCCAAATGTTACATCAGCCACACGCCTCCTTGCTGAGTTTTGAAGAAATAAAACAATTTTCGAGCCAAGGAAGAATAGCATCAGATGACACACAAGTTATTTCAAGCAGTTTTAATTAAAGAACTTTCGAAATAGTATTTTACATTTAAAAAAACAAGACAGGTAAGTATATGCAAATGATTTGTATTTCTGCAGAAAATTTGGAAATAGTACACTGTTATGTCAAGTTAATCCTCTTAGTCAGTTTGACTTTCCTCCATGGTTAGTAGAATTTCGTGTCTGCACATTGCCAGATACTTGTCTTACTGACCTCCTAATTAAACAGATGAATTAGAGTGTTATTTGGAAAGCAAATGAACAGTTTCAATACTTCAAATTAAAGGACTTTATAAACAGCAAAAATAATTCACTGTTTGCCTATGTCCAGTTGCTATTTGGTATTTCTTTCAAAAAATATTTATTGATCACCTTTTATCATCAAGTTACTTTCAGAATATAAGGATGACTCATCAGACATTCTAGCAAGGGAGACAACTAAAGTAGCCACGTGCCCTATCTAACCAAGGGTAGTGCTGTCTTACGCCTCCCATCCTGGCATAATTATTTATAGCACTGCCTTTCACTCCTAAAATTGTTCCAGTTTAAACAATAAATCTTATGGCCACTGTACGGCTAAGAAACGTACGTAAATTAACAAGAAACATGATGATGCCATTAAAGAATTACAAATGGCCATTCACATAGTGTTCGTGGAAGGAAGTGCACGCCCCACAGAGCTGAGTTCTAGCCGCTTCTAGGATGTTGCAGAGGATTTAAAGTGAATTTAGCACCAAAATATCAAATACAAATATCTGACCATTGCATTGATTTCCCACTACTTCACAAGTGTCACCAGGCTAGAATGTAGTCACCCAGTTGCTACTCGATGTTAATCATACCTAGTAGTGGGTGTTTGAACAAATTAATAAATAATTACAAATGAATGCATTTTGATAACTTCTGCACAAATTATTGCTCCTGCTTAGTTATATTAATAATAATAGCTAATGTTACCTGGGTATTCATATGCACCTGGCATAGCCATAATCCCTTTACATACAGACTTTCAACTGATATTTATTAATGCTTATGATAAAAAACGCTTTCTTACCATTATCACCCCCATGTCACAGACGAGGAAACACCGAGGGGATAAGTAACCTGCCCAAGATTACAGAACAAACGAGCACAGGCGGCCGCGCTCCCCACCCTCCTCCAAGTCCCCGCCGCCAGCTTTAGTCGAGTCGGGAGCCACCCACGCCCCTCGGTTTTTCATCTTACCCTTATTATTTATTGTAAAATCTTAACAAATTACAGTTAAAACTGTACTTACTGTGCCCTCATGTGTCTTACATAATGCCTTATGAGCACAGCACAGGAAGTCCCAATATTCAGGGTCCAAAGGGTATCACACAGGGTTGTCTGAAACTGGAAGTGTTATCAACAGGCACCTCCCTAGATATATCTTCAATTTGAGTCCTTTCCGTCACCAGTCCAGCTATAATAAAAATCAGACAATCAGAAGCATATTCCTTTTCCTTCTCTCCCTCTCTCCCTCCCTCCCTCTCTCTCTCACACACACAGTCACAGCAGCAGTCCAGAGAGACAAGCCTCAGGGAATATCAGCACTGTAATAAGTCTGGTTAGTTTATCTTAGGGCTTACCTATCTGAATTCTTTCTAGAACAATATTTGACACTTTACACTCCATTCAAAAATGGGTAACATAGATAAATATTTTCTATCTCCTTAGAACACAGTATCTCTTAAGAGGTTTGTTCCATACTGAGGTCTCCAAACTTGAGCAAGCTAAGTTTCCAAAAGTTCACTCTAGAGAACTTCCTGCCAAGATGGCGCGGAATAGCCTTGCTTTGTGATACCCCTTTGCTGTAAACAAAGAACAAAGCCTTTAAAATATACACTGAATAACCCTTGTAAACCTGCAGCAAATCAGAAAGAAAGTGACAAGCGAGGCTAAAACCTTCAGTCCACTGGGCTCCAGAGGAAGAAAAAGGCAGAGGAAGCCCAGAGCCCAGGGGTCGACATGAGATGGGCGCTGCAGCCAGTTGTACCCCTTTAAGTCAGGAGATGGCGAGAGGCTCCACCAGCCACAAATGGGAGCTGAGTGCAACTTCCACCACAAATGCATAGAGCTCCGGGTGACAGTAGTGAGTCTAAGAAGGCAGGAAGGGCAATACGCACTCCTGCCCAGGACGTGGGCCCCAGGGAACCAGGCAGGGGTGACCACAAAATCAAAAAGCCAGGAGAAAGTGGGCACACACAGAATGAGAAAACAAGGTCCTCCCACTCAGTGTGCCTGAAAATCAAAATTCAAAACCACATACAGAAACCAAAGGCTAAGAAAGACAGCAAGTAAAATAAGCCGCTGGAGGAAGAAGTCACCCTGATGAAATTTAAACTACAAAGAATACTGACAAATATTCCTAAGTAAATAAGTTCAAGATGCTCAAAACGACAAATGAAAAAAGATCGCAAATGAACAAGAAATTATGAACAATAATACAAGGAAGTAAAGCAAAAAGTGTTGGAAATGAAATAAGTTTAAACATTAGCAATTTAAAGTGTGGTCAATAAGATATACGAACCTGACACACTTTTAGCTAGACACACCATGAAAAAGAGAAGATTCAGTTACTAAAACTGGAATGAGAGAGGGTACATCAGCACTGATCTTAGAGGAATCAAAAAGATTCTAAGGGAATACTATGAAAATTGTATGTGGATAAAGTAGATAGCTTGCATGAAATCCCTAAAAAGACACAAATTACTGAAAATTAATCAAGAAGAAATAAAAAATCTGAATATTCTCATAACAAGTAAAGAGATAAAAATAGCAATTTTCAGACTTCCCAAGAAGAAAAGCCCAGGCCCAGACGACTTACACCAAATATTCAAAGAATTAATACCTATCCTTCACAGACTCTTCCAAAAAAGAGAAAAGAAGAAGGGATACTTCCAGTTCATTCTATGAGACCAGTATTGCCAATTCCAAAACAGACAGAGATATCACATGGAAAAAAACTACAGACCAGGATCCCTTACGAATATAGATTCAAAATACCTCAACAAACTGAATCCAGCAACATATAATAGGATTATACAACATAACTAGGAATGCAGGGTTAGTTTAACATTAGAAAATCAATTAATGTATTACACCATATTAAGAGATTTAAGGACAAAAACCACATAATCATATCAATAAAAACAGAAAAGTCTTTTAACAAAAGTTATACCCTTTAAAAGTTAAGAAACCTCTCAATAAAATAGAAACAGAAGCAACTTCCCAAAGCTGATAAAGAGCATTTATGAAACACCTACAACTAACATCATTCTCAGTGATCAAAGACTGAAACCTTCTCCCTAAGATCACAAACAAGGCAAGGAATTCTGCTGTCACAGCAGAATTTAATTTAATAACGTGCAGAAGTTTCTAGTGGGGGCAGTTAGGCAAGAAAAAGAAATAAAAAGGCATCTAAATGGGAAAGGAAGAAGTAAAACTCTCTCTGTTAAGGATGACATGATCTAGTATGTAAAAAATCCTAAGGAATCAATTAATAAAACTATTAGAACTAATAAATGAATTTACAAGGTTGCAGGATAGAAGGTCAATATAAAAAAATCAGTTGTATTTCTATACACAAGCAAATAACAAACCAAGAATAAATTAAAACAATCCTGTTCATAATAGAATCAAAAGATAAAATACATACAAATTTAACAAAAGAAGTCTAAGACGTGTAAAATGGAAACTGCAAAACACTGTTAAAAGAAATTAATGAACGATATTTTTTGTTAATGGGTTGGAAGACATTAATTTTAAGATGGCAATATTCCCCAAATTAACGAACAGATTAAATGCAATATCTATCAAAATCCCAAGTGACTTTTTTGCAGAAATTGATAAATCAATCCTAAAACGCTTATGGCAATGCAAAGAACCCAGAATAGCCAAAACAATCATGAAAAAGAAGAAAGTTAGAGAACTCACACTTCCTAATTTCAAAGCTTACTACAGAGCTACAGTAATTGTGACAGTGTGGTACTGGCATAAAGCCAGACATACAGACCAGCTGAACAGAATGATGTTCCAGAAATAAACCCATACATCTATCGTTAATTAATTTTCAACAAGGGCGCCCACTGGGGAAAGAACAGTCTTTTTCAATAAAAACGGTGCTGGGACAACTGGAAAAGCACATGCAAAAGAATGAAGCTGGATCCTTACCTTACACCATATACAAATATTAATTCAAAATGGACCATAGACTTAAATGTAAGAGCTAAAACTATGAAATTCTTAAAGAAAATAAAGGAGTAAATCTTCATAACCTTTGGTTAGGTAATGGCTTCTTGGATATGACACCAAAAGGACAAGTGACAAAAGAAAAATAGGTAAAGTAGACTAAATCAAAATTAAAACCTTTTCTGCTGTAAATGATAACTGTCAAGAAAGTTAAAGGACAACCTACAGAATGGGAGAAAATATTTGAAAATCACATATCTAAAGGAAGATAATTTGAACATTTTCTATAGAAAAAGACATTGAACAGCAAAGAATTTGAACAGGTATTTCGCTAGAAAAAGACGTACAAATGGCCAACACGCACATGAAAAGATACTCAACATCATTAATCATTAGGGAAATGGAAATAAAAAACACAAGATATCACTTCACATCCACTAAGACAGCTATAATCAAAAAAACAGACAGTAATAAGGATGTGGAGAAAATAGACTTCATACATTGCTAGTAGAATGTAAAATGGTGTAGCCACTTTGGAAAATAATTTGGCAGTGCCTCAAAATGTTAAAGTGAACCAGCGATTCCATTCCTAGGCATATATCCAAGAGAAATGAAAACATATGTCTAAACATATGTTTATATGAAATTAATTTATAAGTCTATGCAATTCCAGTCAAAATTCTAATATTTTCTGTTGGAATTTGTCAAGCTTTTCCTAAAATGAAGAAACAAAAGACAAAAAAACAAACCTAAGAAGAGCTATGTGAAAATGTTTACCTTATCATCTTATTATGAAGCAATAGTTATTAAGTCAGTGTGATACTTGTACAGAGATAGGCTAACAGAGCAAGGAGACAGATGAGAGAGCCCTAAAAAAGAAAGGTATGCATGAAAACTTGATTATCAGAGGAGGTATAACGTCAGCTGTGAACTTTTCATATACGGCCTTTACTAAATTGATAAAAGTAAATCTTTTTATAACTGATTTGTTGATAGATTTATCATAAAAGTGTTTTGAATTCCGTCAAATGCTTTTTGTGCGTCCATTGAGATGATCATGTGATTTTTATCTTTCATTCTGTTAAAGTGCTGTCTCACATTAACTGATGTTAGCATGTTGCACCATCCTTTTATGTCAGGCATAAATCCCACTTGTTCATAGTGTATGACCCTTTTAACGTGCTGTTTCATTCAGATTGCTTATATTTTGTTGAGGATTTTTCCTTCTATATACATCCAGGATATTGGCCTATAAGTTTCTTTTCATGTCTTGTCTTTGGCTTTGGTATCAAGGAAGTGGTGGCCTCATAAAATGAGTTTGGAAGTATTCTCTTCTGTTCCATTCTTTGCAAAAGTTTGATAAGGAATGGCATTAATTCTTACTTAAATGTTTGGACGAATTCACCAATGAAGCCATCTGGTCCCGGGCTTTTCTTCACTGGGAGTTTTTTGATTACTGATTCAGTCTCCCTAGTAGTTATAGATCTGTTCTGTTTATTCATGAGTTAGTCTTGGAAGGTTGCATGTCTCTAGGGATTTATCCAATTCTTATAGGTTATTCAGTTTGTTGTTGCAATCATGGTAATCTCCTGTGATCCTTTTTATCTCTGTGGCATCAGATGTAATGTCCCCTCTCTCATTTCTGATTTCATTTGGTCTTCTCCCTGTTTCATAATTAGTTTAACAGCTAAGGATTTGTCAATTTTATTTATTTATTTTGTGGGGAGGTGGTCGTGGAGACTACTGACTTTAATTTTTTCCCCTTTATTTTTTTTTATTGCAGTAATATAACATTATACAACTTTCAGGGTACATCATAACATATGTTGCATTCTGTGTAGATTACATCATGTTCACCATCCAAAGGCTAATTATAATCCATCCCCATACACATGTGCCTCATCACCCCTTTCAACCTCCCCCCTCCCCCTCTGGTAACCACCAATCCAATCTGTGTTGCTATGTGTTTCTTTGTCATGGTTTTAATCTTAAACTTGTGAGTGAGATCATACAGTATGTGACTTTCTCCCTCTAACTTATTTCACGTAGCATAATACCCTCAAGGTCCATCCATTTTGTCACAAATGACTGGATTTCATAATTTTTCATGACTGAGTCGTAGTCCATTGTGTATATATACCACGTGTTCCTTATCCATGAATCCCTTGATGGGCACCCCAATTGCTTCCAAGTCTTGGCTATTGTGAACAAGGCTGCAATAAAGATAGGGGTGCATGTATCTTTATGCATTAGTGTTTTCAAGTTCTTTGGATAAATACCCAGCAGTGGGATAGCTGGATCATATGGTAGATCTATTCTTAATTTTCTGAGGAAACTCCATACTGTTTTACACAGTGGCTCCACCAGTTTACACTCCCACCAGCAGTGTACAATTCCCTTCTCTGCACATTCTCTCCAACACTTGTTTCCTGTCTTCTTGATTATAACTATTCAGACCAGAATGAGGTGATAACTCACTGAAGTTTTGATTTGCATTTCCCTGATAGTTAATGATGTTGAATATGTTTTCATGTGCCTATTGGCCATCCATATATCGTGTTGGAGAAATCTCTGTTCAGATCTTTTGTCCATTTTTTAATGGGGCTGTTGTCTTTTTTATTGTTGAGACATATGAATTCTTTGTATATTTTGGATATTAACCCTTTATCTGATATATGGTTTGCAAAAATCTTCTCCCAATTATTAGATTGTCTTTTCATTTTGTTGATGGTTTTCTTTGCTGTGCAGCTTTATAGTTTGATGTAGTCCCATTTGTTTATTTTTTCTTTTGTTTCCCTTGCCCGGTCAGACATGGTACTTGAAAATATGCTGCTAAGATGGATGTAAAAGAGTGTACTGCCTATGTTTTCTTCCAGAAGTTTCATGGTTTCAGGTCTTACATTCAAGTCTTTAATCCATTTTGAGTTGATTTTTGTGTATGGTGTAAGAAAATGGTCTACTTTCATTCTTTTGCACGTGGCTGTCCAGTTTTCCCAACACCATTTATTGAAGAGACTCTCCTTTCTCCATCGTATGCTCTTGGCTCCCTTGTCGAATATTAGCTGCCCATAAACATGTGGGTTTACTTCTGGGCTCTCAATTCTGTTCCATTGATCCGTGTGTCTGTTTTTGTGCCAGGGCCAGGCTGTTTTCATGACTATGACTTTGTAGTATATTTTGAAATCAGGGAGTGTGATTCCTCCAGCTTTGTTCTTTTTTCTCAGGAATCCTTTGGCTATTCAGGATCTTTTGTTGTTCCATATAAATTTTAGGATTCTTTGTTCTATTTCTGTGAAAAATGTTGTTGGAACTTTGATCAGGATTGCAATCAATCTACAGATTGTTTTAGGAAGTAAGGACATATTAACTATGTTAATTCTTCCAATCCAAGAGCATGGAATATCTTTCCATATCTTTGTGTCTTCTTCAATTTCTTTCAACAATGTTTTATAAGTTTCAGTGTACAGATCTGTCTCCTCTGTGGTTAAGTTAATTCCTAGGTATTTTATTCTTTTTGTTGCAATTATAAATGGGATTGTATTCTTTATGTCTCTTCTGCTGCTTCATTGTTACTGTATAGAAATGCAACTGATTTTTGTACGTTGACTTTGTATCCTGTGACTTGGCTGTATTCATTATTTCTAAAAGTTTTCTAGTGGATTCTTTAGGGTTTTATATATATAAAATCATGTCATCTGTAAATAGTGACAGTTTCACTTCTTCTTTTCCAATTTGGATCCTTTTTGTTTCTTTTCCTTGCCTGATTGCTCTAGATAGAACTTCCAATTCCAGTCTATGTTAAATAAGAGTGGTGACAGTGGGCATCCTCATCTGGTTCCGGTTCTTAGAGAGATAGCTTTCAGTTTTTCTCTATTGAGGATGATATTAGCTGTGGGTTTGTCATGTATGGCCTTTATCATGTTGAGGTATTTTCCTTCTACATCCATTTTATTTAGAGTTTTTATCATAAATGTATGCTATATCTTGTCAAATGCTTTCTCTGCATCTATTGAGATGATCATGTGATTTTTATTCTTCATTTTGTTAATGTGCTGTATCACATTGATTGATTTGTGGATGTTGAACCAACCCTGCATCCCCGGAATAAAACCCACTTGATCATGATGTATGATCTTTTTAATGTATTGTTGTATTTGATTTGCTAGTATTTTGTTGAGGATTTTTGCATCAATCTTCTTCAGTGATATTGGTCTGTAATTTTCTTTTTTTGTGTTGTCCTTCTCTAGTTTTGGTATCAGGATAATGCTGGCTGCATAGAATGAGTTAGGAAGGCTCCCCTACTCGTCAATGTTTTGGAAGAGTTTAAGAAGGATAGGTATTAAGTCTTCCTTGAATGTTTGGTAGAATTCACCAGGGAAGCCGTCTGGTCCTGGAGTTTTATTTTTTGGGAGGTTTTTGATTACTGTTTCGATCTCCTTACTGGTGATTCGTCTATTCAAATTCTTTACTTCTTCTTGATCCAGTTTTGGAAGGTTGGATGATTCTAAGTATTTATCCATTTCTTCTAGATTACCCAATTTGTTGGCATATAGCGTTTCATAGTATTCTCTTATAATCTTTTGTATTTCTGAGGTTTCCATTGTAATGTCTCCTCTTTCATTTCTGATTTTATTTATTTGAGCCTTCTTTTTTTTCTTGCTTAGTCCAGCTAACCATTTGTCAATTTTGTTTATCTTTTCAACGAACCAGCTCCTGGTTCCATTAATTTTTTTCTATTTTTTTTTTAGTCTCTATTTCATTTATTTCTACTCTGATTTTTATTATTTTCTCCCTTCTGCTGATTTTGGTCTTTGTTTGTTCTTCTTTGTCCAGTTTCTTTAGGTTCACTGTTAGATTGTTTCTTTCAGATTTTTCTTGTTTGTTGAGGTAGGCCTGAATTGTTATCAGCTTCCCTCTTGGAACTGTTTTTGCTGTATTCCATGGATTTTGGCATGTCATATTTTCATTTGTCTCCAGGTACTTTTTTATTTCTCCTTTGATTTCTTCATTTACCCAATCATTGTTCAGTAGCATTTTGTGTAATCTCCACATTTTTTGTGGCTTTTCTGATTTTCTTCCTGTAGTTCATTTCTAGTTTCGTACCCTGGTGGTCAGAAAAGATGCTAGGTATTATTTCAGTCTTCTTTATTTATTGAGACTTGTTTTGTGGTCTCATGTGATCAATCCTGGAGGATCTTCCATGTGCATTTGAAAAGAATGTGTATTCTGTGGGTTTTGGATGGAATGTTCTATATAGATCAACTAAGTCCCTGTGACCTAATGTGTCATTTAAGGCCAATGTTTCCATATCCATCTTCTGTTTGGATGATCTATCTATTGGTGTAAGTGGAGAGTTAAAGTCTCCTGTTATTAGACCCTCATCTTTCCCATGCACAAAAATAGACTCAAAATGGACCAAAGACTTGAAGGTAAGACCTGAAACCATACAGCTTCTGGAAGAGAATATAGGCAGTGCACTCTTTGACATCAGACTTAAAAGGATCTTTTCAAATACCATGTCCACTCAGACAAGGGTAACAAAAGAAAAAATAAACAAGTGGGACTTCATCAGACTAAAGAGCTTTTGGAAGGCAAAGGAAACCAAGATCAAAATGATACAACAACCCACCAACTGGGAGAATATCTGTGCAAATCATATACCAAATAAGTGATTAACCTCCGTAATATATAAAGGGTTCCCACAAATGAACTACAAAAAAATAAACAACTCAATCAAAAAGTGGGCAGGAGATATGAACAGACATTTTTCCAAAGAAGATATACAGACAGGCAATAGACACATGAAAAGATGCTCAACATCATTAATCATCAGGGAAATGCAAAACAAAACTACACTTAGATAGCATCTTACATCCAGTAGAATGGCTATAATCACCAAGACAAAAAACAAAAAATTTTGGAGAGGGTGTTGAGAAAAGGGAACCCTCATCCACTGCTGGTGGGAATGAAAACTGGTGTAGCCATTGTAGAAAACGGTATGGAAATTTCTCAAAAAATTAAAAATAGAAATACCATATGACCCAGCTATTTCACTATTGGGTATTTACCCAAAGAATTTGAAATCAACAGTTAAAGGAGACTTATGCACCCCTATGTTCATTGCAGCACTATTCACAATAGCCAAGACGTGGAAGCAACCCAAGTGTCCATCGACTGATGATTGGATAAAGAAATTGTGGTATATACATACAATGGAATACTACTCAGCCATAAAAAAGATGAATCATCCCATTCACAACCACATGGATGCCCCTTGAGAGCATCATGTTAGGCAAAATAAGCCAGACAGAGAAAGACAAACACCATCTGATTTCACTCATATGTGGAATGTAAACAAACTTACAGGCAAAGAGAATAAATTAGTGGTTACCAGGGGAAGGATGATGGAGGGTGGGCACAAGGGGTGAAGGGACACACTTATATGATGTATGACAAATAACAATATACAACTGAAATCTCACTATGTTATAAGCTATTATGACTACAATACAAAAATAAATAAGAAAGGTAAAAAGTCTCCTACTATTATTGTGTTACTGTCTATTTCTCCTTTTCTGTTTGTTAATAATTGCTTTCTATATTTAGGTGCTCCTCCGTTGGGTGCGTAGATAGTTACAAGAGTTATATCCTCTTGTTGGATTGTTCCCTTCATCATTGTGTAGTGCCCTTCCTTGTCTCTTGTTACAGTTTTTGTTTTAAAGTCTATTTTGTCTGATATAAATATTGCTACCCGAGCTTTGTTTTCTTTGCCATTTGCATGGAGTATCGTTTTCCAACCCTTCACTTTCAGATTGTGAGTGTCTTTAGGTCTGAAGTGTGTCTCTTATATGCGGCATATGTATGGGTCTCATTTTTTATCCAATCGGCCACCCTATGTCTTTTGATTGCAGCAGTTAGTCCATTGATACTTAAAGTAGCTATTGATAAAAATGTATTTATTGCCATTTTCTTACTTTTTTATGGGTGTTTTAGTAGTTCTTCTCTGTTCCTTCTCCTTCCTTTCCTCTCTTCCTTGTGGTTTGATGGATTTCTTTAGTAATATGTTTGATTTCTTTTCTCTTACTTATTTGTTTACTTATTATAGGTTTCTGGTTTTTGATTACCATGAGGTTCATATGTAATAGTCTATGTATATAGAAATCTATATTGATTTGATAGTCTCTTTAGCTTGACCTCCTTCTAAAAGTTCTACTTTTACTCCCCTCCTCCCACATTTTATGTTTTTGGTATCATATCGTATCTTATTTTTGAGTGTCTATCCATTATGCTCTTATCATTAAAATAGGTAATATTGCTTTTGTCTTTTAACCTACATATTATCTTCATAGGTGGTTAATCTGCTACCTTTACTATATTTTTGCCTTTACCAGTGATTTTATTGCCTGTTTTGGGGGGGTTTTCCTTGATAATTTTCTTATATCTATTTGTGGTCTTCTCTTTCCCAATTAAATAAGTCCCTTCAGCATTTCTTGTAGAACTGGTTCCTTGGTGATAATAAACTCCTTTAATTTTTGCTTGTCTGGGAAGGTCTTTATCTCTTCTTCCATTCTGAATGATAACCTTGCTGGATAGAGTATTCATGGCTGGAAGTTTTTTCCTTTCTGCATTTTAAATAAGTCATGCCACTCTCTTCTAGCCTGTCGGGTTTCAGCTGAGAAGTCCGCTGATAGCCTTATGGGCTTTCCTTTGTATGTCACTTGTTGCCTTTCTCTTGCAGCTTTTTGGATTCTCTCTTTATCTTTAATTTTGGATATTTCAATTATAATGTGTCTTGGTGTGGGCCTCTTTGGGTTTATCTTGTTTGGTGTTTTTTGTGCTTCCTGTCCTTGGATGTCTGTTTCCTTCCTTAGATTAGGAAAGTTTTCAGCTGTTATTTTTTCAAATGGATTCTCTGCCCATTTGTCTCTCTCTTTTCCTTCTGGGGCATCTATAATATGAATGTTAGTGCACTTGATGTTGGCCCAGACTTAGACTGCCCTCATTCTTTTTAATTCTTTTTTCGTTGATCTGTTCAGCTTGGGTGATTTCCTCTAGTCTTTCGTCCAGCTTGCTGATCCATTCCTCTGTATCATCTACTCTGCTATTGAGTCCCTCTAGGGAATTTTTTCATTTCCAGTATTGTATTCTTTATTTCTGATTCGTTCTTTTTTATATTTTCCAATTCTTTGCTGACATTCTCAATGTGTTCCTCCAGTCTTCTCCCAAGATCAGTGAGCATCCTTATGAGTTTTTGTTTGAACTCTTTGTCAGGTAGATGGCTTATTTCTGTTTCATTTAGTTCTTTTTCTTGGGTTTTGTCCTATTTCCTTGCTTGGAATGTATCCCTTTGCCTCCTCATTATGCCTCTTTCTCTGTGCTTATCTCTGTGCATTAGATGAGTCAGCTGTGTCTCCTGAACTTGGAGAAGTGGGCTTATGTAAGAGATGCCTTTTGAGGCCTAGCAGTGTGGCTCCCTCTCATCACCAGTCCAAATGTTCCAGGAGAGACCCCTGTGTGGGCTGCCTGTTGCCTTCTGGTGTGGCAGGGTTGCTCTTACTGCAGGTATCCAGGGAGTCTAGTCTTTCCCTCCCTGGTAGGCTCTTTGTAAATTGGGTTTCGGGAGCCCCAGCACCATTGGCTACAAGGTTTAATATCACACTTCTGTTGCAGTTTTTTCTGATAATTGAGTAGGTACCCAGTATAGCTTGTTGCTTGGTTCAGGGGCTTACAGTTGCTGTACACCCCAGGCCTGCAAGGCTGTTGTCAGCTCTCTCAGGATTGCAGCTGAGTGGGGCTGGCCCCAGGCATGGGAGCACCTAACTGTTTCAGGCTTTGGAAGGTGGGGCTGACCCCCTTTGTGGCTGTTGGTGAAGCACAGGTTTCCTGCCACTGATGAGGCCCAGCCCCTGTAGGTCCACACACACCCTCAACACAGCCATGGTCCATGCACACTTCTCAACCCCCTGGAGCGTACCCAGTCACCCTACTGCAGAGGCCTCCACCTAACGCCCCCCACAGTTCACCTGGTCCTCACACAGGTCCTGCCCCCCGGAGGCAGACACACTTACCCACTTGTAGAGGACCAAGACACCCAATCAATGCAAGCCCACAAGTAGCCTAAGGGCTTGCTGCTGGGTGGAGCCGGTCCCTAGGGTGGGCTGCCTGCCCTGGCTGAACTGGATTAAATCTGTGCTCTAGTGGGTGTGGCAGACTCCTGGGTTATCAGGCCAGGGGAAGAACCTCAATGGTGCCTCTCAGTGTCTGTGTCAGCACGCCTGTTACTAGGGCACAACAATGGCCCCCACCAGTGTCTCAGTCTCTGGAGAGGTCTCACCTCTTGCCTAGATGCACCCAGAGCCCACCAGGTGAGTCTCTTTTCACCAAAGGACTGTGTAGCTTTCTTTTTGGAGATTTTAGGTTCCTCTCTGAGATGAATGAATTTGTGTGTGCAGCCTTTAAGAGCCGGGTTTTTTCTGCTTCCATTCAATAGCTTCTCTGGGGGTGTCCCTGTTGCAGTTAACAGCCAGCGAAGCCAGATACTAGGACACTGGTCTCAGTTGTGCTGAGTCTGAAGGATGCTTATAGCTGTAACACACCCCCGCTAAGGTCCCCACTTCTCCAGGAGGGCTGTGTACCTTAGGGTGGCTCCCCCCACCCCGGCTGGCTGTAAAGCTCTGCCACACCAAGGTGGCTTTTTTCTCTTCAGAAGGAATTTCTGCCTCTTGTGCCTCAGTCAGGACTGTCCCTTGCTGTGGGGGTTCTTATCCAGTTTTCAGTTTTCTCTCTAGGTTAATTTTTCCAAGAACAGTGGGAACCTGGTTGTGTTTGTGGGAGAAGATGAGTTCAGAGTCTGCCTACACTGCCATCTTGATGAGATCTTTATCTTTTAAAAAAATCAACTCAGTTTCATTGATTTTCTATTGTTCTTTCTATTTTCTATCTTGTTTATTTCTGCCCTACTCTTCATTATTTTCTCCCTTGTACTAACTTTGAGCTTAGTTTATTCGTCTTTTCCTGGGTCCTTGGGGTGTAACAGTTAGCTTGTTTATTCGAGATCTTTCTTCTTTTTTAATATCGGCATTTATCACAGTAAAATTCCATCTTAGTACTGCTTTTGCTGTGTCCCATAACTTCCAGCATATTGTGTTTTCATTTTCACTTGTCTCGAGGTATTTTCTAATTTCCTTTTTGATTTCTTCTCAGCCCCAACGATTGTTCAAGAGCGTTATTTAATTTCCACATATTTGTGAATATTCCTGTTATTTCTGCTACCAATTTCTACCTTCACGCCACTGTGATCAGTAAAGATACTGGGTATGATTTCAATAATTTTAAATTTGTTAAGGCTTGTTTTGTGACCTAACCTATGATTTATCCTGGAGAAAGTTCCATGGGCACTTGAGAAGAATGTGCATTCTGCTGCTGTTGGGTAGAATGTTCTGAATTTGTCTGTTAGGTCCATTTGGTCTATAGTGTTGTCTATGTCCTCTGATTCCTTATTGATCTTGTTTGGAAATTCTATCCATTATTTAAAGAGGGATTTTGAAGTCTCCTATTACTACTGTTATTGTTGTCTGTTTCACTCTTCAGTTCTGTCAATGTTTGCTTCACAGGTTTATGTGCTCTGATGTTAGGTACATAAATATTTATAACTGTTATAGCTTCCTGGTGGGTTGACCCTTTCATCACTAAATAATACTCTTCTTTGTCTCTTGTGACAGTTTTGAATCTAAAGTCTATTTTGTCTGATATTAGTATAGCCAGCTTTACTTATGATTAAGTATTATAAGCATTATTAACTGTTGCTCTCTCTTGGTTACGTTTTACTGGCACACTTCATTTAACTGTGCTACACTATAGTGCCCTTCACAGGTATTGGCATTTTTTGCAAGATCCTTTGCCAGGAAAAAGATGGCAACTTGCTGGATGCTCAGATGGTGGTGAGCATTTTTTAGCAACAAAGTATTTTTTAATTAAGATATGTACATCATTTTCTATGCTTTTTTTTTGCTGAGGAAGATTGGCCCTGAGCTAACATCTGCTGCCAGTCTTCCTCTTTTTTTAACTTTTTTTCTCCCCAAGGCCCCAGCACACAGTTGTATATCCTAGCTGTATGTCCTTCTAGTTCTTCTATGTGGGACGCCTCCTCAGCGTGGCTTCATGAGTGGTGCTGGGTCTGCACCCAGGATCCGAACTGGTGAAGCCTGGGCTGCCAAAGCAGAGCAGACGAACTTAACCACTATGCCACTAGGTCGGCCTTTGTACATTGTTTTTTGAGACATCATGCTATTGCACACTTAACAGAATATAGTGTAGTATAAACATAACTTTTACATGTACTGGGAAACCAAAAAATTCATGTGACTCACTTTATTCAATATTTGCTTTACTGCAGGGGTCTGGAATCAAACCCACAATATCTCCCAGGTATGCCTGCCCATGAGGTACCTTTTTCCATCCATTCCCTTTTCTCAGAGTGAATTCTCGACTCTCCTATCATATAATGAGACAGCTTCACTCTTGCCATGGCTCCAGTTGGGCTGAATGCACTGGACTTGGGCTTGGCCTACGACTTGCTTTGGCCAATGGCAGATGCCAAGTGAGCTGAGGCTTAAATGTGCTTCTGCAGTCTGTCTGCACCTCACTGCACTGCAACTGTCCTCCACTACAAGAGCATGCCTCAGTCAGCCTTTGCTCCTTCAGAGCAGGCCCTGGAATGAACACAGGCAGGCGCACTGGAGCCCAGCTCACAGCCCACAGGCCAGTTCAGCACACCGGGGCCCTAAGCCTTTCATAAACCACCCAGTCAAGCCCATTCTAAATCAGCCCCATCATAAATCACCTGAAGATCTATTCATGTGCAAATGAATGTGTTGTTTTAGGACACTGAGGTCTGGGGAGGCTTGTGATGCAGTGTTTTTGACAGCAATAGCAGACAGATATAACAATCCATACAGGGGCAAAACTATGAATAAGTATTCCACACAGAAATTTATAAAAAAGTTGCTCAACCTTGTTAGTAATTAGGGAAATAAAGAATGAAACCACAATGAGATACCAATTCATAGCCATTAGAGTAACGAATTTAGAACGCTGACAACAGTAGATATTGGCAAGGAGGTGGAGGAATGGGATCTGGTTCAGCCACAGAAAAACAATTAGGTACAAACTTTAAAGTTGAAGATGTTCCAGCAAATCCTATGACCCCAGGACTCCCGCAATTATACTCTGTTAGGAGACAAGTTCATATTAATGAGGGTAAAAAAAATGAAATAATGCAAGTATCTACCAAGAGGAATACGACAAAATAACCTGTGTTATATTCACACAGTATAGCATTGCACCGTGAAAATGAATCAGTTGCAACTGCATATGCAAGAACGTAAATATTAGAAGTAATGTTCCACAAACAAAGCGAGCCAGAAGACTACACTGCATTGTGAAAACACAAAACCAAGCAAAAGCACTCAATATGTGCCTTAGAGATACATTCTTACGTGGCGAATTATTTTGAAGAAGCAAGTAAATGATAAACCTAAAACTCAGCATAGCGGTTGGAGAGGAAAATCAATAGCATCATAATGTTTTCATCCTTAAGCTCGATGTTACTTTATAGGTGCACCTTTTTTCTATTATGCTTCATGGCTGACATATTTTATGTTGTTTCGTATATATAAAATATAGGACTTTTTTACTCATTTGAAATGACGCAGCTTAGTCATCCAATATAAGAAGAGAAAAGCTGACAGAGGTAAAAGAAGAGATGCAGTACTTTCTCTTTTTAACAGAACAGTCCATTTTCCATTTCTAAATCCCTTTTCTCAGCAAGACTCCCTGCTTTTTTCCATTATATTTGGAAAAAAACATCTCACTACACCCCTCTGAGCATGTACTGCATGCAGTCGGTAAGAGGCAGATAATCCAGGGGCACGCACTGCTCCTGCCACCCTCGAGACACCACATGCTCCACGCTCATGGAAGGAGTCCAGGCTGCCGACCGGCCAGGGCAGAGGCTGAAGCCCAGCATTTTTAGCTCCACTGAGTGAAATCTGAGCAGGAACGAAAGACGGGGACACAAATCACAAGTAAGAGAAACTGACTCTGGTTCTCTTAAGCTAAAAAGTATTTGCTGAAAGAATATCCAGGGCTCAGAGACTTAGCATCTACAGTAAGATCAGACGGAAACAAAGAAATGCATACTAAAAATAAATACCCTCTTACACACATGAGCATGGCTGGCAGGTAAGTGTTATCAAGTGTTAGAGAACGCAAAGCATCGGGAACTCTTGCAAATGGCTGAGGTGTAAATTGGTACAATACCAAGTGGCTCCAGGTGCTTCCAAATAGACAGAAAAACTCTAGCACATGTGCAAAAGGGACAGGTCTATTGTGGCATTGTTTGTAATAAGAAAAATTTGGTAATACCCCAAATACCTGTCAATAGGAAAATGGATAAACAAATTGTAATACGTTCCAAAGTGGAATATTATACAGCATTTAGAATAAATGAACTAGAGTAATATATACTCCATCACAGATAAATCTCTAAAATACATTTGAACAAAAAGATCAAGTTGCAGAATGATGTGTATACCACAGACCATTTATGCAATGCTTGCTTACAAATATAGAAACATCTACTCAAAATATAAAAACATGACTGAGAATGATACAAAGCTACAGCAAAGTAGTCATATCTCAGGAGGATGAAGATAAACAGCTCTGGGGACAGGAGACTTCAACTGTAATTTCAATGCTTTCTTTTAAAAAATGGAGCAAACATGGCAAAATATTGAGATTATTAAATGTGAATGGCCAGTATAGAGTTGTTCATTTTCTTATTCTCTCTTCTTCACTACATATTTGAAATATTTATAATAAAAATTCAACATTCAGGCGTAGTTTTATAGGAGTAATCTTCTATGTCGTCATATTTACTTTTATAAAGGTTTCATTTGCCCAAGAATATTATCACCAAGAAACTAAGTTCTATCTTCCCTCAACATCAGCCATTTGCTCAGAACCTTAAACGGGTGAGCTGGGACACTGAACAAATCATAAACACCCTCCTCTGCCTGCACCTGCTCCTCCTGTGCGCCAAGCACGTGGTGGCAGCCCGTCAACGGCGCTTTTAGAGTCATCAAACCCCAGGTGACACGGCCACTCAGAACAAAGCGAGGATTTGTCTCACTCCAAAATTTTACACCTTAACTAATGGCTCCATTTCTAAAAACATATCATTGCTGTCCCTGGCTACAAACAGAGGCAAAGCGTGTGTTTAATGCATAGAAGTAATAGTAACATATATTTTTGGTGGTCAGATAGTGGGAAAATGTGTAAGTAAACTGCTCGCCTAAGTTCATGTGGCTAGCTGATAACAGAGCTGGAGCTAGAATTGAAGATTTAGACGACAGAACCCTTCCTATTTTATTGAAGAGGACAGACTACACTCATTACAACAGATTTTCCAGCAAAAGTCACTCTGAAATCTCGCCCAAATTAAATTTTCCTAACATCACACCACTGAGCACGTTCAAATCAATCTCCTTCCAGGAGTATCTGGAATACCTTGGTGCTTGAATCACGACAACTGGTACTGCTGCCTAAAAGGAAACGCCACATTAAGTGACATGAAAATACATTATTTGCAGAAATAAATCAAACTGTTTTGTTACTGGAGCACGTCTCTATTATGAGCATTTCAAGACTCCATTAGAAATTTGTGGAATGTACTAATCAGGATTTTCATCAGGCAAATCAAAAGCCAGTACTAGAGTAACTTTCTCCAATGTGATATGACGAAGGGAAGAAGTCAGACCAGAGCAGACGACAAGAATCCAATCACCGGTTCTGGCTCTGAGCCCCCAGTGTCCTGGCAAGGAGACCGCACCTCATCCACACCCCCTAGACTGCAGAGCTCTTGTCGAAGAGGTTTGGGGCATGTGCTGTTTTTAACTGAAGTATAACACAGACCCAGAAAAGTGCGCAAGAGTAAGTGTAGAGATCAATAAATTTTCACACACTCAACACCTGTAACTAGCACCAAACCAAGAAACAGAATATTCCAAACATGTTATCCCTTTCACTCACGACCTCCCCATCAGGGGTAATCGTGATGGTTAGGCCAACTTCTAACACCAGGTTACTCTTGTCTCTCATACTCTACAGAAACAGACGCACACGTGTGCACTGACTCTGTGACTGGTTCCTTTTGCTGACATGATGTTTGTGATAGACATCTATATTGTTGCACGCGGACGCAGACAGGTCACTCTTGTATTGCGGGGTGTGCCACACATACTTGCCTGTCTCGTTTCTGATGGACATTTGGGTAATTTCCAGGAATGGGGTATTACAAATAGTGCTACTGGAACTTTCTCCTGCCTCTCTCCTGCTGAAACGTACATTCAGCACATTTCCACTTGGAGTGGAAGCGCTGGGGCGCACAGATGCACATTGCTCTCCTACGGCTACTGTAACAAAGCACCACAAACTTGGTTGCTTAAAACAACACAAACTTGTTACCTTACAGTTTTGGAGGTCAAAGTCCTAAATGGGTCCCAGTAGGCTAAAATCAAGGTGTCAAGAGGGCTATGTTCCTTTCAGGAGCTCTAGAGAAGAACCTATTTTCTTGCGTTTTCCAGCTTCTAGGAAGGCTGCCCACATTCCTTGGCTCCAAGCCCCTTCCTCCAACTTCAAAGCAAGCAAGTCTTTCCCACAACACACCATCCTGACACTGATTCTTCTGCCTCCTTCTCCCACAATTCAAGCACCCATGTGATCACATGCGTCCATCTGAGTAATCCAGGATAAATTCCTGATTTTAAGGTGAACTGATTAGCAACCTTAATTCCACCTGCAACTGTAATTCCCCCTTGCCTTGTAACATCTATTTCACAGGCGTTAGGGACTAGGATGTGGACGTCTTTGAGGGTCATTCTTCTGCCTCCCATGGTATGCATATATTTTGAAAGTGTTTTTAAAACTTGTAAGTATTACAAACGTTTTATTATGACAATGCAGCAAATTCAAGTTTCTTCCTTTCTATGCAGCAGATCTAGTTTCTTCTGTCAGCCTTGTAATTATTCTTTCCAGGTAGAAAAATCTTTTTTTAGTTTCTAAGCATAAAAAAATTTTTTTAATTGTATTTTTATATATATGCATGTCTATACATATGTGTGCACATGCAATACAGATAAAATTTCATATATACATGTATTTCATATTTTTATATATATATATAATTTCCACCATGTGAAAGACAACACACTAGGGGCTACAGAAATACAGAAAATAAGTGACTTCTGGTCAAGATAGTCAATTGAGTAGATGCAGGGGAAAAAAAGAAATATTGGAAAAATATAACAAAAATATCTGTATTACACAGCTGACCTCTGGATTATTAAAAAAGGGACATCCTGGGGCCAGACCAGTGACGTACTGGTTAAGTTCCTGTGCTCCGCTTCGGCAGTCCAGGGTTCGCAGGTTCAGATCCCAGGTGCAGACCTAGCACTGCTCATCAGCCATGCTGTGGAGGTGCCCCACATACAAAATAGAGCAAGGTTGGCACAGATGCCAGCCTAGGGCCAATCTTCCTCACAAGAAAAAGGGAAATCTTCAGATGCCAGAAACAAAGATAATGCTGAGGAAATTAAATGCGATATACATGTTAGGTGCTTTGCTTTTTATTCCCCCCTTGGATAGGAGCTGACACCATAAGCTGCAAACATGATTTTGAGCTAGAAATTGTCTCTGTCTACACAGCCAAGAACCAAGAAAATGTTGTCCTGTCTTTGATTAAGGACTATCACACCTTTACTCACTGCTTGGGCTATAGCACAGAAGAGATCCACCTTCACTGAGACGTTAGTGGAAAGACAATCACCAAGAAATCAGAAACCCAAACCTGTGCTGCACTTGGGGATGGGGTGCCACTGGCCCCCCAGCAATGCAGAAAGCTCAAGTCAGTGACAGCCAATCACCCCACAGCATCTCCACCACCAGGGACACTCAGAACTCATGACACTCCATGATGATGAGGAGCTCCCAGACCAGAGCTACAGAGGAAACCCTTAAGAGTCAACAAAAGCAAAAAGAAACAAGCAAGCACTCCAGGAGTCTTCACTGCAGAAAAAGCCTAGGAGGACTTAAGAATGTAGAAACTCTTGAAGAAATAAATGAAAATACAGACTCCTTCAGACAAGAATAAAACATTGTTCAAATAAAGAAAAAGCAGATTTGAAAAGTAAATAGAAAATCTAGAAATGAAATACACAAAGTTTGAAAACCTCTGTAGATAAGTTAAATAAGTATACTTTTTAGAAAACTGGTAAACTGGAATCCAGAGCTGAAACAATCACCCAGAATAGAACACAGGAAGAGCAAGTGCTAAAAATTACGAAAGAAGAGACACAGAGCATAACTTAAGAGGCCTCAGCATCTATCTAGCAGGAGACGTAGAAGGAGAAACTAAGGAAGAAAAATTAAAGAGACAAAGTGTTTAAAAAGCAAGATCAAACACAATCTTAGCCCTCCAGGAGCTCACAAGCCAGCAGAAAAATAACTGGCCTGTGTCCTCAGAGCTGAAAGTACCATCTGGGGCTCCTGCTCCCGAGGACGGGCTCTTCCAACCGCAAACTCTGCCCTCCTGGCGTGGCAGCAGCTTCTTGCCCTTCAGACCAACGGACATAATTCTGAAGTTGGGGAGTAACGTTACCCTTCAGACCTGAGAGAGCCAGGACTGAGGTTAGGGATCTATTTCCTTGGATCCAGTTCCAGATTCACTGATGTAAGTTTTTACTTTCCCCTTTTGTTCAGATAAACCAAATAACTTCTATGTGCTGCAGACCACTGGACTTGTGCTTGTAGTGCCAGCAAGGAGAATCCAGCCCCACATCCTCCTGCTCTGTGCGGCTACTTTTTTTACTTTGGGGAGCTTCGTTCTGAGTCTGCATGCGTAGTTTCACGGTAGGCAGGTAATCCAGAAAGGGCCAGCATAGTAAAATTCACCCTCTTGGCCACAGTAATTGCTTCACCTATATATAACCTAAGAAAAACCAAACAGATTTATTTGATTCTAGGACTCTGGAAACATTGGGCAAAAGAACCTTTCCTTCTGAGATTGTTAAATTAGTAAAAGTAAGTCAGGACCTGCAGAGGCCACCAGTACAAGAGAGCTTCACTAAGACCAAAGCCAGCACAGAAGACAGCAGACTGAGTGTTGAGAGTAACAAGCCTGGATGCAGCCATACCTGATCCAACCACACCAGGAGTTCTTAGTTTTATGAGCTAATAATATCTCTTTTCTGCTTAAGCCAGTTTGAGGTGGATTTCTGTCACTTACAACTAAGAGTCAAGGCTAATAAAAATCTTAGAAGCAAGGAAGCAGCAGTGGTAAAAGCGACAGCAAGAAGACAGCCACTCTCTAAAGAGTCCGCATTTTAAAACACTACGAAAGATTTGGACTGTCATCCTAGCATTGCTCTAACTCAGGAACCACATCGTACTCTGTGAGCCCAGCCTGGACTCAAGAATGTCTCAGAGCTCTTCCAACCACCTCAAAGACCTCACAAAATTATAAACGACAACTTCAAAACAAAATGATTTTTAGTTATTTGAAATTTAAGAAGATCTGACATTTAGAGTTTTAGAGAAATTAAGAGATGGCACAAAATAAAGCATCAATTAAAGTTTTTAAAGAGGAGGAATCAATGATAAGGATAATGGATGGGTTTTGGAAGATGTAGAGGCAAGAGCAGGTGAGATTTTGGCGAAAACAAAGCACCTACCTGTTTATGAATGAGAGATTTGTGTGTAGGGAGAGGACACAGGTGGGGAGGGGAGTGATGCTCATATATGTGTTTATGTAACTTGGGGCATAACTCCAGCTATATAGGAAGAGACTACAACAATCTCCTGGGCAAATCAATGGAAACAAGGTATCTGTTTCTGTTATCCACTTTCAGAGTCTCTTGTGCCTCTTTCTGTTCCTAGTCACTCAATAATGTGAAAATGATCTTTCCCATAATCCCTGAATATCAAATATTAATGTCAAGCAGTGCACTAAACTCATTCTTTCTCTCCATTCTGTCTGCCAGAAGACACGTATGTCTGTGGCCAGAAATACAGTACACATCATGTACAGAGTAGCCAGATATTACGTAGTGGCAATATATGCCAATGTATGCCATATCTGATTGATAACAAAACACATTTTGTACGTTTTAACACATCTGCAATCAAGACGGTCTTGCGGTGCTGCCGGCCAGGCAGCAGTTCTTAGTAGTCATCACCGCCCGCCCGCGCAGAGATGTGGCTGTGCCTCCTGACGGCTGGACAGAACAACTGGAACGCTTCGATGCTTTCGTCACAAACCATTTGCAGATCATTTGAAGAAGGAATAGATGTCCTAGTTCTTTTCAGATAAGTCATCTGATGACACCATCAAAATGTGCAGAACATATGCCAACAGCTTGGAGGAAGATCCTGGAGACAATACTGAAACACTCTTTTTAAGACATGATTCAACATCAACCCTCCTGAGGGCACAAAGGCTGAAACCATGTGAAAACACAGACAACTCATCACTGAGCCAAAAGCCACTCAGGAGAGTTGGACCCTGAAGGTGATCAAGTTTTAGAAAAGCCCAATCCAACTGACTAAGCTATTTTCCTTTTTTAAAATGTCTAAGAGTAATAAATAATAAAAACATATGCTTAAGTACGTACAGCACAGTTCTTTCAATACAATATAAATTCTTAGTGATAAGAAAGTATCATATAATTGTTTAATTGGCACTGCGTTTTCTTACTACTGGCCCTTAACAGAGCAGCTTACAATCAATAGCATCTTATGATGGATGAAATGCAGTGGTTCCTGTGGATAGGTCATATACAGCAAATCTACCTTCTAGTTTGTGGGAAGTATGCTTTGTTCTTGGATAAGGAGATTTATTTGTGATTTCCAAAAAGACATGAACTGATGTCCTTACAAAATTGCTCATATAATTTTAACTCTCTATTGACACATATCTTTGTATCTTTGCTCTGCCAAATCTATGCTTGGGGTTAAATAAGATCATTTCATTTATTTCTGAAATGTCCCCTTTGTATATGGCCAAAATCACTGAAAGGAAAATATAATCCCAACAACACTAAAAAAGCATTCCCTAATACTTCTCCTGAACCATTAAGGTTTTACCTTTGTCTCTCCAAAATCTGTCTTTCTAAGGTATCCAGGCTCTCAGAAATAAACTGCTGTCTTGGAGAAAAAAATAAGATGCTCTCACAGCACACTAATTATATGAATATTAAGAGTTTTGTGACTGCTTTAAAATCAATAGAAGCTAAAAAACTAAAAATAATGCATGTTTCTTTACTCTAATGAAATACCTTAAAGATCCTCTATCAAATTTGAGTTATTCCTCCAAAGGGCATATGTAGCCATTCTTTAATTCCTAATACTTTGCATTCACTTATTAAATCAAATTTAGTAGTTAAAGGGTTGAATTACAGTCATAGGTCACACCTGCAACACCCTGTACTTCTAAAAGCCGTTCAACTTTGCAAATAAACATTTATTGAGGACATCCAAGTGGAAGGAAATAGTTTATGGCAGACCAATACTTCCTTGAATAACATCAAGAAAAGCTAAATAAAATACTAACCTGATAAAAGCATCAGAGACATATGAAAGTAATGAGAACTAGAAAGGTTAAGATCACAAAAAGAAACGAAAAACAGAGAGGTGAGTTGTTAATCTGCATCAACACTTTCCTGGTTATATTTGCACACGTGAAGGTCCATGATGGAGCTTATGTGACCTTGTGAGGCTACAGGGTCAAAATTGGAGAGTCAAAGGCTCTCAACCACATGACTCACTTCATCCTGGAATGTAGTAAGGTGAAAAGGGAAAAAGCCAAGTGATAAGTATCTGTAAGCAACGTAGAGTTTTCTAAAGTCTCACAGAACTGTGAAGGCAACGACCAGAATGAAAGACTCAACAAGGAGAAGAGGTGAACACAACAGACTCTCAGTAAACACCTGGAGGGGTAGACCTAAGGAACAGGAACCAACTGGAGACAGATTGAGATCTACAGAATCTATAACCCAACTTCAACACAGCTATATTAAGGAGACCAATCTCCAAGTTTTTCTGCCTCGCAAAGGAAACAGTAAATCTTCTCCAGAGGAACATAATATCAACTTGGAACATTTAGAGCCTCTAAAACTTTTCACACACAATATCTGGCATTCAATCAAAAATTATTATGCTTGATAAGAGAGAAGATAACTTGGCCAAAAACCACAATAGACCCATAGGTGATACAGAGATTGGAGCTAATAGCCAAGGATTTTAAAATAACTATGATAAATACAGTCAAGAAAATTAAGGAGAGGATGTGAAAATCAAAATGAGAATAGCATCAGATACTTAGCATATATAAAAAGAACCAAATGGAAATTCAAAACCTGAACAACACAATATAAGAAGCCCTCTGAGAGATGGGTTTAACAGCAGACTGATGCTGCAGTAATCGGGATGACAAGACTAAGAAAATAAAATATCCAAACTGAAGCAACAGAGAGGAAGGATGGGAAACACAGAAAAAGGGCATAAAAGATATGCAGTACACAATGAAAAGATGCAAAATGTAAATGGGGTCCCAAAAAGAAAAAGAGTGAGAGAAATAGTAAAAAACAATGTTTGAAGAGAAAATTGTCAAAAATTTCCCCAAACTGATCAAAGACATCAAACTACAGATTCTCAAAGCTCTGTGAATATTTACTAAAGCTGAACAGATGCATATCCTAATAGCTAACAACAACATTCCTAGAACAGAAATGCACACAAATATTAAATAGAGGACATATATGAGAATTTTCATAGTACATTTCTAATAACAAAATGTTCATCAAAAGTAGAATGGATAAATTATGGTACAGTCATCCAATAGAATGAAAAAGCAGCATGCAGCAATGAGAATGACCCAACTGTAAATATGCGCGTTGATGTGGGTGAATCCCACACACATGTTGATCGAATAGAGACAGAAACAGGAACACAGACCAAACAACCAAGAATAGGCAAACTAACCTACAGCGCTGGAAGTCAACATAGTTGTTACTTTTGGAAGATAATGTCTAGAAGGAGATATAAGAAAGAGCTTCTGAGGTGTGTTTCTGTTTCTTAATAGCATTGCTAGATACACAGCTGTGTTTACTTTGTGAAAACTCATTAAACTGAACACTTACATTGTATGCACTTTTATGTATATATGCTGAAATTTGGTAAAAAGTTTATTTAAATAAAACAAGCTCTCTGAGCTCTAAATAAGATGAATATTAATCAATCCACATCTAGGCACATCATAATAAGAGCGCTAATATAATAAAGAGAAAGAGAAAAATCTTAAAAGTAGCCAAGGGAAAGGGAGAGAAATTACTGGCAAAGAGCCACAATAAGACAGAAAGCTGACTTCCAACAAGAACAATGAAAGCCAGAAGACAATGGAATGACAACATTAAAATGCTAAAAGAGGAGCCAGCCCCATGTTCCATGGTTCGAATCCTGGGTGCAGACCTAGCACTGCTTGTCAAGTCAAGCTGTGGTGGCGTCCCACATAAAACAGAGGAAGATTGGCACAGATGTTAGCTCAGCAACAATCTTCCTCACCAAACATACAAAAAATGCTAGAAGAAAGTAAGTGTCAACCAAAAATTCTATACAAGTGGAAATATTCTTCAAAAGCAAAGACAAAACAAAGATGTTTTTGGACCCATAAACAATGAGAGACTACACTGACAGCAGAACCATACTAAAAGAATTGGGAGGAGAAGGAGAGGAGGAAAAGGAGGAAGAGAATTCTTCAGGTTGAAGAAAAACGATCCCTAACAGAACACAGACATGAAAAATAAAGGTAAAGGTAAAAATGTGGGTAAATATAAATGAATACTGATTAATAATAACATTAAGGTCTTCTGAGTCTTATACATGTCTAGAATTAACATGTATATCAACAGTAACATAAAAGGTGGGAGGGGCAAGTGGAATTAACGTTTTCTAAGAAAGAGGAAGGAAAGTGAACTAAGTAATAAATTGTTTTACACTGTAATAAAGTAAGGATACAGATTTGTAATCCCTAAGGTAACCACTAAAAGTTTGCTAATAAAAGTAGAGATAAGTGTCAGGTCAAAAGAGTGTGTAAAATAGAATACAAATAGTAGGTGATAGATATGAATGCCGGTCATTAATTACATTACATGAAAATGGGCCAAATACTCCAGTTGAAAACTAAGGTTATCAGAGTGCATTTTAGAAACCTAAACACTGAACCCATTTATATGCTGCATACAAAAGAAACACTTTAAATACAAGGCCAAAAAATAGTTTTTTTAAAAAAAGTTGTTTTAACATAAAAAGACATACCGTGCAAACACTTATGAAAAAAAAGAAAAACTGGGGCCGGCCCGGTGGTGCAGCAGTTAAGTGCACACCTTCCGCTTCAGCAGCCTGGGGTCTGCTGGTTCAGATCCCGGGTGCAGACATGGCACTCTTTGACAAGCCATGCTGTGGTAGGCATCCCACACAGAAAGCAGAGGAAGATGGGCATGGATGCTAGCTCAGGACCAGTCTTCCTCAGCAAAAAAAAAAAAAAGGACAATTGGCAGCTCAGGGCTAATCTTCCTCAAAAAAAACTGATGAAGCTATACTAATATAAGACAAAGTAGACTTTAAGGCAAGAAGTATTACCAGAGATTAAAAAAAGGACATTCATAATTATAAAGGCATCAATCCATTAGCAAGAAATAACTGTAAATTGGTGCGTACTCAATAACAGAGCTTCAAAATATGTAAAGCAAAAATTGAGAACTAAAAGAAGAAACAGACAAATTCAAAACCATGTTGGAGCCTTAACTACACCACACTCGACAGTTATAGAACAATCAGAAACCCCAATCCTCCCCAAAGAATCAAATCATTAGGGCTACAGAAGATCTGAACACAATTAACAAATTTGACGACATATAGAACACTGCACCAACAAAGACAACAGACAACTTCATTGTAAATGCACACGGAACATTCACCACAGCTGACCACATGCTGAGTCATAAAGCAAACTTCAAGTAATCATAACCATTCAGAATATATTCTCTGAACACAAGGGAATTAAGCAATAAATCAATAAGAAATATTTAACTAGAGGATCTTCGACTGCCCGGAAATTGAACAATACACTTCAGATAATCCACTGAATAAAGAATAAATCACATCAGAAATTTGAAAATATGTCTAACTGAATGATAATTAAGATACGACCTCTGAGAATTTGTGAGATGCACCTATAACAGGAGTTTACAATGAAATTATAGCCTCAAGTGAGTTATGAAGAAGCTAGAAAAAGAATAGAAAATCAAATCCAAAGAAAGCAGAAGGAAGGAAAATTTTTAAAAAGAACAAAATCAGTGAAATAGAAATCAAATGTACAATACAGAAATTCAACAAAGGCAAAAGTTTGATCTTTGAAAAGATTAATAAGATTGATAAACTCGCAGCAAGACTGATAAAGAGAAAAAAATTAGAAAATACAAATTGACAATATCAAGTGGGGATAAGGAGAAAATGGCTATAGATCTTACGGATGTTAACAAGAAAATAAAAACATCTCACAAATAACTTTTCACTAATAAATTTGATGATTTAAATGAAAAGTACAAATTTCTTAAGAACAAAACATATTCAGCTAAATCAAGAAAAAATTAAAAATCTGAATCCTACTTTGTCTATGAAAGAAAATGAATCCCTTATTGAAACCTTCCTTCAAAGGAAACTCCAAGCCCAGACAGTCTCACTGGTGAATTCTTCCAAACATTTAAGGGGGAAACAACAGAAAGCTCACATTAAACTCTGCCAGGGAAAAGAAAAGAATTAACCTTCTCAATCTATTTTCCGAGATCAAGATAACAATAGCATCAAAACTTGACAAAGACATTATAAGAAACGAAAATTACAGACCAATCTTTCATGAACATGAATGCAAAAGTCCTTTTTAAAAGGGAGAGGAAATCATATGATTTCAACAGAAAGAAAAAAAAAAGCAACTGACATCATTCAACACCAATCCGTGATTTAAAAAGGAAAACTTACCAAACTAGGAATCGAAGGGACCTGTCTAATTCTGATAGAGGTCATCTCCAATGAGTCTTGAGCAAACAGCATACTTGACGGTGAATTACTGAAAGCTTTTCTCCTGAGATGGCAAAGAAGACAAAGATGCCCACTATCATTTCTATCAAGGTTATACTAGATGTCCTAACCAGTGCGATGATGCAAGAAAACAAAATAAAAAGCATAAGGGCTGAACAGAAAGAAGCTCTCATTATTTCCAGGCAATATACTTCTGAACACAAAAAATCCAAGAGAAGCAATTAACTACTAGAAAGAAGTGAATTTACCAAGATTGCTGCGCACAGGTCAATGTAAAAAATAATTTTATTTCTATAAATTAGTAATAAAAATTCTTAAATAAAATTTTAAAAAGTCATTTACAGTGGCATTAATTAATATTAAAGATTTAATACCAAATCTGACAAAAGATGAATGAGACCCCTACGCTGAAAACCATAAAACATTATTGAGAAAAATTTTAAAGCATGCAATTAAATGAAAAAATATACCACATACATGGTTTGGAAAGTTCAATTATTTCAAAGATGACAATTCTTCCCAAAGTGATCTATGGATTCAATACAATCTAATAAAAATCCTAACGTGTATGGTTTCTTTTTACAAAATTGATAAACTGATTCTAACATTTATATGGAAATGCAAAGGGCTCAGAATAAGAACAAATCTAGATGGTTTGCACTATCAGATATCAAGACATTATAAAGCTACAGGGGACAATATGACAGCCAACACCAACAGCAAGATAAACAGGCACCCCAGAACAGATAAGAGAATTCAGAAACAGACATGATTTATGACAAAGGGGACATAATTTGAAGTAAGGTACTGCAATAGAGTGTGCAACAGGAAAACCATGGTCTCGATCACCAGATATCTACATGGTATAAAAAAGAATCTTGCTCTCTACCAGACCTATACACCAAAAGGAACTCCAAAGTATTGTAGATCTTAAAATAATTAAGATTTTAGAGAAAAAAAAAAACTGGCAAATACCCTCATGACTTTAGGTAAAGATTTTTTTTTTTAAAGATTTTACTTTTCCTTTTTCTCCCCAAAGCCCCCCAGTACATAGTTGTAGATTTTTAGTTGTGGGTCCTTCTAGTTGTGCCATGTGGGATGCCGCCTCCGTATGGCCTGACCAGCAGTGCCATGTCCACACCCAGGATCCCAATCAGCGGAACCCTGGGCTGCCGAGGCCGAGCGCTCAGAATTAACCACTCAGCCACGGGGCTGGCCCCTAGGTAAAGATTTTTTAAAAGCTCACAAAAAGGTACCAACCGTAAAGGAAAAAAGGACATACACTCGATTTCATTAAAATTAAGAACACGTGTTCATTAAAAGGCCCCATTACGAAGGCAATCCAAAGAACAGGAGAAGATATCTGCACTACACATGTCAAACTGAGGCCTCATTGAGAAAATCTCAAGAATTCCCACAAATCAGTGAGATGATGGCAGACAATCAGCAGAAAAATGGCCTAATACACTGAATGAGCGTTTCACAAAAGAAGATGCGCAAGTGGCCAGTAAACATTTGAAAAGATGCTTAACCTCAGTAGTGTCAGGGAAATTCAAATTAAAATCAGAGTGCTACCACTATACAGCCACCAAAATGGTTAAAATGAACAAGAAAGGAACAGCAATGCTAGACAAGACGTGCAGCAACTAGAACTCTCACCTCCCACCAGCAGGCACGCAAATTAGTATCACCACCTTAGAAAACCAGCTGCAAGTAACAACTAAGACTGAACGTAGACATTTCCTGGGACCTAGCAATTCTACGCCTAGGTATATACATCCAAAGAAAATGAAGATATTCACCCAAGGACAAGTACAAGAACGTCCACAGCAGCACTATTCCTGATATCTCCAATGGGAAATAATCAAAATGCCCATATATAGGAGAACAAATAAATTGTAGTATATTCATACAATAGAATATTACATAATTTTTAAAAAACTACCGCTATATAGAATAACATGGATAAATCTCACAGACAATATGCTAAGCAAAAGAATCCAGACATGAAATAATACATAGTCTGATTTGACAGATATAAACTCAATAACCGGCAAAACTAACCTATGGAAAGCAATCATCATCAGTGAGGTGGGGCACTGGGGGAGTGACCAGGAGGGCAAGCCGGGGGCTTCCAGGGTCCCGGTAAGGTTATTTCTTGATCTGGGTGCTGGTGTTCATAATGTGTTCAACTTTATAAAAATCTATGGAGCTGTATTCTTATGATACACATACTTTTTTGTGCATTTTATAGTTCAATAAAAACACTTAAAGTGTATTCATTCAAAAAACGGTCCTGGGAAAACCAGATATCCACACCCAAAAGAATAAAGTTAGCCCCTTACCTTATGCTATATACAAAAATTAGCTCAAAATGGATCAAAGACCTTTATATAACAACTAAAACTATAAAACTCTATAGGTGAAAAGACTCATGACACTGGATTGGCAACAACGAATAGAAAAAGTAGATAAACTGGACCTCATCAAAGGTGAAAATTTTTGTGCATCAAAAGATACTATCAAGAGAATGAAAAGACAACCTGTGGAATGGGAGAAATATTTACAGATCATATCAAATAAGCGATTAATATCCAGAATATATACAGAATTCACAAAACTCATCAATAAAAAATTTTTAATGGGCAAAGGACCTGAATAGATATTTCTCCAAAGAATATATACTAATGGCCAATAAGCATATCAGAAGATGTCCAATATCACTCATCATTAGGAAAATACAATCAGAACCACAATAAGATACCACTTCATATCCTGTAGCATGGCTATTATTAAAAAAATACAGAACAGAGTGAGTGTTGGCAAGGATGTGGAGAAATTGGAACCCTTGTGCATCGCTGGTGGGAATGTAACTGTGGAAAACAGTATGATGGCTCCTCAGACACCTAAATGTAGAATGACCTGATGACCTAGCAATTCCACTTCTAGGTATATACCCAAAAGAAACGAAAACAGAGACTCAAACAGAAATTTGTGCACCAGTGTTCACAGCAATACTATTATTCACAATAGCTGTAAGATGGAAACAACTCAAAGGTCCACTGACAAACAAACATAAACAAATTCAGTGTTAAAAAAGGAATGAAATTCTGGCACATGCTACAACACGGATGAACCTTGAAAACATTATGGTAAGTGAAATAAACCAGATACCCAAGGACAAATACCATACGATACCACTTACATGAGGTATCTAGAACTGCCAAATTTATAGAAACCGAAAGTGAAATGGTGGTTGCCAGGGGCTGGAGGAGGAAGTACCGAGGAGCTGCTAATGGGTGCAGTGCTTCAGACTGAGATGATGAGAAAGTTCTGGAGTGCTGCTGGTTGCACAACAAAGTAAATGCACTTAATGCCACTGAATTATACACTTAAAACTACTTAAATGGTTAATTTTATGTTATGTACATTTTACCACAATTTTCAAAAGTTGTTTTTTTAAAAAACAAAAGTTTGTTGAGCATTTATTATTTTCCAGTCACTGTATTAACTGCTAGCACTATAAGTGAATTTTTAAGTGGGCCTATAATATCCTACCTCTCTCCCCTCCCATTCCTCATAATTACTCAAAAGTGGTCATTCTAAGCATTCTCTTCCAAATCTCTTAAAATCTGGAGCACCTACCCACTTACAGCTCAGAACCGAAGACCCCAACACATCATGACCCTTCCCCTTCTAAGTAGTTCTGTCGTCTTATCTAAATCAAATGTGCACAACCTTCTAAGTCAAGTCTTTTGGCTCAGTTTCTATCGATTACTTAACGTATTCACTTGGAACAGCCCATTCCACAAGGAGCACTCAATAAATTTTAAGTATTATTATTCATTCAAAATTTGTTGAGAATCTATTATGATAAAAAGAAGAAGGTAAATATTCTCACACTAGCTAAGAAAAAATTCATATTACATGCTCTTCTTATATGGAAAAATATTTAAAAAGTGGTTAATAAAATTAATATGAATTCTATTGCAACCATTTGTCACATGTAGCTGTCTAGCGTCTAGGTAATTTCCCACATTGTGAGTCTTGCCTTCTCCAAAGCAGAGGCCAGAAAACCTTGAAATACAGACTCCCTTGAAAGGAGAATACAGGCAGTGACCTTGCTTCTGCCGGTGAAATGCACCAGGAAGCTATATTATGGACGACAAAATTTCTCCATCTGTTTACTTCCCTTCCTATGTGCTTAAGACTTAAAGAAAAGGAGATATCGTTGCTAGCCTTAAACCTGGAAGCCTTAAAACAGACTTCTTTCAGGTACTTTAAACTGTCAAAAATATTTTCCTTCTTAGGTTTCATTTTCTCCTAAATTGTTCCTCATATCTTCCTAAAGGGTAGTCAAGTATCATACAGAGTTTATAAATTCGTTTTTTTTCCCCTGAGGAAGACTTTTTTTGCTTGGTCCCTCTTTTTTTTGCTTTTCACCCTGAGCTAGCATCTGTGCCAGTCGTCCTCTACGTTGTATGTGGGTCACCATCACAGCTTGGCTGATTAGTGGAGTCGGTCCCCGCCTGGGATCTCAGCCCGTGAACCCAGGCCACTGAAGGGGAGCTCGCCGAACTTTAACCACTATGCCATGGGGCCAGCCCTATGAATTCTTATTTTAAAAGCTAAAATCCTCTTGTGACCTTCTAGAATAAACTGAATGAACAAAATCACAGTTTATCAATAACCTGAACTAAAACATACATAAATTATAACCTGCTACAAATACAACTTAATGCAGTATCTTTTTAAATGGGCACATTCTGTTTCATAAGCTTTCCATGTATTTCACCTCTAATAGACACATACTTGAAAAATTAGGATGGAAAATATACTGGCTTGCCAGTGACATAACTCACATTATTATACAAATCTATACAACTGGGGTCGGCCCGGTGGCACAGCAGTTAAGTTCCCACGTTCCACTTCAGCAGCTCCGGGTTCAGCAGTTCGGATCCCAGGTGTGGACATGGCACCACTTGTCAAGCCATGCTGTGGCAGGTGCCCCACATATAGAGCAGAGGAAGATAGGCACGGATGTTAGCTCAGGGCCAGTGTTCCTCAGCAAAAAGAGAAGGATGGGTGGCAGATGTTAGCTCAGGGCTAATCTTCCTAAAAGAAAAAAAAAAGATTAAAAAGAAATCTACAGAACTGACTGCTCATGAGGTAGCTCTAAAACCGCAGCTTTCAAAAGACCACAATTAAAGCAAAAAAGCTATGCATATTTGTTTGTGTAATCACATATGTATTCTACTCACTACTTTCAATAAGCAATCTGACTACAGAATTTTGATATGCACGATAAGGCAAGAATTTATGGACTTCAGTTAAGCAGATGTGATGAAATAAAAGGTACAAAAATGAGTGACATGGTTTTTGAAATGAATTCTCTCAAGAACACACTAAGCAAATTTCTCAAAAGGTTTTTAATAAATTAACTCTTTATTCACTAAAATGTTTTCAATAGCATGAGGAGAGGGCAAGGATATTTGTGGGGGGTTTTCTTTAAGCCTGGATGCCAAAGTGCAGGATAGTACCTGATCTCTTCCCATTCTGTCTACAGAGTCCCTGAGGGCCCCAAGGGAAACACGCGGTGCTGTGAAGAAGCTCGCCTGCGGGAAGGAACCACCGGCCAGAAACACCATCTGAACATAAACGGGAAATGGCATAGTTCTAAAGAATTAGGATTTGATTACATCCAAGAACATAGGGCTGGCTTCAATAAATCAACCTCAATGACTTAAAAATCTATCAACTGTATGCACGTCAACCTCCTGCGATATTGAAACTCCATTAACTTACATCATTTACAACTAAACAGTGAGCTAGGTAAAGATAAACCTTATCATCCCCATCTTATCCTAATTTAAATTATTTTCCTTGATTCAAATTTACGAAGGTCACAGTAGTGAGAGCTCACTCTGGTACTCTGCATATGCAAAATGATAATTCACCAGCGTTTGTCTGATTCACACACCTCCCCCCCAACCCCCGCCCCCAGGGCTGGCAGCTCCCATTTCTGTGGGCCCACAATCAAAGGCGGCAGGAGGTAGCAGCGGCCCGGGATCTCCAGGCTCCTCCATTGCTCACAGCCTTCAAAGGCCTGAACCTCCATTCTTTCCACCCTCCTGCCTTCTACCCCAACCTCTCCTTCTAGTTACTAATGAAACCCACGAAAATCATCTGGACTTTCTCTCTCTACACATTTTAAATCCAAATTAGCTCTGTGTTTGCACATGGCCTGGTGCAAGATGACATTAACACTCCAGACAAGGCCTTGGGGAAGCAGAGGTCACTGCTCCCGCTCACGAGGAAGCCTGGGGCCAACCTCAGAGAGGAGATGGGAATCAGCATAATACAGACCAGCATTCTTCCAAACCCTACAGGCACTACAACTTAAATATCCGTGTGCACATCCTCATCTACGGCTATCTTTTCTGATTTTCTAGATCCAGCTAAACATATCTGACTTTGCTGTACTTCATTCAAAGCACTGATACCTTAGCAAATTAGTTCCCACTTTGAAACTTCATTTTAGCTTGCTTAAGTCTATCCCCCAAAAAATGTAATTAAAAATCCCATTTATCTTAAGTAGAAAGACTGCAGTATGTAACACTACCTTATATTTTGTTACTTTCTTATCAAACCTTGGAACACTATGTGAAATTCCTAAGTCTGTACTGAGTGGAACTTTATAAAAGAAAATTTCACAATATGTAAAAGCACTAAACAAAAACTACTGAACAGTGAGATAATTAGTACCTTCTTTCCATTCTGCAGCTCCTTTAACTGTGGTATCTCTTCCCCCACCACCCTCAACCAACGAACTATTCTAATTCCAGGTAGTGAAGATTTGAGGAGAGAAAGAGCTTGCTCTTCCTCTTAATATGGATGCAGGAGTCCCTGCACCTGCCGGCTGCCTGATGTTAAACCGCCCGTATCAAAATGCTCCATACACAGACGCAATTGTGACAACTCCCTTCAACTCCTGGGCTCCAATTATCACAGTCAGATCTTCTGAAAAATCATTAGAGAAAGTCAAACCACACACCTAAAGGACAGAGACCAGCAGGATTTCCTGGTCACCTGATGGATAAATCGTTGCCCAAGCATTAGGGATTACGTAAGATGCATAAATTACGATCCAACCATCAAAATGGACTCGCTAGCACATGCGTCCATTACCACGCTGCCTTTGTCTAGTGCCTGCGAGATCAGAACACAATAGCTCACTGTTCTCTTGCAGCTCACACGGACACAAAACCATAGCCACTAAAAGATCTCCTCGAGTGAACCGTGGACAGATAAAGACAGAGCAGCGCACGCTTCACGCAAGGCGTTTGCCCTCTTCCACAGTCTCAGCCCCATCGAGGGAGAGAACTAACCTCACTAAAATTATGCAGCTTTACGCCAGGTATTTCCCTGCTCTGGAGTTTATGGCCCCATTTGTAAAATAAACGCGGCAGACTACCCTAGAAGATGATCTTTAAGACCTTTTCTAGGTCTAATGGACACTTCTGTGACCCTGTTTTGAACTGTCTTTAACCTTCCGCCCCGGTCACTTGTGGGAAACCAGGTCCGCAGCTGCGGATGCTCTGAGGCGTGCGCGCCCTGAGGCCGTGGGACCGTGGGACCGACAAGCGCGCGGCCGCCGAGGGGCCAGCGCCGCACCTGCCGCGCCGCTCCGCCCGCGCCCAGTGCTCCCCAGCTGCTCAACGCTGTCCTCTCCACATGACGCTCAACTCTGTTTTCTTCTTGTTTTCTACAAAATGGAAATGATTCTTTATCTACCACTGTCAGAGAAAAATGGAAGAATCAAGTGAGATATAAATCGACCATAATCTGTTATCTCTAAGACTTACTAACATTTATTGAGCGCTTACTAATTGTAAAGAATTTTACAAAATGTTTTAGAGACATTATAGAATCTTCAGGATCCCTCTTTTATACAGACGGGGAAACTGAGTGTAAGTAACTTGCCCAAGGTTATCTAACCAGTATGGAAAGTGAAGTCCCCAAAGGCCCCCAGTTAGCCCGCCTACCTCATGACCACACCAGGCTGAGAAACGCCGAATACTAAAGTGCTCCTCTCGATGAGTGTTAACACAGTAAAAGTAGGGAGGGCTGCAATTGAAAGAAACGTTTTAATTTTCATCCGAATTTATTTCTAACCTTAGTTGAAAATAGATTTTTTTCCCCAGAGCGCCTATTAAATAAATTTGTGTTTGATGGAAACACAGTTTATGAAGTACGGATCCAAATCAATCCAACGTTCTCACTTTACAGAAAGAGAAACTGAAGCCCAAACAAATCAGAGACAAGGTCACATAGCTTGCTGCCGGCAGGCTCTGGGCAAGAACACTCCACACCCCCGCCACTCCACTGGTTCCTGCACCCCACCCCACTGCCAAGGTAAGAATCCCCTTTAAAAAGGTAAGACATTAAAATACTACCATATTTCCAAAGCAGATTCCTCGAAAACCAGCAAAGTTCTAGAGCATGGTATCAAAAGATTTACCCAAACAGGAAGAAAGCTATAGCAAAAGTCAAGGTCTCATGGATAAGACGGTGACCACAGGTTCCATCAGGCAGCGACTTCGTTTCCCCACCCATCTGCCTGCGGTCTTCAAGGCAAATCCAAGATCTCAGAAGGGCTTACCTGCTTGAGCTCCAAAAAGCCTTGCGTAGTTTAAACTCAGTTTCTATACCCACCAAACTCACTTTTCAAATCCTCCGACTGACCCTTCTCCACAGAAAGCAGATCAGAGGACAGTCCTTAGGGAAGTCAGGCGGCCGGAGGAGAGAGGGGCACACTGCAGTGCGCTCCTGGTGATTTCTGCTAGGAGAGCCTTTGTACAAAAGCACAAGAGGCAGAATGATATTGAACTGAATGAGCTAAATAGCAACTTTCATTTCTAGGCTGTTAAATATTCAAGTTGACAGTCCTGGCAGCATTTCAGGTTATGAAAATGCCTTGCAAAGTAAAGCATTTTGGTGTTTCTGTATTTACTGATTAAAATCTAACATTTCCATTTTCTGCCAGCTGGCTTCACAGCCCAGTCCTACAACATAAGAAGCTTCTTTAATCAGTTATTTAAGACATTCTGAAATTGTTTTAAAATATAAACCTGTAGTTTCTGTAATTCTCAGGTCAACATTTAATGATACATCATAACCTCAAGCAACTCCTTATATTCCTGAGCAAATAATTTTCTAAATACAATACTTTTTCGCTAAACATTTTTTTTCATTTGTACATAAATAACCCTTCAAAAGGAGAGGGTTACACCATGACATAGATTTCTTTAAATTGTATTTACAAAGCATTCTAAATAAATTGTTTGTCCTAGGGAATTCTGAGGGGAATCTTAGAATGAATCAATTTTAATCTCAGAGAACATTCCAGAGAGTAGGAGAGAATGAGCCTCCCACACTGTGTGGAGGCACCGGATGACCAAGGCAGATGCTTCTAAGGAAGACAGCTTGAGGGTGCTGGACACATTTAGTGTCCGGTCACAGACTGGCCTTCTCGCATCCCGCTCTCCATGCGCGTCCACGTGTGTGGCAAACAGAAGGCAGCGACACAACAACTTAAAGGGGAGTAGGAACTGGGAATCATGGACTTTCCTTTTCTCCTCTTTGCGTTTCGTAATTACTTAAGTATGAGTTGATAATTCAGAGCTACCACGTGACATACCAATAACAAGTTGGCAAGCAAAAGGTAATTCTATGTCTCATAAATATAATACTTCATATAGAAAGAGAACTCTCTAGGGAGAATGTTAAGAAAGCCAGAGGAGACAGGAGATTAACTCAGTCACTCCTCCAGAGATTGTCATTTTTCTAGGATCTTATATATCAAAATTCAAAAACTTTACAGAAGCTAATAAATTCTGAAAGATTTATGACTGTAATGTTATAAAGAAGTAAACTGAGAAACCCAAGACTGAGTAAAAAGAATCACATTAGACTACAAGATAGTGATTAAATAATAATACCTTAATGTGTATATGTGTGTGTGGTTAATCTGCTTTCATATACATTAGCTGATTTGATGCTCTCCAAAGTGACACTGGGTGGGTCGACGGGATAATGAAGATGATGATAACAACACCAGTAGTCATAAAAACAGCAGCAGCAGCAATAGCAACAACCCTTATTGATCTTTTAACCATGTCCTGCAATATGTTAATAAGCATATGACATCAATGAGGACACTGAGATTCACATCGCTATTAAGAGAAATGCTCAGGGCCACTGTAACTCAAAACAGCAGAGCCAAGACTCAAACACAGATCTCACACTAAATGCAGTCCTCTTTCCAGCATAAATTGTAACGACAGTCTGCCAGACTCTCCTCCCAGCATTCCCTTTTGAGGAACTGCCCCATCTTCCCTACCCTCACCATCCATATTTCTACACCTGGAGCTGCTCGGGTGTGACCACATGATCTTAGCCCCTGGCAACAACTGTTAGGTCCAGGGGTGGCTTCCAGACCCAAGCTAGACAAGTCAGATTCCTTCCCAAAAATCTCTAACTGGAACTAAGGCAGATCAGATTAATCTTTCTGGGTAGCAGGAATGCAACATGCAGACTGGGCCTTGTTGGCAAGACCTATTTTCATCTGTGGAAATGGAGCACAGCAGGCTGCAGTGAGAAAGGAGAAGGAGGGAGCTATGCAACAAGACTCGGAAGCAGAGTCCTCCTCTGCGTGCCAGTCCCGGGTCCTGTTCCCGGATTCCGCGGACACCGCGGGAGCCTCTCAGCACAGAGCCCCTGGCCGCTTCGGCTACTCTAGTTGGGTCTGTTTCAAGCAGCCAAAGGGCCTAAGTACTAGAAAATAAACCGTGTGACGGGTGCCAAGCCTGCGCTGCGAGGCCTCCCAGAGACTGCTCCCTCCCGCCCGCTAGGCACCTTTCTCTCCTCCTGTACCAGCGCCCTCTCTGCTGCAAGATCTGCCGCTGATGCGGTTCTGGTGGGGGACTCTCGCCCAAGCCCGGCGGCGCTTCGTCAATATGATCTACAGACTCCGCAGCACCCCTGGGAAGTATCATTGGA
The DNA here is from genome assembly GCF_041296265.1 of Equus caballus. NCBI lineage: Eukaryota > Metazoa > Chordata > Mammalia > Perissodactyla > Equidae > Equus > Equus caballus. Next base: position 39,857,027 of record NC_091691.1, read on the forward strand.
ACTATTTTAAAAAGGAGGATCAGAGAAATTCAGTCTCTTTCGCCAGATCACACCACCAATAAACAATACCGCCAGGATTTGAACCCAAGTATCTCTGACTTTAAAATATGTGCTTTTTCAATACACCACTTTCCCCACCTTGTGTCAACCTATAAAGCAAATTCGCCAGTTATTTCACCCTCAAAACAAGCTTGAGAACAGCCAAAAGAACTGCAATTTGGAACGTCCATGCTACGGGAACCAGAAGCAAATCCAGAGAGCAAAGCAGGGAGCTGCTTTGGCAGAGACAGGGGAGCGGGAGGGGCTGGCGGCAGGAGGCCCTGGAGGAGCAGGTCGCCCCGATGCGCCTCCCTGGCTGGGCCGCCGCAGGTGGGAGGAACCTTCCTTCAGCAGTAAAGCCGCGGTGCTTCCGCGGAGCAGCGTCCTCGGCTCCGTGGGCAGCACCTGGCCACGTGTGACGGGGGTGAGAGCGCCCCTACAGGCCTTCCCGCTCCAATTTAGCTGAGATTGCTCTCATTCATTTCACAATTGCGACCTCTAACACCTTAGTCTCAATTTCTGAACAAAATTTACTGACAAACTGTCTGTGCATGGTCTTGGAAAGTAATGGGAAAGGAAAAGCAATATACTATCCAGGGAAACAAATGCAATTTTTTATTAAAAATGTTAAATCACAATTGCCAAGTTAGTCTGCTTTTTGGGACAGGAGGCAGGTGGGGAAAGTGGGTGTGTGTGTTTTATACACTGAAGCCCAATGAAAGCGTTTGTCTACTGTGAACCACAGCAGAATAACCTCTGTTCTAAAACACTTTTCCATGATTCCTGTGAAAATGAAGACGCTGTCTTCTTACAGAGATAATAGAACAAATACCAGGGACATAGCCAAATGCTACACACAGCTATTTTACCCCTAGTGGAAAAAATAAATCAGAGAAAAATCACCAAATACATTCAACTCTCTGCTTTTCAGTTGGTAAACTGTGGCAGTTAACAGCTAGTGAACTTAATACTGTGTTTAACCCTCCAAACCTTTCCTTAAACAGTCTCACAGGGAAAACCAGGAACATAAGGTCCAAAGCAGGCCCTGCGCACTCAGTCCCTGCACCCACACTCACACCCAGGCCGCGCAGCAGCACTCCGTGTACCTCCAGGAACCCCCCATCTTCTCAGACTACCTCCACACTGCAATTGTAAGAAAGTCAACATCAGGACAAGTACACTCAATTGAGTACATCATTCCAAAGAAACTGAAAGTCTCATGTGAACTTACAAAAATAAAGAAAATGGTGGTTACTACCTAGCATAACCATTCAGCCACTTTTAAAAACCCAGATGTAACAATAAAAATAGTAACATCTTGGGCCAGCCCAGTGGTGTGGTGGTGAAGTTCCTGCCCTCCGCTTTGGCAGCCTGAGGTTTGTGGGTTTGGATCCTGGGCACAGACCTACACACTGCTCATCAAGCCATGCTGTGGTGGTATCCCACATATAAAATAGAGGAAAATTGGCACAGATGTTAGCTCAGGGACAATCTTCCTCACCAAAAAAAAAAAAAAATAGAAACGAAAAATAGTAACAGCTAACTTGCTGGATGCTTCCTCTATGCCAGGCCATCAAATACTTTACATAAATTATCTCACTAAGGCCTCACCATAATTCTAGGAAGCAGTGCCCTTACTATTCCCATACTACAGATGAACACATTGAGACTTAGAGAGATTAAGAAACTTGCCCAAGGTCACAAAGCCAGTGAGTGGAGAAGCCTAGTTGTGAATGCAGGCCGTCTCAATCTGGCGTTCCCACATTCACCTAACCGCTATGCTGCACTGAGTCATACCGCAAAATACAGACACCGAGTTTCAAAAGCTGGACGTGTTTAATCCCGTGACTACTAACAGCAGTAAAGCTCACTCCAGGAAGTTTAGACGACTTCTCACTGTCGCCACACTCCCTGAGCCTCTAACGTCTGAAGAAAGAAGGAAGAAAAAAAGGAAACCTTTGAAACGTTACAGCAACATCTTAAAGCAGGGGTTCTCAAAGTGTAGTCTGAGGGTGCTTGGGGGTCTCCGTGACACTTTCGGGGGCTCCTCTTTTCCACCCTTGTCATCTGTGCACAGGTGTATTTTCTTCATATACTTCAACCAGCGCAACATGTCACAACGGACTGAAGGCGGAAGCAGATGTGCGAATTCAGCTATCTTCTATCAAGCCAGACACTCAAAGATATTTGCAAAACGTAAAACAATGCCGCTAAATGTTTTTGTTTTAGAAAATAGTTATTTTTCATAAAAATATTATTTGTTAACAAGTTTGTTATTTTTAAATAACAAGTTTTAATTTTTTTCATTCTAATGCAATAAATATTGATACATAAAACACACATAATAATAAAAGCACTTTTGGGGTCTTCAGGAATTTTTGAGTGTATAATAGGGTCCTGAGACCAGAAAGTTTAAGAACTTCCGTCTTAAAATACACTAATTAAATCTTTATTTTTACAGGGGGCAGAGAGGCCCGATTCAAACGTAAAAGCTTCAGCACCGCTTCCTAAGTGGAAGACAAGAGTCACTGGAAACGTTTCTTTTTACCAAACTCTTCATGATTCAGTGAGCTGCTAAACTTCAAAACTGAAAAACTAAATTACCCCATAAATTTACACAGAAGTGTAATCAAAAGAATATATTTTCAAATATAATCAAAAGAATATATTTCTGGTCAGCCAATGATATTTAAATTAATTAGGATTAATTATAACACTAAAAATTTTATCTATCACATACACTTCCTATACCTCACCTAATAACTTCATAACCGCAATCTCAGACTTCAGTAGCTAAGTCTTTAACATTTCAGCAGTACAGGTTGATGGCTTATAGTTATAAACAAAATTTAAGGCATGTTTCAAAAGAGCTACATGACAGGCACTAGTGACTTCCACACTAATAAAAAAGACCAGGAACCAAGTGTGCGGACGGCTGTTGCTTTTTTAAAGTAAGCTATGGCGAGAAAAATCATAAGTATAATGTAAGTTCTCTAAATATAACGTTAATTCACGCTGCTGTTCTGTTTATATATCCTTTAAAACTGAAGCTTGAAGATTTATACTTACAATCAATGCAATTACAGTCAGCATCGCCAAAAACATCTACCAAAGTTTGAGATGATTACATCATGACAAAGTACATAGCAATATGTATTATGCAATAGACAGGCTTCCTTACAGACAAAAAGTTTATAAAGATTACAAAATGTATAAACATGATGTTTTATACAGGCAAAAAAATAGAGACAGAGAGAAAAAGGCAGACAGACAGAGATTTCAAAGAAGTTCCCTGTCCAATGGAATGTCTAAGGAGCTGTAATTTTCCTTTTAGCTCTGTGAAATAAAGATCTAAGTCATAAAGTCAAAAACAAAGATAAGTAGGTTAATCATAAATGCACACGGTGACAACTGCTTAGGCTAACTCAGACTGGCTCTAAATTAATCTGTCTGCTTCCTCAGGAGAAGAAAGGAAATGGAGGATTTCTCCTACTCTCACCTTCCTATTTGAAAACAGACATTTTAGCCATCTAAACAAAAACATTGTTCGGACTTCTCTTACAAAGATAAGGCAGCAACAATGGTTTGAATTATCAGATCTCACATTTCAGATAATGAAAACAATGCCCACAGACCAAGAAAAACTTGTAAAGTCCGGGGCCAGCCCGGTGGCGCAGCAGTTAAAGTGTGCATGTTCTGCTTTGGTGGCCCAGGGTTGGCTGGTTGAGATCCCGGGTGCGGACATGGCACCGCTTGGCACGCCATGCTGTCGTAGGCGTCCCATGTATAAAATAGAGGAAGATGGGCACGGATGTTAGCTCAGGGCCAGGCTTCCTCAGCCAAAAAAGGAGGATTGGTAGCACATGTTAGCTCAGGGCTAATCTTCCTCAAAAAATAATAACAACAACAATAGCTAAATAGCTGTTTATTGTGTGATTGCTACCCACCAAGAACCCTTCTAAGCCCTGACTTTAGGAACTTATAACACAATTATGGAAACAGGATTAATCCACTTAAAACAACTGGCAAACAAAAGTGTCTAATTAAAAGTCCACTGCATGGTATGGACAAGCCAAGGAAAATAAGGGGAGTGAGAGCTGGAGTCAACGTGGAGGAGTAAAGCTACAGCCTGGCAAGGGCAGAAGTAGTCAACAGGGACAATTCTGCCCTCCAGGGGACTTGGCAGGGGGGTGCTACTGGCATCTAGTGGGTCGAGGCCAGGAATTCCGCTAAATGTCTTACAAAGCATGGGGCAACCCCCCACAACAAAGAATTATCTAACACAAAAATGTCAAAAGTGAGCCAGCCCTGATGCCTAGTGGTTAAAGTTCGGCACTCACCGCGTCGGCGGCCCGGGTTCGCTTCCTGGTGGTGGAATCACACCACCTGTCTGTCAACAGCCAGGCTGTGGCAGCAGCTCATGTAGAACTAGAAGGACCCACAACTAGAACACATAACTATGTCCTGGGGCTTTGAGGGGGAAAGAAAGAGAGAGGAAGACTGGCAACAGTTGTCAGCGCAGGGTCAATCTTTCCCAGGAAAAAAGAAAGTCAAAAGTGCTGAGGTTAAGACACCCTAAAGTAGAGGAATGAAGGGTATTTAGACAGACTCATCCCAGACAAGGGAAATCACACAAGCAGTGGCTCAAATGCAAAAAAAGGCTCCGACACACAGGAGGCAATGTATTATGGGAAATAACGTTGTCTAGGAAGGCTTCATGGGGCTTTGAAAGCCAAGCAGAGGAACTATGGCTGGATTAGGCTGGAAATGGGAATACATGATAGATTTGGGGTGATACTCACAGGGCGAGACCGAGAGTCAGAGTCTCCCAGAGCTGGGCTGGATTTGCCACCAGAGCCCAGGTGTCCAGTGACAAGAGGTGAGGCTGGAGAGGAGAGAAAGTAGCCAAGCCCGTTCCAGAGAAAAAAAGGGCCTGGCTCACGACTGGACGCAGGGAGAAGGAAAGCACTAAGGTCAGGTCTTTATGCTGTCCCACTTTCTTACTCTGCAGCCAACTGTGGTGCTCAGGACGGTGCCTGGTGGAGAGCACACGTGAACAAACGCCGGCTTCGAGAGTCATCAACTCAGTGGGTTCACACGCTACAGGAAAGTTAGGGTCAACGTCCTCACGCAGAGGAAACCTGCATACAGTCAAAAGCAGACTTGGGCAATGAGAAGCTGCCTCCAAATGAGCCAACACATCCAGTCTTTCTTCCAGCAAAGGGGGACGCCGCTGCTTCTTTGGTTGAAGGCCAGATGAAACAGTGGGCCTGTGTTTAGGGGCTGCTGCAGGAAAACCACACGAGGCGTTCGGCACGGTGTGGGAGGCTGGGAGGCCCAAGAGAAGCACGTGGAGAGCAGAGATTTCTGTCTCCCACCTCAGGCTCCCTAAGGGCAGAATCACACCCACTATTGCCCAAACGAGATGAAGTCACGTAAGTTAAATTTCCAAATGACGCAAAGGGGCTGTGGTACTGGAAAGAAGAGACGGGGGAGTGAGAAAGGGAGGTAGATGATGGTTTCTCTGATGAAACCTCCCCCACAGGCCTAGCACTGCCCCAAAAAAATGCACCCTTAAGATATGTGACTGTGGACCCTGCCTCTTTGCTTAACATCTCATCAGCACAAAAATGTTTATCATTCTTTATTTATCCAATATAAATAAAGCACTTTCTATACACACAGCATTATGGGGGGCACACAAGAGCAAGACCCAGACACATGAAGGACTGCAGCCTCTAGTAGATTTATTAACTTGGACCAGGTGTTGGCAAACTGTGTCGTTAAGAGGCCGGACGGCAAATATTCAGCCTCTGAGGGCCTTACAGTCTTGGTTGCAGCTACTTAACTCTGCTGTGGTAGTGTGAAAGGAGCCCGAGACAACACATAAACAAATGGGCAGGGGGTGTTCCAACAAAAAGAGGGACAAACACAGGCAGTGAGGTGGATGTGGCCACTAAGCCACAGAGTGCCAACCCCTGGCTCGCACCATCCGGTCAGCTGTCGAACTACAGCATAGACTATCCCAGCACTTACCAGAAGATCCGACCAGGGTCTGGAAACGTACGTGGAGGTACATCTTGATGAGCGAGGAAGAGAAGCACGCTGGCTGCCTTGTGAGTCAGACCGTGAGGAGAGAACCACAAGAAGATGTGAGGGGGCTCAGACTGCAGGGCACGGGGCCCTCAGTTGGCAAAGAGGGGCCCATCCAGAAAATGCATGCCTACAACACTCCGCAATGCTAAGGAGAGGAACCCTGCCTGGCAAGTAATCCTCTGAAATTGCACAAAAACCCCTACTGCAACAGATTCTCTCTTCCCAAACTGGTCGAGTCCACGATCACTGCACTGACACACTGTGCTGAGCGACAGTGAGGGCCAGACTGGCCCCTCCACAAGCTACTGGACTGACAGACTGTGCTGAGTGACAGCGAGGGCCAGACTGGCCCAGTCCCCGAGTCACTGCACTGATAGCCTGTGCTGAGTGACGGCGAGGGCCAGACTGGGCCAGTCCCCGAGTCACTGCACTGATAGCCTGTGCTGAGTGACAGCGAGGGCCAGACTGGGCCAGTCCCCGAGTCACTGCACTGATAGCCTGTGCTGAGTGACAGCGAGGGCCAGACTGGGCCAGTCCCCGAGTCACTGCACTGACAGAGTGTGCTGAGTGACAGCAAGGGCCAGACTGGGCCAGTCCCCGAGTCACTGCATTGATAGCCTGTGCTGAGTGACAGCGAGGGCCAGACTGGGCCAGTCCCCGAGTCACTGCACTGATAGCCTGTGCTGAGTGACAGCGAGGGCCAGACTGGCCCAGTCCCCGAGTCACTGCACTGATAGCCTGTGCTGAGTGACAGAGAGGGCCAGACCGGCCCAGTCCCTGAGTCACTGCACTGATAGAGTGTACTGAGTGACAGCGAGGGCCAGACTGGGCCAGTCCCCGAGTCACTGCACTGATACACTGTGCTGAGTGACAGCGAGGGCCAGACTGGCACCTCCAGAAGCCACTGCACTGATAGCCTGTGCTGAGTGACAGCGAGGGCCAGAATGGGCCAGCCCACGAGTCACTGGGCTGATAGACTGTGCTTAGTAACAGTTAGGGTACTTAGGTCACTTTCGTAATTTAGCTACAATGAATACATCACTTAAATGATGTTAAGAAAATAGATGCCAACCTACCCTGAAAGAGAAAGCCTCACAAGTTCATCTCTAAATCTTATGTTTGTTTTTAGAATACTATAAGGAAATCTCTTTTAAAAATGCCTGTCTCCGTTTCCCTGAAACTTATCAATATGTCCATAAAGAAATCCTTCTGGGCCAGCCCCGGTGGCCTAGTGGTTAAGTGTGGTGCACTCCGGTTTGCCAGCCCAGGGTTCACAGGTTCAGCTCCTGGGCGAGGACCTACACCATGCATCAGTGCCCCTGTTGTGGAGGCATCCCACATCCAAAATAGAGGAGGATTGGCACACATCTCAGCTCAGGGCCAAGCTTCCTCAGCAAAAAAAAAGAAAAAAGAAGAAGCCCTTCTGAATTCCATGAGCCTCTCCTCAGTAGTGTTTCTTCACTTCTACTTTGATGCAATAAACAGAAGCCTAAAACCACAAGACAATACATTTTATAACAGAACTGTTGGGGGAGACAGTTCTCCGGGGCCTTGTTGCACTCCTGCACATCTTACCACCTGTGCAAAGACTGCAAGGCCCTGACTGCCCTTGCACTGAGGCCAGTTCTTAGGGTTGTTTATGCAGCTGGTAACCCCGACAGATGAGTTAACCTCTCTGCCCCTTTCTCCACCTCCTTCCCCTGCCAACCTCCAGCAAAGACTAGGTTTACTTACTGCTTGCTGTAAACATGGTGGCTGCCCCTCAGTGCGTGATTCAGCAGCAATGTAAACACACTCTGTACACAGCCTCCATCTGGGCCGAACCACGTTGCCCCTGTGGGGTTTGAGGAGCAACGGAAACCAACATAAACATGCTGATGCGCATGCTGCTTGCTGGGTCAAAATGATAAAGTCCTTTGACTCTGAGCCAGAAGTCTCATGTCTTCTGTCCACATCCGCAAAACAGTAACAGGCTGACTTATTAGTCTGTAAGTAGGGTAAAATCAAATCCCAGAACCAACAATAATCCTCTTCAATATTAAATAAATACTTGCAATTCTCTATTTTGTTTTCCTTTTTTTTTTTTGAGGAAGAGCTAACCACTGCCAATCCTCTTTTTGCTGAGGAAGGCTGGCCCTGAGCTAACATCCATGCCCATCTTCCTCTATCCTACATGTGAGACGCCTACCACAGCATGGGATGCCATGCGGTGCCATGTCCGCACCCAGGATCCAAACCCTCGAACCCCGGGCCATCGAGAAGCAGAACATGTGAACCCAACCGCTGCACCATCTGGCAAGCCCCTTATTTTCCTTCAATAGTCATTCTTTAGAAAGGATTCTCACATTAAGGGTGATCAAAGCCCCTGGTTTGCACAGGATAGTCCAGTTTATACCTGCTGACCCACTATTTCTCCTCCAGTCAGCTCCTCTTTCACCTTCCAGTGCTCTGCTTGTGTATTAAATTATATGATCACCCTAGTTCTAATCCAATGGACGGATATATACTTTCTGGAAATAGATAAGTTGCTTCAATCTTTTGTTTGTGATCATTTTTCTTAAAAAAAAAAAAAAGGAACAAAACTGACTTCAATTCTTTCACTTAAAACACCTTTTCCCCCAAGAATTTAATTTAACCCACTATAATTACATTTTGCAGATAATGAGAAGAAAGTTCTAAATTCATTATCCCCCTTACATAAGATGACAACGAACGCTCGTTAAGTGCTTTAATGCTGCAAAACACATTTAGATATGCACTAGTTTTCCTTTTAGGAAATCATCTAAAATTGAGAATGACGGAAAAATCATATACATTTGATTACATTTTATGCTAATATTTTAACATGGGGCCCTCCACCCACAATATTCTGGGGGAAAAAAGTCTCCAAGGGGCCCGCCTGTGGCTGAGTTGTTAACTTTGCAGCCATTGGCTTTGGCCCCCTGTTCCCCTGGGCGCCCACCTATGCACCCCTCATCAAGCCATGCTGAGGCGGTGTCCCCCATAGAAGAACTAGAATGACTTACAACTAGGATATATAACTACGTACTGGGGCTTAGGGAGAAAAAAAAAAGGAAGGGAGGAGGATTGGCAACAGACGTCAGCTCAGGGCCAATCTTCCTCAAAAAAAAAAAAAAATCTCCAAGAAAAATACTGAGGCTGCACGTGTAGATGTGACTGCAGATTCTGAGAAGCTATCCAGTTCCCACATTCTCGTCTCTGCACTTCATCCACGCTAGGAATTGCAGAGCTTGCCTCCTGCACAGCAAGAAACAACGCGAGCAGAGCAGTCCTTCGTCAAACCTTCCCAAAGGGCGGCCAAATGCTCCGGCTTGACCCAGCTCCTGCACGCCCTCCACCGGGTCCAAGGAGGGAGGCAGGCGCTCCGCTCAGCGGCCGGCTGGGGCTCCCGCCCGTTCACGCTGCAGGGTCGCAGCCAGCACAGCTCTGCACCAGCCCCTCCCCACCTGCTCTGCACATCGCTACACGCAAACAAGATCTGGGAGATTTGACAAAACAAAAAAGGTCCTCTGCCCCAAATTATGGCGATCCCTGCCATACACGAGAAAGCCAGCCCGGTGTGAGGAGGGCCAGCTCTCGATGAGGCAGGGGGCGCTGTGCGCAGTGTCTTCAAGCGAGTCCCGGGATAGGCCCGGAGAAAGTGAGCCATTCCGGCGCAGGCCGTGGGTTAGGGACTGCTTCCCGGCTGCCCACACGTGCCCAGAACTCACAAGAGGAAATATACCCCACGCTACCACTTCTAAAGACTAAAATGTTTTTCAAAAAATAAACTTCGAAGTAAGATTAATCAAGATTAAAACTGGTTTCTTCTAGGAGACAAAGCGAAACTATTGTTTTCGTTAAAGGAAGGTCTTCAAAATTCATCGCAGACGCAAAGCGATGTGATTAGAAAGAGGATTTTTAAAAAATTGCTCTACTCTTTCGTTTTCCGTGCGCACCGGTGGTCTCGTAAAGAGTGAGAGCAGAATAAAAGCCCTACCCTGGATCCCACATTTCCCCAGGAACACGGCAGCAATCAGCTGCGCGGCCCTCCGCTCAGCCTCCTGCCTCAGTGTCCCCGACGGCCGCCCTGCCACGACAGCCTCTGGGCCAGATCCAGCCGGACGAGCCACGCACCCCCAAGCCGAGCTCCCTGGGTGTGCCATGCTAACAGTAACAGCACCCACCACATAGGTCACGGGTTGAGCTGTCACGAGGATTAAACGGCTTAAACAACCCCTGGCACACAGGTGTTCATTAAAAAGTTTTATCAAGAGAACTACAAAATAAATCCCTCATCATACCTCTCCTTCAGATACCAGGAGAGTTGACGCTTACCTCATTTGCAAAATCCACATTTTTTGTAGGGCAGTAACACACAATGTCAAGGGACATGTGTGGGAGAGACGAATGCATAAGCCATATAAATGAAGAGACCAATCAGCTCTTCCATGATTATGTCTAAAATTCCAAAGAACTCACTAAATTCAAACAACCAAGGAGGTAAACTGCAGGTTGAGTGCCGTCCTCACCACTAAGTGGTACCCCCTCCCCTTCCACAGCCCATCCTGGACCCAATGGAAGCACCATTAATCCACGGGTCTCCTGTCTCTACCACGCCATCCCTTCCCATAAGAAAGCAGACAGTTTCCCACCTAGGCCATCACCCACACCTCCCACTGTCAGTGCCCTCAGCACTGCCTCTTCTGTTATCAGTATTTATTGCCAATGCTAAAACACAAGGCAAAATGAAATTTCTTCATAAGGAGCATGAAATCTATGGAAAAATATTCAGAAGCAAGGCTTTCAATTAATTCAGTATTTAAATGAAATTCATTTCAGACCCAATTCAATAAAGCTTTCATATTCTAAAGACATTCCCAATAGTAAAAAAAGTTAGTTTCCAAAAAGATTCTGCTTTAGTGTATTTGGGAAATCTGGGCTGCTACCGTATCGTAACTCAAATTTGATCTGATGAATTAATTTAGACATAAAATACAGGAAATTCAAATACTGGACTCACTGGTGCTTTTTTTTTTTTTAAAGAAGATTGACCCTGAGCTAAAATCCGTGCCCATCTTCCTCTACTTTATATGTGGGACGCCTGCCACAGCATGGCCTGATGAGCCGTGCATAAGTCCGTGCTCGGGATCCGAACCGGCGAACCCCGGACCATCAACGTGGAGTGCGTGAACTTAACCGTTTTGCCACCAGGCCAGCCCCTCACTGGTGCTTTCTACAGGTAGCCGCCTAGATTACTGCATGAGCCCCAATCATGGCTGTAACTCTAATCTTCCTGCCTTCTAAATCCACTGTCCACATATGGCCAGGAAATGCCCTTAGGACCTCATCTCTGCCCTGCTTATCACCCTTCAGTGGTTCCCACTGTCCTAAAGAACAGTCCAGACTCACGTGGCTCATAAGGTGCTTCCTGACCTAACTCCCTACCCAGCGCGCCAACCTCGAACCGTCGCCAGACCATGCTGCAAACTTACCTAGCTCTCTTCTCACCTCCCGCCCGGAGTGTCCTTCCCACCTCCTGTTTGCCATTAGGGTCTCAGCTGAAATGTCCTTTCCTAGGGTGCCTCCCAAGTGACGGGCACTTGCCACAGGCTTCCACAGACAGCACTTTCTGTAGCACGGCACTTAGCACATTTCATCACTTTTCTTTTGTTTACCTGTCTCTCTTCACAGACTATAAGCTCCAAGAGGGCTCTGTATTATTGCGTCTCCAGCATCTGGAATAACGCCTGGCCCATAGACGGCAGTCAGCAAACACTGGTTCAATGAATGAGACGATGACGGCTTAACCACAAGAGTGAAGATGGAGAAACAGAGAAGAACGCAAACAGAACATGCAGATTCAAGTAGGACCTGGCGACAGAACAGAACATGGGCAATAACAAAGGGTCTGCGATGTCAAATTTCCACCTTGGGTAACATGGACAGTGTCTTTCACCAAGCAACAGGCGGAGGTGCACCTCAGGGGACGAGGAACGAGTTTAGTTGTAGACATGTTGAATTGGAGGTGTTCCCAGACGTCTGTCTAAGAGGCCTTGGCTAAGAACACGTCACTCCCCTGCTCAGGACACGGCGGCTTCCCAGTGCTCTTACATGAACCCCAACTTGTTGCTGTGCCCTACCAGCCCCTGCACTGTCTGCCCTCTCCAACTCTCTGACCTCATCTTCTCCCATCTTGTTCCCCCTTGCCCACCTCACTCTGGCCACAGTGGATCTGCTGTCCCCAGGAAGCGCTAAGCGACGCACTCCTCAGCATCTCCACGCTCGCTGTGCCCTCTGCCTGGAACACTTTGCCCGGATTCACCTAGCTTCCTGCTTCTCACCACACAGCCCTCATTTCAGATATCACCTCCTGGGCAGGGGGGGCCCTCCCTGTCGACCATAACAACCATCCAAAGCAGTCCATCACTAAACGTTTACTTCTTTTGCATCTTGATTGTCAGCTGGCCCATCTAGTTGTAAACTTCACAGTCAGGCCTCTCAGGCTGGCTTTTCACCAGCATAACCCCCAGCACTTAGGACAGTGTCTGGCCTTTGCTAATAGTTCAACAAGTTCGATGAACAAATAACTGAATGAATGAAGGCAGGCATGCAGACAGGCTTTGCCTCCTCCTGCCTTCCCACTGGAATGGTTGTGAAAATACAAAGTGATACAAAGTGTCACCTACACAAAGAAACTAGAAATGCTGACCAGTTATCTCACAAATTCCAGAAAGAAGTTCTACAACAAAAGGCAAATAAAGCTCTCAAGGGCAGCAAGAACTGGGGAAGGGAAGAGAGAGGCGATGGATTTCTACCACCTCCACAGCCTTCCTGTCCCAAGGGTCAAAAACCTGGCAACGACCAGGAGCACTGCACTGCATTTCGTTTTGTTCATTCATTTAGCTATGTGTTCATTCACTGAATAAGTGACATATTCATCTAGTTCAAAGATCAAAACAATATAGGGGCCGGCCTGTGACCAAGTGATTAATTTCCCATGCTCTGCTTCAGCGGCCCAGGGTTTCACTGGTTTGGATCCTGGGCAGGGACCTAGCACCTCTCATCAGGCCATGCTGAGGCAGCATCCCACATGCCACAACTAGAAGGACCCACAACTAGAATATACAACAATGTACTGGGGGGCTTTGGGGAGAAGAAGCAGGAAAAAAAAAAGAGAGAAGAAGATTGGCAACAGATGTTAGCTCAGGTGCCAAGCTTTAAAAAAAAAACACTATAAGCAGGTTCACATGGTGAGATCTCCCTTCCTGTCCCCGTCCTCTCCATTCTCCAGATCACTAACACTCTCCTCGCTGGGAAGGCTCGAAGGTTTTCACTTTGATAAGTATCTTGTGCCATCTGTATACATAGCACTTCATACACTGGCTGCTATAACTGTGGGATAAGAAGCTTATCAGGTATATTATTATTATATGTAATATATATATTATTAGGATCAGGTATAATTTTTCAAGATATTACCCAAGTGCTTCCATAGAGTGTCCATTTTATCCTTCGAAAATATTTAAAATAAAAACCCCCAGACCCTACTCCAACCCAGCCAGCTCACAGCCTAAGGGCAGAGGCCACAGAACAGGCTTTTTCAAAACAGCTCCCCTTGTCATCGTCATGATCAGCCACATGCGGGAACTGCCATCCTCCTCAGAGAGCAGGCATCTTCACCGATCGGAGGGAGGAAGCGCTGCTGCCCTCCTGTGCAGGGCCTGTTTACGCTTTCCCTGTGATCTCCTCATCACGCTTTCTCCTCCTAAATATGCAACCATTCTTCAGGTGATTGTATACACATACACACACAAACATGTATATACGTGTTTATGTATACATACGTGCACATATTCCTGTATTCACACAGTACTGGAACCTCTCTGAAACAAAACATACACAGTGGTTATAACAGCTGTCTTCAGGGAGCGCAAGTGAGTAGCCAGAGTATGGGGGAAGGGAGACTTACTTCCCCTTTGAATGGTGTCCCATGTGCCTGTATTACCTATTGAAAAATCAGTAAAGTTACAGAACTCTTTCTTCATGCACCGAATGTGGGACACCATTCCAAACAATGCTGTGGCGATTTTGAAACATGCCTGAAGGTGTTTTCACAACTACTCACCACAAGACGTGGAATCGAATTCCACACCCCTCGAAGGTAGGCCAGTGACTCACATCTATCAAAGAGAATGTGGCCGACGTGATGCTGTGTGCCTTCCAAGCCTGGAGAACTTCCACCTGGCTTGCTCCCTCTCTTCGAGTGCCCACTCTGGGGGAATCCAGCCACCGTGCTGTGAGGACACTCAAGCAGTCGGTGCAGTCTGCGGAGAGGCACGTGTGGACAGAGGAAAAGGGATTCAATGCCTGAAGGAGCGGGAAGGACTGGGAGAGCCGTATCTGAAGACAGGGAGCATGAGGGGTTAAGAACTGACAGAGCTTCAGCCTTGGGAAGAAGGCAGGACAGGTCTTCCTCTTGAGGCAAGATAGAGAAAGAGGTAAGAAGAGCTGTAGACACACAGAGATATGGATGCAGACGGGAGGGAGGTTGATAACTTCAAGCAAAAGATCTCTGTATTTCCATGGAGGCAGAGAATGATCAAGAGCTGAAGAGGTGAAGATTCCCTGCAGGCACAAGAACACAGAGAAGAGAGATGCTAGGTCACCGTGCAGAATCACCATGTTCAACAAGATTCCAGAGCTCATCCCTTTAAACCTAACACCTGTGTTCAAAGCACAAGTGGTTTAACCACTCCTCAAGGTCTCCAAGAAAATATTTCAGAGCTTTAAAATTGTTACTTCAAAGTTCTACCACATGTTAAGGCTTGACTATTGGTTATTATATAAATTAATTCTTTATCCTTTTGAAGGCAAAAATGATCATCCAACGTTACTTTCAGAAAACCCTGAGGATATCTTGTCAAGGTGGCGGTGTAGGTGGACTCTGAACTCACCTCCTTGACAAACACAACCAGGATACAACTATTCTTGGAAAAATTACCCTGGAGAGAGAACTGAAAACTGGATAAGAAGAACCCCTACAACAAGGGACAGTCCTGACTGAGGCACAAGAGGCAGAAATTCCTTCTGGAGAGAGAAAAGCCACCTTTGTGAGCCTCAGAACTTCATTGCTGGCTGGGCAGGAGCCACCCTAAGGTACGCAGCCTTCCCAGGAGAAGTGGGGACCTTAGTAGGGGTGTGTTACCGCTATAAGCATCCTTCAGACTGAGCACAACTGAGATGAGTATGCTACTGTCTGGCTTCGCTGGCTATTAACTGCAATGGGAACACCCCCAGGAAAGCTATTGACATAAGGAGAATAAAGCCAGTTCTTAAAAGGGCAAATGCACAAATTCACTTGTCTCAGCGGGCAACCTAAAATCACCAGAAAGAAAGCTACACAGTCCTTTGGTGAAAAGAGACTCACCTGATAGGATCTGGGTGCATCTCGGTGGGAGGTGAGACCTCTCCAGAGACGGAGACATTGGTGGTACCCATTACTGTAACCTAGTACAGGCATGCTGGCACAGGTGTTGGCAGGTGCCATTGGAGTTCTTCCCCTGGCCTGATAGCCCAGGGGTCTGCCCCACCACTAGAGAGCAGATTTAATCCAGTTCAGCCAGGGCAGACAGCCAGCCCTAGTGAGTGGCCACTCCCAACATCAAACCCTCAGGTAACTTGTGGGCCTGCATAGACTGGGTGCTTTGGTCCTCTAGAGGCAGGTGAGCATGTCCACCTCTCTGAGGTAAGGCTTGTGTGAGGAGCAGATGAACTGTGGGCAGTGATGGTGGAGAGTGTGGGGGCCTCTGCAGTGGGGCAACTGGGTCCACTCCAGGGGGTCAGGATGTGTGCAGGGGCCAGGACTGTGTTGACAGTGTGCGTGAACCTGTGGGAGTTGGGGCTTATCAGTGGCAGAAGACTTGTGCTTCACAAACAGCCACAAAGGGAGTCGGCCCCACCTTCCAAAGCCTGAAACAACTGGGTGCTCCTGTGCCTCAGGCCAGCCCCACTCAGCTGCAATCCTGAGAGAGGCTAACAACAGCCTTGCAGGCCTGGGGCCTACAGCAACCATAAGCCTCTGAGCCTAGCAACCAGCAACACAGGGTACCGACTCAGTTATCAGGAAAACTGCAACAGGACTGTGCTATTAGACCTTGTAGCCAAGACTGCTGGGGCTCCCCAAACCTGATTTACAAAGAGCAAAGACTGGACTCCCTGGGCACCTGCAGTTACAGCAACCCTGCCACACCAGAAGGACACAGGTAGCCCAAGCAGGGGTCACTCTTGGATCATTGGGACTGGTGATGAGAGGGAAGCACACTGCTGGGCCACAAAAGGCATCTCTTACATAAGCTCACTTCTCCAAGATCAAGAGACATAGCTGACTCACCTATTACATAGGTATAAGCCCACAGAAAGAGGCATAATGAGGAGGCAAAGGGATACATTCCAAGCAAGGGAACAGGAAAAAAAAAATGCAGAAAAAGAACTAAATGAAACAGAAATAAGCAGTCTACCCAACAAAAAATTCAAAGAAAACTCATAAGGATGCTCACTGATATTGGGAGAAGACTGGATGAACACAGTGAGAATGTCAGCAGAGAATCGGAAAATATAAAACAGAACCAATCAGAAATGAAGAATACAATACTGGAAATGAAAAATTCACTACAGGGACTCAATAGCAGAGTAGATGATACAGAAGAATGGATCAGTGAGCTAGACAAAAGACTAGAGGAAATCACCCAAGCTGAACAGATCAAAGAAAAAAGAATTAAAAAGAATGAGGACAGTCTAAGGGAACTCTGGGACAACATCAAGTGCACTAACATTCATACTATAGGTGTCCCAGAAGGAGAAGAGAAAGACAAAGGGACAGAGAATCTATTTGAAGAAGTAATAGTGGAAAACTTTCCTAATCTAAGGAAAGAAACAGACATCCAAGCAGAGGAAGCACAGAGATCACCAAACAAGATAAACCCAAAGAGGCCCACACCAAGACACATTACAATTGAAATGTCCAAAATTAAAGATAAAGAGAGAATCCTAAAAGCAACAAGAGAAGGGAACAAGTGACATAACAAAGGAAAGCCCATAAGGCTGTCAGCAGACTTCTCAACCAAAACCCTACAGGCTAGAAGAGAGCGGCAGGACTTATTTAAAGTGCAGAAAGGAAAAAACCTACAGCCAAGAATACGCTATCCAGCAAAGTTGTCATTCAAAATGGAAGGAGAGATAAAGAGCTTCCCAGACAAGCAAAAATCAAAGGAGTTTATCACCAAGAAACCAGTTCTACAAGAAATGCGGAAAGAACTTATTTAACTGGGAAAGAGAAGACCAGAAATAGGAATAAGAAAATTATTTTTAAAAAAAAAAAGCAATAAAATCACCAGTAAAGGCAAAAATACAGTAAAGGTGGCAGATGAACCACCTATGAAGATAATATGAAGGGTAAAAGACGAGAGTACTAAAATTACCTATTTCAATGATAAGAGAGTAATGGATAGACACACACAAAATAAGATTAGATATGATTTGAAAAACATAACGTGGGAGGAGGTGAGTAAAAGAGTAGAGCTTTTAGAATGAGGTCAAGCTAAAGAGACTATGAACTCAATATAGATTGCTCTATACGTAGAACATTACATAGGAACCTCATGGTAATCACAAACCAGAAACCTGTAATAAGTAAACAAATAAGTAAAAGAAAACAAATCAAATATATTACTAAAGAAAGCTATCAAACCACAAGGGAAGAGAGCAAGAGAAGAAGAAGGAACCAAAAAGAACTACTAAAACACCCATAAAGAAATTAAGAAAATGGCAATAAGTACATACTTATCAATAGCTAGTTTAAATGTAAATGGACAAAATGCTCCAATCAAAGGCATAGGGTGGCTGACTGGATAAAAAAACAAGACCCATATATATGCTGCATACAAAAGACACACTTCAGACCCAAAGACACTCACAAACTGAAAGCGAAGGGATGGACAAAGATACTCTATGCAAACGGCAAAGAAAAGAAAATGGGGGTAGCAATACATCTATCGACAAAATAGACTTTAAAATAAAAACTGTAACAAGAGACAAAGAAGGGGACTACATAATGATAAACAGAACAATCCAACAAGAGAATATTACACTTGTAAATATGTATGCACCCAACATAGGAGCACCTATATATATAAAACAATTATTTACAGAAGTAAAAGGAGAAATAGACAATAACACAATAATAGTAGGGGACTTTAATACTCCACTTACAACAATGGATAGATCATCCAAACAGAAGATCAATAAGGAAACAATGGTATTAAATGACCCATTAGACCAGATGGATGCAGTAGATATAGAAAGAGAACATTCCATCCAAAAACCACAGAATACACACTCTTTTCAAATGCACATGGAACATTCTCCAAAATGGATCACATATTAGGCCACAAAACAAGTCTCAATAAATTTAAGAAGATCAAAATAATACAAAGCATCTTTTCTGACCACATGGGTATGAAACTAGAAATCAACTACGTGATGAAAATCAGAAAAGCCACAGTAATGTGGAGTTTAAACAAAATGCTACTGAACAATGATTGGGTCAATCAATAAATCAAAGGAGAAATAAAAAAATACCTGGAGACAAAGGAAAAGGAAAAGACGACATGGCAAAATCTATGGAATACAGCAAAAGCAGTTCTAAGAGGGACGTGTATAGCAATTCAGGCCTGCCTCAACAAACAAGAAAAATCCCAAATGAACAATCTAACAGTGCATCTAAAGGTACTGGAAAAAGAAGAACAAACAAAGCCCAAAATCAACAAAAGGAAGGAAACAATAAAAATCAGAGCAGAAATAAATGAAATAGAAACTTTAAAAAAGTAGGAAAAAAAATCGATGAAACCAAGAGCTGGTTCTTTGAAAAGATAAACAAAATTGACAAACCTTTAGCTAGACTCACAAGAAAATAAGAGAGAAGGCTCAAAAAGATAAAATCAGAAATGAAAGAGGAGAAACTACAACAGACACCTCAGAAATAAAAAAGATTATAAAAGAATACTATGAAAAGAATACTATATGCCAACAAACTGGATAATCTAGAAGAAATTGACAAATTCTTAGAATCATCTAACCTTCCAAAACTGGATCAAGAAGAAGTAGAGAATTTGAATAGACCAATCACCAGTAAAGAGATTGAAACAGCAATCAAGAACCTCTCAAAAAAGAAAAGTCCAGAACCAGACAGCTTCCGTGGTGAATTCTACCAAGCATTCAAAGAAGACTTAATATCCATCCTTCTCAAACTCTTCCAAAAAATTGAAGAGGAGGGGAGGCTTCCTAACTCATTCTATGAAGCCAACATTATCCTGATACCATAACCAGACAGGGACAACACAAAAAAAGAAAATTACAGCCCAGTATCATCAAAGAATATCGATGTAAAAATCCTCAACAAAATACTAGCAAATTGAATACAACAATACATTAAAAAGATCATACACAATGATCAAGTGTGATTTATTCCAGGGATGCAGGAATGATTCAACATCCACAAATCAATCAACATTAACA
The DNA here is from genome assembly GCF_041296265.1 of Equus caballus. Lineage (NCBI taxonomy): Eukaryota > Metazoa > Chordata > Mammalia > Perissodactyla > Equidae > Equus > Equus caballus. The sequence goes on from NC_091691.1 coordinate 39,876,737, forward strand.
AAATCAACACCACATTGACAAAATGAAGAATAAAAATCACATGATCATCTCAATAGATGCAGAGAAAGCATTTGACAAGATATAGCATACATTTATGATAAAAACTCTAAATAAAATGGATGTAGAAGGAAAATACTTCAACATAATAAAGGCCATATATGACAAACCCACAGCTAATATCATCCTCAATAGAGAAAAACTGAAAGCTATCTCTCTAAGAACAGGAAGCAGACAAGGACACCCAGTGTCACCACTCTTACTTAACACAGTATTGGAAGTCCTAGCCAGAGCAATCAAGAAAAAGAAATAAAAGGGATCCAAATTGGAAAGGAAGAAGTGAAACTGTCACTATTTGCAGATGACATGATTTTATATACAGAAAACCCTAAAGAATCCACTAAAGAAATATTAGAAATAATAAATGACTACAGTCAAGTTGCAGGATATAAAATCAACATACAAAAATCAGTTGTGTTTCTCTACACTAACAACCAAATAGCAGAAAGAGAAATTAAGAATACAATCCCATTTACAATTGCAACAAAAAGAATAAAATACCTAGGAATAAACTTAACCAAAGAGGTGAAAGATCTGTACACCGAAAACTATAAAACATTGTTGAAAGAAATTGAAGAAGACACAAAGAAATGGAAAGATATTCTGTGCTCTTGGATTAGAAGTAACATAGTTTACATATCCATACTTCCTAAAGCAATCTATAGATTCAATGCAATCCCTATCAAAGTTCCAACAACATTTTTCACAGAAAAAGAACAAAGAATCCTAAAATTCATATAGAACAACAAAAGACCCCGAATAGCCAAAGGATTCCTGAGAAAAAAGAACAAAGCTGGAGGTATCAGACTCCCTGATTTCAAAATATATCACAAAGCCATAGTAATCAAAACAGCATGGTACTGGCACAAAAACAGACACACAGATCAATGGAACAGAATCGAGAGCCTAGAAACAAACCCACACATATATGGACAGCTAATTTTCAACAGGGGAGCCAAGAGCATACAATGGAGAAAGGAGAGTCTCTTCAATAAATGGTGTTGGGAAAACTGGACAGCCACATGCAAAAGAATGAAAGTAGATCATTATCTTACACCATCCACAAAAATTAACTCAAAATGGATTAACAACTTGAATGTAAGACCTGAAACCATGAAAATTTTAGGCAGTACACTCTGACATCAGTGTTAGCAGCATTCTTTCAACTACCATGTCTGACCGGGCAAGGGAAACAACAGAAAAAATAAATAAATGGGACTACATCAAACTAAAAAGCTTCTGCACAGCAAAGGAAACCATCAACAAAATGAAAAAACAACCTAACAACTGGGAGAGGATATTTGCAAACGATATATCAGATAAGGGGTAAATATCCAAAATATACAAAGAAGACATACATTTCAACAATTAAAAAAAAAATTAAAAAATGGGCAAGAGATGTGAACAGATATTTCTCCAAAGACAATATATGGTTGGCCAACAGGTACCTGAAAAGATGTTCAACATCATTAACTATCAGCAAAATGTAAATCAAAACCACAATGAGGTATCACTTCACTCCCGTCAGAATGGCTATAATTAACAAGACAGGAAAAAACAAATGTTGGAGAGGATGTGGAGAGAAGGGAACCCTTGTACACTGCGAACTGCAAACTGGTGCAGCCACTATGGAAAATAGTGTGTCATTTCCTCAGAAAATTAAGAATAGATCTACCATATGATCCCGCTATCCCACTGCTGGGTATTTATCCAAAGTACATGAAAACACAAATGCATAAAGATACTTGCACCCCTATGTTCATTGCAGCGTTATACACAATAGCCAAGATTTGGAAGCAACCTAAGTGCCCATCAAGGGACGAATGGATAAAGAAGATGTGGTATTTATACACAATGGATACTACTCAGCCAAACGAAATGATGAAATCCAGCCATTTGTGACAACATGGATGGACCTTGAGGGTATTATGCTAAGTGAAATAGGTCAGAGGGAGAAAGTCAAATACCATATGATCTCACTCATAAGTAGAAGATAAAAACAATAATAAACAATCACATAGCAACAGAGATTAGATTAGTGGTTATCAGAGGGGAAGGGGGGAGGGAAGAAGGCGAAAGGGGTGGAGAGGCACATGTGTGTTGGGATGCATTTTTTTTTTACTTTTTATTACGATTATGATAGTTTACAACCTTGTGAAATTTCAGTTGTACATTATTGTCTGTCAGTCATGTTGTAGGTGCACCCCTTCACCTTTGTGCCCACCCCTCACCCCTCCCTTTCCCCTGGTAACCACTAATCTGTTATCTTTGTCTACACGTTTAACTTCCATCTATGAGTGGAGTCATACAGAGATTGTCTTTCTCTATCTGGCTTATTTCACTTAACATAAAACCATCAAGATCCATCCATGTTGCAGTGAATGGGACGATTTTATCCTTTTTTATGGCTGAGTAGTATTCCATGGCATATAGATACCATATCTTCTTTATCCAATCATCAGTTGATGGGCACTTAGGTTGCTTCCACATCTTGGCTATTGTGAATAATGCTGCAGTGAATGTAGGGGTGCATAAGTCTCTTTGAATTGTTGACTTCAAGTTCTTTGGATGAATACCCAGTAGTGGGATGGCTGGGTCATACAGTATTTCTATTTTTAATTTGTTGAGAAATCTCCATACTGTTTTCCATAGTGGTTGCACCAGTTTGCATTCCCACCAGCAGTGTATGAGGGTTCCTTTTTCTCCACAACCTCTCCAACATTTGTCACTTTTTGTTTTGGTTATTTTTGCCATTCTAATGGGTGTAAGGTGATATCTTAGTGTAGTTTTGATTTGCATTTCCCTGATGCTCAGTGATGATGAGCATCTTTTCATGTGCCTCTTGGCCAACCGTATATCTTCTTTGGAGAAATATCTGTTCATGTCCCCTGCCCATTTTTTGATCGGGTTGTTTGATTTTTTGTTGTTGAGTTGTGTGAGTTCTTTATATATTATGGAGATTAACCCTTTGTCAGATGTGGGGATGCATTTTAATTAGTCTTTGGGTGGTAAACATGATGTAATCCACACAGAACTAGAAATATGTTACAATGTATACCTGAAATTTATATAATGTTATAATCTCATGTTACCGCAATGAAAAAAAAAGCTTAAAAAAACAAAAACCCTTTCCTATTCCTAAATCTCTGTCCAAAAGGCCAGACAAACTCAAATCCCTTATGGTCCATCTGCCAGACCTTTAATTTCTAATATTATCTTTAGGAAATCACCAACATCTCCAGTCATCCTTACACCAAGTAGCATTTGAAGCTGTCTCTAAATTTGAGTCAATACGATGAGTAATGGCTTACATATCACATATAATTCATTTCGATGATCATTTCACAAGTGCCTGGCAGGCCCAACACCAGAATAAGCACTAAGGGGACACAAGGACTTCCTAAAGGCTCTTTTCATCCAGGAGGAGAGAGAAGTCATCTATATAAATAACTATAGTACAAGACAGAAGGTAATAAATAGCACCACAAATACCACATGGGGCACAGAGTCCAAGTTAACTGCAACTTGGGGATCAAAGGTTTCATTGAAGAAATTGCATCTGAGTTGTGCTTAAGAATGGGGAAGATTTGAACACATAGAAAAAAGCAAAAAACATTTGAGAAATCGTCAACATTGTAAGCAAAGGCATGACAAAGAGGAGAGCTTCATGCCTTGGCCCAGATGGCATGTAATAAATGTCTGAGGTTTAATAACTGACCAAAACCAGTCCTGTCTGACCAGTCAAGCTCTTACTATGTGCCAGGCACTGTTCAGGGCACTATGGATATAGCACTGAACAGAAGGGTCCCTGTTTTCATGTAGCTCACATGCTAATCAGGGAGCAGATCGTAAACAAGTAAATATGCAATATATGTGTCAGGCCACGATGAGTGCTATGGTCAGAGACATCTCTCTGATAAGGTAAAACGTGAACACAAATGTGAAAGAATGAGGGAGCAAACAATGGACATATCTGCATGAGGAGCATTACCTGCAAAGGGAAGCACAAACGTCCTGTGGTAGCTGCTTACTAAGCTGCTCAAGGAGTAAGAAGGAAGCCACCGCAGCCAAGCAGAGTAAGCCAAGAGGAGAAGGTAGATGAGGTCAGGGAGGAAGGGAAGAGCCAGATCATGACAGACACTGTAGATCCTGCAAAGGTCCTTCATTTTATTTAGTGAAATGCAAGCGGGATGAAAGGGTTCTGAACAGAGAAAAGACCTTAATGGACCCTAGAGAAGGCAAAGGTCGAAACAGGGAGGCCAATTAAGCATCTGCAGCAGAGGTGCGGGCGAGGGCGATGGCTCGGGTAGAGATGGTAGCATCAGAGGGCATAAGAAAGGGCCAGATTCTGGCGATATTTTGAAGGTAGAGCTGCTGGGATCTGGTGACAGACTGGATTACGTAGAAAGAAAAATGACTCCAGGGTTTTTGGCCTGCACATACTCAAGAGAAAATAAGGCTGGAAACAGGTTGGGCCTGACTAGAGATCATCTACCAAATTGAAGTCTTGGGAGAACAGGACAGTGAAACATGAGGTCTTCACACAAAAGAACTTGGGCAAATCACGTCATCTCTGTGCCACCAGTCCCTCACCTATAAAATGGAGCCAAGGGTGAGATGTGTGCTTCTCAGCTGGGACACCCATACGAGCACTCACGCCACAAGACAACCTTACAAATCTTCCCAGAAAGCTAACTGCATCAACAGATTCAGGGAGTAACTGGTTTTTACAAGTTATATTTATTAAAACAGAAAACTGGAATACAATAGAGAAAACACTGCCTGAAAATCTACATAATAACCTGAGTGTTTGGGAAAAGAAGTCTATTTCTTCTCAGCCAGCGTTTGGCACACTTTGATGGAAGAGTTTGAGAAGTCCTTGTTTAAATGGTATCTCTGGGCCCTTCTGCTTTAATATTCTGTGTTTTAAACACATTTTACTGGCTTTCAACCTTTTAAGTCTTCTAGTGGGCAAAACAGTAGACAAGGCTGCAGCCAGAGAATAAAATATAATTCTTAACATCTTCCACAATGTTCAGGTGTAACTGACAGAAGGTGGAATGTAGAAATGGGGGAAGACGGAAGAAAAAGGAAGGGTGCAAATATTCTAATCTGGAAAAGGGGAGCCAGGAGATACTGTCAAAAGTTGATGAAACAAGAAACAATTATACTGAAAGAAAGAGGAGAGAAAGCAGTATAAGAATAATTCTCATCCTTCCATCTGAACATCAAGAGACAGTCTATGAAAATCAATGAAACAAGATATAGAGGCTTAGACACATTATCCAGAGTTATGGACACACAGAACAGTAAATCAAATAGCCAAGAAATAGATGAAAAGACGTTCATGTGGCTGGCCCGGGGCGTAGTGGTTAAGTTTGCATGCTCCATTTCGGCTGCCCAGGGTTTGCTGGTTCGGATCCTGGGCTGGGAGCTACGCACCACTTACCAAGCCATGCTGTGGCTGCATCCCACATAAGTAGAGGGAGATGGGCACAGATGTTAGCTCAGGGCCAGTCTTCCTCAGCAAAAAGAGGAGGATTGGCGGCAGATGTTAGCTCAGGGCTGATCTTCCTCAAAAAAAAAAACACAAAAAAACCAAAAAACAAAAATCTATTTGGGACTGGCCTGGTGGTATAGTGGTTAAGTTCCCAAGCTCTGCTTCAGTGGCCCAGGGTTCGAGGACTCAGAGCCTGGGTGTGGACTTACACATCATTCATTAAGCCATGCTGTGGTGGCATCCCACATACAAAATAGAGGAAGACTGGCACAGATGTTATTAGCTCAGGGCCCATCTTCCTCACCAAAAAAAAAAGAAAAGAAAAATCATCTAGGCTGTTGCATGTATCAATAATTCATCCTTTTGCACCCTAGCACACAGGAGTGCACTGAAGGTAACCCTACCCCCGTTAGCATAATAGAAATCACACCTGGGGGCAGAGAGCTAGCATGCTAATGACCCATGCGTCACATGAGGCAACCTGTTGAACAACAGCACAGGCACAAGGAAAGGCCCACCTCAACCTGCCACGAGGAAGCACTCCTCTCAGCCTTTGCCTCACAAAAGCCCCACAGTCCCGCTCCCTAAGGAGCTGGCCACCTGCCCCTTTCCTTTCTGCACCAGCTCCCTTGTGCCTCTCCTGTGCATAAACTAATAAACTTATTTTCTTTTTGTTGTTTTGGGGGTTTTTTGAGGAAGATTAGCTAATATCTGCCACCAATCCTCCTCTTTTTGCTGAGGAAGACTGGCCTTGAGCTAACAGCTGTGCCCATCTTCCTCTACTTTATATGTGGGGCACCTGCCACAGCATGGCTTGTCAAGTGGTGTATAGGTCCGCACCCGGGATCTGAACTGGAAACCCTGGGCCACCAAGGGCAAACATGCGAACTTAAGTCCTGCGCCACTGGGGTTGGTGCCATAAACTTTTATTTTCTACGTCCCCCCCAAAATACCAAAAGATGTTCAAATTCACTAGACTCTGGGTAATGCACATTAAAATAATAACCAGGTATCCTTTTATACCTTTCTGACTGACAAGAAATTAAAAAGAGCTCTGACTAGAGATGTGGAAAAAAGGTACCTTCTTACTTGCTGCTGGATATAAGACGCTATTTTAGAAAGCAAGCTGAGACTTCTGACGTCATCAAGATGGTGGAGTAGAAGACCCCTGCCTCCATGCACCAACAAACAACGACTAGACAGCTATCCACCGACAAAAACAGCTCTGGGAGAGCTCAGGAGTCCACCTAAGAAGCTCCAACAACACTGGGGAGCAAAACGCTGAGACTAACTGCACCAAAAGGGGAAGAAAACAGTCTAATTTGCCGTAGCATCCCACCCCCGGGCAGCTGCTCGGCCCCAGGAGAGAGCTCCAGACCAGCGGAGCTCCCCCCCGGGAAGAGTGGTGGGGCACGCGCCGGGCTCGCCTGCCTGTGGGGCCCCGACCAGGAGCGCTGCAGTCTCACCCGCCCAGGGACCCGCAGAGCTGAGGCGGAGAAACCGGCTGGGACCAGGAGAAAGGGCAGCGGCTCCAGCATCAGAGAAAGAGGCAGGAAGCTCACATGGACAGATAACGGCTGAAAACTTCCCCAGCCTGAGGAAGGAGAGGGACATCCAACACACGAAGTTCACAGGTTCCCAGTCAGTTCAGCCCAAAGACAACTGCACCAAAACACATATAATGGAAATCAAAAATCAAAGACAGAGACTCTTGAAAGCAGCAAGGGCAAAGCGCAGCACACGCAAGAGAACCCCCCCCCAACCACCACAAGGCCATGAGCAGGTGTCTCAGGACAGCCCGTGGGCCAGGAGAGGGGGTGATGAGTCAGAAGCTCTGAAAGAAGAAAGCTGCCCGCCAGGAATACTGCACCCGGCAAAGCCGTCCTTCAGAACTGAAGGAGAAAGAGAGCGCTTTCCAGACAGACGAAGCTGAAGGAGTTCCTCACCACTAGAACTGCCTTACAAAGAATGCTAAAAGGAGCTCTTCAAGTTGGAAAAAAAAGGACACTAACTAGTAAAATGAAAATGTAAAACTCACTGGTAAGGTAAGCATATAGTCAAATTCAGAATACACTGATATTGTAAAGCCGGTGTGTAAATTGCTTATCTCTAGTATAAAGATTAAAAGACAAAAGAATTAAAAATAACTATATCCACAATAATTTCTTAATGGATACACAATATAAAAAGATGCAAATAGTGATACCAAAAACATAAAATATGGGAGAGAGGGAGGTCAAAGTGTTGAGTTTTTGTATGTGAACAAAGTTATCAGCTTAAAACAGACTATTAGAAATGATGTAATATTTTCTGTAAGCCTTTCTTAGGCAAAGAAAGGCAAAACCCTATAGTAGGTAACAAAAGACAAAGAGAAAGGAATGAAAGCGTACAACTATAGAAAAGCATCACATCACAAAAGAAGACAACAGGAGAGCAAGGAACAAAGGATCTACAAAACAACCAGAAAATAATTAACAAAATGGCAATAGTAAGTACTTATCTATTAATAATTACTTTAAGTAGAAATGGACTAAATTCTCTAATCAAAAGACACTGAGTGGCTGAGTGGATAAAATAACAAGACCCAACTATATGCTGCCTCCAAGAGACTCACTTCAGCTTTAAGGACACATGGGCTGAAAGTGAAGGATGGACACATACATACCATGCAGAGGGAAACAAAGGGGAGCAGGAGGAGTATACTTACATCAGACAAAACAGACTTTAAGTCAAAAACTGCAATAAGAGACAAAGAGGGTCACTACGAAAGGATAAAGGGGTCAATTCATCACGAGGAAATAATAATAGTTATATATATTACTTTTATCATCACTATTATATATATATATACACATATCTGATGCACACATATCTGACATATATGTGTGTGTATACATGCATCTGATATATACATATCTGAAAGAAGAAATAGACATCAATACAATAATAGCAGGGGACTTCAATACCCCACCTTCAAAAAAAGATAGATCATCCAGACAGAATATCAATAAGGAAACACTGGACCTGAACTACTCTTTAGATCAAATGGGCCTAACAGACCTATCTAGAACATTCCACCCAACAGCAGCCAAACACACATTCTTCCCAAGGGCTCACAGATCATTCTCCAGGAGAGATCATATGTTGGGCCACAAAACAAGTCTTAACAAACTTAAGAAGACTGAAATCATATCAAGTATCTTTTCGGACCACGATGGAATGAAGTAGAAATGAGTAAAGGAGAAAATATGGAAAATTCACAGACAGGTGGAGACTGAACACACTCCTCAACAAACAATAGTCAAAGAATAAATCAAAAGGGAAATTAAAAAATATCTTGAGACAAACGAAAATGGAAATACAACATACCAAAACTAGGTTGAAAGTTAGTATAAAAAAAGAAATAACAAAGAGCAGACTAGAAATAAATGAAACAAAGAATAGAAGGATAATAGAAAAGATCAATAAAACTAAGAGTTGGTCTTTGGAAAAGATAAACTGACAAAACTTTACCTAAACTAACCAAAGAACAAAGAGAGAAGATTCAAATAAATAAAATCAGTAATGAAAGAGGAGACATTACAAGTGACACCACAGAAATACAAATGGTCGTAAGAAACTACTATGAACAATTATATGTCAACAAATTCAATAACCTAGAACAAATGGAATAAATTGCTAGAAATGTACAACCTACCAGGACTGAATCATGAAGAAATGGAAAATTTGAACATACCAATAACAAGCAAGGAGACTCGATCGGTAATCAAAAGTCCAACAAAGAAAAGTCCAGGAACAGCTGGCTTCACTGGTGAGCTCTACAAAACATTTAAAGAATTAACACCAATCCTTCTCAAATTCTTCCAAAAACTGAAGAGGCAGGAGCACTTTCAAACTCGTTTTACCAGACCAGTATTACCCCGATACCAAAGCCAGACAAGAACACTACAAGAAAAGGAAATTAAGGGCCGATATTCCTGATGAACCGATGTAAACATCCTAGCAAGACAAATCCAGGAGCACTTGAGAAAGATCATGCACCATGATCAAGTGGGGTTTATCCCTGCGATGCAGGAAAGTTTCAACACACACAAATCAATCCATGTGATACAGCACATTAACAGAATGAAAGATAAAGATCAGATGATCATCTCAACAGATGCAGATAAAGCATTTGACCAGTTTCAACATCCTTTCATGATAAAAACTCTCGATAAATTAAGTGTAGAAGGAATGTACCTCAACATAATAAAAGCCACATATGACAAACCTACAGCTAACATCATACTCAGTGGTGAAAAGCTGAAAGCTGTTCCTCTAAGATTAGAAACAAGACAAGGGTACCCACTCTTGCCAATTTTATTCAACATAGTACTGGAAGTACCACCCAGAGCAATTAGGCAAGAAAAAAAATAAAAGGCATCCAAATCAGAAAAGAAGTAAAATTAACTCTTTGCAGATGATGTGATTTTACACAGAGAGTCTTTGCTAAAACTCTACCAAAAGATTGTTAAACAAATAAATGAATTCAGTAAAGTTGCAGGATACAAAATCAACACACAAAACTCAGTTGCATTTTTATATACTAACAATAAGCTATCAGAAAAAGACATTAAGAAAACAATCCCATTTACAATAGCAGCAAAAAGAAAAAATTCTTAGGAATAATTTAGCCAAGGAGGTGAAAAATCTACACACTGAAAACTGTATATATTGATGAAAGAAGTGGATGAAGGCACAAATAAATGGAAAGATATCCCATGTTCATGGATTGGAAGAATTAATACTGTTAAAATGTCCATTCTAGGAGTCAGCCTCGTGGCACAGTGGTTAAGTTTGGCATTCTCTGGTTAGGCGGCACGGGTTCACATCCGTGCAGACCTACACCACTCGTCAGCCATACTGTGGCAGCAACCCACACACAAAAAATAGGAATTGGCACAGATGTTAGCTCAGGACTAATCTTCCTCAGCAAAAATAAATAAATTAATTAATTAATTAAAATGCGGATTCAATCCAAAGTGATCTACAGATTTAATGCAATCTATCAAAATTCCAATGGCATTTTTCACAGAAATAGAAAAAAAATCGTAAAATTTGTATGGAACCACAAAAGACTCTGAACAGCTGAAGCAATCAAGCAGGAAGAACAAAGCTGGAGGCATCACACTTCCTGATTTCAAACTATTTTACAAAGCTATAGAAAACAAAACAGCATAGAAATGGCACAAAACATACAGGAAGACATGTGGAACAGAAGAGAGATGCCAGAAATAAACCCACAAATAGACAGGTAACTGATTTTCAAAGAAGATGACTACAATAGACAATGGGAAAGGATACTCTCTTCAACAAAGGGACGGAGAAAACTGGATATCCACATGAAAAAGAATAAAACTGGACCCTTATCTTACACCATACACGAAAATCAACTCAGAATGGATTAAAGACTTAAATTTTAAGACCTGAAACCATAAATCTCCTAGAAGAAAACACAGGAGAAAAGCTCCTTGACATTCGTCTTGGCATTGATTTTTTTAATACGACACCAAACACAAAGGCAACAAAAGCAAAAATCAACAAGAAGGACTACACTAAATAAACAGTTTTTACACAGCAAAGGGAATAATCAACAAAACGAAAAGGCAACCCATGGAAGGGGAGAAAATATTGGCAAACTGTCTATCTGGCAAGGGGTTAATATCAAATCAACACAATCCACACCTTAAATTTACACAATGTTATATCTCAATTATATCTCAGTAAAGTTGGAGGGGAAAAAGAAAATCAAAATGTAAGAAACACAAACAACTCAAGCAAAAAGATAAATAATCCAATTAAAAAATGGACAAAGGATCTGAATAGACAATTTTTCAAACAGAAATACAAATGGCCAACACATCTATGACAAGATGCTCAACATCATTAATCCTCAGGGAAATGTAAAACAAAACCATGAACTATCACCTCTCACCCATTAGGATGGTTATTAGCAAAAAGTCAAAAGGTAACAAAGGTTGGCGAGAATGTGGAGAAAAGGGAACCCTTGCGCACTGCTGGTGGGAAGGTAAATTGGTACAGCCATTATGGAAAACAGTATGAGGTTCCTCAAAAACTTAAAAAGTTGAACTACCATATGATCCAGCAATCACACTTCTGGGAATATGTCTAAAGAAAATGAAATCACTATCTCAAAGAGCTATCTGCACTCCCATGTTCACTACAGCATTATTCACAGTAGCCAAGATACGGAACCTAAGTGTCCATCGACAGATGAATGGCGCAATATTGTGTCTTATATTTGGTCATCTGAATGACCAAATATATTTCTCATATATATTTGGTCTTCTTTCACATTTCCAAAGTACTGAGAGTGATTAAGCCATCTCTTGTTATGTTAATAAGGTGACTTTGGGACAGCACCTAAGGGTGGGAGCTGGTTGCCAGGAGAAATCAGCCATGCGATTAGAGGATCAGAACTTTCCGCCCCACTCCCTGATTTCCAGGGAGGGAAGAGGGGAGCTTAAGGTTGAATCCATTGCCGATGGCCAATGACTTAGTCAATCATGACTACATAATGAGGCTTCCATAAAAACCCCCAAAGGACACCTCATCCCCCTTCTTTTTCTCAGAGATCTTCCAAGTTAGAGAACCAGAGCACTTCCAGGTGCCACTGTACCAGGCCCCAAGCTCCACAAGAACAGAGCTCCTTTGTTGGGGACCTCGCCCTATGTATCTCTTCATCTGGCTGTTGATTCATATCCTTTAATATCCTTTGCAATAAATTAGTAATCTAGTGAGAAAACAGGTTTTCTTGAGTTCTAGGAGTCATTCTAGCAAAGTAATCAAACCTGAGGAGGGGATCGTGGGAACCTATAGTTCCTAGCCCTTCAGGCAGAAGCACAGGTGACAACCTGAGCTTGCCACCAGCGTCTCAAGAGGAGGGCAGTGTTGTAGGACTGAGCCCTTTATCTGTGGAATCTGATTCTATCTCCAGGTAGAGAGTGTCAGAACTGAGTGGGATTCTCAGACACCTGCTGGCATCTGAGGACTGCTTGCAGGGGTGGGGAAGCTGCCACACACACATGTTGGAAATCGGGCCAGGGACCCTTTGAAAATGGATAAAGAAAATGTGGGATATATACATATAAATACATATTTTACATCATAAAATATATAAATTTCTATCAATTACATTACAAAATATATAAATAAATTTTTATTTTATATGTTTATATGTGTATATATATGTACTGCATTTTCTTTGTGTAGATATATAATGGAATACTATTCAGTCTTAAAAAAGAAGGAAATCGTGCTATTTGAGAGAACATGGATGACCCTGGAGGGCATTATGCTAAGTGAAATAAGCTGGACACAGGAACACAAATATAGCATGATCTCACTTATATGTAAAATCTAAAAAAAAAGTCAAATTTATAGTAACAGAGAGTAGAATGGTAGTCACCAGGGGCTGGAAAGTGGGGCAAAGGGGAGATGTTGATCAAAGGGTAGAGGCTTTCAGTTATAAAATGAGTAAGATCTGGAAACCTAATGCACAGCATGGTCACTGTAGTTCATAACGTATTATTATATACTTCAGATTTGCTAAGAGAGTAAATCTCAAGTGTTCTCGCCACACACAAAAAATGGTAACTATGGGAGGTGACGGTCATGATGTACCATAATTTATTAATTTGTTTGTGGTAATCATTTCACGATGTGTATATATATCAAAACATAACACTGTACATCTTAAATATAACAATTTCAATTTGTCAAAAATAAACTTTTTTAAAAAAAGAAAGCAATCTGAAAAGATCCATTAAGATAAAAAATGCACATACGTGTCAACCTCAGAATCCACTCGTGGGAATCTATGTCATAAAAATAAAAGCGCCAGTGTGTAGAACAAGTGTGTTAAGGATGGTTATTGTGGCATTATTTGAGAAGAAAAAACTGAAAAAGGTTAATGCTCAACAATACGGGAATGGCTGAATAAAATATGTTCATGAATGTTTACTCAGAATCATCTGAAGCATTATTTGAAGACAAATTTGGGGAGAAAAAAAGTTGGTCCCTAACAATATGGAAATTTCAGAATAAATTATGGCACATCATGACCGTGGAATATTAGACGGCCTTTACAAAGAATGAATTAGACTTGTCCCAGCTGACTTGTGAGGACTGTTGGGTGAGAAAAGCAAGAAGCAGGAAGCACAATCCCGTGGAGGCAGAAGAGGTGTGGGTTGAAAGCAAGGAGGGGAGGAGCGAGGAAACAGGCTGAAATGGCGGAGAGAGTAAAAGGCAGGCATACAACTACGCCGGCTACGCAAAATCGTCCATATGGGCTTATCTGTGTAATCAATAGAGAGTTTGGAGATTTTTGTTGGTTTTTTTAGAACCAGATAATCTGTTCAGAGGTGGAATTGAGGGGCCAGGCCCAGGACAGCTGGCCATGCCCCTGCGGTTCGGAGACATCCCGGGTAATCCCAAACAGACCGCTGAGCCCAGAGGGGCAGCCAGCAGGGAGGCCCAGGTGTCAGCTGTCCTTACAAGGGAGGGGTGGGGGGAAAGACAGGACATGGGCGGAAAGGGAGAACTGGGCACGACACTACTGTTACCACAAACGTTTTTAGATTCATTTGTTATACAGTGTATCACTTTGATATAAAATAAAAATGTTAGAAGTAAATAGAACCCCTATGGAGCCTGCCATATATATTTATTTTTGCTGAATCAGTGGCTCAAATGTAATCATCCATGTCTAAGTGGTTTTTTAGATATGCACCTGTTTTTCTGTCAGCCATCACACGTGAGCTTTCCGTGATACCGGTGGGGTAAACGACTCGCCCTGACCTGGAAATTAGCGAGAGGCAAAGATAAGCCCAACTCACCTGGCAGCCGCGGAGCCCAGGCTCACTGCCTCTGCCCCACACCACCTGACCCTCACAGGGAGCGCCAAGAGGCGACACTGGGAGCTGACCAGGAAAAACCTGAAAAAAGTAGCAGCTCTCAGTTACTACTAATGCTAATGAGAGACGCCAGCATTTTTGAGTACCTACCACGAGCAGACCCTGTTCTAAGATCTTGACACATGCTAACTCGAGCTATTCTCACAACAATCACTAGCCCCACCTAAGACCTTCTCCATCCCAGGTGGCAACTCTCTCCTGCCAAAAGCCTTGGAGTTATGATGGACACCTGTCATCCACACCCAGTCAGGAATTTCCCTTGGCGCTACCTTCACTATACACACAGAATCCAGCCACTCCTCACCACTTATACTGCTGTGGTCAGAGCTACGTCATCTTCCGCCCAATTTATGACAACCACCTCCCTAGCGGGTATCCCCAAGGTCCGGTTCTCCACTCTGCAGCCAGAGTGATCACCTCAAAGCCTAAGTCCCTCCCCGTCAAGCCTCCACCCGAGCCCGGCAGGCTCCCCCCTGTCAACGTCGGCGTGACCACAGTCCTCACAACGCCCTCCCCCACCCGCCCCGTACCCACTCTCTGCTCTCTCACCTCACTGTCCACAGCGGTCTCAGCGATGTCCCTCAGCATGCCTGGCCACCTCAGGCCTCAGGGCCCCTCTCTCCGGAACGCCTCCCCAGATAGCTCCACTGATGATATCTTTACTGATGCTCGCGGAGGCCTGGAGCTGACCAGCCAGCACTCCCAGTGCTTCTTACCCGAATCAGTTCTCCTCTTCTCCATAACATTCACCACCTTTCAAAAGACTACAGAATTTACCTATTCAGTATTTTTATCAGTTATTGACAGCCTCTCCCAAGTTAGGACGTAAGCTCCACAAAGGGCTCTGGGCTATTTTGTTTCCTGATGAAGCCACAACCCCACAGCAGTGCCTGACACACACTGGCCCCAACAAACATCTGTGGAATAAAGCAACTCGGTGTTACACACCAGGTACTGGATGATTCCAGGTGAAATAACGCCCCACCAACTTTGTAAATCTACTAAAAGCAGAAAACAACATCCCCCAAAAGAGAAAGTGAAAGAGCCCACTTTACCACCAAGAGTAAAGTAGCCCCATTCTCTCATATTTACACTATTCGTAAGACTGTTGGGTGCATACCCACGGAACTCTAAGAAATACAGGGAAGACTACTTGCTTACACATTCCACAAATGTAATTTCATGAAAATAAATTCATACTCTCTCAATATACAAAAAAAGAGGCTCATTTTTTACAAAATTGATTGTTCTCAATATCTTGACATACATGTAGATTTCCTTCCCTAATGTCTATTCCATTATTTTATAAAATATTACATGAGACTGTTATTTCCAGGATCACCTTCGATACTGAAAAATGATCATTATTCATGAACCAACAGCCTCATTTCTTCCATCATATGACACCAAGTTAGCTGACAATCTGTCTTATTCCTATTCATCATATTCTACTTTCCACATAGTTCACCAAATATTTTTCTGGATTCTTTGGCAAAGATGACCAAAATAGTTGTCCTACCGTCACTGACACATACTGGGGACAAAGTGGGAAATGTGTGAGCCGTGTGAAGATATACATAAAGCAAAAAGGACGATTCAGTCCAAGGTCAGGGAAATTTCTTTCCTTTTAAAAAGTGCATTATTAATAAAGTGATATGCGTGACACAAAACTTATGACGTGTGTGCCTAAATTCCCAATTCCCTGTTCTCGGCGCTGAACATACACACCGCCACATGTTTGCTGTGTTAACTTTAACCGCGAATCTCAAAACGTATGACCAGCAGTAGCAGCATTGGAAAAGCTGAGGTGACTTTCACTTTGGGAGGAGGTAAAACCACAATTAAACACCGTAAAAAGCATTCTTCCTCCACAACAGCAAATACATTACCACATCACACGGGTACTCTATTTTCAGTTTTCCTTTCGATAATTTTTATAATTTAACCCCCAGAGATATTAACTGCAATAAAGTAGCAGAAAAGAACACAGCATTGTAAAATTATTTCTTTCCCAAAGTCTTTAAGTATCAAGCAGACCAAGAGTTGAACCCAAGTACTTCTGGTACTGAAACTGCATATTCACGATACATATTAATGTTTTTTTCTCTGTCTGGGTCAAAAAAAAATCCAATCCACGTGAATTAAGAAACAAGAATACAATTTTCAATCTTATTATAGTAAATGAAGATGGCTGCATTCTGAAACTGAATTTTTGGTATTTAAGCATTCAGTAACAACAAAGCATCTCCCAAAAGAAGATTCAAACAGGGCCCCTTTTTTTTTTTTAAGATTACACAAGTCTTTTCACAATAATGAAAAGAATTCCCACAATTTGTAAAAGATTACAGTGCACTGCGTGGGCAGTAAGACAAAGCCTTGGGCAGCCCCTTGCGCAGACGGTGTGGCCTGCCGAGATCCCCGGGAGGATCCTTGGCTGCAGGATGCTGGAGGATGCCTCGGCGGGAGCTACGCTGCACACCCGGCCAGCCCTGAGTGCAAGGTGCCACGCACCGGGGGACTGGAGCAGCCCCTTCTGCAGCCGGACACCCAGGTACCTCATCTGCCACCACCCACCTGGTCGGCCCCTACTGGTGCCTCTTGTCCCACTCAGAAGAGTCTACGTTGTTCTCTAAAACAAAGTTCAGGAGGGTGTGGATTTGTGCACATGCTGCAGCAACTAACAAGGCAGCCTCCTGTGATCAAGGGTGGGACCACCGCTGCGGCTGAAAGGCAAAGGCCAACAGCGAGCCTCCCCAGGAAAAGAAAGTGTTTCTCAGCAGATATTTACTTATTCTTTGAGGGAATAAGCACATAATCCTGTAGTGTGTAACTAAACATACCGCCCATTGGGGGCAACATTAAAGTACACAAGTGTTTACAGCAGCTGACAGTTTCAGACAGTACTGAACAAAGTGACCTACAACTACTTCTAAATGTTTTATGCTTAGAAAATCATTTCATCTTCACAACTACCCTGTTGTCATCGCCATTTTCAGCAGAGGAAGCTGCAGCACATTAAATAAGTTCGCACAGCGGTAGGAGGCTGAGCAAGGAGCCAGAACCAGGGGCAGTGGCGAACATTTGTTTACTTGATCAGAGATGTAAACATTTGAAGCGTACAAATGGACGTTTAGGAATCCTGAGAAACTAAGCCAAAAATGCTTATAAAGCATGAGCAGAAAAACCAACTCAACTAAGAGGAAACTCAGATGAGCCAAGACACCAAGACCTGACATGAAACAATGATATCACGGTGTGGGATCACAAAAATCTTTTAAAAATTCTATCAAAACTTTTCCCATCTGAGAAGTTTCATAGTAACTGCCTCCCTTCTGCTGTGCCTGTTTCCTAAAGACTGTCACCTGTCCTTTCTTGGAATGAAAATCCATTGTCCTGAGATGAATTCCCACTACATTTTTGTTGTTAAGGCGATTTTCTTAAGAAGAGGTTACATATGGTAGCTGGTTTGGGTTTTGTCTGGTTCGTGGAAAATAAAAAGTTGGCAACTGTCTGTAAGCTCACATGTAGTTTTATTGGCATATACTGCCCCAAATCTGGGAACCTCTTCTTGTTCAGAGTTCAGAGGACAGAGACGGGAGAGAAGACTCTGCTGTGGGCGGACAGAGAAAGGGTAAGACCAGAGCGCACAGTAGGGTGCTGGGCACCTTCCCCTCAACCCCGGCAGGGGCCAGTCTTCATATCCTGCAAGCAGGGCTGAAGGGAGCGCCATTGCCTTTGAGAATGCCGACAATGAAGACCAGGACTACCTGGGCGTCACGTCACATTTAGGGCTTCTTCGTGGAAGTGAGCCCTCTATCAATTTGTCATACATCGCACAGGGAAGAAAACAGAAGGTGCTCTGAACTCGCTGAAACAGCCCTTTCTCTCCCCTACATCCCTGCCTCCCTGCTCTTGGTGCTTATGCCAGAAGTCTCAGACTGGCAATCTGGACCCAGTTCAGCCTGCAGATGTTTTGTTTCTGCCTCACATTATCTAAAACCCAGGAAATTAGACACACATTTTAAATAATTGGATTTCTGACTTCGACTGGGAGGAAAAAGACATTAGGCCCGGCAACAAAGGACTCAGACTCCCGATGGATGAAGGCACCCATCCATCACACAGGCCCTGCAGATGGGTGCTGGTGCACCACAAGTCATGGCTCCCTCCATCTTAAACCCAGGCTGCTTCACCTCCTCACATTTCCCGCCCAGCACTGCAGACACTGGTGCTCCTGACCCTGGGAGCCTTCCTTGAGGAACCCTAAAGAACATTCCGGTGTGTTCAGAAGCCCTAAAAACTTCCTTGTAGGTTGGAAGATATATTTCAGCACAGATAGGGGCTAGATCTTCACTTCAAACTGGTTTCTAACTTACTTTTCCTATTTGTTTTTAATCTGGCTAGATCTAAATAAGGTCACATGAAACCTCTTTATATTTTAATTACACTTAGTCAAATGTTTGAAAAGAAAAAGGCAACAGTCCCACCTAACCGTGTAAGTGGCTTTGTTCTTAAGGTGTTTTTGTTTTTTGGGGTTTTTTTTTTAGATTTTATTTTTCCTTTTTCTCCCAAAGCCCCCCAATACATAATTGTGTATTTTCAGTTGTGGGTCCTTCTAGTTGTAGCATGTGGGATGCCGCCTCAGCATGGCTTGATGAGTGATGCCATGTCCGCGCCCAGGATTCGAACCAGGGAAACCCTGGGCCGCCAAAGCAGAGCGCACAAACTTAACCACTGGGCCATGGGGCCGGCCCCTTAAGGTGCTTTTTACTGCATGTTAATTGTCAGCCATAACCATTTATTTCCAATTCATTTTCATCTCAAATGACTGGACATAATTTAGCAAAGAAAACTCAGCAGTTACCATCTTCTCAAAAGCCAGCAAAATGTCAAGTTTCACTACACAGTTGTCCCTCAGTATCCTGGGGGATTGGTTCCAGGACCCCCCTCCATAATAAAATCCACAGATGCTCAAGACCCTTACATAAAATGGTGTAGTATCTGCACATAATCTACACACATCCTCCCGTACACTTGAAATCATCTCTAGGTTACTTATAATACCTAATACAAGGTAAATGCTATGTGAAGACTTGTCATACTGTACTGTTTAGGGAATAATGACAAGAAATACAGTCTGTACACATTCAGGACAGAGGCAGCCATCACCAGCCTTTCAGTTCTCAGACCACTGGACCCACGGATGCGGATGGCCCACTGTTCTGATGCCTAAGAAAACAACAGACTCCAACTCTTTTGGGTAATATAGCTAGTGCAGAAGTAACACAGTAAATTTTATTCAGCTGAACTTAAGAAGACCTTTCAAAGAAATTTTCTTTATATGATACATGAAATATTCAGAATACTAATCATTTTAGTTCCCTTGCAAAACCATTTCTTCTATTACAGAAATTCTGAGTAGTTGATGACCTGAAAAACACGATGTTTTTGTTCAATTGAAAATTTTTAAATAAAAACAAAGACAGGTATCTTAAACACTCTGGCTAAGAGATAACTACCACTAATAACTCTGACCTTCAGAAATCACTGTGTAGCAATGTCAGCACATGTTTAGAAAAAGTAGTAACTGAAATCCATATGCATGTGTTCTAAAAGTATAAAGTACCATAGAAATACCAAATGAACTTGAAAACTCACCTCATAGAGTGCTAAATGGAAATGTGGGCGAAACCCCCCTAAGTTAGGATGCTCTGCATCACGACCTTGAAAAGTTCCTCCATTAATTGAGTCTACCTAAAATTCGACTGTCAATGAGCCTTCCAAAACTCCAAGAGCGAGCCTTAAACAATTTAACGCGCCAGTCCTCTCTGCTTCCTTTACATCTGCTTTAGGTGCAAATCCCTATTAGTCGGTAAATCATTGACTGCATTTTGCCCAGGGGTCTCTACACTTAGCCCACAGACACAGAGTGAAACAAGACAAGAAACAACAAAGTGACAGAAAGGCCAGAGATGACATCAAAGAAGAATGACTAAAAATCTGTGGGTCTGATTTTTGTAAACTACTTGGGAAGCTTACCAAAAGCTCTGCACATACAGGCAATAATCAAGAAAATGGCTTAATGCTCACCCCCAAAACCAACATACAGTTCTCTCCTAAGGACCGTAATCCACAGCAGGCTCCGAGAGGCACAGGGCTCTTGGCTCATCCTCAGCGCAGACAGGGCCAACGGCCAAACCCACCAAGCCACCCCCCTTAGACTCCCAGGTTTTCCCCATCCTCAGGGTTGAGTGTCAAAAGCTAAGACTCACAACGTGCCCTCCACCTGCACCTTTGGACCAGGACACAATTTTAAGTTACCCACATTAGGCTACTCCCACCTCGTCTGCATCATCAGAAAAAGACCTCCTAAGGCCACATGCCCCACCTTTAAACACAATCTTGCATTGTATCTGATTCTCCATGTGCGGTGGCAAGCACCTGAGCTGCAGTGGAAGATGCCTTTATGTCTCTCATGGACAGTCACGGTCACCCAATCAGCAATAAACCCAAAATTGTCATATGCAAGTGCGACTGTGGAGGGGTTTGGGTGTAAGATATCAGTACATGGCATGTATTACCTTTGAGTCCTTACAAGCACCATTTATAGACATCACTACCTATTTGTTTTATGTATTATATTTCATTCTCTGAACTTTGACTAGTTGTCAAACACCATTAAAATATTCCTTCGTGGAAATTTGAGTCCCTCTTGCTTCTTACATCATATTCAAGCTGTAAAAATGTACTGGAATCCAATCCCACTCCTACTCTCACCCCAAACCTCTACCTGCACCCAGGGCAACGCCTGGGCTGAGCAAGAGGCCAGCTTCTAATGCAGATAAAGCACAGATGAGGAGGAGAAAGAGTTTGCATACAAGGACTCTTACATTACAGCCAAACCACACAGGAGTAAGCCCCACATACTAAACTAATTTTCTTGATCAATTCCTTTTTTATTTTTAAGGGTATAGGGTACTGCAACAGCTCTCACTTTTTAAAGGCAAGAGTTAGCCTCGGTTGATAGCCATGTGAAAAACCTATTTATGCTTCTCTAAACTTTGAGCATAACTTCATTTTACGTATAATTGAGACTTTTTTTTAAACATTGGCACCTGAGCTAACAACTGTTGCCAATCTTCTTTTTTTTTTTTATTCTTCTCCCCAAAGCCCCCCGGTACATAGTTGTATATTCTAGTTGTGAGCACCTCTGGTTGTGCTGTGTGGAACGCCACCTCAGCATGGCTTGATGAGTGCTGCTAGGTCAGTGCCCAGGATGCAAACTGGGGAAACCGAGAGCACGGACTCAACCACTCGGCCGCAGGCCAGCCCTATGGGACATATTTTTACATGGTTTTAATATTTCCTGTCTTTCCCAAGAATGCAACTCTGTAAATTGAGGAAAAGTTTTACTTTGTTTCATGTGGAATTTTAGCAAATACTGCTCACCATTTCAGAAGATCTCATTGAGTGCAGGCTGCTCAGAGACTCCGCTCCCCTGACAGGATCCTGCCAGCACGGCGTCAGTGACTGTCACAGAGAACCTACACAGAGGTACAGCATCCAACTACTTCATTTCTATTCAGGCTTAATGAAGTCCAAACATTTTGAAACACATACCATTTTATATAAATTATTTGCCATTTATTTCTCCCCTTTTATTATATATGGACATTATACTAACTTTTTAAAAGTAAGTATAGGTAAGTTATTTACCTATTAATTTCATTTCAGGAAACTAAGGAGGATGTTACAAATTTATGTTATCAAAGGGTTGATAAAGTTGAAACCCCTGATCCATAAACATTATTCCACTTTGGTACAACAAACAAGCGAAAAATGTATGTGAGTGACAGGTTATTCACTTAAGCTTTTTTAAGAAATTATTTTATTGAGGTCATACTAGCTTATAGCACTGCGCAAGTTTCAGGTGTACATCATTACATGTCAGTTCTTGTACAGCCTGCGTTATATTCACCATCAACAGTCTAGTTTGATCCATCACCATACATACGTGCCTTTCACCCCTGTAGTCCTTTCCCAAGGCCCTTCCCCTCTCTTAAAGTCAAGCTTTTATTTTATGCCTGGCAGGGGGTGGGAGGAAGTTCAAACTGTGAGAACAAAACAAAAATAAAAGTTTCAATTTCCCATCCCCTCTTTAAAACTAGGTTTTCTCATTGTTAGTTCCAAAAGAAAGATTCTCATTGCCCGTGAGAAAGGGTAATCTTAAGGAGGGATAAAAAGGGACCTGTGCATTTATTTAACCATAGGAATCTTCATTATAGAAACTTCCAAGTGGGTTAAGTAAAAATCAGAATAATTTAAAGAAGGTGAGTGAATTAAATCATCTCTCAAAATAATTTATAAACTATTTCTTTTTTTAAAGACTATTTTTTTATTGAGTTCATATTAGTTTACATCAATGTGAGATTTCAGTTGTACATTATTTCTTGACTGTCACCACATAAGTGCTCCCCTTCACCTCCTGTGCCCCACCCCCCCTCCCCTGGTAACCACTGAACTGTTTTCTTCGTCCATGTGTTTGTTTATATTCCACATAGGAGTGAAATCATCTGGTGTTTGTAGAAAGACCATTCTTGACCACCTTATATAAAACAGGAACCCAGCCCTCAATCACCCCTGTCCTCCTCAGCCTGCGCATTGCTGTCCATTGTTCTTATCACTACGTGACAGGTTACATATTTACTTATTTGTTTATTCTCTTTCCCTCTGCCTCCCACAGCCCCAAACTAGAGCATATGCAAGCACCAGGAAAGAGTCTCTGATTATTTCAGTCATTACTATATTCCCAATGCCTGGACATAGTAGGCAGTCAATAAATGTTTGTGGAATGAATAAATGAAGTATTCCCTTTCTGCTAATGCAGTAGCACACAAAGGCTCCCTGACACGTTCCATCCCTAACTTCTTCCTCTCCTTGGGAACAATAGGTACACTATTATTTAATTTAGACTTAATCTTTTAGGTAGAATGAAATAAAGGGGCTGGTGCTCATGTGGTCAGGACCAACAAGGACCAGCCCGATCACGGTAACATCCACAGCTGCCAGCATGGGTGCTTCTGTCCCAGATGAACAGAGACCACCATACAACTTCTCCTTATTAGGCTTCTCTAATTTCCAATTCTATAGTGTCCCCACCAGGTGTTAAATTATGTTAAAGAATGAGAATGGACTGTTACATTTGATGTTTTGTATTTAGAAGCAATCTCAAACTTCCAGAAAAGTTGGAAGTGAAGTTAAAAAAAATATTTTGTGTTCTGAGTCACTTGAGAGTAAATTGTGAAGTAGATGCCCCATCTCCTCCAAATCCGGTCATGTGGATCCCTGACAACCGAGGACGTCCTTCATAACCACAGTCTGCACATCGGGGAACTGACAGTGACACAATACTACCCCCAGTCCTCGGTTCCCTTTCAAGTTTCACTAATTGTTCCAACAGTGAATTCTGAAACAAAAGGATCCTATTCAGAATCGTGTGTTGCATTTAGTCGGCACATCTCTTTGGTCTCTGGAACAGTCTTTCCGTTTTTCTTTGGCTTTTATGGCCTTGTGAAGTGAAAAAGCCAGTTATCTTGTAGAATGTCCCTCGATTTTGGTTTGTCTGATGTTTCCTCATTGTTACACTGGGGCTATGCGTCTTTGGCAGAGATTTCACAGAAACGATGCTGTTCTTCTCACTGAAGGCTATCAGATTTTGATTTTCCACATGACTGATTTTGTTTACTTCATTAATTTGATTAAGGTGATATCTGCTAGGCTCCTCCACTCTAAAGTATTCTTTCAGACTTTAATAAGTATTTGGGAGGAGGTACTTTAAAGTTATATAAAGGTCACATTCCTCATCAACTTTCTACTCATTTATCTGTTTGTCTCAGTATGGATTTATAGATTCTTATTTTACTATATGACTAATAATTCATTACTGTCATTATACATTTTTTTGCTTAAACTTTCCTAGGTTTGGCCAATGGGAGCCCTTGCATGCTAGCTCTTCTCTCCTTTTGACATGCTGTCATATTTCTTAGAGTTGTTCCTTTGTTTGTTTGCTCGTTTGTTTAATTTTTATTGAGTTAATGATAGGTTACAATCTTGTGAAATTTCAGTTGTACATTATTGCTTGTCAGTCGTGTTGTAGGTGCACCCCTCACCCTTTGTGCCCACCCCCTACCCCACCTTTCCCCTGGTAGCCACTAATCTGTCCTGTTTGTCTACATTTTTAAATTCCTCATACGAGTGGAGTCATACAGAGATTGTCTTTCTCTATCTGGCATATTTCACTTAACGTAGTTCCATCAAGGTCCATCCATGTTGTTGCAAATGAGACAATTTTGTTCTTTTTTATGGCTGAGTAGTATTCCATTGTGTGTGTGTGTGTGTGTATGTATATATATGCACCACATATTCTTTATCCAATCATCTGTTGATGGGCACTTAGGCTGCTTCCACATCTTGGCTATTGTAAATAATGCTGCAATGAACATTGGGGTGCATGGGACTTCTGGAATTGCTGACTTCAAGCTCTCTGGATAGATACCCAGTAGTGGGATAGCTGGGTAGTATGGTAGTTCTATGTTTAATTTTTTGAGGAATCTCCATATTGTTTTCCATAGCGGCTGCACAAGTTTGCATTCCCACCAACAGTGTATGAGGGTTCCTTTATCTCTACAACCTCTCCAACATTTGTTACTATTAGTTTTAGATATTTTTGTCATTCTAATGGGTGTAAGGTGATATATTAGTGTAGTTTTGATTTGCATTTCCCTGATGATCAGCGATGATGAGCATCTTTTCATGTGCCTATTGGACATCCGTTTATCTTCTTTGGAGGAATGTCTGTTCATGCCTCCAGCCCATTTTTCCATTGGGTTGTTTGATATTTTGTTGTTGAGTTCTTTATATATTACGGATATTAAGCCTTTGTCAGATGTATGACTTGCAAATATTTTTTCCCAGTTAGTGCATTGTGTTTTTGTTTCAATCCTGTTTTCATTTGCCTTGAAGAAGCTCTTTAGTCTGATGAAGTCCCATTTGTTTATTCTTTCTATTGTTTCCCTTGTCTGAGAAGACATGGTGTCTGAAAAGATCCTTTAAATACTGATGTCAAAGAGTGCATTGCCTACATTGTCTTCTAGAAGCCTTATGGTTTTAGGTCTCACCTTTAGGTCTTTGATCCATTTTGAGTTTATTTTGGTGAATGTGAGAAAGAATGGTCAATTTTCATTCTTTTACATGTGGCTTTCCAGTTTTCCCAGCACCATTTGTTGAAAAGACTTTCTTTTCTCCATTGTATGCCCTCAGCTCCTTTGTTGAGAATAAGCTGTCCATAGATGTGTGGTTTTATTTCTGGGCTTTCAATTCTGTTCCATTGATCTGTGCACCTGTTTTTGTACCAGTACCATGCTGTTTTGATTACTGTAGCTTTGTGGTATGTTTTGAAGTCAGGGATTGTGATGCCTCCAGCTTTGTTCTTCTTTCTCAGGATTGCTTTAGCAATTCGGGGTCTTTTGCTGCCCCATATGGATTTTAGGATTCTTTGTTCTAATTCTGTAAAGAATGTCATTGGGATTCTGATTGGGATGGCACCAAATCTGTAGACTGCTTTAGGTAGAATGAACATTTTAACCATGTTTATTCTTCCAATCCATGTACATGGGATGTCTTTCCATCTCTTATGTCGTCATCCATTTCTTTCAGAAAAGTCTTGTAATTTCCTTGTATAGGTCTTTCACTTCCTTAGTTAAATTCATGGTGAGGTATTTTATTCTTTTTGTTGCAATTGTGAATGGTATTGTGTTCTTGAGTTCTTTTTCTGTTAGTTCGTTATTAGAATATAGAAATGCTACTGATTTATGTAAATTGACTTTATACCCTGCAACTTCGCTGTAGTTGTTGATTACTTCCAAAAGTATTCCAATGGATTCCTTGGGGTTTTCTATATATAAGATCATGTTGTCTGCAAACAGTGAGAGTTTCACTTCTTCCCTCCCTATTTGGATTCCTTTTATTCCTTTTTCTTGCCTGATTGCTCTGGCCAAGACCTACAGTACTATGTTAAATAAAAGTGGTGATAAAGGGCATCCTTGTCTCGTTCCTGTTTTCAGGGGGATGGCATTCAGTTTTTCCTCATTGAGTATGATGTTAGCTGTGGGTTTGTCATATATGGCCTTTATTATGTTGAGGTAGTTCCCTTCTATCCCCATTTTGTTCAGAGTTTTTATCATAAATGGCTGTTGGAGCTTGTCAAATGCTTTCTCTGCATCCATTGAGATGATCACGTGGTTTTTATTCCTCAGTTTGTTGATGTGGTGTATCACGTTGATTGATTTGTGGATGTTGAACCATCCCTGTGTCCCTGGTATGAATCCCACCTGATCATGATGTATGATCCTTCTGATGAATTGCTGAATTCGGGTTGCTAAAATTTTGTTTAGAATTTTTGGATCTATGTTCATCAGTGATATTGGCCTGTAGTTCTCTTTTTTCATGCTGTCCTTGTCAGGCTTTGGTATCAGCATGATGTTGGCCTCACTGAATGTGTTAGGAAGTGTTCCATCCTCCCTAATTTTTTTGGAATAGCTTGAAAAGGATAGGTATTAAGTCCTCTCTGAAAGTTTGGTAGAATTCCCAAGGACAGCCATCTGGCCCTGGAGTTTTATTCTTTGGGATGCTTTTGATGGCTGCTTTAATCTTTCTACTTGTGATTGGTCTGTTCAAATTGTCTGCTTCTTCTTGACTGAGCTTTGGGAGACTGTAGGAGTCCAAGAACTTATCCATTTACTCTAGGTTATCCATTTTGTTCACATACAGTTTTTTGTAGTATTCTCTTATAATCCGTTGTATTTCTGCAGGATCTGTTGTTATTTCTTCTCTTTCATTTCCGATTTTGCTTATTTGAGCTTTCTCCCTTTTTTTCTTTGTAAGTCTGACTAGGGGTTTGTCAATTTTATTTATCTTCTCAAAGAACCAGCTCTTTGTTTCATTGATCCTTTCTACTGCCTTTTTTGTTTCAATAGCATTTATTTCTGCTCTGGTTTTTATTATTTCTCTCCTTCTGCTGACTTTGGGCTTTGTTTTTTCTTCTTTCTCAAATTCAGTTACGTGTAGTTTAAGATTGCTTATTTGGGATTTTTCTTGTTTGTTAAGATGTGTCTGTATTGCAATGAATTTTCCTCTTAATACAGCTTTTGCTGTATCCCACGAGTTGATATGGCATGTTATCATTTTCATTTGTCTCCAGGTATTTTTTGATTTCTTCTTTAATTTTTTCAATGATCCATTGCTTGTTCAATAGCATATTGTTTAGTCTCCACATCTTTGTGCCTTTCTCAGCTTTCTTCTTGTAATTAATTTCTACCTTTATAGCATTATGATCGGAGGTGATGCTTATTAATATTTCAATTTTTTAAAATTTGTAGAGGCTTGCCTTGTTTCCGAACATACAGTCTATCCTTGAGAATGTTCCATGCGCACTTGAGAAGAACATGTCTTCTGCTGTTTTTGGATGACGTGTTCTATATATGTCTATTAAGTCCAATTGTTTTAGCTTTTCATTAGGTCCACTGTTTCCTTGTTGATTTTCTGTCTCGATCTGTCCATTGATGTGAGTGGGGTGCTGAGGTCCCCTACTGTTATTGTGTTATTTTTTATATCTTCTTTTAGGTTTGTTAATAGTTGCTTTATGAACTTTGGTGCTCCTGTGTTGGGTGCATAGATATTTATAAACGTTACTTCTTCTTGATGAAGTGTCCCTTTGATCATTGTATATTGGCCCTCTATGTCTCTCTTTATCTGCCTTATCTTGAAGTCTGTTTTATCTGATATAAGTATTTTGACACCTGCTTTCTTTTGTTTGCTATTAGCTTGGAGTATTGTCTTCCACCACTTCACCCTGAGCCTGTGTTTGTCCTTGGGGCTGAGGTGTGTTTCCTGGAGGCAACAAATTGTTGGATCTTGTTCTTTAATCCATTTTTACACTCTGTGTCTTTATATTGGAGAGTTCAATCCATTCACATTGAGGGTGATTATTGATGCATGAGGGCTTAATGCTGTTATTCTGTCGCTCATTTTCTGGTTTTCCTGCGTTACCTTTGTTTCTCATCCTGTGTGTTTTAGCCTTCCCATTGACTTCTGCAATTTCTTATGCTGGGTTTCTTAGATTTTTCCTTATTCATGTTTTGTGTCTCTGTTCTGTTTTTTAGTTTAGTGGCTACCCTGAAGTTTGTATTCATAATCTCGTGTGTAATACAGTCCATTTTCTGGTGGCCTCTTACTTCCTTAGCCTAGACTGATTCGGTCCCTTTCCTCTTCCTCTCCTAAATTATTATTTTCATGTCTTATTCCAACTCGTGTTGTGAATTTGTGGTTAGAGTGATAAGATCATCTTTGCTTTGGTGGTTTCCTTTCCTTTATCCTAATGCTATACTTGAATATTTGCTATCCTATTCAGATTCTATTTATTTGTCTCCCTGCTCTGTGTTTTGTGACCCCTTTCTCCCTTTTTTTCTTTTTTCAGGTATGAGAGCCTTCTTGAGGATTTCTTGCAGTGGAGGTCTTTTGGCTACAAAGACCCTTAGCTTTTGTTTGTCTGGAAAAGATTTAATTTCTCACTCCTATCTGAAGGATATTTTTGCTGCACAGAGTATTCTTGGCTGAAGATTATTATCCTTTAAAGTTTTGAATATGTCACTCCAATCTCTCCTAGCTTGTAAAGTTTCTGCAGAGAAATCCACTGAAAGTCTGATAGAGGTTCCTTTGTAGGTTATCTTCTTGTCCTGCTGCCCTGAGTATTCTTTCTTTGTCTTTCATTTTTGCCATTTGTACTACTATATGCCTTGCGGTAGGTCTTTTTACATTGACAAATCTAGGAGATCTGAAAGCTTCCTCCACACACATTTCTCCCTCAATCCCTAGATTTGGGAAATTTTCTTCTATTATTTCTTTGAGCACACTTTCTGCTCCATTTTCCTTTTCCATGCCCTCAGGGATTTCGATAATTCTTAAATTGCATTTCCTCATTGAGTTTGCTATTTCTCCGAGATTTTCTTCATTTTTTTAATTCTTGTTTCTCTTTCTCCCTCTGTCTGGAGCCATTCAGCCTGTCTATCTTCAATTATGCTAATTTCCTCCTCTATCGTGTCTACACGTGCATTCAGGGAATCCATATTCTGTGTTATCTGATCCATTGTACTTTTCATCTCTAGTATTTCTGATTGAATCTTCTTTATAGTTGCAATCTCTTTTGTGAAGTAACTCCAGAACTCGTCGACTTGTTTCTCTATATTTCCCTTTATCTCATTGAGTTTTTTGATGATAGCTACTCTGAACTCATTTTCACTTAGTTTACCTATTTCCAAGTCCTCGGGACTTAATTCTGTGTTTTTATTCTTTTCCTTTTGGTCTGGAGCTTTTATAAATTGCTGGATGGTAGAGGAGCAGTTTTTGCACATGCTGGCATTATTCATTTGGAGTAACAGCCTGTTGCCACTAGGTGGGGGTAGAGAGCCGCGCATTCTGAGCCCTCCACCCTCAGCCACGATGGCGGTGTGCAGCACCAGTTTGGAGGAGGAGGGGCACTTTCTCGAGTGCACAGACCTGGATTCTGATCAGCTCTCGCTTTCTGGTTTCCCAGGGCCCTGGCTTGATGGGGTCCCCCCATGTGAAAGCTTTCCCCGGTTAGAGGGTTTCTGCTGCACGGGTGGTGGGAGTCCCGGACAATCCAGCAGATGCGCAGCCCCTCCCCCACTCCTTCCCTCACCGGCGGCAGCCATCCCAGTCTCTAGGGGAGGAAGCAAAGATCTCTCTTACCCTGTTCCAGCTCCTCCAAGGGCGGCTCCAGCCTCTCCGCCCTCCACTGTTTGGCTGCTGTGGGTCTCTGACAATCTCTTTGTTATTATAATTTTTGGTTGAAATTCAGTTGTTCCTTTTGGTTGTAGTTTGGAGGGGAGAGAGTCCCAGGTGAGCTCACCCCGCCATGTCGCAGGCGTCCTATAAACCATTTCTTTTTATTTTTGGTTTTGACTGACATTTTTACTGACTTAGCCTGGGGAAAATTTTTTTACACTCATACAGAAGGGCATACATATTGGCGAATTTATTGTCTTCATTTGTGATATAACACTCAGTGAGAACATTCAAAGATGAGGACAGAGATTTTTCCATTTCCAAAAAGTGAACGCTTTCTTCTTTTGTGCCATATGCCAACAGTGACCACATAAACAATACAGAAATACGACAACCCTGAAGACATCACCCACCCCTCCAAGGGGCTGATTAAAACCTTGGACTTTTTCTTCCACCTGTGACACATGGTCCCTGAAGGGAGTGCTCTATGATCTGGCTGCCGGCAACTAGGACTGGTGTGAAGGGAACTCAGCCCTGCCACAGTGTGACCTTCCATAATCAGCTTCTACGTACCATCTGTGGAGCACCATAACGATGCTTGTCAATTATGGACTTGACAAAGATATTCTCACTCTCACTAACTTTGAGACAGCACGGTCACTCCCTCGTCAGCACAGGCACTGATACTTTTCACACCTCTCTTGTACAGTCTGAGGGTCCACTCACTAGCATGCACCATCTCCTCCTAGCTTTATTCTGGGGTTTTCCTAGGCAAAAAGGAGAGAGTGCCCAGTGCCACTGCATGCAACAGGTACTCAAAAATGCTGTTAAATGAACAAATACAGGAATAAACCAGTGCATCTTTTCTAATGTAATACAGAGAGGCCTGAAATTTGAATTTGTGTCCCTGGTTGTGAGTTTTCTGGGGGCAAGACCAATGCCTCAGTGTCTGTTTGGCTCCTTCTCATGTCTCTTACAGCCCACAGCTTAGCACATCTTGGCCAAAGTAGCACTAAATAAACACTTATGGGATAAATGAATATACTCTTACTCAGCAAATATTTATATTACTGGCTTCACAATTCCCAACTGTGCAAGTACACAAAGATTAATTATTATTCTACAAAATTCACCAAGCTATTGAACACAACTCTACTGCAAAACTTAGCTATGAAAACAAAGATTAACAGGCTGCAATTGAAAGCCACCTGGCCCAGGGTCAGCTCTGCCATTACTCAGGTCTTCTCCGGGCTTTCGTTTTGGCATCTCTGCAATATGGGATTTGGATTAGGAATATATGTGACAAGATTTTTTTATCCTCATTATCAGTAGAAATTTATGAGTTGGGTAAAGAGCATAGAGCTCAAAACCAAGTAATTTTATAAATTTGCCTTACTTATCAATGTGGTAAAATTTCAACTGCTTTACAACTTATTTTAGCTTTCAAAGTACTGTTAATAATCTATGTCTTTGCCAAAGTTTGATTAACATTACTGGCAGTTGTATTTGGCTGGTCATGGCAAGAAAGAATCAACAGAGATCATTTACAAGCATAAAACTACCATAAGAACTATGTTTTTTACAACAAGAGGAAAATGAGTTTTGAATTGATAAGAATTTCCTTCACGTTAGATCATTTGTTTTGGTTTTTGATGAGAAACACTGGCCCTGAGCTAACATCTGAGCCAATCTTCCTCTATTTTGTATGTGAGATGCCACCACAGCAAGGCTTGATGAGCGGTGTATAGGTCCACACCCAGGATCTGAACCCACAAATCCTGGGCCACCAAAGCGGAGCGCACAAACTTAACCACCAGGCGGGCCCCAAGATCGCTTGTTTTTTAATTCATATTCTGACATAATGACTTTTGCCCTTGGGCAGTTTGCATAATACAAGTGGACCTCTGATTTGTCATCTACAAACAGGCTGAATTAGATCAGTGGTTCTCACCCAGGGGCGATTCTGCGCTCTCTGCCCCCTCTCAGGGGATGTTTGGAAACGTCTGAAGACATTTGTGTTGTCACAACTGAGTGGGGGGAAGTACCACAGAGATCTAGTGGGTGGAGGCCAGGGATGCTTCTGCTAAACATCCTACAGTGCACAGAACGGCCCTTAGAACAAAAAATTCTCTGCTAATAGTAGAGATTGAGGCAAATCTGAATTAGATTACTTCCAAAATCCCTAAAATTCAAAAAAATGTTAAGTCTAAGTTGCTAAATGTGAAACAGCAGAAGCTTCTTCATAAGCTATAGCTGGCCTCTGACAGAAGAGCTACTCTGAGCTGAAAGGTGCAGAAATTTAAAAGACAATTTATTTGGATATAAATCCAATTTAAAACCATGCCTACTAACCTTACACTTTGTGAATCATATTGGTGGTTAATGTATAACTGTACCTTCACAGCTTCCTTTCTTTTTCCTCTCGCCATTTACTGCATGGCAATGGGCACCATTCGTTTTGGACACAGATGCAAGCTGATTCTGAAAAGACTGAAATGATATTCTCCTTGTCCTCACAGTAGAAGAATAAAGTGGCCATAAAGATTACTAATGATCAACTGCAGTGAAATGGATGGACGTCGCCATTCATGCAAAACACAAAGATGCCAACAGCTGGAAGTGGGGACGCTTCCATTCTATGTTCACGGTACATCCACAGGACGGGTGCCAATTGCCAGCTGCTAATTCACATGGGATGCCGAATCCAACAGTGTGACTTTCCCTATTATCCTTCTAAAAAGTACCAAATATCTGTGGCATTCAGTTAACAAAACAAATGAAATATACTCACGGCCCTGCACTGAATTCTACCCACTTGGACACCATCTACAAGCACAAGTCTTTTCCAAGCACACTTAGCAAAAGGACGATCTCCTGTGCTGGTCAAGACTTCTTAAATTCCTGGTCTGCGAGCCTTAACAGTTCCTAATCTAAGTTCAATGTATGTGTTAAGCTGCCCAAAAAACATCCAGATATCTTCTGGGAATAAACTCACAGCAAGCTCACAGTTTTGGAAAAGAAAGGGGGAAAAAATCTTTGCTCTAACCATCCTCAGAAATTGAGTGCATAAAATATAGATTTGGAAGTGCTATGCTGGCATCTCTCATAATTCATCTTGCTGATGTCTAGGACCAGGAATAAAGGTGTAATGATAGGGAATTAAAGGAGATTCTTTGCTATAAAGCAAAGAGAAGAACCTTTGACATGTAACCATAATGATAATAAAATGAGTGGCTGAAAGGTCGGGGCTGATGTTTTCAATCAAACCCAGAGCCTCAGCTGATTACTCACAGAATCATGAAATGCTAGGGTTTTGATGGAACTTCTTTCCTGTATTAGCCTGTCAGTAACTAACCCCAAATCATTCAACCTTTATTCACTGTCTCTAACATGTGTCAGGAAACTGCTAGGCTTTGGAAAGACGTGGTGAACTTAATCCCGACAGTCCCCTGAGGAGCAGAGGACAGCGAGGGTGCACTCTTCAGAGCGAAATGCCAGACGCCAGCCCACGGTGGCAGGAAACCACACGCGGGGCCCAGTTTTAGGGAGACCTGGAGGCCTCTGGGAGGAGGAGAAGTCACAACAAGAAAGGCAGGTACGAATGTGCAAAAGCCCACAAACGAGAGAGGACACCATCCCCTCGAATCATACAAAAGTCACATGTCCATCAGTTACCAAACTCTCAGAGAACTGGTGAAAAAATATATATTTTAACAATGGGAATATGTTTAAAAATTCCACAGAAACATGAATGAAAACTTTAAAAAGTGTAGGTTCTACCCAAATTTTGATAACTCTACCTCCCTACACAAGCACGTCCCTCACAGAGTCACAGGGCCTGGCCCAGCAGCCCACTCCTCACCCCCAGATTGAACCAGGTCAGACTTAAACAGGCAGAAATCGGTGTACACTCTCCATCATGATAAACAAGGAAGGTGCTGCTGAGTCAGAAAAACAATCTGATTAAAAGGAAGGTACATTCAGCTAATCACAGAGCTGATCCCACAAGTTACAGGCTGTAAAATGGCAGCCCACAAACTCATCTAGTCAGCAAACATATTCTGTTTACCTTCACAGGATCCAAAAGGTGTGAGCTAGTATCTTTAAACAGGGAGGTTTCACATTTTTAAAAAGGTGGACATCTAATTTGAGTTTTTGGATTTTTTAAAAACAGTAACAATCCCCTTTAGACAATATGAGACCCCCTCGTTTGCCACAGTCTCCACCACTCCCTACTGCTTCCACAGCACTAGGGATTTTTCTCCCTCTTACTATTCCTGTACTTTAAGAACTTCCTATAGTAGAAAGTAACTATGTTCAGTTTTCACAGGTGAGAAAACAAAAACAAAATCAAGAAAACTCTAAGTTTTCTCCTCTCTGCCCACTTCCCAGGCCCCTTTGCCCAGCCCGTTTAGACATCCAAATTGCTGACCCTGGATTTAGGTCATAATTCCATTTCCCAAACAGCACCAAGTCAGTGTACCACGCACAACCAGACCTAGAAAACCAAAGGCAAGGGCGGAACATCTGCTCATCTATGAACTGGGCCTTGGACTGACATCAGTGCCCACCAGGATCCATTTATACAGGCCTGGAATCACGTCTATAACCTGCTCCTTTGTTCTATCTAGAAATAAATTAAAACAATAATAATAGTGACCAAAAGCAATCTTTTAAATGCTGCCACTCAAAAGGTCCCATTTTTAAGTCTGATATACTCATAAAAGAAGAAACCATAAGGAATAAGCAACAGCTCATAATCGCAGGACCAGACTCTTGAGCAGCTTGAAGAGTCTCCCGGTGTTAGGATCGGCGTTGGGCCAACATGTTGTAGGGAAACTGAATAAATGGTCCATTTGGTGCATCCAGCAATTTTAGACCTTCCTAGACAGGACTGAAAATGCCACACGAAGGCAGCTTGACGGCAGGTGCTAAGATTGCATGTACTCACACACACTGTCCATTTGCAGGCAGACTGGCGGTTCAAATTCAGGACAGCCATTAGGTCCTGTGTGAGCTAAGCAGAATACAAAACACCCACTGCCACAGCAAAGGGAAAGACAGCCCACATTTGCTAAACTCCAGAACCATGTGCCTAGCACACTGCTGGGTGCCTGACACATAGCACAGCCACACTGAGTTGCCTCCCTGAAAATGATCTCCCTCCAGCGGCCTGACACTGGAGAAATGGTCCAAGCAGAGCAAGCAGGTCTGGAGTCCTCCCCAGTCTTCCCTAGCTAGGAAAATGCACCCAGTTTCTCTTGCTAAAGATCAAGAGAGTAATCTTAGATTCCTTCCTTTCCCATACCCTCTAATCCATCAGCAATTTAGTAAATTCTCCCTCCAAAACACTCCTTAAGTCCTCCCATTTCTATCCATCTCCACACACACCTGTCTGGTTCAAGCACCAGGACTCCCACCTGGACACCTGCAACAGCGTCCTACCTGGTCTTGCCGCCTGCCCAATATTCTGCAGATGGCAGTCAGAGTGGGCCTCTCCCAATACAGAGCAGATCATATCGCACCCATGCTCAGACTCTGCAAAGCCTCCCCATGGCAGGAAAACAGAATGTACAAACCCCAACATGGCCTTCATGGGGCTTCTCACTCTGGCCCTGCTACCAGTCCAGCCACTGCCCCACCCAGTCCGTGCCCTCCGGCCTAGTGGCCTTCTCTCCCTCCCTCCAGTGCACTGAGCTCTTTTGCACCCTGTGGGCTTCACACAAGCACCGCCCTCTGTCTGCACTTCTGTCCGCCCTGCTCCATGCGTGGCTGGCGGCTGTTCATCCTCACAGAGGCCTTTCTGATCCCTAAAGCCAGAGGGCACGCCTGTCGGTCTGACGCATAGTATACTTAATTTATTTGGGAGATTAAGACCTGTCCCCTCACTAGGCCACATGCTCCACGAAGGCATGTTATGTCTGTATCAGTCATCCCCATACACACTGCACACAAGTGACACAAAGCAGACACCCAGCAAAAAAGTCTCGCCCCAATTCAGGGCCCTTAATTCACTCTCCCTCAAAAAAACAGGCAACAATGATTTAATCTAAAAAGCTATTGTCATCATCTTAAAAGTTATCATACTTGCTAATGTGCCAAAACACTGTAGAAAAGCACTGCACGTGCGCCAGTCCCTCTGGCCACACGCGCTCTCTCCGGCCAGGCCCAGCGGCCAGGCCCAGCGGCCAGGCGGCAGCACCACCGCGCTCGTCTCCTGCGCCCGCCTGCCGCTTTCCAAACAACTTACTCCTCAGTCACTCATTGTGGCGCAGCCAACCCTCATCACGGACGGCCCATCCTCAGAGGGGGCGCACAAGCATTCCCCACAGCAGCGAGCTTCACTAAGAGAACGCTGCGTATGGGAGCTGACGCCCACAGCAAATGAGGAGGGGCCCAGCGGGTGACACCACGGCCCACCGTGGGGAGGTCCTCCCCAAGAGGCGTCCACGGGCTGGGAAGCAGTGACCACTCGGATGGGCTCGGAGCAAAGGTCTCATTTTTCCACCGCTACTGTGGAAAATCATTTGCATTTGCAAAATAAAATAGGGATAAATTCTTCTAAGGCACTATTCTAAAAAAAAGCACTAGTATAAATGTTTAAATAAAAGATTATTTTACGTGTGAATGAACTGAAGTTTCATTTCTCCCAAGTATTTCTGAATTCATTGTCTTTGTTTTATTTAACTCAACCATAAGATCTGAATCTATGCTACTTGGGGTAAGGGCTTTTTTGAAGTATGTGAACAGTTCATTGGTTTCTTAATGGCCCTAAATAGTTTTCTCCATTTGGAGGTATATTTCTATAACAAACTATCCTCAAAATATGTTTTAGCAATGCTAAAGTGGACATGCTTTGTAAATGACAAAACACTGTAGGGGAGGAAGACATTTCCTCTACCCTCTCTGGGTTCTTCTGGCCAGAGAACAAATTAAATTCACATGAGACCAAGTAACAGGAGAAAATTAAACAAAGCTTTATAACATGTATACATGGGAGAGGCTCAGGCAACCTGAGCAACTCGCCAAAAACGGCTGAAGCCACCACCTTAAATATCATCTTCAGCTAAAGACAAAGGAGGATCTTGGGGGTGGGGAGTCAGTTAAGGGAGATTACCAGACAAGTGCAGTGAACAAGGGTCAGGTTACTATGCAGATTTAAGTCCTTGCCTTCCACATTGATGAGAGTTTCTAGAGATAAGGTCATCCCTCTTCTTTCTGTACAGAGAGGGAGACACCTTTACAAACGGAGGTTTCCTTTACAACGTAAATGTCTCTTAGAAAGGGTAAGTAAATTCTACTTTTCAGAGTTTCTTTCCTGTCCGCAGTTTTTAAAAGTAACCAGCCCCAAATAATCCTCATGCCAGACAAATCGTGGGGTGGCCAATTCCAGTCCCCCACAACACTCTTCACGTGAAAGGGGGACATACCTACACCTAAAACAAAAAGCAGAGCCCTACTCACAACTCACACTGACATGGCCTCTTTCTAGCCAAGTTCAACTACATCTTCGCAGTTGGCACTTTTCATCAGCAACTGAGGAGACTCAACAGTGAGCTCCTTCTATGGTCCCCCACGGGCTCCCGTTACTGTGCTGGTTTTCCGCCCCGGGTCAATCACTTCTCGGTTTCTCTCCCTGACTCCTTCATTGGGTGTAGCCCACAGCCATAGAACTGCCTTTTCCTCTCTGCACTAATTTATTCACCCTATCTCATGCTTTTTATTGTCACCCCAACAGCTGAATATTTCCTAGCTGGCTTTCTCCTGGCCCCACACTGGAGTTCTCCAAACTCGCCACTTCAATGCATCTTTCAATTCAGTATTTATTTTATTGTATTTTTTCGAGGAAGATTAGCCTTGAGCTAACATCTGCCAGTCCTCCTTTTTTTTTTTTCCTGAGGAAGACTAGCCCTGAGCTAACATCCGTGCCCATCTTCCTCTACTTTATATGTGAGATGCCTACCACAGCACGGCTTGCCACATGGTGCCATGTCCGCACCCAGGATCCGAAGTGGGGAACCCCGGGCTGCCAATGCGGAACGTGAGCACTTAACTGCTGCACCACCGGGCCGGCCCCTCAATTCAGTATTTTAAAAGCTGAACTCATCTGCTCCATCCTGCTCCCAAGTCCCCACTCTGGCTCCCCTGCTAACTGCTCCACTGCAATAGCAGCAGCACTCCTTCTCGGTTAAAATAACTGATCGGAACAATCAACGGTTATCTACTGGTGACTGGCAAACTCCCCTTCTGCTCCAGAGAAGGGGAACCTGAGACACACCTGAAGGAATGCGGGCGGGCGCGAGGGGGCTGCTTCCGCTTCCTGGGTCAGGCTGCGAGCTGCCTGGTGCCTCCTGCTCAGCCTTTCCCCCGCTCTCAGGCCTCCCTTTTCTTCACAGTAAGAGCTCCAGGACCTCCCATCTGCAATCTCCTTCAGAATCAGAATGGTCTTCCCGACTGCTGCTTTCATCACCCCACGCCTCTGCTCAGCAGCCAGCTCAGGCAAGCATGTGTTGAGTATGCACTTAACCATGTGTCAAGTACCAGGCCAGGCATGGGTTGGGGGGGGCGGGGGGGGGCGGTGGTTATCATCATTTAAGTTAAAAAGCCATGACCACAGTGCAAAACATTCTGAATAAAAAGAGAACCAAGGACCCGTTCCTGCCCTTAAAGAACATAAATGTTCCTTACAGATGGAAACTAGTTGTTAAAAATATATAAAACTGTTTTTACGACTATAGTTAACGGTCTATTACATCTATGGTCTGTACGTCTGAAACTAATATAATGTTATATGTCAATTGTATCTCAATTTAAATAAATAAACAGGAAATGGCAAAATCTAAGGTCTGGGCAATCAAAAAACAAAAAGAAAACCCTGTTGTTATATAGGCACTTAGAGGTGAACCAGGAAAAGCGGAAGTCAAAGGAAGGACTCTGGTTGTGAGAATCAGGGAAGTTTCCACAGAGGAGGAATAACACCGCATTACGAAGAATAAACTGCAATTTTCTGGAGTGGTAAGCTGGGGCTGCTGAGGGGAGTACCATGACCGCAGTGCCCAACCCGGATGCTGCAAACAGTCTTTCTTGCTTCTAAACAAACCATAATTATTCCTTTTGAGGCATGAAACCCTCCTCTCCCTTCTAGGCCCCGAAACTCTTCTGTCTTCTCTGTCAGTCTACACAAATCCATTCCACAAAAGACTCAGCCCAAGGCCCAACGCTCTCTGCGTCCATCTCTGATCACTCCGGCCCCCAAGGCCCCTGTCCTTGCCAAACCCCCTGACCACGGCTGTTCCACACCACTAGCATTCTATTTTAG
Organism: Equus caballus; assembly: GCF_041296265.1. NCBI lineage: Eukaryota > Metazoa > Chordata > Mammalia > Perissodactyla > Equidae > Equus > Equus caballus. Next base: position 39,916,449 of record NC_091691.1, read on the forward strand.
ACTCTTTTAGTCTCAAATTCTTTTTATTAGTTCCTTGTCAGACTGTTTTGTTCACAAGCAGTTTGGTTTGCATGTGTTATCTTCCCAAAGCACTAAAAGCTCAAGCTTTTAGTGGCTTCCCATACACACGTACAAACACAGACAGATGGTTTATTGTACAAACGACAATTGAAACTTTTTTAAGTAAAGATGAATTAGAAGTGTAATTTAAGATACAAATCACACAGGTATTACAATGAAATATACCGAAGGTAGAGCTCATCTGAGATTCTTATGATGAACTTAAACTACACTTATTTCTCCTTATAGTGAATGTTCAGACAGTTCCTTAACTCTCCTTAATTCTGTCTTTACCAGATCACCTTCCCACCAATATCCTTTCCTAGAAAACAGACAGAGCTGACTGGAGAGGCAGAGCAAGCTTAATACTTCTTTCGACTCCAGTATTGTCCAGTAAGGTGCTAAGTAAACGCCCCCACGGTCAAGGGCTACCTGCAATACAACTCCTGCATGCCCTCACAGTCTGAGAGCGTCACTACCAGTAGTTCTAAGCTCACCTTCTTTCCCACTCAAGGATTACACACCAAGTGAGTGTAGCAGAATCCAATTCATGGGGATGGTCCAAAAACCTCTCCTCTTTCAAACCTTTCTCAGGATTCTAAGGAACCTAGAGAAGTAACTGAGGCCTTTTTAACATCTTGCTGAAGAGCTAAATGCATTCAAAGTCTTTATATTATCAAATCTGAAGGACAAAAGCCACGCACCACCACCCGTTTGCCACATTAACCATTTTTGAGTTAAGAGGACCAGAAATCAGCAGGAGATCCATTACACTTATTTCGGCTAAGGACTGAAACTGGAGCCTGCCCCGAACATCTTCCAGAACAGCTCCAACAGCGGGATCCAGGAGACCGCGCCACGGGCAATACATAGTGGAGACCAAAGAACCCCGAAGTGAGCGGGCCACCGGCGTGGAAACGGCGCAGCGGGCAGGGCGACCTGGCTGACCATCCGGCCATCGCACGCGGACTCTCAGCAGTAGCAATGACCAGACTGTCCTTTTACTTCGTTTCCACCGCGGGGCATGGACGGATAACGAGTATCCCTCCAAGCAGATAAAGGTATATATAAAATAAAGCACATCCTGTGGACTGTAATCAGTGACGACAGGATATAAACGCAGAGGACAAAACCCACCAGACTTCTCCGACCTCGCGAAATGCGCACACCGTCCCGCCCGGAGCGCCCGCGCCGCCGCCCGGAGGACACGGGGCCCGGCGCACACGACCCTGGTCGGCGGAAGGGACAAGCGGGGACGGGGGCCGCCGACCCGAGGGCACCAAGGCCAGCGCCCCCGACGCCCGGGGCCAGACGCCGGGGGCACCCCGGCTGCCCCGCTCCCCGCCCAGGTGGCGCGCCAGGCACCGCGGCAGGGCGGTGGGCTGTGCGACGACCGCGCCGCGCCGTCCGACGAGGGCGACCAGCGGGGCAGCGCGCGGGGCCCAAGGGCCAGGGAGGAGCCGGCCGGCCGAGCGCCCCGCCCCGTCCCCACCCGGCCGGCCGGCCCGCGGAGGCCTCCTTACCGAGCACAGCCGCCGCCGACTCGGAGCCGGGCCGGGCGGGCCACGAGGCGAGCGGCCAGGCTGCCGCGCCGCGGGCGGGGGGTCGCGAGGAGGGGCGGCAGGGGGCCGGGCGGGGGAGAGCGGGGAGGGGCGGCAGGGGAGGAGCTCTAGGAGGTGTGGCGAGGGGCCGGGGGACCGTGGAAGGAGCGGCCGGGGGCGGGGAGGGGCGGAGCGGGGCCGGGGTGGGGGGGGGGTAGGGGGAGGGGGCGTAGGGGGGAGGGTGTGGGGGGGCGGGACCGCGGAGGGGCGGGGCCGGCTCTGCCGCCGGCGCGCATGCTCCCGCCGCACCTGCCGCGCCCCGCTCCCCAGGAGTGAGAGGACGGCCGGCGCTATGCGGTCGCGCTCCACGTGGAAGGGAGGTGGCTGCGGCTCTCCTTCCCAGTGCCTCTTCCTCCTCGTCTGTTCCCGGGGAAAGAGTCCCCCGGATCTTGGCTACTTCCTGCCGGACCCCTGCCCCTGTCGCGCGCTGTCCCAGGGCGCTCGGCCTGCTGCACCGCAGCTCTTAGGGTTAACCTTCCAAATGTTGTTCCCTGACCTCTGGATTCCTCTCTGTCCTGCTGGTTCCGATTCTGCAGCCTCCTCTCCGAGGCCCTTTTCCTGCTCTTGTCTTTGGTACAGCGCGCCCGCGGATACCATTTTAAAATAAAAGAATACTCTTCAAGCTGCAAGAAGCAATGTTTACTGACCCTGTTCCAGCTGCTTGAGGTTGGGTAGGAGCTGCTGGGTTCCCGCCCTCACGGAACTGAACACTCTTACTGGTTAATGTCAGGCTTTCACGAAGCGTTCTCACCGGTTTGGAGAGAAACTTACTACATCCTTTATTTTGGTTTATAATTAAAAGTAGCTGATAATTAAAGACTATTTTGTGACTTTTGAATGAAATTTTCTTTCATGGCAGTGTCTTGTGTATAAATTCTAGTACGCAAATAATAACCCGTAGGTACAAAATAAGTATTAGTTGTTGCTTCCAGCAAGAAATTCAGTGATTTAACATGATTAACAATAATAATTTCCAAAACAATCTTTTTTGGTTTGTTGACTACAATAAACGAAGAACTAAAACTGTTTTCTTTTTCAAATGAGACTGGTCCTTTGGCAGAAACATAATTTAGTGGTGTTATTGAAGAGAGAAATATAAAACCCTTTGCTAATGCAGGTTTAAAATTAGGAACCATGATGATTAGGAATGTATAAATACAAACACACTCCTATACACAAACTGCGTTCTGTACTCTAATAAGTCAATAAAAAGATTTGGAGGAAAGAGAAAAAGCAAGGGAGGCAGAAGGAGTCAGGATAGAGCGAACACTTGAGGCAGACGTAGTGAAGAAGTGTACTTACTTTCATCCGGTTTTAACAGGCTTATGCTGAAGGCCTTAGAGCGCTATGGCTTATTTCTGTGATAACAGGCGTGCTGCAGGATGCCACCTCTGCATACTTGCCCCCCTGACTGCATGAAATTAGAGTGGCACTCAGTGGGCGGATGACAGGCGCCCTCCCTGCCGCTTACACAGCACAGATGGGCGTCTTCCTGGTGAAGGACAAGTGCTCCAGTCACTGCGGAGCAACCCCAGGCCTTCCCAGTGGTGTTTGTTTCTCATTAGAGACTCTAAGTCTTAGTGATAGAAATATTAAAATGTTTCCGGCACAGAAAAAGTTAAGGGCACTTCTGGTTCCGCCTGTCCCATAGAAAAATCAATATTAATATTATACAAAATCAAAGGAAGCTGGATTGAAATCCAAATAAAGTGAATTTACATCACCTTGTCTGCACTCTTTTGGGGAAACAATTATTGTTATAACCTGTTTATTGAATATATTTGGCTTACATTTATGAAAACAGAAACACTATTTTCATGGGCTAGGCTTAAATATGGGAGAGGATGCACCAATGAAACAGGTGGCACAGGCAGAGAACCTCATCCTGGGTTACTTAAACGTAAATCCAAGAGTGTGGAGCATTGATGACATATGATTATACTCAAAGAAGCTGACATCTGTTTTCAACGATACTGTTATCCAAATTATGTGGAAATATAAGCAAGAATGCGTTGGTACACTTGTTACAGAATTTTTGAAAAGCTGTTTTAGTAAATCCCTTTTATTTGAACAGCTGCAGATTAAAATGAAATAGCCATAGTTGATTGTTGTAACATTACCAATGGTCCATTGTGAACAGTGGGGTTTAGAACACTGATGGTTACTAGACTTTTTATTTTTATAATTCACTTGAATCTGACAAACTCTAAGTAGCAAAATTGATGATGACCAGATGGATAAGGATGGATTATTGTTGGGATAGGCACCCCTGGGGGCACAGTAAACACAGCAGAATCCCTTTCTGCAGGTCATCAAAACAGAACAGTGACACAGCAGTTCTGTAATGTGTCTGGGCCTGTCTATGGTGGGTGAAAATGAAACCTTCCCATTTGCTAAAATACTGATTGCCTTTATCCAAGGGACACTTCATTTTGAAATTTGCTTAATTTATTTACCTTTTTCTGGTTTGATATTTTTATGTTATTTTTTTCCAAGTAGAATTAAATTGCATTGCCTTGCTATTTAATCAATAGCAAGATTGGCCATTGATATATGTGGGGTTTTTTTCTCTTTTTTTGGTGAGGAAGATTGGCCCTGAGTTAACATCTGTGCCAATCTTCCTCCATTTTTGGTATGTTGGACGCCACCGCAGCGTGGCTTAATGAGCAGTGTGTAGGTCTGTATTTGTTTTCCAAACCTGTGAACCCCAGGCCACAGCGTGAGAATTCAACCACTACACCACGAGGCTGGCCCCAACACATGTGTTTTTAAAACTCACGATTGTTTATTAGCATGTATGTGGGACCATTTGCGAGAGTTAAGCACAAAGTGAATCCTTTACACACTTCAGTGTAATTGAAGAAAGTTATCTTAACAGTATTCTATGCTTGCTCCACAAGCAAATTGTCCATTGCAGCTAAAATCATTTCAATGGTCATAATTTACCTACAATAATTATTATCCTCAAGTTTATTTTCATATTAATGCCACTATTAATAATTTTACCCACACCACACTATGTTTTTTGTTCCGTTTTCTCTGTTACAGCAATATTTTCCTGAGTGCACTATCCAGTATTAAACTTCCTTTAATGGGGTGAGATATCAATGATTGCATAGAGTTCTATTTAAATGCAAATATTGAAAATTTTGCAATTTTACAAAATGTTAAAAAATGTCTGCTCAGAAAGAAGTCACATAGGGGGCCGGCCCTGTGGCTGAGTGGTTCAAGTTCCACATGCTCCACTTCAGTGGCCCGGGTTCACAGGTTCAGATCCTGGGTGCAGACCTACCCCACTCATCAGCCACGCTGTGGAGGCGTCCCACAGACAAAGTAGAGGAGAATTGGCCCAGATGTTAGCTCTGGGTGAATCTTCCTCACACAAAAAAAAGAAGTCGTGTAAATAATATTGAAGAATTAAAACTAATTTTAAATAAATGATACCCAAAAGCCTCATAAGCAAGATAATATGCATATTATGTTATTTTTATTTATTTGTTTATTTTTGAGCTTGAAGAAGACTCCCCTTGAGCTAACATCCGTGCCAGGCTTCCTCTATTTTGTGTGTGGGTCACCATCACATTATGGCCATTGACAAGTGGTGTGTGTCCATGCCTGGGATCCAAACCCAAGAACCGGGGCAGCCAAAGGAGAACACACCCAACTTCGCCACTATGCCAGAGGGCTGAGCCTGCTATTTTTAATTAATGACAAAATCTGTTTAGGAACCTATTTATTTTTACACTTGTACTTTTTTTGGTAGAACAAAGCTATCTTAAAGTGGCATAAAACCTGGGAACCAGCCCCGTGGCCCAGTGGTTAAGTTTGCACGCTCTACTTCGGCGGCCCAGGGTTTCACCAGTTCGGATCCTGGGCATGGACATGGCACCGCTCATCAGGCCACGCTGAGGCGGCGTCCCTCATGCCACAACTAGAAGAACCCACAACTGAAAAATATATACAACTATGTACTGGGGGTATTTGGGGAGAAAAAGCAGAAAAAAAAAAGATTGGCAACTGTTGTTAGCTCAGGTTCCAATCTTTAAACATAAATAAATAAATAAAAATAAACTGACATAAAAACACTGTTTCCAGGTGTGCTCCCTTGAGTTTCTGAACACCCAACTTCTATGCAGTATTTCTGATGATGCTTAGAGTCTGTCCAAGAATGAGATAAGGCTTCTCACACAAACTTCACTTCCTGCTGCAGCTCCTACTCAGTAGACTGACTGGATTTAGAGAAAGCCATGAAAACTGCGGAGGAAAGCTATCAATCCCACCAGTCTCATTTTCATAGATATATACAATACACCCATTCCATCTCCAAGGTGAGAGATATAGAAAAAGGAAAATGGAAAATTCAGAGGCAATTCATATTTTCTTGAACAGCACTATGCCCAAAATTACTGTAGCTGGACATGCATTATCTAAAAAAGTAGCAGGTGGTATAATATGTAAAACACGCACTGGGTGTCAGGAAAGGTGGCTGTTCTTCCTGCCTGTGCGTTGACCCAGCGTGGGAGAGACCAGCTGGCTCCACGGGACGTGTCTCACGTCATAGCACTTACTTTAGAGATCCCCAAGTTCAGGGGCTAGGCCTAGTTCTCAGCATCGTGGTCCAGAAACTTGAGTTCGTGAATGCTCCAGGAAGTGATCAGGCTAAGGGATCCAGCCAAAAGCAAGAATGCCAGTCATAGTGACTGACAGAAATGCCAAAAAGATCGATGTTTTCAGATCAGCACATTCCCACCACCATAGCCCGTAAAGGAGGGCAAATTAAATTAAAAGACTGCCAAGTGGCCATGCAATCAGGACAGGGAGAGCTGGCTCCTCTAAACGGGTCATGTGACGAGAGACAACTGTCTGACAGAGCCCTTCTCATTGAGGGATGCCTCAGCCAACAGGCCTAAAGGCTTTGCCAGCTGCATGTGATGCTGTCGGTGGAGTTCCAGTTTCCCTTTGCTTTCCAACCTTGGGATGCTCCCTGGCCACCTGGACTGGATTTGGATGCTTTAAAAATCTCCATTGGCAGCATACGCTTGCAGACCATCTCTTGAAAAGGGCTGCTTCTGCAGAATGATAAGCTCGTTCATCTTTTCCTTTCGGCTTTCTCAGAGGATGGCTTTTTCTTAGCTGTTTTTTGACCCAGTCTCAAAAATCCAAAAGTACCGTACCATCGTCCTTTATGTACTAACCACCGAAATCCAGGCCTGTTTGAATTATTTCCACTTCAATTTCCCTATTCTATTAAACCTTTAACCAAAATGAAAAGATCAGTTTTTTGTTTAGCACATTATCTTAATATCTAATATTCCATTAAAAAATACAGAGTCCACTTTTTCAGGATTGAACATGCACTTGTTCTTTCTCATTTTAATGCCCCCAATTCAAGTTCTTACAAAGTCCATTTCTAACCTTAGAAATGTGAATTGATCTAAGACTACTAAAGTGACATTTATGTGAAAAAGTAAAAAAGCTTTATCCACCCTCATAGGAAAGGAAGTTACCCGTTTCTTAGACTTTTAGATTACCAGGTGCACAGTGAGTACCTTGAACTTAAGTATTGTATATTCCTCTATTTCTGGACTCAAAACAGTTAATGACTTTATATTACTGAGCTGTGAATATTACTCTGAAAGTAATATATATATTTGAATGGAATAAAGCTCACCAACTTAGTCTAGCTGAGCCAGCAACATAAAATATAAGAGAAAGAAGCAGTCCTAAGTAGATTTGAAGCCTTCTGTTTTAGTGTTAAATTTCTGAGAGCCTAGTGACCTCCTTGGAAAACCACTTGTTGACACTTCTGACGCTTTCCTCCTCCATCTAAACAGGAAAAACCCCTGCCTTTGTAAGTGTGGTGGATCAAATTAATGGCCTCAATTAGTAGCCTGCCTTTATTCATCCCCTTACAAGGTGACATTGCACCTGTTCCCGTCATGAGGTAGAGCCCATTTCCTTGCTCCTTGAATCAAGGATGCCCTTGTGACTTCCTTTGGCCAATAGAAGGGGGAGAAGTGATGGTGTGCCAGTTCCAAGCTTAGACCTCAAAGGCCTTGTGTGCTCCTGCTTCTGTCTTGTTTCCATGTGATAGCCCTGAGAATAAGCTCATCTGCTGGAGAACAGGACACAGCCCAGTGTTCATCTGAGACCCTAGATGTATGAAGAGCACACAGTGGCCAGTCAAGCCCTGGCTGACCACAGAGGCATGACTAAATGAGCCAGCAGATCAGCTGAGCCAAGATCAGCAGAATCATCCAGCCAACCTATACACTCGTGAGAAATGAGAAACGATTGCGGTGTTAATCTCCAAGTGTTGGGGTGTTTTTTATGCAGCAATAGCTATGTGATGCAAAAAAGGTTTACTTATTACAACGTTAAAGTAATATAATTTTTTTTCTCTTGGAGTAGAATCAGTAATTGCTGGGTGCTCTGTTCCCCGAAAACTTGAATGTTGCGTAAGTGCAGCATTGCTGATTTCAGGCACAAAGTCATAGGAAGCAAATGCAGCTGTTTATGTTTGGCACAGCTGTTGGGTGGGTATATGGTATCATTGCTCTCCATTAACGTCCTGCCTACCAATTCTCCCTCTTCTGTTTACACAGACGCTTGAACGTTCCAACCTGAATGGTAGCAACAGAAGCCTCCCCTTGACTTTGCTCCCTCGTAGGCAGCCCTATCTCTCCTCTTCTCTTAATTCACAAAGTTCTATAAAAATCTCTCTATAATTTATACTTACACTTTGGTTCCTTGAAGTCTGACGTCTGCCCCAGGGCTCTCCTGAAACAGCTCTCTGAAGCAGTTCTCACAGTGGCCCTAGAATTGTCCAAATTCATTTCCTCATCTGGTTGTGCACTTACTGGCCTCCTCCGTAACTCCTGAGGACACTGAGCCTGAGCTCCTTCAAATCCTGTCCTTGGGCCTTGGTCAGAGACAAAACCCCTTTGAGGTCGCTTAGAAAAAAGACAACTTTGTCAGACAGAAGCAGGGTTCTTTCTGCAACTCCAAGTCCAGAAGCATAGCCTGCCCTTGCAAGGCAGTGGGGTCTATCACTCAGGCGCTCCAGGCTCTCAAGTCCTGTCTGCTTTCTTTTGTGCACGGTCTTTCTCTGCCTCAGCAGATATACATGGCTGAACCTAGCCACCCCAGGCCAATTTCATATCACTTCCAGATCAAGCACCTAACAGACTGATTCGCTTTGCTGAATTCCAGTTTCTCATTCCTGGGAGAGAAACATTAGTTGACTCTTGTGTATACTCTTAACCTATTAGTGGGCAGGGGCACAGATTCAAAATGTTATAGATGCCCACACCTGGCACAGGTGTAGCATAGGATGACAGAGACCCCAAAAGGTGTCTTCCTCAAAAACCTTCCATGGCTCTTCTTGGCCTACAGTTCCACGTTTAGATGTTACCCTAAACCCTTCAAAGCCACCATGCTCAACCCCACACAACCCAACCGGCTCCGTCTCCCACTCCATTGCTGTGGACAGGTTACTCCCTATTCTCAGAATGGCTGCAAGTTTTGTCAGTTTGCCTGTGAAGCCTTATCCAGGAACACTCTTCTAGAAAGGCCTTTTCTGAATATTGGAACATCATGTATCTTTGAGGATTCAGTACTAATGAAATCTCTTCCACGAAGCATTTATATTAATTTTGTTGCTTTGCTTTTTTCTTCTGCATACCCATAACATTGTGTTTATACATCTATATTGTATTCATATTCTTCTTGTTTTTACTATAATTATTTATTAGGTCACATGTAACTCTGATAACTATAGTTTTCTGAAGAAGAGCATCCACGTCTTTTAAGGTAGTGTTTAAGTTCTGGGATTTTGCTTTCAGTTTTTGTTCATTTTTAAAAAAAAAGTTTTTTCAGAAAAACGCAAGAGGTAATGCAATTAACACCCACGTATCCACCAATCAGAAGGAGCGTTTGTTAACACTTTACACTTGACATTTTTCAAGAAACAAAACATTATATATAAAGTCGAAGTCCTTACCATCCCTTCGTTCGTCTCTGTCTGCTTCCTTTCCCAGAGGCAACCACTATTATGAATTTGGTGCATATCCTTTTACTACAAGCCATTATCCTCATGATTTCTGAGTTTTGTGTCTTTTAGGGAAATTCTTCTTTTACTCAAGGTTATAAGAGATATTTCTAAAATATGTTTTAATCTTAGTGTATTGGTTAGCCTCAAGTCCATATTTGAAGAGTAGGGGACTGGGGGCAGCCTTATTTTGCCCCTGACTCTAGTGGGGGTGCTTCCAAAGTTACTATGTTTCCTGTAGGTCATTGCAGACACCCTCTTCCAGGTTATAAAAGTTCCATTATCTTTTGTTCCTAAGTGTTTTTTGCTCGTCTGTTTTCACATGAACAAGTTTGGATATTATCAGATGCCCATTCAACTTCTATTGAGATAGGCACTTTTTTTCCTCTTTCATAATGACTTATTTCATAGATTGTATTCCTTTCTTTCCAGGAGGATCTTAAATATATTTATTTTAAAATGATTTTGATGTTGTTCTCCTATTTGTACTTTGTTACTGGTAAGTTCATCTTCCACTTCTGGTTTGTTGACTGTTTTTCTCAGTGTTAATTATCCTCGGAGGCTTAAATAGAGATCTGCTTTCTCCTCACCCTCCCCCTCTTTCACCTCCGCCTGGTCCTCACCTTCTTGTCCAGATTCAGGTCTTTCCTTGGCAGCCGTGGCTTTCCACTCTACCGCGATATGGAGGGTACTATAGACAGAGTCGCCAACACAGTGAGGACCTCCCTCTTTCTGGCTGCACTGCAAGGATGCGGGAAAAATAGCTGTTTTTAGGCTCCTTTAAGATAAGAGAGAGCACCCAAACTCCAGTTTTAAATATTGTGTCTGGCTCCCGTCCTCCATCGTGCATGAACCACTGTTCATCTCTGATATTTTGGGACCCAGAAACTCCTAGTTTTAGCCCCTGTGTTCCTCTGTGTGTTTGTGTGGGTGTTTGTTTCTGGAACATAGAAATGACTGCCTTATCATTTTAATTTGTTGTAGTTGCTTTGTTTGGATCAGGATGAGTACTTCAAAGATCACCTCAGTGACTTTCCCGAGTTTCCATTTCTAATTTGACTTTATTTCCTTCTCGGCACCTTTCCGGTTCTTTGCACATGTGAAGGTGCTCCAAAAAAGTTTCTGGAATTGAAACCACTTCATCGTGTTCAAGAGGAAGCTGAGCGAATGCTCATCAGAAACATACTGCGGAGGAAATTCACTCATCGATGCAAGCTTGACCTGGATGAATTTGAAGCTTTTCTGTGTTGAGGATTCCATATTTAATGAATAAAGTGGCTCTGAAGAAGGTAGGCACAGTCAAACACTGGCAGAACAGACAGTTATCAAGTGCTCAGTAAGTACTTGAAGATGACAGAGGTGATATAAGAAGAGTTGCCATGTCTACAAGTCAACCTTCAGGAACCTATGTAGTATTTCTTATGTACGCTTTCATTATTATGTCTTCAGATTATCCTTTCTCTGTCTTCTCCACTAATCATTGTTATGGTGAAATGTATGCAAGTAACTAGCCTATTTGTCTGGGGTTATAGTCTACTCTTTGATCATCACTTTATTTCTCAAGCTAAATTAACTTCACCTCCCTTCCACCTTTTATCTCCTTTCCCTTTAGTTTTTGTCTCTGTTCAGTGCCAGCTCTTTAGTCTCTGGCATATGGAGCGACCCAGATGCTATGAAACAGAGCTCTAGAAATGCACCTTGAGAAGCTCCATCTTCAGAAAAGCCCTGCTTGCCCTTTTTGAATCTTACTTTGCCTTACCTTGGGTTCCAGCTCAACACATAAATCTTGATACTCACACTGGTTTCTATGATAGAGTTCCAATCCATAGGCTAGTCCTCTGCTCTCATCTTTCTTCAACAGGCTCTAATTTAATCCTGGAAATGAACCACCACCAAAATAAATGAACAGCAAATATGAATCAAAAGCTGGGACTCCTACTTTATCACTAACAGTCTTAATAATCAAAATGAATTTTTCTCGTGTACAAGACCAATAAGCCAGAGTACCATGCATTGATTTGTGCTCAATGAATTTCTCCACTGTATACTCAGCGTGTAGATAAGGTCTTACACTCTACTTATATTTTACTATACTTTTATACTATATTCCAATAGTATTGGCAACACTTTGTGCAATAATCTTCTTCATAGAGGCTTTGGTCAACATTTATCCAGGTGTTTCTTCTTTATCATCACTATATTCCATTTTAAGCTCTGAGGGAAAATTTAGAGTAGCAAATTATGCAAATTACAGATGTACAATATTGGCCTTTTGTCATATTGTCAATGCCCCTTTAGTGCTTTCTTTCTAAGTATTTCACTCAGTCTTAATATCATCTCTCACCACATTGAGTTATTAGCATTATTTTTTTAATTTTATAAATGGAAAAATAATTATTTCTATAGTTTTCCATTTTTTTCTACAATGTTGTTTATTTTTCACTGATTTCTGACAATCCAATTTGAGAACATTCTATCTTAAATAACCAGATTTAGCAAAACATTCAGTGGCATTTTTTTTGTAGGTTAACAAAGAAAGATATTATGAAGCAAAAGTTAATACTGTATATTATTTTTCACCAAGAAGTCTAATGTTTGGAAACACTGTATTAAACTATATATAAACTATTTTCTAATAATAAGTATAAACATGCTTTCCTTTTTTTTAAGATTGGCACCTGAGCTAACATCTGTTGCCAATCTTCTCTTTTTTTTTTTCTTCTTCTTCTTCCCCAAAGCCCCCAGTACATAGTTGTATATTCTAGTTGTGAGTGCCTCTGTTTGTGCTATGTGGGACACTGCCTCAGCATGGCCTGATGAGCCGTGTCATGTCCACGCCCGGGATCTGAACCAGCGAAACCCCGGACCACGGAAGCAGAGTGCCCGAACTTAACCACTAGGCCACAGGGCCGGCCCTGAACATCTTTTACCTTGAAAGAGATTGACTGATTTCATTTTCTTTTTGGAAAAAATTTAAGTTCAAAGACAATCTTATGAGCAAAGCAAACATCAGCCCTTCGCCCTCCTTTCGCGGCTCCACTGCTGTCATTCAAATCGTCCCGCTCAGGGTGTGCTCTTGAGCTGGCGTCACAGACAGGTGCTTGTTTTCTCCCCGGGGGTGGGCAACCATGTTCTGAATGTCTGCAAAATCATGGACACCTTCCTGGAACATCAGTTTTTCTCTAGCTTTGTTAGAAGGTAGAATTAAATTATTTAACTGATGTCTTAAAACATTGTTTTTATATTATAATAAACATGGATATATTATGGAGTAGAGGCAAAATGTGCCTGGATTTTTAAGATAAAACAAGAGACTTTAAAAATAATTTTGCTCTTCTGGAAAAAGTATTCATACCTTCTCTATCCCAGAGAGCTAATTTTATTTTTCTAATATTGCCTTTTTGTTAGAATTTTACCTTCTGCGTAATTTCCTTCATGCATTCATTCATAACAAAAGATTTTCAGCAGGGGAGGTAAGCTAGATATTTTATGCATTATTTGTTCCTTTGATTTGTATGCATTCGGATCCGGGTGGAAGATTATCCTCTGCTATGGCACACAATGACCTATGGAATTGTAATGAGACACAGGTTTGGAGCTCATGGTGCCATGAGTGGTATAAACTATTCTAGTTGGTGTTCTAGGAATGGATTTAACATTTGATTGTGCAGCAACTATATTCTTTACAAAACAAAAAACTAATCCACAACTGTTCCCATTGTAAAATTTTAACATGGTTCAGACTGGGCGTTTCTCTTAGGGAAAAGTGTTGTTCCCCAGTACAGCATGGCGTCACCTGCCTAGAGGACGAACGGTGTCAGAAGACAAAAGGCAGCTGCTTCTGATTACACCACGTGAGCAGAGACGCGTTGGTTCATTGAGTAAAACATTACCCTACTGATAACATCCCTGTAGTTGTTTTATTAAGAAATAAAGGTCAACTTAGGCAACTTTAAAGGAAAGAATAAGAAGCCAATAAACCCAACTCTATTTATTTATTTTCCTCCAAATTCTCTTCTTATCTTTACCAAATATTGTTGTTTTTTCTTAGTGGAAATCATGAAATCAGGAAATGGCGTGTTCCGCTCTTTCAAATTAATTTAACTTTCTATTTCCATATGGCTTTCATAGTTGGCATTTTTATAACTCTGCTTTATAGAATTAAATGTTATTCCTATTTCCATGCAGCAGCACGAGCACACAGCTGACGCTTTCACAGCTCTGCAGTGATCGTCTGTTGTAACACGACTTTTTTTGCTTAGCCATCTCCTATTCTTAGACAATTGGGTTTTCCTTGTTGCGTTTTTGTGTTTGCAATCATAAATAGCATGACTATAAATATTTCTAAGGAAGTAACTTTTTAATCTGTTTATTTCGTTGAGAATGTTCCATAGACTAGGATTACTGTGAAAATCACATCCAATAGTTTCGTAGCTCATCATGTTTTTTATTCAGAAAAACCAAAACAATTGACAATGTAACCAAAACGTTTAAAATGTATGTCGTTCTGAGATCCAACACCAGTGGCATTTTCTAATTTCTATTTATTTAGCAAATGGGTATCTAATGGCATCTTAATGTTGCTAAAATTTATATTTATTGAATAATCATAAAGATATGGATTAATCAGTGTGATGACTTCTTGTTTGAGTTCTCTATTATTGAATACTCGGTTCATTTCCTTTAACCACTGATCAAACAGAATTGGAGTGTTAGCAGTTATAAATTTGTCTGTTATTTGCATATTTTAGAAAGCAAGCTTTTAAAAAGGAGTATCAAATATAACAAGCACACAGAAATGTATAGAAAAAAATATAAAACATACCCTGAAAACACCACACAGGTCTATATAAACTTAGCATTTTGCCATATTTGCTAGCTTTCTGTTTGTTTTGATTTTTACGAAGGGATGCAGTTGAAGCCCCTTGGTGACCCTTCTCAGTTCAGGCGCTCCCTCCGCCTCTAGAGCTAAAGCACCGCTGCAGACGTGGTGTTCGCTACAACCATGCACAGCTGTACCCTATTCCTATAGGTGTGTGAGCATGAAACGTATATGATACGGTCTACACGTTCTAAAACTTCAGTTAAATGGAAGTTTCTGTACATATCATGCTTTAATTTCGCTTTTTTATGCTAATATATGCTATTTACATTTCACTCACTTTGAAATGTAGATCTAGTGTTATTTACTTTAGTGTTTGTATATTACTCCTAGTTATCTTTTCCTGATGTAAAACCAGGTCAGTTTCTAATATTTTTGAGATTACAAACCATAATGCAATGAACATTCTCCTGCATTTCTTTTTCTACTCATTTCTCTTGCATCTTTTTTTCTGCTCATATATGTACACATGTAAATATGCATATATGCATGTGTGTGCATGAATGCATGTACATACATGTATACATTCATACCATGTATAGACCTAGAAGTGACATGGTTGAGTTCTATTACTCAGTTGCTCTGCAAAATCGTTACATTTTTTCACTAATCTGTGAATTTCCCTCATTACAAGTAAGGTTGAAGATCTTTCTTGTTTCTTCCTCTGTCATTTGTGCACTTAGTTTGATC
This sequence comes from Equus caballus, assembly GCF_041296265.1. Classification (NCBI taxonomy): domain Eukaryota; kingdom Metazoa; phylum Chordata; class Mammalia; order Perissodactyla; family Equidae; genus Equus; species Equus caballus. The sequence continues at coordinate 39,931,732 of NC_091691.1, forward strand.
ATTCTTCTGTTGAAAGGTTTTGCCATTTTTCGTAATGTCTGTGGATCGTTACATTTTGGAGGCAAATCCTTCGCAGCTTGTGAGCATCACATGTATTTTATTCTAATCTATAGCTTTCATTTTCAGTGTATAGAGTTTTTTGATGCAAGGAAGTTTTTCATCTTAAAGTAGTTACATTTGTCCATCTTTTTTTAAGTATATTTTGTGTTTTTGATATCTTCTCTAGGAATCTCGAAGTCACATAGATATTTTCCTACGTTTTAATTTTCACACTTAGGTGTTGAATTCACCTGAGGATTGATTTGTGTTCTTGCTGTATGTGGTAGAAAGCTACTTTTTTTCTGTAATGGATGATCAGTTGTCCTCAAAACCGTTTACTGAGCCCTTCATTTCCCCACTAGTTTGTTGTTTCTGTCATCTACCTGACTGCAACATATATGATTGTGCTTCAGGGCTCTTTCTTCTGGTTCGTTGGTGTATTAGTCTTATACCAAATTTTACCTTTATTGTATTTGATAGGAACATCCCCCCACTTTGTTCTTCTTCAAAAATATTTTTTTTTTTAGTGAGGAAGATTCACTCTGAGCTAACATGTGTTGCCAGTCTTCCTCTTTTTGTGCTTGAGGAAGATTAGCCCTGAGCTAACATCTGTGGCAATCTTTCTCAGTTTTGTATGTGGGTCACCGCTACAGCATGGCCACTGATGAGTGGTGTAGGTCCATGCCCAGGATCCAAACCCATGAACCTGAGCCACTGAAGCAGAGTGTGCCAAACTTAACCACTATACCACAGGGCCAGCCCCAGTTCTTCAAAATTTTAATGCCAATTCTTAGCTCTTTGCTCCTCCATGTATATCTCTTATATTAAGTTCAAGGGGGAAAAAATGAATTTATTTTATGCATCAATTTTAGGAGCATGGCCAGCCGTAGAATTCTGAGTTCTTACAATGTCTCAGGAATATCGAGAATAGCATCCATCCACTCCTGAAGCTGGTGGTTGGCATGCTTCAGTTCCTGGATGCCTCCTGTTTCTCCAGTTTCTGTCCTCCCGCCTGTCGAGGCCCACAGTTTGCTAAAGTTCACAGATGAAGGCAGTGGGCAGCCACCCACTTCTTCAGCCTCCTGTCAGAGTGAGGGAGCCCTCCCCAGCCTGCTCTGCTCCCTGCCTGTGAAAGTTCTTCCGCCACTCTGCATCTCTCAGAAACTGGACTCCTTGGCCACCACCTCCTTCTTCCAAAACCGGAATAAATTTAGTGATTGTCTTCATCACTATTCACTGCTCTGACTTGCTCTTACAGTTTTCCACTGAAATGTTTCACTTATTTATGAACATGGATTTTCTTTTGGTTTTATATTTTTATTCTTTATCCATTTCTTCCTAAGTGTTTGAAGCTAAGGGAATATTTCAAAGCATGAACTCAGTGTGCCATGGCGGTGAAGGATAAAATTTTTATCGTAATTGTGATATAAACATATCAATTTCCTTCTTATTTTGTTACATTTTACTTTATAATTGAATTTATCCAACAGGATTATTCATCTTTAAATGTTAAACTCTATTTTTCAATAGTCACATATTTATATCCATCTCAGAACCAGAATAAACAAATAAGAATAAACAAATATCTGGTTTATTGGAGATTTAGTTGTATTTTTTAGTGTGTGTGTGTGTGCGCATTTTAGTAAAGAGAAAGTTCTAGTGTCCATGTGACCTTGGGGAAGTTACTTTATTTCTCTATACTTCAGTTTCCTTTTCCATAAAAGACACATTAACGCCTACTTCCTAGGATTATTGAGCTGATGTATATAAACAAGTTAACGCATAACAAGCACTGAGACCAGTGCTAGACCCCTTGTAAGCTCTCTACATGTTTATTGTTGTTGTTAAAACTCGCTGCTAGTTCTCTTAATTTAGTCTTTTTAGTCAGGAGTATAGTATTTGTCGTTTTTTGTTGTTCTTATTCTCCTTTCTTTCCCCAAGGGGATTTTAATTTTTTTTTAATAAAATCTTATGTTCAAGTTGAAATAATTTCCAAGAGGCAAATGTTTTGCAGTTGCTCTGAGTGGAATCTCTCTTGTTTTCTAGCTTTGTGTTGCTTGTATAGAGGTGTGCACTAAATTTGTTTGTATTTGTATCTCTGCAACTTTGCTAAATATGTTTATTCTAAAGATTTTTTTACTAAATGTTTTAGAGCTTATAAGTCTATATTCATATCATAATAATGATAGCTACAATTTATTGAATTCTATGTACAGATACTGTACCAGCATTATATAGTAAACTCTTTATTATTCAGAATATAAAACTTCTTTGTCAGTTGGGATTAGATTCAACTGTGAATGCCCAAAATCCAAGAGAATAGTGCCCTCAACAAGACAGAAATAGATAGATTTTTTCACATGTAACTGAAGGCCAGCGTTGGGCTGTAAAAGGCTGTGCGACAGCTCCAGAATTATCCGGAACCAGGCTTCCTCTGTCACGTTACTCTGCCATCCTCAATACACCGTTTTCACCTCAAGGTTCAGGAGGGTTGCTTGGGTGCCAGTCATCACTTCCAAGCCAAATATATCCCTGTTGGGAAGTTGTCTTATAACTGATGTCTTTGCGACTGATGGCCTAAACAATTAATAGTATCCCCTGCCTGAGCACCAAGTTCATGATTAAACACCAACAGACTGCGTCCAAATTTGGCTGTGTGTGCTCACACAAAGAGAACATGCCTTGAGTTCCTGCTAGCCTGCCTCATGTACTACGCCTCGTCTCATCTCCATGGCGGCCCTTCGAGGCAGAAACGATTATCCCCGTTTCACAGACAAAGAAGCAGAATCTAAGAACCGCAGAGATGGCAGGCCATCAGGGGTCGACCAGGACTCAAGCAGGCCTCCTGAGTCAGGCAGAGAGCACTCAGTTTTTAAGGTTTGTTATACACAGGAGTCGCCTCACAACAACAGAGCAGCGGTCTTTAATAAGGACTTGGAAACAACGGAACTCATTTAAAATAATTTTTTAAAAACACCACAGGAGATTATTTATATACACTTACTAAACTGTTGACATGGGCGAGTGTGTTTACTCATCACAGGCTGAACTGTGTCCCACAGTGCTCATGTGCTGAAGCCCTGACCCCAGCGCCTCAGGACGCGACTGGACTTGAAGACAGAACCTTTAAAGAGCTGACTGCGGTAAAAGGGTGTCGATGAAAATAATCCATAACCAATCTATAAATGAAAATTTGGGAGAGTTTATTCTGAGCTAAAATCAGAGGACCATGGCCCGGAGCCTTTCTTCCCGAAGGAAGAAAGGGCACCAAAGAAGTGGGATGCACAGAGTGGCTATATACCCCCAAACAGGATGTTTCACATAGGATTGAAATGTACCTTTTGTTGGCACAGCGATTGATGGAAACAGCAGGTAGTTCTGCTGTCTCGGTGGACACAGCAGGGTGGCAGTCTGCTGTCTCGAGCTGGGTGGTCACAGGTGAGCTGGGTGGTCAAAGGTGAGCGCAATCAGTTCCTAGCCTAAGGAAAGATGCTTATCCCTAAGGAAATGCCAATGTGGGGGGAAGTTGCACCTTTATCTTAAGGCCATTTGTTCTTGCCATAGAAAATGTTTAAAGCAGATATACAATGCGTGCTCAATGGCCATGGTCAGGCCCTTTTTGGAAAAAACAAAGTCAGGCCGAATTAGGTTTACACCAAATGTCTTCCTCATATACTCCAATATATCCTATTGCTTGCCATTTTTATTTGTCAAGGGGTTAATCCAGGTGGGCCTTAATCCAATACCACTGGTGCCCTTAAACGAAGAGGAGATGAGGACACGGCGACACGCACACCGAGGGCCAACCCCGTGCGGCACAGCGAGCCGGTGGTCTGGGAGGAAACACCCGCGGACGCCTGGCTGGCGAGCACCAGCCTCCACCCTGGGAGGACGCCACTCCTGCTTTTGGAATGCGCACTCAGCGCCGTTTCGTCGCAGCAGCCCCGGCAAACTGCTCGTCACTCTCCGTTAGCCTCGGTCCCTCCGCCCGAGATGCCTGGGCTCGCTTCTCCTGGACCCCAGCTCCCGCCTTCCTGGGCCTCCAGGCCTTCTCCTGGGTGGCATCCAGAAAAGCCCCCTGGAGAAGGTTGAGACTGAGTAAACATTCATAAAATGTCTGTTCCGTGCTATCTACTAGTGAGTGAACATTTATTGAGGGCTTACTGCATTCCATACACCCAGCTGAGCGCTCTACATAGATTATTTCATTAACTCTTCCTCATAAACCAGCAAGTAAAGCAATTTGCCAAAACTCCTGCAGCTAGAAAGTGACGGAGCCAGACCCTGGAGCCAGCCAGTCTGCACAGCCCCTGTGCTGTGCGGCCCTCTCTACCTCCACGCTTTCTCGGAGGGCCGGTGAGCCTGACGGTGAGCGCAGGGCTTTGCCACCTTTGCCCCCTCCCCTGCGCAGAGTCGCCCTGCCTGTACCCTGCGTCCTTTCACTGCAGCTGCCCGCCAGGCTCCGCCCCTCTTCCTTCCTTCGCGAAAGTTCTCCTTCTCCTGCTGGGCAAGGGGAGAGGACTTTGCTGTTTAGAAAAGATGCATTTGCCGTTCAAACTATTGTTTCCTTGGTAGGACACATCCTTTATAGCATTCGAAATCCTCGAACCCTTTCTTTTCCGGGTATATATGGGTTACTGTTACTCAAAATTAACAATCTTTTGTAACTACCAGTTCAGAAAACTTACTATCCAACACCATCCTTGGCTCCTTATAACAGCTCCTCTTTCCACACGTTTAAATGTAACACCCCTCCCCCACTTTTATTTTGCAAGTCGATTCATGCTCCCTGGGTTATGTTATTTGATATGCTAACAATTCTTCTGGAAATAATGATACCATAATACATGGTCCACTCCTCAGTCTTCAGAGCTGCATCACTGATTATTTTTGAAAGTGGATGAAAACACCAAATAGCTCAATCTAGTTTACTTTATGTGTGGGGAAAATGACTCAATTTCATTTTACTATCAGCTGTGTTTTAAAAAATATCATTGAATGCTGATCATATATTTTATAAATTACACGGACCTGCAATACGTCTCAGAATGGCTGTGAACTACATTTCTGGGGTTTTATGTCCGTGGAACAATATGTGGTTGGCAAAGCCTGCTGACAAATTGGATTCTGGCCCTGTCTTCAGTTTTCTCCCCTCACAACTATTTTGGCAGATATATTCAGGCATACCTTAAACAAAATTTCCTCATAAACAGCGTTCTAAATCTGGTATAAGAGGCAGCACAGTATAGTCAAAAGAAGTTTAACCCAGGGAAACAGAAGATCTTGAATTCTGAATGACCTTGGGCAAGTCATTTAAATTCTCTGAAACTGAATTTATCCTATATAATTAGAAAATTAGAATTAAAAAATTTAAAGGCCCTTCTAACTCTAAAGTTGATTCAGTGTGAACAAAACCAAATTTCTAAAAGAAACACTAATAAATTACATCAATTTTTGAAGAACAAAATAAACCTTAGTACAGGAAGAACTTGAAGATTACTTGGTAATCATTTTTACTGGTTGCTCCAGTACATTTTGACTCATACACTATAAGAGAGTTGAAATGGTACCTTTTCTGTTGTGAGAATGTTCAACTTAATATGCACATTTAATAACTAATCCTTAATTGTATGCCTTCTTTCCTAAATGTATCCTTCAAAAATATGAAAGCAGGAACATTCTAACGACTGATTTTTCTAAAGATGCAAATGAACATGCTTTCTCCAGCACCCAGCTAACTAAGAGGGTATGATGTGGACACAGGGACAACAAAGCCTCTTATCAACAATAGAAATATTATGAAAGAAGTAAATGCCTTAGAAAAGAGCACCGGGAATAGACCATATCCAAAGGAAAACATATGTGCAGGATAATATTTGACATATTACCTCCCGTTGGAGCGTCACTGTATTTCTGTTCTTGCATTCCTAGGACCTCCCCTCTTTGACTGCTGGATGTAGGTCTTTTGTGCTCCAGAGAATAGAGACTTCAAAGTTCTTAGTGTTTGTTTTAGGAGGTAGAAGACAAACAAAATCCTTGGTCCAGGCATAAGCTGACAGCTCACTTGTCTGCGCATGGCAGAGAGAAGCACGCCCTGGGAGGGCCCCCATGGTGACTCTGAGAAGGAGCCCTGTGCTTCGCTGGCCCCAGCCAAGGCCAGGTTAGCTGCAGAAGGTGTGTGCATTGTGTGGGTTCAGTGAGAAAGCCCCCAGAACATTTGGCGAGCCCAAGATAGAGGTGGCCTGGGAGGCTCAGGAGACTAGCTAGAGCAAGCCCGATGTGAGGTTCTCCCTCCATTACGCGGCACATGTAGAGAAGTGGTGGCAGCTCCAGGCTCAGACAGGCCTAGGACAGTCCCTCTGAAGGGCGTGAGAGAGATCCTAAGGCTTCCCACTACCCCCAAAAAGGGGCATGAATGACGTGAGCAAAGGCTGATGCACCCAAGGAACATTGGGGTCAGGTGGGAGGAGACTGCATCCATGGAACACTGGCTCCCACAGTGGGGCTGCCGGTCACTAAGCAGCTCTCAATACTGGTAGGTGCCGATGGGAGGAGTGGCCCCAGCCAGGCCCAGGTGGAATGGGCTGTGGCTCAGTAGATGCCAGCAGATGAAAGGCTAGGCTGAGCACAGCAGAGGCCTTGTGACACTCCCTCCCTGTCATCCTTCCGCCGTCGTCCCCCGACCCCAGCCAGGCAATTACTCCATAGCTGACCTCAGAATGGAATGCCCCTCCGGAAGAAGGCAAATCGTGAGCTAACTGAAGTTTAAACCTGCAATATCAGGAAATACCAGAGAAATGACCACAGTTTCTGTCACTAGGCAGAATAATACCTGCAAATGTAGGTTAAGCCTTGTTACTAGAAAAATAATGAAACTTATACGTGTGTACATACCTGCAAACGTGGAAGGCAAACATTGTTCACAACACGCAGGGACACTGTGTGTTGTCTACTCAGCTCTGGAGCCAAAATTCTAGAACTTGCGTGACTATCTTAGGAACAAATTTTGTCCAATGCTGACAACATCCATGACATAAGGGCCATCCTTTTTTGAAATTTTTGGAGCTTTTAAACACTAAATGTTAATTTCTCTTTAATTATAAATCAGTAGGTTATAGTTTTCAGAATATGATTGTATTCGTTTCTAGTGCTGCTATAACTGAGCACCACAAACTAGGTAGTTTAAATAACAGAAATGTATTGTCTCACAGTTCTGGAAGCTAGAAGTCCAAGATCAAGGTGTTGGCAGGGATGGTTCCTTCCGAGGGCCGTGAGGGAGAAATCTCTTCCAGAATTCTCTCCTTGCCTTGTGGATGGCCATCTTCTCCCCATGTCTCTTCACATTGTCTTTCCTCTGTGCATATCTGTCTCTTTGTCCAAATTTCTGCTTTTTCTAAAGACACCGGTCAGATTGAATTATGGCCCACCTAATGACCTCATCCTAACTTAAGTACGTCTGCAATGACCCGATTTCCAAATAAGGTCACATTCTGAGATACTAGAGTTCAGGACTTCAACATAAGAATTTTGAGAGAACACAATTCAATTCATAACAAGGATGATCTAGTTGGTGATAATTAGGTGATCAGACAAAAGGTTTAAGGGGTTTCCATGATTTCTGTTACTGTATATTTTCCACAAGGATGCACCAAAATCAGAGAAGAAAATAGAAGTGGTATTGATTTCTGGCTTAATTCAATTTAAGTGAGAAGCATATTATTTTTAATTTAATTTGCATTGAAAATAAAAATAGTCATCAGTATAAAAGTATCTGTGTGTATTTTGGTGACTCTAAGACACTATCATTTTTGGTGACACCATTATATTGTGTACTGGCAAGAAAGAAAGAGCTGTGACTTGCTGGGCAGTCTCACTTCCTGGGAGAGTCTTCCCTGGCACCTGCTGGACATAATCCACTCCAGTCGCCTCCTGTGGAAGGCAGCACCTTTCCCCCTATTCCCACGGGACGTGCTGAGCGTCAGTTTGCTCATTGGTTCATTCGCCGTCTTTCTCTCCTCACTAGAATGTAGGATCCGCAAGAGCAAGGAGCTGGCCTATTTTGTTCACTGCTCACTCACCAGCCCTAGAAAAAGGCCTGACACATAACGGGCAGTTAATGATTATTTTCTGAATTTTTGAATAAATTTTATATCTCAAAGAGAAGTGTATATATGTGCATGTGTGTACATATGTTTATGTATATGTACGTTTTTATTACATACAATATTATATACATAAATAAGTAGTTTTTTGTATGGTTTTCCACTTAGATATAATTAATACTTCTCTTTGGGAAATTCAAATTGAGTAAAATCATCAAAATGATCCTACTTCCATGCTCACTTGCTCTCAGTGCTGTCCGTAGAGGAGAGTGAGTTTCGGTGACTAAACCTGGTCAGAGGGCTCCTTCTCCCCACTCCTTTGCCCTTGAGATGCGCCACCGTCCCAGGGGAGAGTTGGAGACCAGATATCGAGTGTACATCAAGCCACAGGCCTGCCCCCTAATCACCAGCGACCAGCCTTTGGTTGATCCTCAGAACATGTTTTTGAGAGCTGGTTTCTCCCTCAAGGTCTGAACCAGTCTTAACCAGACTCCATCTCTGCAGAAATGGATGGGAGGAGGGCACAAGTCATGCGATTTGCCCCATCTTCCTCTCTCGTGGGGATGTTACAGTTGGCATCACTGCTAGAGAAACCGGTAAATAGTCATTGATGATTAAGTAGCTAGGAACTAAAGTGTTTTCCTTTTTGCAATTACTGATTACAGCTTTCAGCTGTTTAACCCACCCATCGTTAACTGTGCTGCTTAGGCAATATGCTATCTGACTCCCACTTGGTTCCTATAGATAACTTCTCCCTGGAGCCTGGGTCACCATGGTAATGGGTGTGTGAGCTGTCTTTCAGGAATTAGAACTCCTTGTCCACTTCAGGCTGTTTGAGACCAACTCACCAACTGGGCCCACACAGATGTCAGATAGGCGACCTTTTGACATCAAGAGGGTAACGACTCCACCCTCAGATCATGCTAATGTGCCATTTTGTGAACATGGGTCCTGTGAAGAGGCATGAAGTCTGACCACGCTTGCGCAGATCAACACTTACCTCACCTCTCCTCACCTCCAATCACCTCTCTCCACATTTCAGACCACCTTGCCCCCACCCCATAAATACCCCTGAGTCCCTATTTTCAGGGAAGCGAATTTGAGGCTCATGCTCTCGCTTCCTCACGTGGCTGCCTTGTGATTAAATCCTCTCTCTGCTACAATCTCATCATCTCGCTGCTTGGCTTTCTGGGTGGCGGGAAAAAATGAACCTGGTTCGGTGACACTAGTTTTGAGAAAAATTTGAAAGAAATGTAAAGAGCGCCATTAGTGATTTCAAGGGGAGTTTGACGTGACCGTTACTAAATACACAATAATAATAACACGCACACTCATGACATGTTTACCACGGCACGGGCACTGTGCTAGGTGTTGACTTAGACCCGTCTCATGACTCCTCAGAACGGTCCTCCGCTAGCAGCCTGGATAACCGTCACCTAAAGATAGCAGGTCTTAATGCCTGGAACCTGTAAATGTTACCTTATTTGGAAAAGTTACCTCTGCAGGTGTGATTACGTTAAAGAACTTGAGACAGGGAGATTATCCTGGATTATCAGGGTGGGCCCTAAACGCCTCACTTGTGTCCCAAGGAGAAGGCAGCAGAGGGAGATTTGACGCAGCAGAAAAGGGGAGGCAATCTGACCAAGGGAGCAGAGATTGGAATGCCAGCAGCCACCACAGCTGGATGAAGCAAGGAGTGGGTTCTTCCCTACAACCTCTGGAGGGAGCATGGTCCACCAATACCTTGATTTCAAACTAGTGATGCCAATTTTGAATTTCTGGCATCCAGAACTGTGAGAAAATTAATTTCTGTTATTTAAGCCATCAAGGTTGTGGTAATTTGTTACAACAGCCATGGAAACTAACGTACCCATAAAGTGAGGACAAACGGAATCTTCATTTAAAAAAGGATACGTGGCCCATGGTATAGGAGAAAATGTTTGCAAATCATGTATCTAATAAATGATTAATATCCAGAATATATAAGCAACTCCTACAACTCAACAACCACAAAACAAACAACCCAATTAAAAAATGGACAAAGGACTTGGGTAAACATTTCTCCAAAGAAAACATACAAATGGTCAAAAAGCACAAGAAAAGACGTCCAATATCACTAACCATATGGGGAAATGCAAATCAAAACCACAATGAAAGATCACTTCATACCTATCAGGAGGCTATCCTCACAAAAACCCAGAAAATACCAAATGTTGGTGAGGATGCGGAGAAATTGGAACACTTGTGTGTTGCTGTGGGAGTGTAAAATGGTACAGCCACTCTGGAAAACAGTATGACAGTTCCTCAAAAAACTAAAAATAGAATTACTATATGATCCAGCAATTTCACTCCTGGGTCTATACACACAAGAATTCAAAGCAGAGTCTTGAACAGACATTTGCACATCCGTGTTCATACAAGCATTATTCACAAAGGCTAAAAATTGGAAGCAGCCCATTTGTCCATTGATGGATGAATGGATAAACAAAATGTGGTATATCCACAATGAAAAATGAAATATTATTCAGCCTTGAAAAGGAAGGAAATTCTGACACGTGCTACAACATGGATGAACCTTGAAGACATCATGCTAAGTGAAATAAGCCAGTCATGAAAGGACAAATACTATATGATTTACTATATGAAGTACATAGTATACAAATACTATATGAAGGGACCCAGAGTAGTCAAATGTGTAACAGACAGAAAGTAGAATGGAGGTTGCCAGGGGCTAGAGGCGAGTGGGGAATGGGGAGCTCTTATTTAATGGGTGCAGAGTTTCAGTTTGGGAAGATGAAAAAAGTTCTGGAGATGGATGGAGGTGATGGTTACACAACAGTGTGAATGCACTTCATGTCACTGAGCTGTACACTTAAGGATGGTGCACTTTATGTTAGGGATATTTACCACAGGAGGAAAAGGGATACCTGGGCATACAGAGATTTAGTAAATCTTTACACAGTTAATAAATTCTAGTGCCAAATTAGAATCCAAGTTTTCTGGCTTTAGAATCTGTGCTCTTAATTTTAGGTTGTGGTTTTGAGTGAGATTGCTAGGAAAATTTTTATTCTTTAAATCTCACTTTTGAGCAAAACTGAGTAGGAGAATTTCAGAATTGAGGGCGAGATTCTCCTCCTTTAAAAATTGGTGAGAATCAAAACGCAATTCCCCAGCCAACTAACGAGGCAGGAAACAGAGCGATGAGGCTGAGGCCACGTGGTTTTATACGTTTATTAAGAGGTTATTATTTTCAAGACATAACCACATCATACTTCCCCCTTAATTACGAAGCACATCACTAAATTAGAAAAGCAGTGACTGAATTGGGAATACCTAACTCCACGGTCTTATCCTTTGGGGGCAGAGGTCCACAGATTTAAGAACGTTTTGAAAACCACTAGCTATTTCCTCAAATAAATGCTCGCCTGCACATGCACAGTACAATTTGCATCTGATGTTAAGAGGGCTGCAGAGCCCTAAGGCTGTCCCTGCGTGGATCCCTGCAGTTCCATGACCCCGCAGTAGGAGCCTTTGTTCTTACAATGCAGCAGATGAAGGGGCATTTTTAATAAAAAGTGAATCTACAAAACAAAATATTTTTTTGAAAGCTGTGGCTCAACACTGAGTGGCTACATTATATTGGAAAGAACACTGGATTTAGAGGACCGAAACGAGTTTAAAATGAGGCTCAGCTCTACGGCTCTTGTGCTAACTAACGACTAAGCCTGGCTGTATGCATTAGCGAAATTGCGCATGTCAAAGGTTGTGTGATTTGTAAGGTACAATACAATCTCGGCACCATATTTAACTGTGTTCTAGCTTCATTACTAAGAAGAGACATAAGTTGTACTTCTAAAAGCAATGGAAGGTGACGTGAAAATGCACGTGTCATATGCATGTATCATATATTTCCAGAAAAATTTTATTTTTTCTGAATTAGGCACATATTTGGTATGAAATGGATTTGAATTAAATAGGCAATTGAACAAGTTTTCCACTTTATTTTGTATCTGTTGCTTCAGTGGTAGTCTCACACGTTAGAAATGTATTAAAAACTATGGGTGACTCTGATGGACCCTGATTCTTCTTTTGATATACATAGAGTTTTGTTTTCCTGTATACACACTTTCATACATATATATCAACCCACAAACATTTACCAGCTTATAAAATATTACTAACGCTAAGATACACCAAATGTCAAAAGTAGGCCCCAGTTTCAATGATTCTCAAAGGGAAGTGAAAGGAAGAAAAGAATGCAAATAAGCCAATAACACCAAAAATATAATCATATTTACATATTCTGTTTATTAATGGTTGTAAATTATTACACTAAATAATTAGCCTATAGAACCTGGGGCTAAAAAAGTATAAAGTATATATTTTGTATATTTTTAGCCTATTGTATATAGATTATCGTATTATATATAATATAAACTTACATATCTGGACAATTTAAATTCTCCAAGGTCACTTTTCATTCTTAGGAAAGAAGTGTAATGGGCATCTATTACCTTATTTGTATTTTTTAGAAATTGCAAGGATTTACTAGCAAATCCAATTTATAGAAAGATAACAATGGGTGTCGGCCCAAGGCCCAGTGGTTAAGTTCTTGAGCTCTGCTTTGGCTGCCCGGGATTTGCTGGTTTGGCTCCTGGGTGCGGACATGGCACCACTCATCAAGCAATGCTGTAGCCGCATCCCACACAGAAGAACGAGAGTGACTTACAACTGGGACACACAACTATGGACTGGGGCTTTGGGGAGCGAAAAAAAAAAAAGAGGAAGATTGACAACAGATGTCAACACAGGACCAATCTTCCTCACCACATCCCCCTCCCCGAAAAAAGATAACAATGATTATGACGGGGATCAAGGCTGCCCCAGGTAGAAAAGCCCAAGGCGTCCTGCCCTACGGACCAATCTATATCATTCTCTGGACGCATAGCATGTCCTGATCTGATCAGATCTGATTCGTATCCAAAGTTCTAGGACCACCCTATAACCAGACGCTCCCTGCACTAACACCATTTTCGCAACTTTTTTTACATGATCTTTCCTTTGACCTGGAAAGAGAGAACTCACATACCTGCGCCTTATAAATTTAGCGGTACCCTCAACCCGTGTTTGCAGCTCTTCACTGCCCACGGGTCCTGTCCCCATGCTATTCTCTGAATAAAGGAGCACTACTACCAGACCTTGAAAGTCCGAGAAATCTTTCTCTCAACTCCGCGGCTCGCCGAGCCCGCATCCATTATGCCATGTTGGTATGACCATGTGCACAACAGTGCTGTACGGCAGTAAAGAAGTCAATAAGTACAGTTGAATAAGTGAATGAGCTCTATTTGCTTGGAGGCAGGATAGCAAATGGTTGAGAATTTGGATTGTGGAGTCAAAATGCTGGGGTTAAAATTCCCCCTCTGCCAATGTTATTAGCTGTGAGATCTGGAGCCAATGCTCTAACATCTCTGCACCTTAATTTTCCTCTCTGTGGAGGGTCTAATAACAGTGCCTGCCCCTGTGGAAAGCGGAGCTGTTCTGCCTGAAGCTGTTTGCCCACAGTGGTCTCACCCCCCGCAGCAGGCCGCCAAGTGGGGTGGTGATCAGAGACCCTGTCTGCTCTTGGCCGCACACACTCCGGCGACCTCGCCGCCTCTAGCAGGGTTCTCTCCAGGAACCACAGATCTCACTCTCTCTCTCTTTCCTCCCCTCAAGCCTAGGGAAATCATTTTGTAGTCTCAGGACTGTCTGCTCCAACTATGTCCTCTCCCCTAGGGAATCTTCATCCCTTGAGACTTTGCATTTTGTTTTACAAAAGCAGCCAGCCTTGGAGCCATCTAGATTTTTCTGCCCCGCCCTGCCTCCCCTGAGGCCACGAGCCAGCTGGACTCCCTGCTGGTGGAGCGAGAATGGGAGGGTGACCTGGGGACGGGAAGGAGGACATCTAGTCGAGCAGTTTTCTATTTATTAGGAGGGGATTTGATTCTTTCATCCGTGTGCCCCATGGAACTGTAAATTCCATGAAGGCTCAGCCGGCATCATCCCCCTTGCCATTGTAACCAAGCAGCTCGCACAGTAACTGGCAAATGGTAGATAATAAAGACTGAGGGAATAAATTAACTGCTAGAGCTCCACAGAGAACACTGTGCACACCACTCATTTGTCCAAATCTTTGACAGAATGACACTTTAACCATCTGGACTTCGTGCCCTCTTCTCTAAATCTCACAAACTCCCGTGTCCCTTTGCAGATTTTCCAGCGGTTCTCTCTCAACCAGCAGGGAGTGTTACCTTACATCTTAAGAAGTCTCTTTCTTTTAAACACCTTCTGTAGAAATAGCTGATCTCTAGTCAAAAGCCTTTCTTATAGCTCTTTCTATTCTTGAAAACACACAGACTTCATCTCTCTGACAGCTTTTCCATGGATCGAGTAATTCAAACTCCTAAAAATATTTTTTGTCACAAATCTAATTTTTCATTACTTTATAATTTTGGCTGTTATCTCTTTTTTCTGATTTCAGCCAAATTTGTTAATGTTACTTCCTAAATATAGAGGCCGGAAGTGAAAACAGCTCCTTTGTTGTCCGGCTGCATTAGCCTTTGCTCAGCTTTCCTTCCCTAAAGCGTCCTGGCAGGTGCTCACAGCACACAGATCGCGGGTGCCTGGCTCAGGGACCACTTGCCAGAAAATCTGAGGTCAGGTTCGAAGCCTGACTCCCATCCTGCCATCCGAGTGAACGTGAGCAACTGACAATGTTGTGCAGTAATCACAGCACTGGCCTCACTGGGTTGTTGAGGTAAACGAGTTAACGCATTTAGAACAGTGGCTGGCACAAAACACGGGTTCAGTAAACATTAGGGATTATTTCTGTTGTTGTTGTCATTATTACTACTATTACCTTTCAATCACAGTGTACTCAAAAGAACTTTAAAACATAGAGTCAGAAGGAGGCTGCACTGGGGGAGAGAGGAAAGCGATTGGTAGGAAAAGGACACAAAGGCAGGGGAGACCTTAAGGATTCCTGCCCACTTCATCAACTGAGTTTAGACTTTCATCACCGAAATGTTGACGAAAATAATCCATAACTAATCTATAAATGAAAATTTGGGTGAGTTTATTCTGAGCTAAAATGTGAGGACCATGGCCCGGGGCCTTTCTTCCCAAAGGAAGAAAGGGCACCAAAGAAGTGGGGTGCACAGAGTGGTTATATACGCCCAAACAGGATGTTTCACATACGATTGAAATGTCCCTTTTACAATAGTCGCGAGACTGCTCTGTCAGCACGGCGATTGATGGAAACAGCAGGTAGATCGCTGTCTCAGTGAACACAGCAGGGTGGCAGTTCTGTTGTCTCGAGCTGGGTGGTCACAGAAAGTAAGCGCAGCAATCAGTTCCTAGCCTAAGGAAAGATTCTTATCCTCAAGGAAATGCCAATGTGGAGGGGGAAGTTGCACCTTTATCTTAAGGCCATTTGTTCTTGCCACAGTAAATGTTTAAAGGGATATACAGTGCATGCTTGATGGCCATGTCAGGCCTTTTAGGAGAAACAAAGTCAGGCCAAACTAGGTTTACACCAAATGGCTTCCTCATATACGCCAATATCTCCTATTGTTTGCCATTTCTATTTGTCAAAGTCTAGTTTGTTAGATGTTCAATGTACATTCGTTGGACTGGATTAATCCAATTTACCCTCTTCCCATCTATATAGCCTCTCTCTCAGCAGGCAAGTTTTTTATGTAAGTGTTCCCACCGCCTAACCACCCTCCACCCCCGCCTAAGGGAAATGCAGCTGGCAGCTGAGTTTCTGAGTGGTCCTTTGTCAGTTGGTCTTGATGATAGGAATCACAGGTTGAAATGAAAATTAAACAAGATAATGTTCTTAGAATTTCGTATGTGTTCAGTAACATTCTGTGACATTATCATTGTTACACAAAGCGTGACATGCTGGTGTCCCCAGGAAGTGGGTGACTGGCCTGGGAAGGTAGGAAGAGTTACGAGGCCCCTAGGTGCTTCAGTGTTTGAGGACGACTGCAGGAGGCGCTGTGGAAGCCCGATTGGGGAAAATTGTTTTTTTTAAGTGAGCAACTTCTTTTAACCTACTGTATTAAATGACCACAGGACAAACTGTCCCCCTGGAGGGACTTCTTTGGAAAAAGCTTTCCGTCCCCTCTCCCCAGGGCAGCATTTTACAAGCAATTTGGAGGAAGTCTAGAACAGTGCTGGAAGGGTCGTAACTCGCAGCCCAGCGTCCATCTGCGGGGCTCAGGGGACAGGTCCTGCCGAGACGACAGATCTCCGCGCCCGCTGTCCGGCGGATTCCTCGCCCAGCGCCCGGGGCCGGCGCACGGGCTCGGGCCGACCCTCAGCCGCTCCTGGCGCTGCGCCCCCGTGCTCCGGGCTGCGGGGCGGGCAGGGCACCCGCCTGAGACCCGCCGGCCCCAGACCTGGCTCCGGAGAGCGCCACCCGGCCCCGGGGCCGCTCTGAATCGGAGGGCTCCTGCTGCGGCACAATGATGTGTCCTTCACTTGTGCTGTTTCTGTCTGACGTTGACTAGTTTGGGGTTCTATAAATAGGCTTCTTGCTTAATACACTGCTCAGTTTCCTGCTTCCCAAAGGAAACTAGGGCATCGAGACAAACGTGAACGGCTTACGTCTGGTAATACCAGTGACCGTAATCCAACACATCAAACCATACGCCCCCTCATGACCACAATCATCCCAAGAATGTAAGGGTAGTTCAGTTTTACACGATGCTTAAATGTTGGTACATCACATCAATAGATTGAATTTTTAAAAATAATGATCTAAATAGATACTAAAAAAGGAATTTGATCAACATCGGCACCTAGTCTTAATAAAATCACCAATGGGAATGGGACTGTAGGGACGCTTTCTCGCAGTGATGGGGAATACGTAGTTTAAATCCGAGGTGAGCATCGTGCTTACAGGGTAACTACTGGAAACATCTCAGGAAAATGCAGAATAAAATAAGAGAGCCCAATATTCTGATTATTATTGAATATTTTTGACAATTACAAGAGGGCATGAAACAAAAATTAGATGCGTAAGTATAGAAAAGGAAAAGATAAAATTATTACACCTTGTAGGTGGCATAATTTTCAGCCTAGAAGTGGAGAAAGAATCAACTGAAAAATTGTAAGCATTTAAAAATTCAATGAAGTGAGCATACAGTAGATATACTAAAAGTAATAGTGTTCATATATATCAGCAATGACCATTTTTTAAAAAACGGTAATTAACAGGCCAGTCGGTGGCTTAGCAGTGAAGTTTGTGCACTCAATTCCGGGGCCCAGGGCTTGCAGGCCTGGAAGAGGGCGAGGTGGGGGGGCATGGACCTACACACCGCTCAAGCCGTGATGTGGTGAGGACTGTCACACAAAATAGAGGAAGATTGGCACAGATGTCAGCCTAGCAACAATCTCCTTCACCAAAATTAAAAAGTATGCCTTAGGAAAAAAATTGTGATTATGAAAAAGTTTCCATTCATTATAGTAACTAGCTAGACAGTATGCCTGGATTCACGGTCTTAACAAAATTTTGGGAGGCTAGATGAAAAAAAGTCAAAACATGGGGTCTTGGAGAGATGAGAATAAATGAAGCAATCTCAGTGAAGATGGGCCTTGGGGTCTCTGTGGCCGCCTGTCCCACTGACGCCCACCCGGAGGACCCCAGAAGACCTAAGCCAGCCCAGGTGGTGCTTTGGCTCCTCTGACTTTCCAGGCCAGCTTCCCCGCAGGACTTTGGCAGTCTCTGCTTCCTCTGCCGTCTCTGCTTCCTCTGCCGGGTCCCTGATCCCCAGATATCCTCCTGGCTCACTCCCCACTTGCTTCCTGCTTTGGCTCAAAAGTCACCTTCTTGCTAAGCCTCACTCCGACCATTGCATTTCTCGGTGGCCCAGGGTTTGCCGGTTCGGATGCCGGGTACAGACATGGCACCGCTTGACAAAAGCCATGCTGTGGTAGGCGTCCCACATATAAATTAGAGGAAGATGGACATGGATGTTAGCTCAGGGCTGGTATTCCTCAGCAAAAAGAGGAGGATTGGCAGTAGTTAGCTCAGGGCTAATCTTGCTCAAAATAAATAAATAAATAAATAAAAATAAAAAAAATTCTGCAGTGCCTGCTGGCCTCATCCCGCTTACTGCGTGGCACTTTCCCCACTGCGCTCATCACTTTCAGACATACGGTATAATGTACTCTCGAGCTTGTGGTCTCTCCCAACGAAGGTGCGCTCCCTGAGGGAGGGATTTTTCCAGTCCATATTGTTCACTGTTGTGTGAATTAATGATTGAATGAAACGAAATATGCAAACATTTTAAAGATGGAAAGAAAACACCAGCAATAAAACAGTAAATATCCTATGGTCGTGATATTATAAGTGATTATTTTTCCTTTCCCAACTTTTCGTAGCTTGGGTTATTACCTTTATTTATTAAAATAGTTTCTATTTTAAAAGGATTATTTTCTGCTAGCTAGCTTATTTCCCAAGTTGTTTGCTAGGAAAAAGGACTATGCAGGGAACAGACAGACTCATTATACAAGTTAACAACAAAAGCAGGCACACAATCTATTTTCATCAGGCCTCCTTTTGATTTCCTTGTTTTAAACCTTTAGTTGTTCTTAACTATAGTGTTACCTGTGTCTTGAGACCGCTTTTTTATCTTCACCCTTTAATTATCATCTTTTTTCTTTAAAATGGATCAATCTTTTCCTATCCCAAATTGAATACCTCCAGCTAATCCCAAACTCAAATTAGTTAGCAAGAGTAATTGCATTTCATCAAAATGTTTTTAAATGGATACGCCTTTCTTTCACGTTGATTCCTTCTTGCGTTATTAATGCTCAGCAAATTTTCTGTTTTAGTGTCATCCCAGCTGGTGGATCTATTGTTTTTAGAAAGCAGACTCACTCTTACCACTTACGCCCATTTTTTGACTACTATATTTTAAATTGAACTACTAAAAATTAAAGTTATTTATTAGGTGGTTGCCTTAAGAAGACCAGGTGGAGAGTCCATGATGGTTACCGGCAACTCCTGAAGAGAAAGACTCCCAGTCTTTGTGCGTGTGAGGGTTGGTTTGCAATCCAGCCAGCTAGTTGCCTCGAGGAATTCTTAGCATGCATGGCATAATCTGGAGCCCTTTTTTTATGTAAGAACCCTTAGGCTTATGGATAGTGCTATGAAAAAGGTTTTCAGGCCTATTTCCAGACATCCTCCTTCCTCAAAATTCATCTAGGCATCCCTAAGAAGAAAAATATTGGCCGCACTGAGGTTCCCAAGAAAGACCCTAGAGAGTCTAAGTTTTAATTTTAACCTGACAATTATGGCCTGGGAATAAAAGTTTATACGATAGCTATGTTTAATTTTATTAAAAGGTCCATGGCTTATCATTCCTACATTTTCTGGAGCTGTTCAGGATTTAACCCTAGGCAAAGCCCACGCACTTTTGGAATTCAGTGATCTCATAGCCTTTGTGAAAGGACTTCCTAACCTTTCAGAAACACCAATGTTCCTACTCAACCAAAAGTTAACCTTGCAGCTGTTCTCCTGCTCCAAGCACAGTCCAGATGGCACAAAGACCCTGAAGCAGTCAGCTCCTGGACAACGGTTTATACATTTTCTTTTAGTGACCCAGACAAGCCCCATCTAGGCCACTTTGTGTGGTCCTTTCTCTTTTTTCTGTTCTCTTGGCCCCAAAGAGCTCATGATATAATTCTCTGGCAAAGCAAGCTTGCCAAAAGATATTTGCTTGGCTGCGTTCCCGTTGGCAAAGCTATCACACATTTATCCTAAAGCAACGTCTAAATGTCCAAGATGGAAATGTCAGAGCATATGTTAAAATTTGCTGCCTGAAAGACCATGCCCTCCCATCAGTGATCCCCCACTGAATTCTGTGTCCAGACTGTACCTGTTGGCCCTGGTCACACCTGTTACAGGCTATAGGTGGGGGCGGTACACGGGTAGAGGAAATCCCCACAGCTAGGCCCCACAGTGAGCTTAAACTGAACTATCCATCCATAGAGAAACCACTCCTAAGGGGTAGTTATTAGTGAAACCAGGAAATGGAACCTGTGGCTGAGACTGCTGGCATCTCCTGTTGTCCATTCTCTGCTTCCTTTAGCTCCAATTTAAGCTGCTGGACCTGTGGCTACCCACGCAAAGACTACATTTCCTAGCTCCCTTGCGGCTGTATGTGGCCATGCAACTAAATTCTAGCCAATGAAACGTGAGTTGAGAGGATGCATGCGACCCATGCGTTGTGCACCTGGGGGAAAGGGAGATGTTTTCCACTTTCTGTTGCCCTCCCCCCTGGCTGGACAGCAAACAGAAGTAGAAGCAAGGAGCACTGTCATAGACCACAAGCTGCCAGCCGTGTGTTGAGGAGAGCAGAACAGAAAGAAGGAATCCAGCTCTCAAACACCATGGGCGCCACATCAGCCCTGAGCTGTTTGCACTCACACCATTAAGATGGGGTAGACACACAATCCTACCTTGTTGAAGCCACTGCTGTTTTGGCTTTTGTTCCGACGTGAGACTTGTATTCCAACTGAAACAAAGAAAAGGTCGAGGCCTGGAAAAGTAGACAATTAGTTTATCAAGCTGTTTTAGTTATATGGACATGAGAATAGAAGATAAACTAAGGTCAAAAACGAGAATTAAAAAAAAGTGAGGGAAGATCTGTTCATTCAGGCTGCTATAGCAAAATACCACAGACTAGGTGGCTTATTTATTTCTCAAAGTTCTGGAGGCTGGAAGTCTGAGAGCAAGGGGCCAGTTGGTTTGGTGTCTGGTGAGAGCCCGCTTCCTGCCTTTTTGCTGTGTCTTCATGTGATGGTGAAAGAGAGTTAGCTCTCTGGCCCCTTCTTATAAGGGCACTAATCCAATTCATGGGGGCTCCACCCTCATCACCTAATTACCTCTCAAAGGCCCCATCCTACTACCTCCACACTGGGGGTTAGAGGTCAACATATGAATTTAGGGGAGAGGGACATTCAGTTCACAGCAGATAATCAATTTAAAAGGAAATGTTTCAGAGCCAATTTTGTGAACACTGAAGATTCATCAGGATGCTCCTTTTATGCCCATCGAGGGACGTCCACTTAATTGGATTGAAATCAGCTCAGTGACACCTGGTGTACCTTAGCGCTTGCCTCATGAAGTAGGCCTTTGGCTTTCTTCGTTTGGAATAAATTTAGATTCTTTTGTGTGTCATATGAGAACACAGGAGAACAAAGCGGGGCTATTCAGCCTATGGCTAAACAGAACATACAACCCTTTAATCTTAATATTTAATATTAAATGTGGATGATCCCAGATCACTAAGCTGTTGACTCACAGTTGTACATGTCCTAGAAACAATATCCTCTTAGAATATTGTGCTAACACTCAATTTCTGCATTTATTTTTGGTTTATCAATCAAATCAGAAAAACTGAACAGAAACAGAATCAGAATCAGAAAACAAATCAGTGGATAGGGTACCCTAGGCTTTAGTCACAGTAGAAAGTGAGAGTTATTTTCAGGTGTCTTTTATGTGGGTCTAATAACTGTTAATTAGTTTTCTGGTTAGTTTTATGATTAAATCTTATATGGGATCTCCAGTGTGAAATAAGAACTGATCTCTGTACTCATGGAGTTTTCTTGTGAGCCACGTAAAGACTAGGAAAAATTTTTTTGTATCGCAAGTAAAATGTTAATGATAAAATTAAGTAGAATAAAATGATTACCAGATTCTTGTTAGAATCAAGTCACTAAACTTAACTTTGTTAAAATTAGGAACATAAGGTATTTTTCTTGAAATAGCTTTCATACAATAAAAAAGATTGAATTCTGAGCATACACTGTATTATTAAAGTAGATATCTGGTTTTAGCTCTTTCTCTATACAAAGATTTTCTCCTCCCACCATTAAAATATATTTGGTGTGTTAGTTCTATTGCTGTGTAGTCAACCTGTATGATGGAGACGAAAACGGATAGTACTTTTGGTTTCAAATGGGTATCATGACAATAAGCAGTTTAAACTCATTAGACTCTGATCGAATTCCAAAGCCTCTAACATATAAGGGCAGTAGCTAAGCACGCTTTTGGATCCTCAGGAGACAGTGTGCCCAGAACTGTTCCTAGGAAATGACCAAGTGTAGTATCTGCTCAGGACAAGCTCTTCAGGAATCCATGGGTAAAACCTACTGTGCAAAGGCTTAAACCCAGCAAATCCTCATGAAACTGTAAACAGAGAATTCTAAAAATGAATTTCTAGTGACAAGAGGTCTGTGTTAGACAGATGCAAGAAACAGACATGGGGAAAGAGCATCTGAGAAATTGAAGGCAGGGGGAATCTTTAAGATGGCACAGAAACTAGAGGGTGTCACCCTCTTTACTCGAGAGAGATCTGACCCCCGACTCCCCGATCTGGCTGAAAAAGGCATTTTGTAGAAATAATTCAGTGACAGCAGGCGTTTCACAGAAGGCATCTGCAGAGGGCGTTCATATTTAGATAAAGTCACATCTCTTGAGCTGTATGTATTGCATGACGTGTAAAATGCCACGCGAACTGAAAAACTATAGTAATAGAAATTCTGTGATAAAATCTGTATGGCTGGGAACAAAAGTCTCTGAACTTTGTGGGCTTAAATTGAAATAATTCAAGTCAGAGAGCGAACACAGTTCGTACTAAGAGGTGGGAGCTATTCAGCGTGGACTAGGTTGAGATGGATGTCAACCAGGACGAGACACAGAAGGAGGCCAGTAAACTCTGCAGACCCAGGAAAGGGGAAAAGAGATCCCACACGTGTTCGCCAGCCCGTGTCAGGATGAGGGTTTGGCAGTGCTCTAGTTAGGAGGAACGACACTGCCACGATCACACATTTTATATACTTCATGGTATTTTTCTTTCTTTCTTTTGTTTTTTTGAGGAGGATTAGCCCTGAGCTAACTGCTGCCAATCTTCCTCTTTTTGCTGAGGAAGAGTGGCCCTGAGCTAACATCCATGCCCATCTTCCTCTACTTTATATGTGGGATGCCTACTACAGCATGGCTTGCCAAGCGGTGCCATGTCCACACCTGGGATCCAAACCGGTGAACCTGGCACCGCCAAAGGGGAACGTGTGCACTTAACCGCTGCGCCACCGGGCTGGCCCCTATGGTATTTTTCTCTTCGTGTTTACTGTACCATGCAGGTTAAGTTCAGTTAATCCTTTTGTTTGTCCAAGGCTGCCTCACTTTAGGGGATGTCCTTGCAGATATCCCTAAGGGTAAGTCTCTGTAGGAGGTAAAGCCATCGCTTTCATTTACTCAAGGATAGCTTTCCAGCAATTCTTACCTCTGTTCTGTCATCAGCTCTCTGATCGACAGTTCTCATCAGCAAAGAAACACACTTTTCAAAACTTTTTCTCCCATCTTAAAACAAAAGAAAACAAAGCCTAGTGACTCCCCTTCTCCCACCAGCCAGAGTTCCACTTCTCCACTGCCACCTACAGCAAAACTCCCTAAAAGTTGTCTAAATTCACTGCCTCCAGTTTCTTTCCATCCTTCTCTCTGTTTTTATGGAAGTGAAATTCACATAACATAAAATTAGCCATTTTAAAGTGAACAATTCAGCAGCATTTAACACATTCGCCACACTGTGCAAACACCACCAAAACAGTTTCATCACCGAAAAAGAAAACCCTATTCCCTTTAAGGATTTCCTCCCCATTCTCTCCACCCCCAGCCCCTGGCAATCACTAATTGGCTTTCTGTCTCAATGGATTTACCTATTCTGGATATTAATATAAATGAATCATACAACATATGGCCTGTTGTGTCTGGCTTCTTTCATTTAGCATAGTGTTTTGAAGATTTATCCACATTGTAGCATGTATTAATATTTTATTCTTTTTTATGGTCGAATTATATTCCATTATATGGATATACTGTGTGTAATTTGTACATTCATCCACTCATGGACACTGGTGTCATTTCTCTCTTTTGGCTATTGTGAATAGTGCTGCTGTGAACATTCATGTACAAGTTTTTGTTTAAACACTCGATTTCTATTCGGCTATATATCTCGGAGTAGAATTGCTGAATCATATGGTGATTCTATGTGCAACTTTTTAAGGATCTGACAAACTGTTTTCCACAGCTGCTGAACCATTTTACCTTCCCACCAGCAATGTTTGAGGGTTGCAATTTCTCCACATCCTGGTCAACACCTGCTATTTTCTACTTTTCGTTGTTGTTGTAACCATCCTGGTGGGTGTGCAGTGGTATCTCAGTGTGGTGTGGATTTGCATTTCCCTGGTGACTAATGATGCTGAGAATCTCTTTGTGTGATGGTTGACCATTTATCATTTATAGATCTTCTTTGGAGAAATGTCTATGAAGTCCTTTGCCCATTTTTTAATTGGGTTTTTTGGGTCTTTGTTGTTAATGGGTTGTAAGGGTTCTTTATATGTTCTAGATAATAATAATGTGGTAATCCTTTTCAGATCTATGAGTTGCAGATATTTTCTCCCATTCTGTAGATTGTCTTTTCACTTTCTTGGTAACATCCTTTGATGTGCAAAGTTTTTTTTAATTTTGATGGTCAATTCAACTTTATCTACTTTTTTTTGGTTACCCACGCTTTTGTTTTTCATACTCAGAAATTGTTCCCATATCCAATGTAATAAAGATTTTCCCCCATATTTTCTTCTATGAGTTTTATGACTTTAGCTCTTACATTTAGGTCAGTAACCCATTTCGAGTTAGTGTTTGTATATTGTGTGAGATAGGGGTCCAGCTTCATTCTCCTGCATGCGGATATCCAGTCCTCCCGGCACCATCTGTCAAGTAATCCATTCCGTCCCCATGGAATGGTCTCATCACTCTTGTTGAAAATCAGTTGACCATATATGTGAAGGTTTATTTCTGGACTCTCAATTCTATTCCATGTCTGTAATTACGCCAGTACCACACTGTTTTAATTACTGTAGATTTGTAGTAAAGTTTGAAGTCAGGAAGTGTGAGTCCTCCAAATTTGTTTTTCTTTTTCAAGATTGCTTTGGCTATTCAGGACTCCTTTTAACTTCATATGAATTTGAAAATTGGATTTGTCTTTCTGTAAAAACCAATGTCATTAGAGTTTTTATAGAGATTGCATTGAATTTTTAGGTTGCTGTGGGTAGTATTATCTTGTTTAGAATATTAAGTCATTATCCATGAACAGACACATTTTTCCATTTAAATATTTGGATGTTTAATTTCTTTCAGCAATTTTTTTTTAGTTTTTAGCATATAGATTTTTCACCTCCTTGGTTAAATTTATTCCTGAGCATTTTATTCTTTTAGATGCTATTGCAAATAGAAATGTTTTCTTAATTTGCTTTTTTAGATTGTTCATTGCTGCTGAATAGAAGCAATTGATTTTTGTGTGTTGATTTCATTCCCTCCAACTTTGCTGAATACATTTAATAGCTCCAGTAGCGTTTCTGTGTGTCTGTGTGTATTCTTTCAAATTTTCTACATATAGGATCATGTCATCTGCAAATAGGGAGAGTTTTACTTTTTCCTTTCTAATTTAGGCAAATTTTATTTTTTTTTATATTGCCTAGTTGCCTGGCTAGAACATCCAGCACAATGTTGAATACAGTGGTGAACGTCGACATCCTTTTCTTGTTCCTGATCTTAGGGGAAAGGTTTTCAACCTTTCACCTTTGAGTATTATGTTAGCTGTGGGTTTTCCATAAATACCCTTGATCATTTTGAGGAAGCTCATTTCTATTCCTATTTCTGAGTGTTTCTATCATGAAAGGATGATGGGTTTTTTCAAAGGCCTTTTCTGCATCTGTTGAGATGATCATGTGTTTCTGTTTTTCCTTCTTTCCATTAAAGTGGTATGTTACATTGATTGATTTTCTTATGTTGAATCACACTTGAATTCTGGCTATAAATCCCACTTGATAACGGGATTTTCATATACTATTAAATTCAGTTCCCTAGTATTTTGTTGATGGTTTTTTTGCATCTATATTGATAATGAGCATTTGTCTGTAGTTTTCTTTTCTTATAATGCCTTTGGTATCAAGGTAATATTGGCTTCCTAGAATGAGTTAGGAAGTATTCCCTTCTATTCCATATTCTGGAAGAGTTTGAAAAGGGTTGGCACTAATTCTTCTTTAAATATTTGGTAAAATTCGCTAGTGAAGCCATCTGGTCCTGAGCTCATTTTTTGGGAGGGTTTTGATTACTGATTCAATCTCCTTACCAGGTATGGACCTTTTCAGATTTTCTACTTCTTCCTGACTTAGTTTTAGTAGTTTTTGTGTTTCCAGGAATTTATTTATATTATGTAGGTTATCAGATTTGTTGAGGTATAATTGTTCACAATAATCTTTTATGATCATTTGTGTTTCTGTAAGAGTGGTATAAGGTTTCAACCTTCAATTCTAATTTTAGTTTAGATATTTTTTCCCCTTAGTCTAGCTAAATGTTTGTCAATTTTGTTGATATACTTTTGTTTTTCTTGATTTTCTCCATCGACTTTCTATTCTCTATTTCTTTTAGCCAATCTAATCCTTATTATTCTTTCTTCTACTAGCTTTGGGTTTAATTTGCTTTTTTTTTCTTAGCTCCTCATGGTATAAGCTAAGTTACTGATTTGAGTTGAGATCATTCTTCTTTTTTAATATATGCATTTACACCTACAAACTTCCCTCTTAGCACTGCTCTCACTTTATCTCATAAGTGTTGGTATGTTGTGTTTCATTCTCATTTGTCTCAAGATATTTTGTAATTTCCCTTGTGACTTCTCTGACCCATTGGTTAAGAGTGTGCTATGTAATTGTGTTTAGTTATGCATTTTCCAGTTTGCTTTATGTTATTTATTTCTGGCTCATTCCATTGTATTCCTAGAAGACATTTGTATGATTTCAATCTTTTGAAATTTATTGAGACTCATTTTGTGACCTCATATATTGTCTGTCCTGAGGAATGTTCCATGACACTTGAGAAGAATGTGGATTGTGCTGTTTTTGGTAGACTGTTGAGTACATGTTTCTTTAGGTCTAACTGGTTTAGAGTGTTGTTCAAATCCTCTGCTTCCTCATTAAACTTCTGTCTAGTTGTCCCATCCATTATTCAAAGTCAGGTATGGGGCCAGCCGGGTGGTGCAGCGGTTAAGTTTCACTTCAGCGGCCCGGGGTTCACAGGTTTGGATCCTGGGTGCGGACATGGCACTGCTTTGCGAGCCATGCTGTGGCAGGGGTCCCACATATAAAGTAGAGGAATATGGGCACAGATGTTAGCGCAGGGTCAGTCTTCCTCAGCAAAAAGAGGAGGATTGGCAGCAGTTAGCTCAGGGCTAATCTTCCTCAAAAAAAAAAAAAAAAAGTGGGGTAAGAAGTCTCTAAATATTATTTTACAACTATCTATTTCTTTCTTTAATCCTTCAATTTTGGCTTCATATATTTGGGGGCTCTATGGTTAAATGTGTATATGTATACAATTTTTTTTTTTTTCAGATTTTTTAAATTTTTTCCTTTTTCTCCCCAAAGCCCCCCGGTACATAGTTGTGTATTCTTTGTTGTGGGTTCTTCTAGTTGTGGCATGTGGGACGCTGACCCAGCGTGGTCCGACGAGCAGTGCCATGTCCGCGCCCAGGATCCGAACCAACGAAACACTGGGCCGCCTGCAGCAAAGCGCGCGAACCCAACCACTCGGCCACGGGGCCAGCCGCTGTATATAATTTTTATATCTACTCACTGGATTGAAACTTTTATCAAAATGTAATGTCCTTATTTGTCTTCTGTAAGCTTTTTTGACTTTGAGTCTACTTTGTATGATATTGATCTATTCCTTCAGCTTTCTTTTGTTTTCCATTTGCAGGGAATACCTTTCCCCATTCTACTTTCAACCTTTTGTGTTTTTGTATCTGAAGTGAGTCTCTTGTAAACATCATATAAATGGGTCGTGTTTTCTTCATCCAATCTGCCCATCTCTGACGTTTGACTGGAGAGTTTAATCTATTTACATGTAAGTAATTACTGATAAAGAATAATTTATTTCTCCCATTTAGCTCTTTCTTTTCTGTATGTCTATATTTTCTTTGTTCCCCAGTTCCCACACTACTGACTTTTTAAAATTTAGTTTAATTTTGCTAGCATATCCTTTTGACTCCCTTCTTCTTTCCCTTTCTGTATACTTTTTATTTATTTATTTTTTAATGCTGACCGTAGGACTAAAATTAACGTCTTACACTTATGACAACCGAGTTGGAATAACACCGACTTAGTTTCAATAGTCTACAAAGCACCCCCACTCTACATCTCCCCCTCCCCCTTACATGCTTATTGCCAGAGAGTGCATCTTTATATCTTTATATTTTATATTTTATTTATTTATATTTATATAAATAAATTATATTTATATTGTTGTGTGCCCATTAACATAAATTTATAATTTTTGTTTTTTGCCTTTTAAATCACAAAATTAAAAGAAAGATGAGTTACAAACCAAAAGTACGTTAATACTGGCTTTTCTGTTTACATATGCGGTTATCTTTGCCAGCGAGCTAGAGGAAACAAAGGCAAGGGCCGTGCATCAGTCCTTCGGGTAGCCTGCAGACAAGTTAGGACAGGCAAGCACAGTTCTTTGAGGATAAGGTCTGGTCTGTTCCCTCCAGAACCAGAGACGAGGGTCCCACACTTGGAATGTGGGCCGTGGTCTTCAAGAGAGCTGCCATGTTGGGGAAGGAGGGTAGGCAAAGGCAATCAGAAACACACAAAATTTTCCTACCATTTTTAAATTGCCTTTTTCTTGATTCAGCATTCTCTTGGTTGCTGTAAACCTTTGTCTATTTCCCAAAGTTCCGGCAAAGTTGATTCTGACAGTTTTTGCTTGATTTTTTGATGTTTCTGTGGCAAGACGGGGTTTGGAGCTACCTACTCTGCCATTTTTGCTCTCTCCTCTTCTCTTTCAAAGTATGTACAAAGCCCATTCCAATCGGGTTTCACCTACACCACTCCACCACGACTGCTCCTTTCTAGGTCACCTGTGACCTCCTATAAGGTTTCTGATCACCGTTTCCAAAGTGTCTGGGTGTTTTTCCCCACACGTCCAACAGTTCTCCAACACCAGCTGGGTGTCCTACAATTCACTCAATTCTGACACCATCTATCAGAGATCACATCAGATTCCACAGCTTAAGGGCTCAGTCCCACAAGACTTGACAGATGCCAACTGTAAACCCAGGTTGTCACCCGTGCTTCTGACCCACTGGCTACAGATTGGAGGTTCCCACAATCCCCTTCCTAGGTCTGATAAATTTGCTAGGGTGGACTTCAGATACCAGTCGCAAGTCCGGGTCATGCCTGTACTTCTGACTGACTAGGTATAAATCAGTCGTTCCCACAACCCCCTCCTTACATTTATCAATTTCCTAGAGCGGCTCACAGAACTCAGGAAACGGGCTTACTCACTAGATTACTGGTTTATTACAAAGGATATTAAAGGAGGCAAATCAACAACCAGATGAAGAGATACATGGGGCAAGGTCATGAACAAAGGAGCTTCCGTCCTCGTTGAATTTGGGCCCTGGCACAGTGGCACATGGAAGCATTCTGGTTTCTCAAACTGGAAACTTTCTGAACCCCCTCCTTGTGGGTTTTATGGAGGCTTCATTACATAGGCATGATTGATCCCATCATTGGCCACTGGTGATTGATTCAACTCCAGCCCCAGTAGACACTCATGGTTGGATTCCCCGGCGACCAGCCCCATCCTTACTGTATGGCTCTGAAGCATTTTCAGGAACTGAAAACAAAAGACCAAATGTTATAACAAAAGATGTTCCCATTGCTCTTAGGGTTCAGGAAATTCCAAGAGTTTTGGGAGCTGTGTGCCAGGATCCATGGAGAAGATGGCCAAATACATATTTTTTATAAATCACAATGTTGCACCTCCTTACTTGTAAATCCAATGTTAAATTCTCACCCTGCTTGACCTATCAGCATCATTTGATATTTTTCTTGTTTTAGATTCCAGAACCCACACTCTCTTGTTTCTCCTATCTTTCTTGTTGGTCCTTTTTGGTCTCTTTGCTCACTTCTCTCCCCTTTAATCGGTTGGAGTACTCCAGAACTAGGAGAATGACTTGTCCTTATTTGCCCAGGACTTTCCAGTTTTAAAACTAAAAGTCTCATTTTCTGGAAATCTCTCCATCTCACGCAAAGTGGAATGGTTGGCCACCCTATCCAGAGCTCATTACTTGAGCCCTTCTCTTCTCTACCTGCATTCATCCTTTGGGAATCTCATTTATTCATATGGCCTTAAGTACCATCCATATGCTATTAACTCCCAAATATATATCTCCAACTTAGAACTCTCTCTTGACTTCTTCTGACATTTGAAAGGTCTTCTTGACTTCTCACACTTACCTGTCCTACACTGAACTCCTGATCTCCCTCCAAACCTGCTGATCTAGCAGGCTTCCCCATCTCTGTTGACGGCTGCCCACCCTTCCAGTTGCTCAGGCGAAATATCCCAAAGTCACAATCTGTTGTGAAATCCAGTTATCTGTATCTACAAAATATCTCCAAATCCTAACACTTATTACCACTTTCACTGCTACTAGCCTGGTCAAAGCCAATCGTCTTTTTAAAAATCTTGCAATGGACTCCTAAATGGTCTCTTTGCTCCTCCATCTCCTTTGTTCTCAATACAGCACTAGAAGGATCCTCTTCAAAAATTTTAAAAATTTCATTGTGGTAAGAACATGTAACATAGGATCTACTCTCAATAAGGTTTTAAGTGTACATTACAGTATTGTTAATTATAAGGAAAAGATCTCTTTATGGGAATGCGGAGGCATTGGAACTCTTGTACACTGTTGGTGGGAATGAAAATGGTGCAGCTGCTGTGCAAAATGGTATGGAGACTCCTCAAAATATTACAAATAGAACTACCATATGATCCGGCAACCTCACTTCTGGGTACTTACTGAAAAGAATGGAAATCAGAATCTCAAAGAGGTCTTCCCACTCCCCTGTTCATTGCAGCACTGTTCACAACAGCTAAGAGGTAGAAATGACCTAAATTTTCATCAACAGATGAACAGAGAAAGACAATTTGGTATATACACACAATGGAATATTGTTCAGCCTTAAAAAGAAGGAAGTCCTACAAAATGCGACAACATGGATGAACTGTAAAGAGGTTATGCTAAGTGAAATAAGCCAGTCACAGAAGGACAAATACGATATGATTCCACTTATATGAGGTACCTAAAGTGGTCAAACTCAAAAATTCAGAGAGTGGCGTGGTGGTTGCCAGGGGCTGAGGGGAGGGGAAAACAGGGATTTGCCAATCAATGGGCGTAGAATGATCCTTTTAAAATAGATCCTTTCACATCAGTCACTGAGTAAGAACCAAAGAACTTGTAGTGGCCTAAAATGGCCTGTGTCATCTGGACCTCCCAGTACCTCTTGATCTTTTGTGGTCATCTGTATATCACCAGGTTCTGCCTGGCTTCCAGGTCCTTATCCACCATTCTATGCCTGCTGGAGCATGCTGACTACATGCCACCCGACTCCTACCCCCATCCATAGAGCAAAGCAACATGAGGTCACAGAGAAGCCTACTCCAAATACAAGGTGGAGTGTTGACCCAGCAGAGACCGAATGGACTTGCATGGGTCGCACCCCTCCGTACACCCCCGCGAGAAGCAGCAGCTTCACGCTTGTTTGCTCATTGCTATCCAGAGCAGCCACAGGCTTACTCTAGGTGACAGCATTGTACACAGGATCCTCTCTCCTAATCTTGGGCCTCATTTCTGGGCTCTCCTCCAAGTACCTGCCAAAATCAAATACCCCCCCTCAAAAAAAATACCCTCCCAGTCAGATTATTTTAGTTACTTCCCAAAGCACAAGCCTTGTAGGTTATCTACTCTCCCCAACATTCTCATCCGTATACTACTCTGCATATCCTTTCTGCTGAGCGAATGCTTCACTGCAGCCCATCTCCTCCAAGCATGTTCCTTGCGCTTTCTGGAACTCCCACCCAAGGATCAGCAAATTCCTCCAGCTCTTCTCTAAATGTCCCCTCTACCACTTTGCCTTAATTGAAACCTGTCTGTCCTCCAGAGGCAGTTATCCCCTTCAGCCCCTAAAGCAGAGGCTGCTTATGCTCTCAAACTGTTTAAAGTTTGTCAGTCAGAATAAATGCCCCTCCACATTCCCCCACTGTCACTCTCTGATCACAGTCGTCCATCCTTCTTTTTCTTCAGGTTTATAAAATTTAACTTTTTTTTTTAAAAGATTTTATTTTTTTCCTTTTTCTCCCCAAAGCCCCTCAGTACATTGTTGTATATTCTTCGTTGTGGGTCCTTCTAGTTGTGGCATGTGGGACGCTGCCTCAGCGTGGTTTGATGAGCAGTGCCATGTCCACGCCCGGGATTCGAACCAACGAAACACTGGGCCACCTGCAGCGGAGCACGCGAACTTAACCACTCGGCCACGGAGCCAGCCCCATATGAAATTTAGCTTTTAAATGGAAAAGGAATAGTAGTGCTTGGCCAAAAATTCAAATCAGATATACATTTGAAAGTAAATATTTTTTCACCCCAGAACCCAGCCCCCAACCATCCACCTGCATATGTGTATGTGTACCCGGCACAAGCACATGTACACCTGGGCACATGTATGCACACACACAGTGGACTCAAGCCTGCATCTTTACACAAGCATGTACACATGTAGAACACGCAAGAACGTACATCGCATGTGAGCATGTAATTATAATCACACATGTATATGCACGCTCATATACATGTTTGTTTTTATAAAATGAGATAATGCTAGTCATAATTTCAGTTTATCAATATACTTTTTCAGAAGTAAAATATAATACAGAAAAAGTGTACCAGTCAGCTTGACGAATTATCTCAAAGTGAATTAGCACATTAACACTCTTCCGCTACTTACTGTTTTCACTTGACACTACATTGTGGAGACCGTCCCAGTCAACACATAAAGTTCAGATTCACTCTATTTAATGGGTCCATTCTAGGGTGAATGTATAATCATTAACTAGTCCTGGATGTTTAGGCCTTCTGCATTATTATACCGTCAGAAAAATGCTGCAGTGACTGTCCTTGTGATGTCACTTTGACCTCATCTATGAGCCAATCTGAAAGCGCAAATTTGGTGTTCTCTCCATCGTATGTCGACATCTCCACAAGTCCCCTCGGCAGTCTCTCCTTGGTTGACAGGGGGCCCGTGCAGCCTGCAGAGGAGCTGCCACAGAACTTCCTGGTGCTGCTGCCCTCTCATCAGGTGCTCCCGCTGGCCTGAATGGCTGGGGTGTCCTCAGGGTCCTCCTGTGGAACATAACCCTCTGCGGGGCCTTCTGGCCTCATCATGCATGCCCACTTCCCGCAGCCTCTTTATTTCCTCTGCCTCTGCCAGACTCCTCAGGCATTTCCACTTCACTTGGTGCTGGCCATCACTTTCTCCAGGTTTCCAAGAACACCCCCAGAAGCAAGCTTGCCCATCTCTTGGGGTTAGGGTTGCCAGATTTAGTGAATAAAAATACAGGGTGTCCAGTTAAATTTGGCTTTCAGATAAAGAACAAATACTTTTTGGCATAAGTATGTCCCAAATATTGTATGAGACATGCTTTTATTTTATCTGGCAACCCTCCTTGAGGTCCTTGCCAGGGGTTAAATCCTGTGCCCCCAAAAGTGTCCCCAAATCAATACATTCTTGCTTACCCAGACTCGTATTCTGTTCCCCTAGATCAAGCATCCTCAAAATCCAACACCAGGGGTGCTCCCTGGCTCCGGTAGGGCATTCTTGGTAATTCCTGCAACTCCTTCCATGTATATTCTCTTTCTTCTTTTATCAGGTCCAGTACATTTACGGCCAGATTATTCTGGGATTTAACCCTAATTATCGGCCTGGAGGCTGGGAGAGGAGGCGGAAGCAATGCCTCTTGCTTTGCAGAGGAGAGGCCCCCGCAGCATCTTGGAGCATGGGGGAGCACCGGCTCTTCCCAGGGAGAGTGGGCCCGCTGCAGGTTCTGAGGGACGGGCCATTCGCAGAGCCAGCAGCTTCTGGAATTTATGTCTGGATCTCTTCATCCCAAGTTTCAGAATCCCAGGCTTTGCCAGCCAAGGGCCTGACTAGAGTTGTGCTGGTAAGTGTTAACAACCAGCTCTCCAAAAAGGAGGAAAAGAATTCCTCTGAATCTTAGTATTGGCTGATTTCCATGGTGTAAACATTCTACCATAGCTGATTGCAAGCTATGAACATGACGTCATTGAATGTGGAGCTCTGAGCTCCAGCATACCACTGGCCCTGCCCTTAGCAGATCAGACTCCGGCTGAGCGTTTAAACATCCCTGGAGCTCCCTGACTCTATCAGAGCCCTCGTCTGTTGCACAGCTGTGTCCACTATTCTGCTGCAGGAGATCAGGGCCTCTTTGTAAGATATGAGAGAGGCCCTCTGCCTTTCACACTTGGCTTGCTCATGGCCCTCAGTCTTCCCTTATCCCTCTGCAGGGCAGCAGTACAACCGAGCGGTAATCAGCCAACTCTGCCATTCCAGTAGGCATTGCTCTCCCCATACTTTTCAAATACCTGAATAATTTCACCTACACGGGTGCTTTCCTTTCCTGGCACTTTCCCCAGGTCACCACCAGTAAAACCTTTAGCAATCGCGCCCCTCTTTGGGCCAGGGACTAACTTCATCTCCCATAACACTCAGAATGCCATTCTCTTTGCCTACTGGGAGATAAATGAGCCAGTCTCCAAGTCCGATCTTACTGTCTATTTTCTTGGACTACTCGTGGCACCATTAGTGTTAGTTCTGGGCCCCCGAGAAGCAGATACCAAAGTGGGATTAGATGTGCAAAATATTTATTGAGGGGTACACCTTTGAGTTATAAATGGGAGGGAACAGGGGAAGGTGGTGAGCTGTCAGACTGTGACGCAGGTCTGAGCCTGTGAAGCAGAAGGGGAAGGAAGCAATCCGGAAGTACAATCACATCATCACAGACTCCAGTGCATTTCTAAGGAAGTTCCAGCCAGGCTGGTGGAGAGCCCTCAGCCAAAAGTGGCACACCAGGGAAGACCTGCGGCTCACAGGAATGGCCTGCATTAGGACCCTGGGCATGCTTAGCTGTTGCCCACCCCGTGGGATGGTGATAGGGAAGGTAGCCACACAGGTGTGGATCCAGAGGTCCTCAGTCAACCACACCCCCACAGTGGGAGATCTGTGCACGCTCTGCATGGTTGCCCCACCTGAGTTTCGTGGAAATTGTTTCTAAATTATATCT
This sequence comes from Equus caballus, assembly GCF_041296265.1. Taxonomy (NCBI): domain Eukaryota; kingdom Metazoa; phylum Chordata; class Mammalia; order Perissodactyla; family Equidae; genus Equus; species Equus caballus. The sequence continues at coordinate 39,967,186 of NC_091691.1, forward strand.
AAATGGAAATTATATCTTAAGACTTAGTGGATCAAATTTAAGAATTTCTAGCTGGAATGGATCATTGGCAGATTGCAGACCTCATGTTGTATCAATTTAGAAGACTCATGACATCCGGTATACCTGCAGCTAGGGACGCTCATACTGACCCTTGCATTCAAGCAGCAACAGTGTCATCAACGAAGTGCTGTCATTCTGGATCACAGTCTTGCTCACCAGTGACCTTCCCACCCCTCGCCATCTCGGCCACTCATCTCCACCATCTTAATGTGGAATTCGTCATCTTTGAAACTGTACTCTCTCCAAAACACTCACTCAGAGGAGTCCTCCCAGCCTCATGTATCCATCCATTCATCAAGCACATTGCACAAGTGTTCTGCCTGGTTTGCTCCAGTGTCAATAATGTAACTGTTTTCAATCTCCTCAAGCAATCAGTTGGGTGGGTAATGGTGCATGTTTCTCTACTTAGCATCTTTCAGGTTCTTTTCTTGACATGGCTGATCTTATTTAGTTTTCGCAAAATCCTCTGTGGCGGGTGTGATTATCCCTATTTCACAGAGAGTAAGTGCCAGAGCTGGGTATGAAACTGTGCCTGCTGAGTCTGAGCCCAGACCCGGCCACAGGGACAGCCTGGCGAGGTGGGCAGAGGGGTCGCTACTGAAGGCTGCCAGGACACGTGGAACCAGTGGGGATTTTTAAGTAGGGAAGTAATACAATTAATGTAGTATATTTTTAAAATTAGTCTCATGGGTAGTATGCAGCTGGGATTAAAGGAGGGGAAAATTGAAGTCAGAGAGATCACTTAGAAGGCAAGCACAATGATCGAGAGGCTTCTATGGGAGTGGGAGAGGGGCCTAGATGTAGCAAAGGATAAAGAGAAAGGTGCAGGGATTGAAAACATTTTGAAGGGGAAATTCATGTGAAATTTTTTGCCTCACATCCCAAGCCTATTGAAAGACTTCACAGAGTCAAAAATTATTCCAGATTTTGAGGCTAAGTGACTGGGAGAATTTGGTCGACCTTGAAAGGATGGTGAGGGGGGTGGCTGGCATGGGACGTCCATTTGGGAGTTTTGTGCATGGGTTGTCAGGGGAGCCGTGAACGTGGAGGAGTGCTTCTGAAGAGGCAGTGGTGGAGGGGCCAGGGGGCCAGAGGCCACGCTCTGGGGGGCGTTCTCATTCAGAGGGCAGAGGGAGGAAAAGCCAGATGCCAAAGCAAAACAAAGGGCCAAAGGAGAGGTTGGACGCGAGCCAGTCAGGGAAGGACCAGAGAAGCTAAGTGTATGGTGTTGAAATCATGTTATTTCAATGATTTTTATATTCCCTGGAGTATTCAAAACTAAGGGCAGTATGCACTATAGACAATATTCAATTTAGCATGTTTGGCTGAGTAGCATCATTAATAACAGGGCTTTTTTAAAATGGAAATTTTTGCAATTAAGCCAGGGATGTGACACGTCCCACAATAAGAAAGACTAGACATGGTTCCACAATTAAGATAAAAAGGCCGGTAATTATAGAGCAGCCAAATAGGTCTTCAGACACAAAGAAGTCCTACTCAGAAAGAAGGTGTTTGGAGCGGGGCCATCCGCGTCCTCGTCAGTCCTGGAAGTGTGGCTGCGTTTGGAACACGCTGTCCTCAGCCAGCCTCCTGACTCCCAGCCCCTCCTCTGCAACCGCCACTCTGGAGACAGCTGCCCCTGGAACCCTGGCTTTTCTCCATGACTGTGGCAAGTAAATATCACTTGGATTCTTTTCTTTGAAAATTATGAGGTTTTGTTCCTTTCAAGGTCTTACAAGTCACACTCACAGCCCTTGCTGGTGGTGAAGTGTCCCCACCTGCAGTGTGCTGCGCTCACCGACATTCAGGCAGGAGCTCTCCTAAGTTAAAGACCAGCTGAACCGACACGCCAGGCACATTAAACATCACACATAAGGAAAATGAAGACCTCCCAGAACCGGAAGCTGTGCATGAGCGAGCTCACTGCGCGCCGCCTACTCAGCCCAAGAGCCTCTGTGCGGCGGACGCAGGCGCTCCGTGATGCTGTGACACCCGAGAGAGATAATGTTGGGTCTTCACTCCCATTTCTGGCGGAGTTCCTAAACCATTGGTATTTCGTAAGCAATGAGAGCAATAAAGATATCTTTATTTTTTTTTCCGTTTTCTCCCCAAAGCCCCCCGGCACACAGTTGTATATTCTTAGTTGTGGGTCCTTCTAGTTGTGGCATGTGGGATGCTGCCTGAGCGTGGCTTGATGAGCAGCGCCTTGTCCATGCCCAGGATTCGAACTGATGAAAAACACTGGGCCACCTGCAGCAGAGCGCGTGAACTTAACCACTCGGCCATGGGGCCAGCCCCCAATAAAGATATCTTAATGTGCATAAGAAGCTCCTTTCAACCACCTGAATTTGTGCTAATGCAGTGACTTTTGGAAAGCCCCTAACGATAGAGGCTGTTTGCCAGGAGAACCAGCCATGCGACTGGAGGATTGGAGCTTTCAGTCCTAGCCTCTAGCCTCAGGGGAGGCGAGGAGGACTGGAGCTTGAGTCAATCACCAATGATTTCATCGATCATGCCTATGTAATGAAGCCTCCATGAAAACCCTAAAGGATAGATTCTGAAGGTCTTGCGGGTTGGTGAACACATGGAGATGCGCAGAGAGCGCTGGGCCTGGAAAGGCGCCCTTCCTCCAGGCCTGGCCCTGTGCATCCCTTCCACCCGGCTGTTCCTGAGTTGTATCCTTTTATACCGAACCAGTAACGTGGTAACTAAACTGTTTCTCTGGGTTCTGTGAGCTGCTTTAGCAAATTAATGGAACTCCAGAGGGGGGATGTTGGACCCTCCAATCTCTAGCCAATTGGTCAGAAGCACAGGTGATAACCCGGACTTGCTACTGGCGTCTGAAGGAGGGAGGAGGAGGCAGTCTGGTAAGACGGAGCCCGTACCCTGTGGGGTCTGACACTATCTCCAGGTAGATGATGTCGGCATTGAATTGAATTGTAGGACACTGAGCTGGTGTCCAGCATTGCTTGGTGGTATGGGAAAACCCCTCCCCGCCCCCACATTGGAGCTGGGTGCAGAACTCATACCCAAACTCCAAGGCTCGAAGGCCATGCATGTCAGCAGCCCATCAGTATTTCCTGCACTGTGTTCTCATGCAAGGCACACGTTTTGGGGTTTTACTTTTATTCTAGTTTTATGGACAATTATTTCCCAGCCCACAATAGACTGGAAGTAGTTTGTGTGTGTATGCACACAGGGTATAGGAGGCCTTTAGTGACAGGCAGGAGCAGGCAGAACCAGGGCACAGCGTGATGGGGCAGAGAAGACGGGAACCCAAACAAGCAGAAACAAGAGCCCAACTGAGAAATGCAGCCCAGTGTCCCTCACTGCCACAGCAGACAGGGCTGGCTGTCACACACACACACACACACACACACACACGAGCCCTGTGGCCCTGAGGCCGTCGCTGCAGAGGGAAAGCTGAAGCTCAGTGGTAAAGAGCCACTCAGGTTATGTGTCATGTTTTTCCTGACAGGAAATATATGCTATGTTTAAGAAGGTTAGCCATACAAAATGGTTGGCATTTTCCAAAAGCATTTGGAGGCCCATAAAAGTAGAATTTGGTGACCACATTTTGAATTTGCTTATTGTACCCCCACTAATGTTGGATAGATGGACCTTTACTACTGTACAATTCCCCTGCTGTGTATAACGATGCCACAGTGAATAATTTGAAATAGATGGAAATTGAAGTTTTTGAACCTTGACATGAAGATTTCTTTTTAAATTAAATATGGCATATATGTATTAATAAACAGATATGCCTGGAAGGTGAATTTCTCTGTACATGGACTAAAAATTTCTCAATGATTTATATATAAATTCATTTGCTAAAAAACTAAAAAATATTTTATAAACCATAATAAAGAGAGTAACCCAGCTTTTCTCAGAATTGGCAGCCAGGTGGTGCAGAAGAACAGAAAGGACTTGGGGGCCCTGGGTCAAGTCTGGGGCTGGTCAAAGGCTGTTGGTATGGCCTTGAACAAGCCGCTTTGCCCCTCAGAATCTTGGTTTACTCATCCATGAATGATGCGTCTATGTGGATGGTTTGTCTATTTCAGGAGCATCTCTAGAGCTCCCACTAAGTTGGTAGGTCTCGACTACACAGCAGTAAGACAAGGCCTCTGGCTTAATAAGTTGTTAAGAAACTATTTTGAACTTTTGGGATAAATAAAGCCAGACACGAGCATAAGACAAATGACCTAGAGATTTTAGTTGCCAAACGCTAAGGATGACAAAATTTACTCCTTGCTTAACGACTAAGGAAGAAGCTCGAATTTAGCCCGGGGTCCTGTGCTGCCTCAGCACAACCTACTGGCTGCCGGGGGAACGGTCCGCCCAGCTGGCGGGAGCCGGGCCTTCGTGTGGGGAAAGCTGGGAGGGACACGAGGCCTGAAGCGTTGGCATAGCTTCCTGGCCTGGCAGGACCTCACACAAGCAAAGCGATAGGATTGCTTTAACTATTATAAGATAAGCATTATTGTGTTTGAGTATAGCATCTAATTTAGGTAACAATAATAAGATCACATAACCTAGAGGTGAAACTCCAGCCCAGGCATCTGACTCCCCGCCCTGTGCAGGTTTCCTCTCCAGAGACACTTGGTGGAGGTGGCTGAGGCAGGCATCACCACACCCTCGGCGTCTGGCCATGGCAGAGAGCTGATGTTGGCAGACGCCCAGTGCATGTTTACCAGACAAGTGAGGACTCAGGGCTGCCCCTGGACCCCTCTTTTCCGATTCTTAAGGCCATTCTTAGCACTGTACCGGGCTATATATTGGCTTAGTGATTTTATATCAAGATTGTCTGTTTTGGCTTTGAAGAAAAAGGAAATATTTGTTTTTGTAGAAGACATAGACTAAATAGTGTTGTACTGTGTAGGTCCCTCCACAAAGCAGAGCCTGAGACAAAGGCTCATGTGGGGGAGGTTTATTTCTCGGGAGCCGACTGTGGGACAAGGGGCGTTAAGCAGAGATGAAGGAGAAGCTAATACAAGAACGTGTTCTCCAAAGGCTTCCATTTCGGCTCCTGATGCTCTGCTCAACCCGGCTCTTCTGAAGAGCCTGTGCAACACGTCAGAGCTGTCTTCTGCCAGGAACAGAGGCTGGAAGCCGCCCCAGGTCTCCCGCTCTTTGGATCGCCCAGGTGCAGGTACACGGCGGGCGGTACTGGCATCCTCCACTGTAGGCTCCGGCAGCCCCAGGGCAGGGAGCATGAGGTGTGCAACGCAGGACAAGGGGTGAGACCGCACCTGCCAGAAGCAGCCAGAGCCCTCCAAGGCAGCCTCGGAGGATCATGAAACGTGTGCAAGAGATGCCAGACTTAAGCATGATCTTCTCTTGGCTCAGCAATAAAATATTTTGGACATGTCAAAGGTGATTTATAACCACCTCCTAAGTTATTAAAACATTGTTCATTGATTAGGAAGGTGGAAAAATGTGGAAGTTTCGCTGCGTCTGAGAAGAAAGGTGGGCCACCTTCCAGCCTGTATAGTCTACAAGAGAGCATTTCCGGTCACTTTTGATAATCAGTGCAGTACCACCAGCCTCTGACTTCAGCAGTCTTGCTCTAAATAATAATATTATATTTAGAAATCTGTTCTCGAAACCAACGCTATGCATGAATGATCCCTAAAAACAGAGAGTTATCATTTATTTGGCTAATTACGTCTAACTAGGTAGCTAAAATACATAATAAGGATCCAAAGAGCATTTTAGCACAGAGAGAGATTAATCGAGTAATTAATAGCCTTCTCCTTTTAGCATAAATAATTAAGAAGTCCACAAGAAGTACAGGCTGAATTTCACTGCAGTGAAAGACTTCTAGGCTGATACCAGTGGCACGTTAAAAGCAATATTCAATACAACCAAAGGGGGGACATGCAAACTATGTGAACATTCTCCTAGAGTTTGTTATGACAATTTTTGACCCTGACCGATGTCAGCGGAGTTTTCAACATTGCCATGTAAGCATATATTTTGTAGTTTGTTAGTTTCTCGTCCAGGCAGACCAGGAGCAAAGCAATTATTTCCTTGATAGCCTTTGACAGGGAGGAGAGTTAAACTTATCGGCTTTTTTATCACACACACACTTCTCCAGATTATCACACTGGTTTTAAATGCAAATAGGACACTTTAAATGCAAAATACACTGGGATTTTTCTGTAATGAGTATCACTCCCTGTACAGATTCCTCTTTGTAATTTAGTATCTAAAGCCCGCTTCTATGAGGACACTTCACTCCATAGTGTAATCGTGGGGTTCTTGCACAGTGCTGTTAGGCTGGTTGACAGCACCTTGGGACTTCAGCGTTTGCAATTAGCCCCGCTGAGCTTTCATATAAAGCACCAAGGCTGCCTCTCCCTTCTTAAGCGTTTTCTCCTGTAACGAGTGTTTACTGCTGCAAGCAACAAGAGTTTCTGGTGCATTGAATTAGAAGGCAAGAGCATTGGCTATAATCCATATTAAAATCATAGTTTCTCCGTTGATCACCTGTAAAGATACAATAAAAATAATTCCTTGATTAAAAGACCAGCATTTTCCAGCATTTTAACATGTCTTAAATCAAGATGCATCTTAGATCTGATGTGAATATTTAATATCATATTGTCTGGCAAGCTTTGCCATCAATTCTGTCATACAATCAAGAAAATACTGCACTAAAGCAGAGAAACAGCACACAGATCATTGTATTTCGGGAGGGTGCATAGGAGGAGTTTAAAAACAATACAGTTTAAGGCAGTGCTTCTCAAATTCTTTCCCTTCCAGCACACCTGTAGGAGGTGACCTTGATTATAGATGTGGTGGAAATTTAAAAAGACTCCTTGGTTGGGTCTTTGTCCTCTCTCCCTCCCTCTGTCACACACTAGTTGGGAGGCCACACTGTGCCCGGCATGGGTAAACAGGACAAAGTTTGCTGAGATTGCAGTCCCCCCACGCCCACAGCTCCTGCCCCCGCCACATCCCTCTGTACTCACCTCCTGCTTTCCCTTTCCATAGCAAATATTGATGCCCGGTACCTGAGGGTTACTGTAAATATTCAGTAAGACTTCCTTTCAACCTTGTTCCCACCACAGACATAGATGAAAAGAAGTTAATCTTGTCAATTTGTTGTTTTCTTATTCAACCTGAGGGGCAACTCAAGGGTCAGAAGGGTTTCTGAGCTTGTTTTACAGAAGAAAGAGAACGCTTCAAGGAACTTAGATCACCAGATAACCAGCGTCCAGCTGCCACTGATGCCCGAAGTCAGATTGCCCAGGGGCTTATCAGGAGTGAAAGAAACATGGGTTACTCCTTTGTTTCTCCAAAACTCTTCCTGCCCAGCCCCTTAGCTGTATAAAATCCTCTGCTTTCTACTCTTGTTAAGGTTGGTTTGAGAGACCCTATCCTCCTGCCTTCTCCTTTTGGCCAATTTGAATAAATCTTTCTCCATCTCTGAGCACCATGTCTCAGTGATTGGCTTACTATGCATTGGGCACGTGAACTTGAGATTAAGAGGTTTGGTATCAATGTGACCATCTGACATGCTAGGTGCTTCATCTACTCGTTGTGGTCACCCTCCCGAGGGTGGGCGTTGTTGTCCATTTTGTCCATTGATAAACCCTGAAAGCAAATGCTGTTCTAGGCACCTGGTAGGCTCAATAAGGATTACTTGAATGCATAACTATTGAATGGATAACTACTCTAATGGGGAAAGATAAACAAACGAATGAATAAACCAAATAATTACAGGTTGGAACAAACACCGAGAGATGAGAATGTAATTAAGGAGGCCCCTGGAGGGTAGAGGAATCTCCTGGGAGAGCTGAGGAGTGCAGAGACCTAAGCATGAGGGCACGTGAATTCCAGGCAGAGGCAGCAGCAAGAGTGAGTCTTGGAGGAGGAATGGCTGGGGTGTTGTCGAGGAGGAAGGGAAACACTGAGGTTCATTCCAGGCTGCCAGCGAGGGAGAGGGCTAAGAGATGAGGCTGGGAGGGAGGTCATATCCAGCTCCCACTCAGCCCTGGGGGCCGCAGGAGAGTCTGGATTTTATTTCTAAAGCAGGAGAAAATCACGGAAGGACTTTTAAGTCACTCCATGAGCCACATGATCTGAAACTGTTTGATTCTCCCTCCAGGGGAAGTGTGCACATCGTTGCTTGTGAATCTCTGGTCTAAGCTGGAACTTGGTACCCATCTCACTGATCCTTAAGTGTTCTGATTCCTCTTTTTCTGTCTTTATTTATGGCTTCAGAAAGAGAAAGCCTTAGCAACATCTCCCAGGGCTTAGCAACAACCCCTATCCTTCTGTGTGGCTCTAGGCTCTGTGATCCCACATTGTATCGATGTGGAATTGATTGTATGCCAGGTGACAAATGGAAACGGCAAGCAATAGGATATATTGGAGTATATGCGGAAGACATTTGGCGTAAACCTAATGCAGCCTGACTTTGTTTTTTTCCAAAAAGGGCCTGACTGTGGCCGTTGAGCACGCATTGCATATCTGCTTTAAACATTTACTATGGCAAGAACAATTGCCCTTAAGATAAAAGTGCAACTTCCCCCGACATTGGCATTTCCTTAAGGATAAGCATCGTTCCTTAGGCTAGGAACTGATTGCTATGCTCACCCATGACCACCCAGCTCACCTGTGACCACCCAGCTCCAGACAACAGAACTGCCACCCTGCTGTGTCCACCGAGACAGCAGACCTATCTGCTGTGTCCGTCAATCGCTGTGCCGACAGAGCAGTCTCGTGACTACTGTAAAGGGGACATTTCAATCATATGTGAAACATCCTGTTTGGGGGTATACAACCACTCTGTGCACCCCACTTCTTCAGTGCCCTTTCTTCCTTCGGAAAGAAAGGCCCCGGGCCACGGTCCTCAGATTTTAGCTCAGAATAAACTCTCCCAAATTTTCATTTATAAATTGTTTATGGATTATTTCCGTCGACACTGGCTTGGGGAGGGGTCGCCTTCTTCACTAAAAGATCGGAGCTCCCCTCTTTGTCTCCCCCTCCCTCACTACCCCCTCTCTGTTTTGCTGTTACATAATTATGGAGCTATCTAAAAAATCAGCTTTAATTTGCATTACTAACTGCTTGGCTCTCTGCTCTTTCTAGACTCTAATTCTCCCCTGTGAAGCAGGGTGCAACCCTCAAGCAGTCTCTCTGCTAAGGGCAATTCCACTCTTCTCTTTCTCCGCAGAGAGTTTGCCTTCCTGCCTTGCATTAGCCCTTGCCTCTGGGAAGAACTCCCTCGCAGCCATCTATTGAAGACTGGACTGCCAAGACTTCCCTTAGCATCTCTGCAGCAACCGCTGTGAAGCACCCACAACTTTTCAGCTTGCTCTGGCATAGAACTTTCCCAAAGAGATTTCTGAGAAGGCCTGGATCTCATCCCATAAAACAAGCAAACAATCTTTTAAGGAAGACTTTCTGAATGTAGATTTGGTTTCACATCATTTTCATAACAGAATTAGGGATTGGTTCTGTAGTGATCAATTTTAGCCTATTGTAGTAACTAAACTTGAAGTCAATGGTCAGTAAACAAAGTTGTCATTCTGTCTGAAAGCATAGGCTCTTTTCCTGGGAAGTATCTTGGAGATGATATGAAAAAGTGTTTTTCTCCTCCTCTAATGAGGAAAGACCTTCTCCAACGTAAATAAGGGAGAAATGAGTTAATCATACATGTGAACTTTACAGCCTTTCATGTTATAGCAAGTCTTAAAAGACTGGGACACCAGTGCCATGCCAGAAGTCAAATTTCTGATGGCAGCAATGTTTCTTCATGATGTTCAGTTACACGGAAATGTCCCCACTTTGCTTTTCAAATGAAATGAATTCCATCCTGCGAATTCCTGGTTGCTTCTGTTGCTGTGTATATTTACATAGGTCTGAATGCCAGTGGTCTAACTGCTAACTGTTGCTTCATGAGAATCACAGAGAGTGGTGGAAGGATGGGCAGCTGATATTATAAATTAACCCTGGATCATGTGCTCATCTCTGGAAAAGGAGTCTGTTTAGTTCTAGAAGAATCACATGGACTGAGAGTGAGAGTGGCTTTTAAAGGAAAATTGAAGCGCTGTTACCAGAAGAAGGAGGAATGCAGGCTAAGCAGACACAGAATTAATCAAACAAACAACATATATAAACTATACAGTACAACATCCAAAGACAGATTTAGATAATTGCTGCCATTTTTATCAAGTGCCTGCCACATGCCGGGCAGTATAGGTATAATATATATATATGTAAATTTAATTTAATTTTATACTTTTTCTATTTGATCTTCTCTGGAAAGATAATTCAGTAACACAAATTCTTCCCCTACTCCAAATATTCTAAATTGCTTCCTATTTGACCTAAAAACTTCATTAGCTCAAAAAAGATCAAAACTCCATATGATTAGGGGGAGCAAAGAGAGACAATTTAACTTAGAGTCCCGCTTATCTCAAGGAACTGGATGATTAACCCACTATTACAAAACTCTTGAAAGATTTATACTCTTTTTTGGCCTTGACTGTAAGGAAGTGCTTCCAAACAAATGCTCTCGATGTGAGAATTATAATACTGTACGCGTGCTATGGTCTGAGTGTTTTTGGCCCCCCCTAGAAATATGAATGTTGAAAACCTAGGGTCCAAGGTGACAGTATGAGGAGGTGGGGCCTTCGGAGGTGGTCAGACGAGAAGGGTGGAGCCCTTAGGAATGGGATTAGCGCCCTCATAAAAGAGGCCCCAGAAAGCTCCCCTACTGCAGCGAAAAACAAACGTCCAGGTCCTGGGCCCTCACCAAAGACAGAGTCTGCGGACGCCATGGCCTTGGACTTCCCCGACTCCAGAACTGTGAGAAATAAACGTTTGTGTCTCTAGGCCGCCCGGTCTGTGGGACTTTGTATAGTAGCGGGAACGGACTAGGACCCTGTGTTTCCTCCTCCTGCAGGAGAAGCTCCCCGGGTCACCAACCGTGATGCATTCTCCTTCACCTGCTTAGAGGCCCCTTGTGAAGCTCTTGTATTCTGAGGCCAAACTGCCTTGACCATGTCACGGCCTTGCCATTAATCACCAGGTCACCTTAAGATACTTTACCTCTTAGTTTCAGCCCCCATCTATAAAAGGAGAGTAATTAACAGTGCCTACTCCACGGAACAGCGAAGCTTAATTGAATTAGCAAAGCTAAGTAACTCATAATAATGCCTAGTACATAGTAAGTGGTCAATATTTACACAATGACGATGCTAGATGGCGAATTTCGGCAGGCCAGAGAGAATTCATGCTATAATGGAAAGTAAGATTACGGCCAGAATCATGAAATCTAAACTTGCTTCTGTCCTAGACAGCCTTTGGACCTTGGACAGGATATCCGTCTTTTCTGAGCCTCTATTTCCACATCTAAAGTGGAAATAATATCTCCTCTACTTAATCATAAGAGTACTTTTAATCTATAAGAAATAATAAGTGTGGAAGCATTTGACAACATTTGTAATGCTAAGTAGCTGTATCTGATAGGATTTGGTTTTGCTGCAAATAAGAGAAACCTCCACAGCAGCAACTTAAGTAAGAGAAAAGTTTCTTTCTTTCTCATGTAAAAGAAGTCTGCAAATAAACAGTTCCAGGGCTGGTATGGAAGCTCCCTGGCACCAGGAACCTGGAGTCGGCAGCATCAGAAATCCTGGTGCACTGTGTGTAGAGAGCGGCCCTTATCGTTGTGGGCCAAAATGTGCAGAAACCCCACACGGCACATCTACTTACATTTTATGTTGCAAAGGAGGATTGGGCAAATAGTCTTGCAGTTAAATGGCAATATGCCCAGCTAAATATTGGGACCCATTAATAAAAATGAGGAAGAGACAGTGGATGTCCTGTAGGCAAGTGGCAGTCTGCCACCGCAGCCCTATGGCATCAACATCTTTTACATTTGCGTCATGACCTCCCACAGGAGTGAGTCCACGCTCAGTCTCTTTCTTCTTTCTCTCCCTCCTCCTCCCTCTTTTGCCCTTTCTTCTTCCCCTTCCTCCTCTTGCTCCTCCTCCTTCTTTTTAATATCATACAGCTATAAATTAGTCAGTCAGTGTTAGAATTATAATTGAGGATGTAATCTATATTTTTAAAATCTTTTTCTTGTTGGAGGCAAATGAGCTCCTTCAGAATCAAAATCACTATTATAATTTTGTTAAATCATCTCTTTAAAAAAGAGTCAAACCATATGGCAGCAACTGAAAGTCCCAAGTTCCAGCTGATCACTTACATAACTCGTGCTTCTGGTCCCAGCAAGGCCCAGGGAAACGGGGTTAATCACAGCAAAACCCTGACTATCGTGGGAAAACAACACGCAGCGCTTGCCCTGTTGATGGTTCAGTTGCGTTGTCTGTGTGGATCCAAACAGCATGCACTGCGGCTCAGAGCTGGCACGCTATTTCTTTGTTTTCTTGAAGATATTACTATTATTATTATTATTATTTTGGTAAAGATTGGCACCTGAGCTAACAACTGTTGCCAATCTTTTTGTTTTTTTCCTGCTTTTTCTCCCCAAATCCCCCCAGTTCACAGATGTATATTTCAGTTGTGAGTCCTTGTAATTGTAGCATGTGGGACGCCACCTCAGCATGGCCTGATGAGCGGTGCCATGTCCACGCCCAGGATCCGAACCAGTGAAACCCTGGCCGCCTGAAGCAGAGTGCATGAACTTAACCACTCTGCCACAGGGCCAGCCCCATGAAGATATTATTATTTTGTATACTTCCCAGAAAAAAGGCTAAAGTTGGGAAAGGCTTTAA